>NC_136065.1:1316827344-1318090678 GCF_964261635.1 Lissotriton helveticus | reverse complement strand
ACTACATTTGTCTGTTTGGTTCATTTCTTTTATTGTCCAGTTAATCCATAGATCAGAATAACTTCAATCCAGTTTTTCACATTCACATGTGTGACAGTTCATGTATTTTAACACTTCAAATGCTGCAGATTGCCCATCCAGGTCTGTCTACTGCAACACGGTGAATACATTTAAAAACATCTTCGTTGTTAATCCAATGCATTTCGGGCTATATCCTCGCCCTTCATCAGGGATTCACTACAAATTTTAAAAAACACAGTGGAACACAATTGCTCCATATCTTAATCTCAATGTTAATTGCCAAAACGACATTTCTCGATTTTTCTTACATGCCATCTTATGTTCTCGCTCATATTTAACGTGTTCACTCTAATCATTTAACTCTGCATCAATATCTAGATCACAACCAGTTATTTATGCTACACAAGACTTTTCCTTCAAATATCGCTATGGCTATTACCCCTCTTTCCCTCCCTTTGACTTAACGGCTTTCTCACGGCTTACTTCAAACAACTTGCTCTCGCGCTTCCCGCCTTCACTGCAATGATGTGCTCAGCGATATATCAAACCTCCCATTGGTTACCTCCCACTTTTATCTCGGTATCCGCCTTATCTCCACCCCTTCAAACTGCTCAGTACTTCGTTACGATGTTAAAACTACTAGCCCCAGAACACCTTGCTTTTAGTTTGATGCATGAATCTTATCGACATATGTTCACTTTGTCGAAGTTGAAATGACTCATTCCCCGCCCGCCCTAGAGTCTCACATGTGTAAATCAAATTGCTTTCTAGATGCCATATAATTACACACATTATTGACGAAATGCACACCTATATTTTTCTGAATACTTTTGGTTTCTATTAGGTTGAAAAATTAATAGAAACCAAAAGTATTCAGAAAAATATAGGTGTGCATTTCGTCAATAATGTGTGTAATTATATTGATGTTTGCCCGCATGACATGTTGCACCCACCATGGCATCTAGAAAGCAATTTGATTTACACATGTGAGACTCGGACATACATTCGACAGGTTTTAGGAGCCACAGTGGAGCCTTTTTTCCCATCTTTGAGAAAACATATCATTTTGAATATCAGCGAGTTTGCGAGTAAACTCTGTGCTAAAATGTCATATTTAATGTGTTGTGTAACACTCTAGGGCGGGTGGGGAATGAGAGTCATTTCAACATCGACAAAGTGAACATATGTCGATAAGATTCATGCATCAAACTAAAAGCAAGGTGTTCTGGGACTAGTAGTTTTAACATCGTAACGAAGCACTGAGCAGTTTGAAGGGGTGGAGATAAGGCGGATACCGAGATAAAAGTGGGAGGTAACCAATGGGAGGTTTGATATATCGCTGAGCACATCATTGCAGTGAAGGCGGGAAGCGCGAGAGAAAGTTGTTTGAAGTAAGTCGTGAGAAAGCCGTTAGGTCAAAGGGAGGGAAAGAGGGGTAATAGCCATAGCGATATTTGAAGGAAAAGTCTTGTGTAGCATAAATAACTGGTTGTGATCTAGATATTGATGCAGAGTTAAATGATTAGAGGGAACACGTTAAATATGAGTGAGAACATAAGATGGCATGTAAGAAAAATCGAGAAATGTCGTTTTGGCAATTAACATTGAGATTAAGATATGGAGCAATTGTGTTAACACTGTTTTTTAAAATTTGTAGTGAATCCCTGATGAAGGGCGAGGATATAGCCCGAAATGCATTGGATTAACAACGAAGATGTTTTTAAATGTATTCACCGTGTTGCAGTAGATAGGCCTGGATGGGCAATCTGCAGCATTTGAAGTGTTAAAATACATGAACTGTCACACATGTGAATGTGAAAAACTGGATTGAAGTTATTCTGATCTATGGATTAACTGGACAATAAAAGAAATTAACCAAACAGACAAATGGATTTACCCTTTCTTTAAGGACTGAAGCTGTGCGTTCGATAGGAGCAGTAAGACGCTCCACATGCGTTTGATTATTTACTCGAATGGTTAAATGGGCAAAAACCATTACATCTGGACTGCACGCAAGAAGGTTGAAAGATTAATAGAAACCAAAAGTATTCAGAAAAATATAGGTGTGCATTTCGTCAATAATGTGTGTAATTATATTGATGTTTGCCCGCATGACATGTTGCACCCACCATGGCATCTAGAAAGCAATTTGATTTACACATGTGAGACTCGGACATACATTCGACAGGTTTTAGGAGCCACAGTGGAGCCTTTTTTCCCATATTTGAGAAAACATCATTTTGAATATCAGCGAGTTCGCGAGTAAACTACGTGCTAAAATGTCATATTTAATGTGTTGTGTAACACTCTAGGGCGGGCGGGGAATGAGAGTCATTTCAACTTCGACAAAGTGAACATATGTCGATAAGATTCATGCATCAAACTAAAAGCAAGGTGTTCTGGGACTAGTAGTTTTAACATCGTAACGAAGTACTCAGCAGTTTGAAGGGGTGGAGATAAGGCGGATACCGAGATAAAAGTGGGAGGTAACCAATGGGAGGTTTGATATATTGCTGAGCACATCATTGCAGTGAAGGCGGTAAGCGCGAGAGCAAGTTGTTTGAAGTAAGT
The DNA here is from genome assembly GCF_964261635.1 of Lissotriton helveticus. Lineage (NCBI taxonomy): Eukaryota > Metazoa > Chordata > Amphibia > Caudata > Salamandridae > Lissotriton > Lissotriton helveticus. The sequence continues at coordinate 1,318,088,086 of NC_136065.1, read as the reverse complement.
TGTGAGAAAGCCGTTAGGTCAAAGGGAGGGAAAGAGGGGTAATAGCCATAGCGATATTTGAAGGAAAAGTCTTGTGTAGCATAAATAACTGGTTGTGATCTAGATATTGATGCAGAGTTAAATGATTAGAGGGAACACGTTAAATATGAGCGAGAACATAAGATGGCATGTAAGAAAAATCGAGAAATGTCGTTTTGGCAATTAACATTGAGATTAAGATAAGGAGCAATTGTGTTAACACTGTGTTTTTTAAAATTTGTAGTGAATCCCTGATGAAGGGCGAGGATATAGCCCGAAATGCATTGGATTAACAACGAAGATGTTTTTAAATGTATTCACCGTGTTGCAGTAGATAGGCCTGGATGGGCAATCTGCAGCATTTGAAGTGTTAAAATACATGAACTGTCGCCCACTCTTTTACACCACTCGTCAGTCCTCTTTCTATGCCACTAGCCCACAATTCTTCCGGCCGTGTACGTTACATTATTACTTACAACGCGACATCGCTGGACCCTACATGCCGGATCGAACTCGTTCACCTAGATGACTCACCCTAATCGTCACCCTTGTAAGTACCTCGCTCTGAGGACTCAGAAACCTCGCGTCTTACCGCTTTGGTTTTATGCTTTGTTCACATTGTCGAGTACCTCGTTCTGAGGACTCAGAAACTTCGCGTTTTACCGCTTTGGTTTTACGCTTTGTTTATATTATCTTATCTTGTTTCAGAGACCGCGTGTCCTCGTCTTCACCATTGATTATATAAGAACACGGATTTTTACTATTCGTGCACTTTATTTAACTTCTAAAACTTTTTGGGAACACTTGTGACTTATTTAAAATTTCTTCTATGGCTGATTAACATGCACGGGTGGTTGGATCTCTTTGACCACGGAACTCGTCGGTTAATCACATTGTAGCTCCTCACAACCTCGAGGCACCAGATCAGTTTTCATTTTGGGACAACATTTCGCCATTTTTGCACTCTTCGTGTTACGTTTCATTCCTGACTCTACCGGTCTTACGCTTTGACACTATCATTTTCATGGCATTGGATGATATGCATGATTACTCATTCACTTATCAATAACTGATACCACAGATAATTGCAGGTACATTGTTTGAGACTTTTATCGAGGGTCTTCCTGTAAAGATTATACACATGCTTTTTATTTGCAGAACATTCCCCTGACGAAGGGCACAACCGATGCCCGTAATGCATTGCGATGGACACTGATTTAACATTTTGAGGCTTTGGCTGTTTAGCCACTGGAAATTATTATTTTTGTGAATTACATTGTGAAGAAATTTAAACATGAACAATGAATGCTTAAAACCGATTGATGGTCATTAAATATATGACAACCAATTGCTGTATGGTCTAAAGATTTTCAACCTGATATATTGGATTGAACCAATTAATTGGATTTTTTTACGCTGTGCACTAGGGGACAGCTCCTCTGTAGGGGCTGCAACATTATTGACTTCTCAGTAGCACTTGGTGGAACAGCAAGTGAAGCCCCAGGAACACGCAACACCTTGTTTCCTTTGGTTTACATTTGTTTGAAAACGGTTGTGCGTGTCCTTCTCCCATTTGAAAGCATGTACTGCAATCAAAGGGCTGACCTTTGACATGTTGGGTTCAACTGGATGTTCATGTGCAGCAGCAGCAGCAGCATTTTCTGCATTGTGTGAATGTGAGGGGTTGCCAAGCATGATCTGTCGAGTGCCGAGGTCGCAACGTATATGTCGGCACCGTCACTTACCGGACAAGGCGATAGCAAGATTCCGGCATAGAAGACTGCCGATAATGCCCCTATGTCCTCTGTTTGTGCAGCGGCTGGACCTCCCTCACAACGACGAGGAAGAGGGCAGGGCTAATCCCGGAAGCAGACCTGCGCATGAACTAGAAAACTGAGACTGAGGGTGGGCGCGCAGAGACCGGAAGAAGGGTAGAACGCCGAAAGGTTCGGGAACAGGAGGAAGAAACCGATGACCGAGAAGACGCGAAAGGAGGTGACGCGGAAGAGCAAGAATAAGACGAAACGTGGTGCGAGGACTGGTGGTCCCCAACGGAGGTGGCTGAAGAGCACCCGCAACTCAGGAGAGTTGCGGCAGAGCCAGGGAGTGTTAGGTGCCGGGGGAGTGGGGTGTAGGGTAACGGAAGTAGGGGGAGCGTGTACAGAAGGGTGGCGGGTGGTTCCTGGTAGAAGGAAGGTTTATTTTTCTGTCTTTGGCAGCATATAGTTTATGTTCTTTTTCCCTCTTCGTGAATCAGTAAGAGTAAACTGAGTCCTAACCGTCATAGGCAAATCGCTATTTGAATACCTTTAAAAGCCAACATACTATTGAATTATCTTGAGTCCTTTCTAATTGCACACTGCACTATATCCTCCCAGCCAGATCCTGCACTATTCCCCTTCACAATACCGGCCCTGTTACCCCTCACAATTCCAGCCCATCCTTCATTCTTTAAGCAATCACCTACTGGGTGTGGTGATGGTGACAAGCATAAAGGAAACGGGAATCATAAAAGATCTGACGGCTCCTTGTTCGTCTTTTCTCTTCTGAGCCTCCCTGGGAAGGACCATCCAGCTTGCAAGCTAACCCCATGTGAACACCGAGGAGACCCGAAGCCCCAACCTAAAGAAGAGAAGCAAGATCCGAGCATTGGAATCCCGAAACTATTCCCTTGACTGAAATTGTTAAATAAAAGTAGTCCCACTGGCACACTATATACAGCCTCCTCGTCGGTTTATCCGGCCCGCTCTCCCACAGTGAACAACCCAAAACCATAAATAGCAAAACAGAACAAAAAAATAATAATAAAGGGAAGGATTTTGTTGAAATTATTCTGGTCAGAAAGTCAGTTGCTATGACTATATATTTATTGTGTTCAAGATCATTTTGGGGTAACATCAGCTTACAAAAGTTTCACCCACTAATGCAAAATAAGCCTGGGTAGGGCAACCAGCTCATTCCATGTCAGCGCGAGCCAACTTTGTCAGTTTTGCAATTTTATGTAGCATATCTGTGCATTTTGGAAATTGTAGTCTTGGTCCATTTTCATTGAGCAAATTGGACTAACATAGCTCATAATGGCATGTAAAAACAAAGTCCAGCAATGGAAGCGTGTATCATGTGATGGTGCCTTCTGGTCCCCCTAAATATGTGACTAATTTTTAAGGCTTCCACAAAGTAGGGATCAGGTCGGTCCTGCGAGCGCCCAGGGCAGGAAGTCATTCAGTCTGTAAGGGTGGACAGCCTCTGAAGCCAGGTTGGTCAGTTAGTACTTGATCTGCCGGATGCGTGGCTAAGGTGGCCTCTCTGCCGCTGGCACATTCTCCCACTGAGCTATCTCTCTAGTTTGTAGTTTTAGTATTTCTGATACAGTTCTAAGCCATGCATGCTAGGGCACCTCTCCCATGCGAGGGTTGTCCTGCCCAGGCTGCATGCTGTGGAAATATGGAGACAAAATCAACATCATGGCGAAACTTTTCAAATGTATCGCCTCAAAAGGGGGTAGTATGTGATATATAGATATATATATATATATATATATATATATATATATATATATATATATATATATAACAGCAACAATCCTCCAAACGACGATTTCTGGAAATGAAGGAGACGGACCACCCGAAACCAGGCAGGAAGGTATTTTATTATTTCCCCACTCTGCTGCTAGCAGCAAGTGTGGTATTTTAAGGTAATACAAACTGCCCGCCCACAGTGCACGTGATCATGTGATGTGTTTTTAAGCATAAACATAGAAAACATACTAGTGCAGTAGAACATGATATAATTCTTCACTTGTCATACATTAATTTAAATTTGTAAACATAGACTCTCGTAATCGGCTTAAATGCCTTATTGCAGCAACCCCAAAATTTCAAAAAACATTGTGCAAAATTCTGCTATAAATAGACATATACAAAAATTTCCAAATTGAATAAACACTTTTTCTTCTTTAAAATATGTACATAATTGCTAAATCCTAAAATTTATTTCTATATACATATAATTTGTTATAAAACCATACATATGTAAAGTTCTATAAAATTATCTAAGCAATTCTTCATAACTACCTGACTCTTCATATGAGTCTGTACATATTTTAAAAGTGCAACGTATCCAACAAACCTGATCCTTTGGAGTTGCCACATAATCTATAAACGGAGAGTCTTTTATTTCTGTACTGCACATCGAAAAACATACTAAAGGCTGCTTAAAGTGCTTGAAGTGAGGTAAAGTGCTAACTCCAAAAAAATATACCCAAACAATTACATTTAAAATTTCTATTAAAATTCCTTTAGCGGTATAGGTGCATAAATATTCTATTTTCTGTTCAATCTTTCGATTTTATTACTGTTATTGCTCTGTTTTAAATCTCATTGTACTGGAAATATCTAGATTTATCGTGCTCAGTCCTGGTGCTAATTTATTCTTAAACTGGAGTTCTATAAGCAGTGGTGCAGATCTTCTGTATTGTTTAACCCATTCGGGTTCTTACTGTCTAACTCTATGATCGTTTGAGTTTCCAATTTTTTTAACAGGTTTTCCCTGTCTCCCCCTCTTCGCAGTGGTGCTACTGCATTAATCACAAAATAAGACAAACAGTTTAAATCATTATTGTGCACTATTCTAAAATGTCTTGCCACCGAATAAGCAGTGTCATTATTAACGATTGCCCTGAGATGCTGCAATATCCTGACATGCACCTGCAGCTTCGTGCTACCCACGTAGCGAAGCCCACAGGTGCATGCCAGAACATATACAGCATACTCAGTTCGGGATCCGTAACTACCTTTGACGGCTTCACTCCTGTTTGAGAATGGGGTAGTATAATGGGTCGTATTTACACCAAATCTGCACGCTCTGCGTGATGAACATTTGTAGAACCCCTTTCTCTGCATGAACTTAACCCTGACTGTTTTAATTACTGGACTTGATCTAACTAATTGATTCCTCATAGATTTTGATCATCTAAAAGTAATTGATGGTGACTCAGGTAATCTACTAGCAAGTACACCGTCAGTTAGGACAATTGGCCAATTCTTTTTGACGATGGCTTTGATTTTTCGTTCTTGCTTGCTAAATGTAGTTATAAAACGAGGACTTTCATTAATGTTACCAACCTCTAGATCTTTTGGGGTCAATAATGAATCCCGTGAGCGTTCCTCAGTTTTGGCCCATGCTCTGGAAAGAGTCATTTTAGAATATCCTCTATCACTAAGTCTATCCATCATTTCTTTTGCGCAACTCTCATAATTTTCTCGGCTGCTACAAATGCGTTTCAATCTTAGTAGCTCACCTACAGGAATGCTTTCAATTAGATGACGGGGATGACTGCTACTGGCATGCAACACGCTATTACCCGCAGTCTTCTTTCTGAATAAAGTGGTTTCTAAAATATTGTCACGCGTACATCAAGGAACTCAACAGAGGATGCAATGATGTTTGATGTAAAATGTAAATTACATGAATTCACATTTAAAATTTCAACAAACTCTTCTGCGCTCTTTACATCCCCGTCCCAAATTGCAAAAACATCATCAATAAAGCAAAGCCAATATTTCACTTTGTGTATGTTGTGTGTGCCCTCTAGGACCTGTTTCTCCCACCAGCCTACGTGCAAGCAGGCGTAGCTGGGGGAGAAACAAGAACCTATGGCTACTCCTCGCTCCTGTTTCCAATATTCTTTATTGAACAAAAAGTAGTTGTTATTTAAACACCACGCAGTCAATTCACTAATCATTTTGTTGTGACTAATACTCACACGGTCTAGTACCTAGAAAGTAATTGCCTGCACGTAGGCCTGCCTCATGTTCAATACTCGTGTACAGCGATTCAATGTCTAATGTAATTAGACACCAATCGCTGTTCCACTTGATTTTGCCAAGTTTGTTTAAAAAAATCACCTGTGTCTCTCACATAGCTTTCGAGACCTTTCACATGGTCCTGGAGGTTAAAATCTATATATTGGGACACATGTTCTGCCACACTATTAATTGCGGAAATTATCGGACTGCCTGGCGTAGCTTGGACCATCTTGTGCACTTTGGGTATTAAGTATAGGATTGGAATGAAGGGATGTTCTACATGTAAATACTTAAATTCAGTTTGAGATAACAAACCATTTCTCTTGTATTCATGTAGTAGTTTCTTTATTTCATCATTTGCTTTTTTGTATTCCAGTCCATTTGATTTAGAATAACACCGTGTGTCCCCCAATTGTCTCATGGCTTTTTATATATTCACTCCTAGGCCATAAGACAATGTTGCCTCCTTTATCAGATTTATTTCTTATTATCTCCTGGTTTTCAGATAACTTTTTCGTCAGCTTGGCATATTGTTTATTGTTATAATTTTAATTTGTATTGTGATGTTTTTGCACAGTCCGATTTAGTTTCTTCAGGTCTTCCACAATGCACTCATGAAAAATGTCTATTGCGTCTTTAGGCATGTTGGGTATAAAGACAGGTTTAAAGGGACTTTCTCCAGCTCCCCTTTGTTTGATTCCTATTGTTCCAAGGCGCTCTTGTGTACCTTTTGATCCTCCCTCATGTAGATCAACTTGATCTAATCCTGATGCTGCCAATTCATGGAGGGTTAAAAGATTTTGTGCATCCACTGCTTGTAACATGTGTTGGTGGGTCATTTGACTGAATAGTAGTGAATTGATTAGTATTGCCTCCTTCCTTGGTGGACAGCTTTTTTAATTTTAGTTTTCGAATAAAGCAGAAAACATCAGCTCTTGTGTTGGCATAATTAAAGGAGCTTTCTGGACAGAAATTAAGTCCTAGAGCAAGTAGTTGTTCTTCAGCAGTTGTTAACGTGGTTGTAGACAGATTCGTGATTGTCAAATATATCGTTTTTTCTTTTTGAACCACTGCTTTTTCTTTGTCTGCTGTTTTTTGTCTTTTTCTTCTTGCCCTGCGTCTGGCATTCCTCCTTTTCCTTGGACATTCTTCGTTCTTGGACGCAATGTTTTTAGCTTGTCCTCGACTAAAAAAAATCGATCTCCTCACTCAAATTCAAAACTAGATTATTTCCCAAGCTTGCCAGATTGCTGCTCTCCGTACTGGAGACGCTGGACACAGATACAGTATCGCTATCCATATCAATGTTTTGCTCTATTCCGGATGTACTGGGCAATGAGCTTGGATTTGTTTTTTTGTCATTAATCTTCAGTTTTTTTGCATGATCGACTTTTTTAGAAAATGTATAAATCTGTCCCAGCTCATATTCTTTTAGATCTCGTGCAAATTTATGCACCTTACGGATTTTGATTCTGTCTTCATGCTTTCTTAAGCATTCACTAATGTCTTTTTTAGTTTTTTCAATCAATTCCTTACATTCAGCACTCTGGCATGCTACTTCTAATTCATCATTTGTCCTTTTGATTTCATCTAGTAACACCGCCCGATCTATTGCCGCATACTTGATTAGTATTTTGACTAAATTCATTGAGGCCTCAAGGTTACTTTCGCCCCATTCACGAAGCATGGCAGGATTTGGTGCTTCAAAACTAGGAGCTAATAAAATACGCAATCCTCGAGGCACTTGTCCTGCCTCCACATACTTAGTCAAAGATTTATGTTCCCACCACTTGGTAAGTTTGTTTATATATATATATATATATATATATATATATATATATATATATATATATATATATATATATATATATATATATATATATATATATATATGAAACAAAAGACAGACTTCTGAACAGACCGGCTGACCCATTATACTTAGAGAAAAGTTCAAGTTCAAGCCAGGAGCGTAGCTTCAGGAGAAGGATGTGGCGTAGCAGTCAGAGCAGCCGACTTCAGAACTGGGGAGCCGGGTTCGAGCCTTGGCCTCGGCTCAACATCCTGTGATTTTGGTCAAATCACTTAATCTCCCCCGCCTACCATAAAATGAATGTCCCCTGTGTAATGTAACTGGTGCTCATGTAAAGCGCTCTAATATCCTCCAGTCGAGTACACACAATATACATCTGCAAAAAAAAAAAAAAAAAAAAAAAAAACAAGCAAGGATAGCGGCGACGTGGAGAAGGCAGGGCATCTGCAAATGCAAGAAGTCATAAATCATTGACTGCAGATTTTCTACTTTTTTTTCGTAAATTCGATTCATAGTGCATTCACAATGCTTTTTTTATGGAGTTGTTTTGGGACTAACAAGAGAGGGTTTTTCCACCGTACAATCAATGTTTTCGTCCGGTGCACTTCATAGCAGACTAAACTTAATGAGGAAATCAAGTGGTTTTGTACATCCACTTGAGCTCTATAAGACCGTTAATAAGATGATAGAGTCTGCACATGCACCCTGGTCTTGAGCTGAACTGCTTCAATGCCCCGACAAATGCTTTCAATTAAAAGTATCCATTTAGTACTTAACAGTTGATGAAGTCGCGTGAGAGAGACTGTGGTTGATGCCACAAGGTGTATTCCCTTTTATTTCCGCAAAAGTTGTCAGTCACTCTAGTCTACACAGACTAGTGCAAGTAGTCGCCGGGTGACAGTTGAGTCCCTGCTCTTCCTGCTTCAGCCTTTCACTCACTCAAATGATTCAAGAGACCGAAAAGACCACAGACCTCTGCTTCTACAAAAGACAACAGCTTTCTGCCAGTGAAACACTGCACACAACCTGAGGTAGGCCGCTATCCAAATCGACGCAGAATATTTCTATTTTTGTTTTCCCTCGCAGAAGAAATAGTTTTACAGCGCTGCAGTTAGGCTCCAAACCCAAATTCTTTGACCAGAGAGTCACGCGAGGAGCTTCCACATGGTGGTTCCCTTCTGATGTGGAGACATAATACAAATGAGGAAAACAGCTAATGAGACTCCCATCTCGTAATCTGTATGTAAAGCGCTCCAACTATCATCTGGTCAAGATCACATATTATACACGTCTTGGAAAAGAAAACAATGTATGCCAAGAGCGTGAGAAGGGAGACCCTTGTGTTACATTTAGGTAATTGACAGTTCTGGTAGATTCTTTGCACGATGTGAATAATAAACAAGCATTTGCAATGCAATAGGTCTCGCATTATGAAAGTTTGAGCTATTGGTCTTGTAAATGACAATTTTTTTATTTATGTGTTGATTTTGAAAATAGCTAAATTAATAGCTTTGTCATTTTCAATGCCAATAGCTATAACTTTCGCACGGGACGACTATAGCATTTGTAATGCAACATGTTTTGTATTTACGTGACTTAGATGTATTGATATTACAAATAGCAACGGCTTTTAATTTTTTTAAATAATTAATACTTAAATAAAAGTGATTGTAATTTATATTGGCAATAGCTTAAACTTTTGTAAATAATGTTTGTGAAGATTATGTTCAGTGTATTTTTTTCAGAAAGCATCATCAGCGACGAGTCCCTCTAGAGTGCATGAAATGATGCGATGAGCACGGACCAGAGGTGTTCCCATGGATGCGTACATTTCCCCCCTACCGTCAGATTCACCTCCATTAGTACAAAATAAGGAACTAATTAGGGACGTGCAAGTCTGTGCTGGTGAAAAGAAAGGTGCAAGATCCCGGGAATAAGCAAAAAGATGCTCGTCTGTTTGAAATCTAAAATTGACGCGAGGACACCCTCAAAATAGGACACTCTTCATCACAGGCACCTGCAGCAGTAAGGACCCTTGCATGTACAGAGGAGTTCCTTAGTATACTACAGCATTGAGACTCTGCAGATAATGCAGTGAGAGAATACACTTACCAAGGGAAGCACTTATTCAGAAGAGCCGCACAAGTGACAGTGGCAGAGTCCCAATTGTTACAGATTATCATCCATCAGCACTCAAGTGGCAAATTCAGAAAACAAGCGGTGCTGTAATTTCCTTGGGACAAAGAAAATATTTATCGAGTAAGACTGTAAACTTTAGTGTCGACTAGCGGTGCTTCCACAGCTAGACTGCGGCGATGATAGTGGCTGTTTCACTCGCATTGCAACCATGCGTGCATTGCAGACAGTCACTCGCAGGCAAGTCATTGGAGGGCTCGGCCAGGAAGCTGACGACATCCTAAGGCTGAAGTTGCAAGTTCGAACCCAGAGACCATGCACAGCTCTCGCGTCTCCCATCTATATGTGCGAGAACCTCACCCAGTCCAGGTTTCCTTTGTCTTTGACCATGGGTCATCGGATCAAGAAGTCTACAAATCCCAGAATGCATAGCAAAGTCTGAACTAGCCGAGGTACCCGTTAATGGTTTTAGGGGGGGGGGGGGAGGGAAGAGAAGCAGACCACCGAGCGGCCAATGCTCATATTTAACCCTGAGTCAGCTGCCAGTTGCACATTCTGGAACTTGCAATCCCGCTTTGGAAAGTAAAAAGCAAATAGCCAAGCACATGAATTCAGTGATGAACAAGAAAGGGTGGAGGGGGCAGGGGAGGAGGGGGCAGGGGAGGAGGGGTCCGGGGAGGAGGGAAGGGCCAGAGGGACTTGATGGGAGTGGTGGGGGGGAGGGGGAGGGTATAGAGAGGGAGAGGAGGAGAGACAGGACAGGGGGAAGCAGCAGAGACACGGCGGGTAAAATAAACAAACAAGCCTTTCACCGTAACACGGCTGGCAGGGGAGGGGGCGGAGAGGGGAGAGGTGCGACACGGCAGTAGGAGGAGGAGGGGGGAGGAGAGTAGGGGAGGCACGGCCTAGCGGCAGGCAGGCAGGGGAGGAGAGGAGGAGGGGGGAGGAGAGTAGGGGAGGCACGGCCTAGCGGCCGTGCAATCAAGTAGTGAGGGGGCGGAGCTGGGGGAGGCTGTGAGAGAGAGTAGGCAAGGCAGGCGGCTGGGGGCATGTGCACGCGCTTTTAAGCTCAATGCACATGCGCATTGAGCTTAAAAGTCACGGGCACTGCAAGGAATCGCCACGATTCCTTGCAAGTTAGATAAAGTCTGGATGAGCCCCTATAGTCTCGCTTGCTCGATGCGCATGCGCATCGACAGGCGAGACCTAAAAAACGAGGGCGGAAATTGGCGGGCGGGGGAGGGGTGGAACTAAATAGAAAGGTGCTTGGCCTCCCAAAGCGGCCAGTTTGGCATGGACTTTCGATGGCTACCTTAAGTAAACAACGAGAGCGGTATCCATGACAAAAGAGTCTGAACAGCAGAGTAAACAAAACACAAATACTTTTCACTATAAGTCCACCTTCCAAAACCAGATGGGAGGAGGGAAGAGAGGCCATCACATGCTGTGATGGCAGACCAAAATGCTCTCTGAGTGAAATCGCCGGAAAGGGAGCTAAACACACAATGGAGGGACTTTAACAGAAATGCACCAATAAGAAAATAGCAATTCTGAATGCTGCAGCTAACAGCCAATAGCATAGGGTGCATTTGCCAAAGACACACAGAGAGATACAATAGGTCATTGCTGATGCTCGACAGAAAAATGGAATGGAGTCTACTGTTAAAGGCGCTGCAGGACGAGTTTTAAAGAAAATTGCCTGCCTCAAAAAAAAATTGCCAACAAAAATAAGGATAGGGAGAGGGTGCAAAATGTTTGAGCCGATTGCCTTGTGGATAAAAGAAGTCTGTGAGCCCGCTGTATCGGAGAATCCATTTCCCAATCTGCTAAAGCAGGGAATGCTTTCTGAAGCAAGTTGACAGCAAAGGCTTCGGGAATGCTGCCTTTTATCCCCTCAGGTATGCCAAACAGCCTTAGATTGTTTCAAAGTAGTCTAATTTCCAGATGTTCAACTTTGCTTTGAACGAAAGTAAGTCGGCTCTCCTGCTCATGGATTGATTTTGTCGTTGCTGAGCCAACTTCTTCGATCCCCGCTACTTGTTGCTGGAGCATTTCAGATGAGAGTGCTGCTACCTTGCTGGTAACTTCCGATGCTTGATGCATTGCCAAATTATTTGCTTTAACTTGCGCATAGTATTCCTGCACTGCTGCTCGCTGGCTCTACAGAAACTGAAGAATTGAGATAAAGAGGGCTCTTTAACACCAGACATGTCAGCCTGATCAAGAATGTTAACGCCCAATATCGCAGGAGGAATCCCCCAGAGAGATGAGCTACCCGGGGAATCAATGGCTCTGCCTAGACAGTTACTGAGCTCAGGGCCGAGATTGGCATTGGCATTAGGGCTGCTAGCATTGGTATATGTATATCCTTACCTGGCACTGATGTGTGGGACTGGGAGGCAGAGCCTCTGTTAGACACAAGATCCAAGCATTAACCTCCCCTTTGGATGTGACCAACTTGCGCAGAGAACTATCCTTATACCCCCTTTTGGGGTGTGTTGAAACAGATTTGTTGAGTTGATCACTAACATAGTAACCATGAATCTTTTTAGGGCCACCGTGACCCTTCAAGGCCTTTGCTTTGACACGCTTCCTTTCAGAGGATTCCCCTGTCCTGGTAGTAATACCACCCAGATGTACAATAACCTGAGGCGATTCATTAGTTTGCCCTCATTCTGGTCTTGAGCAGGCTGATGCAGCTATATTAAATGCCGCTGCGTGATCAAGTTTTATACCCGAATCTCTAGTGACTATTATATTAGCACCCTCAGCAGCACCTATAATATTAGGATAGGAGCAGATAACACCGGCTCCCTAGCCACATGTGGCTGCTGTAGCATGTACGAGTGTATCGGCTTTCCCTGGGCCTTGCCCCCCCCCCCCCCCCCCCCAGCTCATTCTGCTCACCTTGTTCTACATCACTAGACCCAGAACAGGCCCCTTTGAGCCCCAGAGTGGAGGTATTGCAGGGCTTTACCATTAATAAAGATTGCCCCACGGGGCACAAACATTGAGAGAGTTTGCCGTGGCCTCAATATTTGCCGAAATAGTCTGACTATGAGTTTTACCTTGTGGTGGAGCCAAGCCAGCGAGGAGGGAGTCTGGTTCATTAATGATTAGATCGGCTGAAACGGTTGGTTCTGCAGAATGGAGAAGCTCAGCTCCTGTTACATCAGCGCTCTGCACCGCCCTCAGTAATACGTTCACCATTGATGATTCACTGTTGTCCTCATTGCAAGCATGTACAAGAACAGCTGCGCTGCCTGACTGAAGGAGTTTAAGGATAGGTCATCTGACCGAGAGTCAGGCACCTTCTCTGCAGAACGCAGATGGCTGTGAATCTCACCTACTGCCGCTGCTGTAGGCTCGCCAGTTGTGGCTGCTGTTACTGCTGCAGCGCAGCCCCCAAAACCTCTATGCTGAGCATTCAAGTGCAGTGGAACAATTGCTCGATTTGGGTTTTGCTGGTTAGTGAGAGAGCAGCCATGACAGAAACAGCTCTGCCACCTCCCCGCCCGAGCCTGCAGCAGACAGCTATGTAGAGTCCTGAAGGGCTGCCACTGCATCAGGAGGAAGAAGACTAAGATGAGAAATGCTTGATTACCATTACCGACTAAAGGTACACCATTATATTGAATAGAAAGCTGCAGGGGGGAAGTGGGACTGTGCTGGCTCAGTAATATTGGCCACTAAATTGACCAACGTGGCCGATTCTAATATCTCCCCTCACAATAGCTCACAGCAGAACATACAGGCTAGTCGCCTAAAAAACTTCCCCCCTATTTCCCTAGAGGAAGTCATTGCTCTTACAAAAACGATTAAGAGCGGTAGTCCGCAGGACACTGTCCCCGCTTGGATCATGCCTATGTTGGCCGAAACTCTTGGTCCAGGTATCCAGAAGCTAATTAATCTATCATTAAGTACGGGAGAAGTTCCGAGAGATTGGAAACGGGCACTGGTAAGACCGCTAAGGAAAAATACCACCATTCCTTGGACGGACCTTGCCAACCTACGTCCTATCTCTCTCCTCCCTTTTATGGGCAAGATGATAGAGAAATTTGTTAACGGACATCTGTCCAGTTTCGTTGAGGAAACACATGGGCTGGACCCCTCCCAGTCGGGTTTCAGGCCAAGACATAGCACCAAGACCACCTTACTGTCAGTCGCCGACGATCTACATATGTACCAGGATGGGGGTTATTCCGTCCTCCTGGTTCTATTGGATCTGTCTGCGGCGTTTGACACCGTGTCACATGACATCATGACCACCAGACTTGTGAACATCGGTCTGGAAGGTGGAGCCCTGGCTTGGCTAAAGAGTTTCCTGACAGACCGCACCCAGACTGTTACCCTGGGTGCCTATCGGTCAGAGGAGTTGGAGATCTCAAAGGGGGTGCCACAGGGCTCCTGTTTAAGCCCGACCCTGTTTAATATCTATGTGGCACCCCTGGCAAATATCATGAGATCCCATGGGTTCATCCCTATGTCATACGCGGATGACACCCAACTCCTCTTTCCGTTCAAACATCTCACGGAGACGGTCAGGAACTCTTTCTCCTCGGGGATGAAGGCAGTGGCCCACTGGATGGCATCTAACTTCTTGCAGTGTAACGTTGCAAAAACGGAAGTGATGCTGTTCGGTGAGGCAAAGCTCCTATGGTCCCCAGACTGGTGGCCGCAAGATCTCGGCCCAGTCCCAGAGCCAAAACAGGTGGTAAAAAATCTCGGCGTACGTCTGGACCAGGAGCTCTCCTTGAAACAATACAGCAATCAAGTGGTGAGCTCATGCTTTCATGTGATTGCCATGTTGAGGAAAGTTTTTCCTGTGCTCCCCGACTCAACTAGGAGAACGTTAGTGCAGGCCCTAATACTGAGCCGTCTGGACTACTGCAACGGGATGCTCCTATCAGCAAACGAGGGAGTTATTGCGAGATTGCAAGTAGTCCAGAACACTGCGGCCCGCCTTGTCCTAAATCAGCCTCCCCGTACACCATCGAAGCCTCTCTTGAACACCTTACATTGGCTACCCATCAAACAAAGGGTGATGTACAAGATAGGGTGTACAATACATTAAAGTCTCCAGAATAGAGGCCCTGAGTATCTAAACAGCAGATTCTCCCTCTATAAACCTGTACGGCCCTTGAGATCCAGTGACCAAGCTTTACTACAGGTTCCAAGAGCCAGAAAGACCAGGCAAGGTGGAAGAGCCCTATCTATAGCCGGTCCAAGGTTGTGGAACAGCCTCCCTCTCTCTTTGAGACTCTGTCAGGAATATCTCCCTTTCAGAAAACAGTTAAAAACCTTTCTATTTCCTAACTAGTGACATCTGTGTACCTACGGTTGCAAGCTGAAAAAAGATTTTCAAAGGCGCGGAGATACTCCTTCGGGAGGTGATCCTAGCGCGGTATAAACCCGCAAATAAATAAATAAATAAATGACAAGTAGGGTAATTGAGGTAGTGACACAGTGGCAGTCCTGGGTGTGTGCTCGCCATGACAGGAACAGACAGCCATCTCCCTTTCCCTTCCCCTGCTCAGCCTTCTGCAGGCACTGTGGTAATCCTATCCAGAACACTTCAATTCATCCCATCATGCAAAGGACAGACATGTGGATTGTGACTGACTCCTCTCAAAGTCAGCGGAAGACATCTGTGGTGTTCTCCAAGGCTCCTCTCTATATAGGCCTGTCCTACACTTAGCCTAGCATTGATGTGCTCATTAACTTTCATGGGTATCAATTACCAACCATAATATTAATGATGGAACTCTACTTTTCCTCTCCGCCAGTGAAAACACGAAAAGCAACTAATAAAAAACAAGCACTTGTAATGCAATAGGTCTCGCATTTGAGAGCGTTTGAGCTATTGGGATTGTAAATATCAATGTCTTTTATTTATGTATTTGAAAAACCTGCAAGCAGAACGATGCCACAGCCATTACTCTTGGACAGACTATGCCAGTGTTCCAAGGTATTTGATTTATGATGTGGAGATTGATGTTGGCCCCAAGATGATATGTGATCAAATTATATACAGTTTATTTATTAATTTTATTATTACATGAAGAGAATCTAGGCTCCAAATATATTACGTTTTTTGGGGAGGGATACTTTTGCAATGGGCTATGGCTGGCTTGGTCAGATCAGAATATGAAGTCTTTGAGAAAAATGAAGTAGTCCCACCTCCAAATCAGTTTTAGCAAGAGGCTCAAGTCTGTGTGCTACAACCTACATTAGCAGTTGTTACACAATATCTCTTTTATATTTCAGGTGGATGCACTTTGCGTAATTTGGAGGAAATTTAAAACAGCTTTTGAGCAGGACCAAAATACAGACTGGGTGGCTGCTGGCACGCTATTTTTTCATCCCACTTAAAAGCCCTGCTTGCGGAGACACAAAACCCAGCACCTCCAGTCTAGTTAGTTCTGCAAGGGAGTAGTTATAGAATTCCATCCGATGCCCTTCCAGCTCCAAAAATATCAAATTAGGTAAAGCCATTGTTAAAGAATGTGTAATAGGCATGCTCTTGTACTCTTCCACAGAAGCTGTGTATAGTTCCGTGGCTGTTTGTTGACTTGGCTACTACCACACGATATTTGTGGAAAATAAAAATACATCTCCACTCCGGGAATAACCTTTCTTTATCGTTAATCTTTCAGGCAGAGGACATTTGAATAAACAATGAATGTTTTTTTAGGTCGAGCCTGTCCCATTCCGCAGGAATGGATAGGATCGAATTCATGTCGGCAAAATCCTCTTCAAACTAAGGGGTTTCAGCCCGGCGTTTTCTTGCAGTTCACGTGAACATGCACGAGCATTCACGGCCAGGGCTTCTCCTCCCCTAGCAGCACTCCTCCCACACCAGCAACTTCCCCCTCCCACACCAGCACCTCCCCTCTCTCTCCCCGAAAACACAGCCTTGCCGTAGCAGCACTCCTCCCACACCAGCACCTCCCTCCTCCCACACCAGCACCTCCCCTCTCTCTCCCCGCAAACACAGCCTTCCTTTCATTTCTCCTCCCCCTCCCCAGCCAGCTTCCCCCGGCCGTGTTCCCTCAGATATGCTATTGCATATCGTTTGCTACCTCTTGTATTTTGTTGCTCTTGATACTTGCACAACTGTCACTATTGTCTCATGTAACGTAACGTTTGCTTTTGTAACATGCTCACTTGTAATTTTGGCTTCATGTATCTAAAAACGCCTCCCTCGCGCTCCTTTCTCCCTCTCTCCCGCTGCCTAGTCCTCCCACCCCCTCCCTCTCCAGCGCGCGCTCCACTCGCATCTGCCTGCTGCTCCCCCGCCCACCCCCCCACTCCCCCAACCAGCAATGCCGAGAAGCTTGTTTCCTCTAAGAACATATCGTTTGCCGTGTTCCCTCAGATATGCTATTGCATATCGTTTGCTACCTCTTGTATTTTGTTGCTCTTGATACTTGCACAACTGTCACTATTGTCTCATGTAACGTAACGTTTGCTTTTGTAACATGCTCACTTGTAATTTTGGCTTCATGTATCTAAAAACGCCTCCCTCGCGCTCCTTTCTCCCTCTCTCCCGCTGCCTAGTCCTCCCACCCCCTCCCTCTCCAGCGCGCGCTCCACTCGCATCTGCCTGCTGCTCCCCCGCCCACCCCCCCCACTCCCCCAACCAGCAATGCCGAGAAGCTTGTTTCCTCTAAGAACATATCGTTTGCTACCTCTTGTATTTTGTTTGCTCTTGATACTTGCACAACTGTCACTATTGTCTCATGTAACGTAACGTTTGCTTTTGTAACATGCTCACTTGTAATTTTTGCTTCATGTATCACTACTGTTGTCCGCACTATATAACAAGCATTGGCATAGCCAATAGGTCTCGCTTGTGGGACCTTATAAGTATTTAGTTTTGCAGCACAATATCCGAGTTGCATAATCGGATATTGTGCTGCAAAACTAAATACTTATAAGGTCCCACAAGCGAGACCTATTGGCAATGCCAATGCTTGTTTGTAGTTCATTTTAATATTCTCACTACAAGCGGCCATTGCTGGGAGGACGCAATGTGAGAAGAATGCCTGCCAACATTCAAATTCGGCTGAGATATATCAAGCTTTCGAAATAGAACATCTCTTCTTTTTTAGGATCACCGACAAAGAGTGACGGTGAATGAATAATAAATACGGCCAGCTACCCATGCTGCACTGCAGCTTGTTACGGGTAATATAGGGGGGGGGCCTGTGATACAACACAATGTTACTTACACATTAAACAGAACGTCCGCTCATGAACATTTTGCAGAGCCTTAGGGAGCATGAGTACCTTACATTGCACTCCCAGCTACTTTGGTGTTAATAGTACTGCTCTCGAGCTTACTTTGGTCATGCCACCGCAGTCCTTCTCATAGTCTTGACGGCTAAGCACAGACTTTAGATTATCCATCCCAGCAATTTTGACGCTGCCTGCAAATGTGCAAACTTGTTGGGTTCCGCCTCTCGCTATGTGCAACAGGTCTATTCCGCCCAGGCAACAGCAGGATCTTGGTATAACGTCACTTGGGTGTCTTGGTATTGAGTTCTATAAGCAAAAACACTGAAGGACAAAATGTGCTGAACTATACTGGCCTTTACGGAATTATGGTGGTCCCCTTAAAATAGCGTCTGCTTTGTAATGTTACCGTAAAAAGTTCAATTGAAAAAAGCACTGCCAGGAGTAAATTCTGAAATCATACGAAAGAGTCTATTTTTGAGCACTTTGTATACTATACGTGGCTAGCGGCCATCTTGGCGACGAAAACTACGATTTACACCACTGGTCTGGTTGCTCCAGACTGGCCCTTGCTCGCCTGAAAAGGAGCACCCGCTCTGACCTTGCTGGTCCGAGTAAGAAGCTTACATCGATTCCTGCGTGGCTTGCTTTAGCCAAGGCCTGTTTGCTCCAATCAAGTTGCCGACACCGCCATCAGCGAGAGCCTTCGTGGGACAGCTCGTGACCAACGCCTGGACGTCCTTGACCTCTTCGTGTCCACGTGGCTGCAGAGACAATCTTCACTTCATCACCTGTTTGCACCCGACATTGCCTGGTTCCATCCTGGTTCCACGGTAGTCACTGGCTAGTGACTTTGAACATTGTCCGCTCTGCTTTCAGGTCTTCACCTCTTCAGATCCACCCTTGGATCCACCGGAACTCTCCTCGACGACCCGCCTGCAGCATCTTCAGCTCCAAGCACCATCGACCTGCGTGACGAAACCCAACACTACTTCGCACCTGTGCACCCGCTTCCTGTGGGTGAGGTAACTCAGCAACGCCGTGTTCCCACACTTGCATACACCTCTAGTGCCTGTGTCTAAAGTTTTATCCTTGTAGGTCCATCGGAAGGTTCCTTAAACACTAACTTTGTAACTTTTACGCACCATTGACTTAACATTGGTGCATGCGTGCACTTTAAGCGCTGCACCAGAGTCCCGCGGGCCTTTCCCGACTTCATCACTGCTAGTCCCGAACAGCTCCAGCGATTCCCCAGGCCCTAGGCCTCTTTCCTTTCCCCATAGTGGTTCTTATACCACTATTTTAGTATATGGTTTAGGTGGCCCCTAGGGCTCATCCATATTGTGCAACTTTTGTATATTTAAACTGTGTTTTGTTTTAACACATTTGCTTCTGTGCTCATAAAGAGTATAGGGGTTATTTGTAGAAATAAATCTATATATATTTTCAATATATATCTGTGTGGTGTCCTTTCATTTGGTATTCAAGGGGATTGTGTATGGTAAAACAGCTTGATTCACATGCCTTTACAGAGTTTAGCCTAAGACTGCTTAGTCCATGCTACCCCTAGGATAGCTTGTCTATAAGGTTGACTTACAACCATCATCATAAGGGTTGCTTGGCATGGTACAAGGTGATCACTAGAACTAGTGAGCATCATATACCAGGCCAACTTCTCACAGCATCTATTCAATGTGGCCGTCAATTTGCAGTAGCAGCTGCGCATTGCTTCTTGTAACGTATGGACACACAGGTTTATGAGGGATGTAAACTACAATTTTGCCGGTTGCATTTTGCACTTGGTAGCTCATGTGCACCCGGAAGTTTTGGGGCTCTAATTTGTGGAGTGGGTGAATAGGCAATGGCCACTGAAACAGCGTTGGGGTGCAGTAAACGCGCTGTGCTGAAAGTAAACAAAGTAGTCCCTACAGCATAATGAAACTGTAGTTGGCCGATGCTCCTCAAGAAGAAAACTGAATTGATGTCTCGGGACAGCCAAGCAATGAGGAGCCAGCAAACAGGATTGACGCAAGAGTGAACCTATGGAAAACAGCAGGAGGACTTGCACTGAAATCGCACACAGTATTGCAAGTACAACAGGTATTGCAGACAGCACATTTGCGCTGATGCCCGACCTAATAATTGGTATTTGTTTTAAAATGCTAATCCATTTTAAAACACAGGCATTCACCGAGTGGTCTGCATGTTTTAGCACAATAAAGCCAGACCCACTGGTTTTGCAAATGCTTATTCGCTTTGTCCCGAAGTTCCCCTGCTTTGTTTCTGGTTTGCCAATTGTTTCTTAACCTCATCCTAAAGTACCAAGAAAAACACAAATCTTGTGTGCCTTTACACACCCTTAATGTGTCCAGAGTCTGAGGAGGCTATTCTTTAGTCTCACTAGAGTTACCCCAACCTGTTCCCCAGTGCACAGGCCCTAGCTAAAGTAGCTTGATAGTATTTTTAGGTTGTCATAGCTGCACCGTGGTCCTGATGCCTAATGACTTAAATTCTAAATTAGGTACAGAGGCCTTTTGCAAACGGGAGCTGCTTCAGTTACTTTTCTAATGAACAAATATGTTTGTCATCATTGTATGTATGAGTAATCCAATAACAAGTCTACAAAAATTGGAAAAAGTGCGGATAAAAGAACTGAATATCATATGGGTAAGCCTTAGTAAGTCAAGAGCAGTTTCATATACATCAATACATCTAGAGTAATGTCTTTAGAAAGCTTAGCGTGCTGATAAGAAATTTCTTTCCAAAGAGTTATCTCATGTAAACGGGTTGGGAAAAAAAAGCCAGGAACAGGAATCTCATACATAATGATCACTAAAGAACAACAGTTGACAGTGAGGGCCTATAGCAACTAGCACCTAACCTGCTATCCCCGAAGAACAGTAAATAGAGGAAGTTACCCCAAGAAAGTATGTGTACACCTGACCATAAACACCCACTTTTCCCACAGTGAACACGGACCAGGAGGATTGTTTTTTGACTTAGTTGCCCAGCATGTATCAAGGTGCTGAGTGGCCGCCTTTAATTGTGTGGGACCCAGTGTACTAATAATTTTAGGGGTGTCGCACACCAGCCCCACGGTCACTAGAAAGATTAAGGTGCCTACAATTGCTCCAAAGTGACTCATTTGTTCCGGCGCTTAGTTTTGTATCAATGCTGACAAATCACATCTTGTCCTAGATACAGGGTGAGAACGTGGGGAACCCAATAAACCCTTGGAGGCTTGGGCAATTCAAACAGTATCAAGTCAAGGTGCCTACAAGGGATTTTACTTTAAAAAGTGTGTTTTATAGTTATTTGTAAAGGAATTATTCGATGGTTACGTCTAGTCAGATTACAAACCAGAGTTTCACCAATTTAAACATTCAATAAATGGACAGAGAGAAACAGCACAAACACAGGAATAACTTTTCGTAAATATACAAATATTTGTTTATGTATAAATCTAGTTTAAGAAGGGTACAGACAATCAAAAATGAATTTAGCAATAAATCATGAAGGAGGTATAGTGCAACTTGTCCTACAATTTATGAATAAAAACATCTATTCCAATATAATAAACAAGCATTTACAATGCAACGGTTTTGCCTTTGAAAAAGTTAGAGCTATTGGCATTGTAAATGACAAAAATTTTATTTGTGTTGGTTTTGAAAACAGATAAATAAATGGCATTGTCATTTACATTGCCAACAGCTTAATCTCTCGCAAATGTAAGACATATTGTACCCTACTGGACGAGCTCAGCAGACAGCAATTACTAACACACACACACCCCCAGAGCCACACACACACACACACCTAGAGCCACACACACACACACACACCTAGAGCCACACACACACACACACCTAGAGCCACACACACACACACAGAGCCACACACCCCCAGAGCCACACACACACACACACACAGAGCCACACACACACACACACACAGAGCCACACACACACACACACACACACACCCAGAGCCACACAAACACACCTAGGAGAGCAAGCACAGCCAGGGGGCAGGGAAGCAAGCACAGCCAGGGGGCAGGGAAGCAAGCACAGCAAAGGGGCAGGAAGCAAGCACAGCGAGGGGGCAGGGAAGCAAGCGCAGCCAGGGGGCAGGGAAGCAATCACAGCGAAGGTGCAGGGAAGCAAGCACAGCCAGGGGGCAGGGAAGCAAGCACAGCCTGGGGGCAGGGGAGCAAGCACAGCCAGGTGGCAGGGAAGCAAGCACAGCCAGGGGGCAGGGGAGCAAGCACAGCCAGGGGGCAGGGCAGCAAGCACAGCCAGGGGGCAGGGAAGCAAGCACAGCGAGGGGGCAGGGGAACCAGGGGGCAGGGGAGAAAGCACAGCCAGGGGGCAGGGAAGCAAGCGCAGCCAGGGGACAGGGGAGCAAGCACAGGGAGGGGGCAGGGGAGCAAGCACAGCCAGGGAAGCAAGCACAGCGAGGGGGCAGGGAAGCAAGCACAGCCAGGGAAGCAAGCACAGCAAGGGGGCAGGGAAGCAAGCACAGCGAGGGGGCAGGGAAGCAAGCGCAGCGAGGGGGCAGGGAAGCAAGCGCAGCGAGGGGGCAGGGAAGCAAGCGCAGCGAGGGGGCAGGGAAGCAAGCGCAGCGAGGGGGCAGGGAAGCAAGCGCAGCGAGGGGGCAGGGAAGCAAGCACAGCGAGGGGGCAGGGAAGAAAGCACAGCGAGGGGCCAGGGAAGCAAGCGCAGCGAGGGGGCAGGGAAGCAAGCGCAGCGAGGGGGCAGGGAAGCAAGCACAGCGAGGGGGCAGGGAAGAAAGCACAGCGAGGGGGCAGGGAAGCAAGCGCAGCCAGGGGGCAGGGAACCAAGCACAGCGAGGGGGCAGGGAAGCAAGCACAGCCAGGGAAGCAAGCACAGCGAGGGGGCAGGGAAGCAAGTGCAGCCAAGGGGCAGGGGAGCAAGCACAGCGAGGGGGCAGGGAAGCAAGCACAGCCAGGGAAGCAAGCACAGCGAGGGGGCAGGGAAGAAAGCACAGCCAGGGGGCAGGGAAGCAAGCACAGCCAGGGAAGCAAGCACAGCGAGGGGGCAGGGAAGCAAGCACAGCCAGGGGGCAGGGAAGCAAGCACAGCCAGGGGGCAGGGAAGCAAGCACAGCCAGGGGGCAGGGAAGCAAGCACAGCCAGGGGGCAGGGAAGCAAGCACAGCCAGGGGGCAGGGAAGCAAGCACAGCCAGGGGGCAGGGAAGCAAGCACAGCCAGGGGGCAGGGAAGCAAGCACAGCCAGGGGGCAGGGAAGCAAGCACAGCCAGGGGGCAGGGAAGCAAGCACAGCCATGGGGCAGGGAAGAAAGCACAGCGAGGGTGCAGGGAAGCAAGCACAGCGAGGGGGCAGGGAAGCAAGCACAGCGAGGGGGCAGGGAAGCAAGCACAGCGAGGGGGCAGGGAAGCAAGCACAGCGCCCCCTTGTGTCTCTTCCACAGAACAATTCTATTAAGAAGTGGGCCTTTTACAAAACAAACTACTCCAACCTATGTAGGGCAGGCCAATGTCAAAATATGGCATGTTATGCTTTTTACCCATAAAGCACCACAACCTTGTGGGCTTCAGTGCCCTACGTAGGGGATTGTAAGCAAATGTTGAAAGCAGGTCTTTCCAGGTCAAAATGGTTTACTTTGGTCTGTGCAGTTTATTGATGGCATACATAATTCAACTTTGTGCAGAAGGAGAACATGCTGTAGTGGCTCATTCCTCAGATCTAACAGCAGAACTGTGCCATAATAGGTTTTGTGGCAAAAGCTATCACCATGGTCCTAGGGAGGTATGCGTGCTTGCTCTTGCAACAGTGCTTTTGGATGCACTGAGCATAATAGAACAAAGGAAGGAAATATATGTCCCATCAGACCTCGTAATCATGGCTCATCACACTCTATAAATAAAGATCACACCCTGCTGATTGTGTTCACTATTCTGTTGACACCAACCAGTTTCAGTGATGTCAGAAAGTGGCCTTTTGGGAACATACCGCTTTTGAAGAATAGGCGGACACCGCAGCCATTCAGGGTTCCAATTGCAGTCCTGAGCATGCTTTGCTTTTGAAGTCACCCAAATGGGTGGCGTAAAGCTAAACTGCAGCCCACAAACAACAGCTGGCCTTTATGCTACTGGTACATTCTCCTCCACCACATTCATGCAGCCTTATTAAATAGTCCGGCAAGTCAATCAGCATTAACCAATGTTACTGTGTTTGAGGGGTCAGCGTACATGCAGCGTGAGCTGTTTAGCAGTTTTCCATTTGCCAGTTTAATAAAAAAACGTATCAAGATTTTAAAAACTCAGAGGCCCGCAGAAAAAAAAAACATCAGATTCTTACACTCGTCATTTCTGTAATTCGTAATTCATCTATATAGAAATCACTGAACACTTATAGTAGACAATAGAACTACATGGCCTTCAGCAAACATTGCTGCATGAACTCTTACTACGGACAGCGAGAGGGGGAGGGCAGGAGGGGGCACACGGACATCAATGGAGATGGACATTTGCGACTGTGTGTGACTTGTGTATGTATGCTAGTGTTGATCTATGTGGACATATGACTTTATGCAGGTGCTATAGTCGCCCGTGTGTAAAGACCTGAGGTGGGGCAGGATATACATCAGAATCCTGCTTGACGATCTCAACCACTCATCCTTCTGAGATCGATACAATGAATGACAGTAATCTGGATAAAAACACTTACCTGCTGTCACTACCAGGAAATATTCAGATCATATAACGAGCTATATATCACATAGGTGTAGCAGTTAGTACTCGGTATGGGGCTAGGGTCAATAATAGCGCATAACATCCCTCTTGTAGCTAGGTTGGCGCTTTGTCACTGAATGTGTTATTTTTAAAGTACAGCACGCCCACTCCAGCACGTTTCGCAGGAAGACAAAAACCACATAAATAAACAGGAATACTGGGAACTGCCAAAGATGACAGGAGGTCAGCATGCGGTTCTCCCGGGTGTGAGTATCTTGGGCTTAAGGCCGAGGCCTCTCCGCCCACATCCCAGCATCTTGGCAGCCATGATCTGGGTGTTTCCAAAGTTCAAGGCTCCTCTCTCCTACAGCTGAGGCCTCGGATTATGGCTGAGTTCCTGTGGAGAGAGCCGTCGCGGTGCCTGTGCAGTCCAGCTGACTCACAAACAAAACATTGCTTCCACTCCGCTCCTGAAGCAGCTCTTCGCACGGCGACGGCGAAAGGGGGAGGCCAGCATCGAAAATGAGTGGGGCTGAACCCAGTCTGTTAGATGCCAGCTACAGGGAAATTACCGCATTTGCCGAAATGCTGGCAGTGGCACCTGGGAAAGGCAGCAAGGGCTGGGTAAAGTCAGTCACACGTCATGCAGATGCATCCCTTCAGACTAATGTTGCCCGTCTATTGTAGATCTGATGTTCTATAGGTAACTTTGCTTGTCTTTGTTTATACAATATGTGTAAAAAAAGAGCTTGAGAAGGGGGGGGGGGGGGGGGGCGGATTAAAATAAGCAAACACCAACACTGACTCAAATGGAACGGACACACGGAGAGGGGGGGGGGTGCGGGAACGGACACACGGGTAGCGGGAGGGAGCCTCCCCTAGCCCCAGCAAACAAAGCACTCACCTGGACTTCGTCCCGGGGCCGAGGCGGGACATGTTCGGTGCTCAGGCCTCGGATTACGGCCGAGTTCCTGTGGAGAGAGCCGTCGCGGTGACTGTGCAGTCCAGCTGACTCGCAAACAAAACATTGCTTCCACTCCGCTCCTGAAGCAGCTCTTCGCACGGCGACGGCGAAAGGGGGAGGCCAGCATCAGGAAACAAGCGGGAGGGGGCGGGAAAGGGGGAGGAGAGACGCAGAAGACGGCCGGAGCAGGAAGGCGGGTGCCGGCTCAATGCCGGACCAGATTCGGGGGCGTTCCCGGCTTTCGGCTGACGTCGCGTGACGTCGGCAAAAGCCAAAGAATCTCGGGAACGCCCCCGAATCTGGTCCGGCATTGACGGACAGGCCCCTCGTCCAATGGCTAGGCTCCATTTATGGAGCCAGCCAATGAATGACGAGGGCCGACCCAAACCCACACTACAGTTCTCATCAGGTTTTCGCCTGCGCGAAAAAGATGCGCAGAGCGCATCTTTTCGCCAGGCAAAACCTAAAAAGTGACATAACTCCTGATACAAATAATAGTCACTTAAATACATTGACTAACTGTTGTATCTAATGATCACAGTTCAACTTAATTTACATAAATATAATTGTATGCATTATGTTTATATAGGGGTCCTTGCTATATGCAATATCCATCGTCCTGACGATGGTCTGACGGACTAACACCACCAAAGACCGAAAGGTCGACTTTACCATCTACTTCCCAAATAGTCAATGGATTTAAGTGACTAAGTGATCTGATTAGACGTAACCATCGAATAATTCCTTTACAAATAACTATAAAAACACACTTTCCCTTGTAGGCACCTTGACTTGATCTTGTCCTAGAAACAGCGGCCCATTGCATTACTGGGCTCCGCGAATGCACTGAAGAAGTCCATTTGTAATGGATGAAACGCGTTGGCTGATCCACTCTATGTGTTGCATGTCACACTACAATCATTTGCGAGTCGAAATAAAAGGAGAATTTGAAGAACACGACATTGGATACAGATCTTGTATTTTATGGAGTTGATATATAGTGGTGCACCGATTGCTTTTTATGTTGTACATAATGATCACTTTCTGTATTGTAACCAATGCTTTGTGATATCCCTGTTCTCTATTAAGCATTCACTTTGTAATTAGACTGTTACTATGAACTGTTCAGTGCAACCTCAGTAAATCATTTATAGTTGAGATGCTCAGTAAAGACAGACACACAAAAGATTAGATGTTCCCTTTCTCTAGTGAAGCAATCCAAGGTTACCTCCTCTTCAGCAAATCACAATGCTGGGCAAGACGCTGTTTGTAGCAAGGCATGAGGACAGCAGCTAGGGGTTAATCGTAAGTTTTACACCACAATAGTATTTCAGTCTGCTTGATTCGTTAGTCTATATTTTGAGTGAAAAAGACAGGAAAAGGACAGACTGTGACACTTTTTTTCCAAGCCTGTGTTGCATTATCCTGATCATTGGTAAAATGCCCCTAGCTACTGGAGTCTTGCAGTAGGGCACTAAATTGTGTGTGCATTATTTTAACACATGCAAGATACAAAGAAGCGCAAGACTGGTTTAAATACGGGATCTCTATAGATCTCAACCTCATACTCAACTGCTTACACCTGCATGTTTGTATAAAACTGGCTCATCGGACCAAGCTACGGTGAGACTGTGAGCAAATTAACTTGCACAGAGGGAGTACTCCCAGTTATTACCCCATGTTTAGATCAAGTTTGCATTGCACTGTGGGAGATGAAGGGACAGCACCAACATCTGCAGCTCATGAAACTACTGCCATGCAGACATAGCTCTGCGACTGTCCCTTTCTGCGCTCTCCTAATTGCACCAGAAGCAGTCCAGAATAGGGGCCTCAGTGGTACATAGCTTCAAAGATACGGAAGTTGGAAAAAGAAATGTACAAACTATGTAATGTTAAGGCACTCTGTATTCATTAGACCCAAAGGGTATTTTTTTCAATCAACAAACCTTCTGGCAAAGACAATCAAACCATACAAAGTATATTTTAGATAAATGCATGTTTTCCCCTCAAAATCCCATTACACGCTCCTCCATTTATTTTACAACTCACCACAGGTGCATTGCGAAACCCTTTAACTGCCTGGAAGATTCCACCTCCTATGGTGCCCATGGTAAAGGCCCCGCCACAGTCATCCACTATCCTCCATGGACTGCAAGGAAAGTCAAGAGAAAACAGCAGTTAACAGATGATGGAAGTGGACACCCATACACGAGAAAACAGCAATGGCAGCAGTGTATGCCATTGTGTGATACATGAAACAAATCAGCAGAAGAGTATTTTTTAACAATGCACAGCGTTTTGGGAAGCATAAAGAGAAAAGCCTTGGTAAGTACTGTCACAGCAGGCAGGCCATCTTTTATCTGGAAGAGCTTAGTTTATTGCTAGGATGAAGAAAACAACATTCGATGGACAGAATGCAGAACAATGTCATACATTTACCCCAGTAGAGAGATCTGGGCCTAAATCCATCGTTTTTTTGCTCACCATGCCATTCCAGTTTGAACCCAGCCATATGCAAATCAGTCTTGACACTGTGCCCCATGGGAACAGTCCAGCCCGAACTTCCAAGCCAGGTCCTCCCTGGACTGGAAACAAGCATCCTAGGACCGGTTTCGAGCTTTCAGCACTCATCAGCCAGGATAGCTTGTTTCAGTGGCATGGAGAGCACGGGACTCACGTCTGAGCATACCCGTCCCACTCCGGTTGACAAATGTAAAAAGAACGATTGATGGACAGAATGCAGAACAGTGTCATACATTCATACATTCACCCCAGTACAGAAATCTGGGCATAAATCCATCGTTTTTTTTTTAGGTCTCGCCTAGCGACGCCGCGCATACGCTGTCACCTTGGCGAGACCTAGAGTCCTCGCTTTTGCTAGCGAAGGGAGACAGGAGATGGCAAACGCCCAGACAGGCGGGGTCCACGCACATCTCCTGTCCGCGCTCGCAGCGTTTAAGCGGAACGCACCAAGCGCTTTCACGCCGACAACTTGTTAAAGAAAGCCCCAGGCGTCAGTGTTCTCTCAATGAATTTGGCATTCCTGCTTCCCTTCTCTCTCCTCCCCTCTGGCCGAATTTTGGTGACGTGTCCAGCCCAGCAGCCAGAGGTAGTGGCATGATTTCATTAGCGGTGCAAGGTATTTTTTTTACCAAGTTTGTATTTATTGTTTTGGCGGAAAGGAAGTTGTGCCCTGTATCAATATGAACTCTCGCAAACCTTCTGTCCCTAGGGTCACTAACTTCCTTGACAAGATGACGGTCGGCATCATGAGTGCGAGACAGGCAGGGACTTTCAGTGGCATAGCAAACATCTTCACATAAGAAACAAAATGCAGGAGGAACAATAGGTACTTGCCAACTTTGGTGAAGAGCATTTCATGTTGCATTCATTAATCCACAAGTAATGCTCCATCATTTGAGATGCTGTTGTTCAGACTCCCATGATTTCCACATCCTAGTGTTTGGCTTTAATAGTTCTTCGCCATCTCCAGTTTACATGCTTAAGAAGTAGCCTGGGTACACAGTCAAGTACGGTCAGGGTATGATAACCAGCAATATGACTTAGTCAAGTCTTCTGATGTGAGATGCAGTTACTAGGTTTAAATCCGAGCAAAACCATGTCAGCATTTCATCCTTCTGTGATCCATGAATATGCTACTAGTAGACTGAATGAGGTGTTTATGATTTAATTAGAACAGTTAAGAGTGGCAAAAGTGTGGTATGTGCACGGTATACACAAAGTTATCATTATTATTTCAATTTATCTGTGCCAAAGTAGTGGTGAGTTTACAGGGATTTGTAACAGTGTTTGGCTGCAATGTTTGCTTACCTGTGTGCACCAGGCATCTGGTGCTCAACGTTGCTGTGGCTCAGCTCTTGGCTCTAGGTCCTACATGGACCACAATATGGTTATTAGCTTTGTGGAGTGTGTGGATTGGTTATTTTTCAACAGGGTGTTTACCCACATATGCCTGGATCGTGCTCCCACCACACCCTCACTATTGAAGTCTGGAGCCTCATCTGGTTTCTGCCCTCCCATTTCTGTTCAGCATAATTTTCCATTCCTGCTGCTTGGCGTAGAAACTACTGGTCGACATGTGTGATGTCAACCACTTCCCAATCACCCAATAACACGAAGGCCAAGCCTTTCTCTCCTCTGGGACCAAGCTTGATTTGGCCATGGCTGGTGAACAGAACCAAATTCACACGGAGAAGAGGTTAAAATCTTAGGCCCTCTCTCAACAAACATGTCACCAGTGACTGACGTCGAGGACCACACAGCAACCACAGGAGGTCATGTGACAAGAGTACTCTAGGGCATTAGCTCTATATTAACATGAATAGTAGTGATACACTAGATAAACAAAACGCTCTAACATTTTAAATTGTTATCAGAACAATCACTTATGTATCAGCATTGATATAATGCAAACCTGGCTGTCCATCAATGGAATTTTGTACCATAGAATGAGGTAGGTAGTAAAAGTGACTTTTCATAGTTTGCCTAGTATAAATTACATTTGGATGCATTTTTAGACAAGGATCCATGTAACAGTCTACAACTGAAGAGTAAGAGCCACCCATTGCAATGAGTCCCACCAGCCCGTGGAGCTGCTGTGGGATCTCTTTGGTACGTTTCGATCTAAGCACATTTCTGAGGCAAGGGATACCTCTGCATTCAGTGATGAATCTGATGATCCCCAGTGTTAGTGTGCACACCAACCTTTCCAACTTTTACTGTGATGTGTTTACTATTCATATTGTTCTGCTCTTTTGTTTCCTCTCTTACCTTCTCTGAACTTTAGTGAACCATATGATATAGTACCATTGAGTTGGGTAACAATAAACATCTGTTATTCAGCGCCAAGACACCTACAGGTAATTGTGTGCTTTACAAATACACCTGTTATGTTATGTTATATACCTAAAGTAAAGTTGAATTCATTAGTCATGTGTGCCAGGGTACAAGTAGTATCTGCTCTTCACAAGTGAGTTCTGCTATTATAGTTCACTTGTAAAAATAAAAAAAGTCAACCATCATCAGTAATAATTTAATGTCTATGACGAGGCTTAATCAGCCTCCTGTCTTCTGTACCAAACTAAAAGCAAGGCTTTGATTTTCCGGAGACATTCACAATTGGTGCAGCAAGAATTACATTTCCAAATAAACAAGCATTTGCAATGCAATAGGTCTCGCATTAGGAAAGTTTGAGCTATTGGTAAAAGTAAATGACAAATTTTTTATTTATGTGTTGGTTTTGAAAATAGCGAAATTAATAGCTTTGTCATTTACAATGCCAATACTTTTACCTTTCGCAAATGTGACACCTATAGCATTTGTAGTGCAATATTTGTTGTATTTACGTGACTTAGATGTATTGATATTACAAATGACAATCGTTTTTAATTTGTTTAAATAATTAATACTTAAATAAAAGTTATTGTAATTTGTAATGGCAATAGCTGAAACTTTTGTAAATAACTTTTGTGAAGATTATGTTCAGTGTATTTTATTTTGACGAAAATCCAAGAACGGATGTGAAATATTAACATCTTTTTGTGACATTTGTAATAAAGCTTGAAACATTGAGAGAACATATTTGAACCAGTTGTTGTTGAATGGTTGCACAGATTGATGCTGAGTGATGTTGTGGTGCCCCTGAGTGATGCTGTGGTGGTGCTGAGTGATGCTGTGGTGATGCGATAGATAGAGTGTAATTATGTGGCGTGTACCTATGTGGCACTGAGTGGTATTTGGAGTGTATGTTGCGTTGAGCGCAGTGTAATTATGTGGCACTGAGTGGTATTTGGAGTGTATGTTGCATTGAGCGCAGTGTAATTATGTGGCGTGTAATTATGTGGCACTGAGTGGTATTTGGAGTGTATGTTGCATTGAGTGCAGAGTAATTATGTGGCACTGAGTGGTATTTGGAGTGTATGTTGCATTGAGCGCAGTGTAATTATATGGCACTGAGTGGTATTTGGAGTGTATGTTGCATTGATTGCAGTGTAATTATGTGGCGTGTAATTATGTGGCATTGAGTGGTATTTGGAGTGTATGTTGCGTTGAGCGCAGTGTAATTATGTGCTTGTAATTATGTGGCACTGAGTGGTATTTGGAGTGTATGTTGCATTGAGCGCAGTGTAATTATGTGGCGTGTAATTATGTGGCACTGAGTGGTATTTGGAGTGTATGTTGCATTGAGTGCAGAGTAATTATGTGGCACTGAGTGGTATTTGGAGTGTATGTTGCATTTAGCGCAGTGTAATTATATGGCACTGAGTGGTATTTGGAGTGTATGTTGCATTGATTGCAGTGTAATTATGTGGCACTGAGTGGTATTTGGAGTGTATGTTGCATTGAGCGCAGTGTAATTATATGGCACTGAGTGGTATTTGGAGTGTATGTTGCATTGATTGCAGTGTAACTATGTGGCACTGAGTGGTATTTGGAGTGTATGTTGCATTGAGCGCAGTGTAATTATATGGCATTGAGTGGTATTTGGAGTGTATGTTGCATTGAGCGCAGTGTAATTATATGGCACTGAGTGGTATTTGGAGTGTAGGTTGCGTTGAGCGCAGTGTAAATATGTAGCATATTCGGCACGGAACTCAGCCATGGTGGCAGCAGAGTCGCTAAGTTGTTCAGTGGTATTGGTGTTAATTGCTACATCGTCCACATCCGACAGAGATTATGGTCTTCTAATCACCTTGGCACATTTGAATGGGAGCTTCCACTGCTTGGGATCCCCTTTCCCCATGATGGCAAGCATGTGCAGAAGTATATGTGCTCAAAGAGAAGTGTATGGTACAAAGGACTTATTCTAGGAGAGAGTAGGGGAAGGCCAGAACCAGGAGGGCAGCTAACACGTGCGGCCTTAAATCACCGTCGGTGACAGCCTCTGGGCTCGGAGCATTATCAGATTAGTGAGGCCTGGCAGGCAGGTCCAAATGCAGGGGGTGTATGGGTGTGACAGAGGCCGTAGCTATGCCTAGGACTGGTAACAATAGATATCGTAGGCAACAGTTCTGTTAAGCCAGACCTACAAATTGCATAACAGCACACTGTCCAATTGTGTTTACTCTACTAATGCAACATATATTTTGATATATCTAAAATAAGCAAATAATATCATTCCTGAAAACTGAAATGGTCATTGTCCGTTAAATATCGAGGTGGTCTGCACTGGTAGTAACTTCAACATTGACTTACCCAAATGTAATCCTAGTAAGACACACAAATCTTAACCGTAGATCCTGGAGACCTCAATGCTTGCCTTGCCAGAGATAATCTCAGAGACAGGTGGTTACAAGGTAAGAAAGAGAGCAACAGTATTACCTACAAAATCCAGAAGCCAACCCCTCTCCAACACAGACATAATATTCCACAAACACAAGTGACCATGCAATTCCTCTTTGTAAATCAGCACTCTACTTAAACCTCATTATAACAAAGTAATGCAGTTTGCACATACATTAGGCACATTGCCGAACAATGTCTGCCATGATGTGCACATTTGCAGTTTAAAAGCTAATTATGAAGTAAGGAGCACTTTTCAATGTGTGGGTTATTAATGGTGCAAATGTATTTAGGCTGTTCTAAGCTGCCCAATATGCCCACTATTATCTAGAGGTAAAATAAAGTATTTGATTCACTCCTCACTGGTAAAGCTCCCAGGCAGCTAGTTATCTAGTGGAGTTTTACAAAATTAGTAAACAGAATATGGTTCCCTTTTACACCATGTTTTTGATAAGCTAAAAATATGGCCAGTCTCCTCCTTCAAATTCAAATACAGCCACGATTGTGTTAATCCTGAAACCCAACAAAGACACATTAAGTAGAGCCAGTCAACGACCCATATTGCTAATCAATGATGAAGCTAAACTATTGGCACAAGTGTTCGCAAAAAGACTAAAAACAGTCTTACCATCCATGAACAAGTGGCTTTGTTTCGATTTGTTCATCAGCAGCTAATGATTCCAAACGCCCCTCAGCTGTTATTAAGCCACGATCCTCCAAAGATTTGCTGGAAGAAACACATCACCCTCACTCTCACAAGACCTCACCTGCCAACACCATTCACTACTCTCAACTTCATATGATTCCTCCACTCTTCCTCTGGCCCACCTGCACCTTGTTTCTGACATGGACCCACCAAAAATAACCAATACCAAGCTGGAGTTATCAGGTCACTACGCTTACAAAATGAAAGTATCCTCTGAATCTAACAAAAAAAGCTTTGAGGAACTCTTCAAAGCTCTTTCAGAAACTCTGTTTTCTGATCCCTACTTCTGCGTAAAGGAGTTATTATAAGTGAACTTATCCTTTTTACAAAAAGACGAGCATGATGGAGGAAAGCCTTGCTCTCATTGCTCTTGATCTCTACACCGAGAAAAATTCCTCTAGGTCCAAGACACTCGGTAGCAGTTACTCTAGAACTACTTAGCCATGGAAACAAATACTGCTTTCGGAAGTAGACCTTTGAACCCCCATCATGCCTCAAACAATGACACTGCTGAAGTCCAAACCCCTTATCACAACCAGCAACATGTCCCTAGCACCCCGCTTACCTTGCTCTCAAGCTCCCCATCACCCATCTTTGAGCCGCCTCTCCTTTAAACTCAACTTCTCTTTGACTGGCTCCCCATAATTACCATAGGCATAAACACCCACCTCCTTTCCGCTGCTCCAGGACCAGACAACCTGTTCCCACACCTCACTATCATTCAGACTGGATGAGACTGCACAAAACCTACAACTCAAGGAAAACTTACAAAGCCTTTTCCACATCAACATAAAATATACTAATAATCAGTGGCCAATTTGGAATTCGAGAATCAATAGCATATTCATAGCCATCTCACCAACCAACGTTCCTTTCCTCCAACACACCTGCCGACCAAACTAATCTCACCTTCTTTGGAGTCCCTACATTTAAGATAGGAACCCTACCCTACCCCACCCGAATGCCTCCACTCAGCCCTTTAGAATTTTAGATCCACTATCTGACGAAGATGTCCACTCTCTCTTCCTATCTTATAACTAAGGCTCCTGGTTTTATGGCATTTATTTTTTTGACATTTCTGTCTGTATTCATCCATATTTATTTTTCGCTCATTTTATTTGTATTTTTCCTTATTTACCTTGTCTTTTGTGGAAAAATTAAGATTAAATGTGCATATTTCTGTATGTATTTAACCAGGTAATTTACACTTGTGCATGAACGCCTACTAGGTTTCAATGATATAAACGCACTCAGATGATAAAATATGCACTTATAGGAAAACATGCACATTTTAGACTTAAACTGATGTTTAAGGCACTTTACTAAGATGCCTTTTTTTAAACCCCCTTGTCTGTTAATCCGCACAGCTATTGGCCTAACAGTTACGAGTGCCAGCATTTAGAATAACTAAAAAACAACCCATTTTATGTTTTTATACGCATTTTAAATAAATACAGGCAGAAAAGTAAATGGTATCCTCTCTGTATTTATCTGTAAAAACCGAAAACAGGGAGCCTTACCTATAACTCCTCACACTTTGATAACAGATAATCAGGGTCTAACACAATGCATTCCTGCAAACCCAGAGTATCAAAGCTCAACCACAGAGCGTTAAACAAATACAACATTAAGTGTGTTACCTTTACTCAGACCTCCACAACCAGCACCAAATCCATCTGAAATGTAAGCTATTCACTTGCAGATCAGCTGCAGGATATTGCTGAACTTATCCTCACACATGACCCTGACCATCTTTTCTTGACAAAAACATGGCTAAATGCTTCCTCTCATCCTATCCTTGACATAGTAGTCCCTCCTAGCGCTACATCACCAGATCTGACCCAGAAACCAGGTGGAAGCATAGCCTACATTCACTGCAACAGCCTTTCAGTCACACACTCTCTATCCCCTTTTCTATTAACTTACGAATACCTATGCATTGATATTGAATGCAACAACACATCACTATGCAAATTATACACAATCTACCACCCGCCTGGAGATAACCTTTTTCTTTCACAGAAGAAGTCAAGGAAATTATCGCAACAAACTTGGGCCAACACTGCACCCAAATCTTCTTTGGAGGCCTCAACCTCCACTGCAATGATTTGAATGAGCCTACAGTTAACAGCCTTAAATCCTTTCTTGCTGATCTCAACCGGATACAATTCCGTTACCAACCCACACACTAGGGAGTGACCTTAGATCTTATCGCAAAAGCTATCTCAATTCAATTGCAAACTATCCTCCCCTGTAACTGGTCAGACCACCACCACACTGCATTCATTTCGGAATCCCTTAGATCAAATACCACTCAATTAACTAAACCCAAAATATGAAAAGGGGGCATGCATAACATTAACCTTAATGAAATGGCATCCCTCAGTATAAATATCCTTCCGCCTCCTGGTGACAAGTTAGATGTCCAAGAACTTACAAACCACTACAACAGCTCCATGAAGAACATTCTAGACTCAATTGCACCATTACAGCTAAACAGACTGCTCCCCCAAAGACTCTAAACCATGGTACAATGCTTGCCTTAATAACAAAAGAGGTAACCTGAGACTAGTTGACCGAAAGTGGAGATCCTCACCTTCCCTTGAACACCTAAAGCATTTGGGATCACCGGGGAAATCATATTACAAAAGCATTACACACTTGAAAGAAAATTTCTTCAGAAACCAACTAGATCAAGATAGAAACAGACCCAAAAAACTGAAACCAACAAGATCATGCTAGACACTGACCCAAAATAACTATTTGAGGTCATTAAACTTCAATCAACTGGCCTAACCAACCCTTCCCCAGCTGGATCCAGTCCATTACCAAACTGCAAAGAATTGGCCTCCTTCTTCCTTGAAAGATAGAAAATATGAGATCTGATTTGCAGAGAGCATTGGATCACTGTCCTCTCACCTCACTCCAGCAATTTCCCTTCGCAGATTGCTGTACCCTCAGGTCTACTGGAGCACATCCTCAATACAATGCTTCATGAACTCTTTCAAAACCTTTGAGGAAAATTCCAGCCTCAAAATTCCAGCAAATCTGAAACCCTCAAACCACTTCAACGACCTGCTACCCCCCCCCACAACTTCTTCAATTAGATCAAACTATCTATACTCCCACTTTGGAACAAGATCGTTATTGCCTCTCTGCTTCAAGACACAATCCCAGATACCCCTATCCTAAAACAAAATACAACGGCCGATCACATGGGCCTAAATAACTTCCGCCAAATCTTAAACATTCCAACCCTGACGAAGCTCCATGAAAAACGTGTACATGTCCAACACTGTAACCACATTGATCAATCCAGTCTTCTTGGTCAATTCCAACCTGGCTTCCGCCTGGAGAACAACAGTGAATCAGTCTCTCAAAGTCCACTCCGGTCACCTTTGGGGTCCCACAGGGTCCCTCCTTCTGACCCACTTTCTTTAAACTGTTTATGGAATGCTAACTGTAATTCTGACCTCATCCAAAATCCACTATCACATGTACGCTGAAGACATTTAATGTTCCCTAGGTTTTACCATCTGTGCACTTACGTAGTGCCTGAGAGCCATTACTGTTGAACCTCTTTCCTCATGTTGCACCACCTCCACTTCTGCATTGACCAATATACCCACTACTGTGGTTGCAATGTATATTCTGAGTCTGTGCCATCTCTACTTCTGGTTGGGCCAATCAGACCCACTTGTGCCTTTTGTCATCCTTGGGATTCACCAATGATGATGGAGCCAGTCCTGTTATCAACATACCAAGTTGCCAAAAAATGTAAACTCAATAAGGTAATTAAGTAAAATGTAACTGCCGGACACACATCTTCTTGCTAAAACTGATGTTTTTCCAAGCAGCTACAACTCTGCAGCAACCAATTTAGATCCCATCTCCGAGTCTTACGCACAACAAAAAAAGTCTTCCTAAGTAGACCATTTTAAAAACAACACTTTACCAACCATGCGGAACTGATTGTGCAGTAACTTATTAAGTCATCCCTATAGAGCACTTTAGTCCTTATAAAGGATACAGAAAGTGCTATATTTATGCCAATACCATTCTGTTTTATTATGGATGGATACTGTTGGCCTGCTGGTGAGGTGAACTGGGCAAGATGTATGGTGGTGGTATTTCTCCTATCTGTGGAAAGTTCTTTACTCGCAAATATGTTAGTAGAGGAGGGCTAGCCCTTGAAAGCTCAAGCCTGAAGCCTGCCTCTAGCTTAGCTCGAGGTCCTGCTGGAATCGCAAGCCCATAGCAAGCCGAGCTTTCATGAGGTTTCTGCCAGCCTCCCACCATCCCTCTACCCTGCATTCGGACCAGAGCTACCGATTTTGAAAGTTGAAAAACAAGGTTCAAGTCAAACATCAGCACAAAATCCAGTGATTCTCCGCAAACTGCTAAATCTCCGCTTGCCTGTAAGCGTTAAATGTGACCTTTTGTAATATAACTGGTGCTCATGTAAAGACATCACATTTGACCTTTGGGTCGAGTTCAGGCTATTTCAAAACTACAAACAAAAAAGCACAAAGAGGTGAAAACAAATTCTTAAATTAAGGAACGACAAACCATAATTTCCTGGCTGATTTGTGCACTGTGAAATCAAAAACACAGTATAAACAGCAGATTCACCACTTAAACTGTGTGATCTTGAGCAAATATTTCATTTCACCAAAACGTGTCTTAATTATCGTCTATAAAAACACTTTCAAATAAGAACGTACAGAATACCTGTTGTACAAAAATAGTTTGGGGCAGATTTGCAAGCCCCTTGCGACACTTTTACGCCGCCGTTGCGTCACTTTAATGCCGCAGCGGCGGCGTAAACAATGCGCCACATTGCGACCTATTTACAACGTGACGCATCTAGGCAGATGCGCCACGTTGTAAAGCTCTGCGCCACATGAAACTTGCGTCAGGTTTCATGTGGGCGTTCTGTCGCAGGGTGGGCGTTCCCTCGCAGGAAAGCTCCGTAAAACTGGAGCAGTGAAATCTACATGATTTCACTGAGTCAGTTTTACGACGCTGCTGCGTCAAATCCTTACGCCTGCTTGAAGCAGGCGTAAGGAGTGACGCACCACGTTGAGTATGGGTGGCCCCTGTGCATTGCAGGAGCTGCGTCGCGACTCCAGCAATGCGCTGCCCATATGCCACAAGATGCGTCACGCATCTTCCCTTCTTTGCACCATGGTGTGCCGCATTATAAATGCGGGGCATCTGTGGTGGCAGAAGGAGGGAATTGCATGACGCATCTGTTCTGGCACATCCCTGCTGATTTGCAGAGATGCGCCAGAACATGTAAATATGCCCCCAAGTGCTTTAATAGACTATAATGTTGTTCTATAATAATAGGGCCCACCTACCGGGGCAGATTTATGAAGGCCCTGCGCCGCCGGTGCGTCACTTTATTTGACGCAACGGCGGCGCAAACAATGCGCCCTATTTACAACGCGACGCATCTAGGAGATGCGTCACGTTGTAAAGCCCTGCTCCATGAGGAGGCGTTCCTGTGCATGGGGGGGCGTTCCTACGCAGGAACGCCCCTAAAAGTGGCTGAGTGAAATCTATGAGATTTCGCTCAGTCACTTTCAGGACAATGCTGCGTCAAAACCCTGCGCCTGCTTAAAGCAGGCGTAGGTATTGACGCAGCATTGTGGAGATGGGGCACCCCCGAGCCTTGCTGGAGCTGCGTCGCGCTTGCGACGCATCTCCAGCAATGCGCCACCTTTACGGCACAGATGCTTCACGCATCTGTGCCGTTTTTGCCCCATGGTGCGCCGCATTGTAAATGCGGCGCACCATGGGTGGCGGAGCAGCGGCGCAGGATGACTGGCGCATCCCTGGGGATGCGCCAGTCATCATAAATCTGCCCCATAGTGTTTACATGGCAACTATCTTGACTTTTAGTGCCCTAATCGTTTATGTTTAAAAACCATTTCTTTTAGTAAGTACTTCTCATTGCAGTGTCATGTAACATAATAATGTGAAAGCTATACGTTAAAGAAACATAATTTGGAATTCTGGAACAACTTTATCATATTTTATATCATGTGTAAGGCATGATTAACATTGCAAGCATTTTCAGGGCTCGGCTCGTGCACAGGCACCAAGATCCGAGCCAGACCCTTGGCTCGACTACCTCTACAGGAAACTGATCTGAGCACGTCTTGCAAACGTATCATTTGTTGTTTATTAATTGCCCTACTAAAGGGTGAAATATATGCTTAACAAAAACACTGGTTTGCTATTTTTTAAATTATCCTTTCAATAAAAGGTACAATTTAGACATGTTTCTAAGGAAACACAACACTTGACCACAAACAGTCTCATATATTTCCACTCAGATCTCTGCCCCACCCCGCACCTTCTTTCATTACAGCCATTCGACTATTCCCTCACCCAAGATCGGTACGACCCAAATGTATTTAGTCAAACTCCGGGCTGTTTAGAAGCACTGTGGGTCATGCAGCTTCCTGGCCCACAAGATAAACACCAACCGTACAATTCTGACATGATCATGTTTATTCTACAACGTAAACGTGGGAATAACCTGGTTTAAGAAGCTAAACTATCGCTATGACTGCACTCCCTACCACCGGCGCGACCCTCCGTGGTAACGAAAAGATTGGGCAGTGACAAGGTCACCCCAGCCTCGTCCATTCATTACTAGCTTATACAGGCGCTGGGTTTCTGGTTCTCATAGACAGGAAGCATGAGGCGCACATATGACATTACGCTGTAGAGAAAGAACGTCCTTGTTCCAACACTAACAGACCATATGCGTCGCGCCCTCTGTTAAAATGCCCTTTGAAAATGAGCAATTCTGTATCACCTACCAGGGTTCACGTGCGTACTCCTCCATCTTGCAACGATCAGGACAGGTGACGTAACGAAAGGAAACAGAGTAAAGGGAGGAGGCAGTGGCAGGGGCGGAGCATGGTTGATTCTACGCGAGAACGGACACCGCCTACAAGGCGGAGGGAGGACGTATTCATGTTCTTTTGTGATTGGCTAGTCTCTAAATCAAGGCGGGATTAGTAGCAAGGCTGCTATCACAAAAACCTCGAACGGGAGGACCGACCGGTGATTAATGTTTCAATGGGTGTTGGGGTGCCACTGGCGTAGCTAGGGGGGGGCGCTCCGCCCCAGGCTGCACAATTTTTGAGGCGGCCGCGCGTGGCGGCCTTTATAATTTATTTGGTGCCCATGATACACACTGGTTATTCGGCTGCGGTAGATCAGTAAATCCCACGGAGTTCCGATAGAAGCTCGTGCGAGTCGGTCTAAAATACTCTAGGAATATTATTTGTTTAACCCCGGGAGAGCTGGAGAGACACCCAGCTGACGTGTTAGCTCATTGAAAGCAGGCTGTGAGGTGTGTGAACACCCGAAGAACCACCTGGCGGGTCCCTCTCTTTACGTCAACGGTCACACTCAGAAGGTGTAATCATGGCAACTTTTACACACACGTCTGTCTAACTATTGGAAAACGTCACCGACACGAATCCGTGTGTTGATGAGTTTGTAAGTGTTTTGTGTACACTAAGGAGGGCGGGGAAGGTGAGGATTAGACCCGTTGCACCCGTTCCTAAACCGATCATGCACATTTTACCCACATTTCGAGTAGAAATTCCAAGTAAGTGCCTACAACTGATGCGAGATGAGTAAATATTTGATTAATATTCCCTTTTAAGTACCAGCTGGCCATGAGCACCTCGTGACCTGTTAAAAGTCTGAGAACGGTATAGATTTAGCCTTTCACTGTGATTTTATACGTTATCAGTTTAGCGTTTGCAGAGTAAAAGATGAATGTTGACAATAATGTACTTGAAACGAAAACCAGATGTTTTCTAGAAATCAAGGGTGACCACTGTAGTGTTGCTGCCAGTGGGGTGTACCACTGCAGCACACGCCCCCTCCCACTGTTCCTGAATGTTTCGCCCCTCAGGCGTGAAGGGGCTTTGGTAGCGCCCAGACGTAAGCGTGGGGACGCTACATTGTTAATAAAGAGCCCAGGGCCCTGGGCGTGGTCAGTACGTTACTAGCCACAAACAGTAACGCATGTGTCCTGTGTCCCTATATTGTAGGCCCTATACCAGGACTCTACACTGGCGACGACGGTGGTCTATCGCCTGCCCACCGTGTGCCCTGCTGCACCGTGACCCTGCCGGTCACTCACGGCTGCCCCGCAGCCCTGCGCCGCGCCTCCCTGCGGGCGGCGCGCCTCCCTGCCTTCCAGAGTCGCCTGCAGCCTCTGCGACGCCACCGGACCTCACCTGGCCCGCCTCTACCCCGGCGGAACGGACACCGGCACCGCCTCGGCCCCCCCTAGCGACGTCCTGCCTGCCGGTAGCTGCCTGCGCTACCTTCCGGTGCCTCCACGTGACCTCCGCCTCCATTCAGGTACGGGCCGCTGCCTGCCCGCTCCGCACGGCTGTCCCGGTGCCCTGCCTCGACCTCGCTCCTGCCGCCCGCCTCTCCTTATGCCGCCAGGCCCGCGCGACACCCCAGCGGTCTCGCGCATGCGCAGTGGGCACCCGGCGGCGTTTCCTCACGCATCTCGCGTGTCCTCGGCCCGCTAGGGCTGCCATTCCTCACGCTTCTGGCGGAACGGAGCCCGCCTGTGCCCCTGGTGTGCCTGCTCCTCCCCGCTGTGCGTGTGGGAACCAAGAAGACCCGCCTCTACCCGCCAGTGCAGCGAGAGTGTCCCATCTGGCCCTACTTCCGCCACCATGGCCAATGTACCGCCCCTGGAGCCATTTTCCGTCACCGGTACGCCGCCCTCGCAAGCAGCTCGATGGAGAAGGTGGGTGGAACGGCTTGAGACCTACTTTATTGCGGCAGATATCGCAGTGGCGCGACGCCGGGCAATGCTCCTACACCTAGGAGGAGAGGCTATTCACGACATCTCCAAAGACGTCACGGAAGGCGACCCACCCCACACGTACGCCACCCTGCGAGACGCCATTACAAGATACTTTGAGCCCTTCACCAGCGCAGACTACGAGCGTTTCCTGCTCCGACAAGCGTGCCAACTCCCTGAAGAGTCTGTTGATGTATTCTACGCGCGTCTTAAGAAGTTGGCGAGCACGTGTACGCTCCCGGACGCGGAGGACGAAATTCGCGCCCAATTCATTCAGGGGTGCGCCTCTCTGAAGCTGAGAGAGAGGGTGCTAGAAACGGACGCCATGCCCATGCGCGACATCCTCACTTTGGGACGCTCCAAAGAA
Source organism: Lissotriton helveticus (assembly GCF_964261635.1). Lineage (NCBI taxonomy): Eukaryota > Metazoa > Chordata > Amphibia > Caudata > Salamandridae > Lissotriton > Lissotriton helveticus. Next base: position 1,318,045,162 of record NC_136065.1, on the reverse strand, counting down.
CTTTCCAAAGCCCGTGCGGCCCACATGGAGCCGGATCCAGCGGTCAAAGTCAAGACGGAGCCAGTGTGCGCAGTCAAGTCACAACGTCCAGACGGCCGGACGAGGCCTCAGAAGAACGCACAGCCTCATCAGGCCCAGTCCACCCGCGATCGAACCTGCATGTGGTGCGGTGGTGCCACTCCGCACAAAGGCGCCTGCCCAGCCCAAGGTAAAATTTGCAGCGCGTGCGGCAAGGCCAACCACTTTGCGAGCGTCTGTTTGTCGTCACAGCGGAGGAAGCAAAGCGGCCCACCCAGGAGGGCGCGACAGGTGGCGCCACTACCAAACACGTCACCCAGCAGCGACATGGACGACGACGAGGAAGACGCCGCATCTGTCCACGTGGTGCGCATGCTTAACACCCTGGCTGCCACGTCGTCAACCGAACCGATGTGCACCGTCCAAGTCCATGACCAGGCAGTCAGAGCCCTCATCGACACCGGCGCGACGATAAACCTCATGGCGGCCAGTGTGTACCAGGGCCTGGTAGACGCTCCCGCGCTTCACCCCACCAGAGTACAGGTGTTCGCCTATGGAACCCGGCGCCCACTGCGCCTGTGCGGAGTATTCCGGACAACAGTGTCCCATGATGCCAGGCAACTGCAGACAAAGATCTACGTCTCCCAAGAAGGATCAGGGTTCCTCCTTGGTTGCAAGACTGCACGTGAACTCGGACTCATACACTTTGCCCTAACGGTACAAGCTCAAGGCCTGGATCATCTGGTCACAGAACATTCCTCGCTGTTCGAGGGCATCGGATGTCTACAAGGCCCCCCTGTCCGACTTCACATTGACCGATCAGTGGCCCCTGTAGCCCTCCGGCACAGGCGAATCGCGTTCCACCTCCGGCCCAAAGTGGAAGCTGAGCTGAGAATGTTAGAACAAGCAGGAATCATCGAACGAGTGACGGGACCCACCCCGTGGGTATCCCCCATCGTCGTGGCCAAAAAACCGAAGCAACCCGATGCGGTAAGGATATGTGTCGATATGCGCCTCCCCAACCTGGCCATTAAAAGAGAACGTCATCTGACGCCGACCATTGATGACATCATCGGGGAGCTCGCAGGGTCCAAGTGGTTCTCCAAAATGGACCTGAGATCAGGATACCATCAGATCCTGCTCCACCCAGACTCGCGCCCAATCACGACATTCTCCACACATGTCGGCCTGTGGAGATACACGAGGCTTAACTTCGGCATATCAAGCGCTGCCGAGGTGTTTCAGAACATTATCCACAACGTCCTCCAAGGCCTCGATGGAGTACTAAACGTGAGTGACGATATCCTGGTGCATGCCCCGACTTTGGACGAACACGTCCGGCGCGTCCACGCAGTATTCGACCGTCTGAAGGAGAGAGGACTGACTCTCCACAAAGACAAATGCGAGTTCCTGCGCAAGGACATAAGCTTCTTCGGATACAAATTCTCCGATCAAGGAGTAGGCCCGGACCCAGAGAAAGTCAAGGACATTCACAACGCGCCCGCACCCACCTCAGTAACAGCAGTCCGCAGCTTTTTGGGCATGGTGACCTACTGTGGGCGTTTCATAAAAGATCTGTCTGACTTAACTGGATCACTCCGCGATCTCACAAAATCGAACACCACCTGGACGTGGGGCCCGGAGCAACAAGAGTCGTTCATGAACACGAAAGCGGCCCTATCAGCTGACACAACGCTAGCATACTTCAACCCTCAAAACGAATCGCAACTGCTAGTGGACGCCAGTCCCACTGGTCTGGGAGCCGTCCTGTCACAGCGACAACCATGCGGGGAGTGGGCCCCCGTTGCGTACGCCAGCCGTACCCTCACACCTACTGAACAACGCTACTCCCAGATCGAGCGGGAAGCCATTGCGATTCTGTGGGGGTGCCGCCATTTCCATATCTACCTCTATGGACATCCTTTTTCAGTGGTTACCGATCACAAACCCCTCATACCACTCTTCCAAGGCTCATCCTCTCGCCCACCCCCAAGGATCGAGAAGTGGGTGCTGCAGTTGCAGGAGTTCCAGTTCACAGTAGAATACCGGCCCGGCTCGCGTAATCCTGCAGACTACCTGTCAAGGCACGCCCGACCCGTTGCTGACGCGGAAGCGGCCGAAGCAGCAGCCACCGAAGAGTACGTCCGACTGATCGTCGAAAGGTCAAGACCACGTCCTATGTCCCTGGAAGAGGTGTCAAGAGCCACTAAGGACGATGATTGTCTCCAGATCGCGATCCATGCCGTAGAGTGCGGAGACTGGAAGGCGCTCCAGAGCCCGGCATCCTTTCGCACATCTGACGCCCAGGCCATCCTGAAAGCCCTGTACCAAGTCCGACACGAACTGTCAGTATCCACCGAAGGATGCCTCCTGAGAGGCCCCCGCCTGGTGCTGCCCAGCAGCCTGACCCAACAAGCCGCCGTACTGGCACACGGATCACACCAAGGGATCGTCAAATCCAAAAACAGGCTCCGAAGCAAGGTGTGGTTTCCGGGGCTCGACAGAGCAGTTGAAGAAGTGATCCATAGGTGTCCAGTGTGTCTAGCGACGAGCCTCCCAAACCCTCCGGCGCCAGTGGTAACCGAAGAAGGCCCCACATCCCCGTGGGTGCGAGTGAGTGCAGACTTCGGTAGCCTCCCCGGGGGCAAGTACATGCTCGTCGTGGTGGACGATTTCTCCCGCTACCCGGAAGTAGAGATTGTATCGTCGACCGCAGCCTTAGAAGTAATACCAAAGTTCGAAAAGATACTGGCCACCCACGGGCTCGTGAAGGAAATCCGCACTGACAATGGACCCCCTTTCAACGGCAACGAATTCACGGATTATCTTCAGGGCCAAGGTATTAAACACAGACGGATCACGCCAAGATGGCCTCAAGCTAATGGAGAGGTCGAGAGACTAATGAGAACTTTGAACAAAACGATACAAATTGCAGTGGCCGACGGCCAATGCCTGGAGCTAGCCATCTACCAATTCCTCCGAGAGTACCGCTTGACCCCACATTGCACTACAGGAGTCTCCCCAAGCTGACTCTCCTTCAATCGAGTCATGGCGGACACCATCCCGCACCACCCAGCGTGGGAGCTCACCCCCAACCCGAGGAACCGGTCCATGGAACAGCGCGCCAAAACCAACCAGGAAGCGTCCCGACGGAGAAGAGCAACAGACAGTCCAATACAAGTCGGGGATACGGTTCTGGTGAAGGACCGCCACCCCGGAGGAAAGTTCCATCTGCCCTTCGAACTGGACTCATGGACTGTGACGGAGGTAAACGGAACCATGGTTACAGCTACCAGAAATGGCGAATCTGTCACAAGAAACGTCTCATTTTTCAAGCAAGTACCCGAGGGGAGCGCAGACCCTGACCAGGACGAGTGGTACCTGACCCCCCCACGTCGGCCCTCAGGATCGGTGGGAACAGATGCTGCAACAGGCCAAACAGAGGACACTACCCCGAGCATCCACGTCACGCAGAGACCAGTGGAGGAATCCACCGTCCACGAGACCAGAGACCCAGAAGAGTCACCCACAGCTACGGGAGAAGGCCGAAGCCAAGCAAGATACAGCCTGCGTCCGTGCCCAAAGCCTTCCCAGAGATATCGTGACTTTGTGGCACAGTGTTGGCGTTGAACTGATCGAGATGGCTGACCCCGCCGAGAAATAAAGTAAGACTGTTCTGTTTTTGATATTTGAAATATTATGGGTTGTGCCAGTTAAGCAGAGACTGAACCAGAGACAGTTGGTGAACTTTTGTTTGAATGCCGCCATCACAACTACCACAGCACGGTCGCTGACCGGAGAGACTATTTAGTATCTGTGTGTTGTTTTTGTTTTCTTTTCATCCCTAGGTAAAGGAGGAATGTAGTGTTGGTGCCAGTGGGGTGTACCACTGCAGCACACGCCCCCTCCCACTGTTCCTGAATGTTTCGCCCCTCAGGCGTGAAGGGGCTTTGGTAGCGCCCAGACGTAAGCGTGGGGACGCTACATTGTTAATAAAGAGCCCAGGGCCCTGGGCGTGGTCAGTACGTTACTAGCCACAAACAGTAACGCATGTGTCCTGTGTCCCTATATTGTAGGCCCTATACCAGGACTCTACAACCACGTGCATTATATTCTCACTCAGACAATCAGAGGGCTGGTGCACCAACAGAGTTCTTTCTAAACCAGTCACGGTTTAGTGGTCCTTACAAGGGAGAGGCAGAGAAAGGCGTCTCTAGACAGCAGAGTGTTCCCAGCTCCAAGTAATATGACCACTGACATAACTTCAGTTTTGCTTCTCTGAAATGGTTCCTTTTGAAATCTAGACGCACGTTTAAAATAGCATGCATCCTATGTAAAGATGGCTTCCCACATGAAACATCCAAGCTATCTGACATAATAGCTCATACAAATCTGTTAGCACGAGGGGGCCAAGGGCCCCCCCTTTTCACATGGTCAGCGACTGGCTGCCGCCCCCCCCCATCCGACCACACCAACCCCAGAAACATGAACATGAGGCCTGGTTATCTTTGGAAGGCGGGGGCTAGTCCCCCGGCCGTATTTATTAAGATATGAAATTAAAAAAGGTTTTTAATTGCATGGTCAACAATTTATACAAAAATCAGCAGGACATTAGATACAATATTGTCAACAAGTTTGAGAGGCTAACCTTAACAAAAATTCTAATACAGATTGTTTCCTAACCGAATCTAACATCCTCATCTTGATTTTTGTATCCTACATTTCTGGCCATATGGCAAGGTCGCTAACCGGTGTCAGGTCCTACTAGCTGCGCCTCACCTAGAGATGTGCGCATGCGCAGCCGGGCCCGGTAATTACCCGGTCCACGCCGTGAACTCCATTTACTCACTTAAGTAGGGCCCTTACTCTGCGTCATCCGGTGACGTCATAAGTATGCGCGCGCGGGGTGGCTACCAGCCTAAGGAAAGCGTGACTCCTCCAACCCGCGCCCCCTTTGAAGCACCAATTACCTTGCCCCTGAAGTTCTAGGAGGGGCCAATGGCCTCCTCCCCCTGGGCGGGAACCTCCATTGGATGATGCCCGCCCCCTCAGACCTTAAAATAGCTGCTCACCGGTCATGACCTTACCGCCACAGGCCAGCATTGTTAACCGACGATCTGGCCTCCCCCTACCTAAACCAGGAGCATACTTACTTTGCAAAAAACCCCTCCAACCAGGCCCATATATTATTAGCCCACCGTACGTTCCCTGCCTCAATCAAGTGTACCCTGTCCCCCAGGTAGAACTAAGCGCCCCAGATACACCCATGTGGAATCGTCTGCAAACGGAGGGCTTGAAATGGTTTGCCAAACAGTGTGTTGATCCTCTTTACCGAGTGATTCAACGCCCTGACCGAGTACCCCTCTCGCCACTGTCACCAGGGATAAGTTGCGACCATACTACTGTGCAACCCGGGCAAGTCCTGGCCACCCACCCCGCAGTATAGATAATCACCCCAATAAGGGTGCGCCTCCCCAGTTTGGCCAAATTATTTGCTGAGCTAAGAGTCCCTGGAAGACTTTCCTAACTGGCTGGGCATAGGCCCCCTCTCTCAAAGAGTGAGATATTAAAACCCGTTTGTGCCGCCCTTTTCCTACGGTCTCCAGAAAGAAAAACATTGGCCCGGACATGTCTTGGCCGCCCACCACGCAGCAGAGATAATTTCCTCAATAAGGATGTGCCCACCCAGTTTGGCCAAATCGTTCTCCCCCAGGTGAAGTATCGCCACTGACGGGGAATAAGTTGTTAGGAGAGTAGCTCAGACCAAAATAATTACTAACTGCCTGGGGCGTATGCCCCCCCTCTTCCCCTAAGGGGACGGAAACCCCTTCTGTTCTGCCCTCCTCCTACATTCACTTGCAAGGAAAAAGAAACATGTTTGGCACGCCTCACACATGCGTGGCCCACAACCAAGTCACCATTGTCCGTCGCACGTCTTGCTGCTTTCGTTGAGCTGTTGAAGCCTGATGATGCCCCGCGGCGAGTTCCTCCCCTGCGTTGACAGGTTTGAGAAACTGCAAAAACCAGAAAACACCAGGCACGAGTTACCTTGCACGTTACAACACGTCAATCCGCACATATCGTTTAAGAACCTATTAGACAGGCCCATGACGGCATCAGAGAGCTTTACATGATTACCAGTTGCGTTACCTGAGAACACATTCATTTTCCATTAGGCGCGAGGAGATTACGCTATCTGCCCAGAATCACAGTATGCTGCGCCTCTTTGCTAAGACTCGAGCCCTGTTCCCTCTGTTTGAAGATCGACCACCCTTGCTGGTAGGCTGACTTCTCCCCTCGCCTGCCTGTACTGTGGCCTTGGATCCTGTTACGAGACCCTCACCCAAAGTCTATGAAACCGTGTGACTAGAGGCATTGCCATATAATATATTGAATCAATCCTGACAGAGGAGGCAGTGAATAGACCAGGAATAATTTCCGTCTAGACTCAAGTGCTGAGGAGCCCCCCCCCCATGCAGGTGGTGGGAGGGGGTCACGCTGTCTAAGACCCACTGCTGGCTCCAAACTCTGCTGCTGGGAGTACAACGAGTAGTCACTTACCGCGGCTGCCCTGACCAGCTTTATAATCCCCCCAGGGAGTTTGGAAGGACATTGTAAGAGGCTCTCCTAGCTAACTCTGCTAGGTTAAATCACCTCTTAAAGTAGTGACGCGATCAACCCTCTGCTTCTCTTGAGCAAAGAACTGTTCAACATGTACCCGCATGCTCGGTTTGTAAATTAACTTTTTAAAGACAATTACCAATTCACTGTCAAATATTGGAAGTGCTGTTCGCTTATAGAAAGTCTGGATGAATGCCAAATATCGGTTGGCAGTCCAGTATTCTAGACCGTATATCGAGGGGGACTTCAGACCTTCACCCTTAACTGCAGATGCTCTTACCAGGATGGCATCGGGCCCTAGGATATTCTCGGGAAAGTAACAGGTAGTAAAGTTACAAAAATGCAGCAGTCGATGTTGCCTTGCAGTCAAACAGACCTTTCAATTGCATATTGCTATATTTAGGTGTTACAGTCGGTACTAATGAGATGCAACCTTTGCACAGACAGGGGAAAAACAATGTCAGAGTAATATTATCACAAATGGGTCCCATCCTGCCACATATCTGGCTTATTCTTGCTGCTAATTCTCTAATTTCTGATGCATTATTTGTCCTGTCGCCTGGTTTAGTCAAGCTAGATTTGATGTAACTCAACCGTGTATAGAGGCCACTCGATGCAGGCTCTAACAATCTTTAAAACAAAAGTGGGTAAATCTTTTCTCAGGATGAAGCCAAACTGATAGCCAATGGAGCTGCATCTGTAACTGTAAAACTTCCAGATACATTGATGTTATAAGTAGTATCGCTTCATTGAGCGAAAAGAAGCAAATTAATTCCTGCCACAGGGGGTATGTATATTTAACTAGTGGCGATATTAAGTTCAGGGCAGGGATGAAGAGTTTGCATATGTCCCAGAGTGCCTGCTAACCAGAGTGTTTTCAGTCCTGCCCCAACCATTATCTCCCTTCTTATTAACTCCCTAGTGGATGCACAGTCTGCCATTTAACAAAACATTGTCTCTGTTAGCGATAGCAACACAGCGGTTTAGAATGACCTTCTCAGTTCTTCGCTACCCAATGGCCTACCACTCAAATCTGGGCTTGTACATGCGTGCCAACCATTACCATCAGCTTGCTAAATAAAGCCATCCTGCTAAAACAAAACTTTTGGTCTCCGTTAAGAAGTGCACACAGCCCTTTTAATAAACTTCTCCGGAACATTGCCTGAGACGATTAACTAATGCTCATTAGCAAGGCTCGCTTCCAGTATCTAATTGCGCGCACTCTCCTAGTATTAGCCGGACATTTCTTATTGTAAAATATTCGAGATAATTAGATACTGGGCGTGATAACTGTGTGGCAAAGCTCTTACACTCGCCCTATATAACTTCCTTTAGCCATGCGTTGCCTGCATTTCCCCATCTACTCGGAGAGTCAAGGAGGAGTAGAGAGCAAACTGTCCATAGCAGACCAAGAATCTAGAGCACCAGTAAATGGGAAACACCAGTCCTCTAACATTTGATAGTGTGTGACTGTCCCTTTACCTGCATATGATGGGGAAAAGCTGCAATGATCCTTGTCGACTGTGCTCTGAAAGTGCGTTCTTGTGATGGTGAATATTATAATATATATACACAAACACTACGTGAAAGTTGGCACCCATCAGCTGCATGAACAACTAAATATCCGAAAAATAATGTGGCAGTTATATTTAATCTAAAGCAGATCGTCAGCCTAATATTTTAATTGAGACTGTAAATGCAGGGATCTGTGCATGTTAGAATTGTTCATACCTACTGCAACATGACATACAAGAGTGTCTTCCAACATCCCTACACAGACTGACATAGTATAAAATAAACACAGTGCAAACAGCAAAATAAACCCCACCCGCATATTCAGATATGGTACACCTCGTTGTAACTTATTGGGAAGTGGTAATCTTCCATCCGGCTCCATGAGAGTGGTGAGCTCTGTCCCATTTCAATCAAGTGAGCAAGCATCCATTTTTGATCAGCTTCCTTCCGGTGCAGTCCAAATTAAAAAGCTTCCAACGCAGTCCATCATATGTGGTACGATATAGACAGCGAAATCTTTAGGGTTAGAGCTCAGAAGTAGGAGGTGTAAAGAACAAAGATCGATAAATAGTGTGGGAGACCAGTGAAACTTTGTCCCCAACGACAGCACAGACACTGAGGATGAAATCTCTCTGCGCAAGGCACAATAGACGTTGCTTTCCTCTAATGGCAACAAAGTCAAGCACATACTTGTTCTATGCCTGGGAGCTGTATGAAATCTGATCTAATGTACAGTACATTAGTCAACCAGGCACTTAAGCGGGTACACACCGCAGGAGGGCAGCATCTTTCACCTGGTGCATTTCATTCAAACGTAGGTTCACCGCATTACGAGGCAATTTATCCAGTAATGCTTTGAAATGAGGGCCTCAAACAGCAAATTTGCTGTAAAAACTTTTATGCAGGCTTTCAGCGAGATTTCTTCTGAGGGAATTAAATGTAGAGCTCTGCAGCCCTGCTCGGTGGGCGAGCCAGCAGCTGCACACGCCGCCATTTTAATTAGGGAGACATGCCTCGGCTCCCCATTGGACAAGCAGCGCGGAGGGCGCGAGGGTGCCCGGGGAGAGTCGCGAGACAATGGGGCCAGCAGCAATCACTGCGCGCGGGCTAAATCAATGTGGAGGCGTGGAGGGAAAGAGCACAGCATAAAAGGTTCCTCCCTGTTACTCTTTAGCTAAACAGCTGCAGGCGGGAATTTTACGCAGGAGAAATCGGTTAAGAAAGAACCGGTGTACCCATTAACACTGATATTTTTAAAAGTTCATCGATTTAAAAAAGTACAGTTGTTAAACTGGTGTAGCTCTGCATGTGATGCTGTTCGAGGCGACTTAAAAAGCCTTTATTAGAAGTTCGTCCAGAACATTACTCAACAGATCAAAACTTTAAAATTTAAATAGAATTAAGCTCATGATTTCAGAAAAATGTGAATAACCTGATATAACAAAAAACGGAAAAGTTGCTATTAAGATGCACAGTTTTTAGTAGTGACTGTTGAAGGGTAAGAAGGGGTGGTTACCCATATCCAACAGAAGTCAATGTCTCTCCTCGAATACCTTGGATATAGCACAAGGTGATATTCATGCACATTACACAAAACAGCCCTCTGTGCGGTGGCTGCTCAAGCGGAAAAAGGCAGTATTTATTCATAGAGGGTGTCAAACCCCTTCAAGAAACCAGAGTTTAAACAAACCCTCTTAGAATTAGAAAACGACCAAAGTAATATTCGATAAACAATAGGCTAGCTTAGAGGACTCGTGCTCCTGCTGCAAAAATTCACCAGCATTGGGCTTCTGTATGAGTAAAACAAACGTACTCCAAAGACCCATGACACATTTTCAGCAACAATTTTTTAAGAAACATCAAATGCGCTGGGATGCATTACTCACAGAAACTTTCTTAAGTAAAAACACTAACAACATGACTCTTTCCATATCCCAAAACCATCATTGCCTACAGCGAATACAAACAATCGACTGGGCCCGCCTTGAACAGAAGACAAACAAAGAAGCAGTGATACCGGGAAGCGAACCTGGGGCTTGATACATGCACGGCAGGTACTCGACCACTGAGCTACGTCCCCTCAGATCAACCGGTGGCGCGGGATGCATCCATTCAATTAGTATTTACCATTACCCATACTGTGCAGCATTCCCGCCAACCCACACCTTCTTTAACGTAGCCAGCCTCGACAAAACTTCATGAGGAAAACTAAACTCCCACTTAACTTATCCCTTTCAACAACGGCTGGCCCGATCCGTCATGCGGTCCGGCGCTTCTCCCAGGCAGAACCTCGGGCCTCTGACCATTCCTCCCCGTGCGGCGCACAGCTGGTCTTCCATCCTCCTCGCGGTCTCCAGGCACCCGTCCGAGCACGAGAAACCGGACATCCGAGCTACACAGGGAGAGAAACAGAGAAGATTACAAATTAACAAAGAAGCCCCGAGCGCGGGGCACAACACGCTGTGGGGGAGCGTCCAGGGAACAAGAGGGTCTCCCGGGCGCTCCCCACCTCTTTATTCACAAGGGGCCGGGTGGGGATGGCAACGCCCCCCGCCCAGCCTCTCCAGCAGCACGCCCCCCCCTGACCCGGACATCCTACCCTGGTATCCGGGTCAGGGAGGTCGCCGGCCAATCGGTGGCGGGTCGCGCCCATGAGGGCCCGCCCCACCATCGAGAGGCACTAAGGGGGAGGCGGTCGCCGCGCCGCCATGCGGGCGGGGGGGCCAAGGGCCCCCCCTTTTCATTTGTAAGTGTTTTGTGTACACTAAGGAGGGCGGGGAAGGTGAGGATTAGACCCGTTGCACCCGTTCCTAAACCGATCATGCACATTTTACCCACATTTCGAGTAGAAATTCCAAGTAAGTGCCTACAACTGATGCGAGATGAGTAAATATTTGATTAATATTCCCTTTTAAGTACCAGCTGGCCATGAGCACCTCGTGACCTGTTAAAAGTCTGAGAACGGTATAGATTTAGCCTTTCACTGTGATTTTATACGTTATCAGTTTAGCGTTTGCAGAGTAAAAGATGAATGTTGACAATAATGTACTTGAAACGAAAACCAGATGTTTTCTAGAAATCAAGGGTGACCACGTGCATTATATTCTCACTCAGACAATCAGAGGGCTGGTGCACCAACAGAGTTCTTTCTAAACCAGTCACGGTTTAGTGGTCCTTACAAGGGAGAGGCAGAGAAAGGCGTCTCTAGACAGCAGAGTGTTCCCAGCTCCAAGTAATATGACCACTGACATAACTTCAGTTTTGCTTCTCTGAAATGGTTCCTTTTGAAATCTAGACGCACGTTTAAAATAGCATGCATCCTATGTAAAGATGGCTTCCCACATGAAACATCCAAGCTATCTGACATAATAGCTCATACAAATCTCTGGTAGCACGAGGGACCCGAGGTGTAAATCCCCTTTATGCATAGAAACCCCTCAATTCAGAACAGTAACGCTCCGAGTCCCAAGTCATCTTTCACTGAAAACAATCCGTTATCTGGAACGCCGGTGCCTTCTCGACATACACCAGCCTTGTCTCTTCTCAACTTTTTAAAAAGACAACTCAAAATTGACTGTTTGTAACATAACGTCACGTGTATTTGGTGCACGTTCATCCGTGGTCATCTTGGCGCTGAATAACAGATGTATATTTTTACCCAACTCAATTGTGCTTATTTTATCGGACTCAAGAGGATGAAAGGCTGAGTGGACCTGCCTGGATTTGAACCTGTGACCATGAGGTCAAAAACAGGCCCCCACAGTGGACGCACTACTCCACAAAACCACTAGACCCGGTGAACTTCATCGCCAATAAATTCCTATGGACGCCCGTTCAAGTGGGGAGAAACACCCAGTGGGTGTGTTACACACTTAAATCATTTGACCTCAGATGAGAAACATCCTTTTGTATTATCTAGATGTTCCCGGTAGGTGGTAGTGGTTTTGTAAGAGTCCTTCTAAATGTCCGTGTATTTTGAGTAGATCCACCAGATGGAAGATATAAACACCAAGGACATATTGCCAGGACAGGTCCCCAGCAGGATTTTCTTTCACACATTCCAGGCTGTTTGCATCTCAATAGCTGAAGGTGCTTCTTCTGAATTTGCTTTATAAAGGATTCCGTCCTTGTAGTATCTCGTCCCTCCCAGCCACCTACAAGTATTTCTTATCTCTTTCAAGCAGCGCTTTCCCAACCTTGCCAGGCTCCTGTAAAAACTATGTTATGTTTAGAAGCCAATTACATGTATGGTGAGTCACCGTGAGTGACATGGCCGACCAGATGGCACCCTGCTAAGCCCCTTCCTTGATTGGCATTCTGGTAGGAGCCCACAGCTGCCTATGCATGGCCTCACCATGGCCTTGTGGAGGCACAAGGAACATCAGCAGGAGCAGCAACGGCGACCTGCATCTGAAATCTGGATGGGACCGAGATGATCATCAGTCAGTCACCGGTGCATTCAACTGTGTAGCCTTTGACCGTGTCATGTATGTGCATGTAACTTGCATGATCGAGGTAACTATTAGCAGCAATACTACGTGTCTCTCGGACATCTTTCAAGTGCTCACCGTCCTTTTTCCCCAGCACCCCTCTCCCCCCACCAAGGGGCGGCAATCGGAGGGGTAGCCCCGGGCGCCAGAACCTCTAGCTACGCCCCTGTGGGGTGCAGTGGTTGTATGTATGCTGCGGTAGAGAAGTAGTCGCATTTTTAAGTTAAAATTGTACGTGCGAGACACACAACCTTGCTATTAAGTTGCCCGGTGGAATGCCAGCTCGTGCGTTGGACTCTAGGAATCTGAACTTAGACGTCACTCTAAACATTGATCATTGCTAAGCAGTTTCAGTCTAACGGAGGTTAAGGAAACACATGTATCATGTTTCGTGGCAACGTCAGGCTAAAAAACGATAACACATTTTTAAACTTAGCTGTAGCAGTCAAAAACAAATCATTATTTGTAAAAATAAGTATTTTAGTACTTCGTGGCTAGGTCAAACATACAAGATCGAATTCGCTCGGTTATAAGCAATGTAAATGACTTCTGCGGTCTGGCTCCACGGATACTTTTTTGCCAGTATCATAGGGTCAGGCTAAGTAAGACCTTTGCGTTCAAAGCACAGGGGTCAATGTCTGAGGTCAGCTTTTCACTTGCCCCTTTGAAAAGCACTCCTAAGAAGTAGGTGGTAAATACAAGTGATTAACTCGTACTCTGTGTTTGACTGGCACGGTTGTTGATTCAAACAGCAATACAATTACACTCGCCGTCTGGTGATACTGTCTGCCAACTGAAACCTACTGCCACAGCCCAGCTCCTAGTAGTGAACTATAGAGATGGATTATTAATGTTAATTCAGTGAAAAAATTAGAAGATCCGAAGACATGAAAGAATGCCTGGATCTATCATGGGCCCTAACAGGTTACCAAGAATTTTAATATTGAGAGGAACGCAGTTCCCATTTCCCCAGGATTTGGAAGGGCTCATGCTAACTCTGTCCTTTTGTTGAAAGTACTGAGGCACAGGACACAAAACTGCCTCATTTGGGATGTTGGTTTGGTGGTCTGGCGTAAATACGGAGGCAGTGAGTAGTCCCCTCAATCACCGACTTCTAACCAAGGGAAACAAGATTCCTTCACCTTTGTTGTTTACAACATTTCTCATGTGTTTTTTGTTTTATTTTATAATCTATTTTATAGTCTATAAAAGTCTTTACCAAATTAAACAAAAAAGAAGTTTGGTTTAAAAAAACAAAAAAAGAAAGAACGTGGCTTCATAATGTCAACATTTTAGAGTAGGGGTCTGCTGTCTTATCAAGTTTAAACATGTGTTATAACTAGCTGATCTTCCCCATCTGTGTGATCTCCCCCATCTGTGTGATCTCCCCCTACGTCAGAGGGGAGATTAGAAATACAGCTCGAAGCTAACTAGCTGATCTCCCCTGTCTGTTTGGTCTCCCCCAGCTATAACGTGTTTTGCTCTATTCAGCTTCCCCTACGGGGCTTTTAAATTCTGCTATAACCTGCTTTGTTGGTGCCAGGCTTTATGTCTATGCCTTCCCATAAAGCGCTGCTGCTATTTCCACATGTTTTTCAGAAGATGGCCTACCACTCAAATCTGGGCTTGTACATGCGTGCCAACCATTACCATCAGCTTGCTAAATAAAGCCATCCTGCTAAAACAAAACTTTTGGTCTCCGTTAAGAAGTGCACACAGCCCTTTTAATAAACTTCTCCGGAACATTGCCTGAGACGATTAACTAATGCTCATTAGCAAGGCTCGCTTCCAGTATCTAATTGCGCGCACTCTCCTAGTATTAGCCGGACATTTCTTATTGTAAAATATTCGAGATAATTAGATACTGGGCGTGATAACTGTGTGGCAAAGCTCTTACACTCGCCCTATATAACTTCCTTTAGCCATGCGTTGCCTGCATTTCCCCATCTACTCGGAGAGTCAAGGAGGAGTAGAGAGCAAACTGTCCATAGCAGACCAAGAATCTAGAGCACCAGTAAATGGGAAACACCAGTCCTCTAACATTTGATAGTGTGTGACTGTCCCTTTACCTGCATATGATGGGGAAAAGCTGCAATGATCCTTGTCGACTGTGCTCTGAAAGTGCGTTCTTGTGATGGTGAATATTATAATATATATACACAAACACTACGTGAAAGTTGGCACCCATCAGCTGCATGAACAACTAAATATCCGAAAAATAATGTGGCAGTTATATTTAATCTAAAGCAGATCGTCAGCCTAATATTTTAATTGAGACTGTAAATGCAGGGATCTGTGCATGTTAGAATTGTTCATACCTACTGCAACATGACATACAAGAGTGTCTTCCAACATCCCTACACAGACTGACATAGTATAAAATAAACACAGTGCAAACAGCAAAATAAACCCCACCCGCATATTCAGATATGGTACACCTCGTTGTAACTTATTGGGAAGTGGTAATCTTCCATCCGGCTCCATGAGAGTGGTGAGCTCTGTCCCATTTCAATCAAGTGAGCAAGCATCCATTTTTGATCAGCTTCCTTCCGGTGCAGTCCAAATTAAAAAGCTTCCAACGCAGTCCATCATATGTGGTACGATATAGACAGCGAAATCTTTAGGGTTAGAGCTCAGAAGTAGGAGGTGTAAAGAACAAAGATCGATAAATAGTGTGGGAGACCAGTGAAACTTTGTCCCCAACGACAGCACAGACACTGAGGATGAAATCTCTCTGCGCAAGGCACAATAGACGTTGCTTTCCTCTAATGGCAACAAAGTCAAGCACATACTTGTTCTATGCCTGGGAGCTGTATGAAATCTGATCTAATGTACAGTACATTAGTCAACCAGGCACTTAAGCGGGTACACACCGCAGGAGGGCAGCATCTTTCACCTGGTGCATTTCATTCAAACGTAGGTTCACCGCATTACGAGGCAATTTATCCAGTAATGCTTTGAAATGAGGGCCTCAAACAGCAAATTTGCTGTAAAAACTTTTATGCAGGCTTTCAGCGAGATTTCTTCTGAGGGAATTAAATGTAGAGCTCTGCAGCCCTGCTCGGTGGGCGAGCCAGCAGCTGCACACGCCGCCATTTTAATTAGGGAGACATGCCTCGGCTCCCCATTGGACAAGCAGCGCGGAGGGCGCGAGGGTGCCCGGGGAGAGTCGCGAGACAATGGGGCCAGCAGCAATCACTGCGCGCGGGCTAAATCAATGTGGAGGCGTGGAGGGAAAGAGCACAGCATAAAAGGTTCCTCCCTGTTACTCTTTAGCTAAACAGCTGCAGGCGGGAATTTTACGCAGGAGAAATCGGTTAAGAAAGAACCGGTGTACCCATTAACACTGATATTTTTAAAAGTTCATCGATTTAAAAAAGTACAGTTGTTAAACTGGTGTAGCTCTGCATGTGATGCTGTTCGAGGCGACTTAAAAAGCCTTTATTAGAAGTTCGTCCAGAACATTACTCAACAGATCAAAACTTTAAAATTTAAATAGAATTAAGCTCATGATTTCAGAAAAATGTGAATAACCTGATATAACAAAAAACGGAAAAGTTGCTATTAAGATGCACAGTTTTTAGTAGTGACTGTTGAAGGGTAAGAAGGGGTGGTTACCCATATCCAACAGAAGTCAATGTCTCTCCTCGAATACCTTGGATATAGCACAAGGTGATATTCATGCACATTACACAAAACAGCCCTCTGTGCGGTGGCTGCTCAAGCGGAAAAAGGCAGTATTTATTCATAGAGGGTGTCAAACCCCTTCAAGAAACCAGAGTTTAAACAAACCCTCTTAGAATTAGAAAACGACCAAAGTAATATTCGATAAACAATAGGCTAGCTTAGAGGACTCGTGCTCCTGCTGCAAAAATTCACCAGCATTGGGCTTGTGTATGAGTAAAACAAACGTACTCCAAAGACCCATGACACATTTTCAGCAACAATTTTTTAAGAAACATCAAATGCGCTGGGATGCATTACTCACAGAAACTTTCTTAAGTAAAAACACTAACAACATGACTCTTTCCATATCCCAAAACCATCATTGCCTACAGCGAATACAAACAATCGACTGGGCCCGCCTTGAACAGAAGACAAACAAAGAAGCAGTGATACCGGGAAGCGAACCTGGGGCTTGATACATGCACGGCAGGTACTCGACCACTGAGCTACGTCCCCTCAGATCAACCGGTGGCGCGGGATGCATCCATTCAATTAGTATTTACCATTACCCATACTGTGCAGCATTCCCGCCAACCCACACCTTCTTTAACGTAGCCAGCCTCGACAAAACTTCGTGAGGAAAACTAAACTCCCACTTAACTTATCCCTTTCAACAACGGCTGGCCCGATCCGTCATGCGGTCCGGCGCTTCTCCCAGGCAGAACCTCGGGCCTCTGACCATTCCTCCCCGTGCGGCGCACAGCTGGTCTTCCATCCTCCTCGCGGTCTCCAGGCACCCGTCCGAGCACGAGAAACCGGACATCCGAGCTACACAGGGAGAGAAACAGAGAAGATTACAAATTAACAAAGAAGCCCCGAGCGCGGGGCACAACACGCTGTGGGGGAGCGTCCAGGGAACAAGAGGGTCTCCCGGGCGCTCCCCACCTCTTTATTCACAAGGGGCCGGGTGGGGATGGCAACGCCCCCCGCCCAGCCTCTCCAGCAGCACGCCCCCCCCTGACCCGGACATCCTACCCTGGTATCCGGGTCAGGGAGGTCGCCGGCCAATCGGTGGCGGGTCGCGCCCATGAGGGCCCGCCCCACCATCGAGAGGCACTAAGGGGGAGGCGGTCGCCGAGCCGCCATGCGGGCGGGGGGGCCAAGGGCCCCCCCTTTTCATTTGTAAGTGTTTTGTGTACACTAAGGAGGGCGGGGAAGGTGAGGATTAGACCCGTTGCACCCGTTCCTAAACCGATCATGCACATTTTACCCACATTTCGAGTAGAAATTCCAAGTAAGTGCCTACAACTGATGCGAGATGAGTAAATATTTGATTAATATTCCCTTTTAAGTACCAGCTGGCCATGAGCACCTCGTGACCTGTTAAAAGTCTGAGAACGGTATAGATTTAGCCTTTCACTGTGATTTTATACGTTATCAGTTTAGCGTTTGCAGAGTAAAAGATGAATGTTGACAATAATGTACTTGAAACGAAAACCAGATGTTTTCTAGAAATCAAGGGTGACCACGTGCATTATATTCTCACTCAGACAATCAGAGGGCTGGTGCACCAACAGAGTTCTTTCTAAACCAGTCACGGTTTAGTGGTCCTTACAAGGGAGAGGCAGAGAAAGGCGTCTCTAGACAGCAGAGTGTTCCCAGCTCCAAGTAATATGACCACTGACATAACTTCAGTTTTGCTTCTCTGAAATGGTTCCTTTTGAAATCTAGACGCACGTTTAAAATAGCATGCATCCTATGTAAAGATGGCTTCCCACATGAAACATCCAAGCTATCTGACATAATAGCTCATACAAATCTCTGGTAGCACGAGGGACCCGAGGTGTAAATCCCCTTTATGCATAGAAACCCCTCAATTCAGAACAGTAACGCTCCGAGTCCCAAGTCATCTTTCACTGAAAACAATCCGTTATCTGGAACGCCGGTGCCTTCTCGACATACACCAGCCTTGTCTCTTCTCAACTTTTTAAAAAGACAACTCAAAATTGACTGTTTGTAACATAACGTCACGTGTATTTGGTGCACGTTCATCCGTGGTCATCTTGGCGCTGAATAACAGATGTATATTTTTACCCAACTCAATTGTGCTTATTTTATCGGACTCAAGAGGATGAAAGGCTGAGTGGACCTGCCTGGATTTGAACCTGTGACCATGAGGTCAAAAACAGGCCCCCACAGTGGACGCACTACTCCACAAAACCACTAGACCCGGTGAACTTCATCGCCAATAAATTCCTATGGACGCCCGTTCAAGTGGGGAGAAACACCCAGTGGGTGTGTTACACACTTAAATCATTTGACCTCAGATGAGAAACATCCTTTTGTATTATCTAGATGTTCCCGGTAGGTGGTAGTGGTTTTGTAAGAGTCCTTCTAAATGTCCGTGTATTTTGAGTAGATCCACCAGATGGAAGATATAAACACCAAGGACATATTGCCAGGACAGGTCCCCAGCAGGATTTTCTTTCACACATTCCAGGCTGTTTGCATCTCAATAGCTGAAGGTGCTTCTTCTGAATTTGCTTTATAAAGGATTCCGTCCTTGTAGTATCTCGTCCCTCCCAGCCACCTACAAGTATTTCTTATCTCTTTCAAGCAGCGCTTTCCCAACCTTGCCAGGCTCCTGTAAAAACTATGTTATGTTTAGAAGCCAATTACATGTATGGTGAGTCACCGTGAGTGACATGGCCGACCAGATGGCACCCTGCTAAGCCCCTTCCTTGATTGGCATTCTGGTAGGAGCCCACAGCTGCCTATGCATGGCCTCACCATGGCCTTGTGGAGGCACAAGGAACATCAGCAGGAGCAGCAACGGCGACCTGCATCTGAAATCTGGATGGGACCGAGATGATCATCAGTCAGTCACCGGTGCATTCAACTGTGTAGCCTTTGACCGTGTCATGTATGTGCATGTAACTTGCATGATCGAGGTAACTATTAGCAGCAATACTACGTGTCTCTCGGACATCTTTCAAGTGCTCACCGTCCTTTTTCCCCAGCACCCCTCTCCCCCCACCAAGGGGCGGCAATCGGAGGGGTAGCCCCGGGCGCCAGAACCTCTAGCTACGCCCCTGTGGGGTGCAGTGGTTGTATGTATGCTGCGGTAGAGAAGTAGTCGCATTTTTAAGTTAAAATTGTACGTGCGAGACACACAACCTTGCTATTAAGTTGCCCGGTGGAATGCCAGCTCGTGCGTTGGACTCTAGGAATCTGAACTTAGACGTCACTCTAAACATTGATCATTGCTAAGCAGTTTCAGTCTAACGGAGGTTAAGGAAACACATGTATCATGTTTCGTGGCAACGTCAGGCTAAAAAACGATAACACATTTTTAAACTTAGCTGTAGCAGTCAAAAACAAATCATTATTTGTAAAAATAAGTATTTTAGTACTTCGTGGCTAGGTCAAACATACAAGATCGAATTCGCTCGGTTATAAGCAATGTAAATGACTTCTGCGGTCTGGCTCCACGGATACTTTTTTGCCAGTATCATAGGGTCAGGCTAAGTAAGACCTTTGCGTTCAAAGCACAGGGGTCAATGTCTGAGGTCAGCTTTTCACTTGCCCCTTTGAAAAGCACTCCTAAGAAGTAGGTGGTAAATACAAGTGATTAACTCGTACTCTGTGTTTGACTGGCACGGTTGTTGATTCAAACAGCAATACAATTACACTCGCCGTCTGGTGATACTGTCTGCCAACTGAAACCTACTGCCACAGCCCAGCTCCTAGTAGTGAACTATAGAGATGGATTATTAATGTTAATTCAGTGAAAAAATTAGAAGATCCGAAGACATGAAAGAATGCCTGGATCTATCATGGGCCCTAACAGGTTACCAAGAATTTTAATATTGAGAGGAACGCAGTTCCCATTTCCCCAGGATTTGGAAGGGCTCATGCTAACTCTGTCCTTTTGTTGAAAGTACTGAGGCACAGGACACAAAACTGCCTCATTTGGGATGTTGGTTTGGTGGTCTGGCGTAAATACGGAGGCAGTGAGTAGTCCCCTCAATCACCGACTTCTAACCAAGGGAAACAAGATTCCTTCACCTTTGTTGTTTACAACATTTCTCATGTGTTTTTTGTTTTATTTTATAATCTATTTTATAGTCTATAAAAGTCTTTACCAAATTAAACAAAAAAGAAGTTTGGTTTAAAAAAACAAAAAAAGAAAGAACGTGGCTTCATAATGTCAACATTTTAGAGTAGGGGTCTGCTGTCTTATCAAGTTTAAACATGTGTTATAACTAGCTGATCTTCCCCATCTGTGTGATCTCCCCCATCTGTGTGATCTCCCCCTACGTCAGAGGGGAGATTAGAAATACAGCTCGAAGCTAACTAGCTGATCTCCCCTGTCTGTTTGGTCTCCCCCAGCTATAACGTGTTTTGCTCTATTCAGCTTCCCCTACGGGGCTTTTAAATTCTGCTATAACCTGCTTTGTTGGTGCCAGGCTTTATGTCTATGCCTTCCCATAAAGCGCTGCTGCTATTTCCACATGTTTTTCAGAGCAAACATTTTTATTGTCTGTGTATCAGGGTTTTTCAAATCTTTACAGTTTGAAGCATTAAGTGTCAATTTATTTTCTTATGTAGCATAAGAATACATTAAAGGCAAAAAAATGCCACCTAGTTTTTTGTTTCTAAAGAAATGTTCTATCTTTTCAAAAGAAGTATTTATTGTTGGAGTAATACCACAATATTTTGTATGTAAACAATTAATATATTTATACACATATATATTATATATATATATATATATATATATATATAGATATATATATAGATTCATATTACAATACTTATAACAATGACAAATATGAATCCATGCCAATTACAATTAATTTCCTATTTTTTTTTAATCGAGTACTTCTAGGTTTGTGTTCCACTGCCTTCAACCTATGCGCTCCAGCAACAAATGAGGCCCTTTTAAAATCTGCAACTGGATGTCTTAATCACTGTTGCATCTTCTGTTTTGTTTACTTTGACACTCCCATACATTTTCTCTTTGAAGCCATTATACTTATATATTTTATATAATTTCTTTATAACTATTTTATGACCTTTTTTTCAGATTTTAATATACTTTTCACACCTCTATTTTTTGAATCCTTGCGTATATTGACTTCAAATGTACACATTATTTTTTCAAATATATTTTTTTCCCTGTATATTTTTTCATCTAGCCCTGTTATTGTTTGGACGCTTTTGGGGAGAGAAATGCTTGAATTTTCTGGTAACGGTTATCGGATACGGTAACTTTAAAAAACGTTTTTTTTTTTCATTTTAGTCACTTTAATATTATAGGGAAGTTAGTTAAGTTTAGTAAATGGTTTGGATTTTGTTATTGTTTTTGATATATTGTGTAATACATAGGTACACTTCTATGTTTACTACCATGATAACCTTTAAGGTTTACTAATATGTATTATAGTAGTTGCTTATTATGTTCGACATTACATACAGATTTACCCACCGCCATATTAGCATGGAAGAGTGTATTGCTGCTGATGCAAAGTCTGTCCTTTGTTTTTCCGTTGGTGGCAATAACACCAATTGCCAGTTGGATGTAAAAGGCCCACTAATATGTTTGGGGTGCCTATCAGGCACCATCCCCCATATTTCTTCGTGTCCTGTAAGAGCCCTTTCCATGCCGTTGGTGCTGCCATGTAAATGTTCTCGTGAATAGCCCTTTGGGCCTATTTGCCGGTTTCTTTTTTGGGGTGGGTGGTGGTAGCTGTATTGATGTGTACCCATGGTACCACCCCTTTTTTTCATGCACCAACTGTCAGTCATTTTGTGGAGCCTGCCACTTGGTACAGTTAAATGAGGTGCAAGCACCTTTAACATTTCGGAAGGTGTTGCTTCCCCCAGCACTGCCTGCATTGTTAATGGCCCAGGATGCGTTCACCCTTATTTGCAGGTACATCCTGATGGCAGTTGTGGGACCGCTGCATGTCTGGCGGGCGGTACCAATCACCTTTATAGTGGCTGGTGGACAAAAGCCTCCTTTCCTCATAATCTGCCCCTTAATAAGTATGTGTAGATTTTTTATTTT
Organism: Lissotriton helveticus; assembly: GCF_964261635.1. Taxonomy (NCBI): domain Eukaryota; kingdom Metazoa; phylum Chordata; class Amphibia; order Caudata; family Salamandridae; genus Lissotriton; species Lissotriton helveticus. The sequence goes on along the minus strand of NC_136065.1, from coordinate 1,318,022,779 downwards.
GTTTTATGTGTAAAATATCGGCCTTCATTATGATCTTTTTTTGAAAGTGTATCACTTTATTTCGGAGGCTTTCTGACTGAAACTGTCTGTTTCCCTTATGACGGGCTGATTATAATACTGCCTGTCTGAAGTTAAACCTCCTGGTTATTTACTCTGGATTCCGACGTGCTTACTGAACTTGTTGATTCATATCTACTGGTATGTAATTTATATGTATTGCGATTTAAACAGTCTGGATTATGATTCATTTTTTCCGTTACAGTTTTTTAATATCCTGCTTTCACACACTGAAATCATTTTTGAAATATACTTCACCCTTCAGCCTACGGTTTGTGTTTAATTTTGATATCTACGATGCCCACTTTTTGATCCCTGCACCATGTGGCAAGCACCTAGCATTCCCTGTTACACGGTGCGTGGATGAACTCCACCTCCTTTTTCCCTGTGTCTGCTTGATCTTCGGCCAGTTTACTTCTTTAGCACATGTTCTTATCGTGGAATTTGAGAATGCGACTGCAGCGCACCATGTTTGGTCTTTTTGTAATCAGTTTGTCCGGACCTCTGTTTGGAGGGTGCTCGGTCATGTTTCCACTATGGTGCCGTACACCAATATAAGTCTTGTAATGTTATTACAATATTTATGTGGAGGAAGTTTTTCATATTTAACTGTTTAATAACTTTTTCCACATCTTCACTTCCATGGGCGATGTTGTTTCATTTTTTATAAATTATTATATTATTTAAATGTTCTTGTTTTCATGAAGTTTTTTTTTTTTTTTTAGAAAACATTTCTATTTCTTTTTTAATCTTTATATGCTAAGGATGAATAGATATTTCGCTTTAATTTTTTCTCAGTTGTATTTATCATTTTTTTGGGCACATTACAAAATAAAATCACAGGGTAAATATTGGCGCCCCTGCATTGTGCTCCAAAGGACAGCAAAAAATGTGGATGAGAAGCACCCACAGGTCACTCATGCCATAGTAGCATGTTATAATCAGTATACTGTTAGCAAAATAAGCGTTCCTTACCTCCATGACCCCTGACATCCATAAATCTATGTCCTCTTCATATGTTTGTAGCCCTTCTTTCTTGCAAGAGAGACAACCACCTTTTCATCCTCACCCTTCTGCATCTCCAACTGTGGATGGTAGCTTGTCCTATCATGATTCGCTTTTTTTTGTTCATGTGTCATAATTATGTATTGTAGACCTTCAGTTTATTGTGCAAACCCTCCACCCTGATCTTTATATCTGCATTTTAGTTTGATATTGGTTTGTTCTTTGCAAATTGAAGCGTGTCGCAACCACATTTGTTAAATTAAGTGAATTTTTGGCAGTCGTTTTTTTTTTCAATTTCGCCCTGCAGAAATATTGATTTCTAAATATCGTGAGTCACAAAAAGATGCTATTAATATTTTGTTTACGATTACCTGTTTTAAAACCTGAAATATCATTTTAAATATATTTTTTTTTTCTAAATTGTACTTCTGTACTACATTATTTTTAAATAGTTTATGTTTTTGACTATATATTTATAATGTATGTGATTTTTGCGATTTAGATAATAAATTGTTCACGTCTTCTAACATGTGTGATTTTTTTCTGATTTTTTTATTTTCAATTTTGCATTTTATATATCCATAGCGTGTATTGTGTGTTTTTTATGGTTTCTTTTGGAATGATTTAACTCTTTTAATAAATTCATGTATTTTTAATTTTTAAAGATTTTTTAAATATTTATTTTCCATTGTTAATTGTGTGTAGTATTAGAAAAAAAGATATTGAATTTTTTTTTATGAATGTTTTTTTTTTTTTTTTTAAACTCACAGTTAAAAAAAAAAAACATGTAACATATACAGACACATTTTGTACAGAATATACCAGCTTAACAATAGCTATCATGAACAGTTAAGTTATACAAAGCAAAGGCAGGAAAAATTTGCACAAAAAAAAGAGAGAAAGAAAAACTGAAAAAAATAAAAGATAACGCTAAAAAACTTTAGAGAACAAGGGCATGGCCACATTCTAATGTAAAATAATTTATAAAGTATGCTCTCGATCCCATAGAATGGAAGGCCATATCCTTTCAAATTTGTGCCAAGTTCGAGGACCTCTAGCTTTAGTTACTGCCATCTTCATTTCATTGCTGTCTCTTAACAAACCCCAAAATTCGTTAACACTTGGGCCCTTGCCCTGAATCCAAGAACGTCCAACACATAGGCGAGTACAAGGAGTAAGGGTGGGCGGCCAGCTACGCTCCGTGCACGGAGTGCAAGGAGTGCCGTCTCCTACGCATTTTGCGTAGCGGACGTAGCCAGGCGGCACTACGCGCGCTCCGCAGACGGTGCGTAGCCGGCCGCCACCCGCCTCCCTCCCGCCCTCCCTAAATACATAAATAAATGAATAAAAAGCTTTTAAAAACACTTACCTTGTCTGCCGCGTCCCCGGGGCTCCCTCTCGCCGTCCCGCGATGCGCGTCGTCATTTCGGATCCTAATGCGCATGCGCGGGCGGCCGCGCATGCGCATTTCTCGTGAGGAATGCGCATGCGCGGCCGCCCGCGCATGCGCATTAGGATCCGATTCGGTGGCGGCGCGAATCGCGGGACGGCGAGAGGGAGCCCCGGGGACGCGGCACACAAGGTAAGTGTTTTTAAAAGCTTTTTATTCATTTATTTATGTATTTAGTGAGGGTGGGAGGGAGGCGGGCGGCGCGGAGTGGGGCTACGCGGAGTGCGTGGGTGGGCGTAGTTGTGCGCCCACTTCACGTAGCTCCGCGGAGCCCCACTCCGCCCACTACGCCCAGGGTTAACAAGGAGACCCAAGAGAGACAAAGGGTTTACTAAGACAACCTAAATTTGATAACATTCTAGAGGAAGTGCTTTCACATTGATTATTTTCTTGTAACAAGTCCAGACTCCAACTGCGATACTGATACTAGCACAGAATTCCTTTCAATGAGTACAAGAAATAATTATATCACCTAAATTAGCAGCAAATTCACAGCATTTCTGTCGATTTGATTTCCGGTTGTTTGAGTTGCTTTCCTATTTAGATAATCGCTCCTCTGTATATTTCAGCAACAAAACTAATCTTGTTTTATTGCGTTGCAGATTAACTGAGGTTACTCCCGCATCTATTTTTTTCCAGAGATTCGTTAATCTCCTCCTTAGTACTATTATACTTAATTATCCAATTGAACTTGTCCGCCAATTCTATGCCATTATCGCTACCTGCCCTATTACTTTGTGATACCTTTAGCCAATGGGCCCTTGTCTGGCTGCCACAAAGAAAGCAGATATACCTTCAGAAGAAGATTCCTTTTACTCTATGTCTGACATGGCTAGTCCTCATTTGCAGCTACTTTAAAAATAAATCTGTAGGGTACGGTGAATTACTCTCTACAATTCTGAAAGGATCGAAAACCATGCACATTGCATAGATGAGCCAACTGGTTAACACCCTTACATTCCCATCCTTCAATAAAACATTAATGAAAAATACTCAGCAGTAGAGCATTCACCCATGATACAGTCTAACAATGCATCTTATGTAATTAGTTTGCCTTTGAGATTTTCCGCAATGTATTACCTATGTCCCTAACTGTCTTGAATCGCACTCTCTTGAAATTATTTGGATTGGATGTTTTATACAGTAAATACCCTGAAGAAAATGCAGAGTCTACCAGCTATGAAAGCGAAGTTGGAGTGATTTAAAGTCCTTTCACTAATCTATGTATTTGTCTAGTAAACGCGACCACAATGTATAAATTAAAATGCTGTTTTTTTTAAATCCGCCTGCTTAAATTGTATTTTTATATATCGTAAAGCTCTCCTGAAATGCAGATAACCCCAAATACAACTGCCTACAGCATCATCCAGGCGTTTAAAAAATGTTTGAGGAAGCTTCAGTGGAGCAGAAAGCAAAAAATACTAACATTCTTTTAAGAATATTCATATTGACAATGTTACATCTACTATAAATACTCAATTTGAGCTGCTTCCAACAGCGTAGGTTAAGGACTACTTTCATAAAAATATGTTCATACTTAAAAGATATGATGGTCATAACTTCACTACTTACTTATACAGTACGTGTTTTTCATGCCTAAAGCTGTTTGTAGAGTATTGTGTTCAAAATTGAGTAATGTCTGTGTTTTATTCACATTAAGCTTATACCCAGAGAAGGAGCCTAATGGCTGTGCCTCCTTGATTATGGCAGCCACAGCAGGTATCCGCTGACTTGAGAAGACCGCAATGTCATCTGCTTATCTTGTTACTTTGAGATCTTTCCCGTTTAAAGTAACTGGTTTAATACCCGCACTGTATAGTTGATGTGTATTAAAAGGCACGATGAAAATTACAAACCGCAGTTTGGACAGCCGACAGCCCTGCCCCTTGTACTGGTGTATTGCCATCCATGCTTTTGAATTGCCGTTAAGTTTGATTCCAGTATTTTTGGCTAATGTAAACTTTTTGTATATCCGAAAAAAATCATTTACCTTGTACCATGAAAGTAGTTTTTGTACTCAAAGCTTCCCAGCTAACTTCGTCAAAGGCCTTCTCGGCTTCTAACATCAGCATACCCAGCTTCTGACTTAACTTCCCCGAGATGTCTAATTCCCTAATTGCAATATTAATATGTTACGCTGTATGTTTTTCGGGGATGAAACAATTTTGTTGGTCAGAATTCAATTTATGGATAATGTGAGCCAGTTGTGTGTTTCAAGAATTTTGCAATAAAGTTTTTCATCTGCATTTATCAATGATATTTGCAGATAATAACACATTTCATCAATAGGCTTCCCCTTTTTCGGAAACATCACAATACTACTACCATTTCAAGAGGCGGGTCATTTCGCCACCTTCCATAATCTCTTTTTAGAGCTCTATGTATAAAGGGGCTAATGTACTTTTAAATTTTTTTGTAGTATTCGCGTACGATCTTATCCTCAAATACTGCCTTGCCAGCAGGCAGAGCTGCGATTGCATCCTCGACTTCCCAAACCCGAATGTAATTTATGAGAAGCCCTACATAAAGAGGGTCCCGAACCGGCATAGCACACTACTGATTATAGGTTGAAGCGGCTTAGTTATTGAAGTGACCACAATCACCTTTGACGTTAGCGTTAATTAACCTACATTATTTTATAATAACTGTGCATCTTTTTTAAGTCAGACCATCTACCCCTTTCTTTTTTTGGGCAAATGATGTAGCCCTTAGATCCGTTTTTTGATTATCCAGTACTCTACCCACTTTCTCACCATATTTGGACTGATTTATTCGCAATTTCCGATACATTTGTGCTGCTTTGTACTGTAGCCTTCTCAAAATAATTTTTTTCGCCTATGTAACCTGCTGCCACATCACTTATTCTTCGTGTTTTTTAGAGGCTATGGCTGCCGCATGTAAACAGTCACGATCTATTGACCTCTTAAATTTTGCTCCAAGTTTGAAGAGTCCTGTCGATTTTAATCAATAACACATTGTAGCGTGGAGCCTTTAATGCATCCTTTAAGACAATCCCAGACTATTGTGATAGCAGCCTTAACCCTTTTTGTTGTCTATATAATCTTCTATTAAAACATTTTTGAAAAGAAGATACTCCGAATGATTGATGATATTTACACAGTTACTAAAACTACTATTATAAAAAAAAAATTTTTTAAACTGTTTACATTTTTGGGATATATGATTCATTTCTTTATAGTGGTCAATTTAGTGAAGCACTTATTTTTACATTCAAAATTAAGTTGTTCCTAATTAATATTAAATAATTAAGGAAGTGTCCGATTCCGATTCGGTAACATCCAGTCCGAATCGCCGTACGGAGCGTTTTTCCTGTACGATTCGTACGCATTACCATACCCGTACGTACGATGTAGTACGATGTGTACTCAATGCAGTTCTCCGTACGAATCGTACAAAAGACCATACAATTCAAGAAACCATACGGATCGCACTCGGAACACGCAGTACACGATGTTCGTACGCATCCAGGCACCTTTGTACGAACCAGCAAGTACGATTCGTCAGTACGACACTCCGTAACACTCTTTATCTACGATACTTTGACATATACTTTCAATGGAATTTGGATCATATTTTTTATATTTATACATTCATTTTTAATTCACTTTCATGTTCTTTATATTTTTAATTGTTTTTCTTTTTGGTACTCAAAGGAGTCTCAATATTAATTATAGTCATTTATTTTTTGGAATAGTAAATTTTACCATGCTACTTTCAAACACCTTTTCTCCACTGTTGCACTCACTGTATTCGGAATACTATTTTTTCCTCCGCAGCTAACCAACATTTTTCCAATTATTTCATTAATTTCAGTGTTATTATTCTCTTTTTTACCTGTACACTATCCAAAACTTACCCATCTGTTTCCCTCATTGGATTTGGTAAATACATTTCTAGACCTCGGCTACACAACACTTTCTTTACTGTTACACTCATTGCAGTGTTAAGATTCATTTTCACACCTCCGCTAGACAGCATTTTCACTACTGTTACAAATATTTGAGTTTGCATAGTCTATGTTACCCAGAGGCAGGCAACATTTACACTAGTGTTGCACTAATTGTAGTGTTCAATTCTACATTTTACCCCAACACTATCCAACACTTCCACCACTATTGCACTAACTTTAGTGTGAATACAAACTTTTTGTTATCCAATATCCTTCCATTTAAAAAAATGTTTTAACTCTTTGTTTTGTGAATACCTTTTTCATTACCTATACGCTATCCTACAATTTAACTATTGTTACACTTATTTTATTATGAACATGGATTTATACTCCTTGGCTATACGACAATTCACTATTGGTACACTCACTCAATTGACAATAGTAATTTAAATTACTATTCTTTTCCACATTTTCACTACTCTTCCACTAACTACAGTACTATATTGTACTATATTGATTTTCGATCTGTTTAAAGTTTTTTCTGTATGATACATTTTTTTATTTATTTCAGATTTGGTTATTCTTATCTTTAAATATATGCATATATATATATATATATATATATGCATATATTTATATATATATATATATAGCAGCTCCAGTTTCCTAGCAATACCCAGCCGGGTTTAGGAAAAGACAGCACTCTCGGGTACAGCAGTATATCAGCAAAGGGTTTTATTCAGAACAAACGCGTTTCAGGAGCAAAATCCCTTCGTCAGTGTTCACATCGGAATACGCTGTGCAGCACCATTATCAATGTTTGTAAGAGTAATGAAAACAAACAATGGACTTCGCCACAAACGCAATTTTGCGCGCCATCTTTGAATATGTTGTAGCTTAACATTTATCATAGGAAAATGTCAATTAGGTCGGATAAACCATCATTCACGCCGTGTATCGGCAAAAATACAATCTCATGTTATAACCAAGCAATAACACTTTTTGGACAAAATAGATCCAAACTAAATGATCCTGAGAACAAAAAAATGTTGTGGAACACAACGCAACAACCTTGCAATGACCACATTGTTAAATAATCATATCAGGCGAAAATCTTGCCGTGGATCGGCAATTGCAGCCTTACATTGGCTGCTGAAATCTCAGGTAATTGACATGGAATAGACAAACCTCAAACAATTCCTATGTACAGCAATAAATTCACATCTAGGCGCAACTTCAATCGAAAACCCATCTTTACCTGATTATTACATTTAAACCAGAATATTATACCGTGCAGTTTCACATTCATAATACTGATATCTTCTCTTCAACCCAAATGAGATGCCAGTTCTTCTCCCATATTCAAACCTCTTGGCGCCCTTGTCTCTAAGTCAATGTATCGAGATTCTAACCATCAAGAAAATGGGGTAAACCCTACAGTCAGCAGACCTGGGTGATGATCATTATACAAAAACAATGGTCTCGGACTCTTCCTTTTATTGAATCGGTTAACTAATCAAAGTTTATCCTATTTGGTGGACACATATAATAAATTTACCACAGTTCAATCAATGTGCATATTTTACGACAAACAAAGCAAAAAAAAAAGTAGCAACAGCAATAATTCAAGAGTTATGGGGCAATTTTAATTCATTGCATTTATGGCTGTCTCATTGTAAAGGCATTTAGTGGTTGCCCAAGAAAAATTTGCAAAAAGATAGAAATATGAAGTGATTGATAGAAAAGTTAAGAGGAAGAACATAGAGTGTTACAATATTTATAATATTTACAAAGTTACATGTACAATATATGAATTTGAACAAAAATGAATTCTTCAAAGTCCTGGTGTATATTGCACAAGCTAAACATAGTTCATCTTTGATGGAGACACTGCTTCCAATCTGGTATTTGCACTAAAATGTGTATGACACCATCCAGGACCAACTAGAGCGTCGACGTTTCGACTCGTCTTTGGGCCATTAGGGTAATTTTAGACCGTGGCCGTGCGAGTCTTCATCAGGACTACGAATTTGGGCAACCAAAAGAGCAGCACCAGCCCTAAAACATAATGAATATATGTGTCATGCTGTTGCTATTATTAAGGGTGCGGTCATCTATAAATCGCAATTAACCATGGTAAGAATTTAAACTTACCCAATGGTGGTCAAGTGAGCCTTTTTCGTGACTCTTATTCTGCTGGTAAATTAATTACCTAAAAACATAAAGGGAAGGTCCATAGACCTATCCTATAGCGGTCAGCTACTCATTGCTTCCACCCAAGATATATGCATCATTACCTTTAAAATTGTCGGAACTGAAGTTATAAGTCCTCCAGTTGTGTGACTTTGATTCAAGTTACGACGGTCCCTAAAGAAGCAAAGGACAGGTCGCTGAAGTTACAACGACAAGGATAAATACATGGTTTCACAGCATAAAATGCACCATGTCTAAAGTAATTCTTACCAGTACTATGAGGGAAAATGTTACCTGCACAGTAGGTAGGGGTACGTTTGCAGCAGTCTTGTTGATTTCAAAGGTGAAGGGCTTCCTATAAATTAAATGGCAATTCATCACTACCCAACCCCCAATGGGATACACTCAAAATGTAACAGACAAAATTCGAAATACAAGGAAAGCTTGGGTCGCACTCACCAATTCAATCAATGTGGTGTGCACCCACTTCATTTCAAACTGCAAAGGACCGTCTGCAGGAATAAGCGGAATTAGCGTTAGTAATCCGCGCGTGTAGGGAGATTGGAAAATGGGGTGTGTCTCCGCAAGGGTTAATATGGAGCATATTGTCTCACCTCGTTCGTCAGTAACAGTCCCCAAAGGTTCGGCGTGCGCTATGCAAGGCGTCCGCTTGCTTCGTTCGACAGAGCAATCAATAGCGAAAAGGGGCTGCCGGCCGGAACATAACTGGGTGACCATTCATGGAAATAGAAGATGGCTTTAAACATAGTGCTGCTGTTGAAAAACGTGTCGGCCATTTTGAGTTGGAGGCACAAACACGGTGCTGATGTGGACATCTGGTACCTTTAATAACAGTCAATAGAAGTCTCAACTGGAATGCGATGTTAGATTACTGCCAGTATGAAACACATTGATTCCTTACATGAAAACATGTGAATAACTAAATTAGCGAAGGTACAGGATCATCATGACTAAGACCAGAAACATTAATATAATACCATCAGGTCAGTGCAGTATCTCTTACAACATTACAAGTACATTGACTTCAAGCATGGTACCCAGGATTATTTCCATAAGCACCCAAGCGAACTTTCAAGAGGCCCAGGCATCAATTAATAAAATTACATTAATAAGCACACATTGTTGCTGGTGGCAGTCTTAAGGCATTATTTAAGGCTGGTGGCATAACAAGTTTCCATGGATGACAATATGACACAGAATGTATATATTGTATTTAATCAAAGAATCACAACTGCGTATTGCTTCCCCTTATATACAGTTAAGCCCTCAGGAGAGACACCTGTCTGTTGATCTCCTCCTGTTCGTTCAGTCCTCGATTTACCGTGTTAAGCGAGTATATCCACTTACACTCTCTTATGTTGAGTATATTTCCAAAATCACCCCCCCGGACATTCCTGGCCACTTTATCTATCACCCACCATCGAAGACTTTCACAGTCATGCCCGAAGGTGGTGAAATGTTCGACCAGAGGAGCACCTGGCGTTCTGCACCTAATGCGGCTACAATGCTGTAGGATTCTACATTTAACTCTCTGAGTCGTTTGGCCTACATACAAAAACCCGCAGGGGCACAAGATGGCATATATGACCCCCGAGGTGTTGCAGTTGCTGTGCTGTGTCAAAGTGTACGTTTGGTTATTGTGCTGAAATGAAGTGCACTCATTGGTAAGAGGGCAAGCGCGGCATGTACCCCACTTTGTGTGCCCTTGTATGGGAGGAAGATCCCACAGCGTTGACTGGCCAACGGTCGATTTTAAGGGTAACAACACTCGCACAAGATGGTCCCTCACACTCATTCCCTTACGGAATGCATGTAGAGGTGGGGGTAGGTGACCCAATTCCTCACTCACCAGATGCCAATGTTGGTTAATGGATTTCTTAATGGCACTACTCTTAGTATTAAAAGTGGTGACACATACAAGACGTTCCTCACTTTGCTTTTTCTGGTTTGGCATTAAGAGATCTTCACGCTGGTTATACCATGCCCTCTTGCGTGCTTTTTTTACAAGGCGCATGGGGTAACCACGTTCCTGGAGTCTCACCATGAGTAAGGATGACTCTTCGAAGTAATCCTCTTTTTTTGTGCAATTCCTCCGCAACCTCAGAAATTGGCCAAATGGCAGGTTATCTCTGAGGTTGCGGGGATGATGGCTCGTGTATCTTAACAAAGTGTTTCGCTCACTGCTCTTTCGGTAGAGGGTGGTGTATAAATGCCCCTCATCCGACTTAATCTGGATGTCTAAAAAACTGATTGATACCCTGTCATATTCCAGGGTGAACTGAATGTCATCGGAGCAAGTGTTAAGCCCCCTGTGAAAATCCAACAATTGTTCATCACTTCCTTGCCAAATTAAAAGCACATCATCGATGTACCGTGCCCAAAGGGTAATCTGATTAAAATATTGATTCTGCTGGTTAAGGACATATCTATGTTCAAACTCGCTCATGTATATTATTGCCAGATTAGGGGCAAAGCTTGCCCCCATCGCTACCCCTTTTGTCTGGAAATAGAATTGGCCCAAAAACATGAAAAAGTTTTTTGTCATTGCTATTGTCAACAGCTGGATAATGAAGTCAGTTGGTACTTGGTGCGGCCTAGGTCTTTCATTCAACACCTTTTCCATACACAACAGTGCTTCCTGTTGTGGAATGTTTGTGTATAGGGCCGTAATGTCCATAGTGGCCAGAACACTCGTATCAGGATCATAAGTGCGCCCATCGACTAGTTGGATAACATTCATTGTATCCCTCAAATATGTCGGAGTTGATACAGCAATGGGTTTTAAGAATATGTCTATAAACTTGCAGAGGGGCTCCAATAATGAGCCGCACCCTGAGATGATCGGTCTGCCAGGGGGATCATCCATCCGTTTATGGACTTTGGGTAGAGTGTAAATAGTAGGCATACGTGGATGCTTATTGTTTAGGAACTCAAATTCTGGTTTCGTGATTATACCATCCTCAAGAGCCCTCACAGTGATTCGATTAATCGATAGACTGATCTTTTGTGTGGGATCAATGACCACATTGTTAAATAATCATATCAGGCGAAAATCTGATATGATTATTTAACAATGTGGTCGTTGCAAGGTTGTTGCGTTGTGTTCCACAACGTTTTTTTGTTCTCAGGATCATTTAGTTTGGATATATTTTGTCCAAAAAGTGTTATTGCTTGGTTATAACATGAGATTGTATTTTTGCCGATACACGGCGTGAATGATGGTTTATCCGACCTAATTGACATTTTCCTATGATAAATGTTAAGCTACAACATATTCAAAGATGGCGCGCAAAATTGCCTTTGTGGCGAAGTCCATTGTTTGTTTTCATTACTCTTACAAACATTGATAATGGTGCTGCACAGCGTATTCCGATGTGAACACCGACGAAGGGATTTTGCTCCTGAAACGCGTTTGTTCTGAATAAAACCCTTTGCTGATATACTGCTGTACCCGAGAGTGCTGTCTTTTCCTAAACCCGGCTGGGTATTGCTAGGAAACTGGAGCTGCTATTTTACACACGGACACCATCGCGTTACAGCACCCGCTTTTAAGAGTGACTCGTTTGTTTGGTGTAACTGGAGCTTGGAGATTTTTTGAACGAGTGCACCACCGTCGCCGGTAAACCTGGAATGAGGATTGAACTACGTTTTCCTCACGTTGGAGTCCAGTCCGGAGCAACACACGAGAAGTGCGGAAGCCGGCTTACATGAGACGTGGTAAGCCCGCTTATTGAAATTGCAACTCTGTGATGTTTTGACCATTGTTTTGGACGGTTAAGCGAGGTGTCAGTAGTAAGCAGACATTGGTTGTTTGTTGGTTCCCGGGACCGGGTTACCAAAAAGAATTACAATAAACGGAACATGTTCAACATGTCGGAACGCAGAGATGCGGCTGGCGGCATCTTCAAGAACAAAAACCCGGATGTATCTAAACCGCCACCTATAATCAATGTGGCAGCTTCAAATACTCTAACATCTCAATTCCAAAAGCTGGAAAAGCTTTATGAACGCGAACTCCGCAAGTGGTGGGAGGGAACATCACTGCAAGGATATATTGAGGTACAGAGGGTACCTCGAGGTCTACGGATTTTTACCGTTCCTGCGTACGCGAACCCAGATCCCCTCTTGCTAGAAACCTGGGCTGCCCAAATAGCCAACTCATGTAAAGGCATGTTGGAGATCTTAATCCAATTTGCGTGGAGTGATCGCGATAAAGTTGTGAAGGAGATCGAGGAGTTGGAAGAGTTAATCTCACAAAATACTGATAAAGAGGAACAAGAGCAACTTAGGGCGAATATGAAGAAAAGACTACAGAAATATGAAACCAAGATTAAACAGAGGAAACAAGAAAAATTTGACCGGGACGAACGGGACTACGCAATGGGGAGGGTCCTGACGTTCTCTAAGAAATATGACCAGCCACGAAAGGAAGTTGCAAGAAAGAGCCAAATGCCAAAAACTAGAGTGGAACCAAGAGCAGAAACCTCGGATTCAGATCTCACTGCAAGGGAATTATCCGGAGATGAAACCACGGGCACGGCAACGGCACCCATAGTACCAACCACAAAAACTCCTTTTCAGCAGGAGTTCAAAGTCATCCAAGAAAGTTGGCTCAGAGATGGCAAGAACAAACCCCCAGAAGAGGTAGGCAAACCAGGCGTGGCGGCTGGAAAGGGAAGAGGCAGCGGTCAAACAGGAACAACCCCAAGGGTAACCAGAAGCCAGAGGAGAGGCAGATGGTGAGGGCCTCTGATCAATTGATCATTGTGAACTTGTCCCAAAGACAATTAACACCGGTGGAAGAGTCCGTTTTGAAGTTAGGACTCACATTTTGTCCGAATAACAATATGGAGTAAACTCAAACTCGTATTGACTTGTATAAATTCATTCGGAAGGTCAAGTTGCATAAGTTTTTTAAGACCAAACCTACTGTTAAAGAAGTAAAACAACTAAGACGCAACAAAAAGGATACTGACCTCTTATTTGTTAATGACCTGGCAGCATGTGAGGTTCTGCAAAATTTAAGACGAGAAGGAGACATGGAAACCAATGCAACGTGTAACACTCTTACACAGAGACTGATCAATGTTAACATCGATCAAGAGGCACCTAAGAGTGAATTCAAACGAGCATCAAAATTTGTCCCCCAGATTGCTGTGGATGCAATTGATATCTTTTCTGATGCGGTCATCAGGGATCTGATGGCCATGAGGACAGAACAGAACCATCAGAAAAAATATTTCAATACCACCCCAAGGAACAAAAATTGGCAATCAAAGAACTAATGGAGGATAAAACTATTGTGTGTACACCCTCCGACAAGGGAGGGAACATCGTTATCATGTTGAGGCCCAAATATGTTGCAGAAGCCATGCGCCAACTACAGGATACGTCTTGCTATGCTCCAATAAAGAAACAAGACTATTTGGCAAGCATTGACGATCTACATATTTTGCTTAAGAAATGGCACGACAAGCAAATGTTAGATCTTGAGGAATACCTTTTTCTAAAGACCATGAACCCTATTTTACCTTGTTTCTACCATCTACCCAAGGTTCATAAGAACATTGATAATCCCCCAGGGAGGCCCATCATCTCTTCCATGGGAGGACTTACTGAGAATCTCTCTAAATTCTTAGACCATCATCTATTCAGTTTTGTATTGTCTCTGAAGTCTTACATTAGAGACACTACAGACTTTATTGAGAAGGTGGAACTCCTAGCTTGGCAACCCTCATATGTACTGATCACTTTGGACATCACAAGTTTATATACTTGTATAGACCATGAGCAAGGTCTCCGCGCAGTGGAATACTTCCTAAACAAAAGTTGTACCCTGCTCGTCTGCGGGTTGTGTTTCATTCCAAGACCCACTTTTTCGACACCCCGGAGGCGGTGTTTAGCTGGACAGATGAGACAGTCAGGATCCGACCGAATGCCCAGCCGGGCCTGAACTCCGGAGCATCACGTGGGTCGTCGCAAGAGAGGGGCGAATCATCCAACAGGAGCAGGAGACACAGGAAGTCTAGGTCACGGCGACGCTCCCAATCCGGGGATGGCCTGCTGGATGGTGCACAGTCCGACACTGCTCAGTCTGGGACTGGGACCTGAGAGCCGTGGAGCCCCCCTCTTGTCTCCTAAGCGACATTTCGTTTCTGGCCTTGGCTGATGGCCATTGGGGTAACACTACTGATTGATGGGCGGGTGCATGGTGTGGTGTGGTCTAGGCCATAGCTGGACACAGGAAGGGCGTAATGTCTGTTGTAGTTCTGTCCCGCTGCGCTTAAGCGGTGGGTCACTTGTGCTTAATGGGGTTCGGGGTGCTGACCCATGGGCGGCCTACTCCTCTCATGTTCGAGGGGGGCCCTAAGGGGAGGTACTGTTAGTTGGGGAGTGTAGGGGGATCCATTGGCGCGGGGGGCTTTGGGCGCTCTGTTTTGGGCCTGAGGCTCTTCATGTCGCGACAGGTACTTCAATGTTCCATGAGGTATAGGGGTGGGGGAGGGGGGATAGGCGGGGGTTTGGTAGTTGGGGATGTTGTATTGGTGAACGGGGAGGGGGGGGTGCGGGGTAGTTGGGTAGAGATGCACGTGATCTTTGCTGTTGTGATTTCTGTAATGCAAGGTGCTTGGGCTGGGTCCAAGGGTTTCCAGTTGCTCTCCCACCGAGACTATGGGTGATTCCCCGGTGAAGGCGCCTGTTAGTGGCTCCATGAAAATACTTAGTTGGAATGTCAGGGGGATGCTGGACAAAATTAAAGGTGGAGCGGTACTGCGCTGGGGTAAGAGAGACTCGGCGGATGTCATGTTGTTGCAGGAAACGCATATGTTAGGAACGAAAGTTCTGAGTTTACAACGATTTGGCTATACCCAGGTGTTCCATGCAGGCTTTACCAGGGGGTCGAGAGGGGTAGCTGTCCTTATTCACCGACGACTGTCTTATACTCATGAACGCCATTGGCTTGATCCCCAGGGTCGGTTTGTGTTTGTCAAGGGCATGATTGGTGTGGAACCTGTGGTGTTCGGCTGTGTGTATGCTCCCCCTCCCCTGCAATGGTCTCTGGCGGAGCGCCTGTTTGAATTGTGGGCCGATGTCCTGGAATGCCTGGCTGTGATAGGGGGTGACTGGAACGACGTGGTGGATGTGGGTCTGGACAGGCAGAGAATGCGGGTGGCCGCAGTGGCACCTACCCCTACGCGTCTGAAAGCGATGATTGATGGGATGGGCTGGGTAGATGCATGGCGACATTTGCATGCCAGGTCGCGTGAATACACGTATGTGTCAGGAGTACATGGCTCCTTCTCCCGATTGGACTGTGTGTTTGTACCCGGGGCCTTCCTCGATAGGGTGAAGCAGGCCGTGATTCAACCTCGAGGTCTGTCGGACCACTCCCCGGTTGCAGTACGGATTGCACTGCGTAAACCGCATCAGCCGTTCCGTTGGCGGATGTCTTCGTGGCATCTCCAACGGGCAGATTATACGACACACATGCGCGGAGCGATTGCCCAGTATTGGAGGGAGAATTCGACAGAGGGCATGGATAGTGTGACGGTCTGGGAAGCCATGAAGCCCACGCTGCGGGGGGTAGACATCGCCTGGTGTGCTGCCGCCCGTCGGAAGCGTCAGGAGGCCACTGTAGCAGCCGCGGCTAAGGTGAGGGCTTTGGAGGGGCAGTGTAAAGGAGGTACAGGCGATGTGGCGCTCCGGCTACTCCTACAGGCACAGCAATCATATGCTTCGATTCTACTGGACGAGGCTCGCCAAGCCTGGCTGTCCACGCGGAGTAGGGTGTACCAATGGGGCGACAAATCATGCACTATGCTCCACCGGTTGTGTCAGCAAACTCTGCAGCCGATCTCTCTGACGGACGGGGAGGGGATTGCCATAACGGATCCTGCTGCGCTTGCGGCGAGTTTTGCCGACTACTATAAGGTACAATACGCTTCACGGGATTGTCTCCCACCGGAGGCAATTGACTAATTCATAGCTGACCTTCCCCCCCGGGTGGTATCAGATGAGGCCAGGGCAGCTCTAGACCTTCCCCTGTCGGCGGAGGAACTGGGCGACGCGCTGGGACAACTTAACACGGGTAAGGCGCCCGGACCAAGTGGCTTTCCCAGTGAATTTTACAAAAAATTTCATTTGCAGCTGGGGCCGCACTATCGGCAGGCTTTGGAGGCAGCTCGGGAGTGTGGTTGCTTGCCGGTGGACTGGCGTCAGGCTGAGATTGTGGTGTTCCAGAAACCGGGCAGGCCCCCTGACAGACACGAGTCGTATCGCCCGATATCTCTCATTAATTTCGAAGCCAAATTGTTGGCTAAGGCGTTGGCGAATCGTCTTCTCCCATACGTGGCAGATCTGGTCCACCCGGATCAGGCGGGCTTTATGCCGGGCAGAGCGACAAGGCACAACATCAGACGGGCGCAGGTAGCGGTGGGTGCGATGGGGGCGACTGAGGAGCGGGCGGCGCTCCTACTGGCGGACATCGACAGAGCGTTTGATTCTGTCAGCTGGACTTACCTATTTGCTCTCTTACCGCGCCTCAACTTGGGTCCAGTTTTTGTCTCATATGTCAAACTGTTGTACACTGACATCACGGCCTCGGTACGTGTCTCGGGAGCCATCTCGGAGAGATTCCCGGTTGCTAGGGGGACCCGGCAAGGGTGCCCCCTGTCCCCGTATCTCTTTGCGCTAGTCATGGAGCCGCTGGCTGCCTGGGTGCGCATAGACGCGCAGCTTCGGGGCTTTGTATGGAGTGCGAGCCTCACAGATAGGATCGCACTGTATGCAGATGACGTCCTTTTCTTTCTGACGGACCTTGATCGTTCGGGCCCGCGTATTTTGGAGATATTACGCATTTTCGGTGACGTCTCGGGACTCTACCTCAACCCGCGCAAATCGACTCTCTGGGTGCTGGCTGGCCGGCGCGAGGTGTCTCCTTGGGCAGCGGATCTGCAGGTGGCGATTGGTGGCCTGAAATATCTAGGAGTCTTCCTGTCGGAATCTGCCGCTATTGCGTGGGAGCGTAACATACAGCCGGTATGGGACAGGGTTCAATCCGACGTCAAAACGTGGTCACGCATGCCTCTTAATATCTATGGCAGATCTGCTATTTTTAAGATGGTTGCCCTCCCTAGACTGCTCTACCAGCTGCAAAATCATCCGTACAGAGTGGACCCGCAGTGGTTCCGGCGTGTAAATTCCTTGCTAGGCCGGTTTTTATGGGCTGGGGGTGCTTCTAGGGTAGCACTGCGGACCTGCTTTTTGTCCACGTACTGTGGTGGTCTCGCGACGTCCGATATCTTGTCGTACTACCAAGCCTCTCACTTGTTGGTCTTAAATGAGTGGTGGTACGGTGGCCGTGACGATCCAGCGTATGCCGTAGAACATTTTCTGATGGGTGATGCCACGCTCCATACACTCTTGTATTCGGCAGGGCGGCGGAAGACACTGCCACATGTGACTCAAGTGGTCTTCCTGATTTGGAGGCAGGCACTGCGTCGCATGGGCTGGTGGGGACGACTGACGGCCGAAACTCCGCTGTGGAACAACGGACGGCTCCCTGCGCTGGCCTCATTGCAGGGGTTTGGAGGCTGGGACTCCATAGGGATCTCGTCGCTTGGTCATGTACTTACCGGGACTACCCTTAAATCCTTTGAAGCGCTCGGCGCTGAGTTTGACATGCCCAAGACCCAGTTCTTTAAATATCTACAGCTTCGTCATGCTATGGCGCCGAGTCTGGTGGAGCTGGACCAGCTTCCGGACTTTAGCCCCGTGGAAGCTAAGCTTTTCATGGGAGACCTAGGGGATAAAAAAGTCTCAAAAATCAACCAAACACTGATCACTCACTGCTCCTCTTCCCTGGTGTCGTTGAAGGCCTCTTGGGAGGTGGATGTTGGTCCGTTGGATGAGGATGACTGGCGGGAGGCGCTGGAATCCCCCCGAGGCACGGCTATAGCAGTGAGGTTGCGATTCATACAATATAAATACTTGCATCGGGCTTATTACACCAGAGAGAGACTGTGGAGGGCGGGCCTTATTGCTTCCCCAGACTGCCTGCGCTGCGGGGCCGAGAGAGGCACGTTGGTGCATACTGTGTGGTCGTGTGTGAGCCTGGTCCGGTTCTGGGGTGGGGTGTGGGACTGCCTATCGGAGGTGCTGGAATGGGATCTACCTCGTACACCTAGGTTGGGTCTTCTTCATGTCCTAGATCAAGTGGGTGGTAACATTTATAAGCGCCATCTCCTTCTATTAGGCCTTGTTGTAGCCAAGAGGGATCTGGCGAGGGCCTGGAAGAGTGACCGCGCCCCCCCACTTTGCGCATGGAAGGCGGGCTTGGACTTCCTCATGGGGCTGGAATTGCCGGTGTTTGAGGCCAGGGGCTGCCCTCGGAAACATTACAAGATCTGGAAGCGGTGGGCGGACTATAGAGACCTGACATTGGAACCTCCCGCTGAAACTGAAGATGATCTATCCACTGATTGAGATCTCAGGGCCTGGATAGCTCCAAGACACTTAGTCGTGTTTTCTTATATATACTGCAGCTGATTGTGATCACGTGCATCGGGTTAGGGCGGGATAAGGGGTGGGTAGTGGGAAATGTTACAGTTGTGGGGGGGGATAATGGGGCGGGTAGGGGCTAGACAGAAGTTTGAGCTATACGTATATTCTACTGTATTTTGCCTGCTGATGTGTTCTCCTGTTCTTGGAGGACTGTACACTTGATCTGCTTGAACTTCTAATAAATACTGTTATGAAAAAAAAAAAAGAGAATTAAAGCACGCAATGCATAATAAGATGTTATTGGAACTAATTGCATTCTGCCTGCGTAATAATATCTTTCTCTTTCAGGACACCATATATTGTCAACTCTCAGGTACGGCCATGGGCTCCTGCTTCGCCCCCAGCTATGCGAATTTATTCGTAGGCTGGTGGGAGGAGCAGGTAGCCTGGGCCCCCAGAAATGCGACATGGAACAACAAAGTGCTGGCATGGAGCAGATATATAGATGATCTGTTCCTGGTATGGGACGGGTCTATAGATGAAGCTAATCAGTATATACAAGTACTCAATGAGAATGAGTGCAACCTAAAATTCACTGGTGAAGTGAGTAGCGAAAGGGTAAATTACTTGGACCTACAAGTGAGTGTTAGAGAGGGACACATCTGCACACAACTCTATCGTAAACCGACTGCCGGGAATAGTGTATTACACGCTTCATGCAGTCATCCCCGGAAACTTATTAATAACATCCCTTACCGGGAATTTTTACGACTTAAGCGCAATTGTAGTCGAACTGAGGACTTTGAACAAGCGGCCACCGAGAGTATTGAGAGATTCCTGATGAGAGGATACAATTTTCATCTCCTTCAGGATACTTTGAGTAAAGTCAGGAAACTACCCCGTACAACCCTCTTTGTTAAAAAGACAGGTCCCATATCAGACGGAAAATTCCGCATGATAACAGTCTATTCTGCGGATTCTTTCAAATTGAGATCCGTCATGTCTAAACATTGGCACATCCTAAAACTAGGGACCCTGAAGGATGCTAAAGGTTTTTTCCCTTGTGGAAAATGTAAAGCCTGTTCAGCCAGTAAGAGAACATTAACATATGAGGTAACAAGCTGCAGAGGTGGCAAGAAAATTTATAAATTCATGTCCTGCCACACCGACCATGCGGTCTACTGTCTGGTATGCCCTTGCCTGTTAAGGTACATTGGAAGTACCATTAATCCTGTCAAATTAAGGGTGCTGGAGCATATGAGGGCCATCGTGAACAAAGATTTCTCATATCCGGTGGCCCGTCATTTCGCTATTAAGCACAATACTGACAGGAATCTTCTGAGATACTTTTTCTTGGACCATGTTGGTGAGAGTCCAAGAGGAGGTAATAGATTGCAAACACTCAGGAGATTAGAATCTCGATACATCATTGACTTAGAGACAAGGGCGCCAAGAGGTTTGAATATGGGAGAAGAACTGGCATATCATTTGGGTTGAAGAGAAGATATCAGTATTATGAATGTGAAATTGCACAGTATAATATTCTGGTTTAAATGTAATAATCAGGTAAAGACGGGTTTTCGATTGAAGTTGCGCCTAGATGTGAATTTATTGCTGTACATAGGAATTGTTTGAGGTTTGTCTATTCCATGTCAATTACCTGAGATTTCAGCAGCCAATGTAAGGCTGCAATTGCCGATCCACGGCAAGATTTTCGCCTGATATGATTATTTAACAATGTGGTCATTGCAAGGTTGTTGCGTTGTGTTCCACAACGTTTTTTTGTTCTCAGGATCATTTAGTTTGGATCTATTTTGTCCAAAAAGTGTTATTGCTTGGTTATAACATGAGATTGTATTTTTGCCGATACACGGCGTGAATGATGGTTTATCCGACCTAATTGACATTTTCCTATGATAAATGTTAAGCTACAACATATTCAAAGATGGCGCGCAAAATTGCGTTTGTGGCGAAGTCCATTGTTTGTTTTCATTACTCTTACAAACATTGATAATGGTGCTGCACAGCGTATTCCGATGTGAACACTGACGAAGGGATTTTGCTCCTGAAACGCGTTTGTTCTGAATAAAACCCTTTGCTGATATACTGCTGTACCCGAGAGTGCTGTCTTTTCCTAAACCCAGCTGTGTATTGCTAGGAAACTGGAGCTGCTATATATATATATATATATACATATATATATATATAAATATATGCATATATATATATATATATATATATATATATATATATATACATACATATATTTAAAGATAAGAATAACCAAATCTGAAATAAATAAAAAAATGTATCATACAGAAAAAACTTTAAACAGATCGAAAATCAATATAGTACAATATAGTACTGTAGTTAGTGGAAGAGTAGTGAAAATGTGGAAAAGAATAGTAATTTAAATTACTATTGTCAATTGAGTGAGTGTACCAATAGTGAATTGTCGTATAGCCAAGGAGTATAAATCCATGTTCATAATAAAATAAGTGTAACAATAGTTAAATTGTAGGATAGCGTATAGGTAATGAAAAAGGTATTCACAAAACAAAGAGTTAAAACATTTTTTAAAATGGAAGGATATTGGATAACAAAAAGTTTGTATTCACACTAAAGTTAGTGCAATAGTGGTGGAAGTGTTGGATAGTGTTGGGGTAAAATGTAGAATTGAACACTACAATTAGTGCAACACTAGTGTAAATGTTGCCTGCCTCTGGGTAACATAGACTATGCAAACTCAAATATTTGTAACAGTAGTGAAAATGCTGTCTAGCGGAGGTGTGAAAATGAATCTTAACACTGCAATGAGTGTAACAGTAAAGAAAGTGTTGTGTAGCCGAGGTCTAGAAATGTATTTAACAAATCCAATGAGGGAAACAGATGGGAAAGTTTTGGATAGTGTACAGGTAAAAAAGAGAATAATAACACTGAAATTAATGAAATAATTGGAAAAATGTTGGTTAGCTGCGGAGGAAAAAATAGTATTCTGAATACAGTGAGTGCAACAGTGGAGAAAAGGTGTTTGATGCCTGTGAACAAGGAGTTCAAAAACTCCGAAACGCGCAAGGCTGAGAAAATAAAAGCTCCGAAAATTGAAAGCTAGTAGCCTGCACTGAGTTTGTTTTCGAGTGATCCTCGAACCGGAGGGAGATTGATGAAAACATAACTACGGCGTTCTGTAGCCGTGAGGAAGCACCAGCCGGAGTGAGGGTCCAAGGACACGGAACTGTGCCGAGTTCTTTTGGGAATGCAGACTGGCTTCACTTGCTGGAATTCTTTTTTCGGAGGCCCACCAGAGGGTAATACTTGTCAATCAATCACACAGCTGCACGGAACCCACTAAGGAAATACTTTTTCTATTCAGGGGCATTCTCGAAAATAACAGAGACTTGGTACTACACATCCCAGAAAGCAATTGCACTTACCCATGTGAGGGGCCCGATGAAGGGTAAACGAAATAAGAAATAAAAAGCGGACTGGGACATATGCCTCCTGATTGACACTGTGCACCTGATGTACTGCCTGTGAACAAGGAGTTCAAAAACTCCGAAACGCGTAAGGCTGAGAAAATAAAAGCTCTGAAAATTGAAAGCTAGTAGCCTGCACTGAGTTTGTTTTCGAGTGATCCTCGAACCGGAGGGAGATTGATGAAAACATAACTACGGCGTTCTGTAGCCGTGAGGAAGCACCACCCGGAGTGAGGGTCCAAGGACACGGAACTGTGCCGAGTTCTTTTGGGAATGCAGACTGGCTTCACTTGCTGGAATTCTTTTTTCGGAGGCCCACCAAAGGGTAATACTTGTCAATCAATCACACAGCTGCACGGAACCTACTAAGAAAATACTTTTTCTATTCAGGGGCATTCTCGAAAATAACAGAGACTTGGTACTACACATCCCAGAAAGCAATTGCACTTACCCATGTGAGGGGCCCGATGAAGGGAAAACGAAATAAGAAATAAAAAGCGGACTGGGACATATGCCTCCTGATTGACACTGTGCACCTGATGTACTGCCTGTGAACAAGGAGTTCAAAAACTCCGAAACGCGTAAGGCTGAGAAAATAAAAGCTCCGAAAATTGAAAGCTAGTAGCCTGCACTGAGTTTGTTTTCGAGTGATCCTCGAACCGGAGGGAGATTGATGAAAACATAACTACGGCGTTCTGTAGCCGTGAGGAAGCACCACCCGGAGTGAGGGTCCAAGGACACGGAACTGTGCCGAGTTCTTTTGGGAATGCAGACTGGCTTCACTTGCTGGAATTCTTTTTTCGGAGGCCCACCAGAGGGTAATACTTGTCAATCAATCACACAGCTGCACGGAACCTACTAAGGAAATACTTTTTCTATTCAGGGGCATTCTTGAAAATAACAGAGACTTGGTACTACACATCCCAGAAAGCAATTGCACTTGCCCATGTGAGGGGCCCGATAAATGGAATACGAAATAAGAAATAAAAAGCGGACTGGGGCATATGCCTCCTGATTTATACTGTGCACCTGATGTACTGCCTGTGAACAAGGAGTTCAAAAACTCCGAAACGCGTAAGGCTGAGAAATTAAAAGCTCCGAAAATTTGAAAGCTAGTAGCCTGCACTGAGTTTGTTTTCGAGTGATCCTCGAACCGGAGGGAGATTGATGAAAACATAACTACGGCGTTCTGTAGCCGTGAGGAAGCACCTCCCGGAGTGAGGGTCCAAGGACACGGAACTGTGCCGAGTTCTTTTGGGAATGCAGACTGGCTTCACTTGCTGGAATTCTTTTTTCGGAGGCCCACCAGAGGGTAATACTTGTCAATCAATCACACAGCTGCACAGAACCTACTAAGGAAATACTTTTTCTATTCAGGGGCATTCTCGAAAATAACAGAGACTTGGTACTACACATCCCAGAAAGCAATTGCACTTACCCATGTGAGGGGCCCGATGAAGGGAAAATGAAATAAGAAATAAAAAGCAGACTGGGACATATGCCTCCTGATTGACACTGTGCACCTGATGTACTGCCTGTGAACAAGGAGTTCAAAAACTCCGAAACGCGTAAGGCTGAGAAAATAAAAGCTCCGAAAATTGAAAGCTAGTAGCCTGCACTGAGTTTGTTTTCGAGTGATCCTCGAACCGGAGGGAGATTGATGAAAACATAACTAAGGCGTTCTGTAGCCGTGAGGAAGCACCACCCGGAGTGAGGGTCCAAGGACACGGAACTGTGCCGAGTCCTTTTGGGAATGCAGACTGGCTTCACTTGCTGGAATTCTTTTTTCGGAGGCCCACCAGAGGGTAATACTTGTCAATCAATCACACAGCTGCATGGAACCTACTAAGGAAATACTTTTTCTATTCAGGGGCATTCTCGAAAATAACAGAGACTTGGTACTACACATCCCAGAAAGCAATTGCACTTACCCATGTGAGGGTGCCCGATGAAGGGAAAACGAAATAAGAAATAAAAAGCGGACTGAGACATATGCCTCCTGTTTGACACTGTGCACCTGATGTACTGCCTGTGAACAAGGAGTTCAAAAACTCCGAAACGCGTAAGGCTGAGAAAATAAAAGCTCTGAAAATTGAAAGCTAGTAGCCTGCACTGAGTTTGTTTTCGAGTGATCCTCGAACCGGAGGGAGATTGATGAAAACATAACTACGGCGTTCTGTAGCCGTGAGAAAGCACCACCCGGAGTGAGGGTCTCAGGACACGGAACTGTGCCGAGTTCTTTTGGGAATGCAGACTGGCTTCACTTGCTGGAATTCTTTTTTCGGAGGCCCACCAGAGGGTAATACTTGTCAATCAATCACACAGCTGCACGGAACCCACTAAGGAAATACTTTTTCTATTCAGGGGCATTCTCGAAAATAACAGAGACTTGGTACTACACATCCCAGAAAGCAATTGCACTTACCCATGTGAGGGGCCCGATGAAGGGAAAACGAAATAAGAAATAAAAAGCGGACTGGGACACATGCCTCCTGATTGACACTGTGCACCTGATGTACTGCCTGTGAACAAGGAGTTCAAAAACTCCGAAACGCGGAAGGCTGAGAAAATAAAAGCTCAGAAAATTTGAAAGCTAGTAGCCTGCACTGAGTTTGTTTTCGAGTGATCCTCGAACCGGAGGGAGATTGATGAAAACATAACTATGGCGTTCTGTAGCCGTGAGGAAGCACCACCCGGAGTGAGGGTCCAAGGACACGGAACTGTGCCGAGTTCTTTTGGGAATGCAGACTGGCTTCACTTGCTGGAATTCTTTTTTCGGAGGCCCACCAGAGGGTAATACTTGTCAATCAATCACACAGCTGCACGGAACCTACTAAGGAAATACTTTTTCTATTCAGGGGCATTCTCGAAAATAACAGAGACTTGGTACTACACATCCCAGAAAGCAATTGCACTTGCCCATGTGAGGGGCCCGATGAATGGAATACGAAATAAGAAATAAAAAGCGGACTGGGGCATATGCCTCCTGATTTATACTGTGCACCTGATGTACTGCCTGTGAACAAGGAGTTCAAAAACTCCGAAACGCGTAAGGCTGAGAAAATAAAAGCTCCGAAAATTTGAAAGCTAGTATCCTGCACTGAGTTTGTTTTCGAGTGATCCTCGAACCGGAGGGAAATTGATGAAAACATAACTACGGCGTTCTGTAGCCGTGAGGAAGCACCACCCGGAGTGAGGGTCCAAGGACACGGAACTGTGCCGAGTTCTTTTGGGAATGCAGACTGGCTTCACTTGCTGGAATTCTTTTTTCGGAGGCCCACCAGAGGGTAATACTTGTCAATCAATCACACAGCTGCACGGAACCTACTAAGGAAATACTTTTTCTATTCAGGGGCATTCTCGAAAATAACAGAGACTTGGTACTACACATCCCAGAAAGCAATTGCACTTACCCATGTGAGGGGCCCGATGAAGGGAAAATGAAATAAGAAATAAAAAGCAGACTGGGACATATGCCTCCTGATTGACACTGTGCACCTGATGTACTGCCTGTGAACAAGGAGTTCAAAAACTCCGAAACGCGTAAGGCTGAGAAAATAAAAGCTCCGAAAATTGAAAGCTAGTAGCCTGCACTTAGTTTGTTTTCGAGTGATCCTCGAACCGGAGGGAGATTGATGAAAACATAACTACGGCGTTCTGTAGCCGTGAGGAAGCACCACCCGGAGTGAGGGTCCAAGGACACGGAACTGTGCCGAGTTCTTTTGGGAATGCAGACTGGCTTCACTTGCTGGAATTCTTTTTTCGGAGGCCCACCAGAGGGTAATACTTGTCAATCAATCACACAGCTGCACGGAACCTACTAAGGAAATACTTTTTCTATTCAGGGGCATTCTCGAAAATGACAGAGACTTGGTACTACACATCCCAGAAAGCAATTGCACTTACCCATGTGAGGGGCCCGATGAAGGGTAAACGAAATAAGAAATAAAAAGCGGACTGGGACATATGCCTCCTGATTGACACTGTGCACCTGATGTACTGCCTGTGAACAAGGAGTTCAAAAACTCCGAAACGCGCAAGGCTGAGAAAATAAAAGCTCCGAAAATTGAAAGCTAGTAGCCTGCACTGAGTTTGTTTTCGAGTGATCCTCGAACCGGAGGGAGATTGATGAAAACATAACTACGGCGTTCTGTAGCCGTGAGGAAGCACCACCCGGAGTGAGGGTCCAAGGACACGGAACTGTGCCGAGTTCTTTTGGGAATGCAGACTGGCTTTACTTGCTGGAATTCTTTTTTCGGAGGCCCACCAAAGGGTAATACTTGTCAATCAATCACACAGCTGCATGGAACCTACTAAGGAAATACTTTTTCTATTCAGGGGCATTCTCGAAAATAACAGAGACTTGGTACTACACATCCCAGAAAGCAATTGCACTTACCCATGTGAGGGGCCCGATGAAGGGAAAACGAAATAAGAAATAAAAAGCGGACTGAGACATATGCCTTCTGATTGACACTGTGCACCTGATGTACTGCCTGTGAACAAGGAGTTCAAAAACTCCGAAACGCGTAAGGCTGAGAAAATAAATGCTCTGAAAATTGAAAGCTAGTAGCCTGCACTGAGTTTGTTTTCGAGTGATCCTCGAACCGGAGGGAGATTGATGAAAACATAACTACGGCGTTCTGTAGCCGTGAGGAAGCACCACCCGGAGTGAGGGTCCAAGGACACGGAACTGTGCCGAGTTCTTTTGGGAATGCAGACTGGCTTCACTTGCTGGAATTCTTTTTTCGGAGGCCCACCAGAGGGTAATACTTGTCAATCAATTACACAGCTGCACGGAACCTACTAAGGAAATACTTTTTCTATTCAGGGGCATTCTCGAAAATAACAGAGACTTAGTACTACACATCCCAGAAAGCAATTGCACTTTCCCATGTGAGGGGCCCGATGAAGGGAAAACGAAATAAGAAATAAAAAGCGGACTGGGACATATGCCTCCTGATTGACACTGTGCACCTGATGTACTGCCTGTGAACAAGGAGTTCAAAAACTCCGAAACGCGTAAGGCTGAGAAAATAAAAGCTCCGAAAATTGAAAGCTAGTAGCCTGCACTGAGTTTGTTTTCGAGTGATCCTCGAACCGGAGGGAGATTGATGAAAACATAACTACGGCGTTCTGTAGCCGTGAGGAAGCACCACCCGGAGTGAGGGTCCAAGGACACGGAACTCTGCCGAGTTCTTTTGGGAATGCAGACTGGCTTCACTTGCTGGAATTCTTTTTTCGGAGGCCCACCAGAGGGTAATACTTGTCAATCAATCACACAGCTGCACGGAACCTACTAAGGAAATACTTTTTCTATTCAGGGGCATTCTCGAAAATAACAGAGACTTGGTACTACACATCCCAGAAAGCAATTGCACTTACCCATGTGAGGGGCTCGATGAAGGGAAAACGAAATAAGAAATAAAAAGCGGACTGGGACATATGCCTCCTGATTGACACTGTGCACCTGATGTACTGCCTGTGAACAAGGAGTTCAAAAACTCCGAAACGCGTAAGGCTGAGAAAATAAAAGCTCCGAAAATTGAAAGCTAGTAGCCTGCACTGAGTTTGTTTTCGAGTGATCCTCGAACCGGAGGGAGATTGATGAAAACATAACTACGGCGTTCTGTAGCCGTGAGGAAGCACCACCCGGAGTGAGGGTCCAAGGACACGGAACTGTGCCGAGTTCTTTTGGGAATGCAGACTGGCTTCACTTGCTGGAATTCTTTTTTCAGAGGCCCACCAGAGGGTAATACTTGTCAATCAATCACACAGCTGCACGGAACCTACTAAGGAAATACTTTTTCTATTCAGGGGCATTCTCGAAAATAACAGAGACTTGGTACTACACATCCCAGAAAGCAATTGCACTTACCCATGTGAGGGGCCCGATGAAGGGAAAACGAAATAAGAAATAAAAAGCGGACTGGGACATATGCCTCCTGATTGACACTGTGCACCTGATGTACTGCCTGTGAACAAGGAGTTCAAAAACTCCGAAACGCATAAGGCTGAGAAAATAAAAGCTCCGAAAATTGAAAGCTAGTAGCCTGCACTGAGTTTGTTTTCGAGTGATCCTCGAACCGGAGGGAGATTGATGAAAACATAACTACGGCGTTCTGTAGCCGTGAGGAAGCACCACCCGGAGTGAGGGTCCAAGGACACGGAACTGTGCCGAGTTCTTTTGGGAATGCAGACTGGCTTCACTTGCTGGAATTCTTTTTTCGGAGGCCCACCAGAGGGTAATACTTGTCAATCAATCACACAGCTGCACGGAACCTACTAAGGAAATACTTTTTCTATTCAGGGGCATTCTCGAAAATAACAGAGACTTGGTACTACACATCCCAGAAAGCAATTGCACTTACCCATGTGAGGGGCCCGATGAATGGAAAACGAAATTAGAAATAAAAAGCGGACTGGGACAAATGCCTCCTGATTGACACTGTGCACCTGATGTACTGCCTGTGAACAAGGAGTTCAAAAACTCCGAAACGCGTAAGGCTGAGAAAATAAAAGCTCAGAAAATTGAAAGCTAGTAGCCTGCACTGAGTTTGTTTTCGAGTGATCCTCGAACCGGAGGGAGATTGATGAAAACATAACTACGGCGTTCTGTAGCCGTGAGGAAGCACCACACGGAGTGAGGGTCCAAGGACACGGAACTGTGCCGAGTACTTTTGGGAATGCA
The DNA here is from genome assembly GCF_964261635.1 of Lissotriton helveticus. Classification (NCBI taxonomy): domain Eukaryota; kingdom Metazoa; phylum Chordata; class Amphibia; order Caudata; family Salamandridae; genus Lissotriton; species Lissotriton helveticus. The sequence goes on along the minus strand of NC_136065.1, from coordinate 1,317,993,473 downwards.
GACTGGCTTCACTTGCTAGAATTCTTTTTTCGGAGGCCCACCAGAGGGTAATACTTGTCAATCAATCACACAGCTGCACGGAACCTACTAAGGAAATACTTTTTCTATTATGGGGCATTCTCGAAAATAACAGAGACTTGGTACTACACATCCCAGAAAGCAATTGCACTTACCCATGTGAGGGGCCCGATGAAGGGTAAACGAAATAAGAAATAAAAAGCGGACTGGGACATATGCCTCCTGATTGACACTGTGCACCTGATGTACTGCCGGTGAACAAGGAGTTCAAAAACTCCGAAACGCGTAAGGCTGAGAAAATAAAAGCTCCGAAAATTGAAAGCTAGTAGCCTGCACTGAGTTTGTTTTCGAGTGATCCTCGAACCGGAGGGAGATTGATGAAAACATAACTACGGCGTTCTGTAGCCGTGAGGAAGCACCACCCGGAGTGAGGGTCCAAGGACACGGAACTGTGCCACGTTCTTTTGGGAATGCAGACTGGCTTCACTTGCTGGAATTCTTTTTTCGGAGGCCCACCAAAGGGTAATACTTGTCAATCAATCACACAGCTGCATGGAACCTACTAAGGAAATACTTTTTCTATTCAGGGGCATTCTCGAAAATAACAGAGACTTGGTACTACACATCCCAGAAAGCAATTGCACTTACCCATGTGAGGGGCCCGATGAAGGGAAAACGAAATAAGAAATAAAAAGCGGACTGGGACATATGCCTCCTGATTGATACTGTGCACCTGATGTACTGCCTGTGAACAAGGAGTTCAAAAACTCCGAAACGCGTAAGGCTGAGAAAATAAAAGCTCCGAAAATTGAAAGCTAGTAGCCTGCACTGAGTTTGTTTTCGAGTGATCCTCGAACCGGAGGGAGATTGATGAAAACATAACTACGGCGTTCTGTAGCCGTGAGGAAGCACCACCTGGAGTGAGGGTTCAAGGACACGGAACTGTGCCGAGTTCTTTTGGGAATGCAGACTGGCTTCACTTGCTGGAATTCTTTTTTCGGAGGCCCACCAGAGGGTAATACTTGTCAATCAATTACACAGCTGCACGGAACCTACTAAGGAAATACTTTTTCTATTCAGGGGCATTCTCGAAAATAACAGAAACTTGGTACTACACATCCCAGAAAGCAATTGCACTTACCCATGTGAGGGGCCCGATGAAGGGAAAACAAAATAAGAAATAAAAAGCGGACTGGGACATATGCCTCCTGATTGACACTGTGCACCTGATGTACTGCCTGTGAACAAGAAGTTCAAAAACTCCGAAACGCGTAAGGCTAAGAAAATAAAAGCTCAGAAAATTGAAAGCTAGTAGCCTGCACTGAGTTTGTTTTCGAGTGATCCTCGAACCGGAGGGAGATTGATGAAAACATAACTACGGCGTTCTGTAGCCGTGAGGAAGCACCACCCAGAGTGAGGGTCCAAGGACACGGAACTGTGCCGAGTTCTTTTGGGAATGCAGACTGGCTTCACTTGCTGGAATTCTTTTTTCGGAGGCCCACCAGAGGGTAATACTTGTCAATCAATCACACAGCTGCATGGAACCTACTAAGGAAATACTTTTTCTATTCAGGGGCATTCTCGAAAATAACAGAGACTTGGTACTACACATCCCAGAAAGCAATTGCACTTACCCATGTGAGGGACCCGATGAAGGGAAAACGAAATAAGAAATAAAAAGCGGACTGGGCCATATGCCTCCTGATTGACACTGTGCACCTGATGTACTGCCTGTGAACAAGGAGTTCAAAAACTCCGAAACGCGTAAGGCTGAGAAAATAAAAGCTCCGAAAATTGAAAGCTAGTAGCCTGCACTGAGTTTGTTTTCGAGTAATCCTCGAACCGGAGGGAGATAGATGAAAACATAACTACGGCGTTCTGTAGCCGTGAGGAAGCACCACCCGGAGTGAGGGTCCAAGGACACGGAACTGTGCCGAGTTCTTTTGGGAATGCAGACTGGCTTCACTTGCTGGAATTCTTTTTTCGGAGGCCCACCAGAGGGTAATACTTGTCAATCAATCACACAGCTGCACGGAACCTACTAAGGAAATACTTTTTCTATTCAGGGGCATTCTCGAAAATAACAGAGACTTGGTACTACACATCCCAGAAAGCAATTGCACTTACCCATGTGAGGGGCCCGATGAAGGGAAAACGAAATTAGAAATAAAAAGCGGACTGGGACATATGCCTCCTGATTGATACTGTGCACCTGATGTACTGCCTGTGAACAAGGAGTTCAAAAACTCCGAATCGCGTAAGGCTGAGAAAATAAAAGCTCCGAAAATTGAAAGCTAGTAGCCTGCACTGAGTTTGTTTTCGAGTGATCCTCGAACCGGAGGGAGATTGATGAAAACATAACTACGGCGTTCTGTAGCCGTGAGGAAGCACCACCTGGAGTGAGGATCCAAGGACACGGAACTGTGCCGAGTTCTTTTGGGAATGCAGACTGGCTTCACTTGCTGGAATTCTTTTTTCGGAGGCCCACCAGAGGGTAATACTTGTCAATCAATTACACAGCTGCACGGAACCTACTAAGGAAATACTTTTTCTATTCAGGGGCATTCTCGAAAATAACAGAAACTTGGTACTACACATCCCAGAAAGCAATTGCACTTACCCATGTGAGGGGCCCGATGAAGGGAAAACGAAATAAGAAATAAAAAGCGGACTGGGACATATGCCTCCTGATTGACACTGTGCACCTGATGTACTGCCTGTGAACAAGAAGTTCAAAAACTCCGAAACGCGTAAGGCTGAGAAAATAAAAGCTCCGAAAATTGAAAGCTAGTAGCCTGCACTGAGTTTGTTTTCGAGTGATCCTCGAACCGGAGGGAGATTGATGAAAACATAACTATGGCGTTCTGTAGCCATGAGGAAGCACCACCCAGAGTGAGGGTCCAAGGACACGGAACTGTGCCGAGTTCTTTTGGGAATGCAGACTGGCTTCACTTGCTGGAATTCTTTTTTCGGAGGCCCACCAGAGGGTAATACTTGTCAATCAATCACACAGCTGCACGGAACCTACTAAGGAAATACTTTTTCTATTCAGGGGCATTCTCGAAAATAACAGAGACTTGGTACTACACATCCCAGAAAGCAATTGCACTTACCCATGTGAGGGACCCGATGAAGGGAAAACGAAATAAGAAATAAAAAGCGGACTGGGCCATATGCCTCCTGATTGACACTGTGCACCTGATGTACTGCCTGTGAACAAGGAGTTCAAAAACTCTGAAACGCGTAAGGCTGAGAAAATAAAAGCTCCGAAAATTGAAAGCTAGTAGCCTGCACTGAGTTTGTTTTCAAGTAATCTTCGAACCGGAGGGAGATTGATGAAAACATAACTACGGCGTTCTGTAGCCGTGAGGAAGCACCACCCGGAGTGAGGGTCCAAGGACACGGAACTGTGCCGAGTTCTTTTGGGAATGCAGACTGGCTTCACTTGCTGGAATTCTTTTTTCGGAGGCCCACCAGAGGGTAATACTTGTCAATCAATCACACAGCTGCACGGAACCTACTAAGGAAATACTTTTTCTATTCAGGGGCATTCTCGAAAATAACAGAGACTTGGTACTACACATCCCAGAAAGCAATTGCACTTACCCATGTGAGGGGCCCGATGAAGGGAAAACGAAATTAGAAATAAAAAGCGGACTGGGACATATGCCTCCTGATTGATACTGTGCACCTGATGTACTGCCTGTGAACAAGGAGTTCAAAAACTCCGAATCGCGTAAGGCTGAGAAAATAAAAGCTCCGAAAATTGAAAGCTAGTAGCCTGCACTGAGTTTGTTTTCGAGTGATCCTCGAACCGGAGGGAGATTGATGAAAACATAACTACGGCGTTCTGTAGCCGTGAGGAAGCACCACCTGGAGTGAGGATCCAAGGACACGGAACTGTGCCGAGTTCTTTTGGGAATGCAGACTGGCTTCACTTGCTGGAATTCTTTTTTCGGAGGCCCACCAGAGGGTAATACTTGTCAATCAATTACACAGCTGCACGGAACCTACTAAGGAAATACTTTTTCTATTCAGGGGCATTCTCGAAAATAACAGAAACTTGGTACTACACATCCCAGAAAGCAATTGCACTTACCCATGTGAGGGGCCCGATGAAGGGAAAACGAAATAAGAAATAAAAAGCGGACTGGGACATATGCCTCCTGATTGACACTGTGCACCTGATGTACTGCCTGTGAACAAGAAGTTCAAAAACTCCGAAACGCGTAAGGCTGAGAAAATAAAAGCTCCGAAAATTGAAAGCTAGTAGCCTGCACTGAGTTTGTTTTCGAGTGATCCTCGAACCGGAGGGAGATTGATGAAAACATAACTATGGCGTTCTGTAGCCATGAGGAAGCACCACCCAGAGTGAGGGTCCAAGGACACGGAACTGTGCCGAGTTCTTTTGGGAATGCAGACTGGCTTCACTTGCTGGAATTCTTTTTTCGGAGGCCCACCAGAGGGTAATACTTGTCAATCAATCACACAGCTGCACGGAACCTACTAAGGAAATACTTTTTCTATTCAGGGGCATTCTCGAAAATAACAGAGACTTGGTACTACACATCCCAGAAAGCAATTGCACTTACCCATGTGAGGGACCCGATGAAGGGAAAACGAAATAAGAAATAAAAAGCGGACTGGGCCATATGCCTCCTGATTGACACTGTGCACCTGATGTACTGCCTGTGAACAAGGAGTTCAAAAACTCTGAAACGCGTAAGGCTGAGAAAATAAAAGCTCCGAAAATTGAAAGCTAGTAGCCTGCACTGAGTTTGTTTTCAAGTAATCTTCGAACCGGAGGGAGATTGATGAAAACATAACTACGGCGTTCTGTAGCCGTGAGGAAGCACCACCCGGAGTGAGGGTCCAAGGACACGGAACTGTGCCGAGTTCTTTTGGGAATGCAGACTGGCTTCACTTGCTGGAATTCTTTTTTCGGAGGCCCACCAGAGGGTAATACTTGTCAATCAATCACACAGCTGCACGGAACCTACAAAGGAAATACTTTTTCTATTCAGGGGCATTCTCGAAAATAACAGAGACTTGGTACTACACATCCCAGAAAGCAATTGCACTTACCCATGTGAGGGGCCCGATGAAGGGTAAACGAAATAAGAAATAAAAAGCGGACTGGGACATATGCCTCCTGATTGACACTGTGCACCTGATGTACTGCCTGTGAACAAGGAGTTCAAAACTCCGAAACGCGTAAGGCTGAGAAAATAAAAGCTCTGAAAACTGAAAGCTAGTAGCCTGCACTGAGTTTGTTTTCGAGTGATCCTCGAACCGGAGGGAGATTGATGAAAACATAACTACGGCGTTCTGTAGCCGTGAGGAAGCACCACCCGGAGTGAGGGTCCAAGGACACGGAACTGTGCCGAGTTCTTTTGGAATGCAGACTGGCTTCACTTGCTGGAATTCTTTTTTCGGAGGCCCACCAGAGGGTAATACTTGTCAATCAATCACACAGCTGCACGGAACCTACTAAGGAAATACTTTTTCTATTCAGGGGCATTCTCGAAAATAACAGAGACTTGGTACTACACATCCCAGAAAGCAATTGCACTTACCCATGTGAGGGGCCCGATGAAGGGAAAACGAAATAAGAAATAAAAAGCGGACTGGGACATATGCCTCCTGATTGACACTGTGCACCTGATGTACTGCCTGTGAACAAGGAGTTCAAAAACTCCGAAACGCGTAAGGCTGAGAAAATAAAAGCTCCGAAAATTGAAAGCTAGTAGCCTGCACTGAGTTTGTTTTCGAGTGATCCTCGAACCGGAGGGAGATTGATGAAAATATATATATATATATATATATATATATATATATATATATATATATATATATATATATATATATATTTAAACGCGTCATTCATCTACTGCGCTGCTGAGTTTGCAGGAATAAACCCTTTTGCCAAAAACGTTGGGACTCGTTGGTCTTTGTTTAAACAGCTGAACAGCTGGGAGGAATTTGAACTGACCTTTGCCATTCATATATAGATTTATATAGATATATATATTACCTACTGGCGGTCGCCAGTAGGTATATATAGTTAGGATTTTTTCCCTATGGGATTTTTGAAAATTCTATGTCTAATAACTTTGGCGTTTGTGGACGGAATTGGCTGAAATTTTCAGGAAAATGGAACATTTTGTTTCTGAGCAGCCCCTGAAAATTTGGGGGGGGGGTTCGTCAAGGGGGGGCTGAGAAAAAAGGGGGGTCCCAAAACGTGTTTTTCCAATGTTAATTTCCATAGGGCGGTTGGCCTCACTTTTAGCCCGAACGGCTGAATGGATTTGCACGAAACTTGGCAAAATTGTAGGGACTGTTAGCCCGATGTGCCTTTGCTAGGTCTCAATATATGTGCTCCAGTGGATTTTGAGAAATTAACGTTTAAAAAAAGATATATATCTGTAAGCGCGCTCCGGGTAGCGCTCCGGTTCGCGTACTTTACGCGTAACGGAACTTCGCGAAGCGAAGCTGATTGGCTCTCCGGTGTCTGTCAACATTCTAAACAGTCCGGAGCGGCCGCCATCTTGTCTCTCGGTAGGATCGAGAGACAAGAGGAGGCCAAAACAAAGGGGGAAATGACCATAAGGGGGCATAGTAGATCCTCCCTGACCCCCTAGGTTTGATGTGGAGGCTTTAAAAGGGCCCCGCAGGGCAAAAAAAAAACATTTTTTTTTGTTTTTTGCGTGGTGAGCGCCCGGTTCGCGAACCGGGAAGCGTAGTGGGGAGCGTACTATGAGGAAAAAAGAATGATAGACTTTTAAAATATTGTATGTTTATTGATTGTTCGTTTTGTTGTTTTTTTTTTTTTTTGTTTTTTTAAGTAGCAATATGTAGGTACCAATGCAGAGTCAAAAAATTAATATACACCGTCTCCTTTGTAGATATCTTGCATGTTGTTTCAGAAGTTATTGTGGAATATGGAATCCATATCATAGTCTGACAGGAAAGCAGAAAGAACATGGAGGCAGGAGATGAAAAAGAGTTGTTAAATACACATTGGAGATAATATAGTTGGAGAAAGTAGTAACTATGAGCAAAATTACTATGTAACATAAACAAGTTGCACAGTATACTATAAGTCTGACTTTACATTATAATCAATTAGGTACTAGTTTATGAATTACATATAAAATGATTAAAGTCTCGAACAATTTTTGATTATTAAATAATTTTATTTTTGTGAATCTTTTTCCAAATTTAACAGAACATTTAACAACAAATTGTCGGAAATGTCCTCATTTTCAATCAGCGAATCTACTGCATCTACACATTGAACTAATTCATGGTCCCGTGATTCATCCATGAAATCTGAGTCATCATTGTCCTCAATATCTTTTTCTGTGTTGTGCTCCAGAACAATTTTGAAGGAAATAATCTGCTCTCCTTCCATTTTCTTGCTGTAATTTGCATAAAAAATAAATATATCAGTAGAGATAGGGCACTGTTGGGTTTAAGTTCAGACAGGTACTTGTGAGTTTATAACAGAGAAGTTATCTATGGGCACTGTATGGTTTCAGGCGTGAAGTAGTACTATTAAAAAGTGCCTGTGAAGAAGTCTAAGTAATTTCATAATTATAGCACAGAAACCTAAATCAATCCATAATTATAATAAAAAAGCCTTTCTCAATGTCTAACTCTTACAGAGGGACAGTATATAACTATCTGAAAATGTTTTCCCAAATTAATTTAAAGTGCATAACATAGTTTTCCTTTCAAATTTATAAAATAACATCTTACCTATTAAAAACAAGTTTAAGTTGTCAGTGAAAATGCACTTGCAATGTACTTCAGGAAGTAGTAGTCAAAATGGCTGTGTTTCTCTCTCTTTTTTATATATATTCAGGTACATAACCAATCAAATGTCAGGTAATAAAAGTAGAAAATGAAAGTAACATTTTCATTGGTTGTCAATTCCAACACTTCAGATGTGTTTTGTGAAGTAATTTACCTCAGGGTATTTAGAGAGGTCTACAGGCTAAATGGCTAAATGGAATTTCAATCAAATTTGTGAAAATGGTAGGGATTGGTATGTAGTATGAGCTAATCTATATTTGGTGAGAGTGTCTCCAGTCGTTTTTCTGTAAATTACTTTCCCACCTTTTTTGATGGTGCGCTTCCCGGGGAGCGCCCCGGTACGCGAACTGGCGAGCGTCCCGGTACGCGAACCTTAAGCGTTACGGGAGTCCACCATTTTGTGTTTCGGTCGACTTAAGATACAAGATGGAGGGCAAATAATGTTCAGAATGGGTAGAAGGGGGCACGGTAGACTTATCTTGACCCCCTAGGTTTTCTGAGGGTGGCTGAGGAGGCTTATATGTGCGAAAAAAAACATTTTTTAAAAAATTTCGCGAGGTTAGCTTCCGGTTCGCGTACCGGGTAGCGCCCCGGGGAGCGTACTTTGTTGAAAATTAGTGAAAAAAGTTAGAGAAAAATAATAATTGTGAGTGATCAGATGTAGGGTAGCTCTGAGAAGAGCTTTTGGGTTTATGGTACATTTAGGTACTTATAAGTAGGTACCAATGCACAGTCTTAAATTCAGAATGAAAACTCTGTTGCCCTCATCTGAGAAGTGAACTCCATCTCCTCTGTAGATATCTTGCATGTAGTAACGCAAGTTATTGTTGTACAAGGAGCCCATTCCATGGTCTCTCATGTAAGCTGAAACAGATTTGTTTACATGCTTCCTCGACTTTTCAATTTGTGGACAAAATTGGTTCGACCACCTCCATTTCTGTCTTTGGCATATATTTGAATATACCAAGGCAGTCTGAGGAAAAAGTGCCATTAATTGCTCAAAGGTGTCCTTTAAAAGCATTTCCAGACCTACCCCAGTCAAAGTGCCCAAATCATTACCTCCACAGTGCACAATTAACAGGTCAGGTTTTGGCAAATGCATAAAGGTTTTCACCAATGGTATCAATTGGTGACATTTTAATCCTCTGTGGCCAAGCCACTTAATTTCCACATCTTGTAAATTGAGGTTAGGTAAATTTCTGTTCTCAGCATACCTCTGAGCCCAATAGATGTAACTATGTCCAACAATCCAGACAGAAAACATGGTGAGAGAAGGTTCTCCTGCAGTCAGATGAAGTGTGGCAATGAAATGGCAGTTGAAAAAATAAGAGTTTAAAATGAAAAAAACTGTGGAGTTTCTGTGTTAATGAAGCAGTAACATTGATTGGTGGATTTTGATTGCTGAAAACAGAAAGTTAGGGTGCATGGATGAGTTCTTTGAAAGATGTATTTTGAGTGGTCAAGAAAAAATCATTAAATGAAAGAATGCACTGGATATGCAGGTGCACTGAGAGTTCAGAGTTCAATTGCAACATTGTTGTGTGAACTTGCAAACACCAGAGGTCTTCCAAGAGGTGGTTGCTATGCAAAAAAAGCAGAGAGGGCAGAGGGGGGAAGGGTTTTGATTTGAAAAAAAGTGAGGGAAGAGTTTTGATTGGGTGACATGAGAGATATGTGTGAAGAATTGCAGCATTTCTGTGCTTTTGATAGCTGCAGACTCTGGAGTGCATACCTTTTGCTCTGCTGAAGACAAATTGGTGTGTTTCTGAGACTGTTTTGAAACTCAAAGTATTTGCTAAGGTGAGAAAAGATTTCTTTAATTTAGATAGAGAATAGTGTGTTTTAAGGATAAAATTATGAAGAAAGTTGTGTTTTTCAAATGTTGCTTTGTCTCAAGTGTTTTACAAATAGATTTTGTTTCTTTGAGAAATTGTAATTGGAGAAAATGTGAAGTATTAGTACTGACAGGGTTTTTTTGTGCATAGGAGCTGTGGAGTGTTTTCAAATTATGACTTGAAAATCGTTTTTGAGGAAAAGGAATGGTTTTAAAATTTATGACAAGGACATAATGGTGTATGCTTCTTTATAAGGCAATTGAGTGTCTCTGATGTTATTTTTCCCATTTTAATGTAAGACCTTTCCCTGCGGAGCAAATTGCTTGTAAATATGCTCCCACCTGTGCATGGAAAATTTAGATTTTGAATGTTTGCGTTACATAGCCATGTTAAAAGTGACCCAAACATGCTGCAAAGGCAATCAAAAAACGCTTTCATGTGTCTTAAGGACATTTTAAGTCATTTCCCCATGTGGAGTGTTTTCAAATTATGATTTGAAAATCGTTTTTGGGGAAAAGGAATGGTTTTAAAATTTATGACAAGGACATAATGGTGTATGCTTCTTTATAAGGCAATTGAGTGTCTCTGATGTTATTTTTCCCATTTTAATGTAAGACCTTTCCCTGTGGAGCAAATTGCTTGTAAATATGCTCCCACCTGTGCATGGCAAGTTTAGATTTTGAATGTTTGCGTTACATAGCCATGTTAAAAGTGACCCAAACATGCTGCAAAGGTAATCAAAAAACGCTTTTATGTGTCTTAAGGACATTTTAAGTCATTTCCCCATGTGGAGTGTTTTCAAATTATGATTTGAAAATCGTTTTTGGGGAAAAGGAATGGTTTTAAAATTTATGACAAGGACATAATGGTGTATGCTTCTTTATAAGGCAATTGAGTGTCTCTGATGTTATTTTTCCCATTTTAATGTAAGACCTTTCCCTGTGGAGCAAATTGCTTGTAAATATGCTCCCACCTGTGCATGGCAAATTTAGATTTTGAATGTTTGCGTTACATAGCCATGTTAAAAGTGACCCAAACATGCTGCAAAGGCAATCAAAAAACGCTTTCATGTGTCTTAAGGACATTTTAAGTCATTTCCCTATGTGGAGTGTTTTCAAAATATGATTTGAAAATCGTTTTTGGGGAAAAGGAATGGTTTTAAAATTTATGACAAGGACATAATGGTGTATGCTTCTTTATAAGGCAATTGAGTGTCTCTGATGTTATTTTTCCCATTTTAATGTAAGACTTTTCCCTGTGGAGCAAATTGCTTGTAAATATGCTCCCACCTGTGCATGGCAAATTTAGATTTTGAATGTTTGCGTTACATAGCCATGTTAAAAGTGACCCAAACATGCTGCAAAGGCAATCAAAAAACGCTTTCATGTGTCTTAAGGACATTTTAAGTCATTTCCCCGTGTGGAGTGTTTTCAAATTATGATTTGAAAATCGTTTTTGGGGAAAAGGAATGGTTTTAAAATTTATGACAAGGACATAATGGTGTATGCTTCTTTATAAGGCATTTCAGTGTCTCTGATGTTATTTTTCCCATATTAAATTAAAAGACCTTTCCCCGTGGAGCAAATTCCTTGTAAATATGCTCCCACCTGTGCATGGTAAATTTAGATTTTGACTGTTTGAGTTACATAGCCATGTTAAAAGTGACCCAAAAAAGTTGCAAAGGCTTTAAAAAAACACTTTCATGTGTCTTAAGGACATTTTAAGTCCTTTCCCTGTGGGCAGTGTTTTTAAATTATGACTTGAAAATCGTTTTTGAGGTAAAGGAATGTTTTTAAAATTTATGTGCGCCATATGCCCCCAAATTTCTTTTTCAGGGGTGCAGCAGGGTGTTCTTGAGACACCCCTGCACCCTTGGAAAAATTCCTAATTTGCGATGAGCTAATTGCTAATTGCAAATTACCCATTCATTTCCATGGGCCTTCTGACCCATGGAAATGAATGGGTAATTTGCAATTATCAATTTGCTCATCGCAAATTAGGAATGGTAAAGAATCGCTATTTATTCCTTAAAATTCGCTATTTAGGAAATGCAAAATAGTTTGATGATACATATGGCGGTTCATCTCTAACAAGATAAGAAGCTTAGGGATACATTTATGATGACTGGCGCAATGAAGTGGACATGACTTACTTCATTGGTAGGCCTTTACATGTATTATCTCCTCTGTATTCTTCATCAAGCGTAACTTTAATCTGCAATCCTGAGTAGGTCTCACCTTAAACAAACTTCTGGATAGGCCACACCTTATCGTCATCCTGAATTAATCATTTAAAATGCTAGGGACAGATTTATGATAGGTGTATGCCTCTTTTGCGCCACTGTGCGTCACTTTTCTGATGCAGCGGCGGTGCAAAAGATTTGCTATGAGGCGACAAAATTACAAATTGATGCATTTAGGCAGATGTGTCATGGTGTAAAAAAAACGTGCCACATGAAACCGATGCAGCAGTGATGCAAAAGATGCACCATGTTGCAAGACAGGCCTGACTTCATCTCCAACAAGATAAGAAGCTAAGTCTTCTGTAAATGTCAAAATTGTTGTGTATTTTGCTCAACTTCTATGTACTCTTTGATATGCTAGACTCCATCTGCACTATGAGATACCTAACCAAAGGCAACACAGGTGATGTGATTGTGAAATGAGGAAAAGAAACTCTGTTTCTCCTTCAATCTTTTCCCTTGTCTATTCTAATTTTTAAATACATGTTTTAATATTTTTCAAATGTTTGTTCTCTCTTTCACAGATTGAAAGTATAAAAACAAAAAGTGAGTAAGTTAACGACAATTATAAGGTAAATGTTTTGTACTCTTTTCGTTACATTTCTATCACATTCACCAACTAGTAGTTCGACAGCTTCATTTCTTTAACCCTCAGTTTCCTGCCTTTGCTACTTCCCTCATTCCTTTCTCTATTACCTACTTACTCTACTCCTTCCACTCCTTTTCTCAGTCTTTCTCTTCTCATAGTTCCTCACTCTTGTTCACTCACTCCGTCTCTATTACTCTTAGTGTCTCTAACTGATCACTGTTTCACTACTTGTTCATTATGCTTTCTCTGTGTAGTTGAAGCACACTAAGGGGCATATTATGAACACAGCCAATAAAATTATTGCTGTTTTTATTGGAAGAAAACTGTTGCAAAAGTGGTTTTAGCGGCAGTTTTCCGCCGCAAAAGCGGCTTTAGCGACACATTTCTGCCGATAAAAGCTGCAAAACTTTTATTGCCTATGTTGATGATATGGTTCTATGTTATTTACATTTCTTTGCTGTTTCAATTAATCTTTTCTGTTATTTTTTCTTTTCTGTTTTCTGTTTTTTCTCTCTGTTATTCCACATGTTTTAATCTTATTTTGAACATTCACTCACATTCTCCAAGAAACTCTTCTTTGTTATTGTTCTACTCTCTTTTTTTTCTTTCACTTCCTTATCTATTTTGTTTTTCACAATTATACCCTCTTCCATCTTTTCTTCGGTAAATAGATCTATTAAACAGTATCTCTGGATAACTACCTATAGCTGTCTTTCTTTTAACATTACTCTCTGTTTACTTCCCTTTTTTTTTTTTTTGGTTCGCTCCCGGTTCGCGGACCGGGAAGCGAACGGGGAAGCGAACTAAAAGAAACAGAGCTTGCCAGAGTGCTAAACATTCTAGCAATTTTTTTTTGAAAGGGGAGGTAGTTCTGAAAAGAACTTTTTTTTTAATGTTTTTGTTGTTTTATATATTTATTTATTTTTCTGAACATTTTTTCTTTTTTTTGTATTTTTTGAACATTTTTATGTTTTTTTTGTTTTTGATGGAGGGGAAACAACAAAAAACAGGCATTGAAAAGGGCTCAACAGGAGCAAAAAAAAAATTACTGTCTGGGGCGGTTAGGGCAATTGTGATTGTTAATAGCTAGGTTTATTAAATTAATGCTCATGTTACCACATGATAGCAATGCACCGCAATACATACAGGTATGTTTGATATGAGCAAAGTTCTCCTGAATGTTTGGCACGGTTTCCCGTGCCTCTGCTGCTGTCAACGATATTAGTGATGTTGACCTGGCCACAGGAGTTGTTGTTGGGTTATCTTGCATGTCACGTATCTCCGCCTGGCTGTAGTTCAATGGATGCCACCTGACCATGTGACGATGCATTGTATGGTTTCCGTAGCTATATTTTTTATCAGTGCCTCTAGATAACCGGTCTTTACAAATCAGGCAGGTGACATACCTAGCATTTACTTTTTTTTGCCCTCGAGGGAGTGAAAAAAACTGCCAAATAAAGCTGGCTTTCCGACGTGAAACCCGGGGCACCTCCTGTAAGAACTGTGGTCCTTCGGTCTCCTCTTCCTCTAGTTCATCCTCTTCCTCCTCTGTCTGGCTGATAAACTGGGGAGGTGGTCCTCTCTTCCCATGAGGAGGTGGAGGTGGTGGTGGGGGTGCACCAGCTGAAGCAACTATTGAAGCCATTGCTCAACTCTCAAAAATGGTCTTCCTCTCACAAAGATGAAAGTCAGAGTGAGGAAAGAAGGAGGGGTTTTCATCATTTGGGATAAAGAATATTTCTAAACCAATGAAAAGTGTTATTTTTAGGTCACCTGACCTAGCCTTACATCATTATGAAACCAAAAGTGAAATGAACCAATGAAAAGTTTTATCAACAAGTCACATGACCTCTTACGCTTAAGTTACGCGCTGCGGAACGCGCCCCGGATCGCTTCCAGGTCGCTGCCCTTCGCGCCTCGGTTCACGCTCCAGAGCGCTTCCGGGTGCGCTAACGCGGCGCGTCATAAGACGCATTACGCGGCAACGCGATACGTCACGCTTTTGCGACGTGCCGCGGATCGCTTCCGGGGAGCAGCGCTTCGCGTCTCTGTTCGCGTACCGGAGCACTTCCGGGTGCGCTAACGCAGCGCGTCATAAGACGCATTACGCGACAACGTGATACGTCGCGCTTCCGCGACGCGTCACGATGTTGATTTCTAACGCGGCAGTTGCGCTAACGGAACGTTTACCGGTTCGCGGACTGGGTCGCGGCATCAAGATGAGCTAACAGGAAGCTTCCCGGTTCGCGAACCGGGAGCGAACAAAAAAAAAGTATTAAAAAAAAAATTATTAATAAACATATAAAATATATTTTGGGATTTAAAGAAGAATACATTTTACAGCTACAGATATTAGCTTTTAAAAAACCAATGAAATTCACTGAAAAAACCATAGGTTATAGACCATATATAGTTAGGAATTAGCATTTACAAAACCTTGAAAATTCACTGAAAAAACCATAGGTTATAGACCATATATAGTTAGGAATTAGCATTTAAAAAACCTTATTTTACTCACACAAAACCATTGAAATTCCATATATAGTTAGTTGTACTAACTATATATCGCGCACCCGCAATCCACTGCTGATCATGTCACATATTACATCATTCATGACATGGTCAGTGACATCACTGATGACATCACTGATGACATCTCAAATGACATCACTGATGACATCTCAAATGACATCACTGATGACATCACTGATGACATCTCATTTGACATTACTGATCACATCACTGATGGCATCATTCATGTGATAATACGATGAACCTCTTCAGACTCTAATATAACCTTAGATACACTCAGTGTAAACAGACACTCATAGACTGTCACTCATCCATGGAGTTACTCAGACACTTAGTCAGTCATGCAAAGAATCAATCACACCTCCATTTCCTCAACTATACAGTTATACACACCTTACTTATTCAAACATATACTAACACATATTTACTCTTTTTTACAATGCCTGATACAAGTACACAATGATCCATACAGCCACTCACACATTCACTGGCTCTTATGCACAGTTATTTATATATGTCAACTCTCACATGTACTGTATTTTACATATGTACTTACTTTAACATGTAGCACTGAGATATCCATTCACTCACCAATACACTCATGCACACAGTCAACCGCCCATACAGCTGTTTCCACATGCACTTTTGAACCCATACATCTAGTCAATCAACTGCTCACACATCTATGCAAAGAGTCATACACCTCCCAGCCACCCACACACACACTCAGTCTCCCATACAAATGCTTGGGCAACCAATCAATAACCCATACAGTTAATCATATAGCTACTGATCAACACATGCAGCAGTTTACAGAACAACAGACATAATGATGCAC
Organism: Lissotriton helveticus; assembly: GCF_964261635.1. Lineage (NCBI taxonomy): Eukaryota > Metazoa > Chordata > Amphibia > Caudata > Salamandridae > Lissotriton > Lissotriton helveticus. The sequence continues at coordinate 1,317,977,601 of NC_136065.1, read as the reverse complement.
ACATTAAGACAGTTTAGTCACTAACCCATGCACTCAGTGAGACACATTTAATCAGTCACTCATACAGTCAGTCATGCCCCTACTAAATCCTTCATCAAGACACTTATACATCCACTCATTCTTCAATATGTAAGACATATTTTAACTTTACAGAATTATACAGTCACTGAATGTAGTCATCAGTGATGTCATCAGTGATGTCATTTGAGATGTCATCAGTGATGTCATCAGTGATGTCATTTGAGATGTCATCAGTGATGTCATCAGTGATGTCACTGACCATGTCATGAATGATGTAATATGTGACATGATCAGCAGTGGATTGCGGGTGCGCGATATATAGTTAGTACAACTAACTATATATGGAATTTCAATGGTTTTGTGTGAGTAAAATAAGGTTTTTTAAATGCTAATTCCTAACTATATATGGTCTATAACCTATGGTTTTTTCAGTGAATATATATATATATATATATTTATATTCTATAGCTGTTCTTTTCATTTCCATTACTTTCATTCTTATTTTTGTGGTACGCACCTCTAGAATTATGGGATATTTAGATGTTTGAATTCAAAATATTTGTATCTATTTTATTTACATTAATATATGTTAAGTCAATACTTTGACAGTCATGATAATAATGAAATAAGGCCCCTACTTAATAACAACAGAGGAGCTGTGATTATTGATGTACACAGTATCAGGTTCATCTAAACAGACATTATGATGCTAATATATTTAGGTAAATACTATTGTAAAACTCTTGTCTTACGTGCCCATTACATTTGTCATATAGTAAATGTCCTTAGTAAATGTTTCAATCCCCTGTCTGTTGGATCAATGTTACAGCATATTTAAGGAGTTACAACAAAAGACTGGGCTGTTCCTAGAATCGGGGTGTGCGGGTCTCCCAGAGTGGTAATTTCGCCCCTCCTGATCAACTTGATCTACCCCCCCTTTTCCTCCCCTTTTTGTATACTACCACTACAGCATATTTAAGAAGTCAAGTGCCTTGGTAAAACTTCCATTATTTGTAATATATCGTGCTGGCCTGTAAGTCGACCATCACTTGTGCATGTCATTGTCTTTAACATGCGCTGTGACTGTGCATGAATCAACTGTGCATCAAATCAGCATACTGCCTCTATCCTTTCTCTAAATGTCTTTGCTTTAATTAAAAAAACATTTTCTATTATTTCTCCTTCTTATAGTCATTACATTTGTCATGGTGAGAAGTAGTTATATATGTTCAGGGGTTGTTGGTCAAGTGTTATGTGCTATAGTCAGGCAAATGATCATGCACGTTAACCACTTGCATTGTCTGACCTAACTGTTTTTAAAGGCTGAGGAGCTTCTCATCAAATGTCCTCTCACGGATTACTTTCGGTGTGTCCACAGTACCAGTACACATCAAACTGATACAGCAATCTCATACCAAATTGCATCTCTGTTAGTGGCACAATAGATGCTTCTCATTACTGTCCTTGTACTCTGATGTTCTTATAAGTTAGTTCTCCTGTTTGGCTAGCATCAATTAATGGTAAAGGTACAGCAACACACAGACTTTCTTACATCTATGCTACAGCCCAATTTAGGCTTTCAGTAGATCTGGTGTTTCAGAATAAAGTTGTTACAGTATATTTTCCCATGCATAAATATTGTTTATGCAATACTTTCAATTAAAAGTAAGGTCTGCAAGATTATCAGAATTAAGCTTTTTTTTTGGGCCAGTAAATAATACAGTTCTTATTATTGTTGTATGTTTTACTATATTTTAATGAACTTTCAAAGTGAATAATATTATAAACTTATATTGTTTTTTCTTTTTAAAAAAGTGATTGTATTTTATATGTTATAACATGTTTTCTTACTTTTGATCATTATTACTCTTGTTTTTAACATGTTATTCATTATTTTCAATTAAGATTTTAAATATGTGTTATAATAACCCTGTAATTTTTGCTTTCCATACGCATTTATGGTGTTAATAAAATACATGAAAATTCTGCAACATGCAATTTTAATCAAATATATTCAAAATATAAGTAATAATTGTTGCTTCTATAACTCGCAGTATTTTTGGAGGTAAGGTTATGCAGCAGTATATGTTTTGTGGGTGTTTAAACATTGACGTTAGTTACTGAATTTTATTTATATTTTAATTTTTGCTTACTATTATTACTCTTTTATTTTAGAAATAAGCAAGTCAATTTTATAGGCCAATATTGGCCTCATTCGGTTGGCGGTATCATAACTATTCATATTAACATGTTAGCGGGAAAAGATCACTTACAAGAACCACGGCATAACTGTTGTTTCAATAACTTATTTTCCGCATTCCAAATGGGACCACGGTTGTGTGATCATAGCCATTAACATTGCGGCGGTTATTGCTGCAAGCAGCACAGTGGCAATGTCAAAAGGACCATGTCCTGCATTTCCATGCACTGGGTATGCAGGCCCTGCACAGTCCCTGCCACCTTGTACAGGTACATGTGGGGTGCACAGTGCACCCACAACCCTCTAATGAATCACTAACAGAATTTCTACATAAATAATGTCCAACTACATAAAAATCAATGCTGGAATATCGAAGGCAAGAATATCGACATTCTATCTACAAAATGTTAATTACAAAAAAAATTAAATAAAAATAATGATGTTATTAATATATCTCAATAAAAAAAATATTTTGAAATTAATAAAAATGTTAAATAAATTTAAAAAATTAAAACAAATCAACATACTTAAAAATATTCAATACGATTTAAAATTAGAAATTGAAACACATACAATATTATAACATTACATAAACATATACATAAAATATAGAATATATACTTGCTTCAGCATAAGTTTTAGCAATTATTTTTCTAACCCTTTAATTTCGTTAAAGAAATTACCAATTACGTATACATCTAAACTTAAAACAATTACATAACTAAAAAGTAAATAATTATATTGAATACATTAAAAAATTGAAATATACTTTCAATATTTTTCACATGAGTATTACACTACAATAACAAGCATAATAGTAAAAAATATCATTTGCTACATAAATAAAAGAAGTACTCATTGTCACTAAAACACTACAGTAATGATAACATTGGGTGCTACAATACGGAAAGCATTGGATCGCGTAGGGGTAATAATTAATACTCCAACTACAGCGGTGGCAACAGTAGAGAAAGTGTTGTATATGGTGTGTGGATGTTTTATGCACAGTTATGTATGTGAAGCCACAATAACATCAGTGAGTGTTGTTCTGTTGTGTCTCCCAAGCTGCGTCGACATTCTCCATAACTATATAGTGTACATCTTTTGCATACATCATGGACATTTACAACACTGTACATAGTGCATTAAAAACCAAAGTACACAAAATTAGGTGTTTGAGGTATTTTATTTACTTAGTTGACATGTGAGGGGTGCGGCCTTTTTACATGAAGGTGGTGATGGAGCAGTTATTTGACAGTCATAGTAGATGAGATGCAAGAGTAGATACCACATGGATGTGGTGACTCAGTCCAACAGACAGGTGCCATTTACAAGGAAGTGTCGGTAAATACAGTACAAACAGTCAATGGCGTGGGTAACAGGGTTGCCATCAGGGCTGGCTCCGTGACTGGCGTCTGCCTGGTGCATTGCCTCCTGAGACTCACAGTCTCTTATTTGTACTCCCCCTTGATCAATTTTGCGGGGGGGCCTGCTGCATGGCCAGCGGCATTTGAGGACTCAACCCTCTCTGTGGCCGCAGTGGATGATGGTGCACTCTCTTCCTGCAGCACAACAGAGGTGGACAGAGGTGTTGTTTGTGACGCAGGTCTGTCCCTCAGAAACGCCACTCGAGGGACGTGAGGTCTACCATTTGTCCCATGCGGGTGTTGATGGACCTCATCAGTGGGATGAGCTCGGTTATTAGTTCGTCAGACCGGTCAGTTTGTTCCTGGACCTGTGCATATGCCCCTATGACTATGGTGAAGTGGTCCATGGATGGTGTGGCAACCTCCTGAGGTCTTGGGGTGACCCTCGCCCTTCTACCTGCCCTGCTTCCACGGACCTGTTGCCTTGCTACTGTTGATCCACACACACTCTCCCTGCCCTCCACAGTTGCTGTTGTGTCCTGGGCATCCACTGGGACAGAGAGGGTGCTGCAGGTGGTAGTGGTGGTGGAGGTGGTGGCAGCGGTGGCAGCGGTGTGGGCACAGGCCGTGAGTGCAGTGGTCTGCTGTGCTGCTGTTGTAGCAGCAGTCGTGTTGGGGGACTGGAGGGGGCCAGGGGACCTGTTTTGTACTGGCACATCAGATTGGCCGGCCTGGAGCTCATTGTACAAACTATCCTGGTAGTCAACATCCGAGAGTCAATGTACCGGGTGCAGAGACTGGCTCTGCTGGTCGTTGTTGACCTCAGCAGCGACTTCTTCATCACCCGTTGATTAGATGGTGAATGTTCAGTGGAGGGCATTGTGAAAGTATTATGTTAGCTGCATGTAATTAACTGTCTGTACAGTACACAATTGAGAGAACTTCACTCTTAATATTACTGACATTACTGTGCATATTACATGGTGCAGAGGAACATCAATTACTCGTACATGTAATGTATTGATGCATTGCATGCAATTTCTTCTGTTTGTATTGGTACAGGCCTACCACCCACAAACAATCCTCCCAGCCAAGATGCCTACCTACCTGTTAGGTAAGGAAGAACAGTGCAATGGCTGACACATGTTCCTGGGTGTGGCAGTGCTCCATGCTGCTGGGGTGTGGGGCAGGGGGCATGTTGGGAGTAGTAGTGCAGGCCTCCCACCCCCACACAAAGTTCCCAGGCAAGATGGCTAACTACCTGTTAGGTGTACGTGGACATTGCTACGGTGTTTGGGTTGTGCAAGGTAGTACTTATCTGTGTGTTTCTTTATATTAGTTTGTACTTACCAGCCTCCACTCCCCCGGTTACTCCTGTGAGACTCTCAGGATGCATGTTGGCAAGCACCTATTACTCCCATGGTGTCAAACTTTTTTGTGGGATGGGAGGGCCACTGACAGTCCGGTTACCCAGCTCATATTTCTTACTACTCCTTTCTTTCACAACCCTCTTGAGATCATACCACCGCTTCATGATCACCTTTTTTGATCTTGGGGTGGTTCCTACTGCATTTACCCTTTTTACTATCCTTTCACACATCTGTGTACTGGTGGCTAATGGTGTCTTTTGGACCAGGCTACCAAACAGTTGTGATTCCACTCACACTTTCTCATTGACCATGACTGTCAACTCACTCTGTGTGAATTTGGGCATTTTATATGTTGCCACAGTGCGTGGTGATTGAAGTTTTGTGGATGCAGAGGTGGGTGTTGTGTGTTTGGTGTTGAGGTGGTAGGTGTGTTGTGTGGTTGAGGTTTGTTGGTGCTTGAGTGATGGTGGTAATGATGGTGGTAGTGGTGGTGGTTTTGGTGAGTGTGCTGTGTTATTTTCCCTCTCCTGTCAGATGTGTTGTGTGCCTTTCTTATCTGGAGTGTTGCAAGGGATTCTGGTCAGTGAAGCGGCTGGTTTGATGCTCAGCTGTGTGGGTGCATCCGAATGAGATTTAGATATCAGTTGTGTTGTTGGACTTGTCCTGGGAATGGTATGTTTCTGTCTGGCTTTTTTGTTTCATTTGTATGTGTTTGTTGTATTTGGGGTGAATGGCTAATTTGATGTGTGCCAAGTTTGGCATTGGTGCGGTGTTTCGTCATCGTCCGCCATGTTTTTCATGTATCTTCCGCTGTGGTGGCTGTGCTGCAGCTCTTCCGCTGGCTCTCTCATTCACTCCTGTGTGCAACATCGGTGGTCGCAAACAGAGTATCATACCGCTGTACCATTGGTGAAATCCTAATTTCCTGTGCGGTGTGTCCGCTTTACTTGTGGCGGGTAGTAGCTTTTCTGCTGCGTTTCCGACTAAGCTCTGTTTGTTTTTGAAAGTTAACGCCAGCATTGGGCGTTTCTGGTTCGCCCGCTACCACCATGGTTGGACTTTAATGGCGGATGATCCTAATTTGAACGCCGGTTTCTCCGTGCTACCGGCTGGCTGTTCTTTCCCCCATCAATGACGGTCGTGCTGTATTTTCGCCGCTATCCCAATGTGGCCATATGTTTCTAATAATCCACTTAATGGAGTATTAAGAAATTCACATTAACCATATGCAAAAGAACTATTTCACTGTTGTTGCACTTAGTACAGTGTCAACACAAAATTTTACCTCTACATCAAATAACACTTTTCATAATTTTCACGCTGATTTTAATTGCTATTCTTAATTTCACCTATCCACAATCCTACTTCCACACTAACGTAATATTGTTGGTATGTGGTATTCTACAATTTTCATGTTCCAGTTTTCAATTTCTGTCTACTATAATATTGTATTTTTACAAAGTATAACATCTAATAATTAAAATATTTTATACTCTTCAAACAAAAAATGTAAAGGTATATGATTATGTTTCTGATTACAGACAACTTTCAAATATACACGTATTTAAATATATTTCTTAAGTATTTGATGTTAAATAGCATGTTTTGTTGTATTTAAAAATTAAGTTAATAACAAATAACAATGATTAATTTTTTTTTATGTTTTGAATATTGGAGATGTATATAGGTCAGTGTAAGCATGTCAATTTATTATCATTTTCCCCATCGCATTTACATTAATAATAATTTTTTTACTTTGTTTTTTCAAACTAATTATTTAAGAAAATTAGATATTGACATACATATATAATATATATATATATATATATTCACTGAAAAAACCATAGGTTATAGACCATATATAGTTAGGAATTAGCATTTAAAAAACCTTATTTTACTCACACAAAACCATTGAAATTCCATATATAGTTAGTTGCACTAACTATATATCGCGCACCTGCAATCCACTGCTGATGATGTCACATATTACATCATTCATGACATGGTCAGTGACATCACTGATGACATCACTGATGACATCTCAAATGACATCACTGATGACATCACTGATGACAACATCCAGTGACTGTATGTTTCTGTAAAGTTAAAATGTGTCTTACATATTGAAGAATGAGTGGAAGTATAAGTGTCTGGACAAAGGATTTAGTAGGTGCATGACTGAATGCATGAGTGAGTGATTAAATGTGTCTCACTGAGTGCATGGGTTAGTGACTAAAGTGTCTTAATTTGTGCATCATTATGTCTGTTGTTCTGTAAACTGCTGCATGTTTTGATCAGTAGCTATATGATTAACTATATGGGTTACTGATTGATTGTCCAAGTATTTGTATGGGAGACTGAGTGTGTGTGTGGCTGGCTGGGAGGTGTGTGACTCTGTGCAGATCAATGTGTACTTGTATCAATGATTGTATAACAAGGTAAGTATGTGTTAGTATATGTTTGAAAATGTAAGGTGCTCTATGTTTAACTGTATAGACAAGAAAATGGAAGTGTCATTGATTCTTTACAGGACTGACTAGGTGTGTGAGTAACTCCATGGATGAGTGGCAGACTGTGAGTGTCTGTATAGGTGTATGAGTGCATATGATAGTGTTGTAAAGATGAGTGATTGTATGTATGAATGATAGTATGGGTGAATGAGTGAAGGTGTGTGTAGACGTAGGAATCAGTGAGTGCGTATGTAGTAACTAGTATTGGTGTGTCAATGGTTTCAAAAATTATATTCTGTATTTAACACTGGGTGAAACAGAGGTTATATTAAAATGTGAGGAGATGCATTGTATTGTCACATGAATGATATCATCAGTGATGTGGTCATTGATGTCAAATGAGATGTCATCAGTGATGTCATCAGTGATGTCATTTGAGATGTCATCAGTGATGTCATCAGTGATGTCACTGACCATGTCATGAATGATGTAATATGTGACATCATCAGCAGTGGATTGCGGGTGCGCGATATATAGTTAGTGCAACTAACTATATATGGAATTTCAATGGTTTTGTGTGAGTAAAATAAGGTTTTTTAAATGCTAATTCCTAACTATATATGGTCTATAACCTATGGTTTTTTCAGTGAATTTTCAAGGTTTTGTAAATGCTAATTCCTAACTATATATGGTCTATAACCTATGGTTTTTTCAGTGAATATATATATATATATATACATATATATATATTCACAGAAAAAACCATAGGTTATAGACCATATATAGTTAGGAATTAGCATTTACAAAACCTTGAAAATTCACTGAAAAAACCATAGGTTATAGACCATATATAGTTAGGAATTAGCATTTAGAAAACCTTATTTTACTCACACAAAACCATTGAAATTCCATATATAGTTAGTTGCACTAACTATATATCGCGCACCCGCAATCCACTGCTGATGATGTCACATATTACATCATTCATGACATGGTCAGTGACATCACTGATGACATCACTGATGACATCTCAAATGACATCACTGATGACATCACTGATGACATCTCATTTGACATCAATGACCACATCACTGATGATATCATTCATGTGACAATACAATGCATCTCCTCACATTTTAATATAACCTCTGTTTCACCCAGTGTTAAAAAGAGAGTATAATTTTTGAAACCATTGACACACCAATACTAGTTACTACATACGCACTCACTGATTGCTACGTCTACACACACCTTCACTCATTCACCCATACAATCATTCATACATACAATCACTCATCTTTACAACACTATCATATGCACTCATACACCTATACAGACACTCACATCCATTCATCCATGGAGTTACTCACACACCTAGTCAGTCCTGTAAAGAATCAATGACACTTCCATTTTCTTGTCTATACAGTTAAACATAGAGCACCTTACATTTTCAAACATATACTAACACATACTTACCTTCTTATACAATCATTGATACAAGTACAGATTGATCTGCACAGAGTCACACACCTCCCAGCTAGCCACACACACACTCAGTCTCCCATACAAATACTTGGGCAATCAATCAATAACCCATATAGTTACTCATATAGCTACTGATCAACACATGCAGCAGTTTACAGAACAACAGACATAATGATGCACAAATTAAGACAGTTTAGTCACTAACCCATGCAGTCAGTGAGACACATTTAATCACTCACTCATACAGTCAGTCATGCACCTACTAAATCCTTCGTCCAGACACTTACACATCCACTCATTCTTCAATATGTAAGACATATTTAAACTTTATAGAAACAAAAAATCACTGGATGTTGTTATCAGTGATGTCATCAGTGATGTCATTTGAGATGTCATCAGTGATGTCATCAGTGATGTCACTGACCATGTCATGAATGATGTAATATGTGACATCATCAGCAGTGGATTGCGGGTGCGCGATATATAGTTAGTGCAACTAACTATATATGGAATTTCAATGGTTTTGTGTGAGTAAAATAAGGTTTTCTAAATGCTAATTCCTAACTATATATGGTCTATAACCTATGGTTTTTTCAGTGAATTTTCAAGGTTTTGTAAATGCTAATTCCTAACTATATATGGTCTATAACCTATGGTTTTTTCTGTGAATATATATATATGTATATATATATATATATTCACTGAAAAAACCATAGGTTATAGACCATATATAGTTAGGAATTAGCATTTACAAAACCTTGAAAATTCACTGAAAAAACCATAGGTTATAGACCATATATAGTTAGGAATTAGCATTTAAAAAACCTTATTTTACTCACACAAAACCATTGAAATTCCATATATAGTTAGTTGCACTAACTATATATCGCGCACCTGCAATCCACTGCTGATGATGTCACATATTACATCATTCATGACATGGTCAGTGACATCACTGATGACATCACTGATGACATCTCAAATGACATCACTGATGACATCACTGATGACATCTCATTTGACATCAATGACCACATCACTGATGATATCATTCATGTGACAATACAATGCATCTCCTCACATTTTAATATAACCTCTGTTTCACCCAGTGTTAAATACAGAATATAATTTTTGAAACCATTGACACACCAATACTAGTTACTACATACGCACTCACTGATTCCTACGTCTACACACACCTTCACTCATTCACCCATACTATCATTCATACATACAATCACTCATCTTTACAACACTATCATATGCACTCATACACCTATACAGACACTCACAGTCTGCCACTCATCCATGGAGTTACTCACACACCTAGTCAGTCCTGTAAAGAATCAATGACACTTCCATTTTCTTGTCTATACAGTTAAACATAGAGCACCTTACATTTTCAAACATATACTAACACATACTTACCTTGTTATACAATCATTGATACAAGTACACATTGATCTGCACAGAGTCACACACCTCCCAGCCAGCCACACACACACTCAGTCTCCCATACAAATACTTGGACAATCAATCAGTAACCCATATAGTTAATCATATAGCTACTGATCAAAACATGCAGCAGTTTACAGAACAACAGACATAATGATGCACAAATTAAGACACTTTAGTCACTAACCCATGCACTCAGTGAGACACATTTAATCACTCACTCATGCATTCAGTCATGCACCTACTAAATCCTTTGTCCAGACACTTATACTTCCACTCATTCTTCAATATGTAAGACACATTTTAACTTTACAGAAACATACAGTCACTGGATGTTGTCATCAGTGATGTCATCAGTGATGTCATTTGAGATGTCATCAGTGATGTCATCAGTGATGTCACTGACCATGTCATGAATGATGTAATATGTGACATCATCAGCAGTGGATTGCAGGTGCGCGATATATAGTTAGTGCAACTAACTATATATGGAATTTCAATGGTTTTGTGTGAGTAAAATAAGGTTTTTTAAATGCTAATTCCTAACTATATATGGTCTATAACCTATGGTTTTTTCAGTGAATTTTCAAGGTTTTGTAAATGCTAATTCCTAACTATATATGGTCTATAACCTATGGTTTTTTCAGTGAATTTCAATGGTTTTTTAATAGCAAATATCATAAGCTGTCGAATGTCAAGTACGTGGTAAGTGAAAACATTTTCGTGTTTATGCACACTGATCTGCTTTGAATGGTGCCCCCCCCCCTCATTTCTATTAGGAGTACTCTCTCTTTGCAGATAGTGAAAGGTAGTTAACGCAGGTCTTTGCCCCCATTGTAATCCGTCGTGCCTGCTTCTCTCTCCATTTGATTCATTGTTATCCAAGTATTTACTGTTTTAGAATTAGTTCTCTTTGGTTCATTCTCTATTTACAAACAAACACAGAGTCGCAATACTCTGTTTAGTCTTTGCAGATAACGAAAAATCGTGTAAAAAAAAAGAAAAGGAATCGAGCAAAATCAGTAGGCCACTAATGGGATCTCTTTTTGACCTCGCTAAAATAGAAACATTAGGAACAACCCCTCATGACAAATACAAAACTAGTGAGATGAACTGAACTCCACACAATGATGGCTGCAAAACAGCTCTGCTCCGCCACCCACCCCGCCCAAAATAACGATAAAGAACGGCTGCCATGATTGGTTGCGGAATGACCACGACGGAGCTACGAAATGGTGCTGCTCTCATGCTAACCCCAGCTTCAGTCTGAAACATCCAGAAACACTGTAGACTACCAATTCGATCAGTTCCGGTAGCGCCCCAATGTAACCCGGTAGAGAAGAACTAGCCCTCCCCTCTTTGACTGATGGTTCTTGTTGCCTGTCCCTTCTGTTGTCATTTAACAGAACTATTTAGCCTGCTGAAAGGGGTTGTGTTCCGACCGCTGGTTGGTGGAGACATTTTGACTATATTCTGTACCTGCGTTGTCGCGTAATGCGTCATATGACGCGCCGCGTTAGCGCATCCGGAAGTCATCCGGGGCGCGCAGCGCGTAACGTAAGCATAACAAGTCATGTGACTTGTTAATAAAACTTTTCATTGGTTCATTTTACTTTTCTTATTGTAATGATGAAAGGCTTGGTCATATGACCTAAAAATTACGCTTTTCATTACTTCCGAACATTATTTTTTCTTAAATATATGTTATAATGTTCCAGGCTAATGTACTTTCCCGGAAATTTTACAACTGTCCTGCAAGTAAAATATATTCTTTTTTCGAGAAAAAGAGCGTTTCTTCGTCCCATGACGGAGCCGTTGAGCAAAAGAGGGTCGACCTGCTGTCTTAGTCGCCGATACGCCTGAATATGAGATTCTTATCGATCACTTTATGTTGCAGGAATAGAAAACACAACAGCCCTTGACCATTTATCTTTACTGCGTTCCTTCGTATTATACCTTTTACCCTTCATGTAATTGGTCTGCTTTATTTCACTTGCCTTTTAATGATTCTAAAACAGTGACTATTATTAAAAACTTTACCAATGTATATACTACTACCATGTTTTCTTTTAAAAACCTTTATTGTGAAAATTTCATTATACAAATACGAGCCTATAACCACGTGGGCCGGCCACGGAGCAAACTGTAATCGTATATGATAAATAGACATTTACACTGTAGAGGAACGTAACGGGCGGGCCATTAGGTTGCAAGAACTAAGGTGTCTAACAGTTACGGAATCGGTGGACGTACATTTTATAATTAAAATACGACAGGGCCAGTTACAATAAAATTATCTAGATATACATTTGCGGGCAAGTACCATGGGTGACGTTAATTCGAACTTTCAACAGTACAGTAATCAATAACACATCAGAACTTAATATCAATAGGGATGTCGAAATATTCAATCAATTCTCGTCCCCGCCCGCCATGTGCTTCAAAACTGCATACGTATCTCGTGATTTCAAGGTTCTGCAACCAGTACACAACAAGGAGTTACGAGTCCCATTTATTCTGGCGCCATTTTGGGCGAGGACGGGCAGGTCCAGGATATAGTCAAAATGTCTCTACCAACCATCGACTATGATGATGTTCATATGCTGTATTTATTAGAGTAACACTCAGATGTCCACATGAAATAAATTTGCCACAATCTAAACATGTCATTTTAATCTTTCCAAAGTTCTTCTAAATATTTGGGACCGTTTCCCTTGCCTCTGAAGCTCTCAGTGCCACTTCTTTGATGAATGTACTAGCAGGTCAGGGGTTCTCCTCCAAATCTCTCTTTTATGCAGCACTATAATTAATTGGTGCCACCTCTCCATATGACAATGCATGGTATAGTTACCACAACTATATTTTTTTTCGGTTCCTCTAGAGAGTTCATCGTGGCAGATGAAGCGTGTAACGTACCGGGCATTTACCTTTTTTTGCATGTACAGGAAAGGAAAAAAAAATCGAGCGTCCGAGTTCTAAGGTGTCCCAGGGCCATTTTAGTGGACCAGGCCCAAATCCAAAGAACAGGCCGCCATTTTGAGAGTCCTGTTGCAGCCGCCTGTCGCTGTAGCATCAAGAGCAGCCGAAACTCAGCTGAATGGCAACTGAAACGGTAAAGGGGCGCCCCACTACAGCAGACGAGCCAGGCCCAAATCCAAAGAACTGCTATCTCACAGGCTAATGGGGCGACCCACGCCGAGTTTCAGCATTGTAGGATGACCACACAAGTACAGCAACTTGCTAGACATCACCTCGGTGCCATCCGGATCTCGGCGCCCCACTGCAGATGAAGTGCCTCTCAACTATGAAACCACCACGGTGACATCCGGATCTTGGCGCGTTGTGCTGCCTTCGGCCTATTCGCACATCGGTCCGCTACTGACGCCATCTCACAGGCTAATGGGGCGACCCACGCCGAGTTTCAGCATTGTAGGATGACCACACCAGTACAGCAACTTGCTAGACATCACCTCGGTGCCATCCGGATCTCGGCGCCCCACTGCAGATGAAGTGCCTCTCAACTATGAAACCACCACGGTGACATCCGGATCTTGGCGCGTTGTGCTGCCTTCGGCCTATTCGCACATCGGTCCGCTACTGACGCCATCTCACAGGCTAATGGGGCGACCCACGCCGAGTTTCAGCATTGTAGGATGACCACACCAGTACAGCAACTTGCTAGACATCACCTCGGTGCCATCCGGATCTCGGCGCCCCACTGCAGATGAAGTGCCTCTCAACTATGAAACCACCACGGTGACATCCGGATCTTGGCGCGTTGTGCTGCCTTCGGCCTATTCGCACATCGGTCCGCTACTGACGCCATCTCACAGGCTAATGGGGTGACCCACGCCGAGTTTCAGCATTGTAGGATGACCACACCAACTTGCTAGACATCACCTCAGTGCCATCCGAATCTTGGCATCTCAACGCCTAGTGGTATCTTCCATACAAAAAATATTGTTACGCTGCCTTTGGCCCCATTCGCACATCAGTCCGCAACTTAGACATCACCTCGGTGCCATCCGGATCTTGGCATCTCAGCGCCTTGTGGTGTCAGTCAGAAAATATTGTTGTGCTGCCTTCGGCCTATTCGCACATCGGTCCGCTACTGACGCCATCTCACAGGCCAACGGGGCGCCCCACGCCGACTTTCAGCATTGTAGGATGGCCACACCAGTACCACAACTTGCAAGACACCACCTCGGTGCCATCCGGATCTTGGCATCTCAGCGCCTTGTGGTCTCTTCTACACCGGAAATATAGTAGAAAATATTGTTGCGCTGCCTTTGGCCCCATTCACACATCAGTCCGCTACTGACACCATCTCACAGGCCAACGGGGCGCCCCACGCCGACTTTCAACATTGTAGGATGGCCACAGAAGTGCGACAACTTACTAGACACCACCTCGGTGCCATCCGGATCTTGGCGCGTTGTGCTGCCTTCGGCCTATTCGCACATCGGTCCGCTACTGACGCAAACTCACAGGCCAACGGGGCGCCCCACGCCGACTTTCAGCATTGTAGGATGGCCACACCAGTGCGGCAACTTCCTACACACCACCTCGGTGCCATCCGGATCTTGGCGCGTAGTGAAGCTGCAGCAGCTGCAAATAAGCTTCAGACAGTGTTACAACCGCTGCTCAGAACTCTCAACTATGACACCACCTCGATGCCATCCGGATCTTGGCGCGTTGTATTGCCTTCGGCCTATTCGCACATCGGTCCGCTACTGACGCCGCCTCACGTGCCAACGTATTTTCTCCGCATTTTATACCCTATGCCGCATAACAGGTCATGTGACTTGTTTATAAAACTTTTCATTGGTTCATTTTACTTTTGGTTTCCTAATGATGGAAGGCTTGATCATATGACCTAAAAACAACACTTTTCATTGGATGAAAACTTTTTTTTCCCCCCAAACGATGAAAGCCCCACCTTGTTTCTGGATGTTTCAGACTGAAGCTGGCGTCACCATGAGAGCACCACCATCTCGTAGCTCCGTCGTGGTCATTCCGCGAGCAATCATGGCAGCCGCTCCCCACCAGAAGCCTGCAGGAGTCGGGGCCCCCAAAACTTTTGATGAATTCTCAAGGCGGAGGGGACGCTTTCGAGAATGGGGTCCAAGACCTAGCAGACAAGCGTCCGATTTCCAAGGTGTCCCAGGGCCATTTCAGTGGACCAGGCCCAAAAAGGAAACAGCCTGCCGCCATTTTGAGAGTCCTGTGACAGCCGCCTATCGCTGCACCGCAAGAGTGGGCGCAACTCAGCTGAATGGCGGATTTTGACACAGTGGACCAAAAGCGGACGGAATGGCAACTGAAACGGTAAAGGGGCGCCCCACTACAACAGACGAGACTCCACCTGGAGAGGCCCGTTCACGCCGCCTCCCCCGGGGCGCCCCACGCCGTTATTCGGAGCAGCATTGTAGGATACCAAAACCAGTGCGGCAACTTACTGGACATCACCTTGGTGCCATCGTTCTGCTGCCTTGGAACTATTCGCACAACAGTTTGCTACTGATGACCCACCCCCCGCGACGCCCCACGCCGTTATTTGCTGGGTGGCAACTTACTAGACATCACTTTTGTGTCATCTAGATTTCGGCGCGTTCTGCTGCCTTGGAACTATTCGCACAACAGTTTGCTACTGATCACCCACCCCCCGCGACGCCCCACGCCGGAAATCTGGACGTTGTGCTGCGTTGGGACTATTCGCACAGCCGACCGCTACTTCGTTGTTTTTCTCTAAAAATGTTTATATGTTATTACTATTTTTGTTTTCTTGTATATATTTATAAATTATTAAAGTTTTATAATCTTACTACTTTGTCGGAGTGCTATATATTTTTAATGTGACACATAATTGTAAAAACTTTGATGTACAAAGAGTCATCCCTGGAATCTTCCGCTTCACGCTCGGTCCCCTCCCCAATCACAATACAGAATGGTTTTCAGATAATAGCAACGCTTCTGCTGTGACGGATCTCATCGAGTGTGGGCCTTGATCTACTATAACTCCTTTGAAGACGGGTGATTCTTTACAGCTGTGGCCATAAACTACATCTGCAGGGCTAGCTGATAGCCTAGGACCGGCCTGGACAATCGGACACAGAGGAAAAGGAGTGTCAGAGGGTGCGGTAGTGAATAGGGCGAAAGGGAGGTGTCGGGCGGGCACAGGGTGTGATTCTCAGGGAAGAACAGCGCAGATGGGGGGAGGTTTATTACCCATGCATAAAACAGAGAGCGGGGGTGACCACTGCCTGGGGGAGATGCTTGCGAGGGTGGGGAGCCATGCTAAGGATCGACAGCGTTCACAGAGTGGATCTGGTCAAGGCATCTAAAATGGCTGCCGTGCACGACAAAAGTGTGGCATTTGAAAAAAGACAAGATGGCGCACACAATGTTTTTCAACAATTCCTGATTTCCTTCGAATCGAACGTTAACAGACGTTGGGGCATATTACCAAGGTTAAGCGATATTTATCCCTAACGATGCTTAGCAACGATTTTTTTACCGTCAGAAATTATCGCAGATAAACCTTGCTATTATCAAGGTTTATCGCAAATACGATAAAAAACGAGCGCAATGCATTAATGTCGCTGAAAACTCCGCGATATTCATGCATTACCGAGCTAATGCTCTTAGCCATGTTATCCACCTCCCATTGGATAACATGGCTAAGAACTGCTCAGGGCAGCTGTTACTTTTTGGAGATATTCGCGCTTATCTCGAATATTTCCAAAAGTTGATAATAGGAGATAGCGATGTTAGCGACTGTTTCCAGTCGCTAACATCTTGGCATGCCCACTTTGCATGTCATTAGTGATAAATATCACTCACATGCAAAGTGGGACCCAAGATGGTCGCTATCTCCTACTAGCCGTCGCTAACTGGTGTTAGCAACAGCTAGGTAATACACATATAATTTTATCTCCGCGAAGCGGAGCGCTGTTACAGATATATATCTTGTTTTTGAACGTTAATTTCTCAAAATGCACTGAAGCACATATATTGAGACATAGCAAAGGCACATCGGGCTACCAGTCCCTAATATTTTACCAAGTTTCGTGCAAATCCATTCAGCCGTTCGATTATTATTATTATTATTTTTTTTTGCCCCGCGGGGCCCTTTTAAAACCTCCACATCAAACCTAGGGGGTCAGCGAGGATCTACTATGCCCCCTTATGGTCATCAGCCGTTCGATTATTATTATTATTTTTTTTTTTGCCCCGCGGGGCCCTTTTAAAACCTCCACATCAAACCTAGGGGGTCAGCGAGGATCTACTATGCCCCCTTATGGTCATTTGCCCCTTCGCTTTGGCCTCCTCTTGTCTCTCGATCCTACCGAGAGACAAGATGGCGGCCGCTACGTACTGTTTGGAATGTTTACAGACACCGGAGAGCCAATCAGCTTCGCTTCGCAAAGCTCCGTAACGCGAAAAGTACGCGAAGCGGTGCGCTGTTACAGATATATATCTTTTTTTGAACGTTAATTTCTCAAAATCCACTGAAGCACATATATTGAGACCTAGCAAAGGCACATCGGGCTACCAGTCCCTACAATTTTGCCAAGTTTCGTGCAAATCCATTCAGCCGTTCGATTATTATTAATATTATTTTTTTTTGCCCCGCGGGGCCCTTTTAAAACCTCCACATCAAACCTAGGGGGTCAGCGAGGATCTACTATGCCCCCTTATAGTTATTTCCCCCTTTGTTTTGACCTCCTCTTGTCTCTCGATCCTACCGAGAGACAAGATGGCGGCCGCTACGGACTGTTTGGAATGTTGACAGACGCCGGAGAACCAATCAGCTTCGCTTCACAAAGCTCCGTTGCGCGAAAAGTCCGCGAACCAGAGCGCTAACCGGTCCGCTGTTACAGATATATATCTTTTTTTAAACGTTAATTTCTCAAAATCCACTGGAGCACATATATTGAGACCTACAAAAGGCACATCGGGCTACCAGTCCCTACAATTTTGCCAAGTTTCGTGCAAATCCATTCAGCCGTTCGGGCTAAAAGTGAGGCCAACCGCCCTATGGAAAACTCAATGTTAAAAACACGTTTTGGGACCCCCCTTTTTTCTCGGCCCCCACTGGACGAACCCCCCCCAAATTTTCAAGGGCTGCTCAGAAACAAAATGTGCCATTTTCCTGAAAATTTCAGCCGATTCCGTCCACAAACGCCAAAGTTATTAGACATAGAATTTTCAAAAAACCCATAGAGAAAAAATCCTAACTATATATACCTACTGGCGACCGCCAGTAGGTAATATGTATATGTGTATATATATATGTATACATATATATATATATATATATATATATATATATATGTGATAATTACTTTGTCGGTGATCTCCATTAGATCAATCACATAACAAAATAATTTTGTCTAAATACAGGCAATGTTAATCAGTTACATTTTATAAAATTACTTTGTAACAAATGTGATGACTTAGCTGCTAAGTGAGTGAAGCCAATGGAAGTATTTTTTCTATGTTCATGGCGGACCATGTGACTCACTAAAGAGGTGGAACACCTAAGCAAAAAAAAGTATTTAAAATCTGAGCCGACACGGTGCAAGGTGTGTGAACAAGAGCTGTCTCTTTATTTTGCCGCAGTGGTGGAGGGAGTGAAGATTGCTGATATATATATATATATATATATATATATATATATATATATATATATATATATATATATATATATATATATATATATATATATATATATATATATAAGGAGAGAACTCTGGGTAGTTCTCAAGTTTAGGTGGAAAGCAGCCCCTGTTAGAGCACTCTCAACACCAGCGACACTCTAGATCTGCTCACCTCAAATGTCTGCTTTTCTATCAAAGTTTTTAGGTATAGGAATAGCACAGTGCTATCCACGCCGAGATAGAAAATGACAAAGTCTTTTGCAATTTATACAGCAAAGTCTTTAAGCATAGGACTAGTACAGTGCTGTCCTTGCCGAGCTGTAAAATTACAAAAGCCATTTATCACTCCGGGCACAATATTACAGCTTTGAATTAGTGAAATACCAACTCAAGCCAACCTGAAATGAGTAAAAGCAACCCCTGACACAGTGTTTCGCTCTAATTAGAGCTCTTCAGAGAGGTATAGCAATTTTCAAAATTTCAGCTATTATTATATCTTAACTTTAACAAATTAAACTTTTTTCCCACGTCTTTCTCTACCTTGATTCTTCCATAATAAATGATATATCCGGCAAATACTAAAGTTGCTTATCAACAGTCTACTTAAAGCAGAACCATACATCATAAACATATGCCACTGTCCACTTCAGCCCAAAAAAAGGAATCAAGCTACATAACTCTGCTTGTAAGCCTAGGCAAAAAATTGACAATTTTAATAAAGTAGATGACATGCATAATTGGATATCGAATTTCTTATGAATGAGGTATTTTACAAGTAATCATGAAAACATAATTGTGCCAGCAGCACATATTCTGCTTTTGGAAAACTTTGCATAGTCATACTAGAGACACCCTCACATATTGAGAGTTGGTCCATGTCATCTGAATTGAGCTGGGACATGTACAACACTCAAGTGACATCTAGAGGTAAGATTTGCTGACCTTGTCAATCATTTCTTCATAAATGTAACCTCCATTTCACAAACAACAGAAGTAGCTATAGGGGTGGCCTCCTTGCGTGCATCCCCACAGTTGCCCTCAAGGAGCACTCAAGCACTGTGTCAGCAAGCTACATTAACCACTGTGATTGCACACAATCAAAGGAAACAGGGCATGTATTACAACCCCGTCTAAAGAGAAGACTGGTTGATATTAACAGTTTACTCTCTTTTGATTTCACTGTGGCAGAACACTATAGTACATACGCAGTTGTTCACTGTCTGTGGACTTCAAACATTTGCTTTGAAAAATTGCCCTGCCATTGGGGCTGCATTAATCTTGCACTGTGACACTGATCACCAGCCCACATTGAGTGATCCTTCCTGTGACATGCACACTCAAATCCAGGCCTAACTGCTAATCTAATCTGCAACCCCTTTTCGGCAATGCAACTTGTGGTGGATAAACAGAGGTGAACCTTATTCGTGCAGTCCCCTTACATGTTGTTTCAGAGTGTGCTGGTCATTTAACAATCCAAGCTGTTCCAGACCAGTCTACAACTGTCCTCAGAGCCCCTAGGCGCACAGCATGATATTTCAACACAATATCTGGTGAACCCAAGCTGTGGCCTTCACGTTTTCAGGTGCCCACAAATTTTAATAAATATATAATCCACAAAGTTAAGTGTGGCATCATCTACATGTCTCCTAAGTCTCTTTAAAAACAAGTTTACCAAACAGATTTTGAAAATTAGAAGCTGGACTGTGTCCACGTTGCTCTCAGCAGACGTGTACTCGGTCTGCTTATGGACCTGCTCTTGGCTTACATGCCGGATTGACATGTGCCTTACTTTAGGAAGCTGGATTTTTATTAAGAATATCATAAAGGAAATTCATGTATAAAAGATTCCTACTATTCCTTTAAAAATGGCCGTGTCTTGCTCGACCAATCCAAATATAAATTTTACAGTGTGGTGACGTATATTATCAGAAGGCTTACAAGCGAGTAGATTTAGGCAACTGCAAACACTCACAATATTCGATACTTGATGAGCATGAATCATGGAGATCTTTACGAAAATTTTAAACAAAACTAACTTTATTTATAATTTATCCAAATAAACAATAAGATCAGTTTTGTATGGTTAATAAAATATACTTCTTTATCTTGACAATGTCGAGAATGCAGTTTTCAGGGTCTCCAAAATTGTGCTATGTAAGGAGAAACAGTTATGGCAAGAATTGCCTTTGATGTACATTGCAATAAAAAACGCCTTTTTTAAATTTAATATGGGACAGCTCCATTTCAACAACATCTATTTACTTCCAACGCTACTATGACGCACGGATTACATTTTTCACATCCAAATTTGATTCACAATGCAAATTAAAGTGAATCGTTCTGGTTTTACGAGGCTGAAGTTTTTGAACGGCAGGCAAAAGCAGGATCGTCAGGAATTTTGTTACACATTTTAAACTCTTATACACATTTCAACGGTGATCGGTGCAGAGTTGTCCTTAGGCGTTGTCTTTTTCGTCACTGTCAATGCCAACGGTATAGGCCCATGCAAACAGAGGCTGTAGGCAGCGGCATGTAGTCCACAGCGTTCAAACCAAATATAGACCACAAATTGGTTGATTAACAAACTTTATTACAAAAATTAAGTGTGACATACAGATAGTGATTTTAAAATTGCATTGTTTAAATATTGTTGTGTGAAATAAAAAACTAAAAATCAACAGTAAGTGCCTCATGTTGTTTGGGAAAAATGGTCTCTACAGTCGTGTTTCCATCGCCTTAGTCCTAACCCATCTTCCAGAGTATCTTTCAATCAAATCTGCAAGACCACTGATAATGCTGACGGTCAGAAGGTTTAACTTTTTGCTTTTTTGTAATCTGTCATGAATGTCAATCGAAGATACCAAGTATGTCTAAGGCGATCCATACAGATCTGCATACACATTGTACAAGTGATCCATTCATATTTTTTATTCTGACAGCCTTTCTTATTTGTTATGTCCACCAACTATAAAACTTTTTTTTTTAAATGTCAGGGACTCGGATAAATCCACTGGACAAGTTGTCAGTTTTTCTTAAGTAAGATATCTCCATTATAGACGTTTGTGTTTTTGTAGTTGGTGCAAACACGGGCTCCCATAATACTGAATGGCATTCCTCCAGAACAGTTTCTTGAAGCATAGCATTCTGTCAGATTCAACTGTCGAACTCTAGTTCGTAAAATAACAAATAGTAAAAGGTGTTAGGCGCAATATCGCTGACTGACATTTTAATGACCTCATAGTTGTTGTGGCTATCTTTTTCTATAAAAAAATTCAAAATACATTTTGATTTAAAGATGTCAATAATATGTTAGCATTATACTGTTTTTTTTATTATTCATGGCACATTAATATAAATATATATTTTTTTATTTTCTAATTTAGAAATTGCAAACATCTTCAATTGAACAATTAATAAATTTTTCAAATGTATTATGATTTTTTGCATCAACAGATTTATGGCTTTTAACTAAGTATTGATAAATAAATGACATTGTTGGGAACAAATGGAAAAGGATACATAGTATTATTATTTATATTAATAATAAAATGTTTAAAACATTTTGTCGTGAAGTTGGGTTTGAACTGGATTTGCATGGTGAGTAATTACAAAAACAATAGATTTTTAATTAACAATATTTTATTCCGTACTTTAGCCAACATTGCTAATAGACAAAAAAAAGTAGATTAACTCATTTTTGAAGATATATTTCTTAGGAAACAATGTACGATTATTCATTTTTAAAAAAAAAGGTGAAAACTTTAATAATCAATTTAAAAATGTATGCTTGCTATTTATTTTTATTAAAAATCGTGTTTGGTTTATATATTTTTAAACATATAACACAATATTTAGATTTTTTATAAATCAAAAAGATATATAATAATAATATAGATATATATGAGTTAAAAACCAATAATGTCTTTTCATAGAAATAAATAACTTCTACCAATATTAATTAAAAAATAAATCAATACACACTTAGAGCCGGGATGTCACTGTTGTTCTAATGAATTACTTACAACCCATACCGTATCAGTATCTGAAAAGGTCATCCTTTTTGACGGTCCTTAAAAAAACACTCAATTAGGAGGTGACCACACAAGGTGTGTTTCACAACAATCACAAATATGTATGAGAACTTAACCTAAGTCATGAAACAGTCTGTTGCACAAACTCTTCCTGAGAAATGTGATGTTGCTTACCAATATGCATTATGGAGATAGTGGGGATCACAGCCCATCGTTGTAGACAAGTATTTCCAGACTTCCGTCATCAAAATGATTGGTTCTTTACTGTGTTATCAAACATAGCAGTCTTTAACCCCCTGACTACAGCGAACCACCTCCATTTGCTACAGTTTATTTTAAACTCCATGGAGTCACACCTGTTTCTCACTCATACACTTACTTTCATCGTATTACTTCTGAACATTGTGCATTTTAAGACTTATTGTTCAAAGAAGCAATTCAATGCAAATGAATCTACAATACTGATGTTTGTACTTCTATACTTCGTTTCAGAGATAAGCACTTGGAGGCAGTTTTGCTACTTGTACCCAGCTTTTGGACAGTGATAGATTGCACATTTAGGGCCCCAATAGGATTGCGGGTGGACTTTGTCAGCCCATCATCCTGGCGTTAAACGGGATCGCACACCATAAGGGTGGCGGTCCCTTGCGGGACCGCAAAAGTGCCATCCACACTGGCGGGCGCATCCAGCATTATTAACATTTTTGAAGTCGGTGCTGAAAGCACAGCCAGACTCAATGCTACAAATGCACATTGCGCGCTTCCCTGCACAAGACGACATGCACCGTGCGGTGCCTGCTACGTTGTACAGTGAATTGCAAGGGTTTCAATAGGTACCCGATGTGCACCCCCAACACCCTCGGAGTACCTGGGGGCCCGCAACGGGTCCCCACAAGACATTCCCGCATGCCTTTCTGTGGCGGCAAAGCCGCTACGAAAAAGCATGTTCCCTCCCACATCCTAATATGAATGGCGGTGTCTAACAAACACCGCAACCATATGAATACGTTTTCCGACGGGTCAACTCCTTCACTGGGTGGAAAAGCAGCGGACGGTCTTTCCGTCTGCCGCGGTCTCCACGGCCATAGTATTATTGCGGGGGGGAAATACTTGGTGGGCGGGTAAGGATGTTGTGCGTATCGCCACTGCCCGCATGGCGGTGGTGATCCGCCTAACATCCTAATGGGGCCCTTACTGTCAACATTGTGCATGGAAATTCCACGGGGAACTGCATCAGGTTAATCACACCAACATTGTTCACATCTTTGAGTGTAAAGGTTAAGCTCTGCATTGTGTAACAAAAAAAACACAGGATCAGAGGCAGAACACTTATTTTTATCAACACAAAAGGAACATTAGTGAGAGATACATACCTTTTGGATAACCGGAGGCCATGTTCGAGAGGTGGTTGTTAGAGGATGCTTATCGCCGGTTTGAACCAGGGTCAAAATGAAATATTTGGACCTTCTGACAATCCGGTTGTCACTAAAAGCCTTTTTGCAATCATTCAAGGTAGGCTGGTTCTTGTGGTGTCATACACCTTACTGCTATGTGGTACTGCTATAACCTTTGTGATTTGTTTCCGGTATCCCTCTGTGGTGATGCCACGTGTCTTTGAACTTTGCAGGAACTATAGTGTATTTCCCTGTACAGTTATAAAATGTATGATTCCGTAAATGCCAGAACGCACAAAACAAGCTGACGGTGCCTTGCAGCACACAAGTGTCTTCTCTGTTCAGTCGATGCACAAGGACTCTTATGAGCATTTGCCAGATATTTGTTCAGATCTATTCGACTCAGATGAAAACTAGCAGTGTTTGTACTTTTGAAGATTTAGAATTTAGTGGTCTATATTTCTTAGTATTCTTTTTTTTTTAGTAGTGTTTAGGACCGGTTTAGTCAATAACGTCCATGCCACTTTTTACAAGTTATGTAAAAGATCAGGAATAACTGGCCAGAATTCATTATATAGGCACTGATATGGATATGGATTACGGTACCTTTAACTCCTTCCATAAAACAAATCCTCCAATCAGGCTCCCACTTAACGATGATCTTCTTTCACAGAAGCAGAGGGGTTGGGGGGAATGAACCTCCAGCCAAACACGTCCAACCTTTGCCTTCTTGCCTGTAGATTGAGCGGTGACAGTTGTCAGCTTTCATCCTTCTTAACAAACTCTTTGAAGTTATTGTGTAAGTCTGTCAATCCCGCCACCAAATGAGTATATCAATGTGTGGTGTCCTACATGTCCCTGTTGTATAAACTCCAATAGTTCCAAAATGTAGAGTCAGATTTTGGACAATGAATTGAACTGCGTGTGTGGCAGTTGCGCTTTGTCACAGACAGGATGGGGTTTCATGAATGCTTTCTCTTCACTAAACCTTATTCCACATCTACCTTCGTCCTCTAATTACTCTTTTTCCTTTAGATATTCAAATCTACAATTGTGCAAAGTAAAAACTATTCAAACTATAAGAAATGGCATGTCAAAGACCTATCTGCTTCAATTCCAGATATTCAGTTATTAATTGTTCTTTGGCACTCTGTGGTTCTTGTACAAAAGCTTTGAATGTCTATTGCTTGGCCCTTGTTTATTAAATAAGGATGCACAACCAGCCATCGCTTTATAAGTGCCTTTTTGCACATAGATTATTGAAGGTCTTAAGACATTATTTACTGCAATCTATCTTCCTTTATGCCTAAGTGGAACCAAATTGTTTGTAATTTTTTTTATAACAACACATCTTTAACAAACTTGCAAGTGTCCTATATCAGTGGTTCCCAAACCTTTGACTCCTGAGGACCCCCATTGAGTCACCACTGGAAGCCGGGGACCTCCAAGCAATTTGTATGAGTTAAATTTCAAATATTAAAACAGTAATAAAAAAAAAACACGTGTTCACACAAAACAAATACTCAAAGTACTAAGGATTTTGGGGCCAGATGTACGACCATTTCATTTAGCGCCTCGCAATTGGCGACACAATGCAAGTGGCAAATTGCGAGTCGCTAAATGAAATGTACAACAGTGTGTTTAACACTGTTTGGGATTCCCAATGGGGTCGCAAATTGCGGGGCTCATTAATATTAATGAGCCTCTCGCAATTTGCGAGCCCATTGGAAATGCCCGCCCTCCCAGGGATGGTGGCCTGCTGGGCTCAGCAGGCCACCATGTCTGGGACTGCTTTTAAATAAAGCAGTTTTTAAAAAAAATGCAGGCGTTTACCGTGCATTTTTAACAAAAAAAAAGAAAATGAAACGTTTTAGTTTCATTTTTTAAGGGCAGGCAGAGGTCCCTGGGACCTCTGCCTGCCCCTTAAAAAATAATTTTGCATGCATTTGCAAAGGGGAAGGGGTCCCCGACCCCTGGGGACCTCTTCCCATTTGCGAATGCATTACCATCTACTTGAAGTAGGTGGTAATTGCAAGTGTTTTGCGACCAAAAAACATTTGTACATGGTTTTGAGACTCGCTATTTGGAAGGGAATGCCCCTTCCAAATCGCAAGTTGCAAAACCTATTTAGCGAGTCGCAAACAAATTGTGACTCGCAAAATAGACTATGTACATGGCCCAATAGGTTTTTGAATGCGCAAATGGGTTCACACACCCATTCTCTCATATGACAACGGATCGTACATCTGGCCCTTAGTATTTTATATTGAAGGAACAGCCTCTCTGTCACATGTATTTCATTTGTTTTATAGCATCTCTCATACCATTGTAGGATGTCAGAGCACTTTAAATCACACACATATAGAGACATTGAATCATACATGTAAATCAGTGTGTATATAAAATGTTACATAAGGTAAAGGGGACTACAAGGTTCACATGTCATTCATACTGGTAGGCATTTTTGAAGAGTGCTTGGTCTGGAAAAGCACAAACTCAGGATTCAGAACATAACACAGTGGCTAGTAACATTAAAAATGTATTTCCGCCCAAATAAATCTTTTTAGCAGCATCAGGATAATGAATAACTGGGAAAAAACATAAGTTACTAACTGGTACCATGCAGTTTGCAAGCAGCTCTATGATGACAGTTTATAGGTCCCTCTGCTAGATTACGATTGCCACTTATGAAGTGCACAGTAACAAAATAATCTCTGTGACAAAAGCAGTAACCACGAACCTATGCACATAAAATACTGCTTTTCTAAAATGCATGTTACACGTTCTTTGCAGTAGGCACATTAACCCTCTGTGCTACATAAGTTAAGTCAAAGCTGCCACTGAACAAAACTCGCCTCGCTCTCCAGCAGGTAAATTAATCACTGGCATTATCTTGACACTTTTATTGTTGCTGGAAAGCTGCTAATTACACAAGAAACTTTTCTGTGCTTTTAAAACTGCTGCCTACGGACCCCCTGGGAATGTGTCACGGACCCCTGGGGGTCCGCGGACCACAGTCTGGGAAACACTGTCCTATATGTTTTCACAGTATTTACTGTGCTCGTTTTCATGACAATAAAACAAATAAGTCGGATGAGTGAGCTGCAGACACCAAAATGTTCAGCTAAAGTTGTGCTACACACAATGTAAATTTAATTTAAGTAAGGTTGTAACATTTTCCTTTTGAACGTTTATTTACTATGCATGCTAATCTAAATTACTAGAACGAGTTCATGGAGACTCAACTACTTTTTTTAGGATTTGATTGATAAAAGAACGGGACGGACATGATAAATGATGATATTATCCTGCATGGTCATCCTCTATATCAGGGGTTCTCATAGTACGGCCCGCGGTCCGGTAGCGGCCCGGCAAGCCTTCCGTGGCCGCACCGGCTGTGTGTGTGCATGCATGGGAGCTGTCACAGCAAGGGCACACACAGGCAGGGTTAGGAGGGATAGCGAGGGAGGGAGGGAGAGCAAGTGAGGGAACGAGGGAGTGCGAGGGAGGGAGAGGGAGGGAGGGAGAGCGATGGAGGGAGAGCGAGGGAGGGAGACCAAGCAAGCGAGGGAGGGAGGGAGAGAAAGGGAGGAAGTGAGAGCAAGGGAGGGAGAGCGAGGTAGGGAGAGCGAGGTAGGGAGAGTGAGGGAGCGAGGAAGAGTGAGGGAGGGAGAGTGAGGGAGCGAGGAAGAGCGAGGGAGGGAGGGAGAGCAAGCGAGGGAGAGCGAGGTAGAGCAAGCGAGGGAGGCATGGAGAACAAATGAGGGAGGGCGGGAGAGCAAGCGAGGGAGGGAGGGAGAGCGAGGGAGCAAGGGAGAGCGAGGGAGGGCGAGCAAGCGAGGGAAAGCCAGGGAGGGAGAGCGAGGGAGGGAGAGCGAGGGAGGGAGCGTGAGGGAGGGAGACCAAGCGAAGGAGCGAGGGAGAGCGAGAGTGAGGGAGGGAGGGAGAGGAGTGAGGGAGAGCAAGGGAGGAAGACAGAAGGAGAGAGAGTGAGACCTCAAAAAGAGGAATACCTCAATTTGAGGGGGAGGGAACGAGAGAGAGGGAGAGCTCAGAGTGATGGAGACCTCATAGTGAGGGAGAGGGAAGGAGAGAGAGGGGGACAGAGGGAATGAGGGAGAGGGAGGGAGAGGGAAGGAGGGAGAGGGAAATAGAGCGAGGGAGTGTGAAATAGAGTGAGGGAGTGTGAAATAGAGTGATGGAGACGGAAATAGAGTGAGGGAGAGGGAAATAGAGTGAGGGAGAGGGAAATAGAATGATGGACAAGTAAACTGATAGAGAGGGAGACAGAGAAAGAGAGAGTGAGAAAGTCAGGGTGTGTGAGATAGAGGAAGAGAGGGAGTAAGACAGTCAGAGTGAATGAGAGAGGGAGAGATGGAGAGAGGGAGTGAGAGAGTCAGAGTGAGTTAGACAGAGAAAGACAGACAGAGAGAGGGAGAGGGAGAGAGAGGGAGGGAGAGGCAGAAAGAGAGGGAGGGAGGGAGGGAGAGAAAGAGAGCGAGATGTGTGTATGCCGGGTCCGTTGGCTCAGTGGACGAAGGCGTCCGCTTCAGGGACCTGTGATCAACCTCATGGTCACAGGTTTATTTGTGCTCTAGCCCCGCCTCCTTTCCCACTGTCCCCGCCCCCACCGGCCCGGTCCTCGGACACAAACCATAATGTAAATTTGGCCACCGAGAAAAAGTTTGAGAGTACCCATGCTCTATTTCAAGATCAATTATGCCTTATTGTAGGAAAAAACGTATGACATTCTTATGTACCATTTGTCCCTGGCAAAGGAAGCCACCACAGCTCTCCAGCATAGTCTTCTTATTCAACATTAGTATCAACTATCAAATTGACCATTCCATCCCAAAGACGGTGCATACTACTGCCTACATTCCCAAGTTTTAACTGTTGGCCTGTTTGTCCTGTATGCAGGAATTATTGTTTTCAATTTGACACAGTCAAAGCTATGTTTCATGCATTGATTGTGTATTCGATCAGAGGTGAGTTAACTCTTGGTACTCAGTTTTAATCAAAAAGGACAAGTTACCTACATTTGGAAATGCATTTTCTTAAACATGATCGAGCGGCACATGCCTTAATGACACATTGTTGCCTCTTTTCAATGATGAAAGTTCCCATTAAGGCCATAGTAGTATTGAGTAATACTCTACGCTCAGTTAATTAATGGCTAGGCGCTTATGGCATGGAAAGCAATCAAAGTTATAGGTATAATGTCTAAAAAGAGGAATTGGCTACATATTCAAAGCAAATCTCACAATGATGGCGGACAATAATTTCAAGACTTCTTGACTAGTACACTGGCAACTTCGTCAGGTACACAGATTCTCCGTTGTAAACTATCTTACTGATCAAGCTTTACGTACAGTTTTTTAAAGTTAATGAATTCTGTTTAGTTCATGCCTGTACCATATTAAGCATTTTTAAAGATAAAAAAATTGTTCTTCATGTTTGTTGTTTTCATTTTAGATTGCTTTTTATTAGATAATACCCTTTATATATATATATATATATATTGAAGCTCCAAGATGCACCGGCAATCCCAAGGCACTCAATAGCGGGTGCAAGCTTCGCGCCGATACTCGGGGTAAATATCCAAGCTCAGAACCATTTCAACTCGTGCAACAGACGCGTTTCGGACGCCAAGTCCTTTTTCAGTGTTTACATTTACGACCATCTGGCAGCAACATTTAAGGTTGGCCAACGAACTGAAAAACGGACAATACTTTACAGTGCAAGAAAATGCAGCGGCCATTTCAGAGTGGGTTAGATCACACAGTAGACATACGATGTATATACTTATCAAAGAAAATGTCATATATATATATAGTTTCAGATGCACTAGGGAAAAAAGGGTTACAGCTGTATCGGAATTTACTTTAATTTTTGAACATACTTTTTATTTATTTTAAACACTTTTATGAATTATGTGATTTACTTTAATAAGAGATTACACTATCAATAAAGTTAAAACAAAATAAAGTTGAAGCTTGTTTCATTTATCATTCTTCTAAGTTAAGGCTTTAGGATTGCTATAAAGGTAAGACTAATGCATCAACTGTGACTTTATTGCTTAGGATGCATTTACAAAGAAATGTTTTACCACTAAGTGTCTCAACATTCTTAGTATTTTTACATTCATACTGTTTCCCGCGCAATAATCATGAAGATTTAGGTGATGTATTATCTTAACAGATTTCAAAAAACAAATTGCAACAAAGAAGAATGTTGCAGCATGTTTCTTTTTTCTTTTCTTATGTAACTAAATAGACTGGGTAAAAAAGATCAACATTTTAACTGGCTACTTAATATTAAATGATGATTACATTTTACCATTGCTACACGTTGACAAAAACTTCTATTTATCATGTCATGCAAAGGGATTTTTTTTTTATCAATGGTGAATTTTCTATAATTAATAAAACACAATACATTGTGAAACAATATTAATTTATTTATCAAACGTTATAAAAACTATTTGCAAGCAAAAAAGTTAATTGTGTTCTGCTATTGAAAAATAATTATTAAATATATATTTGCATAAATAAGATTAAATGTGAGCAACACAAACAACACATTTCGTCTTTGCAACAATTTGAAAATACGCTAAAGGTATGTTAAAAAATCCATTCACATCACTGAGACAGTGTTTTCAATACTCTGACAGTTCTTTTAACAAGATTAGTATTAAATGCATTTGTTACATTTAAAGTCTTCAGTCTGTAATAAGGAAGTTACATTTGTTTTAATGGAAGGAAGATGAATCCAATGTCCACAATCGTCACAAAACGCCTGTTTTTAAAGGGAAAAAAGAAAACTTATTATTCACTTTAAAATGTAAGCTTATCTACATTTTTTTTAAAAATGTATTTGACTTTGTATAAAGTATGTATAAGACCCTGTACCAATTGAATAAGGCGGCTAAACTTCTTTTTTTTGTGATGTAAGGGTGAAAATTAATTTTTTTGTAAATACGTTCATACAAACTTTTCACATAGTGCGCAAATTCTTTCAAAAACCATGTTAAATGCATACTTTGATTCACATTCGAGATGGATGTTAGCACCACGGGTAATTTCCATTAAGTGGTAAACATGTTTAAAACCAAATATGGGTATTAAAAATGGTCCCTTAGAAGTAAATGCATATATATTGAAACTTTTATGAGATCCTTGAAGAAACCCACACACAGAGTCCCAATACTGCATGGATATCATAATGCAAAAAGGAATATTTTTTAAATTACAATTTATGAAAACAAAATTGTTTATTATGCGCACTACCAAATGACGGAAATATCTCAAAATCAACAATACAACATACCTTATTATCACAAAAGGCATTGTTCATTTTAGTCAGTAACAGAACATATTAGGATTATCACATCTAACAATGCACTCTACAGTCCAATTACTGACAGTACAACTGAACATAGAATTAGATCAAAGTACGGGCACTATTAACCTTACCAAGGCAATGATGGTCTAACGTAAACCAATTATGTTTGGCCTTAAACATCTTGTATTGATAAACACATACCAATAACTGCATTGGATTCTTTAATTTTCAAACACAGAGTGCATGTTAAGGGTGTAACATAAAGAACTTGTGATGACTGGTTTGTTGCCTGGTCAGTTTTTAGCAGACTGCCAACACAGACAAGTTTGACACCCGCAGATGATGATAGACTGCTCTCGCACAATGAATATACTACACCTGTTAAGGGCAAAGACAGTTGTTATATGTTCCAAACAGGGTGGTTACTCAATCAGCTGTTGAAACATGGATTCTTGGAAGCATGAACAAAAATTGTTATGTAACACAGGTATATACAGATTGTGGAATGTACATCCTCAATCCATGGCACATTGGGTCCTTTGACATGCAGTAAGTTTCCCAACATGGGTGGTGTGGCACCTCCACGAACACGTCATCACCGATGATGAGTTATTTCATGTTGGCATAGGTATTGAATTATATCCATCTCTATTTTTCTTTATATAAAAGTTTATGGTTTAAAAAAATGTACATTACATTTAAATGGGTGGTTTACAAATATTCAATGCTTTATTCATCTAAATGTGTATGTAAAACTTAAAAAAAAACAGCAGATAGTTAGACATCGTTAAACACAAATTGAACAACACTTACTTCTTATCATTTTAATGACAAAACAAACTAAATTAAAAGAGAATCATATTCTATTGTAAGTACCTTATTCAAAATAGATCAACAAAAAAATGAGATTGCTAAGATTCTTTACAATGTTTATAAGAGTATGTACAATAACTAAGGTGTTCATTGGGATGTATGTCACTACAACGCGGTATAAAACACCACAGACCATCACCACACAGGTTTTACAATGCAAGTCGTTAACACGTCTTGCACTGTAGTGTGCTGGACTTTGGAATAGTAAGATTTACTATTCCAACACCAGCCTACGTACAGTAGGGAAGGTGCTGGAATAGTAAATCTACTTTTCCTTAGCCTAGAGCGCCCTCCAGCGCAAGTTGTGAAACCAGCGTGGTAATGGCACTGCGGTGTTATTACCGCGTAGTAAAGGATGTTCCCCATTCAAAATGTTACATATGTAAACAGGTTTATTTCTCATGTTGAATGAATTTGTTCCTTAACGTATACTTTACTCTGCATTAAAATTGGGCAGTTAAGGTGTTGAAACAAGTCAAAGGAAGAACAGACTTAAAATTTGTCCATGAATTTCCAGGGTAGTAACCCTTGCATGTTCGATTTAGGAGTACTTTCAAGACCTTAGAGTGAAGAACAACATGTGCTTTCTGAATATCCTTTTTTTCCTGTTTACATGATGAATAACATTTCCAAGAATGCACAAAAAAAACGCTGGTTAATATTATTAGATTTTCCCACCGGCTAACCATTAATGGAAGCAACATGCCTTTAATTTTTTTTTATATCATTTAGCATTATTTTCTATAATCAATCAGTATGCTTATAGACGCCTTGTGTTGCAAAAATTGCTGACAAATTGAAAACAAATTATAGATAAGTTCCATACTGTCTACATGGTTTCCAATATCATATTATATTGATCAATAAAAATAATGTATTTATAAATAGATGTAATTTTAATCAATAATGCGTATCGTGATAATTTAATAATCTACTATAAGAAATAATTAGCACTACACTTTTATCAGCCTAAATTGTGTGACGATAGAATGCATGACTCTTTACCCATGGTCACCATTAGTGGTACACAATTACCACAGTCCATATTTGATATGTCACACAAATGATGTTCATTTCCGAGGGGTCATTGTACGTATTAAACACCAACAATCATTGCTAAAGTAAACACACAAGGGCAGAGGAAACTGGTTAAGGTGTGAATTAGCATGGTAAAGGAGACTCTCCAATATAATTGGAAATATAGTAATGTATGGAACAACCAGGGAAGGGAAAAGTAATTCAAAGCAACACGCGCCAGGACACACAGTCTAACAGACTTGGAATTGCAAGGGGACCACGATCAAACTTGAAAAACACCATCACACAGAGCAGACATGTTTTGGGGGCCGTACATCTTTATCTGGGAAATGCTGATGGTAGTCTGGACAATACGTACGCAAAAGCACACCGTCAACGACTGACAAAAAAAACATTTCCTTCTGCAAAAATACAGGTTACACAAGTTTTACAGTTTGCATGCTACACACGAGGGATACCGGTCTCAGGTTCGCTGGGTGAGCTGATGGACCTCACAGACACTCAAGAACCCACCTCCTGTCTTTGAGAAAACTTCTGACTTGTCAGGATCAAGGGATATACGAACGGGTCAGATACGTTTGGTTGTCTTCTGGTGAAGGGGAGATTATTCAGTTATCCAAGGCTGTTTAAACCATCAAATTATTTGGTTTTTATTGGCAGAGTTTAGTCAATGGAAAATCAACAAAATTATTATTCATGATTGCTAATTCATACCCAATTACACGCGGTGCACGATGCAATTGGACTCTATTAAAGGATTATTAGGACAGAAGGGTGGCTATACCCATAACCTTTGTCCATTCGTGTGCCAGTGCTCGAGTAAATGGCCCCTGCAACCTGTTTCAGCTGCACTATCCACAGTGATAATAAATGTGCCCCCAGTGCAGAATGTATGGCACTCTAAGCATGCACTCACCAAGAGCCAATATACAAAAGCCTTGCTGAGATGTGAACACAACTCACTGCGACAGCAAACCTATTGTAAGGCCTTCTTCTGCTCGAATTTTGCTAGTGCAGCATGAGGGCATACATGTCTTGGGTGCTGGCAGCATCCATTTTGTGTTCCTATGTTTGAAGAAGCTGGTACCAGGTATACCTTGGTTACACATAAGTATTTCGAAGAGGGAGCAATCATACCTCCTCCTGTCAGTTACTTGCGGGCAGTTATGGTTCGAAGTTGTTTGACACAAACCATTATATCTTTGTACACATCTTTCTTAAAGTTAGAAATTTCTGCCAGGTTATAATGCACCAATAATATATATTGTAGCTTGCACCACAGACAACCATGCACAATTTTTTACTACGGCTGCTGCCTCTCACACAAAAAAACAAGCACCCTGCCATCAAGATTGATAATGCCTGCATTATGCGTGAATTAAAGGTTTATATGTGCGATGATTTATAATTGCATGCACCACCTTACAGAGGCTGCTGTAGCGAACCTATAGTTTCATTTTGAATGTCCTCTCGGGGTTGGCACAAAACATGTTTGAGTCATCGAGAGTTTTGTCGGTTAACGATGCTCTATGTTACATTTCGTACCATTCTTGAGGCATTGGCAAGGGTACCACGGAATACACTCTGGAGTGTAATTAAAATAAATTTAGTCAGTGTAGAGGACAAAACACCTAGACTGTGGTCCTGAATAGACGTTTCCCAGTCAGTGTAAGTGTAAACCAGTGATACATCACCATAATGTGATGGTAACTATTAGAAAGCAGATCATACTCACCTACTTTAATAGATGTATTTGCCTGGGAGAGTATTTATTCGAATCAATGATTTAAGTGAGGGAAATAAGGGCAGAGTGCTGCATTTCTTACGCACTTTACCAACTGTTAAAGTAGTTTGTAAATGCACATGATGTTCCATTGATCCCAGTGTAAAATTAAAATGCTCCAGCGCTTATTGTACATCGTTGTCAAGCATTTGGTACTCATGCACATTCGTTTACTTTCCATACATGGTTTTCATGGTGGTGGAAGACATTACAGTTCCAGTGATGCTCGCCGGTACAAGTTATAATGGGGCTTTCAAAGAGCCAGATTGCCATTAGGTAGATCAGGCACACCCAAGCTGCCACAACTGTGCTGGTCACCCGATCGGAGCCGTTACAACTTGTGGACGGAGGCATACTGGTTGTTTGGCGTCTTGGGAGACGGACTAAAGGTACGAGGTTAAGAACTGCTGGCCCTGACTTATTTATTTAACGATTGCTCGTTCTGGGTAGGGAGTTTGTTTGTAATCGAGATATTCTGTCCCCTTTTTGTAGTGAATTGATATCGAAGACCGAGATTTGTGTCAAGGAACGTCTTGTTGGTGAGTGTTTCATTTACTGCATTACGCTGCTTCAATTACAGATTAGAACTGTTGAGAACCTTCTCGCTACTTTAGAGTCATTTGGTGAGCCACTGTGGCCCGTTGTAGGTAGACAAATAATGATGAACAATACTGAGAGTGTTCATTATTTATTGATGTGTTTGCCATTACCCAAATTAAGAATCTACACCTACATGGCGATATATTCCAGGGTGTTTGTGTGTTGTTATTTGGCAAATGTACGATGTGCAAATTAAAAAAGCATGTGTTACATGATGACTCCATGTGACAATTAGTAGCATTAATGGCTACTGTGTGTCTCTCTTTCTAGTGCTCACTTCAGCACACTGGCAAATCTTTTTGGGTGCGGACTAACGTCGCACATGTGGCACGCCGGTTAAGGGTGAGTGCCGTTTTGTCTTTGATCGTTTTACAACTTCCATGACAGTACTTGGAGATATTTAGTCCGCATATTCATTTGTTGTTACAGGTACCCACTGATATTGGGGTCATTAACCTACGTGCACATTGTCCCCCCCCCTCCCTCGTCCTGATAAAGACCCGCCCCTGAGGAACCTACCCACCCAGTATTTTGTTTTGGGTCGAAACGTCGACAATTCTCTTCCTTTGGAGCCTGTACCAACGTTTTCCTGTCCCTTCCCCCTTCCTCCCTTTTCCCGTTGTCTCCTGTGCCAATCCAGGAATACGGAGGACTATCCAACCATGTGCCAGCAAGAAAGAATCACATTTTTGCGAGCTTTTATTTTAGGACAGGCTCACTTACGTTTGTCATTTTAAAAAATTCTATTTTTTCTACACTGACCATCTTGGTCACTTTACACGAGCACTTACTTTCACTCTTTTCTGTGCACACTTATTGACAGTGAACCCCATTTGTAAATATTTGTATTTTATATTTGCTATTTTCAAAAATTATATATTAAATGAGTAAGTCTCTCGGACTCTGGTGAGACATAATTGCTTGGTTTTATGTGTATTTTTTCTTGTATCAACTGATATTTTGGACTACTGTATCTGTCATGGTCTGTTCTAAATGAACCATAATGGATTTAATCTAGTAATGACAAAAGTGACTAATCAAACTATATCTTTATATTGTATATGCTGATTTGATGTCTAGGACCAACTGTTGACTATAATACTTGATACCCAGGTCCTTTGACTACAATCGGGTTACCCCTTGTTTTATAACAAGGTCACCCGATCAACAGCAGCCCAACTACTTAGCCAATAAGGGACAAACACAATGTTCAAAAAGAATGTAGTACTGCAAGTGATTTATTTTTTGAAAAAACGATTCTTTAGCATTTATTATTATTATTCTGCTATTTACAATTGTTCTTATTTTAAAAAATCATGATATTTACCATATATGTTTCTGCATCTTCATGCGACTTTTTTTGGTTGCAGAAATCGTCGACGGGATCTAGATGTAATATTGAGTTTGATTAGAATATCTTATTGGTGAAACAAAATAAAACCTTAAACATTTCAGGTGCATCTGGTACATGTTTTAAACAGTACCACCCCGCAAAAAACGTTTTTAAGGGCAGGTATGTATAGAGGATGGAAATTTATTATTATTAAAATTGGCAGAAATTTCACCAAAAATACGAATCATCGAAATTCTATGTTGACTACTACTCTGCATGTTCATATGCATACAAATTAGTACATTCAAAGCAATTATCATTTAGTGCTAGTTTTATTCAACCTTTTTTGTATCTAAGGTGCTCTTTATGATGGCGTGACGATTACCAGCCCCGCACCAGCATTGGCGATCCTACCACCATCACAATCTGATTCACCCTATGCAACATTGGAATGGCTTTGGGAATCTCATTGGTTACGCAGCGGGTCAAGCAAGGTGGTCCGTTTATGTTCGCCTTGCGTACCACTGCACAATGGCATCACTGCATCCGTGCTTTACACGCACTGACGTAGTGATTAGGATCAGCTGTTGATATTCCCACTGCTAAATTGACTATCAGGGAATGTCTTTGGCGGAATGTTGCTTGCACCCTCTGTGGGATTGGGGGTGTGCCCTTGGTGTGTACAGGAACACACATACATTTCAATGAACAAAGTGTCAGTCCACGCGTTCTGCCTGACATATTGTTCATGAAAAATGTACATAGTTGACTTTTGGTGAGGTAACAGGGACCCCCTGAAAGGGATAAATTTCCTGGGTCAGGGTTAAGCAAACATATGCAAGGGTAAAGGCCCAAGCCAAAAATACAAAGTCTGACAAAAACAGGAAGAAAGACACACCATAAGGAGAAGAGGGACTCAAGGAAAATTATTATATGATAAAGTGAAAAGTTTAATTACATTAATAAAACATTGATATGAACATATTCATTGATACACATGATTAAAAATGAGAGGATAAAAAAATTGATTTTTATAAAATAAGCTGTTACTCCAAAGAAATATACATAGGTCACAAAAACGTTATAATGATAATGCCCAGAAAATGTTGAGGATGCTGATTTCTGTCGATGCGTTTCGACACAGCTTTTTGTGTCTTCCTCAGGACAATATCAGCAAAATTCTAAGGTTTAAACAAACAAAGAGTCACAAAATCTCCTTATGTCAGTCACAATTAATGCCTTATTACTATATACAGTGATATTACCATCTGTTTGTCAGACATGAAAAAATACATATATATATAACATGATACATCGCTAGAGAGACCATTTAGACAGATATATTTCCTATATACACATATTTCTATATACATATA
The DNA here is from genome assembly GCF_964261635.1 of Lissotriton helveticus. NCBI lineage: Eukaryota > Metazoa > Chordata > Amphibia > Caudata > Salamandridae > Lissotriton > Lissotriton helveticus. The sequence continues at coordinate 1,317,938,818 of NC_136065.1, read as the reverse complement.
TATATAAATTTACAATACAATTAACTAAAACATTTGTGTAAGCAAATCAATAACTTATTTTCACAATGTTTTAGGGCTAGAAAAGAGGAGAACAAGAAAGAAAAGAGAGAAAAACAGGAAGATAGGAGGAAAGAAAGAAAAGGGGGGTAAGGGGGGTGGGGGAGGGGTAGAGAGAAGAGAACGGGGGGGAAAGGAAGGTGGAGAGGGGGTCAGGGTAGAGGGAAAGGGGAAATTAGTAGAGGGGGGAACAAAAGTTTACGATCTATGCCATACTTTTTTGCCTATCTAATTTATCGTTCGCAAGGAGATATGCTCCCATCTCTCTCTCATAGTATAACCTATCTGAAGAGCCCGACGAAACTTTACAAAAAAAGGGGGGAAAAACATCTATTGTGGCATGCTATCAAAAAGAGAGGGCCTATTATTCCAGACTTTTCAAATAGAGTTATTACATAATCCCTAGTTATTCACTTGATCTATTTTTTAATTCTAGAGAAGCTACTCTATTATTTATTTTATCCTACAATTCTTACCTTGAGTAGAGCTGGAAAAGTCTTAAAAACAGGAAGCCGAGTAGATGAAGGCTTCGTTTTAAGCACTGAGAAAAAAATTAACATAGGAAGGAAATGCACTAACATTAGTTGACTTTCAAGTGAGAGATATTTCCTAAATTATCATATTAGTTCACAGGGATAGGGGGATATTTAATATTTAGGAAAGTACCTATCAAATGCGGAGTTTAAGAGGACCCAGAGATTCCTTAGTATCGTGAGTTCTGTGTATTTCTTGATAATTATAAAAACAAGTTTCATTCAGTTGATGCTGAAAAGAAGAAAGATAATGCACCTTATTAAATGTGCTTTTTCAAAGGCATGATCTTAGTAAAGCACAGTGCGAAAAAAGTCTATATTGTTTTGGAGTTTAGCAAGCAATTACCTGCACTCGTGTGCACACCCTTTAGGTTTAGAAAAATACATAGTTGACTTTTACCATTGCACACTGTAAAGCAGCCAGCATCACCGTCCATAAATTGAAAGGCCAAAAATGCCCCCGCATTACTGTCTGACGCATTCTAATTGTGCTGATGGCACTGCTGTACATCTTGATGGTGGTACCGTGAACAATATGACGGCTGGTGGACTGATGTCCTTCCTGTGTCATATTGAACGGTAGGTAAGGATCACAGAGGTAATATTCAAATAATAAAAGGTAGACAAATTAACATAATTTAACAATTTTACTGCAACAAATACATATTACTGTGATTAAGAAATGTTCAAAAAGTCCCAAAATATAAAAACATTGGACCTTTTTATACATTCACACACAACATTTACATAACTTTATACTTTTGAATACTTTTTTCAATATTTTTAATGTTTTTTATTTTAATATAATTATCCCAAAAAATTAATAGATAACAAACCAATATAAACAATCTGTTGACTCAATTGCATGACCAATTTCAAAAAAATTTACAAAAAATGTTCAACTCCAACCTGATGAATACATTAGATCCAGCGCAATCTTTAATCTTAAATCATCAATTTTTGTTTTTTTTTGATCAATGTCTGCTAGTGACTGCTGACTCAGGTAGTGATCTGCAAACTAAGAAGACATATGAAATTCATACTAGCATAAGTAATGGTCGAGTACAAAGTAATGTTTGTAAAAATGATCATATTTATTAATAATATGTTTAACTAAATAATTGTGTTAATAGGATGTCGATTAGAAAAAGGCAAAAAAGCTCATTGGAGTTTCCACAAACACATCAGAGGTCTGAAACCAGACTGCATTATTGCCATACTAGTGGTCTGGTTAAAACCCATGCTGGAATACTGCTCAGACTTTAATGGGCTCATTGACATTGACTGTGCGGTTGTGAGCGATGAAATCTTTGAAAGTCAGCGCATACCGCATAGCATACATTTTAAGATGAATTTTCTGGATTTCGTCTACCCATTTACAATGGTTAGCACACAATTAAAAGGCATTGGAAAAGTTACTTTGGTGAACAATAACAGGGCCACATGTCCCCCTGGCCCTCCGCATTGTGAAATTCGAGGTCACAAGTTGTGCCCCAAAAACATTACATGCAACATGTATCATGGCACTGCCAGATACCTGCCAGAGAGAAGAAACACCATCAAGCAGGTCAAGTAAATGACACACTTACTTAATTTAACTGTTGCTCACAATCAATTCTGCCATGTTTCTTAAATTTTGCATTTAACTTAAAAAGGGAAAGAGAACAAAGACTTTACATTTTATTTCAGAAAAATAATTTAGGCAACATTCACAAAGGTAAATTGGAAGTATTCAGAATGCTTAATCTTTTTCTTATAAATAAGTGTTTTATTAGTACATTGCGAAAGCTGAAAGACAGGATGACCAAAGATGAAGAAAAAAGAATATGCCGTTTTTTTCATTTGTAAAGTTATACATTCTTTCAAACAACAACAAAGCCAACTGTAAAATCAGCTTTTTTCATTATGCTCATACTGTTGCGGGCATAAACACAACTTACAATTGATAATATTGACGGATCATACGACCTACCCATATATCCGATCGTATTATCTAAACTGGGTAATTTGACTTACTATTGGTGTTTCTGCTTATGCGAAAGAAGAAGGTCTTAATATCACGTTGGTGACGAAACGCGTTGGCAGCTAGCAATTTTCAGAATTTCCAATTTTCTTGAATAAAAAGGTTCCCAACACAACTTTCAAGACTTGGACTTCACCTTTTTGTTGGAAAGTGTTTATGTTATATGTCTGAAAAATACTGTTGCACTATTTGGCAAAAATTATAATTTGTGTATAATTTCCCTTTTGCGGGTCACTGTGCTTTTCTCATTGTATGTGATGTTTTGCATCACTATTTAGGGGGTGTTCACGGGTCACGCCCTCGACCAATACGCACAGGGTTCTGAGCATTTGATAATAGACTATACATAGTGGAACAGTGTGCAGGTAGAAAATAGCTCTGACCCCAGTCTTGCTGTGTTTTTTACTTATTATTTAAACTAGCATCTTAAAAGGGATCAAAGTGTCTTGAAATGTTTTAACATGAAAGATTGTTAGAATAACCGGCAAAGTTTCCTTGTACCACACATTTTGGCTTAGTCAAAACTCTATTTACTGTTAATGAACATTACTGAGAACAATCATTTATATCACAAAAAGAATTAAGTTTTTCGGAAAAAATTAAACATTCTTACATTTGCTAACACAATTAATGATAAATAGGGTTTGGAAAATATATAACCATCATGCAAAAAACACCGCAGTTTTAAGTGTCTTTTTGCTTGGGAGTAGATTGTATCACCAATTCCCTTAAATGGTCGTCTGGATGCTTAATAGCCACTAGGAAAGCCCTTTGGAGACATATGAATTTAGATGTTACAAACTACAGCTGGTCCAGCTAACAAAATCAATATGAAACAAGTAAAAACCATTGTCATAAATAATGATTGATTCTTAAAAGAAATACATTTTGTTTTTTTATTATTCTAGCATTTTTCTGAAATGGGTACCTCCAATTATTCAAGAATTTTTTGTAGCTCTGAAGATTGGCTGTCATAGAATCATACACTCTAACTTTCTTTGTAATAGGTTTTAATACCTGTGGGAATTAAGTAAATTTAATTTGAAAAACCCCATTGGGAATACAAACATAATAAATACATGTGATTTGTACTTTAAACACTCTGTTCATACCGATCAATGTATTGACAAAATTTTTTAAATAGTTCAAAAAAATTAAATGGGCACAGATAATATCACACAAGTACCCACGTACAGCTTCACATTATTCCTTCTGTTTCATCCTGTAATTTAATATAAAATGTGGATTTTATTAGTATTTGGGTAAGGCAGAAACACTATGCAATATTTTTGTCATATGCAAGATTTGAGTATGGCATTTGACCAACTGTTTTTGTATATGGTGCTTATTTTTGTAAGTGGAACACCATACACTAAACAAAATACCCATTTGAGTCGACTTTAGATTTGTAAGAAAACCTAGTAAAGCTCTATAAGTTGCAGCTGATAATAGTTGCCTTTTTGCTTAGTCCCAAATGAGTATCAAAAAGCTTTGTTTCAATATGCATAATGTATTGGGACAAGGGTAACTAAAAAATAATAATACAGTGTTCCAAAAAAAACATAATCACTAGCACAATGAAATCAAGCTCAATTTCATAATAAAAGTTTAATCTGCGATAACTTCAAATTATTTCAATTTCCAAACAGATAAAATATCATGAAATGCTCCACAAAATTAGTCATTGCACCATAGCAATAAATGTTATTGAGGCAGTTCCAAAAAACATAAGAGTACTAAAATAGCAACATTATTACATTTTTTTATTACTCGCTGTTCCAGGATGCACAGCTGCTGGAAATGTTTACTCAAAATTTTATATTTTATTTTAAAAAGTCCACTTCAAAGAAAACAAAACGGCATCAATGTGAAAGCATGAACACGGTGCTTCTACCTGGCGGCAGATGGGTGAAAGCAACGCTGCGGCGGCATGAGTGTACAGAGCACACCCAGCATTTGCAATGCTGGTTGTGGTCTGACAATTAAAAAAGAGTTGATTAAACACAAGTGCTGAATAAGGGAACTCCAGGAAAGCGCACCAAAAATGTTTTTAGGCAGTGCTGCTTCCGGAATAAACGGAAGTGACGCTTCGGCTCTACAGCCAATATGAAGCCCGTTTCGAAAAAGGATGCCAACGTTAAACCAATGGGAAGAGGCAGTAGAAATTGAGTGGAGCGTCACTCAATTGAAAGATTACTTAATGCCTCATAGAGGCAGCGCCTGCACTACTCTATACGAGCATTAAAAAAGTATGTAGAGTTGTGGAACACAGACGTGATATAAAGTTAAGATGTACCTGCAAGCAGAGGTTACAGAGTCATGGGCACTCAGGAGTGACCAGGAGGCACTGAATACAAATGCCAACCTATGCAGGAATGCAGGAGAGTTTAACATTTTGTTTAAACTTTCAAGATGTGTCGAACTGGCAATGCCTTAGACGACCAGTATCCGCATACTACCTTTATTACATCCGATTTGTAGCGAAAGTGATCGTTTTCCGACAGGGTCATAAATATTTCTTTACAGATGACAACAATGAGGTTACCAATAATTGTGCAGTGTCAGATAAAGGTAGGTCAAAAGGACTCACCATGTGATGGTGAGTCAGAGCAAGTCACATGCAATTGGTACAATCCACTGGTGTTAAACAAGACACTCAGTCAAAAATGACACGAGTAGCTAAAGGGCCACTAGCAGCCAACAAAGAGATGCAGGCATGCAGTGCAGAGAATGTTTATCCAGGTGCTGATCTTGGATGAAGATGATGATGGAGGTATGAACACATTTGAGCCTAAACATCTCTGGGGGAGGCAACTCGCAATTACAACAGCAAGTTGTCTCAGTGCACAGGGTTTATGTTCCAGCACATAAAATGCAGTGTACTGGCCTAAAAATTATTTACAGTACAGATCATGCCTTGAGTGTGATGCTGAACCATAAAGTATGTTCCTTGATCCTGTTCGAGTCAATGGGAGCCCATAATAGGCATACAGTGCAGCAGAGTTAGGGTGCCTGTACATGCAGGTGATTTATTATTGTGAGAAGTTGGCCTGGTATATGATGCTCACTAGTTCTAGTGATCACCTTGTACCATGCCAAGCAACCCTTATGATGATTGGTTGTAAGTCAACCTTATAGACCAGCTATCCTAGTAGCGTGGACAAAGCAGTCTTAGGCTAAACTCTGTAAAGGCATGTGAAGCAAGCTGTTTTACCATACACAATCCTCTTGAATACCAAATGAAAGGACACCACACAGATATAAATTGAAAATATATATATATTTATTTACTACAAATATCCCCTATACTCTTTATGAGCACAGAAGCAAATGCGTTAAAACAAAACACAGTTTAAATACACAAAAGTTGCACAATATGGATGAGCCCTAGGGGCCACTTAAACCATATACTAAAATAGTGGTATAAGAACCACCAATGGGAAAGGAAATAGGCCTAGGGCCTGGGGAATCCCTGGAGCTGTTCGGGACTAACAGTGAAGAAGTCGGGAAAGGCCCGCGGGACTCGGGTGCAGTGCTCAAAGTGCACGCATGCACCAATGCAATGTCAATGGTGCGTAAAAGTTATAAAGTTACTGTTTTAGGAAACTTCCGACTGACCTAGAAGGACAAAACTTTAGATCTAGGCACTAGAGGTGTGTACCAGTGTAGGAACACCGGCGTTGCTGAGTTACCTCACCCACAGGAAGCGGGTGCATAGGTGCCAAGTAGTGTCGGGTTTCGTCACGCAGGTCGATAGTGCCTGGAGATGAAGATGCTGCAGGCCGGTCGTCGAGGAGAGTTCCGGTGGATCCAAGGATGAATCTGAAGAGGTGAAGACCTGAAAGCAGAGGGGACAATGTTCAAAGTCACTAGCCAGTGACTACCGTGGAACCAGGATGGAACCAGGCGATGTCGGGTGCAAACAGGTGATGAGGTGCAGCTTGTCTCCGTAGCCATGTGGACACGAAGAGGTCAAGGACGTCCAGGAGTCGATCACGAGCTGTCCCAAGAAGGCTCTAGCTGATGGCGGTATCGGCAACTTGATTGAAGCAAACAGGCCTTGGCTAATGCAAGCCACGCAGGAATTGAAGAAAGTTTAGTTCTCGGACCAGCAAGGTCAGAGTGGCCGCTCCTTTTTACAGGAGCGAGGGCCAGTCTGGAGCAACCAGACCAGCAGTGTAGATTGTAGATTTCGTCGCCAAGATGGCCACCAGCCAACGGGCTAGCGACCGGGATGACGCATCGAGTGGCAAAGTGCAAAAGGGCTCCATGCAGATCGTGGAGATGCTGGGGGGCTGATCTTTGGTGCAGATGCTGCTCGGTTGTGGGGCTTCTCAAACCCCAAAGCACAGCATCGAGGGGGCCTCGGGTGCTGCGCAGTCAGCTTCTCGGGGGTCTTTCAAGATGGCTGGTCCCACGTCTCTCGATGCCTCCAAGGGTCTCTTCTTTTCAGGGACTGTGGATCGGGCTGTGAGATGTCTGGGAATCCAGGTCTTGTCGGGCTCTGGGCTCGGGCTCTGGCGGGAGGCGGCGGCAAAGCAGACGTCGAGTTGCTGGTTGGTGCCTGTATTCACAGGGTGGTCACTCCTTGGCCACAAGGGAGATTCTCTTCAGTCTTCTGTGCAGCAGAATGTCGAAGTCCAGTTTTCTTCTTAGTTTCAAGTCGAGTTCAGGATGATCTGAAGTCTTGGGACACAGCTCCTACTCTTATTCCAAATCTAGGGGCCGGATTACCTGCTAGGTCCCTCCTCTGGGTGGGACCAGGAAGGGGGGTGGTTACACCCCCTTTCCTTTGTCCAGCTTCGCGCCAAGACTGGGGCTGGAGAGCCCCAGCACCGGTTTGAACTGGCCTATGCACAGGGACACCTTGTGTGCCCCAGGCATGTCTCATTCTATTCAGCCCTGTCCTACCCAATACACAAAATCCTGTCTGGGGTGGTGCTAGCACCTCCCAAGGCAGGAAACCCTTTGTCCAAGCCTCCCTCGCTGGAAGGACTCCCAGCAGCAGGAGGTCAGACTTGTGTCTGTGGTGGCAGCATCCATTTTGTGATGCTGAGGCTCATGTTTTACTTTACCCGGGTTTCAGGTTATGTACATGTCGTCTCCCTCTAGAAGGGTGGAATGCTACCCCCGTCGCCAGAACTGGCGAGGGGGTAGTATTCCAATTCGTATGACACCTTACTCGACATGTTTTGATAAAGCCAAACCAAAGATAGCATTTAACCACAAGGTTCATAATGCACTTAAGAGTATATGGTATGGCAGTATCATGGAACAGCTAAAGGACGTGGTTCCGAAAGCTGCAGACAGGCTCAGCTCATGCTAGAGCACCATCTCACATATTTCCAAGCACTCTGCCTCCAGGATTGATGAGGCCTTCCATAGGAGTAGCTGATAGGAACATATGTGTCCATTTTAAGTTAGATATAGAGATACTATACCTAAGTAAGGGGTGATTACACCGACTTACCCCAGCTGAGTGATCAGCCAGTTGTGTCAAATATGGAGGCCAGGGGTGGCAAAATACGTGCTGCAGCCCCTGGTAGGCCTTGGAAACACCTATGCCCTGGGTACCTGGGGTACACTGTTACAGGGGCCAATAAGGTGAACCAGTTCCAATTCGTAATGCACCTAGTGTGCATTGGCATTAATTTAGAGAGAGAACAGCAGGCTGTGGGTCTGATTAGCAGGCCCACAGCCACATTAAGTCATAAACCAGTGAAGCAAAAAGCAAAAATTTGGGGTGACCATAGGATAGCAGACCCTACTCTTCTACACAACCCCCCCCCCAAACGCAGGGACATTAGACTAACCTTGACCAGTTGTGTCTTCATGTTCTAAGTGGAAGTACCTGGAGAGACCATCTGCATTACCATGGTCAGTCCCTGGGCGGTGCTCCACTATAAAGTCCATCCCCTGTAGGGAAATGGACCACCTGAGCAGTTTGGGATTTTCACCCTACATCTGATTAAGCCATAAGAGGGGCTTATGGTCGGTCTGACTCTTGAAGTGAGTGCCAAACAAGTATGGTCTCAACTTCTTCAGGGCCCACACCACAGCAAAGGCCTCCCTCTCAATGGCTGACCAACGTTTCTCTCTAGGGGCCAGCCTTCTGCTAATAAAAGTAATGGGCTGGTCTTGACCATCTACATTAAGTTGTGAAAGCACAGCTCCCACTCCCAACTCAGAAGCATCTGTTTGGACAATGAACTCTCTTGAGTAGTCAGAACTCTTCAGGATAGGTGCAGAGCACATGGCCTTCTTCAGGTCATCAAATGCCTTTTGACAGTTTACTGTCCACTGAACCTTTTTGGGCATCTTCTTGGATGTCAGATCATTAAGAGGAGTCACAATGGACCCATAGTTCTTAACAAACTTCCTGTAGTACCCAGTCAGGCCCAAGAAAGCTCTGACCTGAGTCTGGGTAGTTGGAGGGGACCAGTCCTTTATGGTCTGGATCTTACTCTCCAGTGGTTGAACTTGGCCTCCACCTACAAGGTGGCCCAGGTATACAACTTTACTCTGACCTATCTGGCACTTGGTGGGCTTGATAGTGAGGCCTGCCTTTTGCAGAGCCTCTAGCACTTCCTTCAGGTAGACCAGGTGATCCTCCCAGGTGGAGCTGAAGACAGCAATATCATCCAGATATGCTGCGCAAAAGTCATCCAACCCAGTAAGGACTTGATTCACCAACCTTTGGAAGGTGGCAGGTGCATTTTTGAAACCAAAGGGCATCCCCACAAATTGGTAATGCCCACCTGGGGTAGAAAATGCAGTTTTGGCTTTAGACTCCTCCGCTAACCTGATTTGCCAATAGCCAGCTGTCAAGTCAAATGTGCTCAAATACTTGGCAGAAGCCAATTTGTCTATGAGCTCATCTGCCCTTGGAATAGGGTGTGCATCTGTCCTGGTGACAGCATTGAGTCCTCTGTAACCCACACAGAACCCCATCTCTCTCTTGCCATCTTTGGTGTGAGGTTTGGGGACCAGAACCACTGGGCTAGCCCAGGGGCTCTCTGAAGGCTCAATAACACCTAATTCCAGCATCTTTTGCACCTCAGTCTTTATACAGTCTCTGACATGGTCAGGCTGCCTGTAAATCTTGTTTTTCACAGGAAGACTATCACCAGTGTCCACCACATGGGTACACCAGTTAGTCTGACTGGGTGTCAATGAGAACATTTGTCTATATGACTGCAAAACTTGTCTACAGTCATTTTACTGATGTTCAGTGAGGCTGCCATCTAAGGCCACACCATCAACTGAGCCATCCTCAGGGTTCTGAGTCAGCAGGTCTGGGAGAGGGTCACTCTCTTCCTCCTGCCCCTCATCTGTAGCCATGAGCAAGCCCATGTCTGCCCTGTCAACATATGCCTTCAATCTGTTAACATGGAGCACCCTGTGGGGGCTCCTGGGAGTTCCTAGGTCCACCAAGTAGGTAACCTCTCCCTTCTTTTCAATGATAGTATGGGGTCCAGACCATTTGTCTTGGAGTGCTGCTGGGGCCACCGGCTCTAACACCCATACGTTCTGTCCAGGCTGGTACTCAGTCAAGACAGCCTTTTGGTCATGCCAAGCTTTCTGTAATTCTTGGCTGGCCTCAAGGTTTTTGGATGCCTTCTCCATATACTCAGCCATCCTGGAGCGGAGACCGAGTACATAGTCCACTATGTCTTGCTTGGGTTTTCTGAGAGGTAACTCCCATCCTTCCCTCACTAAACACAGGGGTCCTCTTACAGGGTGCCCAAACAATAATTCAAAGGGGCTGAAGCCAACCCCCATTTGTGGGACCTCTGTAAGCAAACAGAAGGCAGGGTAGAAGGATGTCCCATCTGCGCCTGAGCTTTTCTGGTAATCCTTTGATCATACCCTTTAGGGTCTTGTTGAACCTCTCAACAAGCCCATTGCATTGTGGATGATAGGGAGTGGTGAAATTGTAGTTTACACCACATTCCTTCCACATAGCTGTTAAGTATCCTGACATGAAGTTGGCATCTCTATCAGATACTACCTCCTTAGAAAACCCCACTCTGGAGAAAACTCCAAGTAAGGCCCTGGCCACAACAGGAGCTGTAGTGGTCCTAAGGGGAATTGCCTCTGGGTACCTGGTGGCATGGTCCACCACCACCAGTATGAATCTGTGCCCAGATGCTGTAGGGGGATCCATTGGACCTACAATATCAATCCCCACTCTTTCAAAGGGGACCCCCACCACAGGTAGTGGTATCAGGGGGGCCTTTGTTGTTCCACCTGCTTTGCCACTTGCTTGGCAGGTTACACAGGAGCGACAAAACTCATTTGTATCTTCAGACATGTGAGGCCAGTGAAAGTGAGGGACAAGCCTGTCCCAAGTCTTATTCTGGCCTGGGTGTCCTGCTAAGGGAATATCATGGGCCAAGGTTAGAAGGAAGCCCCTAAATTGCAGAGGTATAACCAACCTCCTGGTTGTACCAGGCTTGGGGTCTCTACCCTCTGAATAAAGGAGCCCATCATCCCAATACACTTTATGGGTACCTTGAGCATTCCCACCAGCCTCAGCAGCAGCCTGCTGTCTGAGGGGTTCAAGAGAAGGACAGGTTAACTGAGCCTGCCCCAAGTCTGCCCTAGAAGGTCCCCCTGTCCCCAGAAACTCAACCTGATCAGGTTCAAGCTCTTCAGGGACAGTTCCTTCAAGGGTCTCAAGATTATCTTCCTGTGAAGGCTGATCCTCACTTGTAGGCAGTTGGGAAGGCACAGCCTTTACCCTCCTGTTCTTCTTCTTTGAAGGTGCTTGGTCCATTGTTCCAGGATCCAAGACCTGAGGTTCAGAGAGGCACTTTTTGGCCTGTGACCTGGTCACAGCAAGGACATGTGATGATATCCCTAACATCTCTGCATGAGTCCTGTACCCAACTTCCGACCATAGAGAGCTCTCCAGGTCATTGCCCAACAAACATTCAACTGGGAGATCTGCACTAACCACAACACTTTTTAGGCCAGTTACCCCTCCCCAGGAGAAATTAACAATTGCCACACTATGTGTAGTAGTGACATTGCTAGCATTGGTCACCAGGTAATTATCACCTGGTATGTATTGTCCAGGGTCCACAAAGTTAGGTGTCACAATAGTGACACTGGCACATGGGTCCCTGTATGCTTTAACCACTTTTTCATTAATCAAAGGCGTCTGCCTGTACTTGCCCAGATTACTGGGGCTGACAGTAGTGGACAAATCTATTTCCACATCACAAATCAGAACAGCCTGTGTAGGGGTTCTGACTAGGTCAGACTCTCCCTCAGTTCCCAAGGTGATACCTACTACCCCCTTAGTTTGTGGACCAACAGTGCTGACTGTACTATTGGGTGCAGGTGCCTTAGGGGCTGCAGTGTTGGGGGCTCCACCCTTTTTACACTCACTGGTCCAGTGAGATGTGTTTTTACAAATACTACACCAGGGTTTTCTTTGACCTTCTTTCTTCTTCTTCTTGGAAGTTTGGGACCCACCCTCAGTATTAGTTTGGGGCCCTGTTGAATGTAAATGTAAATGTAGTATACTTGTAAAGCGCACAGCTGCCCCAGCAACGGGGCGTCCCGACGCTGTATAACTCTGGGGAACCCGTCCTGGCTTTCCCTGTGGGATGGTCCCTTGCTGGGAGTCCCCAAGGTAGAGCCAGGCATCCCCGGAATTGGTGGGGCCGTTGTGGAGATTAGGCAAGCTAATGCCCAGAGTTGCCGAGTGGAACCCCTGATTAGAGTAAGCACCGAAGCGAGAATTATCGAGTCCGCTGACCAAGGTCCACGACCCTGCCGCGTCGGGAATTGAACCCTGGTCCCGGGCTGACTTCTGCTCTCAGCCCTGCAGCCTCTAGCCAGTGAGCCACACTACACCACTTCTGGTCTTTAGCTTTCTGCTCCCCAACCTTCTGGTCTGTTTTCTTTTGGTCACCACCCTGGTTCTGGTTCTGGTTCTTTTGCTTAACTCTGGTTCTAACCCATTTGTCTGCCCTCTTTCCCAATTCTTGGGGAGAGGTCAGATCTGAGTCAACCAAATGTTGATGCAACTGCTGGTTCTGACAATTATTTAAAATTTGTTCTCTCATAAGCAAATTGTACAATCCTTCATAGTCTGTAACCTTACTTCCCAGCAACCAGCCCTCCAGAGCCTTAGTGGCACATTCAACAAATTCAGACCAGTCCTGAGTCTGTGTGTTCTGGGTCTCTCTGAACATTAACCTGTACTGTTCAGTGGTTAAGCCTAACCCATCTATCAGAGCACTCTTCAGGACCAGGTAGTTTCTAGAATCCCCATCACTAACTGTGAGGAGTCTGTCTCGGCCTCTACCTTCAAAGGAGAGCCACAAAGTTGCTGCCCACTGCTCCTGAGGGATCTGCTGTACTCTGCAGGCTCTCTCAAGTGCCGTCATCCATTTGTGGATATCATCCCCAGCTTTGTAGGGGGGCACAATCTTACTCCGGTTTCTATTGTCATAGGACCTGTCTTTATCCCTAAGGATAGTGCTGCCACCAGTGGATCCTAATCCACTCTCTCTAGGCTGTCTTGCTCTAGCAAGTTTCTCTTTGGCCAGGGCAACTTCTAGTTCTTGCTTCTGGATCCTAAGCTCAGCCTCTCTCATTTTGGCCTCATGTTCTCTTCTCTGAGGGCTAGTCAACCCCCTTCTGGAGTGACCATTAGAACCTCTAGAAGCTTGGGAGGTGTTGGATTCACCTGAGTGATTCCTCCTCCTCCTTTGCTCCTGGTTAAGTCCACTTGGGGGTCTGAATGGGTTGGACCCACTTTCAGTCCCAAATAGGCTTAAATTAGCCTGGTTAAGCCTGCTGACTAACACCTGACTATTTCTACCATCACCAGAATCACTTTCTTCCTCCTCCTCTTCCTCTTCCTCATACTCAGGCTGAGTATCCCCAGTGGTCTTGTTTTCCTCATCTATCTGGATGACAGGGACAGGGACATCAGTGTTATCATCTTCAGAGGGAGAGCCTCCTTCTCCAGACCCTTTGGGGTTAGGATGGGAGGTCTTTAGAGCTTCAGACTGGTCTAAAAGCTCCCTGAGGTGTGCTGTAGTAGGGGTTGGACCCGTCTTGACACCTCTTAAGGTACACAGCTGCCTCATTTCTTTAAAGTTTAACATAGCAAATTTGGATGGTGCCTTTGGAGGGTCACTCTCAACAGGGACAGGTACAGTGGATCCCTCTGCTCCAGACATTGCTCTAGTGTGGGTGGATATGTTGCAATCTACCTACACTGGTGTTTACCTACTAAACCTATCTAGGAGTTGTAGTCAGGGTGTGCTACTCCCTATCGTCTACAACAACTAAGTTCAGTAGAACTTAAGTATACTAGTCTTGTTTTATATGTACCTAACAGGTGCCTGTATGATCTTTCAAATGATACTCTCAAAGATTGTAATGGTAAAACAACAGCAAGCTCAAATCCCAACCGCTGCTCACCAATGTGAGAAGTTGGCCTGGTATATGATGCTCACTAGTTCTAGTGATCACCTTGTACCATGCCAAGCAACCCTTATGATGATTGGTTGTAAGTCAACCTTATAGACCAGCTATCCTAGTAGCGTGGACAAAGCAGTCTTAGGCTAAACTCTGTAAAGGCATGTGAAGCAAGCTGTTTTACCATACACAATCCCCTTGAATACCAAATGAAAGGACACCACACAGATATATATTGAAAATATATATATATTTATTTACTACAAATATCCCCTATACTCTTTATGAGCACAGAAGCAAATGCGTTAAAACAAAACACAGTTTAAATACACAAAAGTTGCACAACATGGATGAGCCCTAGGGGCCACTTAAACCATATACTAAAATAGTGGTATAAGAACCACCAATGGGAAAGGAAATAGGCCTAGGGCCTGGGGAATCCCTGGAGCTGTTCGGGACTAACAGTGAAGAAGTCGGGAAAGGCCAGCGGGACTCGGGTTCAGTGCTCAAAATGCACGCATGCACCAATGCAATGTCAATGGTGCGTAAAAGTTATAAAGTTACTGTTTTAGGAACGTTCCGACTGACCTAGAAGGACAAAACTTTAGATCTAGGCACTAGAGGTGTGTACCAGTGTAGGAACACCGGTGTTGCTGAGTTACCTCACCCACAGGAAGCGGGTGCATAGATGCCAAGTAGTGTCGGGTTTCGTCACGCAGGTCGATGGTGCCTGGAGATGAAGATGCTGCAGGCGGGTTGTCGAGGAGAGTTCCGGTGGATCCAAGGATGGATCTGAAGAGGTGAAGACCTGAAAGCAGAGGGGACAATGTTCAAAGTCACTAGCCAGTGACTACCGTGGAACCAGGATGGAACCAGGCGATGTCGAGTGCAAACAGGTGATGAGGTGCAGCTTGTCTCCGCAGCCACGTGGACACAAAGAGGTCAAGGATGTCCAGGAGTCGATCACAAGCTGTCCCACAAAGGCTCTAGCTGATGGCAGTATCGGCAACTTGATTGGAGCAAACAGGCCTTGGCTAATGCAAGCCGCGCAGGAAGTGAAGAAAGCTTAGTTCTCGGACCAGCAAGGTCAGAGGGGCCACTCCTTTTTACAGGAGCGAGGGCCATTCTGGGGCAACCAGACCAGTGGTGTCAATCATAGATTTTGTCACCAAGATGGCCACCAGCCAACGGGCTAGCGACCGGGATGACGCGTCAAGTGGCAAAGTGCAAAAGGGCCCCACGCAGATCGTGGAGATGCTGGGGGGCTGATATTTGGTGCAGATGCTGCTCGGTGGTGGGGCTTCTCAAACTTCAAAGCACAGCATCGAGGGGGCCTCGGGTGCCGCGCAGTCAGCTTCTCGGGGGTCTTGCAAGATGGCTGGTCCCACGTCTCTCGATGCCTCCACGGGTCTCTTCTTTTCAGGGACTGTGGATCAGGCTGTGAGATGTCTGGGAATCCAGGTCTTGTCGGGCTCTGGCGGCGGCAAATCAGATGTCGAGTTGCTGGTTGGTGCCTGTATTCACAGGGCGGTCACTCCTTGGCCACAAGGGAGATTCTCTTCAGTCTTCTGTGCAGCAGAATGTCGAAGTCCAGTTTTCTTCTTAGTTTCAAGTCGAATTCAGGATGATCTGAAGTCTTGGGACACAGCTCCTACTCTAATTCCAAATCTAGGGGCCGGATTACCTGCTAGGTCCCTCCTCTGGGTGGGACCAGGAAGGGGGGTGGTTACACCCCCTTTCCTTTGTCCAGCTTCGCGCCAAGACTGGGGCTGGAGAGCCCCAGCACCGGTTTGAACTGGCCTATGCACAGGGACACCTTGTGTGCCCCAGGCATGTCTCATTCTATTCAGCCCTGTCCTACCCAATACACAAAATCCTGTCTGGGGTGGTGCTAACACCTCCCAAGGCAGGAAACCCTTTGTCCAAACCTCCCTCGCTGGAAGGACTCCCAGCAGCAAGAGGTCAGACTTGTGTCTGTGGTGGCAGCATCCATTTTGTGATGCTGAGGCTCATGTTTAACTTTACCCGGGTTTCAGGTTATGTACATGTCGTCTCCCTCTAGAAGGGTGGAATGCTACCCCCGTCGCCAAAACTGGCGAGGGGGTAGTATTCCAATTCGTATGATACCTTACTCGACATGTTTTGATAAAGCCAAACCAAAGGCAGCATTTAACCGCGAGGTTCATAATGCACTTAAGATTATATGGTATGGCAGTATCATGGAACAGCTAAAGGACGTGGTTCCGAAAGCTGCAGACAGGCTCAGCTCATGCTAGAGCACCATCTCACATATTTCCAAGCACTCTGCCTCCAGGATTGATCAGGCCTTCCATAGGAGTGGCTGATAGGAACATATGTGTCCATTTTAAGTTAGATATAGAGATACCATACCTAAGTAAGGGGTGATTACACCGACTTACCCCAGCTGAGTGATCAGCCAGTTGTGTCAAATATGGAGGCCACGCCAGGGGTGGCACAATACGTGCTGCAGCCCCTGGTAGGCCTTGGAAACACCTATGCCCTGGGTACCTGGGGTACACTGTTACAGGGGCCAATAGGGTGAACCAGTTCCAATTCGTAATGCACCTAGTGTGCATTGGCATTAATTTAGAGAGAGAACAGCAGGCTTTGGGTCTGATTAGCAGGCCCACAGCCACATTAAGTCATAAACCAGTGAAACAAAAAGCAAAAATTTGGGGTGACCATAGGATAGCAGACCCTACTCTCCTACAATTATCTCATTCAAATTTTGATTATTTTTGATGTCTTGATTCACCACAGGCATTGTGAACAACCTGTATGGTTCACACACACAGATGTTTCAGAAAAAAGAAAATAAATATGACAATAGCAGGATCTGCTGGAATTTCCCCAATTGCATTTTTGGTTCCATTTATTGCGGTCCACTACATTCGAGAGTGTCCAGATGGTCAAACGCTAAATGGTATGTGATGTAAAACTAGCCCAATGACGAACTAAGTAACACACCAAAAAGTAATCAATTTATTACCGACTGTAAAGGATTTGGATGAATGTGGTGTCCAACACCACATAAAAAATGGGCCTGCACAGTGGGGAAAAAACTACCATGTCCTTTGCCCAGTTAAAAGCCAGTGTTGGAGGAAACATCTATCTGACATGGTTTCAAAGTAGAGTTTGCAAGGGAGGCACCAAGTGAGTACTTTAATCAATCTCAGAGGTGCTACCAAGCACCCCTAGCCGAATGCAATACAATCATCGATGTCTGGTAGGTGGTCACACCTAGCCTTGACACGAAATGTTTTGTTATGGCATACACTGTTGAAAAGTAGATTCATCAGCAGTAGGGAAGAACATTTTATTTGCAGCAGCAGCTTTACCTTGCAGTTCAGTTATGAAAGACAGGCCCGCGAAGAACTGTGGGCCTCCAAGAGAAGCTTTATTGTGCATTTAAAGATACATCCCACTAAAGTTTTACATGTCTGAATGTATATCTCCAACATGTTGGTTTTAAAACATGGGAGGGTTTGTTGTAGACAGTTTTTAGTTGTTCAAAACACAATGCGCGAAGGTCACACCATATAAACTAATGAATGTTTATCTTACATTGAGGGACAAATGGACTACGTATGCTGTCTGTGCGTCAGTCACATGCTCTGTCATGCATAAACGTATAACAAAGCAACCGGACTTTAGTAGTCAAAGGCCTAATTTATGTTTGACTTTAAATTTTTAAGCATATTGAAAATATAAATTGAGAAACATTTACATTTAGAAACTGCTGCTAGCATCAGCTTACATATGCTGTAATTGCATTTTTCTTACAAATATTGTAGAGTTTTCTTACAGTCTGGCATATGACATGCTTCATCAATTGGCAGAACACCTGGTTTGACTATGCCCT
Organism: Lissotriton helveticus; assembly: GCF_964261635.1. Lineage (NCBI taxonomy): Eukaryota > Metazoa > Chordata > Amphibia > Caudata > Salamandridae > Lissotriton > Lissotriton helveticus. The sequence continues at coordinate 1,317,920,877 of NC_136065.1, read as the reverse complement.
GTTGACATTCATTTTATTTACGTTTTTAAACATACAATTGTACACCAGTAGCCACTATTGAGTATACCTAAGTACTCACCTTGTCAAATGTGTGGACGTAGCACAGATACTTTTTATTACAATTGCTGGAAATCAATTACAATTGTCATACATACATAATAAGACCAGAAAAAAGTGTGTGTGGAACTGAAAACAGATTTTACGTTCCTTCAAGTCCTCTATTACAGTTACAAACCTTCTTTAATTTGTCATCAATAAAGTAAAAAACTCTGGCTCTTACGTAAAAGAAAAAAAGTTGCACTCACTAAAAGAATCCAATGTGCTCCAGTATTCGTGGGACACAGAACAGTTTCCTTATTCTCATAAGGTACCTGCATATAATAGAATGTTGTCATGAATTACTGAAGGTGTGTCTTGTATTCCATACTTATTAAACTTAGTTTATTTTATAGGTTTCAATGTTTTAAAAATGTTATTCCTCAAAGTAAACATATTTGTTTTTTTCACAGGGACATAGGTTCACAGCATACAGACAGGTGAGATGTTGACCATTGCTAAAAATTTTGAATTTCATATTTGTATGCCTCATATATGCTCCTTAATATTTGCAATTAAAAATAATTAAACCATGAAAGTTTGAAAAGTCAAACAAGGAAATAATGTATTTACCCGAAACACAGACGAACGATATTGACCCATGAATATACAGGATGAAACTGTTGCAGAAAGTGCCAAACACTAATGTTAAAATAAAATGAAAACGTTAAACATATCCTTTTTTATTTTTTTTATTTTTTTTTATTGGAAGCAGGTCAGGATACAAACGTAGTTCAGTAAATTCACAAATAATATAAGACTACATACATCTCACTTTGTATATAAGGACAGCCAAGAGCGAAAAACATAAATACAAACTGAAAAAGATAGAGCAACCAAAAGTAAAGCTAAAGCTATCGGGAGACCAAAAACAAGATAATTTTAACATTGGCTTCCAGTTTATATCAATTAACAGACATACGTAATAAACAGATCGACAGCGTACAGCTATCCCAATTCCCCCAGAATCCACCGCTGGACTGGCACCCAAATTTTCTCTCCTAAAGCTCTTTTTTTCCGGCCTTTTGTTTTATATATGGCATGTTCTAAGTTAAACATAGCTAGAAGACGAGCCCTCCATGTGAAAAAAGATGATGGTTCTGGGCTAATCCATTCCTGAGTAATGCAGCCCCTGAAAATCGCCATTGATATATACAACAGGTTTCTCTTCTCGTCCGCCACTGTATCTACAGATACCCCTATCAATGCTAGCTCTGCTGTTAATTTTACTGGAGATCCAAACAGTATAGATAAAAAGGATTGAATTGCCGCCAATACTGGGATTAATTTAGAGCAAGAGAAGAACATGTGAACTGCATCCGCTCCAGGTAGCCCACATCCGCTACATAACTTACCAGCTGTAGTACCCCACTTAGAGATTTTTGCAGGGGAATAGTAGAGATCACAAAGAGCCATGTAATGCTGTGTGCGAGTTCTACCCGACAGCAAAATGGAATTAGCCAATGAAATGGACTCCTCAACCATAGCATTATCAGAATCCAACTTCTCAGCCCACTTCGCTTGAATATTCAATAAGTTATCTGGATACAAAGAGATTAAAAAATTATAGAAAAAAACAATCCTTTGTTTATTATAGAAGCTATCAATCAAGGGGATCTTATAGAGTCCCAAGCGTTCCGAAGGCGTAAGGGTATTAAAAAAGCTATTCAACTGAAGATATTTGAAATAATCAATGTTTGTAAGACTAAACTTGAGGCAAAGATCTGTAAAGGATATCATAGAATTATTCTGCCATAAATCACCAAGAGAGCTGATTCCAGCATTACGCCATCTAGTCATTGTATGGTCTCTAAAGATCGGTGGAAAAATATGTTGGGAGGTCAAAGGCGTATATCTCAAAATTCTTGGTATCCCTACATGTCGCTGAATTTAAAGTCCAAGCCCGGTATGCTGCTTGGAGAACCTTACATTTTGTTTTTTTGTAGTAACTGGGCTCTACATTTTTTAACAAGCAGCCTCGGGCCTCAACCCCTAGAGCAAACTCAAATATGGATGGAGAATGGGATTCTAAAATTGGAGCTTTAGCACCTATTATTAAGGGAGTGATAAACTGTAGTACCGACGCAAAATAAAAAAAAATGAAATGTGGAATACCCCACCCCCCTTTGCCTTTGGAAGAATCATTTTTTTATAGGCTCTGCGGTGACGTTTATAGCCCCATAAGAATCTCCCAACCATCCTCTCTAATTGTTTGAAAAAGCTAAGAGGAAATTCAAGAGGCACAGTTCTAAATAAATATAGCAGTTTCGGGAGTACTAACATCTTTAAGACATTATTCATCCCATATAAAGACAAATGTAGGTGGTCGATGCGCTCCAATGTGGAATTAGCCTTCTTAACAACTAAACCAAAGTGTAATTCTGGAATAGCTGATACCGGAGTTGTGATCTTGATTCCCAAATAGGTTGCAACTGGTACTAAGTTAAGATGTGCAGGGGGATTCTGTCCAACATATAATGTTTGGGTCTTGGACATGTTCAGTTTATGACCTGAAAAGGCACCAAACTGAGAAGCAAGCGCCTCAATCTTTGGCAAAGCCTTTACAATATCTGTGGTGACCACCACCACATCGTCCGCATAGGCTAATGCTCTGTAACTGGTGCCCGCTACATCTACCGGGATTATATCCGCCGCCTGATTCAGTTTATTCAGATAAAGATCGATGTAAATAGCGAAAAGAAGCGGAGAGGAGGGACAGCCTTGCCTTGTACCGCGAAAAATAGGAAACAGATCAGATTTATTTGATCCAAGTTTGATGCTAGAATATGGTGATTCGTACAGAGCTTTCAGGGCCATAATCATACGCGGGCCAGACCCTTTCAAGGATAAGAAATCCCAAAGATAGGGCCAGGCTACCCTGTTGAATGCCTTCTCGGCATCTAACAGGGTGACCCCTATACCTGTATTAGTGCCCTGTGCCCAGTCCATCAAAGCAATGACCCTCCGTACGTGATCAGTGGTATCCCGCTCGGGAATGAGCCCGTGCTGCCATCGTGAAACTATGCAAGAAATTATCCCTGCAATTCGAGAGGCTAGAATTTTTGAGAAGAGTTTGCTGTCTGCATTTATTAACGAGATCAGCCTATAAGGGGTCGGATTGAGGGGAGATTTATCTTTTTTAAGAAACGCCATGATTGTAGATTGTCTCCAAGACACTGGCTCCACCCCTTTCTGTGCTGCCAAGAAAGTAGCCAGCAAATCCTGTTTCAATAAAGTTCTAAATAATCTAAAAAATTTGAGAGGAATACCGTCAGGTCCCATGGCTTTTCGAGCCGGAAGAGACATCAGGGCCAGATTGATTTCCTCCCAGGTAATATCAGAGTCCAGAATTTGTGCATGCGCGGTGGTTAATTTCGAGATGTTATCTGCAGTGATAAAAGTCACAATTGAGTCACTGTTATACCCTATAAGATCCTGCTCGTACAGCTTGGAGTAAAACTGCCTAAAAACCTCAAGGATTTCTTCCGGCTTATTGTGAATCTGGCCTGCCTCATCCTGTATTGCTTTGATGGAATTGAATGCCTCCTTTTGCCTTATTTTTTTAGCCAAGATTCTGCCAGAATTTTCCCCTACTTCGTAAACCTGTGATCTGAAAATTGCTAACTGCTCCGCCAGTTTTGTCGCGAATACTTCATATAGCCTTGCTTTATGTATAGCTAAAGTATTTTGGATATGTTCTATATCTTGGGATAGACCAATAGCTGTCACTAACTTCTCCTCCCATTCCTGTACCGCCTTGTAGTATCCATCCAGTTTCTTCCGAATATCTCTTTGTTTCTTAATCGAGTATGCTAGTGTCTAAACCGCGGAACCCCGGCTTTGAAAGCATCCCACACATTTTGGACAGAAGCAGTTCCTCTGTTGAACTCAAAAAATTCCCTGATCCAGTTACCCATAGAGTCGATATATAGTGGGTCTGCCAACAGTTTTCGGTCAAACGACCACGGTCTTACTTCTGCTTTGAATCCTGCCTCTATTTTAATCTGTATCAGTACCGGATTGTGGTCTGAGATTATTCTATATAATAACTCAAACAAAATACAATTAATAAGCTCAGTATCTATAAAAAAATAGTCCAACCGGACAAACTTCTGATGCGGAGCGGAGAAAAATGTATAACCTGGCAACAGTGGCTGTTTTACATAGCACACATCAGACAAACCAAAATCCAGTACTAACCCTCTCTATGCCTTATATGACTTTTTTTTTAGACCAGGATAGATTGACTCACCCCGTATATCCAAACCACTTCCCAAATGAATATTCAAATCCCCGCAAATTACTAAAGGAGAAGGCCAGTCAGCTAGTTCTAAGCTTAAGAAGTTCAGAATGTCGGGGTCATCCACATTTGGGGCGTAAATTGAGGATATTGTCCAATCTTTGCTGTCTATAGTGATCTCAAGAATCATCCATCGCCCGTATTGATCAACCTTGGAGCGTTTAACAAAGCCCAATCCTCTTCTCATGAGAATCGCCACCCCCTTTGTGGTGGTACCTTGACGGGTACATCCCAATAAATACAGACCCAATTCATTAAATAAATGCCTATTGTTCCAAGTGAGGTGCGTTTCCTGAAGACATAATAAGTCTATCCTCATGGAGTGTATAATTTGAGCGCAGACCCCCCTTTTTTTCCTGTCATTGAGACCACGTATTTTCCAGGAACAGATCCTCAGGTTTCCCATCTTAATAATATTTTTTTTTTACACCGCAGCATTGATCCCCCAAATCTATCTGTTGAAAACTGTAACAAACCAATCAAAAAAGTGCTCATAATCACATTCAAATTATCTATCCCATTACACCCAGCATCACGTTAAACATATCCATACAAATCTTTTTTAATTTGTGTTATTTTTCAAAATAGTTCTAACTATACGTACATTGGGTCTTGACAGACATAAATTGGCAAGGTACGCGTCTATTACATATGAAATATAAAATTTAAAACAATTAGAATCAGTAGTGCACAAAAGATTAATTTACACTCTGTCCGATTGAAAACAAGCAGACTGTATGAAGGTTATCAGTGGTGGTTCAGCATCCGCCACACCAGCAGCACTGCCAGCACTGTCAAAGCAAAATATATGATTGATGTATTCACCAGGCTACCACAAAGCATATTAGGAGTATCATCACCACCTACTGTTAGATAGAGGTTTCCATTTCAATTAACCTGTGGCGGAGTGGAAAACAAGGGGTGCACACAGGAACACTTGTACATCCTGTAAAAATGTGGATACAGACAGGGTTTGATATTTTGTGCACTGAAATCGACATGCACATTTGTTCATGAACAGTATGCAATTTTAAAAACTACCAGTGCATGAAAATTGTTAGTTAATTCTTGATATGATTTTTTTTAAAAAAAAACTTTTTAGTTTTGAAAAAGTAAACATGCTGGTAATTACATGATGTTCGCAAGCTTAAACATCAATTATAAACACGCAGGATCAATTTCTATTATCTCACTTCAAACACATCCATATTCGCTGGAAATTGTTTAAATTCGTTTACAAGGATAATAAATGTTTGTATTTTTTCTTCTGCCATGTGCTGTGCATACATGAAATGGAGACCAACCTCTTCAAATATCCATTGGGTCGATTTTAGACAATGGAATGATGAATCATACAATTTAAAGTTTGAGACTATTGCTTCCAAACGCCCAATTACTGGTTTACGCCACACTGCAAAAAGTTTTTCAACGTCTTTAAATGCATGTTTCCTTAACTCTGTGGAAACATAAGCGATAAACATAATTTTAAAACTTTTTCCAAAAATCAAACACTACGTTCAATACTTACATTAAATAAACCAAAAAAAACAACTGAATGATATATATTGATTTTAATGTATTTGAAGTTATCTAGATTAAAACTATTGCCAAACATTAAATTTACTTTGTATTATTCATACATTGCTACAATGTGGAATGTAAAGCCGCCAACCCCATGTTGAAGGCTGACCCACAAACATGGTAGGCTTAGATTAAGACCACTTACTCAAATTGTATCTTGTACAAGGATAAAACTAGTTGTTCTAGACGAGTACTTTTAGACATTAATACATACAAACATTGTGTTCCAACATTCGTGATTGTGAGTTTTTTATCTATCAGAAAATCTGTGATTGTTTATCAGAGATTTATTTGTTGTTTGGAAGCAAAACATTTTTTTTTAGGCTAAAAGGGTTAATTTCCAATGTAACAATCAGCATTTTTCAACCTATTGGCATGCCCCTTGTTGCAAAGGTGTTGTTAAAATTTTAGATTTATCCTGTTTAGACAGAGCACATCCTAATTGCAGGGTTCCATCACCTGCCTTAGGGTTGTTGGTAGCACAAATTTATAAATTTTATTATGATGAAAATCAAACAGCACTTGTAAGAAGCAAGAAGTTATATTACCTTCAATAATATATAGATCTTTTAAAAAACAAAATGGAACTTATGTAATCTATTGTATTTTTGTAATTTCAAATCAACATTAATTTAAGAAGATAACCTACAAACAAGAGAAGTGGCCAAATTAAAATTAAAAACAGGTGTGTGCTTTATAATACAAACACCGTAGTTGCACTTTAAGATTGCAGCGGACAACTATGAAATACCGTATTATCACAACTGTTTAGTAACTGAAATTACACATTTGTGGAACTGAAACCGAGGTGCGCATACAGCTGCTTTAGCCATGAGCATGAAACAAGACTAAAACAGTCCAGATCAAGATTGTCCGTTGCGAAAGGCCACTACTTCATTTTTCAGTGGCCAAAAGTATGCACTAGTGAGAAGCAATGGAGACCATCCGCAAGTGATGGCATACCTCTTTCACCGGGGTGGGGCAAGCCACGCAGTGCACAAAATGCATCGGCCTGCAATTAGTATTATGCCTCTGGAAGGCCTCACAGGGGCATGTAGTGTGCTGATTGAGTGTTCAGCCCACGGGAAGCAGAGTTTCTGGTGCATGATATCTGTTGAAATTTCTTTTATGGTTCATGTTATACACGCATAGGGATGATTTTAAAGCACATCTTTGTTTTTCGTAAAAGATGGAACAGTAGTTTGTGCAGAGGGTTTTGAATGATTGGCGATGCTTCTGCGGCTCTAGCTCTCCTTTACAGTGGTACAATCCACTGTGTGGTTGTACAGTGGTACTACCACACAGCTGGCAGCGGCGAATAATGCTCCGCACCCGGACTGGGCATCTTTTGCCCATTCTTCGCACGCTCATGTGGGGCAGGTGTCAGGGTTCACAGCAGCACCTCAAATTAGACCAATATGCGTATTCCAAAAACTATCCTGCCTTACCCAATAAGTCTGCCTACAAAAAGCAGACACCCAAACAGCAAGGCAAACATGAAGTTACACTGCAGAACATTATAGTTGCCCTCACAAATGTACAGGAAACAGTAGGATCAATCACGGGTGACATCTCATTCCTTTGTGCAGATTTTCAAAAAATGGTCATTAGAGTGACATGAGGTTCAAAATTAAACGTCATCCCTTGTTAAAGACAACACCACTATAAAACGAAAAGTCAAGCAACTAGAAGCAAAAAACATGATCATGGCTGCTAAGCAGGGTGACCAATAAGTATGCTCTTGAAGCACGAACGTCAGGATTAAGGGATTTACAGATAGATAAAATGGACCGCAAATGGAACTTTTACGTCAAAGAGCACATCAAGACGAGGCTCCAGCTGAGGAGACTATCCAGTTTCTTCTTGGTCGAGAGGGCACATAGACTCCCTTGAGGAATTCCCAAATCCTGGTGCCCACACCGGAGCAGAACTGGCACGCATTTTTTACTTTTGCAAACGCGACGTCATTGTACAGTCGGCATCGGTGGCACGCTACTGTGCATCCTGAACTCAGTGGTGTCATTCCTCCCTGACTATACTGCCGCAGTCACCAAGAGAAGAAGGATTTTTCTTTCATTTAAAAAAAATAATAATGTTCAGAAAAATGACCTACTCTATGTTGTTCTGTCCTGGTAAGCTGCATGTTATGACGGACATAAAAACATTTTTTTTTGTAAAGCGCCAGATGAGGCACATAACTGGCTAGAGGGATGGCGCAATGTCTGATGTACAGTAAGACCAGCAAGTCAACAACACAGAGGGGCAAATCGTCAAGGGAAAAAGATGGTGGCGAGAAGCAAAAATCATCCCAAGGGCAAGCTGAAAGATGAGGTCACGAAACTGCCAGAAAGGATGCCAGAAAGGAAGTCCACGCGACAACAGAGGGACCTGCCGGAGGAGGACTGCGAGACCTGAGTTCATAATGGACAGCACCATGCAACCAATCCAGTCCTGCTTGCGGTGGGAAGGACTGGGTCAGTAAAAGGGACAAACATTGATATTTGTTCTGCAAAGAGATATAAATGTTGTTGACAATGTGGATCCTCGAGGGACATCTCAAACTCCACCTCACACATGCAAGATATTTTTTTTGTACTGAAGCACTCTGCAATGTTGGTGTAGTGGGGATTTGGGAATCCGTCCTGCATGGGAGCATGGAGGGGTGTGGATTGAAAGGTGCAGTTTACATTTTGGTTTGTTGTTTCTACATGACTTCAAAAAGAATATTCACAGCCAATATACTTTGCCAGTAGATTGATGCCACAAGGAGACCTTAGATACCCTAAGCTCCCATGTAGAATGATTGCTTACAAATGCTAGGGCACGTAACGCTCAGCCCTCCCCGGCCACAACTGAAAGACCCACAAATACTGGGTTCCAACCTAACAGTAATATCCTTTAAATGTAAATAGACTGTGGAACAAAATCAAGAGGTTATTAGTATTACAATACCTTAAGCGACCCGACCCGATCCATGAGTCCCCCTCATTAAAGAATAACACCTGTTCGGCACAGCGTCTAATTTGTTCGAGAGATGGGGATTACAAATGGTGGTACATGCCGAATTCACATCTGTTTAAAAAGTGGTTGGGATACAGATCAATAAAAGCTGTCCTCTAATAGTAACCAAGACCTGGAAGGGCGATCATGGGCAATTTGCAGCACTATCCTGTCAATGGTAGGGGCAATCGTAACATCTTGTGACAGTTTACTTACCTCCGGTCCTCCACAGCCTTGCCCGCCCAACCATCGGTATGTTTCTTTTGGCACTTCCACCCGGGAAATTAATTATAGGAGGAGACTTTAACACAATCATGGACGCAGCACTAGATACATACTCGCACAAGTTGCAAGAGACGGTCAAATTGCCCCTCTGGGAAATGCCAGAATGCAATTGTGTTGGTAGATTTGTTTTGCACACACAGAACCCTAATAAACTCCAGTACACCATCCACTCAGGAGCACACAATAGTCAATCACGTATTTAATTTGCTTCCCCTACAAGTATGGAGGGAATAGTAGAGATAAAACACCTCCACAGAGGTATCTCTGATCATGGGCCCATATTCATGACATATACATCGCACCTCATGTTAAGAAAACGTACATACCCCGTACACCCGGGCTAACTCAAAGAACCCAGAATTTGGAAACACCTTCACAAGAGATCAGAACATTATTTTATAGAAACCACACAGTCAGTGGCCTTGCCCATCACACTATGTGAAGTGTATAAAACGGTCCTCCCCGGGCAAAAAATTTCATTAATCACTGCCTACAAACGGGACCTAACTGAAAAGGTGGATGAGCTTAAACGGGTGCTTTGTCGAGCTGATAGTGCGACTGACACTGATACCATTGACACCAAAACCCACTCATTAAGCCTGGTGAAAGAAGCATCCAGAGATTTTGAATGTGAGTTGGCCAAGGGGAAGATTAAAAAAAACGCGACATAACACATTTTAAATCTGTGACAAGGCAGGCAGGCTGTTAGACTGGTTAAATAAAAAAGAACGGTTCAGTCTTTGGGTAGCTCAGATTTGCCTGCCCTCGGGGGAAACACCAACAGACCATAACAGTAGTGTCACAGCGTTTGAACACCATTACAAAACAGTCTATACCCCCATACCAAAGAGCTATGTTTATAGATAATTGGACATACATTAAAGACATACCTATGCCAACATTGACATCTCAGGACACCCCGGCTTTGGATGCGAGCCTAACAGTGGAGGAAATCAATGCAGCCATGAAAGTTCTTCATTTCCGGATGGCACAGGGTCCTAATGGTATCATGATAGAACTTTAAAAGGAAGACTCTGACATGTTAGAACCACTCTTGCTGAGGATGTATGAGACTAGCCTTGAGAAGGGGATACTCCTGGACGACCATCAAGTAGCAAAACGTATTGAAATTCATAAACCGGTTAATGCCACACAAGACTGTGTCTCCTCCTGCCCGATTTAACTCTTCAAATCTAATGCGAAAATCCTTTCAAAAGTACTGGTAACAAGGCTGCAGACCCACCTCCCAACCTTAATACACCACAAACAATCTGGCTTCATGACGGGCGGAAACACGGCAATGAATGTCCAAAGAGTACATGGTGTGATGGCAATAATAACAACCATACAGGAGGATAAGGCCATTGTCTATATGGACGACAAAATGGACTTCAACATGGTTGAATGGCCTTTTATTTGGCGGGGATACCGTACCTTGGTTTCTGGCCACATTTTTGGTATTGGATTCGACTGCTGTGCACAAAACCAAAGGCACAGTTTGTAGTCCATGGGCGACTGTCGTAGTGGTTCCCATTTTGACGTGGCACCAGGCTGGGGTGCGTCCTGTAACTGCTGCTATTTGCCAGAGTTCTTGAGCCATTAGCGGCATGGATTACGTGGTATCCATCAATACGGGGGTACGGTGGGACGAAGTATTGCATTGTTTAGTTTGATGATAAATGCGTGAGAGCTCATGTGTTCATGTGTAATTCTCAAAGAGACAATGCGTAAACGAAGGATAGTGTTATTTACGAAAAATGATGTACTTGTTTATAATGTGTTGGTAACTGATAGTAATGTTAATTAAAAATATATAAATCAAAAAAATGAATATAAAATATAAAAACATTTTTTCTTTAAAAGCAGTAAAAAATGAAACATTATCATGACATTATTTATATATGTTAAATAATCGATTTAATTAACAATACATACTTTTTAATAAAGGTTCATTTTAAGCATATATAATAATTACCTACATTCAATCAAAAACATAACCTACCATTTGCGAAATAATTGGCATTACACAGTTAAATAAAAAAAAAAGGAATAACACCTTTATTAACAGAATATCCTGTAAATTAAACAAGTAATAATCATACTAAAATCTATTTTGAATAGAAACAATTAAATGGCATTAGCGTTTTAGGTTTATGACTAAAAATCCACCAAAAACCCAATAAATAAACAAATCAGAACATATTTTCCAATTAAAAATTGATTCTTTTTATGCCAAATATATTTGTGAAAACATATTTTTTCCCCCATAACCCAATACAATCATTACAAATTTGACACAAATAAGGTCAAAATTAATTGAGAATGCCCCTGAACAATGCTCGGAGCACTTACGACCGCATTGGAATGTGCCGGCTAGATTCCTTTCCGAAAAACCCAATAAGATGGGCACAGTTAGAAGGGAATAGAATGAAGATTTCCGGATGGCTAACGACGGGTTTGGAAACCCAGTTCACCAACCGTAAATGCTACAGTACTCCCCAGGTAGCCTATTTAAGACCAATGGAGTTCGAGGGCATTTTTATAACTGCCTTTTCGTGCAGGTGTTTCCGTCACAAAAAGGCATTGGGCAACTGTATCGGAGTGCACCCAGCAGGTCCCCCATATGTGTAACTACGCCTGGGGGCATCATTGATACCTGCAGCAGGTGGCGGGCACCTTGGGGTGCCAGCACCAGAGTGCATGGATGAACGGCACCCATGCTTTTCATGATGCTGGCATGCATTTCACTTGTAATTCATGCTCCCATTGTAATGTATACGAGGGCCACTGAACAGGATTCAGTCGCATCGTACTTGCAGGGCCATAACAGAAGACAGTAAGTCGGCTGGTTATGACTCAAGACCGATGTTGGGATGACCTGAGCCTGTCAGACATCGTAATGGGCCCATAAGTGTACACGTTAATTGTAATATCAAATACAATGTAATCATTAAGTTACGTAATTAAATCTTTTGCCCAGCATTTGCAACTATTAAGCACACATATCACACATAAAAATTTTCACATTTTTCGCATAATAAAAAATATGACTATTTTTTACCATTATATAACCAATAATTTAGTTAATATTCTACAACACATTAACTCTAAAAATATGCATTTAAAAATCATCATGTAAGTAAAACATGAAAACATTTGCATAAATAAATGACAATTAAAAAAACAATTTTCAATATATATTAATACATGAATTGACATTTTTATTTAAAGAAATAAGTATTAAAACCTAAAGAAACTTTCTTTTTTTTAATAAAAATAAGCCTATTTTAGAAATATATTTGTTACTAACAAAAACACTTATAAACATTCAAACCACTCATACTAATAATGCCTAATTAAAAAAAATAACAAGTAATTAATAAAAAAAATAACAACATGTTAAGAGACTAACATATCAGCAATACTAATTTAAAAAAAGTAAATATTTATTTAGAATTATTTTTACATTGATTTATATTTAGTAATTTACCACCATTTTCCTCCTTAAATCGTACAGCCCACGATTATTAGAATAATTCTATTAACAAGTTGAACAATTAAAAATAAAATTAAAATTGATTTTTTTTAATAAAAATACTTCTAAACTAATGTAAAATAACAATTTTAAATTAAAATCAAATGAATACTAATACTGTATTTGTAAAATTAAATTTATGAATTTTCAATGACCCCACAACATATAACCCTATAATTCACCACATCTTAACACATTTAAAAATAATTAAAAAAAATCTGAATTAATGTATCTTAATAATGTATTAACAATAGTAATACCGTCGGTGAGACAATAATTGGATATATTGAGAGGGCTACCGGTAAAAAATTTCAACCCAAGTCCGAGGTGGACCTATTTGGTATATGTAAAGATAAGACGATGATGTATAATGCAGAGGAGGTGTTTAAATTCATATCTGATACAGTTGCCCGCTCTCTATTCCTGCAGAACTGGAAATCAATGGAAGTTTCCTCCCAAGTGAATTTGTGCAATCAAATGAAGAGGACTCAGGATTTCGAAAAGGTTAGGCCAGTAGTTTGGGAGCCATCTGGAATTTGGAAAGAAACTGTAAGTATTTTGAAAACCATGAATAATTAAGGGGGGATGATTAAAATTAGAATTTGATGTTGATGCCGAAAATGTAAGCAGTCGTCTTGATCAAGAGTACCAGTATATTTTCAAATAATTTTTGCACTTTATAATCATTAGAACTTTTTTGTATTTGCACTTTATAGCACTTGCACTTTCTCTGCTGTTGCACTTTATTGTATTTCCCTAGCTGTTGCACTTTAGTGCATGGTTTTACAGGATTTTGCACATTCCTTTTTTATAAAGTTCGAACGACGAATTAATGTATCTTAATAATGTATTAACAAAAGTAATAGACCAAAAACAAAAAGTAAAAGTAAAAAAGTGAGCACATACTTATACAGTCAACAGTGAAATCCATAACATTTTTCATAAATGCAATGTTTTGAACAAATGTCATTTACACTAACAATATATATTTTTTTAATGTTGTAAATATATTATATATCTTATGAAACTTTGATTTCTTGACAAGCATATTATTAAGACAACGTTTCAGCTTGTAAATAATTGAAATTAATGAGAGTTGAGACTTTGAAATCGATATTTGCAATCTTTATACTGCTGTATAGTTATAGTGATTTGAAATTTGCAAGAACACGTTTACAACAACTGTCATTCAATTGATGAAACATTAGAAAAATTAGAAGCATTGATTTATTGTGCACACCGCTCCCATCCCACGGTCAACTGCTACAACTGTGTACATGGTATCCACTTTCTGCAGCTAACATTGACTGAAGTCAAGGCCAATGGATGAGCCCACTGACAGTAGGAGAAAAAGGCGAAGCAACCTCTGTACTTGCTACTTTTTTTTTTTTACCTGTTTTTGGTTATGCATCGTCTGTTCAATGTACTACATAATTTCATGGTACACCAGACTCACAGGTACTTGCGTGGACTGCATTAGTTGACCACGACCTTCCTTTGGGATGACTCATATCCCCGGCTGGCACATACAAAGTTATAACTGTGCATCATGTGATGGGAGAATGGACATAACAACCACCTTCCTGTACTATCTCCCCACACTTCTCCTGGGGAGCAACAATTGCTTCAATGGCATATGATACGATCAGGCATACGGCCTGGAGCATGAATACATTGTGTTCCCACGGACCAAAGCATTGCTCTATGGGGAAATAATTAGCCACACTGTAACACACGGACCTCCTTTTGTAGAATTGTGGGTTGGGAGACAATGAATGCTCAAATAAAAGTACAACACAGATGCCCTTCTGGAAAAGGTGCACTGCCTATTCAACAATCAACATGCATTATAGAGTGGAACATACATACAAGTGCACTCATTGCCCAGCGGTTTGAAATATTACAGTTTATTAGTCGTACTTTTTCCTAAACCACAAATTATTGTTTCTATTGATCGATATGCCATTTGGAGGAAGAAGTTAAAAGGGATGCATTGATGGCTCAAAAAGTGCTAACTATATCAACAATGCTAGACACAATAAATCAAATTTGTTTGCTATTTTGCACATATCTTAATCCCAGTACTGGCACACATAGCGTGCTTACTCCAGACGCAAACATGTCCACGTTGAGAGGTGTAACCATTTGACTTTACTCTCAAAATCTTGTCATGCTTGATAAACTCCAAATATTTTCCGTATATTGTGCTTAAAATAAACATGACATTGGGATTGGTTGTTCCCCATAGTTGTCTAGCCATTCTAGAGGGGAGAATGGAGGTTTTGTTGCATGCTTCTCGTACTGACTGTTGTTCATATGGACAGCTATTGTCCAAATGCAACATTTCGGCAGCCTGGAAGGGCTCGGCATCTACACCTGTGTCACATTTGCATAAAGGGGTGGACTGGAGCTCCATTCAGCTGCAATCGGTCTATGACTCAAGAGGCTGTCCAGCTAAATGTGAGCGGATAACGAACAGACAATAGAGTTTCGGCGGAGGGGCAGGCTTAGAGGGTCAATGTAGATATGTCTTGGTACATGGCCAGTGTTACAAAAACTAAATAAATGTTTCGCAATTTCGAATATGTATTATCATAAGTAGGTAAATCCAGTATTTGTAAAGCGCAAAAAGCTACACGTAGGTATACCGGCACTGGGGGCCATTGTGAAGGTTAAGAAAGCTGATCATTGTCACATTGTGCATGGCTGACCAGCCGCCGTTGCAAGTGAACTATGCGTGAGCTCCATATTCAAACGTCTGTTGACATGCCCGCTACGCAGCTCCGCTAACTTGAATATGTACTTAAACTACATGTTTGCATGGCAAAATGTTTTTTAGAAAAAATATTGAATTATTGAGTTACTATGATATACAATTATTAAAATATATCAATTATAACAAACACGCTTGAGAGAACACCTATACATCTTGATTATCAATTATTGGTAAACAATGTAAAATAGTGAAACAAAGTAAACTCACCCCCCATCATTAATGTTTTTTTTTTCAGGTAAATCCTCATTTTCGGCTGAAAGTGTTTCCATTGGATTAGATTCCGGATATTCATGACTGTCCATGGTTTCTGGAAAGTAAATTTGTAAAAATAAATGACGCATTCTCTTTGTTAACTTAATATCTTAGAAACAAGTCCTGAGCACTTTGCTCAGGGTGATGGTATATAATTCGAACTAATTTGCAAATTAATAAACATACCTTTCAGTGATTTTCTGATGTCGCTCGACTTATAAGACCTCAACATGTCCACATTGTGTGTTGTATGCAGGGCGATTTTTCTCGAATTAAGCAAACGTACACGTTTTCCTTGAATTTCTAAAATGGTATATGGTCCAGTAAATTTATGTTCTAAGACACCTCCTTTCCGTGTACTCCGCCTGGAGTTTTTTAGTAGCACTGACTGTCCTTGTGTGAATGTACAAGGCTTATATTTTTGTGCAACTCTCTTTTTAAAATTTTCTTGTTGTTTTTCCTGCGTGAGCACAATTATTTCTTTGGTCTGCTTATGCAAATCTTCTCTTTGTTTTTCCTTTTGGTTGATGATGCATGCATATTTTGCTTCCGTTGGTAGTAAAAATTCAAGCTATGAAAGGAAAAATTAAACTCAATCGCTGTTTTACATAGTTATGATGTACCAACGCTTTTGAAGATTTTTTCAAATACCTTAACATTTGAAAAATATGCATAATGATAATTATTTATCCATAAATATAATCAACTACTTTCATGTAAAAAAAATTAAAATCAAACATAAATGATAATGATTATTTTCTAAAGCCATATTATTCTAATACAGAAATAAGCAAAATAAAGAATCTGTAATACCTTTCAAAACATTTTCATTAGAAAGCAAGTAAATCTAACTCTAAACAAGATGCAGACAGATTTAACAAATGATTAATGATCGAGGCAGAAAAAAAATTCGACCTGGTTAACTGGAGGACACTGTTGTATTCACTTGGGCAATTCAGATTTCAAGTCCAAGTAATTTATATGGTACGGAATAGCTATCATGGATTTCGGCTCAGGTGATAATTAAATCAAAGTTGTCAGGATCGAAAATAATAATACGAGGGACTAGACTGGGCTGTCCATTGTCCCAGTTGCTTTTTACTTTTTTTAACGAGCCATTTGTAATCAAAATAAGAAATAATGCTGCTATCCAACACCCTATCCCCTGGATGGCGGAGCTTAAAGTCTTTGTCGATGACATAGTTTAATATCTGTTGCATAATAAAAAATATATATAAAGTATACTAAGGAGACTGTAGAGAATATGAGCACGTTGAGGTCTAAAAAACAAATGCTAACAAAAAAGATATCCTTGCTCCTAATAACAATCTAAATCATTGTCCTTCATTTTTACGGGTTCAAGCTGCTACCCAAGATCCAATCAGATATCTTGGGATATTTGTGAGTAGCGAATACCACCTGCTATATGCGTTGAATTGTATAAGAATTAAAAATAAAATTAACAGACTTTTAGATCAATGGCTTCTACTGCCTCCTTAGTTAGTATGCAGGGTATCACTAGTTAAAATGTCGATACTACCGCTGCTCATATTTATTTTTAATAATGTTCCAAATAAGATCAATTTTTATTTGCTTAATGAATTTGAAACGATCGTCAGAGTTTTTTTTCAGGTGGAAAAAAGAATCCAGGGTCAAGCTGCCAGTGGTACAAATTTCTTCCGACCAGGGGGGCCTTACTTCGCCACATTGAAGAACATAATTTGAGGCCGCTTTTTTCGATACAGTGGCGGGATTGATGGAAGTAAAATATACTCGAGATAGCTTCTTACTTTAAAAAATGTTGCAAAAAATAGGTTCTCAAAATCAAGTGTTTTGAAAAACGTATAAGCTTCCAAATAAAGGAGAGATAAGATGATGAGGTAATATTCTTCCAGAATTCAGTATTTTGTTTAAAAGGCTGGCTGATCAGGCTTACCTTATTTAAGTCTAAGGGAATGTACTAGACTGGGCCTCCAAATAAAGTTGAGTCACATAACAAATTTGGATATTTGTGGACTAAGAGAGCTGGGACACTTTGTTATACTAAATAGGGTGATAGCCTGGCAATTGGTGATGGCAAGACCAAATAGTCCTAGGAGACCCATTTTATTAGAATATGTACAAATCATCAAGTTTATTAATGAAAATATAAGCAGACTTTTTAATTTAGCAAACAAGTAGGTAGTAGCCCTTTATGGGGCCAAAGAAAATGGTATAGGAAATTGGTATAAGTTGCTTCACCGCCCTAGAGAAACGGTATTGATAGAATGCCATTTAGATACAATAAGCCTTGATACACAATGTGTTTTTTCGCGCATGGTTTTGGAGACCATATGTCATCTGGGAAGTAAATCCCTACGTGCGGATAATTGTAAAAGAATGGCATTTTTATCACGTTGGCTTGTCTAATTGACTCAGGAGGCCCTGGGGAAAAGATATCACGAGGTTTAAAATAAATGTTTCAGATGTCAAGTCAACGGTCAGGGCGGGTGGCACCATATCTTATTTACTTGTCCACAGGTAGAAACCGTCGGTGAGACAATAATTGGATATATTGAGAGGGCTACCGGTAAAAAATTTCAACCCAAGTCCGAGGTGGACCTATTTGGTATATGTAAAGATAAGACGATGATGTATAATGCAGAGGAGGTGTTTAAATTTATATCTGATACAGTTGCCCGCTCTCTATTCCTGCAGAACTGGAAATCAATGGAAGTTTCCTCCCAAGTGAATTTGTGCAATCAAATGAAGAGGACTCAGGATTTCGAAAAGGTTAGGCCAGTAGTTTGGGAGCCATCTGGAATTTGGAAAGAAACTGTAAGTATTTTGAAAACCATGAATAATTAAGGGGGGATGATTAAAATTAGAATTTGATGTTGATGCCGAAAATGTAAGCAGTCGTCTTGATCAAGAGTACCAGTATATTTTCAAATAATTTTTGCACTTTATAATCATTAGAAATTTTTTGTATTTGCACTTTATAGCACTTGCACTTTCTCTGCTGTTGCACTTTATTGTATTTCCCTAGCTGTTGCACTTTAGTGCATGGTTTTACAGGATTTTGCACATTCCTTTTTTATAAAGTTCGAACGACGATATCGGATGCTGCAGGTTATACATTTTTCTCATTTTAAATCCAGCCTTAGTAGGAAGAAGCTATTCAATGTCTTAATATATGAATTGAATGTGAAATTTATTTCTTGAACAAAATACTCTGCTCCAAGTTAAAGAATAATTAAAAATTATTTCACCGAAAATAGTTGTAATAAATCACTAAAAGTTAATTAATAGGTTAACTTTTATTCAACATCAAAAAACTCATTTTTTTTACTCATACCAGTTCATCGGAAACCTCACTTGGAAACTTTGCTTCACGGCCATACACTAATTTGAAAGGCGAGACTTTAGTTGTGGAATGCGGCTTTGATCTTAATGCAAACAAGGCATGGTCCAAAACCAAATCCCAATCGTTTTGGTGTTCATTGACATATTTAGACAATGTGCTCTAAAATAGAAAAAAAATAGCACATATCATAATTGTAATGGACAATATATCAAGGTATTTCCATATGGTTATACATAAAATAAATTTCATATCCATTTAATGATTCTTAAACATTCGAAGACGGTGTTTAATTGCTGGTCGTACTCTTATCCAACATGCACCAATGATGATGTGTGATCTAGAGACATGTAGCCGCAGTCATGCTGCCTTCATTAAAATCTGACTTACTTTAAATGTGACAAAAAAAAATGTTAGACAATGTGCTCCTCGCTGCAAATTGCAACACTATACAGTAAAATATACCTTCACACATCCCTGCATCTTGAGTGCAACACGGTTCATTGACCTAGGTGCCCACCGGGCCCCAATGTGGTTGGACAGGCATGAAGGGGACCTCAGATGGAGGAACAAAGGTACAGTCTGCCTGTCATTCCATTGGGTGTGCAAATTCATGAAATGAAAGGTGGAAAGGGACATTGCAATTTCAAATTCAATATTCAGGTTATTTGTTCACAATCAATGGTGAAATTACATTTTAGACAGAACACTTTGTTTGATTCTTTTAACCGCATGCATTTTAATATCTTTGTCAGTACCCATTGCAAATCATACCCAACTATACTGGCAAAGTTAAAAAATAGTAAATGAAAACATTTTTCAAATAAAAAAACAATGACAATGGGTATAAACAATTGATTCATAACAATTTTACCTTTTTATGTTAGCATTAGTATGTTCATGTAACCCATTAGTCTGTGGGTGATATGCTACACTCACTGAGCGTTCTATTTGTAATAGTTTCGATAACTCTGAATTAAGCTGAAAGTGAAATAAAAAGAAATTTGTTTTTTTGAAAAATTTTAAGTAAGCATATATAGTCTCAATCAATTTCCAACAATATATTTCTGTTTAATAATCGAATGTTAGACACCTTTGAAAGCAAAAATAGAAAAACTGGTTAAGCCACATTATTATATTATTGCATTTATTGGTTTTGGAGTTTAATCTGTATGTTAAAATAAAGATAGAAGCATGTTATAGTTAAAATGCAATAAGTTTCTAAGGAAATCTATAAAAAAACGACAAGAATGTTATCAATTTTAATTAACTTTGCTTAACATTGACGAATGAGTAGCAATTGCTAGGCACCTTGTATTTTAATAAAAATTAAAGCTTTTTTGACACAAAAGATGCAAAAATACTGATAATGAAGGTGTTTAAAGTTTTTTCTGGTACAACTGTTAATAAATATGACTGATTGCTAATTCCTGTTGTCAATTACGTAATCATTAGATTTCGAAACGTATTTAAATAATTAATTTCCATTTTTCATTTTCATGACCTTATAATATTTTTTGTTAGCATTACATACACAAATTTTGATACTGAAATACCAGTAAATGAAATATATAAAGTGATAAAATAGTAAAGGAAAGTTTACTTTTCAAAATGTTAGACTTTCACTCCACCTGTATTGACCTTTTACACATTCATAAACAATGCACAGGACACATTTTAAAAACATTTCTTTAAACATTACAAATTTTAGAGCAAATAGTCAAACAAAAATTGTTAATAATCCAGATTTTGGGAGAAACAAAAAATAATTATTTTTTACTCACATTCCATTAATTCTGCAAAATGCTTAATGTGTTTTCTCATTTTGTATTGTATACTCACTTCATTTACAAATTCACGCCCTTGGTCTGAAAGAACCCTTTTTGGACATCCATGGCGTAAGTACATTTGAAGTAGTCTTGATGTGACCTCAGCTGCAGATTTAGATTAGAGTGCAAACGCCTCCACCCACTTTGAAAAGTAATCAGTGGCCGTGAGAATGTATTTGTATCCGGTAGGAGTGGTTGGTAAAGGTCCCATCAAATCCACTCCTACAAGTTCCCAAACTTCTTCAACCTGTTAATTTACGCATTTCAAAACATATTAATGATTAAAAAAGTTTTTACTTTTTATTAAAAACATTTTTAAAGTTATTCAGAATTATTAATCATTTTAAGTAGATAATCCAAATTTGAGCTACAGACCAGTATACTTTCCAAATTTTAAAATAAGGGATATACTACACATAGTACATACTTTAATTGGTTTCAACTCTGCAGAAATCTGGAGTGCAGGTTGTTCTTTTTGACAGCTATCACATTCCTTTATCTACAAACAAATAAAAGATGTGTGAAATAAAAATTGCACTCCGTGTCACCCAAATGAATCATTGTAATAAAAAAATCCTATAAAGTCCTAAAAAAACTTTACAAGTTGTTGCTTTAATAAGGAAACCCTCCAATTTCTAATGAGACTCACTTATGTATTAAAATTGTCTGTAATTAAAGCAGTAAAAGAAATACATTTTATTTAGAAAAAAAATGTCCTTAACAAACAACGTACTAACAGTGGTAAAGCAATTGGTTTAACTTTTCGATTGCACAAGAACCAAGTACTTAGAATTGCAAGAGCGGCTAAGACCTTTCTTGCACTGTTCACTTAGCCATCTCCGCCGCATCCTTACCCCTGACTCCCTCGCAGCCGATTAGGCGCTGCAGCGGGACCACTAGGAGATAAGCCACCATTTTGGGGGGATTGTGAGGGTGGCGGACTAGTTGCTGTCATTCTGCCGCCCTCTCGAGGATTTAACCACGCCTGGAGCATCGCAACCACACTAGATTGAAGAGACTTGCCTGAGGCGAAGCCGGGTGAAGTCAGGCTTTGTGACACTTTTTTAAAAATCTGTTTATACTGTTCATTTTTTAGTTCTGTAAATTGCACTAAGACCTTTCTTGCACTGTTCACTTACCCATCTCCGCCGCATCCTTACCCCTGACTCCCTCGCAGCCGATGAGGTGCTGCAGCGGGACTACTATGGGATAACCTGCCGTTTTGGTGGGATTATGAGGGTGGCGGACTAGTTGATGTCATTCTCCCACCCTCTTCCTGCCTTATAAATGTCCACGGGCATTCGTCCGAGCAGCGGGCACGCCGGCAGGGCGCCAAAGGCATGCCCGTCTGCGCCCGACCGTGCCAGTCCATCGCCTCTCGCAGGACATGCTGGACAAAATGTGCCGGACGGTGGTTTTTACACCTGAAAGGACTTGGTCAGTTTGCACCCTCTTAAGTCTCAGGATTGTATGGCCCCTCTATATCCCTTAAGTGGTCCTCAAACTTGTTCATGTGGCGTGTTATCTCTTCCCATACCCACTAAGATAAGGGCTTCCTTTAAACTACCTGTTCAACAACAGTTTAAGATATTACAGTTGAATGTACGGTCGCTAGACACGCATCATGTGGAGATACTCGACCTTCTAACTGATGAATCTCCAGATATCTTTTTCGTTACTGAAACTTGGATGAGCGATGACATGACGGCCATTCCGAACCTGGCTCTACCCCTGATTACTCGATCTCCATGGTAAATAGAGCTACCAGAGGAGGCGGCATTGCCGTGATTACGAGGTCAGTTTATTCTTGCCTCTTTGAGAAGGTTAACATGGATGGTGGGGAATGTGCACATTTTAGCATTGCTGTTAACACTCACTTTACCCTCTCAGGGCTGTTAATATATTGGTCCCCCGGACACGCTGCCGGGTTTAAAGACACCCTCCTAGAGATAGTAGGAGCGTTTGCTGTGGGATCAGCGAATTTTAGTGTCTTTGGTGACCATAATCTTCATTTCGAGTTAGAACATGACCCGACCATTCGTGCCCTGACTGCTGATTTAGCTGCTTTTCAGCTTCTTCAAATAGTCAGGAGCCCCACACATATAGGAGGTCATATGTTGGACCCGACCTTTACTAACATCGAGATGCCCAACACTACTATGCCCATTCCTGTAGCTTGGTCGGATCACTTTCTGGTTGACATGACTTTCTCTATTCCTACATCCACATCCTGTACTATCCAACGCTCTGTCCTTAAAAGACCGTGGCGTAAGCTTCGACTAGAAGACTTTCACGCACTGCTAGTATCCGACCCTTTAGGCCCAGTTGATAAAGTCGAGACAGGATATGATTCCTTTTGTGCATGGCTCACGCGGGCACTGGATATACTGATACCAGCCACCTGGGTTAAAGGATGTACGCAGGATGCCAATCCCTGGTATAATGACACCTTAGCGGCCCTGAAAAAGACCTGTAAAAGGCATGAGCGAGAGTGGAGGAAAGAATATTCATCTGCGAAAAAAGCTCATTATCTAACGGAGCTCAAAGCCTACCATAGGGCCATATGTATGACTCGGGCGGAATATTATGCCGCCGAGAAAAAACTTAGTTCCAATCAAGCTAAAGTCATTTTCAAGATTCTTAAGGACCTGTGCACTAAAAAATCTCCAAAACTCATTCCAATATCTGCAGCCCAATGTGAGGAACTAGCTTCCTTTTTCGCAGCTAGTGGTTGCCCTTACGGAAGGTATTGACTCTGATCTTGCAAGATTCAAAGCTGGTTTGGCTGATGTGTCAGAATGGATGACTGATAGCTGTCTACAATTGAATGCTTCTAAGACAGAGGTGTTACTGATTGGTAAGAGCACTCACCTTTGGGGAGATCATTGGTGGGCAACTACATTGGGCAAAGCTCCTATGCCTAAGACATAAGTTAAAAATCTGGGGGTCTGGTTAGACTCTTCCCTTAGCTTCTGTACTCACACCAAAAAGGTTGCCACCACATGCTTTGGCATTTTGCGCAGCTTGAAACCTGTATTAAAATTCTTTGACCCGGCTACTAGGCAGCTATTTGTCCAGTCTACGGTTTTGTCTAGACTGGACTACGCCTGCTCTTTGCTGTTAGGTGCTAATCAAGCAGAAATTATTTGATTGCAACGCATCCAAAATGCAGCGGCCAGAGCCTTAGTCAGCTGGAGACTGCATTAATAGTGCCAAACTGGAAGTGCAAAAAAGGAGTGACGAAACGTTAAATGTCGGATGAAACACTGTTGCACCGAAAGGAAAAAATAAATTTGGAACAAAGAAGACAAGACAGTAAATGGAAATGTTTAAGCTACTTACTATTAAACAAGAAATATATTATAAGCAAAGTAGATGACGTTAATATAGAATTAAAAATTATGGGCCCGATTAGGATGGCGGACGGACCAGCATCTGTCCGCCACCCCCGAGGTGGAGGGACCGTCCGCAGGGGCTGCGGCGTTCCCTCCCTCGGAATTAGGATGTGACTGCCACCCTGGCGGTCACATCCCCTATATTTAACATTGCGGCGGATGCTGCTTCAAGCAGCACCTGCCGCAAGGTTAAATGTGCATGTTTTCATTTGCATGCATGAAGCGGCAGGCACCGTGTGGTGCCTGCTGCTTCGTGCATGCAAAGACAGGGGGGTACCATAGGTACCCCCCATGTGCACCACCCACCCCCCAACATCCCTGGGGGCCCGTAACGGGCCCCCATACTCAAAACACCACATGCTTTTCTACAGCGGAAAACCCGCCATGGGAAAGCATGTCTCCGCCGGCATCCTAATATGGCTGGCGGTGTCTGATAGACACCGCCGCCATATTAGAGTTTTTCCGCCGCGGTTGGAAGGCGACCATGGCGGAAAAGCGGCGGACGGAAACATGACCCCCCCCAGCCATCCTAATCTGGCGGGGGGGTCTTTTCTGTGTCCGCAGTGGTGAATCCGCATCCTCCGGGCCGGCGGTGGCTTCCGCCGGCCCGGAGGATGCGGATTCACCGCGATCCTAATTGGGCCCTATGTTTCTTGTAAAGTGTACATATTAATCATTAATGTATTAACATTAAGTATTGGCATTAGTTGTACTCAATAACGTATTGTATATTATATATAAAATGTGCTATTTATTTTAACCGAAACAGTGTGTATTATACCAGTCATATATTTAGATAACATATAGGTATTTAATATTTTTAAATGTAAATTATATAAATTATTGAGTTTTACTATAGAAATTAACACATATTTATATCTGCACTTATTGTGAAACATATCACCTCGGTCACAATAACATAAAATATTAACAAATACATTTTTTATTATGTTAAAGAGTTACTAAAAATTAACAAATATCATAAACAAATCGGTTTACTTAGCAAGACAAAATAAACTTAAAATAAAAAGTTATAATTATTAGTTTAATTATTGATCAAAGAATATAAAAATTTACACGAAATAAATATATATATACGAAAGGTTATTGGTAATGTGAATAATGTATCTTAATTTAAAAAATGTATGCATAAAACATGGCTAAATGTAAACATTGTAGAAATGTTAGAGTAGCATATTTACTTAAAAAATAGAAATAAATCGCAAAAAAGGGTGTAGCCAAAAAGCACTTAAAAGTACATATATATCATAACAAAGTGCTACATTAATGGTACCTGCTCTTTATTGCTGAGTGGATAAATTAAGTATTTCTATATCGGTAAAAAATTACATAATAAAAACTATAATGTTTTCATTTCTACAATGAAATCGCAATGATCCAGTCATTGAATGGAACTGTATGTTAAGTGTAAACGGAGTGAGTGCTTAAAATGTTTAATACTCTCTATCATCATTATAAAATTATCAGCCTTATTTAATTTTTAGAGGAGAAAAGCTACAGTCGCTAATCTTAGAATTTCATGCTGTCATGGGTTGTTTGGAGTCCATCAACCATATCGCAAAGAAGGAAGACAGACTCCAAAGTAGTTTTGAAAGATGACTCGGTTATGACTTGATCAATGAGGGCGTGGAAGATTTGGAATGGCGTACAAATCCTTAGCAGTCAGTTTTTACAACATCAGCATTATGATGACACTGCCACAGAGCAGTTGATGCAAATAGAAAGTGTCTTTGGTGTCCATGGCCGGTCCACCATACTTAGAGGGGGTACGGCTTTGGTCTTTGGGTGTACGTATGGTGCCATCCTAAAAATAAAAGCACTATCTTGCATCAGCAATAAGGTGCCTGGCACAGATTGCATGGATTTACATAGCAAAAATTTTAAAATATGGTCATTGCGCTGCGGGCTGTTGCCTCACCACAAGAGAAACAGCCATAGACAACCTGGAGTTTTTGACCGCACCATATTTTTGAATATGAGGTCTGTTGAAGTTACGTCTTAATAAACGATGTGGAATAAGTACTGGCCGACTAAGATTTGTAGGTTCCCATTCTATCATTACGTTTCATGCACATTCAGAAGAAATGCAATGTGTATTGTTTGTGTTGCAGCATGTGAGGTGGCATGCATGACACGCCGCAACATTTTTAAAATATGATGTCACCAATCCATGTAGTATGAGTCAGGCACAACAGTACAGGGATATGTAGGGGAGAACCATAGGTGGCCCACATGTACCTTCTTAGAGAGATAACGGGGAATGGGTGTAGGATGGGCAATTTGTAACCCCATTATGACTGCCACTTCATGGCTGTTTAACTGTATTACAGAGCAAGAAGAAAATGTAATTATAAGGTGAGTAGTATTGAGTGCTCATTCAATGCCAATGTTGTAAGGATTCCAGTCACTCGTACTACCTCATTAATCCTGTATGATGCATGGAGATCGGTGTATCTGCCTGCGCTATGTCGGCAGACCATTCTAATCAATATTGAAATAATGAAGGGTCAGATAGAAGTGGTTGTGGTCCTGACTGGTTGACTGTGGTTACATCATAATCCAGTGACAATAACCATAGAAAGTCTTGTTAAAAGGCAAATGTAATGTATGTTAAAATGATGCTCAATGTGAAGTATTGTATTGCAGTTTGCTCAAATTAACTCACAGAAATCATTTTTAATGGCAAGATAGAGTAAATGTTGGATTGGTAGGGGTAAATGAAGAACTAAAGTATGAACCCAGTTATGATAAAGTTTAGAGCTGTTAAAGAGTTAATAATTTGTATTGACACAAAAGAGAGGCCAATAGAATATAAAAGTTTTAGATGCGTAATGTGAGTATGTAATATTTTTGCACCAATTGAAATGGTATTTATTAAATGATTAATCCAGTACTAATTTTGGAAAAATAGAAATCGATAATTATATATTGAATGGTTAATTTGTGAAACATTATCATGAATTGAATTTAGATAGAACATAGCCTTAAATAGTGAAATAACTTAATATGTGTGTAAACAATGTATATCTTATAAATATAGATGTAAAAATGTCAAAAGAAAAAGGAAAGACTCCATTTAAGTTTCCCGGTAAAAAATAAATATAGTTTTATTATATGTAACATTTACAAAATTATAAAGTAATATGAAATTCCTTTAATACGTAAAATGTAATAATAAACAAAAAGAGTGATTTAATATACATGTCAAAAAAGTAACAAATTCTGTTACTTTTGTAATGTAACTAACTGTATATCAAAATATATAAAACATTTTAATCTAAGCACTCAAGGAACATAAAAAGAAATGTAAGTTTTATTTGCGTTAATGTAACCCTAAAGTAATGTAGACAATGTTTCGAATTTTATTGAAAACGCCAAAGAGTGCAACAGTAGGAAAAAAGGTGTATAGTAGATGGCCTCAAAATTTCAAGTCGCAAAATATAACACTAGGGAAAGTTTTGAAAAATAGATGGCTAAAAATTGTTGTTCTAACTACAGTGAGTGCAACAATGGTGCAAGTGTAGTATCGCGGAAGTTCAAAAAGTAGCATTCCCACTACAGTGTATTTAATAATGTGTTGATTGCGGACGTGCAAAATTTAATAATCAACATCAAAAATGTGGAACAAATGGAAAAAAGTGTAATATATTCGGGGTAAAATATAGTAGTAACACTAAATTGTGTGTAACTGTATGTAATAGTTTTGTATTGTATGTTATAATACATATTTTATAAAACTGCAATTAGTGCAGGTGTCGGAAAAGTGTTGGAGAGCCTAGGGGTCAAACGTTTTACACTAAAGTGAGTGCAACAATAGGGAAAGTATTTGATAGCGGACAGGTCCAAAGTATTGTTCACAATACAGGGAGTGCAACAGTAGTAAAAGTAAAGTGTAGTGTAGGGATAAAATCTACTGCATGAAGTTCATTAAGTTCAACATTATGGATAGTGTTAGCTAGCGTACAATTAAAATATATTCTTCCCACTATAGCGAGTGAAACTATAATAAAAATGATCAATTTCGGAGGGTTCAAATGTAATTTTTACAATACAATTAGTATACCAGTAGTAAAAGTGTTTCCAACCGGAGGAAGTACAGTTAAGTAGTAAAACTACATCCTGCGCCACATTAATCACAGTGTTAGATACAATGGACTAAAAAATAATATTCCAAATGTTGTAAGACCAACATTTTTGAATTTTAAGGATAGTTAAGGTTTAAAAAATACTAGTCATAAAGTAAGTAAAGCTACAGTAGTGCAATTTTAAGGTTGGAGATGGTTAGCAATTATTATTGTGACTAAAGTGAGCTACATAGCAATTAAAAAAATAAAAAGATAATCCAAACTATTCATATAGCTTAAAAAAGGAAATTTTAATTTAATAAAATTATATCTAATACATTTAAATATGATTTTTAAAATGTAAATACAAAATAGTATAATGTCTAAAGCATATGAGGCGACCTTATAGATGTTGCATAAATAAAAATTGATTTGTAAAGTAAATATATTTAATTTGAAATTATTTTGAAAATAAATGTTATACATTACTATGTTATTGTTAGATATGTCCCGAAGTGTAAGAGTAGAAAATATTCATAACAACAGTAATTTAAATTTTTTAGAAAAACACATAATTAGGATGTAATTATTATTTCACGAATTAGTAATAATTCAAAGTCTTTGAAATGATTAATCTTAACAAACGTAAACCCTACCACACAGGTAACATCATAGTAAAGTAAATTTCTGTAAAAGAAAAAAAAAACATTAGAATTTCTTTTTTTAAAAACGTATATGAAATTAAAATAAAATGCTGTCAATTTAAGTTCATCAACACACTTTTAGACATAGTAATGCAACACACACAACACAATATAAATAATTACCACTATGAAATATACAAAAGAAGTTAATATGAAGAAAACTGAATTTTTTTAATATTAAACTTTATTGACTATCTTTACTTAAGGCACATACACAAAACTTCACAAATGTAACAAAATATTTAATATTTTGCATGTATAATATTCACATAAATTATTATTTTGTAAGAAAAATAAATGGCTGAAAATATTTAATTTACGCTGTTTCAAACTATAAAACATTGAACATGCAAATAAAATGAATTGCAAAATGTAAAAATACTTTTAGAGTTAATTAATTAACAATAAATGAACAGGGATTGGGTTATTACCGTTAATAATAACAAGTAGTCAATTAATATTAACAAACTTGAAAGTAGTGAACCATTCATGTCAAAATTAATTACCTACATTAAAAAAGTGAATAAATAATGAAAAAATATTAAATCAACAAAAAATTATGAATGAAAACATTTTCACCATATTACACCATGATTATAAAATTGAAAAACAAAAGTAAAATTCAAATTAATAAAATAATACAATTAAAACACTTCTTCAAAAGAATACGTAATTATTATTTAAAAACACGTGCCTGAGGTGTAAAATATATACCAAACTACATAACACTATTTAAAAATTTAACAAACATTATATCTAATAACCATTGTATATTTCTAATTTAAAAAAATAAATTAAAAAAATAAAATTGATGTCTATAAAAATATTATTCTTAATGTAGAGATTTCAGACTCCCAACATTTCGAGGTAATTACTATGGTGGGTCAATCCCCCCCAATGGGTCTGGTTAGTCTATGTGCACAGAAATGACAAGTATAAAAAATTAAACAAATGAATTCTAAGATATAATTAGAAAAATATTGAAAACAGAAATCTGAATATAGAAACCAACCAAGAAGTGCCATCTTTTTAACATGTAAAATAATAAAGAGTATAATTGCATTCTAAAAATTAATGTATATGAAATAAAATATGCAGTTGTATGTTTTCTTTTGTAAAAACATTTATTCCATAGTTTTAAGCAAAAAGACAAAATAACACATTTCACCCACACCAAAAGAAAATGTATGTGCACGTAACTGAAATAAATATTACTAATTAAAGTAACAACTGTGGATTTTAGCTATAATAATGTAATGTAATGTAATGTCCAACAAGACCTTCACATCAAATAAAAAAAAAGAGAAACAAAATTAATGCAAACATTTTTTTGCAAACTTGAACTTTATAGGAAGATTTAAAAATTACAAATGACAAAGCTAGTGTATTTAAATCCATGTGCAGAATGTTGTATAGCAAATTGGACAAGGGACACTTATTACATTAAAAAAATTAAATATAATTGCCATTAAAAACATAATTCTTTTTAAATTTAAAAGAATTTATAGTATTACATAAATAAACAGTGTTTAACAGTTGTAAAATATTAACAAACAAGACATAAATCACAATTAAACAAAAAATATATTCAATTAATAAAAATTAATATTTGGTGCATTACGCCCATACACATACAAATAGAAATAAGAGTTGATAGAAACGTAAACACCCAAAGAATGTTTTAAATCTAAAAAAAAATATGTATCCTTGAAATATATGTGTCCCTATTCCAATGTGGGCCATAGTTGCCTTTCACTGAAAAAGGTGTAGTGTGTGAACCGGGCAACCGTAGAGCCACAGAACTGATCTCCAGAGAACATAGCAAAAAAACATAGGGGGATCATTAGGATGCCACCCTCGCGGAAAATGGGACTGCCCGCAAGCTGAGCGGCGGTCAAGCTCTCAATATTAGGATGCACTAGCCACAGAGGTGTGTGCCGCATTGTGTATGAAAATGCCAGACATCCTAATGGGTCCCATAGCGTGGATGCAAAAACCTATACCCATAAGGAAGAATGTGTAGTGATCAAAAAGAGGGCGTAAAAAAATGTATCTTAGAGAACTGCTAAATTGTGAGAATATAAGCAACGTGTGAGTAGGAGCATCAAGTACAAAACACACGGGGCATGGATTTCAAGGGGGGGTACATTGCCAAAACCAGCAGGCTCCAAGTAAAGGGGGCCCTGATACAGGACACAAAAGGAAGTTCATGACAGCCCCTGAAATTCATAAAAACATGAATGCAAATAATGACTAACATTGTAATGCTGATAATGAAAACAATGCCCTTAAGGTTTGAATTTAGTTTCCAACTGGCCAATGGGCTCCTTAGTCACATTGAAAGCAAGCGGGAACAATCAAGTATTTCTCAATAAAAGAGCCAATATCCCAATTCAAAAGTCAAACTGTAAAGCTGACATGTTGGTCAGCAAATCTTCAAGTAGCATTCAGAGGCTTAACACCTGACATTGTAATAATGCCCATAATATTAATTTACAATATGAATAAAATGTAATTGTATTTAAAGTACTTCACACATTTAAACCAGCCAAATACCAACAGGGTCATAAAAACAACTATATAAAAGAGAGGAAATGATAAATTAAACTTAAGTATTATCAAGGATAATTTAAGATTAAATATAAACATGAATAAATACTGAAAACATATATAGAAAGGAACTAACATGTCAGCCTTCGAAGCACAAAAATGAAAAAAAATTATAACTAATCAAAATATTATTGGAAAAAAAGAATAATGCTAGTAAATATTATACAAACATTTTTAATAATAATTTTGATAAAGTAACAAAGATCATTTTAAATAATTGTATGAAAAGTAACTTATATATATTTTTTAGACTATATACATGTTTAGGGGAACATTAATATGTAAGAGGGACTTTGTCTTACCGCCAGCCATACCTGTCGGAAATACTACCGACCGGTAAGGGTGCGGCGTTCTTGTACATCCCATTAGGATGTACACACAAAAGTGGCTAGAGCATCAGACATTAATAAGATTGCGGCGGGTGGTGCTGTTAGCTGTTAAAATGTAATTTTGATGATTTATGGGAATATTAACAAAACATAACATACTGCTAATTTAAAAAAAAAGGAGTGGAATTAAAAATACATTTTTGTTTTGTAGAAACAAAGTATATGATTCGAGATTGATGGCAATAAATTCTTAGAATTTCTTTAAAAATTATATGACTGGTTATGTATGTTCTTTGGTAGATGTATGGTTTATATTGACTAGTAAAGTATTTAAAATACAAAATAACATATAGCAAAACACAAAAGTGTGCAGGGGATAGTAACTTAATGACTGCCAAGCAAAACCCCATGAAGGATACAGGCCAATAAAGTTCCAATCTTGTTGTATTAAAAAAAAAATGGACAAAAGCTCACTACAAAAAGAGGTATTAGAACAGTTTACAAAAATAAACAATTGTAGAACACAATAGTATACAGAATAGCAAATGTCAATGCAAAACATAGTAACATTTTTAGGTCTTTGAAATTATATTTCAATTTCATGACATAAACAATACAGTTGTGGAAATGAAATCAGGCGTAAGAGACTATTTTATAAATTACAAGAGCTATGAACAGCACAGCAGATATCTATGTGATGTAAAAAGCACGCTGTACCACCATGCAGAACAAATAACAAAGTATACACTCCTTAACCAAATACAACAGAGTGCAATACAGTGGCAAGCAAAGTCTAACAATGAATCGCCAAATGCGCCAAAAGAATCACCCACAATCAAGACGAACAAGAGACAGCACACCATGCAAGCATTAAGGTTCACAATGGATCTAGAGGAATCCAAGAACTCATGCCAAACAATGGAGAAAAAGATCAGAAACGGAAAAACACCAGAGTGACACCACGCCTAAAAATAAGCTATCACAGCCCACCACCAAGACATTACTCATCAGAAAGCACAAAAAACAAGACATCCAAGAAATAATAGTCTGAAAACGCCAAGTAATCAAAGTAAATGTTCGGGCATCGTAAATGACTACAAAAAAAATATCGAACAATCAAAAGGTCAAAGCATACCATGACTGGTGTAAAAAATAAATAATTTAATTCACTACAATATAAAAATGCTCTAATACAAAATTGAGAACAAAAACAAGAACACCTACTAAACCAACATGAAAAACAAAGCCATCCAACAAACCCTTCTAACCTGAAGAGTTGTCAAACCAGAAAACCCCTTAAACTGTATAAAAAGAATTCAGTCCGTAGCACCTACTGAGCCCTGCAAGATGCACATTTTATACAGAGCCGACAATGCCTTCAAACCAGAACTTTGCAGAAATATGAACTTATTCAAGAAGACCGCCAAAAATTCACTGACAACAGGAAGAACGACAAAGTAAACACCTTACTAAAAGATGCCCACCACAGAACTAAAAAATCGCCCAAAAATGATGACAGTGTTTATGCTTCCTTTTCACCACAAAACTAATCGAACCTGACTTGGACTCCGAGATAGCAAATTATATAGAAAAAAGAAGAGAGACACGACTCGAATCAGAATCAGCAAAAACCACAGCAACGAGAACAGACTGATCACTGACGCAAATAACATACGCAGGCTCCTTGACAAAAGCCACACGGCAGCCCTCATCATTCTGGAGCTATCAGCAGGCTTAAAGACCATCTCGGACAACACCATCGTCAATGGGCTCCATTACGTCGGCATGTGAGAAATAGCATTAAACTGGATAAGATCTTTCCTCCCATGCAGAACACTGAATCCGACACCTGCCCTTTGTCTCAGAAACAACAGATATCAGATGAAGAGTACAAGAATGAGCCTCCATCACCACCACACTCATCAACGTGTACATAGCGAAACCTCACAACCATGGCAAAAAACAAAAAAAATTGTCTGGTAGAAAAATTACAACAAGGTCATATTAAAATTGACCAAGGAAGACAACTAAAGTAGGAGCAATGGACAAGAAGGGATGAACGATATTGCAACCTGGATGAGCAACAGGTGGCTGACAGTCAACGCTGAGAAAATAAAACTCGTCATACTTTGCTGCACCTCATACACATGGGACAAAACATGGTGGCCTTCTGCCTTTAAAACAAAAAACACCCCAACAGAACTCAAAAGCAAGAAAGGCATCATACTACACTCCTCAATTACAATAAATAGCCAGATCAACACCATATCATCGAAATGCTTAAAACACATCAGCATAATTTTCAAAATATTAAAGTGGATCCAAGTAACTCATAAAAAAACCTAACCCATGCACTCATCACTAACAGAATGGACTACAGCAGCACTGTGTAAGCCAGTAATAATAAGAAAACTCTTCCAGAAACGACAGACTGTCTAAAACGCCAAAGCTTGAGTCATCATCAAAAATTCACAACACAACCACATTACCAAACAACTACACAACATACACTGGGTACACACTGAAAGAAGAATAACATTCAAGGTGCTGACACATGCATACAAAGCCCTCTATAAGAACAGACCACAATAGCTACATGACCGGACCTCCATCAACCCCTCACACAAAAACATCCCCTCAAATGACCTGGATGTAGCAACCGTCCCTCATTACCACAGGATAAGACCAAGGGGAAGATGATTCTCCTACCTCGAAGGCAGTAATTGGGATGAACTCAAAGTCCCCCAATGCAACAAAGAACAAAGGTTGAATAAAGAAAATAAACAACTTGCAATTCAAAAAATCAGATAAGAAATGCTCACAGCTGCTGACTACCAAAACCCTAAACATAAATCACACTCAGCCAAATGGCAGACAGTGTGATCTTAGGCACACAGCAAGTTTTGTGTAGTTGGTATATTTAGTGAACACAAAGGCCCTCATTAGGATGGCGGGCGGACTTTGCCAGTCCTCAATCCTCACGGTACTTGGGACCGCCCGCAATAACGGAGGAGACAAGTGAGAGAGCGATCAGAGGAGCAGGAGAACGAGAGTCGGAGGCGTGTGAGGAGCCGAGTAGGAGAGAGGAGGCGACCATCGGAGGAGGAGGCGAAGTGTGTGAGGAGCGGAGTAGGAGAGAGGAGGCGACCATCAGAGGAAGAGTCGAGCCGGGTGAGGAGCGGAGTGCAGAGCAGGAGGTGTGGCAGATACAATGCAGCGTAACGGCTGGAGGACCCACCGTACACTGTGCACACCCAGTGGGCAGAAGTAGGTGAAAGACGACCCGGCTCCAGACGACACGGCCATGATGAGGCGTCGTGGGTCAAGGCAAGTACCGCTTGGGGGATCTTTTTGGTGAGGGTGGTGGGGAGGTCAGTGAAAGTAGGGCGGCTGTGTACAGAGGAGTTGAAAATTTGAGTTTTTTTCATTTTCAGATCCCAACACGCTCCTTTTAACTGATCACTCCCCACCTTATTGACGGTTGCACTGCCTTACAGTTTAAGTTCCCAGTACTGACCCCATCATCGCTCTTTGTTTGCTACCCTTACCCGTCGGATGAAAGAACGAGAGAAGTCTCAAAAGACCCTGATAGCAGCAGCAACGCAGAACCGAGAGGGCGGGGATCCCTGACTGCTTAGGTGCTTGGAACTGATTGGATGCCACACATTCCGGAACGGACATAGAGACTGGTGTTTTTGAACAATTGTATCTCCAATAAAGGAGTCACTAGAACTCATCCATGGTCCTTGTCTTCCCTCTCAACATCGTGACTGCACAGGTGGTCACAAATTTTCTTCCCCGGACCTGGTAGACGCACTGGCGCTGAACTATGCGGCGGGTTATTGAAAGATTTTATAAAGACCAACTGAAGGCTGCGATTCGTTGAGCAGAAAGCATCGAAGGGGCTAAAGTGCTGGGGGCAAAATCTTCCTAACAGACCATCTGTCGAGTCTTCCAGATAGTGTACTGCCCCCCACAAAAGACGCACAGACTCCTTGAAATGTTTACAGAACTACTATCTAAAATCCAATCACGGTACAAATGTATTTTGGTGATGGGGGGATTTCACTTTCCACTAGATCACGTACACAATGACTGTCAGGCAAAACAGTTGGAGGAGGCACTGATGGCACTCTGACTTTCCCAGC
This sequence comes from Lissotriton helveticus, assembly GCF_964261635.1. NCBI lineage: Eukaryota > Metazoa > Chordata > Amphibia > Caudata > Salamandridae > Lissotriton > Lissotriton helveticus. The sequence goes on along the minus strand of NC_136065.1, from coordinate 1,317,884,609 downwards.
TAGTAAATGTTCCCACTCATGGTAAGGGAAATACACTCAATCTAGTGTGGAGATCTCATACACTTACAAGCCCTATAGTCACCATTCCTTGCTCGTGGTCTGAACACTATGTAATTATTGGTCTCGCTAAATAAAAAGAGAGACGACGACTTGGTCACCCCCCCTAGATAACTCTGCCACATCTACACAGTGTGACATCGATGTTTAAGAATTTCTCTGTTATCTACATTGACGAACGCCATTGATATGGTGGCTCCAAAAATAAGAAAAAGAATAAGTGATAAAGGGAGAGGGTGCTACCTGGGTCAGCGACATTTTAAGAAACATAAATCAAACCCTTCGCCACTGCGAGAGAGCCGGGCAGAACGCGTACGACCCAAAGGCCAGGGCAGATTACGTGTCAAACATTCACAGGCTATAAAAAAGCCAACAGGACAAAAAAAGAGATTTTGATTAAGCAAAAATTGAGACTGCTGATAAAAAAAAGAGAACTTTCGAATCCTGAAAGAGCTGAAACAAGAGACGAAATTGAAGTATTAATTTTGTAAGGAGGACTGTAATAAGTTCCAGTCCATTCTTCACAACGAAAGTGAAGGATGACCTGCTGGAAATTTAGCGCATGACAAAATTCACGTTAACACTTAACATTAGCTCCCACACTAAGGGGGTCATTATGATTGCGGAATTCCCGCATCCTCCGGGCCGGCGGAAGCCACCGCCGGCCCGGAGGATGCGGGAAAACCGCAGCGGAGCCTCCACAGACCCACCACCAAATTAGGATGGCTGGTGGGTCTGATAATCTGTCCGCAGCTTTTCCGCCGCAGTCGGAAGGCGACCGCGGCGGAAAAGCACTAACATGTCTGGTGGTGTCTATCAGACACCGCCAGGCATATTAGGATGTCTGCAATTCTATGCTTTTCCACAGCGGCTTTTCCGCCGTGAAAAAGCATACGGACCTTCACTTCGGGGGCCCGTTGCGGGCCCCCTGGGTGAAGGGGTGGTGGGGGGTGCACATGGGGGGTACTGCATTTGCGTGCACAATGCAGCAAGCACCGCGCGGTGCCTGCCGCTTTGTGCACGCAAATGCTGTGCATGCATTTTTTACATTGTGGCGGGTGCAGCTTGAAGCTGCACCCGCCGCAATGTTAGAGATAGAGGATGTGACCGCCACCCTGGCGGTCACATCCTAATCAGATCGGAGGGAACGCCGCAGCCCATGCGGACGTTCCCTCCTCCTCAGGGGTCGCGGACGGACTCAAGTCCGTCCGCGATCCTAATCGACCCCTTAGTATTTTTAAAACACCACTAAGTGCCTTCCCCAGGATCAACCATGATTCTTTGTCTCTTTTAATAGAGAGGGTACCGTGAGATGCCTGTCCACCAAGGATCTTTGAGATGGCACTTCCAGGGATAAAAAGCAAAGTTCTCTTGCTTCACAATCATTCAATGGAAGTAGGGCAAGTCACCACTAATTTCAAAGGGGGCCAGTGTAAATGTAAATGTAAATGTGTGTGTCTTGTAAAGCGCACTGCTACCCGTAGGCGTCGTGGCGCTATAGACCGCTGGGAAACCCGTTCTGGCTTTCCCTGTGAGACGTTCCCTCCTGGGTATCTCCAAGGTGAAACCAGGCATCTCTGGAGTCAGTAGGGGGCCGTTGTGGAGATGAGGCAAGCTAATGCCCAGAGTTGCCGAGTGTGATCCTTGGTTAGATTAGGCACCGAGGCGAGAATTATCGAGTCCGCTGATCCTGGTTCACGACCCTGCCGCGTCGGGAATTGAACCCTGGTCCCGGGCCATCCTCTGCTTCTGGGTCTGCCGCCTCTAACCAGTGAGCCACACCACTGCACTCCACGTGTCATCCCACTCCTGAAAAAACCCAGGGAAGATACGATCATTCAAAAAAACTTCAGCCAAATTTCGCAGAGCCCATTCCAGGCAAAGGTGGTGGGACAGCACGTATTAAGCACGTATTAAGCTCTCACAACATCTAGAGGACAACATCCTCCTACAATTTAATCTGGCGGGGTTAAGGCCCACTATAGAGCAGAGTTGGACATGCTGTCTGTGCTGGAGTGAGGGCCAAAAAGAAGAAGAAGCAAAGTGCCCTAATGCTGTTGGAGCTATCAGCAGCATTTCACATGGACAATCATTACCAACTCTTGTTGCGGGTTACAGAACTTGGCATCATGGGCAGGGCCCTTGCGTGGCTTAAATCTTTTCCACTAGACAAAATTCTGATCTCTCTCTAGAAAAAACATTAATCACCAAAGTCATCATGACATTTTTTTTGTTGCCGAAAATTGGTGGAGGCCAGGAAGGAGGCAGCAAGCGTTTTCAAAACCATAATATTCTTGCAAACATGATGCCTTCACCTAAAGTCGAAACAACAAAAATACATTGGCCAGGTAGATTAATTATGACAACAAAGTCTGGTACCACTTACCCAATTGATCTAAGCGAATTCAGGTGGTCCTTACACATTATTATTTTGTACATCTGCAGATATACAGTATCACAGTGCCCTTGGAAAAGAACATTGTTGCCCTGCAAAAATCGACATTTCAGGTACACCTAGATCAGATTGAGTTAACTATAAGTATAGAAGGGATCAGCTGTCCTTACACTATCTATTTTTCTATTACACTTTACAGTACAGGACAGTCTCCAGTCCAGGTCCTGAGGAGAGCCCCTCATTAATACGTGGGCTCGAAACACGTTGACACACTACTGGAACAAGATTCAGGAAGGGCATGTCAGGATTTTGATTTTGGATATTATTCTACCTGTTTTATGACCCTAGTACTTGCTATTGTTCCAGTACAAACAAACAAGCAGGCTAGCAAAAATACTCAGTGCCTCTTGGTTGTCTATAGGTTGTATATCAGGACTGGTGCCTCAAAACATTGATTGGTAATAGGCATTTTTGTCTGTTTTTGATGTATATATTGTGTAAATGTAAATATGTTTCATTCACAGTGATTGTCTAATTGATGTTGTGAAAAGTGTAACTTTATGTGAATTTTTGCTACTGAAATTGTATCGTTCTTTTGACATATATGAATGAATTCTGTGGTAAAGGAAAAAAAGAGTAAAAAATACTAAATGAAAAGTGTGTCCGCTTAGATCAATTGGGTAAGTGGTACCAGACTTTGTCATAATTAATCTACCTGGCCAATGTATTTTGTTGTTTCAATTTGAGTGGTCTAGGCCAGATAGTATATAGACCCAAGCCTTCCTTGTTTTTCTTTTCACCTAAAGTCAGCACCCAGTGTGGTCACACTGGTTGCAGCGCCCTAGAGCTGGCCCTTCTCAAGGGTCCTGTGACCTCAGTGACTGTTGTTCTAGGGTGTGCTGCTTCATAGGCCTGCCCGCAAGACTGGAGTTGAACTTCAGTATGGATAGTGGTGGACAAGCATTGAAGGTTAACCTACACTTGTCATGCTAAGGTCCACCTGCTGGTGCGAAGACACCAGGACTTCTAAGGTGTTGTGAAGCCTTCATAGATCTAGCATGTGACTGTGCTCTCGCAGGAGAGTGGTCTGGTGGACTGGTTATTAAGGCTGAACCAGGTTCCCAGTTTCAAATTCAGCAGCTCTGACCATAGTGCCACATCCTCTCCCCCCACTGAACACCGTACTGCCCCACTGGGAAAAACTCCGACTGTCTTGAACTACAACCCAATTGTTGCCCGCTATAAGCACCTGGATGCGGCTCAATTAAAATTAAGTACTAGACAAGAGCAATATGCGGCCTACAAAAAATAAAGTAACAACATCCTGGAAAAAGCTAACACTTATAGGGAATGCAAAATTAAAAAAAAAACATGGGAAATGTAAGCGGGGACAACATGGTTACCTTAATGCTTTTACACTCACTATTCAGAAATCGGACAGAGAGCCACAGTACACATTTAATTTCACAAACCACACATTGCTGTACCTCCAGGATTGGTGGACTAGTTGCAAGCCCAGGGAAAACAAACACTCACTATTCAGAAATCGGACGCAGAGCCACAGTACACATTTTGTTTCCCAAACCACACATTGCTGTACCTCCAGGATTGGTGCACTAGTTGCAAGCCCAGGGAAAACAAAGACAAGAAATTAAAAATAGCGCCTCACTGGCAAACTCTGCAAAAGTTGCTCTAATGTGTTTCAGTGTGAATTTAATCAGCTGACTGCTACGTGCTGGCAAAATAAAAGAAATAAAAGAATAAATACTGACCGGGTGTGACTGCTACATGCTGGCAAAATGAAACAAATAGTAAAACAAAAAAAGAATAAATACTGACCGAGTGTGAATGATACGTGCTGGGGAGATCATACTGGCAAACTCTGCAAAAGTGGCTCTAATGTGTTTCAGTGTGAATTAAATCAGCTGACTGCTACGTGCTGGCAAAATAAAATAAATTAAAGAATAAATACTGACCGGGTGTGACTGCTACGTGCTGGCAAAAATCAAACAAATAAACTCTGCAAAAGTGGCTCTAATGTGTTTTAGTGTGAATTAAATCAGCTGATAAAAGAAATAAAAGAATAAATACTGACCGGGTGTGACTGCTACGTGCTGGCAAAATGAAACAAATAGTAAAACAAATAAAAGAATAAATACTGACCGAGTGTACAAATAAACTCTGCAAAAGTGGCTCTAATGTGTTTCAGTGTGAATTAAATCAGCTGATAAAAGAAATAAAAGAATAAATACTGACCGGGTGTGAATGCTACATGCTGGGGACCGAGTGTGAATGCTACGTGCTGGGGAGATCATACAGGCAGGCGAAAGGAGTCTTGCAGCATATGCGCATGCGTGGTGAAATACGCATGCGCAGAATGTACGGGGAAGATCATAACTACCGTAGACCGGCAGGGACATTCTAAAGAATTTTGGGGCCCCTGTTCGGAACCGCTTTCGATTTACGATCCAGATTAAGCTCTTTCATGCCTTCTTAAACCAATTCACTGACAACGCACAGGCACACTCGTCCCAATTCTAAGTGTTAACATCTAATAATCCTTGATATTGCTGTGTTTTCAATATTGTTATACAGCAGTAGCTCACTAATATTACTGTAAATAATCTGTGACACCCTCCCAATTCTCTTAAATATGGTCCTGTTTTGATCTAAAAGAAACTTTTTTATGCGTGTTGCATGAAGCATAAATACAACATTTCAATGTAAAATGTCTGTAACAGACTCACACACCGCTCACATCAAAAATAAATTAAAGAAAAAAACAATCTGTTAAGAGAATTATTCAAGGTCGCCATGACAAAGCCCCTCTGTAGACTAGAGCTGACTTTATCCCGTGATCCGTGGAAAGGCTGGAGCTGTGGGCCAGAGACCACTTTACCCGTTCCTTAAAGCGTCTCTGTAAGGTGGACAGTATGTTGAGATCTGTATCCTAAACGGCCAGCTTTTATTTGCATGAATGTTTTATCTGTTTGAATCAAAACATTTGACTTTGGAAACATACAGATAGGAAGATCAGCTTTTTAGCATCACCTTGTGCATGTTCTGTTTCCCCATTTATCAGTAAAATGCAGTGGTTTATGGTTTTTATTATGAAAATAACATTTATTCATACTTGCCTATCAGGTGTAGAAATTGGGTAAAAAATTCAACTGAATCTGTTCAATGTCTTAAATATTTTATCTTACAATGCCTAGAACAAACTGTAAAATTCTAAGTACTTTAGTAGTACCTTGCACTGGCTAGACTATGATTGGTATTGTTTTTAGAAGTACATTTTTGTCTTGTTTACTAACGTCTTGACAGTGCTGGAAAAACTGAAGCACTTTAGTGCTAATTTGCACTAACTCTTAAATTCTTGAAAGTATCAGCTTAAAATGCCTAGAATTAATTGAAAGCACTCCGCATTTAGGCATTGCTTTACAATGACTTTTTATCATGACTGCCATTGTTTCTAGGAGTTAACTTTTGTCTTATTTTGTAAAGTTTAGAATGTAATGTAAAAATTGAAACGCTCTGGCTTGCACCAAATTGTGATTATGATTGATAATGTTTTTAGAAGCCAATCGCTTTAGACTCAATGAATTTGTACATTTCTCTTCTCTAGATGAGATACATCCACCAAGCACTTTAATTTTATCATGGTTTGACTGATTGTGAAGGATGTATAGTTCTTAAAATGCAGATTTTATCTTTTTTTTCATAGTTTTACTTTTTTATTAATCAGACATAATCTTTACGTACTTTAAAACGCAAAACAGAAAAACATTGGGGGGAATTCATTTTCCTCCATCATCATCTAATAAAGCAGACTCAAATCCAGGGGGGAGACAGTTAAAATACAGTGATTTTTTGCTTTAAAAAAACGTAAGTCTCTCACCTGAATGAGGTCTGTTGGCATGTATGTTTTCACAAGATGGCAGGTTTGTTTAGTTGCAAATGCAGCAGAATCACACCAAATTGATTAAAAATGTGGGAATAGTTTCAAAGAAATGTTGAAGTATTAAAATCTTCAAGTCAGTGTCCTCCCTCTTGACCACTTACATACATGCCAACATTTGCAAACTAGAAAGAGATGTAAAAACAAATAATCAAAGGAATATATTTTTCCCATTCACTTGTGTTGGCTTGAGGCCAATTGCAGGTGGGTGAAAGCCAAATTAAAGCCATTTTTGGCTTTTAAAATCAGTATTCTCCCGCCTGAATTTTTTCTGTTGGCATATATGAACTTAGAAAAGAGTTGCAAGGGTATCCCCACAATATTCAGCCTGTTAGATTCTCTTCCACACCATCTAGATGGCAGGAAATTAGCTTCACTGTACTCATCAGGATCTGAGGGTTTGTTTACTTACCCAATACCCAAAGGCTTCTTGCAGAAGTAGGTACCGCAAGCTAGTCACTTTGCTTCTGGAAGTTTAAAGAATATTTTTTTCTTGGAAGACCGAGTTATACGGTTGTCTGGTACAATGATGATAGCTGGCATTTGGCGAAGAGCTTCTTATTCCCTCTTTCAAGTTCCAAGGTGGCTCTGTGGAACAGTGGGCCTGTAAGTGGTATTTAAATACTAGTAACCTATGGAAAGCTACTATACAATCATAATACAACCTAATTTACAGAAAAATATGTTTTCCTCTACTGGAAAACCACCAAATTGTTGACATTTCTCACACGCATTTGTACATAGGAAATTCACGTGCTAGGAGGAAAATTTCTGTTACTCATCAGTTTCCAGGCATACACCCCTATTTCTTATCCCCACCCCAGAAGATACAAATAGTCACACCCTCTGTCACTGCTGCCAATGGCCTACCATGCAAGCATAGACAGATGTCAGGTCATAGTTTGTACAATCAAGAGATTACTTGCTTGGGCTCTCCTGTTTCCTATGGCAAACCAGTAGTCTTATAGGGTTTTACTGGAAGCGACAAAATGGAGCAAATGCAATTTTCAAATATGTCTCTTCTCCAACACACAAACGTCAATTCACGTTTATCCAGCCAGATATGGAAAATAAAGTAAATGCATTTTCTCTCTTTTGTTAAGAATGGTAAGAGATATCTAAAGTTGATCTTTTAAAATCAGCCCAACCATGCATAACTGCTTTCTGGAAATTGTACTAGCAGCCAACAGCAAAAAATAAATAAAATAACATTGACTCTATGCAAACCTCACCATTTAGATGATATGGCTGTAGTTTGAAGTACTAGACATGTCACATTGAAATTTGTGTATGTGACTCAACATGTGACTTCTCTGGTATTTAAACAACATATTTCTAACAGGCCATCGTCCTGTTGCAGATGAATTAAAATGGTTAAATTATGAGTTTTTGGTACCTCTCAACACCAGCTTTTTAGACTTTTACAATGTGGCAGGATATTACATTGTTACAGGAACAGCACTGAGCAGAGCAGAAATGAAGATTCCAGATGTCCAAAGAAAACAAAAAAGTGGGGAAAACACAGAAAGCAGTGGATGCCCCACTGCATATGATACAATAATGCCTACTATAGATGATAAAGTTTTGTTATCACAAACTGCAAACGGCCTACAATCCCTGATCAAAGGCTTTAACACCTTTATTTATGGAAGAAAGGAATATGAGACTCAACTTATCTAAAACATTTGTGATGGTGTGTGGCGCAAGCAATATAAAGAAGAGGGCGCTTCGGCTAAAAAGGCAGATAATAGCAGTGGTCGAAAATGTTATGTATTTGGGAGTACATCTTTCAATTAAGGATGTGTGGAATGCTCCCTTAAAAATTGCAAGCATGACATTCTCTAGAAATGTAGAAGCAACTTTTCAGATTTTCTGAAAAAAATAGAAATAAACAGATACCAGGAATGTTACAACAGTATAAAGGTAAATGCATCAGCTGTGCTAATTATAGGGCTTCATTGTGGGGGGATTTCAACATCAAAAGGACTACAAATTCAGGGGAATACCTTTTTTACTGCAGGCTCCTTGTTGTACTCTGTTCTACTTCAGCATATATTGTTCCTAAAGAACATGCAGCTGCATATATAGAGGATAGTACTTTTACTACTGCTTCTTTGACCTGGGATGGAATCTGGCCTAAAGTAGGAACGAAATAAAAAAATATATATTATTAAGGATTGTTTGGCATTAGATGGTAGGGATAAAATCCCTTGGTTTGCTTGTGTGAAGATATCATAATAGTCATAGACACTAATTTTACTGTTGATGACCGACACAGTATATTAAATTATAGTAAAAATGAAATACAAATGATTTATGGGCCACTGAGAAAATTTGAGAGATACCAGAGAGCACAGTGAACAATCTGTAAAGAGCTACCTTAACTGTGTCATGCCTATTATTATTCAGAGTTATTTAATGACTTTAACATGTTTACAGGATAGATTTTTATCTTACTATGCTCTGGCTAAGCACTTTTATTGTTGCATTTCCACAAGTGGGGTCATGGGCCAAGTATTTACCAAATTGCCCATGCAATGGCAAAACTGCACACACTACTCAACATTTTATATATATTTTTTATAAATGTTGGCAGGATTTTATAAAACTATTTTTTTTTAAATTATTGCCAATAGATTGATTCAGTTTAAGGATGCTTTTAACTTTTTATGTAATCTGAATAGCGTGGAAGTTGACTTTGCCGGAAGGTAAATTTATCACGTTAAAAAAAAGAAGGAAAACTCTTACTCAACTAGAAAATTTGTTGTATGAGAGAGCTTAATTGTGTATATCTAATTATCAAACTGTGATTAGAGTATAATTATGACAGGATGTATGGATATTTTTTTTTAAGATTTTGTTTTATAATGGTACTTTACTGCCAGGGAACTAGAATGTATTCAAGAATAATCTGATTCGTATAATAGTTGTATCTTTTATGGATTTGTATCTGAATTAATAATTCATTTGATTTTGATTAATATAGAATTATAATAGGATACACATCTATTGTCTACAGAACTGAAAGTACTATGGGGTCGATTAGGATGGCGGACGGAAATGGGTACTGTCCGCCATGGTCGGGGAAATTTTACTCCCGTCTGCGCCGCGGAGAATCCGCGGTTGCGAATAGGATATTCATGTGACGAAACTCCGACCGCGGCGGACGGATCATAACAAACACCGTCCGTGGTGGACGGAACACATCTAACTCCGTCCGCGGCGGATGGAGCCTAATGAACAGCCACCGCCGCGGACGGGAATGACCGCGGAAAAATACACAATTACCGCCATACCTGTGAATACTCCGTGTCCGCAATTAGGATAAATCCGCCTGTACCACGGTACGCACAGCCATCCACGTCCGCGGCGGAAAGAATGCAACGATAAACAGTGCATCACTGCGGAAGGCCAACACACACAACATCCCTAACGTCAAACAAATGTCAGAAAGCGTGCCGCAAGTACTAAGCAAACATACGAACATTGACAACGCCCCCCCCGATACACCAACACCAAGCACAAGCCACCATGACACGCCCCAAGTACCCAATAATGCACACTAGTCAACATGCCCACCTACCACCTGACTGCCAACAACCATTGAGACACGACTATAAAATGACACCCACACACTACCACAATCCTTTGCATCACAGCATTGCTGCTAGCAAGAGGCCCCAATTGATATATAGCTTACTCAAATAGAAGACACACAACCACCACCCTACCACACCCACCACACAAACATCCACCACACCATTCCTACACATCACACACCACACACCTGCACCCCCCAACTCACTCAACCCACACACTGAGCACCACACACCATGGCACCCAAAAAAAAAAACTAAATTCACGGAGACCGAGTTGAAGGTAATGGTTGATCAAATCATCCGTGTTGAGCCCCACATCTTCGGGGCCTAGGTCCAGCAGACGTCCGTGGTGCAAAAGAACCACATGTGGGACAGGATCGTCAGTCGGGTGAATGCGTCAGGGACCGTGCCGAGGACGAAGCATGAAATTCAGAGGCGGTGGCATGATCTGAAGACCCGGGTGAAAGGCATCCCTGCCAAAAACTATGCAAGAGCCAATCATACTGGCGGCGGAACACCCCCGGAGCCCATACCCTACACCGATTGGGAGGAGAAGGTGCTGGTGATACTTCACCCAGAGAGCCTAGCGGACTTGATGAAGGAGAAGAGGCTGGTAAGTACAAACCAAGCACCACGATCAGTACGACATGGTCAGGCTCACACAACTGAGAAGACACATCTCCTACGCCCCAACCCATGCACGTCGGACACATACTCACCAACATGTACATGGCTACCAACAGGCCCCCATGTTCACGGGGAGGGTGGTGGTGGTGGGTGGAGGGTGGTGGAGGGTGGGGTGTGTGAGAGGTCCAAACTACAACTCCCAACAGGCCCCCATGTTCACGGGGAGGGTGGTGTTGGTGGAGGGTGGGGTGTGTGAGAGGTCCAAAGTACAACTCCCAACAGGCCCCCATGTTCACGGGGAGGGTGGTGTTGGTGGAGGGTGGGGGGTGTGAGGTCCAAACTACAACTCCCAACAGGCCCCCATGTTCACGGGGCGGGTGGTGGTGGTGGAGGGTGGGGTGTGAGAGAGGTCCAAACTACAACTCCCAACAGGCCCCCATGTTCACGGGGAGGGTGGAGGGTGGTGGAGGGTGGGGTGTGTGAGAGGTCCAAACTACAACTCCCAACAGGCCCCCATGTTCACGGGGAGGGTGGAGGGTGGTGGAGGGTGGGGTGTGTGAGAGGTCCAAAGTACAACTCCCAACAGGCCCCCATGTTCACGGGGAGGGTGGTGTTGGTGGAGGGTGGGGGGTGTGAGGTCCAAACTACAACTCCCAACAGGCCCCCACATTCACGGGGAGGGTGGTGGTGGTGGAGGGTGGGGTGTGTGAGAGGTCCAAACTACAACTCCCAACAGGCCCCCATGTTCACGGGGAGGGTGGAGGGTGGTGGGGTGTGTGAGAGGTCCAAACTACAACTCCCAACAGGCCCCCATGTTCACGGGGAGGGTGGTGTTGGTGGAGGGTGGGGTGTGTGAGAGGTCCAAACTACAACTCCCAACAGGCCCCCATGTTCACGGGGAGGGTGGTGTTGGTGGAGGGTGGGGTGTGTGAGAGGTGTGGGGGGTGTGGGGTGTGTGCGACAGGACACAGAAATGTGTACAAATCTATATGAACATGTAATGTCCACATTACTGACCAGCTCTATCTTGTCCCTCAGGTGATCGTGAACTCACTGGGGAAACCAGCACCCGGCCGCAAGCCTCGCCTCCCACACATACCGGACTCTCTGGGGACGATGACACAGGCAGCTCCGGTGCGGAGGATGGAGCGGGCCCAAGCAGACAGCCAGGGCCATCTGGCTCACAGGGACTCCCGGGCCCGACAACCGTCGCATGTTGGCTGGCTACTTCCATCAGAGTTAGGAAAACCCGTTGGGGAGGCCGCTCCTTTTCATACACTGCGGCCAAGCTCTGGAACACCCTCCCTCTACCCCTCCGTGGAACTATTAATCATCTCTCCTTCAGGAAAGCCCTGAAAACTCACTTGTATGCTGAATCCTGCTGATCTGCCCTGAGCCCGCGCAAAGTAAGTTCACAGTCATAAGCGCTACGAGGCCTCCGGGTAGATAGCGCTATACAAGTGTAGTTTAAAAAAATGTGTGACTCCAGCGACACCTGCCTCAGTGATCTGCAGAGTCCCCACCACCACCACCACCACCACCACCACCAGTACCACCAGTACCACCAGTACCACGACTCCAGCCTGTGCCACCCTGCCTAGCCCAGCGCACGACGCAGGTACATCGGCCTCACACCCAAGCAGGGTGAGTGGGCCACAAAGGAGAGAGGCGACGGCACATCAGGCAAGCAGGCGACCCACACACCGCCGCACTGAGGAAGGACACCTACCCCATCCTGTGGCAGAGCCCCTTGAAGCCCTAGCCAGGTGCCAGGCTTCATACGACCGTTCCCAGGAACATGCAGATCGTGCACACCAGGACTCTGTGGACAACACCAACATGTTGCGGGAAATTTCGGGGTACCTTGGCCAGATAGTGCACATCATGGGCCAGCAGACAACAATGTGGAGGGAATGGATTGGCCGGAACAACCCCACCCCCCCTCCACCAATTGTCGTAGCGCCACCGCCACCTTCACCTCCACCTCCACCGCCACCGTCACCTCCGCCTCCACCGCCGCAACCACCACCACCATCACCTGTGCCCCTGGCGACGGATGTGGCCCATGAACAACCTGCACCCCCAGCTGACTCACTTCCACCTCAAAGACGGAGGGGGCGCCCGAGGCTGGAAGTGGGTGAGAGCAGTGTTGGAGCGCCATCCACACGCTCCAAGAGGGGCCCCCAATGACTTTGACACTGCCAGAGCCACACATTCACCCTGCAAAGTATCCTGTCCCACATAGACAATCATTGGCACTGGTCTGCTGGACTAGCCTGACACCCCCCAATGTGGTGTCAGCACGGACATTTCATCTGCCATTACCTTCAACTCAAACTCCCTCCCCCCCACTTACTTGTAAATATTCACCATCACAAATGCACAACCTGTAAATAAATTTCACTTACACACTCAATGATATTTTGCCTCCATGTTTATTCACATGATTGCCTTCAGAAACGGACGTAAACAGGTTCAGGGATCCTACTCGTACATGATCATGGCGCTGCGGGAGTGACCTAGGGAAAATCAGAGACAGCAAACACACGTCAGGAAACACATTCAAACACATCACAACACACTACACAGCAACATTCCACTAACTATACTAATCACAAAAGCATGGGATGAGAGGACACACATCATGGAGACTTGTATGTCCAAAGAAATGAAGACACACATATGCAACCATCACAAACAAGAACACACAGCTGATGCACCCCACATCCACACAACACCAGCAAACATACATAAGGCATTGTCAACTGGCACAAGAGGTAGTTACTCACATTCAAGGGAAGTAGCGATCAATGAGCTGGCGCCTCTGGTCCACACCTTCCTCCTCACCACTATCCTCATCAGTCGACATGGGTGGGATGGGAGGCCGAGGAACTTCTCCGTCTTCAGGGTCCAAGAGCAGTTCAATGTCATTGCGCACGGCCAGGTTGTGGAGCATGCAGCAGGCAATCACGATCCTGCATACTTTTCCTGGTGAGTAAGGCAGGGCCCCTCCGGTCTTATCCAGGCACCGAAACCTGGACTTTAGCAGTCCAAAGGTACGTTCAATCACTCTCCGTGTCCTTCCATGTGCATCATTGTAGCGCATTTCACCCGCAGTTGTTGGATTACGTATGGGACTCAGGAGCCAGGGCCGGTTTGGGTACGCCGAGTCGCCTATGTAGGGGGATGACAGACACAAACATCACAACAAGATATGGTGGGTACCCCATGCCACACAGACATCACAAGAGTCCCCACTGCACACTCACCAACAATACACGCTTGACCGGGTCGCAGATTTGCCATCAGTTGGGGGACAATGCTGCTCCGCATGATGTGGGCGTCATGTGCGGAGCCAGGAAATCTTGCACACACATGGGAGATGATGTTGTTTGCCAGGCACACCACCTGCACGTTCAGCGAATGGAAGTGTTTGCGATTCCTAAAAACCTGCTCACGTGCCCGTGGTGGAATGATAGCGATATGTGTGCCATCAATTGAACCCACAACGTGTGGTATGTGGCCCAGTGCATAGAAGTCTGCTTTGACTGCTGGCAACTCTTCCGGCCGTGGGAAATGGATGTAGTCATTCTTGTACAGCATCATTATTATTATTATTCTGAGTTTTGTATAGCGCCTGGTTACCATTAGGCATCCCAGCGCTCACCAGAGAATGAAACTACCAGAATATTGCGGAAGTTAAGCAGAGAACAGAAAAGTTTTTAAAAGTTTGCGGAACCGAAGAAGGCTAGCTTCCGAACGTAGATGTAGGGGAAGAGAGTTCCACAGGATGGCCACATTTATAGAAAACCTTCTGCCACCAGTTCTTGCCTTCTTCACCCTCCCTACCTGCAGAAGATGTTGATGGTCGGATCGGAGAGAGCGAGGGGCCTTATATGGCTGAACCATCTCCCCCAGAATAGGTGGACCTACGCCCTGCAGAACTTTATGAGCGATACAGAGTGACTTAAACTTCACCCTGTCCCTCACAGGGAGCCAATGCAGCGCCTTCAGCGCGGGGCGAGCAGACTGATGCCTGGGGAGACCTGTCAAGAGCCTGGCGGCCGCATTCTGCACTTGCTGTAGTTTGTTCATCATCCCGAAGTACCGTGCTGAACATGGACTGTGACATCCCCCCAGCATATCCAACTGTGTACTGAAAGGTGCCAGTAGCAAAGAAATGTAGTGCCGCCATAACCTTTGCAGTGGGTGTAATAGAACCAGGATACGTCCTACGTGGCTGCAGATGAGGAGACAATTGGGCAACAAGCTCCAACAACCGACGTCGATCCAGCCGGAATTTCCTAATCACCTCCTCGTCAACCATATCCTCCAGCACAGTGTATGGCCGATGCACATTTGGAGCCCTCCTGTGTGGGAGAGAAATGTAACTTGAGTCAACTTACAAACGACGCATACGTCTGCAACTCCATCACATGTAAGCCAACATTAGCAAGAGCAAAATTTATAGGTACAATGGTCATATGTGTGACATCTCTGATAGTCAATACAATACGGAGTGGCCCATTCACAAAGTGCAGCCACTTGCAACAGGAAGTGTGTCAACACGTACAACGCAACGTAGTCACATGTGAACATTACTGACAATACGTGTGTCTTTACCCTAATGTTTAGTAGCCACATCACAGACACACATGCAAGTGCATGCACACAAACGATAAAGATACACACACACCATGTCATCATGCACCAATGCCAACACCAATAATGTTGTGCATACGGTAATTACATGCATGGTTACACAACGTCCAAAACACATACACTGAATGCATGTGTACCACCACCATTGTAGTCACCTCGCCAGAACCACACACTGACAACAGAATCATAATTTGGCCATACAGCCGTGATGTACTGTGTAGTTGTGAAGATGTAATAACGTCTGTAGGGTCACACCCGACGTCAACACGTCCAAATGCACATCTGTTGCCCATTGTGTGCCCACCGATGGGCATAGTATGGACACACATGCAATAGTGAATCACATATGAAGTTTCCCAATCACGCTCACAACCCTCATGACGCAACTGCAGACAACACATCACGGTGCAGCGTCTGACAAGATAACATAATTGGCGCCGCCATGGCGGTGCACAGCTTCCGCTACTTCCCAATGGCCATACGCGGCCAGCGTCCCTCTTCCCATTGGCTGCATGTGCACGGACCGTCACGGGCACACATCGGCTACCGCACGTGCAAGCTTCCGGCATGGATGCTTCAGTTGCAACAATGTTCTATCACTGGCGCCACCATGGCGGTGCACGTACACAGCGGGGGAGGTGCAGGCCTATACACCCTTTAGATGTACTCTATGGACATGCCAGGTCATGTCCCCTCTTACATTCACATTGCATCATCCACCGTACACCAGCCGGAGCGGCTGGGCCTAGGACGGCCGTGCCGGCCATGTCCACAACCGCCGTGCCGGCCATGTCCACAACCGCCGTGCCAGGCCATGTACACAACCGCCGTGCCGGCCATGTCCACAACCGCCGTGCCAGGCCATGTCCACAACCGCCGTGCCGGCCATGTCCACAACCGCCGTGCCAGGCCATGTACACAACCGCCGTGCCGGCCATGTCCACAACCGCCGTGCCAGGCCATGTACACAACCGCCGTGCCGGCCATGTCCACAACCGCCGTGCCGGCCATGTCCACAACCGCCGTGCCAGGCCATGTACACAACCGCCGTGCCGGCCATGTCCACAACCGCCGTGCCAGGCCGGGCCTAGGACGGCCGTGCCGGCCATGTCCACAACCGCCGTGCCAGGCCGGGCCTAGGACGGCGGTTGTGTACATGGCCGGCACGGCGGTTGTGGATATGGCCGGCACGGCGGTTGTGTACATGGCCTGGCACGGCGGTTGTGGACATGGCCGGCACGGCGGTTGTGTACATGGCCTGGCACGGAGGTTGTGGACATGGCCGGCACGGCCGTCCTAGGCCCGGCCGCTCCGGCCGGTGTACGGTGGATGATGCAATGTGACTGTAAGAGGGGACATGAACTGGCATGTCCATAGAGTACATCTAAAGGGTATATAGGCCTGCACCTCCCCCGCTGAGTACGTGCACCGCCATGGTGGCGCCAGTGATAGAACATTGTTGCAACTGAAGCATCCGTGCCTGAAGCTTGCACGTGCGGTAGCCGATGTGTGCCTGTGACGGTCCGTGCACATGCAGCCAATGGGAAGAGGGACGCTGGCCGCGTATGCCCAATTGAAAGTAGCGGAAGCAGTGCACCGCAACACCAGGGCCAGTCATTGGCCCTTTTCACGAACACGCATTCAGGGCTGACCAATTGCTTGCGACGTATGCCACTGACACGTGCTGAGGGCCCTATATATGTGTGTTGTCCAAAAGCACGCATCCTACCCTGGGGACCAGTGCTGCCTGTTCACCTCGACCTGCTGCTGCTGCTGAGCTGACCACCGACTGCTGCCTGTGACCATCACCTCGACCTGCTGCTGCTGCTGAGCTGACCACCGACTGCTGCCTGTGACCATCACCTCGACCTGCTGCTGCTGCTGAGCTGACCACCGACTGCTGCCTGTGACCATCACCTCGACCTGCTGCTGCTGCTGAGCTGACCACCGACTGCTGCCTGTGACCATCACCTCGACCTGCTGCTGCTGCTGAGCTGACCACCAACTGCTGCCTGTGACCATCACCTCGACCTGCTTCTGCTGCTGAGCTGACCACCGACTGCTGCTCTGGTGCCATACTCCGTGATCTTGCCATGTCGAGAGGCAAAGAGATCCGGTCTCGTCCCTTCACCGCCGCAGAGCTTGATGTCCTCGTGGACGGTGTGCTCCGCAACTATGGACGCCTCTACGGCGCACCCGGACAGGTGGTAAGTGCAGTGTGGGACATGTTGGTGTGCATGAGGGGGCCACATAATCCTGCCTACAGCAATCTTAGCTGTGTAGTGTGGGCTCGACATATTTTCCGGATTGTGCATGGCGGATGACAGATACGTGTTGCCCCTATCTGTGTGACAGGCCAACTGTCCACTGACTTACACCCTTTTGTCTCCCATCATGGTAGGTCAAGCTGCACCTTCGCAAGGACGTGTGGAGGAGCATTGCACGTGAAGTACGGGCATTGGGGGTGTGCAACAGACGACATACACACTGCCACAAACGCTGGGACGACATTTCCAGGCTGAGCAAGAATGTAGCGGAAGTGACACTGGGGATGATTCCAAGGACGCCATGTCTGGCCCGACGCTCCATGACCCCTCTCATGCACCGTATCATTGCAGTGACGCATCCTGAACTGTCCGAACGTCTGAGTGTCGATCAACAGCAAACTAGCGGTGAGCATACTGTCTGTGTAGGAAACTTGTGAGTGCAATGCATGTATTGGTGCACAGACACAGTATTGAGTTCTGTGGTGCGTATGTATCTCTGTGATGCCATGTTGGTCCCATTGGGTGGGTGTCATTTGACATCCAGGTCCGCCATGTTGACACGCCACTTGCTTAGTAGTTGAGTGTTGAAGCACATGGCCTAGTGGTCCGTGGCCCCATGGCAGGAAATGTGTGCAGACGTACCTGCTCCTGCCCTGTCCGCATGCAGTACATGTGTCACGGCCATCCAACGCTTATGTAATGTGAGGATGACTGGTAGAGGTGGCCCGTGTGCAGGATGGTGGCTACAAGAACTTTGTCAGCTATGGAATTTGTGAATCCTTGTCCTTCTGTACGTGAGTGTGCCCATGACTTACACCCCTTTTATGTGCATTTCAGCTATGACAGAGGACACTCAGCCACAGACGTAGGAGATTAGTCGAGGAAATGAGTCCGGGTCAGACTTCGCACACACGCAGACTGACACAGAGGAGGGCAGCGCCGGAGAGGGGGACAGGACCGTCCCTGAGGACCCGCATGTGGAGACACCATCGTCCTCATCTTCTGAAAATCTTGGTGAGCCAGCACTGTTGTCACAGACTGGGAGTGGTCAATCATCACCTTCTATCGGAACACAGCACACAGGGCCCACACTTCTGCCAACTGCACCATGTACTGTTCGAGCCCGCAGGAGTAGGGGGAGCAGAGTGGCGTTCGGTGCAGGCACCGCTGCCCCTGCCACGGTGAGCCAAAATGCACTGTGTGCTGAGGCCGTTGATCTGCTGCGACAGCTGTGTGTGGGGCAGCCCAATATGACAAATGCTTTCCAAGACCATGATAGGAAGTTGGGGCAGGTGGTGGCATTCATGGAAGGGATGCATGGCGATCTTGCTGGTCTACACAGGACAGTGCAGTCATTGGCAAGCAGTGTGTCGTCTGCAATAGTACAGTCGCATGGACAGGGTGCTACTTCTGTTTCCCCATCTACACCACTGGATGTCTCAGGGGGTAGTGATTATTCTGAGCAGGACTCAAATACAGGTTATTGCACTAGAAGCAGCGTCAGACAGCACGTCAGGGCACGCAGGGCACAGACCCCATCCCCTAGGTCAGCAAAATCTGTTCACGAAGACAACGTCAGATACACTGGAGTACACACACAGGATCCACAAGTGTTCTTGGGGGACATGCCTTCAGGAGCTACACAGGCATTCAACACAAAAGGTACTCCCAAGGCAAGGGATACTCACAAGTCCATGGACAGTCCCTTGGACAGGGCCACTCAAAACACAAAGGCACCTCAAAAGAGCAGGGAAAGTCCCAAGGGCAGGCCCACAACAGAGGAAAGGGCCACTCCCAAGGACACGGACAAGGACAGTCAAAAGACAAAGGCACATCCTAAGAGCAGGGAGACTCCTAAGGGCAGGCCCATAACAGAGGAAAGGGCCACTCCCAAGGACACGGACAAGGACAGTCAAAAGACAAAGGCACCTCCTAAGAGCAGGGAGACTCCCAAGGGCAGGCCCACAACAGAGGAAAGGGCCACTCCCAAGGACACGGACAGGGACAGTCAAAAGACAAAGGCACCTCCTAAGAGTAGGGAGACTCCCAAGGGCAGGCCCACAACAGAGGAAAGGGCCACTCCCAAGGACACGGACAAGGCCACTCAAAAGACAAAGGCACCTCCTAAGAGCAGGGAGACTCCCAAGGGCAGGCCCACAACAGAGGAAAGGGCCACTCCCAAGGACACGGACAAGGACAGTCAAAAGACAAAGGCACCTCCTAAGAGCAGGGAGACTCCCAAGGACAGGCACACAACAGAGCAAGGTCCATCTCCAAAGGCCAGGGACACACACAGAGAGCAGGTGTCTACTGGAGACAGGTACACCACAGACGACAAGTCTGCTGGCAGGAACAGGGCGCCGACCAGGGCACAGGCAAAATCCAGAGACAACACACCACCTGAGGATAAGGCACATCCTACGGACAAGGCTTCTACCATGGGCAATGGCGCAATCAAGGACAGGCATACTTCACCCCTGGCTGCACTGAGGCTGATGTTTTCGACTGAACGCCAAACAGATGTCTCCGCGGTGGAGTCCCCCCATACCTCCACTCCCATCCAGGCCAGTCAGAAGCAGAGGAGGGAGTCCCCTGTTGTTGCATCCCCCATTACACATGATTCTGAGTCAAGACGGCAGGCACACAGCAAACGACAAGCTGGCTCCAGCACGTCCCCGGAAACCCGATCCCCGGCTGCAGATGCTCCACCTATGGTGAGTGATATTTGTTTAGAGTCCCCACCACTTGCCAGTCCTGTCCTGTCCAGGGTGCACTCACATATCCCTAAGAAACGCAGACACACACCATTGACACCTGCCCACCCCGATGTCGCTCGAGGTCAGCTATCCCCAGCTCCCAGGGCCACCCTGCCTCCTGGCCCATACAGCCCTGTGGCTCATCATTTCAGTGGTCCCAGTGGCGCAGGTGCAGTTGACTCTCATGTATCAGATAGTGGCACTGTGTCTGTTGTTTGCTGTCATACATCATGTAGTGGCACAGTCTCCGTTGTGCCCTCTCCTGTTACTGGTCCTGGCAGTGTATCTGGGTCTATGGCTCACGTGTCAGTGAGTAGATCTGTGGCTGTGTTGCACACTCCTGTTTCTGGTGCTGGCAGTCTGTCTGGGTCAGTGGCTCACGTGTCAGTGACTACATCTGTGGCTGTGTCTCACATTCCTGTTGCTGGTGCTGGCAGTGTGTCTGGGTCTGTGGCCCATGTGTCTGTCACTCGGGCTGTGGCTGTGTCTCACACTCCTGTTGCTAGTGCTGGCAGTGTGTCTGGGTCCGTGGCCCATGTGTCTGTCACTCGGGCTGTGGCTGTGTCTCACATTCCTGTTGCTGGTGCTGGCAGTGTGTCTGGGTCTGTGGCCCATGTGTGTGTCACTCGGGCTGTGGCTGTGTCTCACACTCCTGTTGCTGGTGCTGGCAGTGTGTCCGAGGCAGGTAGTTCACGCAGTCCACCTGATTGTGTGATGTGAGGTGCAGATCACTTCACTCACATGTTATTTCACATGGTGTGTCCATTGTCCATTGAGAACTGCGTTGCACTCTTGTGGTCCCTGGGACGGGTTGGTTGGGACATGTACTTGTGCTGCCTCTGATGTACCTGCTCTGTACTCCACAATGCCCTGTTGATGTTCTGATACTGCATTCTGCACTCTGATGTGCTGCCTCTGATGAACCTGCTCTGTACTCCACAATGCCCTGTTGATGTTCAGATACTGCATTCTGCCCTCAGATGTGCTGCCTCTGATGTACCTGCTCTGTACTCCACAATGCCCTGTTGATGTTCTGATACTGCATTCTGCACTCTGATGTGCTGCCTCTGATGTACCTGCTCTGTACTCCACAATGCCCTGTTGATGTTCAGATACTGCATTCTGCACTCTGATGTGCTGCCTCTGATGTACCTGCTCTGTACTCCACAATGCCCTTTTGATGTTCAGATACTGAATTCTGCCCTCAGATGTGCTGCCTCTGATGTACCTGCTCTGTACTCCACAATGCCCTGTTGATGTTCTGATACTGCATTCTGCACTCTGATGTGCTGCCTCTGATGTACCTGCTCTGTACTCCACAATGCCTTGTTGATGTTCTGATACTGCATTCTGCACTCTGATGTGCTGCCACTGATGTACCTGCTCTGTACTCCACAATGCCCTGTTGATGTTCTGATACTGCATTGTGCCCTCTCACGTGTTGCCTCTGATGGACATGTTCAGTGCTATGGACTGTTGATGCACTTAGCCCCTCTCACGTGCTGCCTCTGATGGACATGTTCAGTGCTATGGACTGTTGATGCACTTAGCCCCTCTCACGTGCTGCCTCTGATGGACATGTTCAGTGCTATGGACTGTTGATGCACTTAGCCCCTCTCACGTGCTGCCTCTGATGTACCTGCTCTGTACTCCACAATGCCCTGTTGATGTTCTGATACTGCATTCTGCCCTCTGATGTGCTGCCTCTGATGTACCTGCTCTGTACTCCACAATGCCCTGTTGATGTTCTGATACTGCATTCTGCCCTCAGATGTGCTGCCTTTGATGTACCTGCTCTGTACTCCACAATGCCCTGTTGATGTTCTGATACTGCATTCTGCACTCTGATGTGCTGCCTCTGATGTACCTGCTCTGTTGGCCACAAAGCCCTGTTGATGTTCTGATACTGCATTCTGCCCTGTGATGTGCTGACTGTGATGTTCATGCTCTGGTGCCCACTTTGCCCATGCTCACGCATACACTGTGATTATACCCCTATTATGTGCAATAAAGGTAGTCTATCATGTCTCGTGGTTAGTCGTTGTCATTCATGTTTGCGTAATACAAATGTGTATTTCTATTTGCTTCTCATCAGTGGTTTCGGTAACATGACACTCCCCCTCTCTACGTCACGACCCTTGCAGGTATTCCCCTCCATGCAGCCAATGGTTTGTGCCTTACCTGCGCCGGCGTCGATGGTGGGCCAAGACTAGGACGTGGTGGATCGCGAAGAGCATCGGGAAAGCGTGTAGCGCTGGGTCCATGGTGGCGAGCAGCTTGTGGTGGGTCGCTCTGCTATGTATGTTTTCTTCGCTGTGGGGAATCCGCCGTGTTCAGACAGGTTGTTTTTCCGCTGCGGTTTTATGTGTATTTTCCGCCATCTTCATTTGGGGGACGGTCTTAGGCGTCAGTACCTATGGCGGAGCCTCCGGATGTGTTCCGTCCGCCGCGTGGTCGTGTGTAGTTGGCCGGCGGTGCGTGCTTTTCCGTCGCGGACGGAATTTTGACACGTTTTCCTATCCTGATATGGCGGACGAAGTGTCCGCGGCTGGCGGACACGGAATAGGCATTTTCCGCGTACTCCAGGGCCACGGTTGCTCTTCCGTCCGCCATCCTAATGAGCCCTTACATGTTGAAATATAATAAACATTTCTTACTTTGTCAATTAATGTGCATTACCCTAAGAGAAAGGCATTGGACATGAGATTAAACACAAATTTTGAGAGTCTCCTAATCAATGTTTTTAGGTGTGGCTATCCTCAGATGCCCTCAGTACATCACTATGCTATTTGATGCTGATTTTTGCATTGATTACAGAATGTGTTTCTTAATAGCTACATGTGTGCATAGCTCTGAAACTAACAGCGTTTGGAAAGTCCAATTTAAGTTTTTGCTTGATTTCAGTAAAAAAATGAAAAAAAACCAACTATTTTCTAGTTGTGACCCTTCAACTTATTAAATAGACACTTAATCTTGGATCTTTAGTAAATATTGGTTCACATTATTACTTAGATGTTTGAGAGTTCTGACCATGAAAGCCATGTATTTATGAGAAAAATCTTACTTTTTGGTGTGGATGTTGCTTTCTGGATAGGTAAATTGACTCCTCAATTGCACCTGCCTAGACTTCACATCCAGCAATTGTGTCAGCACTCCAATACAAAATTGCAGGGTATTTATTTTTGGAATGCTTGGGTAAAGAGTATCAGATATAAATCCAATGGTTAGGTCAACAACATTGTGTTTTTGATTTTGCTTAGTCTTTGGAGCTTCCTAAATCAATATAGACTTTGTCAATTAAGTGATCAGACTCTGTCTCTTCTGTTTGCGAGGCATAACATACACATCAGTAATCTGCTAGAAGAAATCAATCAATACATTAATTCAACTAATAGAATCATGTATCTGTAAGTATTTGGATTTTCCCTAGGCAACAAGTGCATAGGACACACTCTGTTAATGCACCTGTCTTGACTAGAACTATGCAGAGCAGACATAATTACCATTGATAGGCTGATAGTTGCATGTGACATTGCACTCTCTTTTGCCTTTTCACTAATGAATAGAAAGAGCACTTAAGGGACCAGAGGTTGGATAAACCTACAGTGAGTGGAGCTCCAATACAAATCTTTTTATTCGTAATCTATGCCACAAATTTCTCAGATAATAGCATTTTCCTATGGCAATTCGTTGTTTAGCCCATTTTTTAATGTATTGAGTGAGAAGATCCAATAGACTTCTTGTTTCTTATGTACTTTAAGACCACCTTTATCATCTGGTAGGTCAATCTTTTCTAAGATTCGCCATCAAATTTTTTCTGGTTTGTGGTGCAGTTCTAAGAAGTGTTTTACTAGGGTTGCAGTTAACTTAGCTGTTCTAATGACTGAACGATGTTCCGTGATTCTTGTTTGAATAGCTTTAAATGTTTCACCAACATAACCTAATTGGCAAGGACAAAGGATTAGATGAATCACAGTTTGTGTTTTGCAGTTCCACATACAGGTTTCTTGAATTGTGAATCCATTGTGAGTCATAGTTTCTCCTCCAATAACTGTCCCCCAAGATTTGCCGGTGGAACATTTGACAGTTCCTTTAATGGGTGCACTGCCATTAATAGATTTCTGAATAAAGGGTTGACCCAGCAACTGGGACTCAAAACATGAATGGACAATAATGTCTTTAAGATTTTTGTTTCTATGATATGCAAATAAGGGTTTCTCAAGTTTTTTCTTTTGTTCAGGATCACAATTCAAAATATGCCAATTGGAGTTAATAATTTGTTTAACTTTGATGTTAAGGGTGGAATGTTTAGTAACCTATAATAACTGATTTGCTATAGGCTCCTTAGTTGATTTAAGAAGGTGATCTTTGTCGTAGAATCTTGCCTGTTTATAGGATTCTCCACCAGCCGGTGGGGATATCCTCTTTCTAAAAACTTCGCTTTCATTGCAGCGGCTTGTTTATCGAAATCAGATATATATTTGTGAAATTTTCCCTCACTCTTAAAAAACTGAGAAAATTGAATACTTTGTTTCTGACTTTGTGGGTGATAACTTTTAAAGTGTAATAAGGTATTTCTTGCAGTAGCTTAATGAACAGATCCACTTCTAGAAGTCTAAGGGGTCCATTAGGATGACGGGCGGACTTTGTCCGCCCGTCATCCTACCGGTGAATGGGACCACCCGCCATAAGGGCGGGGGTCCCGTTGTACATATTAAGATGCGCCCGCCACAGTGGCGGGCGCTTCCCGCATTTTTAACATTGCGGCGGGCGGTGCTGAAAGCACCGCCCGCCGCAATGCTAACAATGCACGTTGTGCATTTCAATGCACAACATGACAGGCACCGCGAGGTGCCTGTTATGTTGTGCATTGAAATGCAGGGGGGTACCATAGGTACCCCCCATGTGCACCCCCCACCCCCACGGAGTCCCTGGGGGCCCGCAACGGGCCCCTGCAGGGGGACTCCGCCTGCCTTTCCGTGGCGGCATTGCCGCCAGGGAAAGGCGTGCCAGAATGCGCATTGTAATATGGCTGGCGGTGTCTAACAGACACCGCCACCATATTAAACATATTCCGCCCCGGCCGCAAGGCCACCGGGGCGGAAAACAGGCGGGCGGTGATTTTCACCGCTGCGGTCCCCCCCCCGCCATCCTAATATGGCGGGGGGGAACTTGGCAATGGATGTCGGGCGGATTGCCTCCGCCAGGCCGGCGGTGGCTACCGCCAGCCTGGCGGAGGCAATCCGCCCGACATCATAATGGACCCCTAAATGTCTAATCAGGATTCAACTTCTTTAGTACTGCCATATGCAGTGAATTTAAGATTTGGATCTGTAAGGTTCAGCCAATGAAGAAACTCTAATAGAGTCTCTTCCCCATTGGTCCAGATAAAGAAGATGTCATCAATGTATCTGGACCAATGGGAAACAGACTCAAAGAATGGGGCAACCTCACCGTAAATACATTTTTTCTCAAAGAGGGCCATGTAGATGTTCGCAATAGACGGCGCTTCTGAGACCCCATGCTTACGCCTTTAATTTGTGGAAACAAATTGTGATCGAATTGAAAAACATTTTCAGTTAGAACTATATGTAAGCATTCAATTATAAAAGATTTGAGACAGGGTATTTCAAACTCATTTATGTACCATTCTGTGGCTTCTAATGCTTCCTTTTGAGGAATGTTGCTATATAGTGACTCTATATGTAGAGGCACTAAAATACCAGTATTAAGTTTGAATTTCAAGTTCTTTACTTCGTTAATTATTTCCCTGGTGTCTTTGACATAAGACTGGATTTTAGGAATAAATGGTCTTATTTGATTGTCAACGAATTTCGATAAAGGTTCAGTGACTGTACGAATAGTTGATAATATATTCTATAGGGGGGTTAGGGTGTCAATGTATTTTAGGAGTACCATAAATACATGCAGCTTTCCTTTTGAAATATGTAGATACTCATATTCCTTGGGTGTGATCTGGCCTGCAATTAGTGCAAATTCAGTTAAAGTTAGTATTCTTTTGACTATTCTGTGCATGGGATTTGATGTTACACTAGAATAAAAGGTCTGGTCCTTTAACATAGGTAACATCTTTTGTTCATAGTCTTCAGTATTCACAACCCCAATACCTCCTCCTTTGTCACAACATTTTATTGTTAAAGATTTGTCCCGAGTGATAGATTTTAACGATGAAAATTCTTCTTTGTCTAAATTGTACATAGACTTAGGTATAAATCGAAGGGATTGCTCCAGACATTTAAGTTCTACATGTTCAAATGTTGACACTTCTGGTCCTACTTGTTCTAATGATGGTATAAAAGTGGAAGGTAATGATAATTCTTTGACTATGGTTTCATCAATATTAGTTTGTTTTTCTGATTAGAAAAATTTCTTTATTGTAATTTTTTGAAAAAAAACCTGATAAAGTTCAAACTTAATAGCAAAAGACATGCCAGGCTGGGAACAGACCGATTTTCAATTCAGACCTACATTTCATCTGGCTTCACACAAAGAAAATAACTACCAGGGTTCCTGCCAGTGCTTTGTGTAGCTAATTGGTGTTCTCTATTTGTCTCCCCTCACATTCGTCTGAAACGTGCAGCTTGATCTTCTTGTATGTAACTTCATTTTTGCGTCTCGCCTAGGCAGCACATGCGCTGTCTTGTCGAGAGATGCTGTATACAGTAAAGTGGGGGAAGCTCTGCCCACTTTCCACCTATCTTTTTGATTGGCAGAATTCCTAAACGCTGCAATCTGATTGGTTTTCCTCAACTTAATTCCGCCTTCTGATGGCCATGTCGTAATTTTTCTCCTTCCATAGCTATTGGCCTCTTTACTTTTAAAACTTTTTTGTTCCCCTGCCTCCCCATTCCCTCCCTCAGTTTGTCACTTCTCTGCCCACCACAACCCCCCAACTCACTCCCGTTCCTGCCTTCTTGGACGACTGCAGTTTTATTTACAATGCAATAGGACTCGCATAAATACGAGTCCTATTGCATTTGTAAATGTTTTTTTCCCCTCTGATTGGCTGTCTTTATTGTGCCTGACCTAGACTCTCGCATGCGCACCAATAGCCTGCCCAGCCTCAGCACTAATAATGGGCACTGCGCTTTCCTTTTGTCTTTTGCAATCGGCGAACACAATTTTTTTATTAACAATGCTACCACCAGTGATGTAGCTTAGAACATGTTAAGTTAAAGCGTGGGTGCCATGATTGCTTCAAAAGTAAAGAAATGCTTTTTTTCTCTATTTCTTTTCTTTTGAAGCAATCTTGGCACCGCGCTTTAGCTTACGATGTTTACAGCAAAAAGTGCGAGTGCCGCAAAGAAACAAAGCTGTTGGCTGCCAGAAGGAGGCCATGCCCAGAGTCACCAGGTCCAATACATTGGCCAGCGTTTTGGCGTTTTTTTTTAACCAACCGTTCAATAAGGCTGCAGAATGTCAGTTGTGCAAGACCAGCAGGCAGGAGAAACAGGCTGACAAAGTAAATGTTTCCTGCGAGTCTGAGAGGCGGCAACGCCCTTTCCTCTCCACATTTCCACCTCAAAAAAAAGACTATGGAGCGAGCGAGAGGGAGGGGGGGGCACAAGACCCGACCATGGAGAGTGACTTAGCGACAGAGGCTGGAGAAGCTGTGAGAAACCAGGCGAGAGACCTCACATGCCATGCCCTTCCGGCCTCCCATGGGCACCGGCCTGTCTGCACATCTCCTCTTGTGTGCGCACAATCACCACACAGGACTGTTTTCCAGGCTTTTGGGTAATCAAGCAAAATGCACAGAAGGTCCCCTCACACCTGACAGCTTCAAAAGGACTCTGCAACCCAGCAGACCACACGCCAAATACCAAAGAAAGAACAGCAATAATACGAAAAAAGAAACCTGACTGTGAAGTATTTTCAAAACAGCAGACAAAAACTGTTTTAACTCGGCTTCTTTGATTTCCTGTAGTGGAAATGGTTCTAAAGCAATAAAAAACCGAAATGTTCAGAAGTCTTCGTGTAAAGTAATCTCCTGTTTTGAAGGTTCTGTCTGGTCTGCTTCCCATATCGGATTTCAGGCTATCTGCATAGGCTCAGGATGGTGCTCGATTGTTGATTAATAGAGTTCCATAACAGAGGAAACTACTTCTATGATGGTATTAAAACAGCAGCCGGTAAGACCGCTCACTAGAATAGTTCAGTAGCTAAACAGCAGAGATCGGTAGATAATCTAAAAGTGACAGTTTCCAACCGCAGCCAAGGATCTTATCAAATCTGCATATTGTAAACTGTAAGCATGTCGTACACCCTTGCACATGGCTACTGGAATTACATTATTTTAGCGCACATTAATAGGGTCTGGGCAAAAGTTTCACCTCATTCGTGCCAATCCCACACTGAACCACAATAATAGAAAGTACCTTTTGACTCATATGAGATTAAATCAGCATTTGCTATTAAAATCAGCAAGCTTTGAAGCATACGTTGGAATCTGAGGCAAGGCAAGTAAATTTGTAATCATCTGGAATCAGAGCAGCATTAAAATCGCATAATTCAAGTGGCCATACCTACATTTCTAATTTTAAACTCAGCCGAGACAGCATAGTTCAGTTTCATAATCAATCTATTGTGATGAATTACAAGTAAACTGTTGGCACCATATTCCCATCCTAGTTGTGGTGACCTGACCACCGACACGGGGCACTAGGACCCTGTGGGTCACAGGGCAGCGTCCAGGTCACTGGACACTACTTCCTGTGGACAGACAGGAAGGGGGCATTGAAGACCAGGACGACGACGAGGACAGACGTGAGGTGCCCCTGAGCATGCATGATAATAAAGACCTGCAAACTTGTACCTGGTCTCCTGCGTGTTTCATTACCGAGCTGATGCAATAGAATACGACAACTGGCGACGAAGCGTTTGATGATCCCACGCGTGTGCATTCCTCGCACAAAGAACGACTGAAAACAGGAGCCCACCCTGCATCGCCGACACAGAAGGAAGAGAAGCATCTCGTTGAAGCGGGAGCCCACCCCGACTGGCGGCGGACCGAAGGAAAGACCGCCATCTGAGCCCCCCGCCTGATCGGGTAAGCGCTGAAGAGAAGCGCGCAAATGAGTGAAATCGGCGCGAGCTCTCGCGAGAGTCTCGGCAGCCATCTTGGGGTCAGGCGGTCTGGGCCAATCGGAAAGCGGCACAGCGGAGCAGCCATTTTAAAGACAGGCAAACGAGGATTGGGCGTGAAAGATCGCGAGACTTGGCGGCCATCTTAAGGTCAGGCGGCCGGACCAATCGGAAGAGCCGAAAAACGGGCGGCCATCTTAGAACCAGGCAAAAAGTCGAAAAAAGGCACAAAGAAGAAGAAAAGTGCCGAAATAAGGGACAAAGTGGTCCAAATAGAAAGAAAAAGAACAGGGGCAAATAAAAAAAAATAAAAAAAAGGACAAAAGAGAGTACAAGAAGGAGCAAAAGGGCAGCCAGGTGAAAGGCAAGAATACAAATAGAAGTACAAAGGCGACAAAGAAAAAAAAAAGAAAGAGAAAATGCCAGAAACAAAGCAGACTGCGCAGTATCTCACACCACTACCGTTCAGTGTATCAGAACCACAAGTGGGAATACGATGGGAGAAGTGGATCGTGAAATTCGAGCGCTACGTGGAAGCGACCGATGTAGTGGACGGAAAGAAACTAGGACTATTCCTAAACCTAGTGGGGGATGACGTGGAGGACCTCCTCATAACACTGCCCCCGAGCGAAATAAAAACATACGACAAATTGATAAAATGTCTCACGACCAAGTTTGACCCCCAAAGGAACGTCGATTTTGAAAGATATAACTTCAACATGGCATTTCAACAGCTGGATGAGTCAATGGATGACTTCGCAACAAGACTAAGAAAGCTAGTGGCTCATTGTGAATTTGACAAATTTGACAATGAACAGGCCCTTCGCCTAAGATTGATAGAAGGCTGTTGCGACACAGAATTTCGCACAAGACTACTTAAAGAACCGACCAGCGTAGAAAAAATTCTAGACTTAGCAAGAGCGGAAGCTAGGGCAATGGTGCAAGTCAGGCAGATGGACCGAAAAGGAGAACAGATACACCGAATGACAGATACCCGCAAGACGGGCAACTGGAAGAAAGGATCAAAGGAACAAGGAACAAGGAAAGAAGGTTCTCAATGCTACAGGTGCGGTCTGGACTTTCCGCACCGAGGAGCATGCCCGGCATTCGGTCAGACATGCAGAAAATGCAACAAAAGCGGCCATTTTGCCACCATGTGCCAAGGGGCACATTTCAAAAATGAACGAGGAAAACAAAGAGCGACAACAAACAGGCATGTACGGCACATGGAAGCGACCGCAAGAAGCTCGTCGGGAGATGAGGAAGAAGAGGAGAGAGCAGCCGGAAAGGTAGAACGCCTCTACCTCATGTCCACGGAAGAAGGGCATGAAGAGGAGCACATCAGACTAGTGGATAGGAAGTCAATAAAAAAGACGGATTGGGTGACCATCGACGTGGGACCCCATCAAACAGAATTTGTGCTGGATAGCGGGGCCACGTGTAACATCATGTGTGCCACGGAATATGATAAGATGAAGAAGAAACCACCACTTAGACCGTCAAATGTCAAAGTATTCACCTGGGGTGCACAGAATCCAGTAACGAACATGGGAAAATTCACGGACACCATGACGCACAAGGGCAAGACTATCACCGAAGAAATACATGTGCTACGAGGAGACATTCCCGCACCATGTCTACTGAGCAACGTAACAGCAAAGATCATGGGCCTACTAAAGATGATGTATCACATGTCGGACAGAGAGAACATCCTACAAGAGTACCCAGCACTAACAAACGGACTTGGAAAGCTGAAAGGAAGACAAATAACACTACACATAAATGAGTCGGTCAGGCCTGTGGCCCAGCATCACCGAAGGGTGCCCATTCATCTACAACCTCAGGTAGAAGAAGAAATAAAGGCACTACTAGAACAGGACATCATCGAGCCAGCAGAGGGGCCAACGCCATGGGTGTCCCCAATAGTAGCGGTACCAAAAAAGGACGCCGCTCAAATAAGAATATGTGTGGATATGAGAATACCCAACACGGCCATCGAACGAGAACGACACCCAGGGCCGCATCTAGATGACATGATAAGTTGCCTGACCGGCATGAGGAAATTTTCCAAGCTCGACCTATGCAAAGGTACCACCAGCTGGAGCTGGACCAGCAGTCCAGATACATCACGACCTTCTCAACGCACCTCGGATTATTTCGCTACAAGAGGTTAAGTTTCGGAATATCGTCAGCAGCAGAGATTTTCCAGGAAACAATCAGGCAGATCATCAGACCGATCAAAAACAGTCTGAACTATTGTGACGATATCCTGGTGTTTGGCAAATGTGATGACGAACACGACAAGCTTTGAGAGAAGTGTGTTCACAGCTAGTAGAGGTGGGCCTAACAGTGAATGAGAAGAAATGCGAGCTGGGCAGAGAAGAACTAGTATTCTTCGGACACATCTTTTCGAAGAAAGGAATGAGACGAGATGGTGGCAAAATAGACACCCTTGAAAAAACAAAAGAACCAAAAGATGTCGCTGACGTGCGCTCATTCCTCGGCCTTGCCAGCTACTGTGCAAGATACATAAAGGACTTCGCGACAGTGAGCACGCCACTGAGAGAATTGACGAAGCAGGGCCAAACTTTCGAGTGGACCACAGAGTGTCAACGGGCGTTCGAAGAGATAAGGGCATCAGTAACGGCAGTTGACCACCTGGCCTATTTCGACCCGAGACTATGCACCGAACTGACAGTGGATGCCAGCCGGTAGGTCTGGGCGCGATATTGGCACAACACAAGCCAGGAAAAGACTCACCTCGACAGATAGTGGCCTACGGAAGCAAGAGCTTATCGGAGATTGAGAGGGCATACTCTCAAGCAGAAAAAGAGAGCTTGGCGGTAGTATGGGCATGTGAGCACTACCACATGTTCATATACGGAAAACCGTTCACGATAATAACAGATCATCAAGCCCTAGTAACAATATATGGAAACCCAAAGGCAAAGATACCACCAAGAATTGAACGGTGGGGGATCAGGTTGATGGACTACAACTTCACGATTGTCCACAAACCAGGGAAAGATCAAAATCCAGCGGACTACATGTCACGGCATCCGCTTCCCTATCAAAAAGGTGGCCCCACAATGGCAGAAGAATATCTAAACTTCATTGTGAGACAGAACACTCCGGCATCAATAACAAATGAAGAACTAGAGCGAGAAACAAAAGGAGACCTGACAATGAGGGCCATCGGAGTGGTGGTACGGCAGCAGAGGTGGAGACACATCAACAGCAACACCATCACAGAAGAAGGAGTCAATAAAGAGGAACTACTGGCATTCAAAAAGATAAGCGAAGAACTGTCTGAAACGGAAAAGGGAATCCTGATGAGGGGCTCAAGAATAGTAATACCACGTCGACTAAGAAAGAGAACAGTGGAACTAGCACACGAGTCGCATCGAGGCATTTTAGCAACAAAGAAGATGTTGAGAGAAAAAGTGTGGTTCCCGGGATTGGACAACATGGTGGAGGAAGAGATATCGCACTGTCACACCTGTCAAGTAACAGGACCTCCTGCCAAACCGACACCCCTGAAAATGTCGGAACTGCCACCTGCAGTATGGACAGAGCTTGCAACAGACTTCTATGGGCCACTGGAGAATGGAAAGTACCTACTAGTGGTCATCGACGAATTTTCAAGGTTCCCAATAGTGAGAGAAGTATCGTCGACGTTGGCAAGTGCTACACTACCAGTGTTAGACGACATATTTGCCGCCTGGGGTTCCCCGCAGACACTGAAAACAGACAATGGTCCTCCCTTCTCGGGAGAGGAATTCCGTAGATTCCTGGAATATCTGGGGATCAAGCATCGGAAAATAACTCCTTTGTGGCCACAGGCCAATGGAATGGCAGAACGATTTATGGGGACGATCAAGAAAGCCATAATGCGGGCAAAATTAACGCAGATATCAATTGGTCAAGCGCTTTGTCAAGTGCTCAGAGACTACAGGAATACCCCTCACAGCTCCACCGGCAGGTGCCCAGCAGAGCTGGTGCTAGGGAGATCAAGCAAAACAAGGCTACCTCAGATAGACGCAACGGAAAGTACGACCAGAAGTGACATTGCAGACAGAGATCACCGAGCGAAAAAGAGAATGAAAGAATATGCTGACAAAAGGAGAAATGCAACTGAACACCAGCTGACTGAAGGGGATCTGGTGGTAGTGCGACAGAAACAACAAAGAAAGTCGGACAGCCCATTCTCAAGAGACCCGCTGGTTGTGATGTGGTGACCTGACCACCGACACGGGGCACTAGGACCCTGTGGGTCACAGGGCAGCGCCCAGGTCACTGGACACTACTTCCTGTGGACAGAAAGGAAGGGGGCATTGAAGACCAGGACGACGACGAGGACAGACGTGAGGTGCCCCTGAGCATGCATGATAATAAAGACCTGCAAACTTGTACCTGGTCTCCTGCGTGTTTCATTACCGAGCTGATGCAATAGAATACGACACTAGTAAAACAGTTCATGTTGTTGACAGGCCTACTTAAGTTTAGGTCGTGAATATCAAGTATGGAATATTGTTATACCTTAATATAATTGGCGTAATATTGTGGGACAAAAAAAATCTACGTATGTAACATAACATAACGTGTATCCCGTAAGCTTGCAGCCAGATCGTACACGGAGTTACCTGATAACTGCCCGTCATTATGTGGTTAGACCTTCACAGCATGCGTGATCCCTGATCAGGAGCCAAGCAATCACGTATGCTCCTGTGCATTTCTGTTCTCTTCTTGCAATGTATCACTGCACCGAATACAATGTGCCCCGGCAATATATTCATCCAAGACAAGTGTCACTGTGTAAAATACATAAAATATTCATGTTCTAACAGCATGTAATAATTGTCCGGACCAATTGCCTTATTACATTGTACTTCTGCGTGGCGTCCTAGGTAGCATCTCGCCTAGGTTACAGTATCACTGCACAGCATCGCCCTGTCTCCGTGCATAACTATAGACAATACATGTGTAATTCCTGCAACATCGGCGTGTACCTGCAGGGAATAAAGAGCACTCATATATTGCTTTGTATAGACACTCTATTTGAGCTCAGTGCATCACTACACAGGTTGAATGGTATCTCAGACGTCTGCACCGGGAACAGGTTATCATTTGGCAATGATGTTCTTGTGATAAACTGTTCCGCTGCACATGGTACAATGCTTGCCCGGGCACTGGTCGTGTGCATCTCGGTAGTTGTTCAGGCTGGCTCTGACTTAGTTCTGTCTTCCATTTGCTGTTAGGTGTGAGATGGCTACTGCTTTGGCGTGGTGCAAGGGTTTCAGATGTGGGTGGCCCCATCATTAGTTTTTGAGAACTCGGTAAAGGAGTGAAGGTTTGCCTTTGGCAAAGTGTCTGAATTTGCATCACAACCACACCCTAGAAGCCCCGCCTTGGTGTCATCAGGCCCCTTTACTCAACTGTTTGTTAGGTCGAGCCTAGAGGTTATGTCCAGGGCTACGGGAGTTATGCAATTGTGCAGCCACATCAATTTTTGCATGATGAAAAGATTTGGCGTATTTGTCTCATAGTCCATCATTTGGCGCATAATCTGCTAAAATTAAAAAGATGTAAATAAGAGACTATGGTGCCGATTATTCGCAGATACAAAAGGGACCAACTGCCGTAGTTGCGGCGGTACCACCATACAAATCATGATGCGCCTGCCAGTGTGGCGGGCGCATCCTGTATATTTTACACTGCGGCGGGCAGTGCTACAAGCAGGGCCAAACGCATTGTAAAATGTACATGTTGCGCTTTTACATGCACAATGTGACAGGCACCGCTCAGTGCCTGCCACATTGTACATGCAAACGCCGGGTGGTACCATAGGTATCCCCCACCCTCCCAACACCCTGGGGGCCCGCAACGGGCCCCCAGCTGCAGGAACCGCCAGCCGTTCCATGGCGGCAATGCAGCCATGGAAAGGCTGATCACAGCCTGCATCGTTATATGGAGTCGACCAGCGGAAAAGCGGCGGACGGTCTTTCCGTTCGCGGCAGACTCCCCCAAGCCATCATAATGTGGCAGGGGTCTTTGCTGTTACGATGGCCGGCAGTGACGATCCACTCGCCATCGTAATCGGCCCCAAAGTGAGGATCTTTACAAGTGTGCCAAGTTTGTAGGCTAAGTAGCTGCAGTGACCGCTAAAGAAATGAGAATTGCAAAATGCTTTATTCATGTGCGGGATGTATTTTAACATTTTGTTCAAGCATCTAACATCTAAGAAATTATCAGACATTGCGTTATTATGTTAATAAAGTGTTTCGTTGGTTACAACATACTACATATGTGACATAGTATCAGACCTGCCACCTTAAAAAAAAAAGAATTTGCAGTGCAATAGGTCTTGCATTTTCAAAACTTTAACCTATTGGTATTGTAAATGACAATGCCTTTTATTAGTGTATGTTTTTTAAACTCATAAATAAAAGGCAATGTCATTTAAAATGCCAATAGCAAAAAATCTCGCAAATGCCAGCCCTATTGCATTGCAATCAGCCACACACTTCCACGCCACACAATTCATTTCTACACATTTCCATTCCACCCCACGTTTTTCGAATCAATAACACAATTGCACACCACACCACATACATCCAATCCACACCACACAATTCTGCAACATGCAACATAATTTAACAGCACACCACATAATGAAACTTCACAAAATACCACTCCCTCAACACAGAATTACATTCCTCATAATTACACTCTGATACACAATCCCACTGCACATAATTACAGTACACTCAATACCACATAATTACTATCCACATATTTCCATTACACAGCATGATACTTAATTCCACTACACAAATCCACTCCACACAATTCCACCACACACCATTCCACAGCTAACAATTCCTAGGCACATACATCCACTCCACATATATTTGCTACAATCCAAAACACATGAGTAAAAGACATTCTCATTTACAACACCAATACCTCTAACTCTCACACATACAAGACCAATTTGCATTGCAAATGCTTGTTATCCCTGGAGGTCATGGTCACTGAGGTCAGTTCTGGACTAGGTTAATCTAAATACTTGTTACTGCGGAAGGGGAGAGCCTTCCAGGCCTGGATAATGGACATTGCAAGGTTTCGGCAGGCATGATCTATGTTTCTAGGTATTATCTTTGTGACATTTATACAAAAATATAAATTTACCAATTATTTGAAGATGAGTTTTCTAGCTTTTTCCTAACTCAAGTTAATATGATTTTTATTTGCCTCTGCAAATGGGCAATAAGAAAGATGTAAGAATTTTGTTACTGCGGAGATTTTAGTCTCTCATATTTGGCATGTCTCCGATCCAGACATTTGGTAATTAGTTCTTGTGTACTTCAAGGCATACTTTATAGGTGACCTATTAATGTTAAAAGCGGTCTTTAAAACATGTCAGATGTTATGACAATAATTGCTTACTGCTGCTTTGGCACACAGCAGCATAGGGTTGTAGTAGCAACACTGATGCCATTATTTAAAATAATGTATGCAGCACTTCACGTGCAATATTTTACTTTCATGGCACTTGTGGACTTTCTGCACATTTTTACAGTGGCTTTACCTAAAAGTTATATAAGTATATTTGGAATTAGTAAACTGCTTGTTCTGTTTTAGGCATTAGAATACATCACTGGGGGCTGCTTCACAATCTCCCAGTGCTGACACACAATAGCAGCAAATTCAGACAAAAAAACAACCCAGGAAACAACACAAAAACCTGTCCATGATACATTTTACAGCCAACTTACTAATGTTAGAAGCAGGATTTTAAACATATCAGGTGTTACAGTATAACCTGCATACATAGTGGAATGCAGTTAAACATAATGATACACTGAATCCATGTAATCAGTGTAGAAATCAGGAATGAAGATAAATATTTTGAGGCAGTCCCGTACTTGCATACTGCAATAAAATTAAACTCCTGCTGAAGTTGATTTAGGGCCTTTCCAATTCCAAATGGTAGGCCAGTGTGAATGTAGCGTTCATCAGGCAAGAATGACTTGGATAAAAAGTTTTCATCTGCCACGGTTAACCAGGCAATCGGCTTCTGGCAAGTGCCGCAGGACATTCCATCTTCCTCAGTGCCCAACTGAAAAAGAAACAGCACCTAAGACAGAGTATGTCAAGTCAAGTCAAAACAGCTTTATTCAGTGACAATGAGGCAAACACCATAAAAGCATACTAACACACATTTATCTAAGTGAAAGATAAAAATACATTCTGAATATATCTCCCGTATAGAAATTAATTGATAATATAATAGTACATGGGAATATTACAGATGAAATATAAAATCCATTTTTCAAAAACTCCTTAAAATACAATCTACCACTAATTTGCCCAATAAAGTGCAAATGCATTCAGTGCAAAGGGATGTGGTCAAGAGAAGAACGGTGTTACTCATCATATTTTTCATACAACAGAGCATCCAGAAAGGCATATTCTTTTCTTTTCCTGATCGTTTTTTGTATGTAACAGGTTACAGAACTTATGATTTTCATTGTATCCAAGATGCATAAAAAATTAAACGCATCCTTATAATTAAAAAGCATATTTTTTAAAAATAGCGGTTTCAATACGTTT
Source organism: Lissotriton helveticus (assembly GCF_964261635.1). Classification (NCBI taxonomy): domain Eukaryota; kingdom Metazoa; phylum Chordata; class Amphibia; order Caudata; family Salamandridae; genus Lissotriton; species Lissotriton helveticus. The sequence continues at coordinate 1,317,846,567 of NC_136065.1, read as the reverse complement.
TTTCAAATATCCATATAAAAAGGGCAAAAAAGAATAAAGTGCAAGGTAGACTGGGCGGTTTTGCCATCGCATGGGCAAGGGGGCAGGGTTCTTTGCCATTTCTCTGTACTTGGAAAGGCAAATAAATAATGTAGGGTACTCAGCCTTAGCCTGGTCAAATAAAAACGATGCTGGACATTCTGTACCAAGATGAGATATAACTGGGTACTGCTCATGCATGGGCGTTCACAATAAGCTACTACTATTCTTTTTTTCTCAGCCATCCTTTCCCTATCAAGTTCTATAGCTGTAAGATATCTCAATTTCAAGTCATTTTTGCTGTATTCTTGTATGCTTATGGGATCGTCTATGCATATTTCACATTTGATCAGAAGTTTACAAATGTGCCACAGCCATGGTATTTTCATACACTGGCCTTGTGCTAGACAATCAACAATTCAGTCCTTTAAAAATGTTGTTTCTTCCTTTGTCCATAAGCCATGCCACAATGTGAGTGCAGCTATATTGAGAATCTCACTTAAATATGGGACGGACAATTCTTTGTGAACAATCATGTTTGCGGACGCACTGGGGCCTGCCAACAGTCTTTTTAGGAACTTATTTTGATTAGTTTGGAGGATTGACGTATTTGCTCTCCCCCATATGGCAGCTCCATAATTAACTGCTGTAACGCACTTGCTTTTGTACAGACTTAAAATTTCTCGGAGGGGTTTGTTCCCAAGTATTGCTGCGAACCTGAGAATTCCCTCGGTCGTTTTTAAAAACTTCATTTTACATAATTCAATGTGCGAATTCCAAGTACCGTTATTACAAAATAATACCCCCAAATATGAAAATGTCGGAGCTCTACATGTCGGAATCAACCCACGTGGTGCTGTCTACACTTTTGTCTCTTTCCCCCACATGACATTACATATGTTTTTTTTTAAATTCAACTGTAGGTCTAAGTTAGTCATGTATTGGGAGAAGTGTTCTATTAGGCATTGTAAGCCGTTTGCAGTTCTGGACATTAGGGCAGCGTCATCTGCATATAATAACACAGGGTGGGACGTGTTCCAACTTTTGGGGCATCTGCAACCAGTACTTGTAAAAACGGATCCACATTGTTTATGTATAACAAAAATAAAAGGGTGGCCAATACACATCCCTGTCTAATGCCACGCTTTACTGGAAAGTCGGGCGTGCATTCCCCGGATTTTCCATACCGTACCCTTGTAGTTAAATAGGTGTAGATTTGGGATAAGAAAAGGATTATTTCTAGGGGGGCACCAAGCCTCTTAAAGTTTGCCATAATGTTTGGTGATTAACTAAATCGAAGGCACTTGTTAAATCTACAAAACATAGATGGAGATTACCTTCCTTGGCTAACGTATATTTTCCTATTAACAAATCTAAATCTAAACATTGCTCTACCGTCCCAATTCCCCTTCTAAAGCCGTACTGTGCCACTGTTAAGATGTCATTTTCACTGGCCCAGTCTTCAAGCCTTTCTAACATGTTTAGACCCATAATCTTAGAGGAGGAATCGAGGAGGGATATTGGGCGGTAGCAATTTGCCTTTCCCTGTCCCCTTTTTTGAATATGGGTACGATTATACTTTCAACCAATGTAGTTGCCAAAGCTCCCCCCAGGATGGCATTAACAACTATCACTAGTATTGGTGTCCAAAAGTCCAGGTCATGCTTAAAAACGTCTATCGGCACACCGTCAGGACCTGCTGCTTTCCCACTTGCACTTTTCTGGAGAGCGAGTTTCACTTCCTCTGATGTGACTAACGGGGTATTAACTGGGTTGACCTTAATGCATTTTGTATTATTTCGGTCTAGGAGGTTTATATCATCTGGGTTAAAAATACTCTTAAAATGTGACACCCAATCTTCTGGTGGTACAACGGTATCAATCTTAACTGCGTTATTGTCTTTAAAATACGGGTGATTAACTATCTTCCAAAAGAGAGTTGGGTCTTTCAGCTCTGACAGAGTATGTCATGTTTGTGGAGCATAAGAAAGATTGCGAGAACCTGTTTTATGGCATGCCTAGAGAATGTTTAGAATTTATAAGATTTGTAGTTTTTCAATGGGGGTATTAAATGTAAGCGTCAGATGAAAGGAGGAATTGGTTAAACAAGAAAGCACAGTATATACTAAAAGCCACGGCCACAGATGGATAAAGATTAAAGTACTTATTGTGACATTACATATCATATGAGAGGCAGCTCCTGCACATGACTTATAGAAGAGAAACATGGTGAAAAGTGAGGTAAGTGCTCAACATAAAAAATTGTTTCTACCAAACAAAAATTACCTTTAAAGTCAATCCATAAAAATATGCAGTATAACAATGAAAACAAATCCACAGATTTAATATATCCCACCCTCTTATAAACCCAGTAAGCCAATTACATCAATTTAATCTCTTTTTAAATGCTCACCTACTAAACTGGCGAAGCATGGGAGGAAATTATTGAAAATGAAAATTAATGATTTTTCACTTCAGATGTTATCTAAACATTTTCCTCTGAGAACCAAACCTGATTTTACCTGTTCCAGACATTTGTCATGGGAAACATATCATGGGAAGAATAAAGTACCAATTTTCCTCTTTTTCATTTCATCACCCCTTTTCGTAAGTGCCAATTAATCAATGGCAATCAGATAAGAAAACGGTTACATCTGGGAACAGAACTTACCAGAGGCAGTGGCATTGTTGCTTCACCTTGAAGTTTTTTTTAAGAAAAGGCGGTGATGTATTTGAACCCCATGCTCAGCACGCAATAAGGATTTTGGAGCTGCTCCACAGAGCTAGAATATGCACTTCTGCAGCAGACGCACCAATTTGAAAATTCCCTGATTCTGGTGGGACATCTTTGAGATCAATGTGGAGCTCCAGGTTGAGCGATCGGGATGCACAATTTTGGAGCTTGGGGCAAATAAGGATGTTAAAAGGAAGGTCCACTTTTTTACTCATGACACATTGAGGAAACAACTATTCTGAGAAAAAGATGTGGCTAGCCTAAAATTCATTCCCATCCAAGATAGTCATGTTTGTTATCAGAGTTTCAAGATGCAGTTAACCCTTTAATTCAATGTTTTGCATAAACCATGTATAAGGAAGCCTTGATCAGAGAAGCATGCACAGAAGTGCTCTTATATTCCTATCTGTCGTCCATGCATCACCTTCTTAGATTACATTTTTTTGTCTCTGATTTTCGTTTCCCTTTTTGCATCATCATTCCTAAGATCACATCCCTTGAATACTTTATGCTGGATTCTTTCTCAGCACTGTCTCAGAGAAGTTTTGCAGCCTTGCTTTTAAGTTCCTGTATCATTCACCACCTTCAATTAAGAATTACAAATAAAGGATTTTTCTGCATGTTGTAGCAGTTTCCTTCTAACTGGGTCCCTCTTGAGGAGACACTTGATGCCTTTCACATGCCTATCAAGCATAGGATGGAGCTTTGATTAACAGAAATCGTTGCCTTTCCCTCCAGTCTCAAGAGGCTTTGATAGCATCTAGTACTTGAAAGAAACCTTTTCTTATGCCAGATTGGTAGCATAACAACGTCCCAGGTTGTTAAGTGTAATTTGAAGCCTGCTGGCAAAGCGGAATGCAAAAGTTACTGTCGCAAAATCTGTTGAGCATCATTGGTTAACTGCCTTTGTTACTCAGATAATGTTTTAACTTTCTCGTGTTGGGTACAGTAGGCAACACAGCAAAAACATGTGTAGTGGTTTTTAAAAGCACGTTACTGGAAGGACAAAATCTCAAGTCCACATTCCTGTCTATTAATTTAAATTTGTTTTACCATTCGGAATACTTTTGAATGGGTTCCTCACTGCGAGTTTTAATATTCAGAGAGGAACGAGGCAGGGGTGTCCGATTTCACCTCTTTTGTTCAATTTATATGTGGAACCGTTGGCCCAGATGCTTAGATTGGATGAGTCAATTTATCCATTCAGATCAGAACAATATGGCTCAAAAATAGCTCTATATGCTGACGACTTGATACTGTATACAAGTGACCCAGATACAGCTATCACAAGGGTGGAAGAGCGTATATGCGAGTTTGGATTGCTTTCTGGGTTTCTTGTTAATAGAACTAAGACGGAGGTGATGTGTTGGAATTTGGAGTGGTCAGGGACAGAAAGTGAAGAGATGAGATACCTGGGGATTTAAGTAGTGAAGGAAATTGAAAAGATTCCTGAGTTAAATCTAAAGAGGGTGGTAAAGGCAATCGACAGCCTATTCAGTAGATGGAGAAATCTCCCATTGACCATATACGGGAAAACCAACTTAGTAAAGATGGTCATCCTTCCTAAACTGTCATACCTCTTCTCTTCAATTCCACTAACATTTCCGAGTAAAAGTCTGATTAAAGTACAGAGTAAGATAAACAGTTTCTGGAAAAAACTTAGACTCAGACTAAAAAAAAGGTGGGTTAGCGCTCCCAGACGTAAGGCTATATGCAGCAGCGTTCCAGTTTAAAAGCATACGGATGCTGCTAGTAAAGCCAGGGGAATCAGCCTGGGGGAGGCTGCTAGGCGAAATGGTGCGGTTAGAAGGGGGAGGAGATGGTGAAGCATTTCTGTATAAATTTGGATCACCTAGGTTCTTCAAGAGGGTTCGTCTGAAGGTTTTAAGGGCATCTCTGGAGATTTGGTGCAGGCTCAGGCGTAGCTGGGGCATTGGATACTACTCTGATAATGCCCCTGTATGGGATGCCCCAGGAACCCCGGATTGCTTGCAGGATGGTTTGGCACTGCCGATAAAGAGGGCTGGTGTCAAAATTTGGTCTGAATTGTTGGACACTGGGGGGATATATCCCTGGGAATACCTGAGGGCTAAGATTGGCCCTGGGCTCTCGAGATTCAAGTACATACAGTTAACATCATGGTATGACGCAGAAAAGCGGGAGATCAGTGGAAACAGGGAGGTTGAAGATTTGCTGCAAGGGACACGCCCATTGAATAAGGAAATCTCTATGTGGTACAACAGTTTGTTGGAGGCTGAAGACCATGAGACACCTGCCCTTGTTGCAGTGTGGACGGGAACCCCACTCGGGCCACCAGCAGACCTTTTATATGAATCCTCATTGAAGACCTTGTATAGATCTGTTAAACCCGCCTGCTTAAAAAAAAAAAAATTCATTGTTATTAATAGACTTTATTACACCCCGGCAAAAATTGCAAAGTTCGCTCCCCATCCTGTCCCCAAATGCCCCAGATGTGCAGTACCTCTTGCCAATGACCTACATATGTTTTATGAGTGCTCAACACTCATAAGATCTTGGGCGGAGGTGGGTGACAATTTACAGGACATATTTAACATCAACATCGAGATAAATATGCAACTGGTATTCTTTGGAGATGATGGTCGCCTCAGTCAGAACCTCTCGCAGAAAGATAGGGGTTTACTATTGAACTTGATATTGTTGGCAAGAAGGGAAGTGTGTAAGAGGTGGAAAGACCACCTACCCCCGCAAAGGGAGGATTGGCTTAAAGCTGCATTCTCTATGGCACGACTGGAGTATGATGGAGTGGAGGATAAGATCTCGAACATTTGGCACCCCCTTGTGAGCTGGGGTAAGAACTTAAGATTACTGTAACATCATTGGTCTTATGATTACACCATGGTCCCTTACAAAACAATGGGACTGGTCGGACGACCCAAGCGAGTGCTGTAAGCCGTAGGGGCGACAGATAACGAAGGCGGCTTCTTAAGACCCGCAGAGGCTTGAAAGGTGAGATGAGGACCAAAAAAAAAACAAAAAAACATTCGGAATGCACTCCGGGCCAAATTATGGTGGTCCATGGACCGCTGTACCAGCAGTGGCCATCTGACCACGGTGAACTTCGGCAGTCCGACTGGCTTATTCCGGGTTGTCGATTGTGTTTCCGAAGACCGCGGCTGAACCACCGAGAACACCAGCAGGCCGCCGCGTCCATGGTCGAGGAAAGGCAGCCACCATAAGGCGTACTATAGGTTTCACACCATGTTTGCATTAAGAGTTGCCTTTTCCATAAGCAGACTGCAGTGGTCTGACCGCCTACTTCAAGGTGGTGGACATGAAGAATTTGGGGTGCATACTCACCCTTTTCTTGCTCTTCCAGGCAGAGTCCAACGTGGATCCCTTTCTCCAGGCCCCCCTTCACAGCAAGATCTACACCCCGAGGATTACACCCATGATTGTGACGATCTACAAGTAAGTCCCTTTTGTACCATATACCCTTTGCCAGGAGTGCTCACATATTAGCCGGACTCCAGCAATGGGTAGATGGTATGTATCCACAAATATCATACACATGTGTGCATCCGACATATATGCAGTTGAAATGCACACACACTATATATTAGGTAAAAGTACTCCGCACTGCCCCAAGATTTCAGCATCCATACCGCCGGCACCGCAGTCAACTCGTAATATCACAGTCTTAAGACCGCCAGCGCTGTAATCTACTGGCAGAAGCGGTTCATGGATGGTCGGACCGCCGAAATCGTAATAAGGCCCGCAGTCTAAAATTGTATCTCTGGGACATTAACTGACAAATTATTCTTTACGTAGATTGTTTCAAAGTAACATGGTAACAAAGCTAAGCTGTTCTCTGTGCACACATACAACAGACTTGCCTGCATAGCAGATTAAAGGAATGATTGTATCTCACAAAGTCTTTTAGAAGAAATAAACTATCACTCTGTGATAAACACGTTTTGAATGCTTGGTTTCAAGGTTTGAAACTGTATTCATAATTGTTCAATTCGCAAAACAGTTTGGGGGTCATTAGAATGGCGGGCGGATCCTGACGGAGAATGGGGCCATCCACCAAAGGTGCGGGGTTCCCGATGAAGACATTAGGATGCGCCTGCCACACTGGTGGGCGCATCCTGCATTCCTGACATTGAGGCGGGCGGTGCTCTCAGCACTGCCTGCCTCAATGCCAGTAAGGCATGTCGTGCACTTCCATGCACAACGTGGCAGGCACCATAGGTACACCCATGTGCACCCCCCAACTCCCAGAATCCCTGGGGGCGCGCTAAGGGCCCCCAATGGCAGAAACCACCTGCACAACCCCGCATTCATGCTAGTATGGATGGCGGTATCCCTCAGACACCGCCACCATGTTAGCTGCTTTTCCGCCCGGTTGACTCTGCGACCGGGCGGAAAACCGGCGGACGGTCTTTACGTCCCCTGGGGCCCCACCCGCCATGGTAATGGTTATGTGGCGGCAGGTAATTTGGGAGCCGGCGGTGGTTTTTAGCACATATGAGCCCCTTTGTGTTCAAATTATTTTCTATTTAATAATTAGTCTGGAAACATAAGTTCTAATTAGCAATACGTTGTATTGCTCAAACCTGTTGATATTACATTAATTGATTAGCTGATGCATTTTGCTCAGACAAGTAGGCAATGAGATTTTTCAAGGCTGTGTAAAGTAAATAAGTAACACCAAAAACAAAACAAAATGAATATATAATCAAAATGTAGAAGATTATGAGCACACAAATATTACCATAGCAATGCATGTGTAACACCTCTTTGTTATGTGAGACTTTTTAATCCAAATAGTGTGGACAAAGTGATGTGCAAATGCAGGCCTATGAATTAGCCACACATCTACTTGTATATGAGAAATAGGCTAGGCTTCTGTTTCTTTGCAGGCACCTTGTATTACAGGAGAAATAGGTAAGGCACTAAGAAGTTTGCAAAGTGCACCATGCAGCTTGTTTTTTATATAATTGTGAGAACACAAATGTCACAGACATATTGCACTAGATGAATAACAAGTTTATAATGTATCTGCTAACTTTTTATTAAAGAAAATATCTTAAAGAAACAAGCTCTGCAGCGCTTAAATATGTTTTTTCCCATCAACTAAACTGGCATTTTAGGGTGAGAATACCACTCTACAACTAAAGCCTTCACTGTTGATGTTTCTTAAGCTTGTGATAGGATGCACTAAACAGATGTATCATGTGCATTAACACAAATATAGACACTCAATATGCTAATGCTAACCTAATTTATAAAACAGTTTTGACAATCACAAAGTTTCACTTATGTATTAAATGGGTGACTGTTTATTTGTAGACTACACGTAGTGTCTCTGTGCAATATTGTTCGGATCATACGAATGGGGGCTGAAAATAAAGAAATGTCATTTTGTAAGTTCACACACACTCATGATGACAACACTAATCCACATGTATAAGTAAAGTTAACTGTCCCTCTAAGGAGCTCTACAAGATTCAGAATTCCTCAATCCTGAGTGCCAAAATGCAGAAACAGCACAATTGCTAGACTTCAGTGACAAAACCTCCATGTAACTGATCTAAAAAAATCAGAAAGATCGAAAAGTACCTTAAAGAGAACACAGTCAACACCGCCCCAACAAATGATCCAACCACAATAGAAAGAGACAAAAGCAATTTTACACCACTAAATGCTTTCCTTATCCTCTCAGAAAAAGATTTCCTTGACATTATCATCGCAAGTAGTCCTTCAGGGTCACCTTCAAACCTGGCACCTCCAAAAATCTTAATAAATATCCTTTGCACCACCTGTGCAGTGGAGGTAGTTAGAGATTTACTTGACAAGTCCCTGCAGTTAGGTTAATTCCCACCTGAGTTGCAAACCTCCTACATTAAACCACTTCTCATAAATAAAACCCTCGATCCATCCAACATAAACATTTACAGATCAATATGAAGTGACCCATTCCTGAGAAAAATATTTGAAAGAGCCAGGTTTACTCAACTTTCAAAACTTAAGGAATCAAATGGCTTGATGCTGTACCAACAACATGGCTATAGATCAGGTAGAGGCACAGAACCAGCCATGATGACCATTTGGAATGCTCTTAAACTCACAGTTGGCCTCCCTATTGCTTCTGGACCTATCAGCAGCATTTGACACTGCCCACCACCTTACTGCATTTTCTGCAATCTTCTGCAAAATATGGCCCTGTGTTATACCCCCTAGACCCTCTGGCTAAGCACATGCTCAGTGCCAAATTACCAATTGGAGACAGGGAACCAGGTGGGCCATAACCAATGAACTGTCTGCAACTTACATGAGGACAATGCATTCTGAGCAATCATCCCTGAATGACATGCAGGATTATTTGTTGGTAGTGAACTTTGAACACCTTTCCCGGTTGTATGATACAACCATGAATGCCTTAACCACACATGCCTTAACAATGCGGTCTGAACTACAACCGCATCTTTACCATGCATGCCTTTACCACAAATGTTGTTGTAAAGGTATGTTTGCTAAAGGGATATGCTTGGTAAATTTCATATCCCAGCCCACCTGTCCTGCACCTTAACTCCCGATAACCCTGTCTTCTAATCCACCCCAGCCCTTAAAACTACCCTGATCCGTCATTCTAAGGTGTAACACTCTGTCCCTTTCCTAAAAACTACTCCAACTCCCCCACTACCCTGAGCCCTCAAACCTACCCTGCGATTAAAACTACCTCGCCCTGAGTCTTAAAACCGACCTTATCCTTCTCTTAAAATGGCCCTTTCCCCCACCCTGAAGCCTAAAACCCACCCTGCTCCCCAGCCAAAGACTATCCCCACCTCCCTCACCCTGAGCCCTAAAACTGACACCCTTCCTGCACTTAAAACTCTACCCCTTTCCCTTCCTCCTGCCCACCGGCCTAAAATCCTGTTCCTGCCAAAAACAACCCCAAACCTAGCCTGTGCCCTGAGCCCTACTACTGCCCCTTACCCACCATCCTGAGCCCTGTAACACAGCCTCCTTCTGAAAAAACTACGTCGACCTCCCCCCGCCCTGAGCCCTAAAACCCTGCCTCACACCAAACAAACTACCTGGACCCCCGCCCTGAGCCCTAAAACCGAGCCGAACCCATAATACTAGCCCCCCAAACCTGACCTCAGCCCCACTTATCTGGGTGCATCTGGAACTTCCTGTCCCAATGCTTCCTGTTCCTCTCCCCGCCCATCAGGATATCTAGACCACTGTCTGCCTTAACTACGCGTATGAATGGTTAAGGCAGATGCGTTGTTTAGGCAAGTGTTATTCCCCTTGTGGTTAAACAACACGCAAGGCTCAGCCTGTGTTGGAGAGGCCAGTTGCCTCCTTTCCCCATTGATGAAAACATGAAAGTATCCTCACTATATATTATAAGGTTTCATAAAAAGCAATGTCCTAATCTGGTGCTGATAATATATATATAGAAATGTAGCTATAGGAACAAAGAATATAGTCTGAATGAAAGGAATTAATTCAAAAAATGAAAAAAAATTGCAACAGTGGAATGGTATTTCAGAAAGTTATTTCATTGTAAGATGGGACCAGTTTCTGTTCACCAACCCTTCCCTTGTAGCCCCTCAGTAAACTCTCTTAGCACCATTATCGCCTAACAGAGTTTCTTGAGATGGTGTCTATTCCGCATAACGTTGTGGAACAACAAGTCTATTATTATATACTTTGAGAAGGTCACTTCGTGTCTCAATTTTCATGTTCCCTAACAATTTGATAAGGCTAACCTGATTCTGAGAATGTTTGCAGCTCAACTCATACAAACCAAGTCTCCCAGGATGTTGAATATTCCTCTCTACCCAAGAAAAGTCAGTATCAAGCTTAAACACACGTTTTTGAGTATTTTGAAAAGGGCAAGCCTCTGACTGAATGATATAAAATGCAAGAATTAACATATTAATCTTGTTGCACTTTCACTGATTTCTATCATGTATTATATATCATATGAAAACATACGACTGAATATTTGATGCACTATCAAGCTATTATGTAGCAATTATGATGCACATGTGTAATCAATACTAAATGCAGCACATATTTATAAATTAAAATTGTACACTCAGATTGCATGAACATGCAAATATCTGAAATATTTAGACAAACACAAAGTTTACATCATTCACAGAATAATAGAGCTATTCTGTCTAATCTATCTAGCTGCTCTGTTAAGTCATTATCTGCGATGTTAATGTCATGAATGTATGATAACACGTCAGGATCTTCTTGTAAGATCGTCATAATTATTGCTGCAGAATGCCCACGACTACTCTTATACCCCTGAGACAATCTAATATAGACATACTGATATCTGCTGAACACGAAAGCGGTTAAATATTGTGAATTAGAAGGAACTATGAGGGTCATTACGATGGCAGTGAAAACGCCAACGTGAAGCACTACTCCGCCCATCAAATTACTATTGCGGGCGGTGTGCTGGCGGTAGAAAATTCAGTCCACGACAGGTTCGCCACATGTCCGCCACAGGCAATCATTACAATTGCCTGGCGTACCCACCCCACTTCTACAATATGTGCCAGGCACCGTCCGCCATTTTACGATGCTGCATCCCCGCCAGCCGGTGTATGGTGGTGAAACCCCCATTCACAGACTGGCGGGGATTGCATTAGGGGTTCTGTTGGGGGAGCTGGGTGTGCACTGGGCGGTACCAATGGTACCCCCCTACATTTCCCTGCACAAGGTGGAAAGCACCATGTGTTACCTGCCACATAGTGGAGGGATGCGCACAACATATATTTTTAGTATTGCGGACGGTGCTGCAGCAAGCAGCACTCGCAGCAATGTTAAAAATGCATGATGCGACCGCCACGGTGGCGGTCACATCATAATCACATTGGCGGGACCGCCACATTGCAGATGGGCAGTCTCATTACCCGCATCGATGGGGGACGGACTCAAGTCCATTCGCCATTGTAATGATGCCCTATATTGTGACTAAATTACCTGTTTGAGAAATCTAATGAAATTTTGTTTTTTGCTCTACGTGTGTGTGTGATTTAAATTACTATAAAAGTAGCCCTAAAACCCAGCCCCCTACCAAAAAACCGACCTCAACCCCCACGCCCTGAGAACTAAAACCAACCTTGTCCTGCCCTTTAATCTGCCCTTCCTGCGCCCTTAGGTCTAAAACCCTGCCCCTTGCCAAAAACTACCTAACATCAGTCCCCGGCCCTGAGCCCTAAAACTGACCCCCCTCCCTGCCCTTAAAACTACCCCGTTCCCTTCCCCTGCCCTGAGGCTTAAAACCCGGACCCTGACAAAAATTACCCCAACACTAGACCCCCTGAGCCCTAAAACTGACCCACACCCCTGAAAACTACCTCTTCCCCCCACCCTAAGCCCTAAAACCCAGCCCCCACCCCTTAAAACTCCCTATTCCTCCCCTCCCCAGACCCAAAACCCAACCTTCTACCAAAGAAACTGCCCCACCTCCTCCTGCCCTGAGCCCTAAAACCATGCCCTTATCAAAAAAACGACCTCAAACCCCCCTGCCCTGAGACCTAAAACTGACCCTGTCCTGCCCTTTAAACTGCCCTTCCCCACCCGTAGGTCTAAAACTTAGCACCCTGCCAAAAACTACCTAACCTCAGTCCCCAGCCCGAGCCCTAAAACTGACCCCAACACAGCACTTAAAACTACCCCTTTCCCTTCCCCCTGATGCCTAAAACCCTGACGAAAATTACCCCAACACCGGAGCCCACCCCTAAAAACTAACTCTTCCACCAACCCAGAGCCCTAAAACTCAGTCCCCACCCCTGAAAACTCCCTATTCCTCCCCTACCCTGACACAAAACCCAGTCCTCTACCAAAAAAAACTACCCTGACATCCCTCCGCCCTAAGCCCTAAAACTCTGCCCACCAACAAAAAAACTAACCTGACCCTCCCCCCGTCCTGAGCCCTAAAAACTCCCCACCCAACCCCGCCTCAGCCCAACTTACCTTGTTGCATCTGAAACTTCCTGTCCCTCTCCCTACCCATACGGCTATCTAGATCACTGTCTGACTTAACTACGCATATGCGTTGTTAAGGCAGATGAGTGGTTTAGGCAAGTGTTGATCCGCTTGCAGGTAAACAACATGCATGGCTCACCCCACATTGTAAAGGCCAGTGCCCTCCTTTCCCCATAGATGGGAACTCATAAGAATCCACACTATATATTTCTATAATGTCCTAACCTATTGCGGAGATTATATAAATGTAGCTATAGAAAACAATAATGTTGTGGGAATTAAAGGAATTAATACAAAAAATGAAAAAGAATTGCAACAGTGGGATGGTATTTTAGAAAGTAATTTCAGTGTAAGATGGAACCAGTATCTGTTCACCAACCCTGCCCTTGTAGCCCCTCAGTAAACTGTTTTAGCACCATTAGCGCCTATCAGAGTTTCTTTAGATGGTTTCTATTCCGCATAACGTTGTTGAACAAGTCTATTGTTCTGTACTTTGAGAAGGTCACTTTGTGTCTCAATTTTCTAGTTCTCTAGCGAACTGATTAGGCTAGCCTGATTCTGTGAAGCAAATGGCCTTCACCGAGGATGTTTGCAGATTAGCTCAAACGAACCACATTTCTCAGGAAGTTGAAGATTCCTCTCTGCTTAAGAAATTTCTATAACAAGTTTAAACACTCCCATTTGATTATTTTGAAAGGGGCAAGCCTCTGGGTGAATTATCTAAAATACAAGAATTAATATATTAACCTTGTTGCACTTTCACTAATTTTTATCATGTATTATAAATCATAAGAATACATATGAATGAATAAGTGATGCACTATCAAACTATTATGAAGCAAATATATGATGTACATGTGTGATCAATATTAAATGCAGCACATATTTATAAATGAAAATTGTGCGCTCAGATTGCATAAACATACAAATATCTGAAATGCAATAGAGTACATATTTAGACAATAACAAACTTTACATCCTTCACAGAATAATAGAGCTATTCTGTCCACTCTTTCTAGCTGCTCTGTTAAGTCATTATCTGCGATGTTGATGTCATGAATGTATGTTAACACGTCAGGATCTTCTTTAAGATCTTCATAATTATTTCTGCAGAAAGCTCAGGGCTACTCTTATACCCCTCGGACAATACAATATAGACATACTGAAATCTGCCAAAAAAGAAAGCAGTTAAATACTATGATTCAGGAACTATATTTTGACTAAAGAACCCGTTTTAGAAATCTAATAGCATTTTGTATTTTGTGTTTTGCATCACATGTGCGTGTGTGATTTAGAATACTATACAAGTATTTTATATAGGAGTTGTCAGGTTTCAACACCAGGGAAACTGTAGTGTTCATGGTTAAATAATAAAGTACTAATACATCCTGATACTGTACTTGTTTTACGATTGTCCTTACATCACTTTTTGCTTCTGGCTTTAATGGATATTGAACCTGAACGTGAGCGCACACTGTAAGGAAATTGTCTCACCCTACTTGGTTTGTGTGGAAAATCACTGCCTGTTTTAAAGCACACACATGCATATTTTTACCTCAGGACTTCAGGTCCTATGGATTCGTACTGCCTCTGAATAAGTTATGTCTTCCAGAAAATTAAGGAGGCCAAAAACTCCAGTAAGGAACTCTTTGCTATGGTCAAAAAACTCACCAAGATAGCAGCCAAACAGACAGAAGGAAGTAAAGGACTTTGCAATAAACTAGGGCACTTTTTCACTGACAAAGTAAAGCTCATCTACGATTCCATCTCTACCCCCAACTGCGACACACAGACATTAGGAAATTCTCAGCCCATCACAGGAAAATACTCAGAGCCCGTTAACTCAGATTTTCAGTTCTCAGCCCCGTCAGTGGAACAGGTTTTTCAACTCCTACTGACCACCAAGTCAGGGGGTCCCATGGACCCTTGTCCTCCCAAGGTTCTACACATGTTCCCAAAATTGCTTAGTAAGCAACTACAGCTGCTTTTCACCAAAATAATTCAGACCTCCTGTTTCCCTAAGGCTTGGAAAGCTGCTTCTGTTCTTCCACTCCTCAAAAAGTCTAACCTCCACTCGTCAATTCCAGCTAACTATAGACCGATTTCGAAAATCCCCTTCCCTGCAAAAATTCTAGAAAAACACTTGAACATCCAACTCTCCAGTTTTATCAAAGACTCCCAGGCATATCACAATACGGGTTCCGGGAGGAACATGGGACCGAAACCGCTCTGATTATGGCGGCGGCGGAGATCAGGAGGATATTGGACGCAGATGGGAAGGCTGCCCTGATTCTGCTAGATCTGTCGGCAGACTTCGAATCCGTGAACCACAAGATACTCCTGTCCCGACTAGAGGAAATAGATCTGCACGCTTCAGCGACCGCTCTACTTGCTTCCTTTCTGGAAGAAAGATCCTTTACGGTCCAGCTCAGGGAATTCTCATCAAATTCATTTAATTCCCCCTGGGGGGTCCCTCAGGGCTCCTCACTAAGCCCAACCCTTTTTAATATATACACTGCCCCGTTAGCAAACATTATCAGGAGTTAGTGTTTCACACAAATAGTGGTGGCTATATCCAACAACACTACTGAGACTGCCGATAAATTTCGGGTTTGCATGACTCAGGTCAAACATTGGATGCAAGTTAACTACCTGAAACTAAACGGCGATAAGTCGGAGGTCATGCTGCTGGGGGCTGAATCCAACATTTGGTCACTGAACTGGTGACCAGACAGTCTAGGCTGCTGCCCGTCACCAGTGGACAGTGTAAGGAACTTGGGATTCATGTTTGATTCTAAACTCACGTTTAAGGCCAAAATTAATAAACTTGCCTCATCCGTCTGGTTCACACCGAAGTTGATCCGAAAACTGTTGCCATATATTCCTTATGACACCTGTAAAACACTGGTAACTATGCTGGCAATGTCCAAAATGGATTATGGGAACGTACTATATGCAGGGCTTCAAAAACAGTTACTGCTAAAACTCCAGCGTCTGCAGAACGCTGCTGCCAGGTTGATACTGAACATCCCCAGGTTCGAGCCGGTGGCCTCCAGACTGAGAAGTCTCCGCTGGCTACCATTAGTGAAAAGAGTCCAATTTAAGTCAGCCTGCCTGGCATACAAAGACTTGCATAGGTCAGGCCCGCACTTTCTGAAAACCAACCTGGTACAGTATGAACCACCTAGGACTCTAAGGTTCAGCAGTGCTAATCTCCTTAGGATGCCCAGATTTAAACAACTAAGATGGGGGGGAGGGGCTTCTTACTGCACACAGCTAAAACTTGGAACAAACTCTTATAGACGGATAGTCCCGGCCTCCTATTTGGCCTGCACATATTCACTCTATCTAAAACGCAGCCTTATCGCTATTAGAATGGGCGACTGGCGATTCCTGAAAGATCTACCCCCCTGGCGACGCACCACGGAAGATTTGACATGTAGAGGGTGTGGTAAAACAGCTGAAACTATGTTGCATGTGATCTGCCTGTGTCCACTTTTTAATTCAGAACGGAGGCGGAGACTTAAACCAGAATGGAATAGGCTGGGTGTTAGGACCTCCAGGCAAGCCATCATGGCAGCCTTGAACCCGGAGAATACTTTGTTAAACATAAGATTCACAAATTTTATTCTGCATGCATATCGTAACTTTAATCAAAAGAGGCCCTGTTAAAGACTCCCTTCCACCTGCCAACTCTTATGGAGGTTAAAATAAAGTGAGCTGTAGCTTCACGAATGTGGTCACCTCCTAAAAGTAGGATATCATCGAGTATAATACAAAAGGGTGGAAGAGATGACTTTTTTCCTTGTACACCATGCTTCAAACTATTCTAGTTTATCTTAAGAGGCTTATGAGAAGACACTTCCTATTTTTATAATGATTGTTAAATGACCATGCTTTTATTCTTCACTGATTTTTATCTTATTTATGGATACACAATGTGAATTTTGTAACTTTCTTTTAAAGATATATGTGCTATATCTAAATAAAGATAATTGATTTGATTTGGAACAAACTGCCAGCAGAAATTAAAAACAGCCCATCACTGTTATCCTTTCGAAAGAACCTAAAGACCTGGCTATTCTCTGCATAGTCCTGGCTCTCGTGCACACTCGCCGCCTCCCCTATCCAGCAGTCTCAATCTTCTCTAGCGCCAAGACGCCCCCGGGCGTTCGTGCGCTCTACAAATCCTATAATCAAATCAAATCAAATTCCATAAAGGAAGGAGAACACCATGCTCTGTGAGATTGTTAGAAATGGGGGTCTCTAGTTGGCAGAGGTAAGTACCTTTGTCCAAATAGGGACCCTTCTTCCTAGTCAGGAATAGGGAGTAACACTCCTAAAATATCCCCTTTGTAGCTTGGCATGGACAGTTAGGCTTATCTTAGAGGCAGTGTGTAAAGCATTTGCACATAACCAACAGTAATACAGTGTAAGCACTAATAAAGGACAGACCAGGTCCATTCAGGTGCAAGGACATCTCCTCCCCCTACTCTAAATGCAGCCCAGGTCTATTCAGTTCTTTCCTGACCCACCTAGACTATCCAGAGCCACTCCTGCTCTCCAGCCCCTGTCATCCAAAACCCAAACAGTCAATCCACATTCACAGCAGAGGCACACTGGATGGTTTAATCACGAAAATACCTACTTTCTAAAAGTGGTATTTTAAAACATAGAATGTAAAAATCACCTTCACTAAAACATGCAGTTCACAGGGCCAGTTATGTTTCTAAGATTGTAGTGTAGTTCCTATATTCCCAATAGGCTCTGCGCATTGGAATAACACAAACAGCAGTTTAGACGTAGGACTGAGGTCATCTAGGTCTCTACTGAATATGTTAGACTTAATTAGGTTTGCCAGCTAGCTCAGAGGTCACTAGAAACTTTCTCGAATGTTCAGTTAACTTTCCTGATTAGACAAGAAGGGATTAGTTTCTGACAACCCCATAAACATGACAACTTTGCTCCCCCCAGAATAAGGAGTATATCTCCAGAGTCGTGTGAAAACAATAGACAGCTATTTCACTCAGGCAATCGTGCATGCTTAGTTTCATCAGAGTGCAGAGAAATAGAGAGACAGGCGTTTTCAATAAAAGTTGTTATTTATTGAGCAGTCTTCTTTCTCATGCAAGAGAAATGAGTTGCCACAATTGCAATACTTATCATGAAGTAAAGTGCGTACAGTAAAAGGAGTTTTATGAGAGGTCGTGTCGGACGTAACGTTACACTGGCAAAAAGGTGACTATTGGAGGAGCAAGAAGCCCAAATTGTTCGATTAAGGGTAAAGATTGAAATAACCCAAGGAAGATACAGAAGCGCAAATAACCCTGCATCTAGTTTCATTAAAGTTATCGCACATATGACTCCATCGGCATCACTTAAGCCAGCGTTGAAATGAGACACTGTGCAGATTGAAAGTCGCAAGAACAAAATTAGACACAAGGAATACCAGTCCCCCCGTTTTTAAAAGCCGTGGTATACACATATTATCAGTGACCACGAAGAGGACTAAGATAATACTTTTCCTGAATGGTCCAGAATCCCAAGAGATAAGACCGATGACAAAATAATCTAAAATGAAGAAATATTGTTTTTAAATAAAGCTCTGTCCTGAAGAAGTTGAGAATACAGAACAAAGCACTGAAACGCGTCAACAAAGGACTTTTTACTACTATTTTACATTGATGTTATGATGCTATATTTTTAATTTGTGATTTATCTACTTTGTATGAACTACTTATTTTGGAGCAGGAATTGTAAAAGGATTTGTTATATGAACTGCAGAACTTGTACCAGAGCATGTGATTGCCAAAAATTTTATGTAACGTGATGTAAAAAAATGTTTTTAACTAAATTTTATAAAGAATAAAACTCGAGAGACGAAAGTAACTTCAGTATTGTGCAGAAATTATTATCCGTATCACTATCTAACACTAAAAAGGTGATATTATTGTGTAGGCCTATTGGTCACTAAACAGAAAGTTATTAACACAGAAAGGAATCCTTTTCGATATTATATTATGAAATAATACTGTAAAAGCATTGATATGGTTTCTGAGCCATATGATACTTTAAAACGGATAAAATATATACATACATAAAAACATTGACTAAACGTACTCAACTGGTGCTTCTAAGATACGCCTACCCCGGTGTACCTGACCTAAGCCTAATACGTGGGAAGGAGTAAGTAAGTTGCAGTTTAAGTTAAGTTGGTATTTGCCAAGAATCTGAATCAAGAATTCTCTTAAGATCTAATCAGCTCCGTACCTTGGTTTTTAGAATGAAGGAGGTCTTGTATCTCTCTCCCAGGACTCGATCTCCCAGCAACCCGCAAGGGTGACTGGAAACACCGGAGCTGGAATTTCTCGGCAGGAGAAAAGACAGCGTCTCTCGCAGTGCGTCAAATGGGAGGGTCGGCTTTCTTCAGCACTCGCATCAGCTGGGCATAGGGCAAGTAGATAGCCGCTCTGCTCCAAACCACCGTTTGTTTGCTTAAGGCAACGTTGGTATATTTATACCTGAAAGGTGCCGAGTTTGACGTAAGGTTGGACATAAGACGTCACTAAGAACTAACAGTTCTTTCTGGACTCCAGGAGTTCTTGTGCAAATCAAAACAAAAGTAGTGGGAATTCCCGGGATGCTGGAGGCTTGGTTTGTTTAAAGAACGCGTTGTACTTTCTAGGAGTCTATGGGAGTAGCCTTGCCGTATTTGGACTGCGTTGGCTATGACTAAATATGGATATGATTCTTATGCCTTTATAAGGATATTATTTGTTATAACCACATAAGGGCATGAATCGGGAATATCAAATTAGGGTCCTAGATACATTCACAACACCCACTCCACGTATAATGTCCATCATTACTAAATACTAAGCAATACTAAACATATAACGATGCATGTGTGTTTTCCAACCCACCCCAAAATACATAAATTGCATTGCATGGCATATACATGAAAATGAGTATTTATACTGTACGTTTTTCAAGCAGTGTTATCATTCAGATAATGCATATATAAATATCGGCTGAATGAATTGCGAAAATTACATTTATGAACTGGCTCTTAATACAGAAGAGAAGGTCGAGACCATTTCATCACATATTTATGCAATACTGTACATATGCTAGAGGCCCCAGACCAGCCGCGTGTAGCACGGCAGTGGGCAGTGGGCGGAGGGCGGTAGCAGCAGCAGCGGCAGTGAAGAGCCGCGAGCCGCGTGGAGCCGACGGAGACCCAGCCCAGCCGCGTGTAGTACGGCGGTAGGCATCAGCAGCGGCAGTGAGGAGCCACGCAGAGCCGCGCGAGCCACAAAATCTGCATCTGGAGGTGAGCAGCGGCGGGCGGCGAAATCAGTGAGGCATCAATAACGGTGAGAGAGCTACATGGCGCTACGGGGCGGGGGGGTACTGGCCTGACTGACAAGCACTGAGCGGGCTAAATTACCCCTAAATACTCACTGCAATTCAAGAGAGAACCTCAATTACAATAGTTATTTGCCCAGCTCCTCCCTCCCGCCCCTGCTCTCTCCCTGACGGCAGCTGCCCTTACTCAAGGGGCAGACGGGCTTGGGAGGGTGAGGGTGAGCGTGAGGGTGAGGGTTAGGGCTACAAGCAGAAGGCTGAAGGAGTGATCATTACACTTTCAATCACTACACTTTCCCTACGCATTCTCTGGAAATTGGGAGCACAGCTTTTGACTGATTTGCTTGTGCGTGAGTCCGAAATCCAAAGAAATCCTGAGGTGGCAGGTTCCACGCAGGTTGCAAGCAGGTGTGAGCGCGGACGCCCGCACTGTGATAACAACGCCGCTGCAATCCAACAAATATTTTAATAACAAGGCAACTGGGGATGCGTTCTGGGAAGGAAAGATCAACAGGTCCCCTGATAAAGAAGGTGCTGAAGAACCAAGCACCTAAGGTACAAAAAAAGATAAAAGCGCAGGTAAAAGGACTAAACCAGACCCTAATTTCACCAATTGCTCAGATGTTCGAAAGGTCAACTAAAATACCGCAGAAATTCGACTTCTTGGCCGACCCGACCGGGGTACTAATGACAATGGAATTAGATACATCCAAAAACCAATTACAAACCCCAATTGAACCATTAAACATCTTTAAGGAAAAAAAACGTGATACAGTAGATTCAGCCAAGGAAAAAATTCAATAAACGAAATGAGACAAAAGGATTCATAATGCGACATCTTGGACCTGAGAAGGGATCTAATACATCACACCCCACTGCAGCTAAAAGATGCTGAGGCAACAAATAAGGTCCAAAGAGAGATTGAAGAGTCAACACAAATCACACTTCTGCAGCAACAACCTATAGAACCGAAAATGCCAATACCATTAGAGATCAAAGTGGACATAATAAATAAGAGAAAATGGCAAGTAACAAGTAATAATGACATTGACACTAGGAAATCACATGTAGCAGAATCTACATTATTAAAAAAGTGTCCGAATAATACCACAAATATAGAGCGGGAAACACCACTACCATTACCCTTAGAGGTCGAAGGGGACATAACAAAAAAGCGGAAAATGCAAGAATCAACTAACATCAACATGGTCACACCGAAATTACATGTAGTAGAATCTGAACCAATAAATAAACTTGCGAATATTACCACAAATCTTACTGGAAATAAGCAAGTCTGTGTTATTCCAATAAATGGAGATGTGAGTCATGCAAATGCAGAATATAGCCTCTTAAGGGAGATACATGTAGAAAGTGTAAGCCAAGGATCACAGACACCGAATGCGAATGGTATAGGTAAAGAGGATCACGCAGCAAAAAAGAACAAATTGGAAGTAGAACATCATATAGATAAAGCAGTCAACAAAATCCAGTATACCAAAATAGATTTGGATCAAAAACCGAAAAACATAATAAGTCAAGACCCAGGAGCTATATGGGATATATTTTACCAAACTTCTACTTTAACACTAGAAGCACTGACATATCAGTCAAATAAAATGGACACTCAAATTGAAATACTGGGAGTAATGGCCAATGCAGTCACCGGAATAGACCGAAAATTATCAGAATTAAACTGCCTAATAACTAAAGCTCAAAAATATGCAGCAACTAACAACTTTGAATGCACTTGTGAACCAATCATAAATAACCTTTCAACTATCCCTGAAGTAGTTAACACCATACTAGAGGATGTGAAAGACCTAGTGCACAAAAAATATAACAACAAAAAAGAGAAAGCAGGTCAAGCCCCGCAGCCCATTTACGATCATATTAATACTCCAGTAAGAAAGCAATGGGAGCTGGTGGAAGCCAACAATCCAAAGCAAATGGAAAATATAATCAACCAGAATGGGGAAACTGAATTGTTACCCATTACCATGCAAAAAGCTTACGAAAAAATAATTACAGAAAAGGATAAGGAAAATGGTCAAGGATATAAAATTTCAAAGAGACAGAGGAAACAAATCATAAAGCAGGAAATAAGCTAAAAAATGAAAACACAGTAAAAATATATCCCCCCTCTGTGAAATCTCTAGAAATGTATCAGGAAGACTCAATACAAGAAGAAGTAGATCTAGAAAAAAGCGAGGGTGAGGTGATCCAGTCCGAAATGGTGGAAAAGAACGGAAGGAAAAAATATTATGATATCTTTAACAAATCATCCAAAGGCCAGATGGATAACAAGCCACATGTACTCAATGAAATTAAAGAAGAAGATAGTATGGACCAAAAACAACTGACGCAAATGCAAACCAAGGAAATAAAAAAACAGTATCATGCCAAGCAAAACAAAACTCAGGATTGTAAAGTAACACGCTCTCAAAAAGGAAATGGATGTATTTCCTGGTGCAATCTACGGGATATACAAAGTAACCCGAATGAAACAAAGAAGGTATTTTCTGAAGTAGAGTCTAACACACTGTTAAATGGTGAAAAAAATTACTTAGATTTAAGGATACAGAGAACAATTTGTCAAGAAAAAAACAATTCACTGAATGAACCCACAAATCCCTGGCAACAAAAAAAGTACTCAGTCCAGATAGGTGAGACTGTGACTAACTCAGAACCAGCAAATAAAAAGATGGGTATTGGAGACTACAAACGTAATAATGAAGAACTTACTATTACAAAGACCGGCCAAGACAAACTTATCATCTGTAAAACCCATCAAAAAGTAACTGAAAACAAAACGGACTCATTACTCTCAAAGATGTTGTCACAAATAATATTGGCACCATTATACGACTCAAGAGGCAAAAGTGACATTCTGAATAGAGGTAATATCTTACAACTAATGAAATCAATACCTTCATTAGAAAAAATAACTACAAAAGACATTGAATCTGTGGGCTTTGAACTAAACCTGGATGGTACTCAACCACTCACAGTCTTAACGTTAAATACACCCTGTTTAGTGGATCAAATCATGCAGGAGCAAGAAGTTTTTCAAAGTTGGGGGAGAAAAATTAGTCAACCTCTGCCCAAACCTTACCCGACTCCGTTTAAAAAGGAAGAACTCACAAGAAAAGCTCCTAAAGAATCAGAGAACAATCCGGTATACTCAATACTAAAAAAAAACCAGGGTAGTACACATCAGGCAAAAGAAGAGAGCTTGAAAGAAATAAAAGCAGTAGAATCTAAGCAAATAAACGAAAGTTGGATACGGAATGCATTACATGACCACTGACAGAAAAATAATCAAAACAAATGCAATGAAATGAGGTATCCTCAACACCCGGTTTGCATATGTTCTTGGAACATAAATGGATTGGGTAAAAAAATGATTAATGCTGGAGTAGATTCCTTGTCAACTCTTTATCAAATTATATGCTTACAAGAGACATGGGAAACGGAAGCTTTCTTTTTACAAGGTTATAAAGGGTACTACGTACCAGCCATCAGATATTGCAAATTTGGACGTCCATGTGGGGGATTGGCAATACTCATTGGGACCGATTTGCAAATCGTCCATGAACAGCTGGACACCAATAACGCAAATATATAAGCAATTAAGATAGCATTTGCATCCGGTGAGCAAAAAAAAAACAGGAATACGTTAATAATATATAACATATATATTCCACCAAACCAGTCAGCTCTCAAGAACATAAGTGTCGAACTAGTAACAATTCTGCTGGAACAAACAATACTTGACCTGACCGTTAATATTCTAGCTATAGGGGATTTTAATATGAACTTGCTGATTCAAATGACACGGGACAAAATTATGAATGGTCCATCCCGGAACAAGCTGTCGACCATAGCATAATTGCCAAACAAAATCCAATTGGAAAAATTTTACTAATGGACTTGGAAGCAATGGGTCTGCGAGCATTAAACGGCAGGTTCCCAACCGATCAACCCGCTGGCTGGTCATTTCATATTCATGAATCAAAATCAAGAATAGACTTTACATTATTATCAATAGATATGTTTGATAAAATTGGTTCCTATAGACTTAAAAAGGTAATTGAGAGTGACCACAGCCAGCAAATATTGGAAATGTATTTCGAACTTCCAAAACATCAAAATTATTTAACTACACGAGGTCAGATCAGTACGATTACCATAGAAAACTAATTTGGAAACCGGATAAAAAATAGGCCCAAAAACTGGTCCAAGAATGTTTTAATGAACACCCTATCTAGTCTGCACTAATACATTGGGAACAGTTTACCCAGAAGGTAGTTGAATTGGATGAAGGTAATCCAACTAGCAGGAAATCCCAACATAGGACGAAAATAAATAGAGATATTAGAATTAATCTCCCATACACAATTAAAAAAGTAAGGCGGATACGTAACAAACTAGGATGCCGGATAACGAGGAAATTAGAAATCAATTTAGAAGTGTGAATAATAATTTGAGGAAATTGTTGTGGTCTGAAAAAAACAAAGCCCAGCAAGAAATGTGGACAAAAATCTTCCACGCAAGTAGCCAACCAAATTCCAGAGAATTTTGGAAAATAATTAATGGCATAAACAGACGGAATAAATACGTGATAGCTTCGCCAATAATGGAAGAGGAATGGGTAAGATTCCTCAAAAAGACCTTATATGTTGAAGCAGAATTTCGCTCTCAGGATGACATTCAGAAAGAGATCGCTGAAATAGAACAAGAAATTGATCAAGGTGAAAGACTTTTCAGACTGCAAGGTAGCCAATTTAATAAAGAGACAAAAAGATGGAGCACCGGGACCCAACGGAATTCCGTTTGCACTTTATAAAGAGGAAAACTTGAAGATTACGGAATCCCCGGCTCATTACTGAACCTTATCAAACTACTGTATTCTGAAAACTGGGTCAAGGTGCGGATCGGAGATGGCCGATCACTATCCAATAAAATTCCGGTGACATGTGGCCTTAAGTAGGGTTGCGTGGTTGCACCACTACTTTTTTAATTATTTGTAGCCGACTTCACCAAAGCACTAAATGAAGTTAACTCGCACCCGCCGAGGCTAGCCGGAAAACAAATGTCGAATTTGCTATATGTAGATGACGTGGTGTTGCTGAGTCACACAAAAGTGGGACTACAAAGACTAATTGATTGTATCCTTAGGTATGCAAAGGATAACCAAATGATAATAAATGAGGCAAAAACTAAAATAATGGTTGTCACAAGGAACAGAAGACAATAAAAAATAAATGGATGCTGGGACAAACTCACCTAGAGCAAGTTGATGGCTGTCGGTATCTTGGTGTCCTATTTAATGAGAGTGGAAATTTTCTCCCCCAAAGGAAAGATATTACCAGGAAAGCAAATAGCTTGGTTGCAACATTTAGAACCATACAAAAGAATCTAACTGCACTGACATGCGGTCCCTTATTAAAAATCATATCTGCCAAACTATTACCAGCTTTAACATACGGTGCCGAAGTCCTAAACGGTAAGGATGCGGAGTTAATTAACAATGAAGTGGCAAAACCTACAAAATACTATTCAACCTACCATGTAATGCCTCACAGGCACAAATAAGGCTGGAGTTTGGGATAAATAATCAGCAATATGCCAGGCAAGGCCACATTTTAAAAGTCTGGAACCGTGTAAAAAACGACCAGGACAATCAATTGTCTCGAGCATTATGGCAAGAAGTAAGAGACAATCAGAAACTTCAAGCATGGACATACCTAAATAAAGCAAAAGAAGAATTTGGAATAATAGCAATTTAGGAAAATACAATTACCCAGGAAAGCTTAAAAAAAACAATTAACAAACTGGTTATTCATCTATCGCTCCTAAAAGACAAAGATCTATTGGTAAAAAGAAAGCACTCATGGACAATTGTAAACAACTATAAAAAAAAGCAAGTCCAAAACTACCTTCAAACTCCCTGGTCCGTCCAAAGTAAGCGAACATTTATAAGAGTACGCTTTGGTCTATGGCCATGTTTGTGCCATCCTCCACCATGGAAGTCAACTAACGGCAATATGATATGTTGGCTATGTAAAGGGGGACAGGAAGATATTTTGCACTTGGTATGTCTGTGTCCTGAAATAGAAGCAGAAAGGAAAGTAAACCTCAGGCGTTTATTTAATGCTCGAGGTATAAGAACTTGTAGACAAGCAATAATGGCATGTCTAAGCCCGAACGATCTACCAATGAATTCTGCTTTTGAAATTTTTTTAACTGTGATTGCGAAAGGCCTTAACGAAAATGTTATATAGATTTCCTCTTTTAAAAAGATTAGCATTATTATTTGTATGATGACTTTTTAGTGTTGAAGATATTTTAATGTGTACTTTTTTTTTTAGGATTTTAATTAATCAAACAAATAAACTTAAACTTGAAACTTGAAACAATACTGTACATGTGCTAGAGGCTGAGTTAAAATATTGTCTCTAGAGTTTCTAAAAAATAGAAGTTCTGTTCTATAAGAATAGTTCTACTTTAAGCAGAGTACCATGTGCCAGAAAAAAGGTAAATATTTTGGAAGTGGAAAAAATAAATTCGCTTTCAGGGGAAAAATAGTTCCAATTGTTTTCAGTAGTGTTGTTTATAAAAAACTGAAAGCCGAATTCAGAGTTCAGGGAACGCTGTGTGCTCGTTGTTTTAAAGGTTATTCCCGTTGTTAGGAGAGAACATTAAATCAGATAGGCTTGCGAAAAATTGGTCTACAACAGTAGGTGAAAGTTCGACCAAGTTCGAAAAAGCTGAAATAGTGCAAATGTGAGAATCATTGCTATCATCGATGTCTTGATCCGCAATGCTCACAGAAGGTTGTACCTGTGTAGTGCTGCTTCACCGCCACCTAATCGTAATGGTGAAGTCTCAACAAATGCCGTCATCAGAATAGGTAGCCGCTGGGGACAACACGATGCATGAGCCCTTACCGAACCAAGCAAAGTATCGATATCCATAGGTACTGCTGATGGTAGTGTAAGACAGACGTCCAACACGCATTCTTCTCCGCATAGCAGACATCGAAGCACAGGTAAGATGCAATCTTGCCAGATTGGTCTGAATGAAAGAAACCAGGTTTTATTCAGATCTCTTAGCCAGGCCAATCCGAGGACTCTAGTGATTCGGTCTCGGTAGCGTATTGCTAGGATCGTTTCTTCCATTGTAGCTGGAGTTTTGTCTGTGGCTTGGCTTGCCATATCGGAGAAGAAGGATCAAAAATAAAATTCCTGCTACGAGTCCCAAAAGAAGAGGCAAGCCGCCGAATAACGAATGCTCAAAATTCGGGAAGATGCACAGAACTGTTTCAAAGGGTGCTAACAGTCCCGAACAAATTGTCTTAAATACATGTGCGATGCCACTGGTATCAGACATGTTTAAAATTTGGCTTAACATTTCTACGAAATGCACGGGGCAATTTGTCGATAATAGGGTATGTATCTCTGCCGCTGTCATACGTCTCTTTGGACGAGGTTAAAGGCACAGTTGTCTGTAAAAGAATAGACTTCCTTCTGCTTAAAGTATCAATTCGAATAGAAGAGATATTCAGAGAAGGCCATATTGCTGCCTCCATGTCTGGATTGCTGTTTGGATACAATACTTGCATACAGCAAATGACCCTGGAAGTAACGGTTACAAGATAGGCTTTTCCTGGCACCATGAAACAACAGCTGTAGTCACATATTAGAACGTAGCTGCCGTTGGAAATCTGTCTGAAAAAAGGCTCTATCTGTGTTGCAGGAGTGCCATGCAGGTGACATGAAAGGTTATTTGATGACCCTTCGCAGGCTCCATGCAAGTTAATACCTTGACAGAGAAGAGTACCGCTTAGTGATTTTTTTACAATTGTTACCACTAAGAAATACTTCTTTTTTCCCTTCGCTATAACATTTGTGTGTATAAGGTAAATTTCAGGTTGACTTGATAATACAGCCCTGCTGGTATATATTTTTGGCAATACTTAAACTGGAAAGTTGTTATCGGAATTGTAATTGTTCCGTGTATTATCCATTCAATGACAGGTCTCTCTGACATTGTCAATGGTAATCTCTCAAGTTTTTCAATGCTCAGAATCGTATAGTCTGCTCAGTAAGGTTAAAGATAGAAAATAATGACGTTTTGTTGATTAGACGCCATGGCACGTAGCCTGAACGCAGGTTTTGCAGTGTCCAGCCAAGTTGTACAATAGAACGCAATTGGGACTGACCATGTTGTAACATTAGCAGGTCCTGCTATATTATATCAATAGCAGATGATACAATGCTGCCCAGTGAATAAATTTTGGAGGACAGAGTCGTTAACCCATTGTCCACTACAGAAAGTGATTTTTCCAAATGAATACGATCAATTTCTCGGTCTTTTTCAGCAGTTTCAATTTACATTACTTTCCAAGCTTCGTTGTAAGCCGCATATATACCGGCATATATGAAACGTTTTTGACGCTGTTTGCGAGGTCCCAGTATGAAATCTGGCAAGTCAGCACCGTCTTTAAGTAAAGTCAAGTGTTGCTTAATTTCTGGCAGTGTGGATTTCTGTAGCCATTCGAGGCATAGTTTCCCTACCCTGTATGTTGTAACTATCCCTGGATGTTGTCTCTGGGAATATCTTGGGTCTGGCCTGTTCTGTTTGAACCCCTGTATTTTGTTCAGGAATCTATCTTGACAGTTATTTGTGTCTGTGGACGCCAGATCAACCATTTTTTCCAATCAGGATTTGTTCTGTTTTGGTGTAAAATATGGGGTACGTCTATCTCCACATCTGTAGTGCTATTACTATCAGGTATGGGCTTTGGAATAGACGGTTTGTTTAAGTCTTTTATCTTGGCTAAACCAAGACAGGTTGTTTGTTGAATGGTGTCATTCAGAAATATTATCTGTTCGGGGATCATGCAGGCTCTAAATAATGATTCTAAACCTTGTACCTGCCAGTCTTTTGTACCCTAGATGGTTTTTGTCTCAATGTTGTTTTTCCAAAATTCTAAACCAAATGTAGACATTTTATCATAAAGTTTTTCAGAATAAATCAATTTAGTATTTGTCAACATTGTTTTCATTCCTGTCTTATTTAACATTTTAAAATAAAACGTTTCTGGATCATTGTTGTTAAACCCTGAGAAGTATGGGAATTTCTCATAAAATGTTTTCAAACTGCCTTTTGGCGGAGTTGGACAAAGTTCCCATTGATTATAATTAAAAACATTTCTAGGTTGAGCAGATTTATGCAAATAGTGATGACCAAAATGATTATAACAGTACATTTCTTCATAGTTAGATGAACCCTGCAAATAATCGTGTTCTGTGAATTTTGCAGACATTACTAAATATGACATCATATTATTAATATTTTCAAAGTCCCAATCATCAGAGAAAGTACTTGGTGTCACAAAGTCACTTAATGAAACCTTGAACTGATGTGGATATTTCAAGAGCTCAATCGGGCCATAGATTTCATAATCCGTTTTGTCCCATGCTACCCCACCGGGTATAGGATTGGCTGTGATGTTCACTGATGACAGTTCTCTTTTTTCGATGTGTGAAGATCTGTGAGGCTTTAGGACCAAGTTGATGTTCTGACTTGCTGTGTCCATTGTACTATATTTTCCATCAATAAATCAACCCAAACATAGAACCATGATGAGCCAAAGTAGGAGCAAAAGTACACCTAACACAATCCATAATTCAATCCATGGTGAAATCAGATATGTTTCTTTGAGTTGATGAAAAAGTTCAGTAATTTTTTCTTTGAAAGTTTTTGTTGCATTTCTTCATGCTCACTTGGATCATCAGAAAAAGTCATCGAAATTGATGAAGTAGCCAGATGCAGTTCTGTCAATTGTTGGAATTGCTTCCGGATTCTCATTAGTCTTTGCATTCTCATTAGTCTCTCCATTGCTGCTACTCCTGAGGCGAAAAGCCGGGAGGTGTAATTTTAACTGTTTTAAAACTTG
This sequence comes from Lissotriton helveticus, assembly GCF_964261635.1. Lineage (NCBI taxonomy): Eukaryota > Metazoa > Chordata > Amphibia > Caudata > Salamandridae > Lissotriton > Lissotriton helveticus. The sequence goes on along the minus strand of NC_136065.1, from coordinate 1,317,816,478 downwards.
CTGTGTACTGTATTTTGCTTTAGAATACTTGCCTGATTGCACATTCTCTGATCCCTTAACAGCGGATTCTCAGCTGCTGGGATTCAGAAACCACTCGTTTCTTGGCGCCATTGAACGCCGAAGGGAGACGACAGCCACGCCCACTTCTTGTTGGCCACGCCCCCTCCGCAGACATAAATAGAGCGCGTCGCAATCGAGCGCTGCTCCATTGCTGCTACTCCTGAGGCGAAAAGCCGGGAAGTGTAATTTTAACTGTTTTAAAACTTGCTGTGTACTGTATTTTGCTTTAGAATACTTGCCTGATTGCACATTCTCTGATCCCTTAACAGCGGATTCTCAGCTGCTGGGATTTAGAAACCACTCGTTTCTTGGCGCCATTGAACGCCGAAGGGAGACGACAGCCACGCCCACTTCTTGTTGGCCACGCCCCCTCCGCAGACATAAATAGAGCGCGTTGCAATCGAGCGCTGCTCCATTGCTGCTACTCCTGAGGCGAAAAGCCGGGAGGTGTAATTTTAACTGTTTTAAAACTTGCTGTGTACTGTATTTTGCTTTAGAATACTTGCCTGATTGCACATTCTCTGATCCCTTAACAGCGGATTCTCAGCTGCTGGGATTCAGAAACCACTCGTTTCTTGGCGCCATTGAACGCCGAAGGGAGACGACAGCCACGCCCACTTCTTGTTGGCCACGCCCCCTCCGCAGACATAAATAGAGCGCGTCGCAATCGAGCGCTGCTCCATTGCTGCTACTCCTGAGGCGAAAAGCCGGGAGGTGTAATTTTAACTGTTTTAAAACTTGCTGTGTACTGTATTTTGCTTTAGAATACTTGCCTGATTGCACATTCTCTGATCCCTTAACAGCGGATTCTCAGCTGCTGGGATTCAGAAACCACTCGTTTCTTGGCGCCATTGAACGCCGAAGGGAGACGACAGCCACGCCCACTTCTTGTTGGCCACACCCCCACCTACGTTACCACTATAAACCATGTGTCAATATCGGAGGCGCAGCGGACGAGCGCAGCGGGCACGCCGATTGCGCGCCGAAGGCGCGCTTAAGGCAAGCTCGTCTGCGCTCGTCCGCGACGAGGACGCGCCGAGCGCTACAAGCCCTGTTCGGCACAGCCCATTATCCCCCGGCTCCACTCGGGATGTGTTGCTCGACCTTCGAGGGTATGCGCATGAAGGTAAGCTCTCCTTCGAAGAGACGGCCTTCCCATTAACTGACTTTACACTAAAGGACCTAATTGTAGGAGGCCTTTTGAACGTTAGATCCTTACCAAAACATGCCACCGAAATCAATCTTCTTATCGAGTCTCATCATCTAGATGTACTCTTCATAACTGAGACCTGGACACACGCAAACTGCGAGACCGATCTAGCAGCCGCCTGTCCGCTAAACTTTAACATTCTCCACCTTCCTAGACCCAAAGGCCGCGGCGGCGGAGTTGGTGTCATCTTCAAAGCCTCGTGGCAAACGAACATCTTAGACATAGACCCGACACCTGGAATCGAGCTCCTAGGTCTGTCTATAAACTGCCATCAAGGAGATACCCTTACAGTAATCATCTGCTACCGCCCACCTGGGACCTTCTCCCTCTCGCAACAGCAAGCCCTCCTCACGATTATCACCAACATGGCAACTTCTCACAGTAAACTAGTACTTCTAGGAGATTTTAACCTCTGGCCAAACGGCAGCCTAGACGCAGGACTAGACAACCTTCGGTTGTCCTGTGACAGTGTAGGCCTCCAACAACTGATAAAGGACCCCACTCATTCTGCAGGCAACCGACTCGATCTTATCTTCTCGAGCCCAGGTTTGACCCAAGTAGGTGACATCCTGCCTATGAGTTGGACAGACCACTCGCTCATCAAACTTTATATTAATAATGCCACAACAAGCAAAACCAAATCCCACCCGCCCCCACAGTTTTCGTACCGAAACTGGAAAGCACTAGAAAAACTTAGCACCTCTACCAGAATCTTCGAGGTGGAAGACAGTTTCACTATCACCAACTCAGTGGAAGATAACTACAGGTCCTTTAGCTCGAGAATCACCTCCCTTGCGGACTCTGCTGCCCCTCTTAAACTCTGTAAACCGAAAGTTAGAGCCCCGGCTCCCTGGTATAACGATTCTTTGAAAACCCTCAAATCAGCCTGCAAACAAGCTGAGAGAAAGTGGAGACACGGATACTGTAACAATAACAAAACCCTCTGGAAGAAGGCACTCCGCGACTATAAGTCCGCTATTGCAGAGAGCAAAGCAAATTACTACTGTTCCACCATCACCAACGCGGCCAACAGTCCAAAAAGCATATTCCAGATTCTGGACAATATCTTACACCCTGACTGCGTCAAAAACTCCATCCCCCCTTCCCAGTCCCTTTGTGATAGCCTCGCTCAGTTTTTTACTGATAAAATTGAGACTATCATCAATAACCTAGCAACGCCCCCGTCTTCCACTCTCTCCATCCTCCCCGAAACCAACCTCACTAACCCTGAACCTCTGAGGCCAACCTGCCCTCCCACGAATAAACTGTTGGACTTCCCTCTTATTTCTCAAGCAGAATTTGAAATAGTCGCACAAGGCATCACTTCCGGATCCCCCCTTGACCCTTTGCCACCGAAAATATGGAAAACCTGCGGGCACCAACTATTTCACACCCTCCGGTTGATTTGTAATCAATCCCTGAGCTGCGGCGTCGTTCCCCGCTCCTGGAAGAAAGCGCTTATAACCCCGCTGCTAAAGAAACCCACGCTAAACCCAGATTGTCTGTCCAACTTCCGCCCCATATCACTCCTGCCTTTCCCAGTGAAGGTGCTCGAACGCTGGGTTAGTAAATGCCTCTCTACCCACCTCGAGCAACACCACTTTCTGGACGAATTCCAATTCGGGTTTCGCCCAGCCCATGGCACCGAAACCGCGGTGCTCACGGCCATGGAGGAGCTTCGAATGCGCGCAGACAGGGGTCAAGCTGTGGCCCTCATTTTACTTGACTTGTCTGCCGCATTCGATACTGTCAATCATAGGGTCCTGCTCCAGCGGTTGAGAGCGGTTGGGATCGACGGCACGGCCTTGATCTGGTTTCACTCATACCTAAGCGACAGAAAACAGGCTGTCTCCCTCCCCCCCTTCCAATCAGCCTTCTCCCCGGTCCCTCACGGTGTCCCCCAGGGCTCATCTATCAGTCCGATCCTTTTTAACGTTTACTTAAAACCTCTGGTCACGTTAATTAAGTCACACAACATGACCACAGTAAACTATGCGGACGACACACAGCTCCTTCTCTCGTGGGAAGGCGAAGATTCCATCTCCTTGCAAGCCTTCCATGACTGCCTACGAGACACGGCATGCTGGCTGCACCGGAACTCACTTCAGTTCAACTCCTCGAAGACCGAGGTGATGTATTGCCCTGCAAGTCGCATACCCCGCCCGCTGCCCGCTGAGTTCTGGCCCCCGGAAAACCCTAACAACCCCCCACCAGTCACCACCGTCCGCAACCTGGGCGTCATGCTCAACCATCAATTAAGCATGGAAACACAGGTCTCAAGAACAGTTGCAACCTGTGCCGGCCTTATGCGCTCACTGCGCAAAGTCTTGCCTCTTCTTCCATCCTCCGCCAGAGCACTAGTAGTCAGGTGTACTATTCTTAGTCGCCTTGACTACTGCAACGCCTTGCTGCTTGAATCTCCTGCGATTCTACTGGACAGACTCCAACGAGTCCAGTCGGCAGCAGCCAAACTGGCTTTGGGATGGACTAGGAGATCCTCGGCCACTGCTGCATTGGCCGAGTTGCATTGGCTGCCCTTGAGGCAACGCATTGCCTTCAAGGCCCTTTGCCTGGTCTTCAAGGCACTACATGGAATAGGACCCGGACCTCTTCAACGTCTGTTCTCTTGGTATACCCCCACCAGAACACTCAGGTCTACAACTGCCTGCCTCTCGAGAGTGCCCAGATGTAAGAAGGCCAGGATGGGAGGAAGATCGTTCAGAGTAGCGGCAGCCAAACTATGGAACAGTCTACCTGTCGACATTCGCCATATCCCTCATCTCCTCCCATTCAGGAAACGTATCAAAACATGGCTCTTTCCCTTGTCCCTATAAAACCGGCCAGTCCCAGTCCACCCCCGTTAATAAACCACAAGAGTAGCTACCAGCGCCAGGATACCTGCCAGGTGACAGTCGCGCTTTATAAATGTTTTAAATAAATAAATAATAAATTTTCTTTGTTTCATTAGCATAGTCTGAGGCTACATCATTGTAGACAGGTGTTTCTTGACGAACTGTTGCAATTTGGGTTTCAAGAGGCACAAGTTCCATGGCTTTGTTGCGTAGTCCTTTTTTATTCACTGCAGGTTTATCAAATGTGATTAGTATTTCAGTTTGAACCTCTTGGATTGTAGCAAGATTTGGGGCCATATGTATTTAAGCAAAATGGGTTTTGCTAAATGGTATGTATGAAACATTTTTGGTGCAAAATAAGGAATCGCTACATTTGGCATTCCTTATTTTGCGATTGCATTTAAGGAATTGCAAATTTTGCGATTCCTTAAATGCAATGTATCAAGGAAAAAAACATTCCAAAATGCCATTAAGGAATCGCAAATTACCACCAACTTCTAGTTGGTGGTAAGTTGCGAATTCTTTTAAAAAAGCAATTTTTTAAACATCAAAAGGTGCCATGTGACGCTCATACATGCCCTTAGGGCCCCTTAGGGCATGTATGTGCGCCATATGCGCACACATGTCATTTCCAGGGGTGCAGCAGGGTGTTCTTGAGACACCCCTGCGCCCTTGAAAATATTCACAATTTGCGATTAGCAAATTTCCCCTTCATTCCTATGGGCCTCCTGGCCCATAGAAATGAATGGGAAATTATTCCTTAATTGCGATTAGCAATTTGCTAATTGCAATTAAGGAATTTTAAGGAATCGCTAAAAAGAAGCGATCTCCTACATACATACCATTTTGCGATTTCTAAATAGCGATTCCTTAAAAATCGCTATTTAGGAATCACAAAACGGAATGTTGATACATATGGCCCTTGGTCTTCTGCTATTTCTTGGGAGTCCACTGGGCCTACTATTTATTATTGGCCACATGATTGTGGTTTTACCAGGTCGATGGATACAACTCTGTTCTCCTTTTTACCAGCAAGGGGCGGTAGTACTACTGATCTTGTTCCGCTGACAGCTAAGACAGGTACTGCTTTTCTGTAAGAAGGCCCAAATTCCTTCTTCACCGCGATCTTTTCTCTGACCAGATCCCCAATCTTTAGAATCCAGACAGGTCTTGCTGGGACAGGTGGCTTTTCTTCAGTGGCTGTTGGCTTTAACTTTGTGTTACTTAGACTGCTCGTTTCATTTAAGTCCTGTAAAACAGCCAAACGATCTTTGATATGAAAGGATTTTTCTTTCACTACTGAAGTCTGACAATCTAAGTCCTGGATTTTCATTCTAGTACCGAACAATAGTTCGTATGGAGTGATACCTCTTAGAGAATTTCTTGGCAGATTGTTAAGACTACGTTGGACACTTGTTAGATGTTTGACCCACCCATCACCCGAACCTAATACCCTCCTCTTTATAGATTGCTTTATGTCACGTTTTTTTCTTTCCACTACCGCATTTCCCTCAGGATGGAAGGGAGAAGAGTACCGCAATGCAATGCCCATGCTGGTCATGGCCTCTTTGTAAGCTCGAGAGCTAAACGCAGGACCCTGGTTAGAATGTAGCATGCCAATTGCGTATGTGCCGATAAAGACTCGCAAATCTTTTATAACAGTTCTGGCGTCAGCCGAGCGCTGGGGCCTAAATCTTAAGTGAATCTAGTCTTAATAATTATGGGAACGCAGGGGGCGCTAGAGGGCGCACGAGCGGAATGGCCGCTTGATCAAGTAGCTCCCGTGCCTTGGTCATTAATCCTCCTTCTAATCCTACGTTTCAGGGTGCAGACCCGCCAAGTAAGCCCGTCGCTGCCTGCAGGCTATCTCCCTCTACCTCCGTTCAAAATTTAGGACTGCTGCCGATCTCAGGGCCGAAGATCTGGCGACCGCTGTGACTGCCGAGACCTGCATTGACACTTCCGGGAGAGGAGCGCGGAGAGCGGCGTCCTACGCGAGGCCGCGGTCGGCCGCGAGGGACTAGGCCACACTGCCGGACGCCCGCCTGAACTCGCGGGGGAGGCCTCGCGCTGCAATTTGGATCAGAGGGGTGCTGCAGTCGGTCCGCTACTAGCGCCGACCCCCCTGCTGACAAAGAGCCTCTACACCCGGACCGGCGGTGAGACCTCCGTGATTCACCCGGCGGGAAGGGGAGAGATGTGAAGGCAGAGGACAGCCTGGGGAAGACTCCAACTCACCGTCCTGCTGGGGCTGGCACAGTGCTACGCGTCTGGAGCGGCCTGCGGCTGAGCCATACACACCTAAGGCCCTGAGCAGAGGGGAACACCACGCTGGAGGACGCCATTGCTCCTATGGGCCCCACGCATTGCGGGGTGTAGAGAATTCTGTGCTGGCACCTTTATCACACGATACCCCCATCAGACAATACCCGATTATCCAGTGAGTGTGCTGTGACCTGGATATTGATCTGCCTGCACCGCGATTTCAGGAATATTGCGCTGTCAGCTGGACCGCGAGGCCTCACTATTCCCTCGCTTCCTCCATTAGCACGGACGTCCTTGGGCTCGCGGGGGCAGCGCCAGACGCGCGCCCTACTTCTGATAAACACTGCTACGCGCGGTCCTGCCGGCGGCTGCCTTACCGAGGGTTGCCGCGGCTGACCGCGGCCCCCGCTGCCTGACGGCCCACTTGCGACCTCCGGAGAGTCACCAGATCACTAGGGCGCGTGGTATCTGCGGACTGCCCCCCTTCACAGTCATGGGGCGCCCCGATGGACGTCAGGCGAAACTGAGCTTTGACGGCGCCAAAAAGGGTGCAAAATCGGTGCCTAATGGCCCTGGACCCAGTGGGACGCCTCCGGTGACCTCTCCGCCCCCCCCTACGGACCTGGATTTTCGAGCCCTATTTCAGGAAATGAGGCAGGGGTTTACGACAGTGGTTGAAAAGGTTGATGGGGTCACTGCTTGTTTAGACGCCTTGGTCCACAAGGTGGATCGTCATGAGGAGAGACTCACAACTGCGGAACAGCGAATATCTACTGCTGAAGATACTGCCGCATCGCATACGACACAACTAGCACGAATGGATAATTTACTCCGGGTTATAGCGGCGAAGAATGAAGATTTAGAGGCTCGTAGCCGTCGCAACAATATACGCATCACAAATGTGCCGGAATCTACCAACACGGGCAGGATGGAACTTTTTATCGAGAAATTGCTTAAGGAGACCATCGGTGAAGGTGTTTTCTCTGCCCAGTTCATCGTGGAACGAGCGCATCGTTCCCTTGCGCCTGTACCCAAGCCAGGACTGCCGCCTCGGCCTATTATTGCCAGACTACTAAATTATCGCGACCGCGATACAGCACTGAGAGTAGCCCGAACTCAACGTAACTTGCAGTACAATGGAATCACTTTCTCCATTTACCCGGACTTTACGCCGATGGTACAAGAGGAATGCCGCAAATTCCTACCCGTGAAGAAAAAACTGCGTGAAGCCCAAGTGGACTATGCTCTCCTATACCCGGCGAAACTACGCATCACTCTTCAGGGACGGCAAAGATTCTTCACAAACCCGCAAAAGGTAGAAGACTTCCTGAAAACACTCCGAAGGGAGCGACAAGAGAACCGGAATTCTGCAGAAGAGCTGGAACGTGATGATCTGCCACCAGAACAGGACGAATGACGTTTGTCCCCGGGGGTTCTGTAGGCCGTTTACCCTACTTTGTTGGACATTCACTTAACATATGGACTGCGACGCCTGCACTGGACAAGGTCACCGACGTCGCATGGCATCTGCACACCTGTGGTAATGTACGCCAAGGCCCACTCTCTTCGCTCTAGGCTCCACCAAGGGCGGTACGAACTGGAGCTGGGAGCCGAGAGTTGGCTGTGCGCACTCTATGTTTTACCCCCTCAGGGTACTCCCCCTTAAGCTGTTACTAATTGTTTGGTCACTACATGGGTTAGGAGTGACAGGGAGGGGTGGGAACAGTTGAGTGGGACTCATTGGCTACTGGCATGATTGGGATGCTGGGGTGGGAGGGGGGTTGGACTGTTTTTTTTTGTTGAGGCTTTACTTCCTTGAATGCTGTAGGCGGATTGTACGAGGTTATGCATGGTCCTTACGAACAGTCAGTAGCGGAGAGCCGCTGCAGACCCCGGCTTTATGCTTTGGTTGTTACTACTACTATTGCATTGAACTGAAAAATGTCTCTACCTACTGCTAATGTACATTTAAATTGCTTGTCCTAGAATGTCCGGGGGTTGAACGATGCTAGAAAATGTCGAAATGTTATTGCCTGTCTAGATAGGCACCACGCTCAGGTGGTTATGTTGCAGAAGACTCACTTACCGCCACGAGATGGGGCCACCTTTGCCAGTAAGTGGGCTGGGAACCGTATTTTTTCTTCTTACTCCACATATGCGAGGGGGGTATCTATCCTTGTGGCCCGGACCGTGCCATTTCACAAATATGGAGAACTTGCTGATAAGGAGGGAAGATATGCACTCTTATGGGGCAGACTGGGCCGTGACACACATTTGTGGTGGTTTATGCACCGAATATAGACACACCTGCTTTTTTTACTGCTCTGTGGGGCAAAATTCTGACTGCGGGATCCCGACACATCATTTGGGGAGGTGATTTCAATCTGGCACTTGTGCCACATTTGGACAGAGCTGATGGGGTGTGCTCCTATAAACCTAGAGCTCGCGAGACGCTGGAGGGGGTGATTGCTGAAGGGGACCTTCTGGATGCTTGGAGGCACGTACACCCAGTGGGGAGAGAGGGCACACATTTCACCTCACACACGGGGACATGGGCCCGTTTAGATTTTTTTCTGATTTCCAGGGGGGTTGCCGCGGAGCTGGAAGGGGTGTCTCACCTGCCTAGGACGTACTCTGACCACAGCCCCGTTGTCCTTCGCTTTCATGTTCCTGGGTGGGATAACCAACGTCCTCATTGGAGACTCCGCCCCGAAATTCTGTTGGACGCGCTGTTTCGGACTGAACTGGGTGAGGAGATAGCTGCTTTTTTCCCCAGAAATAAAGGATCTGTAGACTCTGTGGAACATATTTGGGAGGCATTCAAAGTCACTATAAGGGGCTATTGTATATCCAAGAGCAGTGGGGTCTTACGTGATATCCGTCGTACTATTAGCACACTGGAGAATGAGCTGGGCATACTAGAACGCCGCATGGTGGATGACCCCGACCCGGTATTACATGCTACCTTTAGGGAAACATTGTCCAAATTTGAAGAGGAGGCTACCAGAGAGACTAAGTTCCGTGGCAAATACTGGCAGGCCCGAAAATACTGTGAGGGAGACAGACCTGGGAGAGTGTTGGCTGCACTTATTCAACCAGCACGTGATCGCAATATCATATTTGAACTCACAGACACAAATGGCACCACACACAGAAACTCGGACGACATACTCACTACCTTCACGACACATTATCTTTCATTATACACCTCTACTGTGGGGAACACACCATCTTACACTGACTACCTGAAGGATGTGGCATTATGTTGGCTTAGTGATGGGGATAGGGCCTTTCTGGCTGCGCCTTTCGAGCTCGATGAGATCCGGGATGCCATCATGTCTCTCCAGAACGGTAAAGCTCCTGGCCTAGATGGCATTCCTGCCGAATTTTATAAAGCATACATTGACACCATGCCCCCCGTTCTGCGTGAGGTTTACACAGAATCCCTCGACGAAGGGGTCCTGCCCTGCTCTATGCGTGAGGTCGTCATCACGTCCCTGCTGAAGCCGGATAAGGATCCCAGCTCCTGCAATTCATATCGCCCACTTTCCCTCCTAAACTGCGATGTGAAGATACTAGCTAAAGTCCTGGCCACTCGACTATCGCTGCTAATGACCAGACTTGTCCTACCTGATCAGTCTGGATTCGTTGCAGGCCGCTCCACGTCACACAACCTCCGCACCCTGTTTTCCCTTCTAAGAACCGTACATCCCGACACGCCTATCGCAGCAATCTTCCTTGACGCGACCAAAGCGTTTGATTCAGTTGAATGGCCCTATTTGTTCACTGTCCTGACGCGCATGGGGTTCCCACCCTTGTTCATGTCCTGGATACGCCTACTTTACACCCGACCTACGGCACGAGTGCTGATCAATGGCCACCTATCGCAGTCCATTGACATTATTAGAGGCACACGCCAGGGATGCCCGCTCTCGCCCTTATTATTTGCCATAGCTGTGGAACCACTGGCCTGCCGTTTACGTCAACTCCATCTGGACGGCGCGGTCCAATGCCTAGAGCGACAAATTGATGTGTCCCTCTATGCGGATGACATCACGCTATATGTCAAGCACCCTGAGACAAACCTCAATCCTTTGCTCAGAGAGTTCATCGTATTTGGGAACATGTCCGGAGTACACATCAACTGGTCCAAGTCCCAATTTTTTCCCCTTACTGAGGCAGTGAGCGATTTCCCTCTGGATTATCCACTGGAATGGTGCCGGACGGATCTCCGCTACCTGGGGATACGTATTTCCCGAGACAGGGAGGAGACGCTACGTGCCAATTACGGAGTTGCTATCACGAACCTAACTGCGACTGTAGACCGCTGGCTCACCCTGCCACTGTCTATGGCCGGCAGGGCGTCCCTAATTAAAATGGTCATCCTTCCCCGATTCCTCTACCTCTTTATCAACATTCCCTATTTCCCCGGCGCTTTCTTTTTTAAGACGCTAAGGACTGAACTGCGCAGACTTTTTTGGGGAGGCAAGCAATCACGGCTTCAATGGGCCACACTGACCTTGCCCTATGACAAGGGAGGTTTCGATATACCGGACTTCGAGAAATACTACCAGTGCGCTCAAGCACACTTTGCCTACCACTGGATGGCTCCCACTCCTTACATGCCGCATATAGCGGTGGAGGACTGGATAGTGCGACCCCTCCCGCTGTCAGGATTACTCCTTTGCCCGGAATCATCCATAACCACGCCGAATACATCTGTTTCATGCACGATGGATGCGTGGCGGCGAATTGCCAGGAGCTTAGCATGCCAGCTACCTTATTCGCCGAAATTACCACTTACCTATCATCCGGAGCTCACGTTGCTACAGGAGCAGGGATTCCGTGTGTTGTGCACTACCCTACGTATCTTTTGTTGGGGCGACCTATTTGTCAACGGTCAATTTAAAACGTTGGACCTTTTCTTCCGATCATATGTCTACACCCCACTAGATCTCTTTTATTACGTGCGTCTACGCGCGGGGATGCGGGACATTCTCCCCAAATTTCCTGATGAACCTGAGATTTTGCCCCCGCTCCACTTTCTGCTGAACTCTCGAGATGGGAAGCACTTGGTATCTGGCCTCTACCGTCAGCTCAGGAACGCATCGCAGACGCTGGACTCCGTTGCCCGGACGCGCTGGGCGACTGACTTGGCTGCAGACATTACTGATGAACAGTGGCAATATTGCAGCGCGCTCACCTCTCGCCTGTCTGCCAGCAGCAGATTCAAAATTATACATTATAAATACCTACAACGAATATACTACACACCGGTGCGCAAATTCAGATTTGGATTGGCGGATGACGACCGGTGCGTACGATGCCATGCCAGTCATGCAGATATCCTACATTTGGCGTGGGAATGCCCGCAGGTGGCGCAATATTGGCAGCAGGTAGCGGACGCCCTCACAGATATGACGGGCGCCACGGTGCCCGTAGACCCCTTGGTGACGATACTTGGATACACGCAACAGATCCCTAGCTCTTACCGGAAGTTTGTCGACATTGCGTTGCTGTTGGCTAAACGCCAAGTAGCCTGTCGGTGGGGCCGAGGCAGAGCGCCTAAATTCAAGACCTGGCTAGCAGACCTAACTTATTGTCAAGACCAATACAACACGTTTGCTGAATTATTACCTACATCCTGTAAACCCAGAGACATATGGGGCCCCCTGGTATGTTACATGCTCCAACGATCGGCTGCGGAAGATACTCCTGAGGGGGATAATGTTCCTTCCTGAGGCCATACTATCCGACTCAGCAACAGCCTTGCTTTCTGACTGCGACACTCACTTGTCATAGACGTTAGCACAGAACATGCCTCTTATAATGCGTATGGACTGGAATAATTAACTCACATGCCTGTCGACACTTCCTTCATCTCGACACGCTATATATGACGCGGGGATCCGGTCATAGTCTCCGGACCCACTAGGGACCCTAACACACCATGGCACTATTAACATTAGACTGTACACTTCATTGATTACCAGCACTACCTCACAACTTTGCCAGTTATTATATCCTCTTTTACCTTTCAAGGACGATCGAAATGCCTCTTAGGTTCTTCCATGTTGGGAAGTTTTTTTTTGTACTATTGTTCTCTCAATACAGGTTGAAATGAAAACTACTGTTCTGCTGCAGCTCATCCTCTAAAAACCCTACAACGCCGACTGGCCTCATTCTTCTATTTGCTTGTACATCGCCGTCGGGCCTCAGGGATGCCGACTCCAGGGCTGTGTTTATACTTGTATACTACGCTGCCGGCCTCCGGGTTGTGGGCACTAACAGCTGTGTACTTTGGTCTATATCATGCAATAAAGCAGTGTTGAACCTAAAAAAAAAATTAAAAAAAAAAAATTATTATGGGAACGCATTTCTCCGGCTGGATTTCTGCGTATAGATAGCCTGATGCTTTCTAATAAAGGTGTCCTGGCAATAGTCTGGTCCGGTTCACAACTGCGATATCTGTTGCAGTTCTGACAATCCATTGCATAATTGTAAATTTGCAAGCTCATCCCCAGCCACCAGTATTCTGATTGTAATTCTATTAAAGATTTCAAGATCTCTTGGTGCCTCAGACCCTGTTCCATGTGCGCTTCTTGAATCAAGTAAGCCCTCTGGTTCGTGTTTGGAATTACTCTATCCCCCACTTCAGGGATTTGGGCAAAAGGAACGGAGTTTGCATCAATTATGTATGTATTACTGAGTGGATAGTTGAGAGGTAATGCTGCATAGTCGCCTTTTAATGAGGCTATTACCGCCAGCATGGTTTCTCCATCTATGTGTTTTGTAGAACGCTTTTTTTTGTGACTACAGAAGCCGGTTGAACCGCTGCCGCTGTGGCTCTGTTAGCCAATGAATTCCCTGCAAAGTGAACGCCATCACGTTGATGACTCAGTGTATGTATCACATGAGTCTTTCGTAGTTCTTTCTGCAAAAGAACTACGTGTTCCCATAGCTTTTTATGCTTTATTGTGGCACCTGTGTCATCTTTGTAACCGTTTTTGATCCATGTTTGCATGTCACTATTTGAAGACCTGATGCAGTAATGCGAATCGCACACTATTAGTGTCGGGAATTCGCGATCGGCATTTTCAAGCGCCATCTTTAAAGATCTTATTTCAGCTCGCTGAGCTGTACAGTTTCTGAGTGATTCAGTTTTTGTTATTATCGGTCTGAATTTACCTAAGCGCCAGCGACCTTTAACGATCGCACACGCTGCGTTGTAAGATTTTTTTATCCACATCGTAGTGTTGTGCAAATCTGTCCATGTAGATTACACAGGTGTACTGTTCGAGAGGCAGAATTTCGATTGGCAGAGGATATTCATGTTCGTATTCTAGATCTTCTAGTTTTTTCATTTTCGGATCAAAAGCGTGTTCACGTCTTCTGCAGCAAGAGAATTTTCCCATTTTATCCATTTTGGATCGAATGCCGCAGCATCTGGAATGCGTGGTCTTGTTACTGCCTCAAGGGATGATTCTGCTGTCAAAACAGATATGTTTCTCCCTTGGACTAGGGCTCTTTCTTTTGCTACAGCAGTTTGAACCGCAGTTAGAATTTTTTCAGTTGAACTGCATTTCATTTCAGCTTGTGTGTACAAGTGTGATTTATAAGCTATTAGTACCGTTTCTCCCTCATTAGAGGTCAGGTACGTGAATCCGCATCTTCCTGGGATGACTCGGATTACAAGGTTGCATACGTTTTCGCGTGTTTGCAGTTTTGTTTTAGTTAACATGTCTATTTGTAATGATCTTAAAATTTCTGTGTGTTTCTGAGTCCAATTGATTGGTTTGAAATCAGGTTTTATTAATTCGTATAGAGGTTTAACCCTCTCCGCATAATTTAGAATGTATGTTCTTCCGAAATTCAGGAAACCTAGCATTGATTGTAAGTTCTTCAGCGTTTTTGGAGTTTGGAGTACAGCACACTTCTCTAAGAAGTTGTCTGCTAGGCTTTTGCCTTCACTTGATAATTCGTATCCTAAAAACAGGACAGTTAAATGGGCAATTTGTGCCTTTTTAAAGTTGAATTTGTACCCTTCAGCTGCGAACCCAAGTATTATGGTGTTCACTCTTTTTAAGTGAGATTCCAGGTCATCGTCTGTAAGATAGATGTCATCGACATAAGATAATGCCTCATCATCATATATTTGTAGTAACTATGTTACCCTTGCTGAGAATAATCCTGGGCTGTTCTTGAATCCCTGTGGGAGTCGACAGAATTGTTATGTGCTCCCATGCAGGAGAAAGCGGTCAAATACCTGCTTTCAGGTGCTATGTTTTGACAAAAGAAACCATTCGGAATGTCTAATGTCGTTTTATATTTTTTGGGCACGATGTTATTTATTAGTGCTGCACTATGTGAGTTTTGTACTGCAAATGTTTTGCAACAAGAGTTTAGGTGTCTGTAGTCCAAAACTAGACGATATGAATCGTCTGGCTTGGAGACAGGAAACAAAGGATTGTTCATTTGTGAGGTGCATGTTTCAATCACCCCCTGATATTCAAGTTGATCTAAGATCTCCCTGAATTGTTTTTTAGCTTCTTGCTTAACTGGATACTGCCTTTGTGCAGTGGGTTGATTTTTTAACTGAATTTTGTGGTGAGGAGAATCCTCATCCCATCCTACATGATTTTTATATAATGCAGGGGCTTGGCCCACTCCCCATTTTCTTGCAAATGTGTATTTCTTATGAATTGGTATATGATTTGAGAAGGCAGACATAATCATTTCTTTGCCATGTGGGCACTCCCTGACAAACTCTGGTGGACAGTCTTTCTCAGCTAACAGGATGTCATAGCCTTTCGAAAGGTTATCCCAAAAGAGACCCATTATTTTCCTAGTCTTGTCCCCCTCTATACGCAATGTTATTTTGTATAATTTATGGGGTTTGCTAACTCTGGTGTCTGCAGTTTCTACTTGAATGTATTCATTCGTGTCCACTGTCTCCAGAAGATTCATCAGGATTTTGCGAGCTATGGTCACTTCTGCCGCGCTGTCTAGCACTGTTTGGGCCCACTCTCCGTTTTTCAGTTGTGTCCTCAGTATCCTCTGCATGTTTTATTTTAATACTAGCTACCTTCTTTTTTGGAAATTGTAATTTTTTACTTTGATGAGCAGGTTCCTTGTCTTTGGACTTAACGTGCTCTTCTTTGTGTTCTGACCGTCCTCTTCTTTCCGATTTCTGTGAGGAAGTCTGAAAAGATCGAGAGGGACGTGTATCAAAATCTTGATATCTGTCAGGTTTTCTCAAATTATCCCTATTTCTAAGGTTGTATCTTTTCTCCAAGGGCTTCCTCTGGGGAAACTTGCCTCCTCGTTCTGGAGATCTATCTCTCCGTTGAGGAGACCTTCCTCTGGACTTAAAACGTTTTTCTCTGGGAGTGGATTGTTTATTTCCCTCCCAACTCGTTTTTGGAGTGTTGAGATTATTTTTAATAAAAGTTTTTTCAGGATTTTCAGTTAGTTGGGGTTTTAGTGGTTTCCCACCCAAACTATCTCTACCTAGTTATTCATAGGATTTTTCTATGATTCTGGCAAGTTCAAAAGGTTGTTCTGCTCTATCTGTTTCTTTCAATTTCTGGTGGATCGCCACAGATGCTGCTTCTCCTTTTATGTTGGCTAGTAATATAGCCGAGACTTGCTTAAAGTCTTTTAGTAATTTCATACCTAGAGTTAAAGCAGGTTCTGGACCGTATTCATTTTGAATCTGTCTTAGTACGTCTGGTATAACCGCCATAGACCGAACACCATGTGTTTTTGTGTATATCGAAGCAAAGACTGTGCCCCAAGTGGCACAGTCCTCCACATGTGGTGCGATCCCCATTGGAAGACAGATAGTCAGAATTCTGTGTTTCTCATGAGGTGTAGTGTCAGGAAATACTGCCTCTATTTGAGTGATTTTTTGTGCTAACCAGAATGGAATTTGTTCCCGTTTTGCGGGTATTTTGCCAATGGCTGATTGTATATTCTGTGGTGTGATTTTATTTGTGTTCCCCTGGTGAGGGGTGTGCTGTGGAATCTTTATTGCTGGTTGGACTGTTGTAGTCCGCATGACATATTGGACCAATTGTCTATGTATTTTAATTAGTTGTTTTAGCTAAGCTAAAAGTTCCCGGTCTGACATTTTTTCAATGTCGGGATGTGGTGTGTAGCCGGCTAGAACTGGCCACGTGGCTCCTGGTCTACCTAGTTGACCGAGCCTGGTGATGTGATTTTGATGTTTTAGGGCGCCATTAAACCAGAGCAGGTGCCCTTGGTATGTTAGTGGAATTTCAACGTCCTTGAAAGGAGCGTATTCCTCTGGAGATTCCTCTATTTTGTAATAGTGGAAATCTTGTGTCACAGCGTTTGCTGCTGGAAAATGTATCCATGAATAGAATACCTCTGTCTGCCGATATTCATGGGCATCTACCACAAATATGACTGTACCACCTCTTGGTGATAGTCCATTTTCTATAAGTTTAAGAGTTATAGTTCTTCTTACATTTACCAGGATGATTATAGCATTCGGGTCTTCATCTCGGAGACTTGTGTCATCCACTAGGAGTTGAGCTGCTATTCTAGCTCTCTCTCTTACATCGTCACTTTCCGTCATTTTTACTGACAGAAAGTTTTGTTTGCAGAGCAAGTTTCAAGGAAACAAAGATTAGGTGCACAATATTTTGGCACTGTATCCTTCAACGTTGACTAAACCAAAAACTATAAATAGGAATCTCTTCCTACTAAGTTCCGGCGGATATTTAACCTTTTACCCACTCCAGACGTCTATTGGAGTTTTTACGGGAAAAGGGGTCTGTGTGAAAAGCACGACTGAGTTACTCTAGTGTCTTGCGTTAGATTATCGCCTTACCAAACGTTGGGCGCCATGTAGTGTAGTTCCTATATTCCCAATAGGCTTTGCGCATTGGAATAACACAAACAGCAGTTTAGACGTAGGACTGAGGTCATCTAGGTCTCTACTGAATATGTTAGACTTAATTAGGTTTGCCAGCTAGCTCAGAGGTCACTAGAAACTTTCTCGAATGTTCAGGAAGGAGTTAACTTTCCTGATTAGACAAGAAGGGATTAGTTTCTGACAACCGCATAAACATGACAACTTTGCTCCCCCCAGAATAAGGAGTATATCTCCTGAGTCGTGTGAAAACAATAGACAGCTATTTCACTCAGTCAAACGTGCATGCTTAGTTTCACCTGAGTGCAGATAAATAGAGAGACGGGCGTTTTCAGTAAAAGTTGTTATTTATTGAGCAGTCTTCTTTCTCATGCAAGAGAAATGAGTTGCCACAATTGCAATACTTATCATGAAGTAAAGTGCGTACAGTAAAAGGAGTATTATGAAATAATACTGTAAAAGCATTAATATGGTTTCTGAGCCATATGATACTTTAAAACGGATAAAATATATACATACATAAAAACATTGACTAAACGTACTCAACTGGTGCTTCTAAGATACGCCTACCCCGGTGTACCTGACCTAAGCCTAATACGTGGGAAGGAGTAAGTAAGTTGCAGTTTAAGTTAAGTTCATATTTGCCAAGAATCTGAATCAAGAATTCTCTTAAGATCTAATCAGCTCCGTACCTTGGTTTTTAGAATGAAGGAGGTCTTGTATCTCTCTCTCAGGACTCGATCTCCCAGCAACCCGCAAGGGTGACTGGAAACACCGGAGCTGAAATTTCTCGGCAGCAGAAAAGACAGCGTCTTTCTCAGTGCGTCAAATGGGAGGGTCGGCTTCCTTCAGCACTCGCATCAGCTGGGCGTCGGGCAAGTAGATAGCCGCTCTGCTCCAAACCACCGTGTGTTTGCTTAAGGCAACGTTGGTATACTTATACCTGAAAGGTGCCGAGTTTGACGTAAGGTTGGACATAAGATGTCACTAAGAACTAACAGTTCTTTCTGGACTCCAGGAGTTCTTGTGCAAATCAAAACAAAAGCAGGGGGAATTCCCGGGCTGCTGTAGGCTTGGTTTGTTTAAAGAATGCGTTGTACTTGCTAGGAGTCTATGGGAGTAGCCTTGCCGTATTTGGACTGCGTTGGCTATGACTAAATATGGATATGATTCTTATGCCTTTATAAGGATATTATTTGTTATAACCACATAAGGGCATGAATCGGAAATATCGAATTAGGGTCCTAGATACATTCACAACAAGATGTTATAAACAAACTCCCCTTTCTGTCCTATGGGGAACATGTAGCCTTGCAATAGTGAAAATCTAAATTGGCAGTAAATCACTATCAGGACATGCCATTCACACTAGGGCATGTCCTATCTTTCACATACCCTGCTCACAGGGGTACCTTGGGCCTACCTTACGGGTGATTTGTAAGAAAGGGGAAGGTTAGGTCCTGGCATGTGGGTGCACTTGCCAAGTCGACATTGCAGTACCAGACCGCACACAGGCTCTGCAATGGCAGGCCGGAGTTATATTTACAGGCTGTTTGTGTAGGTGGCACTATCCAGTGCTGCAGGCCACCAAAGGCATTTGATTTACAGGCCCTGGCACCCGCAGTGCACTTTACTAGGGACTGACACATAAATCCAACAGGCCAATAATGGAAACATCAATCCACAACACATTTTACCACAGGAGAACTTGCTGTTTACCACTGATCAGCAGTGAGAAAAGTGAGCAGAAACACTAAGCCAGAACAAACAGTAAAAACCGGGAAGTCAGAAACCAAAAACTCTGGGGAAAAACACAAAAAGATGACAAGTCTAACAGAGATTGTCGGACGCATCAACTAAATGTGATCAGAATACTTTCATAGGGTGCAATATATCCGCTTCAGTTTATATTTCTACATCATAAAACGTATTTGGCGAATCTTAATGACCTCTCCTTAGAAGCTGTTCTGATATCTGTTCCTTTGTATCAAAATTAGATCCGCGATTTACCAACATATATTAAGTAAACTAGCGGCTTGTCCTGAAGAAGGCGTTTTTGATTACGCCGAAACGCGCGTCAATAGAATATACAAAGATTGCCACCTTTTTATTTGATCTCATTTTAATGAAATGTGTATACCTATTAATGTAAAAATTTATTATTGTTGATCTGTTTTTCATGGTTTCTATTTAATTAATTAAAAATACTGTGTTTTTGTACATGATTCTTGATGTTTATTTTTCCCTTAAAATGTATTATGATATTCGATATGATTTATTTATAATTGCCTAGGAAGTGTTTTGTCTCATAACTGAGTGGCATGTGCCTGGAGATGATGGGAGGCCTGTATTCAGGGGTGAGAGTGAATTTATTTCCTTAAAATATTTACAGACCCGCATATGCTGCACAAAGCTCTACCTTTTCCTATACTGTTGCTTTCATAACACCTGCAGAGTAATATGCAACACCTTACCCAGCGAGCCTTAGTGCTTACAGCCCTGGACTGCATGCTTGTCCCCCCTCCCCATAGTGACTGATCACTACACTATACCCTATTATGCAGGACAAAGCCCCAGTGGTTACATAGGGAACTGGTGGGGTGGCAGCCATACCGTTGAGAGAAGAGAGATGGCGTTATTGTTGCTATCAGACATGCATGCCCCCCCAAACTTTCGCCATCAAATTGACCACAAACCTATTGGGCTTTTTACAATGGGACTTCTGCCTGTGGCACACTGCATGCAAAGTTGCTCGGCCAATGCTGACTTCATGTAGGCATTTTGGTTGTAGTCTTAAATTGCATAGATGCAGTGATTGGTGACTCTTCTGAAGACGCTACTCATGGCTCTGCTGGAATATGTCAGAGATATCCTGATCTGCACCCGCGATCTGGTGGCTACTATGCTTCTCCTTGACAAGAGAAAAGTGTCAGTGCACTGGTAGTGACAGAGCAGCACAGGGATTAATGACTGGCTTCAGGACATGGCCTACTGTTAGAGAGACTGGAGGAGTACTGGGCATTAATGCAGGATAAAAGTCGCTCAAAGGATATTTGAAATCTTTTAGTGCCTACTTAGCCCTCCGGGCTGGTCAAGGTGCATGAAGCAGTCAGGTCTTCAATCACCACTCCTCTGTGAAGTGTAAGGACACTGCCTTAACACCACCAGTGATCCTTGGACAGATTACTCATTCTTCCGCATCTGTATACCTCTCTGATTATAGTTCATTTAGTTAAGCGCCCATGAAAGGTTGAACTGTATGCTAATCCAGAATGCACTATGCTAATGTGGGAACTTCATGAATTACTTTGTTTGTTCTATACATATTCTTAACATTTCTAATAAAAACAAATAACAAAACAAAGTTGTGAGGGATCTTAAAAATCGAGTTCCACACTTGAAGCGTTTCTAGTGTCTTTTATTTCTTTACACACACGGCGTTCAAGGAAAGCCAGAGTTCATCAAATGGATAATGCCTCTTATCCTGTTGTGGACTATCTTTGTCTTGAGTTCCCGATACTTTTCTCCTTTCCTTTCTCCCTGTCTTCTTTTCTTGGTCTCCACTTTCCCTCAGCCAAATAAGAGATGGAGCAGTACGGTGAGTGCGCTGGTCTGGCTTTTTCATGTGGGGAAGGGTGTGAGGGATCACCAGTGTCTCGGATCGATTCTAGGGACATGAGGTAGTGCAGGGAGTGGGGGCAGGAGAGATGTGTGCATTGCCTGCTAATCAGCGACCTTTTCCCTCCTCGCAGCCCACCCTTAGAAGCGCTCCTGGACCTGAGCGAGCCACGCTCCTACAGGAGCGTGGCCCTGCACAGAGTCGTTGGCCTCTTGGCTCTTCCGGTTTACCGGCTTCCACGATCCTTGCGGTCAATAGCTGAATTTCTTCTTCTGGCGTCTGCGTCTCTCCTCCCTACAATGTTTGGACAGCGTCTCCTTCCACCTCTCGTCTTCCGAAGATTGGCCGTACAACTCTGGGTCCAGGACTGCTCTCCTTAATCATTGGCTCCGGGGTAGTGATGAAGGGTCTGTGGACGGGGCCTTCGGGGAAAAGTTCCCACTTAATCCCTTGTTTGCGGCGCAAATGTTTGCCCTGTGTGGGCAATTTTAAAAGTGGACGGGATTCGGACAGCCACGGCCATCCTCCGCACCCGCCCACTGTGATGCATGATGGCCGGGGGCCATCATGAGCATACAAGGGGTTAAAGGATCCCCATCGATAGAAAGTGGTTTGCTCTGTAGGTGCGGGTTCTTGAAACACAGCCCAGTCCGATGTTTCCTCTGGCTGTGAAGAGAGCAGAGGATCCAATCCATGAGGAAACACCACCAATCATGTGAACCATCAGTTCCCTCCCGGGGGACAAGTGGATCGTGACACACCCCCCCTAGGATTCTCCTGCTTGGGGAGAGGTTATACCCGAGACAGAAAGTCCGCGCTCCCATTCTCGGTTCCCTTTTGATGTTTCACTTCAAATGAAAAGGGTTGCATCGATAAGAACCATTGGAGAACGCTGGGGTTATGTCCCATGTTCCTGCTCACCCATGTTTCTGCTCATCCACTGGAGGGGTGTGGTGATCCGTAAACAGGGTAAAGTACTTCCCCTCTAAGTAATACTGAAGCTTCTCAACAACCAATTTTACAGCGAGACCTTCTTTCTCGATTGTCGGGTACTGCTTCTCACAGGGAAACAACTTCCTACTAACGTAAAGGATGGTGTGTTCTATGCCTTCCGGGAAGAGGTGAGACAAGAGAGCCCCTAATCCACAGTCAGAGGCATCAGTATGGAGAATCAATGGTTTGGTAAAGTCAGGGGACGACAGGACTGGGCTGGTAGATAGCCCTTTTCAGCTGCTGGAAGGCAGCTGTTACGGTGTCTGAGGGATTTAGCAGGTCTTTTGGCTTTACCTCCTTTCAGAGGAGGTCTGTGAGGGGGCTTGCAATCTCAGAATATTGGGGTATGAACCAGCTATAATACCCCAATTGTACCCAAAAAAGCTCTCACTTCTTTTTTTGTTGAGGGAAAGGGGGTCTCCATGATGGCCTTCACTTTTTTTCCTGTGGGGCTATCACCCCGTTCCCCAACACATAGCCTATATATCGGACCTTCTGGAAATCCCACCCAAAATTATTTTTAGTTTATGTTGAGAGCTGCTCGTTGTAGTGCTTGGAGGATCTCTTGACAGTGTACCAGCTGGTCCTCCCATATGGGACTAAATACCACTATGTCGTCTAGATAGACCGATGAGAAGGTCTGGTAGTCATGGAGCACAGTGTTCATTAACCGTTGAAATGTGGCTGGGGCTGCGTGAAGACCAAACGGGAGGGCGTTGAACTCATACAATTTATCTGGGGTAACAAAGGCGGTCTTCTTCCGGTCCATTTCTTTCAGGGGGACCTACCAGTATCCTTTCGTAAGGTCCAGCAATGTGATATATTGTGCAATTCTCTATCAATTCATCTATCCCATGTATAGGATACGAATCAAACTCAGAGATGGAATTAATGGCCCTAAAATCCATGCTTCTACCTAGACAGCCTGTCTGCGGGCGGTCAGTATTCAATACGGTTGTTGTTTTATAACCTTTCCCGGTATTGTCTCGATAGCGTGCCTCACCAGGGACGCTTTCACGGGGAGTCTAAAAACATAAAGGAGAAAGGGTCTAAAACAGCAGTTAGTGCTTGTCTTTGTGATAGCGAGAGGGAAACATTTATCACTAGCTGGTTAAGAGTGCAGGAAGGGTCTATTGGAGCTGATAGTGCGAGATGAGCTGACTTGTGTGGTGGCCCTAGCCATTTTTTTACCATATTTATGTGGTAGGTTTGTATTCAAGAAGGCTTTACCTGGACCTTATAGGTGGTCTTTCCAACCGTACCCACTATCTTGTAGGGGCTGACCCACTCTGCTTTTAATTTACTGGAGGAGGAGGGCAACAACACAAAGACCCAATTATTGACGGCAAACTGTCTCCACTTTTTCCCTTTGTCATGAAATTATTTCTGTCTTTCTTTCTAAATTGGAATACAGAAGGTCCTGAAGCTTCCCTATTTGGGATTTAAGATTTTGGATGTATTCAAGAAAACCCATGGCCTAATCCACTTCTTCCCTTTCCCAGGCCTCCCTCGTCATTTCCATAAGGGACCTCACTTGTCTCCCATACAACATCTCAAAGGAGGAACACCCGTGGCTAGTCTGGACTTGACTACGTTTGACGAACAAGGCAAGAGGAAGGAACTGATCCCATTCCTTTTCTTCACTATGACGCTTTTTTGGGGTTAATTTAAGGTTTCCATTGTACTTTTCGACAAGTCAGTCGGTTTGCGGATGGGAAACCGATGTCTTAATGTGGCTGAGGTTTAGGGTCTTGCAAACTTCCTTCATGAAGCGGGAGACAAAAGGGGTACTCTGGTCTGTTAAAATTTCCCAGGGAAACCCCACTCTAGAGAAGAGCTCAATGAGTCTGTCAACATTGTTTTGGGTTGTGGGGGCTCTTAAGTGAAAGGCCTTGGGGTACCGAGTGTAATAGTCCACAAATACTAGGACGTATTGATGTCGCTTTCTGGTCTTTGGTAGAGTACAAATTAGGTCCATTCCCACCCTCTCAAATGGTGTGCCTATGACCGGCCGAGGTTGTAGGGGTACTGGGGGAAGTCGATAGGTGTTCCTTTTCTGACAAGTTTCACACTCCTGACAGTGTCTCTATGTCACCATTCACCCTGGGCCAGTAGAAATGCCTTCATGTGCTCTGGGGGTTTTCTCTGTGCCGGTATGACCAGCGATAACATGGGAGTAGCCAAAAAAAGTATCTGACCTCAAAAAGCCAGTGGTACTAACAACTGCGGTGTATCCTCCCTTGTTCCCTTCCTGTACATCAGCCCATCATCAGAATAAAAATGGGGATAGATCTTGGGAGTGCTCTTGCTGATGTGCGGGCAAATTTAAAGCTCCTATTTAGGAGCCATGTTTCTGGGGTGATGAGGGCCGGCTAGAGTGTTTTTCCGGGGACACCCCTTCTTTTCTACCCCTCTGGGAGTGTACAGTCCTTAGGAACATTCCTAGAAACCCTGGATTGTCAGTTCCTGATATTAGTTCTTTGGGGAGATCCGCCACTACCCCCACCCGTATGATAGAGGAGGACCTGCCCGCAGGGGTAAGAAATACTATTGCTACTGGTTATGGTTTGATGTCCCCATGCACACACCTGATGTATACCAAGGCGTCTGGTATGATCTGGGTCATTTTGACTATGTTCCCCTGGATGACGGATTGCCGGCATCTAGAGTCCAACAAGGCCCTGACCCATCCCCCATTCACCCTTACACTTACATGAAAGGCACTCCCTAGTTCTGCTGTGTAAAGGATCAACTTCGGGATGAAGCAGACCTCCATAGGCTCGTCGGTGTTTTTTTATGTGGGGATAGGCTGGCAATATGGCCCCAGTCAGTCGCCGCATTCAAAGCATTGGGGACCCCTATGCATCGGGACCTCAGGTTTGTGGGGACGCAGTTTCAGAGGTACTCATGTGGGTCTGTTGTTGTTCATTTTGTCATGTCTCCCTTGACTGGGATGGATGGGTTTCTCTGGTTCCCAAAGAGGAGTACGAGGCTGTGCACAAGAGAACGTGGTGGCCAACTCAACTGCCTGTTCAGTGGTGAGGTGGGTGTGCTGACGTAACCACCATTGCTTTTTTTATGGAAGGGCGTCCAAGTACTGTTCCAGATAGATACAGTCCAATATCTCCTCTTTACTGCTTTCTGAGGGTTTTAGCCATTTGTCTGCAGCGGCTTTGAGGCAACAAAACAGGGTTTTCGAGTTTTCCACATGGGTTCCTTTTTCCTTCCGGAAGCACACCCTGTATGCTTTAGCGTCCAACCCCAATTGATCCAGGATGATGGTTTTAATTTCTGTATAAGGGGTTTTACCCCTAGAGTTCGCTACCTGGTAGGTGGCCAGTGCCTTTCCAGTAAGCAGGGGTGCCAGAAAGAAGGGCCATTTCTCGATGGACCAACCACAGGCTTTGGCTGCTCATTCAAAATTGAGGAGGAAGGTATCCCCGACAATACACTTCTGTAAGGATATTCCGGGTGGTCCCAGAGGGCTACTCTTAGTGTCTCGGAATCTGGTATTCTGCTAGCTTCTGCAGCCCTTCCATTTGGGCTTCCATTGTGTTTTTGAATATGTCCCGGTCATCCTGGGCCGAGGTCATTTGGTGCTCTACGGCCCATACAAACTTTTCCTGACCTTTTATCAAGTGTTGTATCAGGATGTCCATTATTAAATGTACTAATGGACAGGCTTCCTGCATTCTCCCCCAAATATGAAGGATCGTAAGAATCGAGTTCTACACTTAAAGCGTTTCTAGTGTCTTTTATTTCTTTATGCACTCGCGTTAAAGGAAAACTAGAGTTCATCAAATGGATAATGCCTATTATCTGTTGTGGACTATCTTTGTCTCGAGTTCCCAATACTTTCCTCTTTTCTCCTGGTCTTCTTTTCTAGTTCTCCTGTTTTCCCTCAGAAAAAGAAGAGAAGAAGCAGTACAGTAAGTGCGCTGGTATTGCTATTTCCCGTGCGGAAGGATGGGGTGTGTGGGATCACCAGTGTCTCAGGCCAATTCTAGGGACCTGAGGTAGTGCAGGGAGTGGGGGGTCAGACAAACATGACATGTGTGTGCATTGCCCGCTAATCACCGACCTTTTCCTTCCTCCCGGACCACCCTGAGAAGCGCTCATGCACCTGAGCGAGCCACGCTCCTCTAGGAGTGTGGCGCTGCACGGAGTCGTTGGCCTCTTGGCTGTACCGGTTTACAGGCTTCCACAATCCTCGCGGTCAAGAGTGGAGTTTCTTCTTCTGGCGTCTGCATCTCTTCTCCCCACGATGATTGCATGGTGTCTCCTTCCACCTCTCATCTTCCGGGAATTGGCAGTCCGACTCTGGATTCGGGACTGCTCTCCCAAATCATTGGCTCCGGGATAGTGACAAAGGGAACGTGAGCGTGGCAGGCAGGGAAAATGTCCAACCTAAAAGAGCCTCGTCGATAGAAAGTAGTTTGGTCTAAAGGTGCGGGGTCTCGAAGCAGATCCCAGTCTGATGATTCCTCTGGCTGTGAAGACACCAGAGAATACATTCTGTGAGGAACACGCCACCAATCATGTGAACTGTCAGTTCCATCCCAGGAGACAAGTGGATCGTGACAAATGTGCTCTCAGAAACATGTATACACAAATATATGAACAGTAATGTTGTTACATAAATAGAAAAACGCAATGATGTCAAAGACACACTACTACAAATCCTCCCATCACCTCAGAATAATTGAATATGCTATAAAATGGATTGCTTCATTCCTCTGAGATAGGCAAAGTGTAGCATACCTACTACCTTTCACATCCGTTCCCCTGTCCTACACTGTGAGTCCCTCAGTATTCTGTTACGTTGCCTTTATAATTCAACATCTACCCAACCCCTTTACCAGACCTGATTAAACCATTAAATCGCACCTATTACAGCTACGTAGACAATCAAATCATTGTAAAATTAAATGGGCTTGAAGATGTCTATCTACACCTCAAAACTGGACTACTGCTTCACTCCATAAATAAATGAATGTTGAGAAACCGCCCAAAGCTCAACATTGCAAAGAGCTATGGAAAATGGCAAACATATTGGCCTACTGATGCTTCTATGACATAATATATACATAAATAATATCAGCATTCAAAATTGTCATAAAATTATATTCAAAACACTAATATCGCTTTCCAAACCTAAAACATAGACACAAATTTCAACTACAAAATATAGGCATATTAAACATCTAATATACACAGATATGGAGAACAAAAATACAGAAAAATTAACTATCGAGAATAAAAGTAGACGTAAGAAACATAACCAAACCCACGAAAACACACTTTTTCTTAATCCAAATATTGCAAAGTATCAGTAAAAATATATTTATATTTTTTCTTTTAAATATGTATGTAACAGAGAAATAACAGAATAAACGTAAATAGTGTTTACCATATAAGATGAAAAAACACAAAAATGTAATTAAACTTAAAAACGTTATCCATAGACACACTTTTGCAATTTAAAAACAGTATAAAAAGGAATCAAAAACATCCAACTAACTGCTGCATAAAAAGCCATCACTACTGGAAGGTGTCACTCTGCCCAACAGAAGCTACAACCTGAAAGGCTGAACCACTCTTCAGAAATGAAGCCCCTACATTTACAAAGTAAGTACGTAATAGAATATAATTTGTACGTAACTACAAAACAAAATGAAATATTTTAATACACACACAAGTATAAAATAATTTACAGGTACCAAGACCATTAAAAAAACAACACCAAACAATGAACAAAGAAGTCCAAGCCATAAAAGAATGTCAACATTAAAACACAAGAAAGACCAAAAGAAATGTAATTATTGAAAAAAGTTACCTGTTGAGTTATACATAAACTTTTTCATTTAGTTTAAAAACAACAACAATAAATAGATAACCATTACTTAAACTTTTGTCTTTCTTAAGAGCAGTGCTTTAAATGGAAAAAAATAAGTGCTGGTACTCATCAAATTCAGTTAGGGGTGAGGCTAGTGGGCGGGGCTAGTGGTGGGAATGATAAAATGGCACTTCTTCCATCTGATGTGTATTCATTTTGTATTTGCATTGTCCTTGTTGGTAATCTCAAAGTCCCCATATGTCCTTTTGCACATGTGGCATATTACATGCTTAGTAATTAATAGGCAATTTGTTGTTATTTAACTACTAAAATATGTATGCAGCCCATTGCACTTAGTGATCTTGACATATTCTGTGTGGTCTTTGGCCAGAAATGTTTTCACACTGCTCAACACTGTGTGATTTTTAAACTTTCCTTGTCTGATCATGAGCCGTTGCTGTATTTAGCCAGCACTGAGTGATGTTGGGCAACCTATGTAGCATCTTGTGCCAGTGATGGGGGGTCCTGGTTCAGCACTATCAGACCTTGCCTCTGGAATTTCAGATCTTTGCTCGGTACCTTGTTTCTCACAGAGAACACAGACCATGAAAAGATCAGGATGAGCTCACGAAGAATAGCACTTAGTTCATAATGGCATGCATGGAAAAACTTGTGAAACAAAGAGGAGACTTTTAGCTTTAACTTATATTTGGAGTTTCTCATCCTTTTTCCTTCATTCTCAGGAAACCTAACAGGAAATACAATTGAAATGTATCTCTCTAATAACTCTTAGGTATTCCGAATATGTTGACATTTATGCATTGGAGGACTGTAATGTAAGTAGCCATGGTTCTTCCACCTATCTTTACTACATGAAAGGAGATTGCAGGGGAAACCCCTGGCACAGCAGCTTCAACATGCACATTCCTAGACTACTACTTTATCATTTTTTTCTTTTAAACCAGGTAACACCAAACCGTATTTGTACAGTCCTGGCACCGTCCCTACTTTAACACCATAGTTTTCAAGAGATCCTCATTTAAAGGGCTCCTCCTCATCTCCTCTTAAATGCAATGGGATATCATATCTGTGGAGTACTGGGTGTTGGTAGTTTAGTATGTTAATTAGGGCACTGTCATACTGGGTCTGCAGTGGGCGTGCGGAGTAGAGTAGAGTAGAGGCAGGGATGGGTGGGACCTGTGTTAGTGCATGGTTTTTAAGCGCTATGGAAACAAATCAATGACAATTGTTTTTAGAGTCTGGAAGGAGGATGTCAAACATCTCAACCATCCCTCTTTATGAGTCATAAATCCACCAGCCCAGGTGTGGCACAGCCAAGCATGAAGGCAGAATGCAATCGTGTCTCCCTCACACCTGGTCTTCGTACATCATCCTTAGTTGGTGTCAGAAGGTGAGTAGACAGAGATTCTAGAGTAGATTATTTGTAACACTATGTGCATCTCATTATTTTAGCTCAGTTATCCCTAAAGATGACATTACATTATTTGAACAGTATTACCATTCATGCATTACAGCCAGCACACTTTAGAATACTTAGCATCTGCCACCCTCTGCTTGAAGCCACCGACCATCTAGGAACTTGTAGGGTCCTGGTTCTACCTATCCTACGTAACACATGGAAATATGTTTGAGGCATCAAATATTCAAGACTGACTGACTTGGGGTGTCTCTACAGGCACAGAAGGAATCTCAGCTCACAACCCACATTACCTTTTCAGTTTGGTGATTTAACAGGGGTGTGCTGCCTACAGTGAAAGGACAACCTAAAAGAACTCATTAAGTACAAAGGACGGATTCTGCAAGTCTCTCTGCTTGTTGGACGTGTCTTGGATGCAGGGGCCAATCCACAATGCCGCTGGGATAGCCAGGTGAGAAAAGGCCAAGGGGCACGGAGTCTTTATACCCCACCCTGCCTATCCCTATGGCGGAGCCCAGCGATGACGCACTTCCGGTCACCCACCAATCGTGAGGCCGGAAGGCGCAGAGGTCAGAACTGGTTCTGGCTGCCCAAGGCGGCTTCCTGCCGGATCGTGCATGTCCCAGCCCACGGGGCCCGGGACTTAAGCGCCGCGTCCACTCCCCATTATTGGGGGTTGGACACTCTGTCCACAACCTACTTAACCCTTTTAATGCATTTTATGCAGCCATGCCAGATTCTATTAATTGCAGTTCCCTCCGCACCATCCCGCACACACACACACACGCCCCTAGTCCTCTCTCATTTTAACTCAGGACAATAGAAATAATAAATGCAGCAAAAGAACATCACAGATCTGTCCTCCTTCAGATCCTGCAGAAAAATTAAGCCCAGCTTACCCCCCCGTTTCATTTTAAGGTTTGGACGGCTCATCAGCCTTATGAAATTAAATTCCAGAAATAAAAAGTACACACGTAGAGGGGAATTTTACTAAACCGTCTTCATCCCTGGACCTCTCAGCTATCATTCACAGTCTGCTCCCACTCACCACAACAAATAGCAAGGGGTAAAGCGGCAGCCCATGAAGGCAACTAACCACCTTGCACTGTGAGTGACAACATTTTTCCTCATCATAGTGGCTAATTTGTCATAAAAAGTGCACTTCACTGTCAGGCTGGTGGGCCAGTACTTTACTTTGGCAATTCTTTTTTTCTTTCCAGTTTTTATCAATTTTTTAGTCATTGTGTTTGTTTAAAATAGATCTCCATGTTACAGTAATTACTGGCCAATGTAGCTTTTCCTTGAACCATAAGAATCATACTTCCATGTGATGTGTATTAAAACTAAAAAGGGCTTCTAAACCAGTTGAGGAGAGGATGTTGCCCAACAACTAGAGCAGTTCAACTTGAAGCTTAAGAACAGGGTTTGCGTCTCAACAGGGATGCTCAACATCAATTAATCTCTGTGTGCCTCGCAACAAAATTCCCATCTGTAACGCAACTGGTGCTCATGTAAAGTGCTCTAATACCTTGCAGTCTAGTTTGCACTGTATTAAACTCCTCCCCCCACCCCCAACCAAAGAACAATTCTAATTCACATGCCTGATAGGGCGCACTGATACTGTTAACTTATATGCAATGGTAAATCCTTTTTTATTTAAATTAATTTTTAGATGCTTCAGCTCACCACATATATGAGGCATGTTTTCTTTTTTTGTGGCATATTAGTGCAATAATCTTTTTTGAAATAACAATTGCACTAGCGTTACCAAGACCACACCTAATGGCTTTGCCAATACTTGTTTATCTAGTGCAGCTTCTTGAGACCACACTGTTATTGTCAGGAAAGTGGAATTATGCAATCCCTTTTCACATAAATTATGGATCTGCCGCATTTGCCACATCATCTGATGCATAATCTTCATATTTTAACAACAAAAAATAGTTTCTACCTCAAACAGTTCAAAAGTTAGTAAAATTGTACCAACACGTGCTGCTGCGCATTGGAATGCCTTTCCAAAGGTTGACTTCTCACCTTCCTGTTGCTTATTGTTATGTTTAAACTGAAGGGCAACCTATGGCCAGACAGTGTTAACAAGAATGAAAATTACAAAATAATGAAGTAATACAATCACTAACTATTCTGCATTATGCAGCATAATTTGCCTTTTCTTGCTGCTTAATTTAATCAACCCTAATGCATAATTACAGTGACTCTGATTATTATGATTTATTTGCATTAGGCTTAAATACTCAAATTCACGTGTGCGCACACACTCACAGGCCCGAGCACACATACACATACAAAGCAGTACACACACTTTCTTTAAAACACCTTCTCAGTCTATCACGATTCTTTATCTTCCTCTTTCCCTTACACATAAACTGCACACACAAGCCGTTAAACACCCACAAGCAGTCACACACTCACACAAAAGGCTCACGCAGGGTAAAGGACATTTTTAACTCTTTACCTCCTGTGGTTCCTTAATGCCGCTCTCAGTGGGTCACCTGGATTCCAGGCTGCGCACAATTCACACCATAGTGTAAATGTGATTGACAGAGCAGTGTCTGAATGATATGGACACTGCTTTGTCAAGCTCAGCGTGAAGGTGAAATTCTCGACACCTGCACATGAAAGACATAACGCGACTGAGCTGCATTTGAAAGGTTCCGGTTCCTCAGGGGCTCAGCACAAGGCTACAGGGGAACTTTGGCTGTCGAAGTATCATCATAGAGGCAGATGCCACGCTGCCTCCGCAGAATTAGCAATGAACAATATATATATGACAGTACCGGTACTCTCCTTGGCGTGGAGAGAAGTGCCGGTACTTAAAGGGATCAAAATAATAAGTGCCGGTACTCAGTATCGGTGAGTACTGGCCCATTTAAAGCACTGCTTAAGAGTAAATTAAAAGACAGGAGATCCTTCCAAATAGTACGGAAAAAAGAATCAACACCTGAAATGTAAGTAAGTGATGTAGAACATGTTCTAAAATTGTAACAATAATTTTTAAATAACAGATAATAAACATTACAAAAACTTTTGTTTTAAAAAAGTCTTTACTCCACAGATATATCAGAAAATATAACATATATCAAATAACAAAAGAGAAAGCTACTATTAAGAAAACATTTATAGTGAAAGGAATCACTGTAATCACACTAAATATTATTCTAACACTTGCTATTACAGATCCACCACCAAAGAAGATATTTTAGAAAAAGTAAAGGAACTCAATCACCCTCCAAACATCACAGAAATTCAAGTTAAGAACTTCAAAACTATCTTAAGAGAAGCAAAAAAAAGTTCACAAGAGTCCTCAAAAGTATGCTAAAAGATATTATTCTCCAAGTTCCATTCTTTTTTGCTCTTAAGTGAAGACATCGTTCATTTATCTGTTGGAACTTCTATACAGTATGAACTTGTATTGAAGAGACTGGAGACACAATAGGGTGTGTCCTTGTAATGTCATTTTTTCTTTGTTGAAACAGAAATGTTCTTGGGGGTACTCACAACAGAAGTAGGTTGAGCCCCTTTAGACATTGTTGGGGGATTTCTGATCTGCATGCTGCAAGAGGCCCTAAGGGCTATCAAGCTGACGCCGCTGTACACCCCGGTCAATTTTTATTTTGTTGGACACATTCTGACAAGACTAATACACATTTCACTATCGGTTCGCCTAATTTAGGCACCATTTTTCTTCCTTTGCTTCTTCCTGCCCAGGCATTTTGAGGTTTCTGATATCGGATGAACCAGCAAGACAGAAGAGGTCCTCACCTGTCCCTCACTTTAGAGATAGAAAGAGGACCTTTGCAGCGGCCATCTTGGCTTGGGCACTCAATAAACTGTCTTCCCAATTCTAAAGACTGAAAGAGACCGGGTAATTCCCCTCTGAACTATAGATGGCATAATTTACATAATTCCAATCCTGCCTAATAGATCACAAAAGTCTGGGATCTCCTTCGGGTTTTATTTTCCCTAAACAAACCTTCCGACTTCAGCCTGCCACCTGCCTACACACTGTTATTTAACAGCAAAACAGGAATACACTCTTCCTTGCTGCCTTTAAACTGGAGCCTGTTGCGAGTCAATTTCATTGCAATGTTTGAGTTGAGATGTGCGTTGATAGTGGCAAGCAGGCATTCCTGAACAATTTCTTTTATCTCAATACTACCTATTTTATTGTATAATTTGATTTTGTTTCTCATGATGTGTATTCCTTTTCCCAACATAATCTTGCGGTCTTTTCATCTACACCATACTTTGCATGCTATTACTCTCTAGTCTGTGTAAATTTTATAATCCCTAGTGTGCCCTTCTCCTCCCTAACTCCGGGGCTCCCCAAGAGTGCGTCCAGCCGACTGCTTGATTGCTTTGTACATCTCAACATTCTTACCACTCAATCATGCGCCCATCTAACACCAACCGGAACTCTAATCTCGTGCGCCACGGACCCAACTCCTGGTACATTAATTACCCTAACAAAATGACCAGTAATGCAAAAAAGAACTTCAAGCACAGCATCCTAAAACAACACCCTGAAACACTCATTGTAGATAACTATCACTCAGCGACCAACGGCAGCACGAAAACAAACGTCATTTTGTACACTAATCGCCCGGCTCAATGGAAAAACAGCTTCTCTCTGCACCTTCAAATCGCCAAGTCGGTAACAATTCCCTATGGTGAAAAAATCTCCACTACCACCTCCCCGACCTTCAGAGGGGATCTCACCATTTCCATTTACAGAACTGGAACCATTCTCATACGAGCCACCTACCCTCACTTCACCACTTTTGACCGCCACTTCCCCACACTTCTCTACTCGCTTACCCAACCAAGCTATCAAACCCTTTCTCCTCTATCCCCCATTATCCTCGCTAATATTGGGGACCCGATTCAATCTCCCAGCCCTGGCGACCCTCTCCTCAACTCATGGACTTCTACCATCACTCACTACAATCACACTACCCCTATTCTCACTCTCCGGTGACAAACACCCTCCATTCTCACATCTACTGATCCCTCCAGGAGCAACAAACTCACAACTAACAATCCCCCCAAAGTCAATCTTAACAGCTTGGTCTCTAACCCCAGCCTGCCAGCGACTGTTATCCCCACTGACACTCCCCTCTCTACCCGTGAGTACCTGAACCCTCCCCCACTTCCTTCCCCTACCACCTACACAGACCCTGTTCCCTCGATCCCTACCTCCCCCTGGTCCAACGGTATTCCCAATCCAGTGGTCTCTATCCTCCCCTCTACAACTGCACCATCCCCCCGCTGTCACCCCCCCACAGTCACACCCCCACATACACATCCCACCCCTATCCTCTCGGACACTCACCGGAACTCCAATAGCCTTTCTTTAATTCCTCCTCCTCCTCACCGGGACTCTAGTCCCATTTTCCCTCCTCCAAACTCCTCGATTAGGAACATTATGAAGCCGGCACCCTGCACCCAACCTCTCCCCTCTCCTACTCCTAATCCCATGAACCTCACAGACTCTACCCCCACTACCCCTGATAATCGAAACCCTCCCTCAAAATGTTCCCCAACCACCTACCCTGTCCCTGTTCCCCCGACCCTTACTTCCCCTCTGTCTAACGTAATTTCCAATCCTGTGGTCTCTCTCTCCCCCCTCCCACCACAGCACTCTCCCCCCCTCCAAGGTCGCACTCCCACATTCACAACCAGCCTCCACTGTCAATCTCGCTGACTTTGCCAGGAACCCTGACGCCCGTCCCAGAATTTCTCTCCCTCCTCACTTAGACACCAACCCCACCTCTCCAACTCCGAACAACTCGAATAGGAACATTACAATACCGACCCCTAGCTTACAACCTCTCCCCCTCTCCAAGTCCCATGGACTCCATGCAACCCCGCACCCCTGCTCAACCTATCCCCTTAGACCCCAGCCATCCTCGACCCCTGCCTAAAACCTTAAACTTCCTCAGCTCTATAGCACAGCAACTGAACAGAATGGAGCAGAAAATTAACTCCCTCGCTGCTGATTTCCTTCTCCTACAACAGGACCTTCTCAACAGGGCCAAGCCACCGTGCTCCCTGCCCGAGATGTTGTGCTCCCTCTTCACTCAATACATCTCACTTAGCCCCACAGAGCACCCCTCGACCCTCCAGCCCATCATCAAGCCAGGCCCCCAGCCCCAGCAGTGATAGCCAACTCTTTTTGGTACAGAAACCGATGGAACGCTACGACCCTAACCTCGCGTTAGACCAGACGTCAGCCCCTGTCCACATCCCTGTTATTATCAGCACTAACAGAATCACAAATTCTATCCACGCACCTCGACCCCCTGCTCAATACACCTCTATCTACCTAACTCCCCCCACCATCGAGGCTCCCCGTCCTTTCTCTTGCATGCTCCTAAATTGCAGGTCAGCTGTACAACACGCTACTGACATTTCTGAAGCTCTTCTCGCTGAAGAAATTGACATCGCCTTCCTCACTGAATCCTGGCTCAATGCCCACTCCACCCCCATTCTTGACATTTTCACACCTCTAGGGTACAACCTCATCAGACAAGACAGGCCAATCAAAATTGGGGTGGGGACTAGCCATCATTCATAGAGACGGATTACAGATTACCAAACTCAATCCTTCAGAATACCTATCTTTTGAATACCTAGGCGTCAAACTCACCACCAAGGGCACCCCACCCATCAAATTCCACACCATCTGCCATCCTCCTGGAGAGCGTACCCTCTTCCCCGAAGAACTAACAGACATAATAACATGATTCTCCCTGTCAGACACCAAAGACTTGTTCTTGGGTGACATCAATATCCACTGGAACGACCCAGAAGACTCCAGTGTCCTGAACCTCTCCAACCTTATGGAAATACATAACCTCGAGCAACTCTGCAATAAACCAACTCACATCAAAGATGCAACACTTGAGGCGATCATAACAAACAACAATCTGCTCTCCTTGAGAGAGATTACTCCCATAGACTGGTCCGACCACCACCTCATTCTGTTCTAGATTGACACACCGGACAGCCCCCAACCTAGTTGTGTTGTCAAACCTAAGTCTTAACCAGAAACATCAAAGGAATACCTCTATCCGAACTTGAAGCCAAGATTTATCCCCTTCTCCAACTCTATCCCTCATCATGGACAGCTGACGACCTCACATCTCACTTCAACTCTAGAATGACAGAGGTCTTAGACGAAGTAGCCCCTCTCAAACTCAAACAACTGAGGAGTATCGAATCTAATTACTGGTTTAACGTGGAGTTGAATGATGAACGGCGCCAACTCAGACGAACGGAAAGGTCTTGGAGACAAAACCCCTCGGCCTTGCACCTAACACATCTTAGATCTGCTTGACGGTCATGCAAAAAACACATCTCCAATGAAAAGGCATCTTTTTTCTACAGCCAACTCGATCAGGCGAAAAACACCACGAGAACTCTTCAACATCGTTAAACGCCAAACTAACTGCACTCCCTCTCAAGAAATGGAAGCCACCAATGAGCGATGTGAAGAAATTGCCACCTTCTTCAACAATAAAGTCTCTAAAATTCAATCCTTCATACAACCTGGCAACCCCCTTTCCCCCTTAACCTACCCCCCTTCAACCTCCCTGGTCCACTCGGAAAGAGCTCTTAACAAGGCGAATCACACCTACCTCCAGCTAAAAAACAATGCACATTGGTCTAACTTTAAGCTAATGTCAGCAAACGAGGTCTTCAAGATAATTGCCAACCTAAAACCTTCCTCTCACACCATGGACCCCCTCCCTTCCACTATCATAAAAGAACTGAACCACACCATTTCCCCCTTCTGGAGAAAAATCATCCACGTCTCTCTCTCCTCAGGCTGTGTCCCAGACTCCCTCCAACAAGGACAAATCACACCCATTCTCAAGAAACCTGGAACTGACCCTAATGATCTGAACAACCTCAGACCTATCTCTAACCTCCCATGAAAAAACATTGGAGAAATGTGTCCTCCTCTAACTCAATAATCGCATTGATAAGTTCAACCTCCTTGATGCCTTTCAATCTGGTTTCAGAAAAGGCTGTAGCACGAAAACAGCTATGCTCAACATCGCCGACGACATTCAAAAGGCCCTAGACGAAGGTGATGCCTGCCTTCTCATCCTTATTGACCTATCTGCAGCATTCGACACAGTAAACCATCCAGCCCTTTTGGAGACCCTGTCGAAACAGTCCGGCATTAATGGCACAGTACTAACATGGTTCCCCTTCTTCCTTCAACACCGCTCGCAACAAATTAAAATTAACTCCTGCCACTCAAAGCCAACTAAAGTCACACTTGGGGTCCCACAAGGCTCGATCCTCTCCCCGGCCCTCTTCAATCTCTTCATGGAGCCCCTCACAATCATATTGTAAAAGCCGGAGTGAATTACCACCTTTATGCGGATGATACCCAAATCTATTTCAGGATCAAGTCTCCCAACGACATCCAACTCCTCAATACCACCCTAACCGAGATACAATCTTGGTTCTATGTGAACCACTTAAAGCTCAACCCAGACAAAACGGAACTAATCCTATTCTCTCCAAAAAGTAACCATCGTCCAATCCAAGAGTGGCTCTCAAGAATCTGGTTGCCCTAAACCGCCCCCTTACCTTACCTCCGTTAAGTCTCTAGGCATCACTCTTGACAATAACTTATCAATGGAGGCTCACATCAAAAACTCAGTAAAAAGTGCTCTCTTCTCCCTCAAGAAACTGAAACCTTTTCTACCCCACAATGACTTCAAGACAGTAGTCCAATCCTTAGTTCTCTCTAAAATCGACTACGGAAACGCCATCCTCACAGGGACTCCAAAGGCCCACCTAGCCCCTCTAAGAGCTGTGCTGAACATGTCTGCTCGACTTGTATCTGGAGTTAAAAGATTTGATCACATCACTCTAGCTCTCAACTGCCTCAATTGGCTTCCCATGGAAGGGAGATGTATCTATAAATTGGCCTGCATCACACACAAAACCCTTCACTCTCCTGACCCCAACTACTTAAACAATTAACTGAGCAGAGCAGGTCAAGCCAGAACACTCAGAAGCTCCAACTCACTCCTTATTCCTCCGAAATTGAAAAAGAAAACCACCCAATATCGATCGTTTTCTGGCAACGCTCCCAGGATATGGAACGCTCTCCCTGGAGTCCTCAGATGCAACCCCTCCTTCCCCCTGTTTCAAAAGGGACCTGAACCTCCATCTCCTAAACAAATACTGTCATGACCAACGTCAACCAACCTAGTCCTATTTATCCGAGTTGTCTCCTCTCTGGACTCTCAAGAATAGTGGGTGACCGGACCATGTCACTCTTGCCTTTTCTTTTATTGCTCTCGCCCTCTCCGCTCCACTGCATATTTACTTCCCATTCTGTATTTTTGTCTGTGGTTTGCCTACTATGTAATTGTATTATCCTTCTGCTGTTTACTATGTGTATGTAAAGCGCTCTGATACTTACGGGTCAAGCTAGTGCTATATAAAACTTAAAAAATATATATATACATAAATAAATAAACTTGTGACTGTAGAGTGTCGCAGTAAACAAAAATTGTATATACATGTTTTTCTGCAGCCTTGAAAAAGCCCAGGGGGGCGAAACGTGCATCGACTGCTGTTGCTCTCCATGTTTTGAGAAGTAAAAATAAAGTTAACAGAAGGACCTGATTCAAGACTTTGTCTAATTTTCAACCGAAAGGACTTTTGGTCAATGGCAAATTGAAACATACCTTGTGGCAGAAACTTTATTTTATCTTTTGATTCTTCTTTTGGATAATAGATAGACTGATCTGTTGTGCCCTGGTGTATTTTGGTTAAGTATTCAATTACATTCTTTGGGGTAGAGGGGAGAAGGCAATTCAGCCAAATAGAACTGAAAATAAGAAATGAGGATGAAACAGATTTTTATACCAATACCGTGGATGATTTAGAAAGATAGTATGCACCAACAGTATGTATTGCAGTAGATAGATTTAAGTTTTGCCATAGGAAACAAGGTTAGTCAGAAACGATTGATGATTATGTGTCGGCTTTAAAGATGGCAATTTCATGTAGATTGCAGTATGTATCGGAGTCCCGGAGAGAGTCTGGAATGGAAGAACAGTCAGAGGTGGAGGATTGTGTCTTAAACAAACTAAGATGCGAAGTAGAAGTAGAAGTGGCATTGGTGGCTGACTCAGGATCGCCTTTCACCATTAATAATGTGGACATGTTGAAGGAAAAGATTGGAGAAGTGATTGGTGAAGACTTGAGGAAATCTGATATCAGACCTGAGAGGTTCATAGGAGAAGCGACACCTATGTTATGTTATGTTATATATTCTTGTGTAGCGCGCAGCTGCCCCAGCTAAGGGGCGCCCCGGCGCATTGAGAAGCAGGAAAAACGTCCGCCGCAGGAATGGAATCTCGGCTATAACATACCAAAGCAGTCTCGCGAAAAAGATGGGTCTTGATGGCCTTTATAAACGTCAGAAGATCGTTTAAGCCACGTATCTGGAGCGGTAGGGCATTCCATAATTTTGCTGCGAGATAGCGGAAGGAGCGTCCTCCCAGCCGAGAGCGCTTAATTCGAGGAACCACTGCCAGGTGCTGGCCTTCTGAACGCAGGGTTTGCCGAGGGGTATACAGGGTCAGGAGGGGACAGAGCATGGGTAGAGATGCGGATTTCAGGATTTTAAATGACAGGCAGAGGGCCTTAAATTGAATCCTCTTATCCACAGGTAGCCAATGGAGTTTAATCAGAGTTCTAGCAACCGAGTGAAAGCGGGGAGCCCTATCAAGGCTCTGACTGCCGCGTTTTACACTTGTTGCAGTCTTCCCACCACTGCCTGGTTAACCCCTAGAAGTAGAGAGCTCGCGTAATCCAGTCGAGAGAGGATGGAAGACTGCACCATGAGCTGACAGGTGGATGGATCAAACATTTTTTAAATCTGCTTAAGGTTCCGAAGGATCCCAAAACACATGGCAGCAATCTTTTTAGTGTGATGGATAAAGTTAAGAGAGGAGGCTACCCAAACTCCAAGGTTTTTTACCTCACTTTTTGGCTCGGGAGGGTTACCAAGAATCTCAGGCCACCATTTATCTCTCCAGACAGAGACATCTTTTCCTACCAGCAAGACCTCAGTCTTGCTGGCATTGAGCTGTAGGTAGTTTGATGTCATCCAGTTGGTTACTGCTGTTAGGCTCTGTTTAAAATTGGACGCGCTCAGCCCGGAATCGTCACTCAGCATCACCACTATCTGAGTGTTGTCTGCGTATGAGACTATAGATAGCTCCCACTGTTTGGCAACCTCAGCTAGTGGCTGGACGAAGAGATTGAATAGCGTCGGACTGAGTGCAGATCCCTGGGGGACACCCTGAAGGATCTTCCGGTCAGGAATGCCCTGAACCAGGCAAGTGCCTGTCCACTAATCCCTGCCGCCTCCAGTCGATACCGCAATAACTTGTGTGAGACCGCATCGAAGGCAGCGCTGAGATCTGATAGGATCAGCGATGCCGTCTGGCCGGAATCCATGACGGTTCTAAGATGTTCCGTCACACTCAGGAGCGCTGTTTCGGTGCTATGGCCCGCACGGAAGCCATGCTGGGAGGCGTCCAGAATGTTATTGGAGCAGAGAAATTTCATCAGGATATTATTGACGTGAGACTCGGCCACCTTGGCTGGCCAGGGGAGCAGTGAGATCGGCCTAAAGTTCTCTGGTCTAGTGGGGTCTAGCGTGGGTTTTTTAATAATGCGGGATACCCATGCCTGCTTCCATCTAGTGGGTATAATGGCAGATTTAAGCGAAGAATTAATAATCTGTCGAAGGGGGTTGAGTACAAGCATGGATGCTTCTCTGAATTGAGCAGGCTTTAGAGGATCCGCAGGAGAGCCCGATTTGATTTTCCCACAGAGTCTTAAAAAATCATCCTGCCTTAAGTCAGGAATAGTCATAAGTTTATTGGTTTGCCCGGTATTAGAGGGAGTAAGACAGGGAGTGGCTGGAAAGGAGCTATAGATCGTCCAGACTTTTATCTATGAAGAAGGAGGCCAGTTTTTCACAATGTATGTAGGAAGCAGTCGTCGCCACAACAGCTTTTTTGGCGCTAAGATCCTTCAGAATCTTAAAGATAGTTTTCCAGGGGTTCTGACTAGTTCTGATCTCATTGGCGTAGTGAAGAAACTCAAATCTTCATTCTCAGGGGTCTCACTAATACTTAAGTTGGCACAGAAGCTGAAATATGAAAAGACATCTTTATTAAACTTAAATAAGTGAGACTACGTCACACAGAAGCCTTAGCAACTGAATGAGGCAGTCTGAGGAGTACAGAAAACAGAGGCCTTATATATGCTTAGGGTTACAAACTCAGCATAAAAGTAAAGGGGCAGTCCTAGCTTTTGCAAGCATGCAAAATATCTAATATGGACATACAAGATCTGCCAAATATTAGCTAATAGGAAAACATTCAAAACAAGGCATCATGTAACCAGAACATCCCCCTTGAGTCGTGCTTTTGCCCAACCCGATAAGTCAATCAATTACACCACCTATAGGTCAATCAGTAATGGCAGGACATGTCTGTATGCTTCAAAAGAAAGGTTGTGTAATAGGAAAACACAGGGAGAGAATAGCGAAGGCCAAAAGATAAGACACGGCACGAGAAGAATACTAAAGGCTAACAGATAGTTGATACATGGATTAGGTATTCCAGACAAGAATTAGTTAGGCCAGCTGGTGTCTGAGATTGGTTTCAAAACAAGGATAGAGGGGGTTTTCAACACGTTGCAGTCCAAAGGGCAGAGACACTTCGTGAATCATGCAGCCTGTGTAAAGGCAACACAAAATGGAGTTGAATGTAAAATGGAGTCAAAATTAAAGAACCTCAGACCCTCCTTTTGCCATTACACAGGCAAATCCCAATTCATTGCTTAGGTGAGCATTCTACTCATTTCA
The DNA here is from genome assembly GCF_964261635.1 of Lissotriton helveticus. NCBI lineage: Eukaryota > Metazoa > Chordata > Amphibia > Caudata > Salamandridae > Lissotriton > Lissotriton helveticus. Next base: position 1,317,774,365 of record NC_136065.1, on the reverse strand, counting down.
TTTAAGTAGGTATATGTAAGCTATCAGAAGGAATACAAAAAGGACAAAGCATCGGGTGATAATCAACATTAAGAAAGTAATGACCACTATTACAAACAGGATTATCATTTTTTCACAACCCTAGGCAAAAGCAAATCCTAAAATTATTTAGCAAACATTTTCAGGGCTCCTATGTATTTCAGTGACTATTGACAATGCCAGTAAAACAATAAGAATCAGTCTCCTAACACCCATTCTATGCAATCGCACAGTAACTGCTTGTGCAACCATAACTATACCCAAAGTCCGTCTAAGCCTCTCTGGCAAGCTTTTATTGTCCATCAAATCTGCTTCTGTTGTTTTCTTCCGCATTGGGCCTCTTGATTCAGGCCTTTCATGAAAATAGTGCTTCTCAGTATTGGGTGGAGTGCCCTCCTGGCAAACACTCACAGCTCACTTGAAAGTCTCAATGTCTCAATGCAGTGAACCAGTGTCTCTCCTTTGCGGCAGACACTATAGATATTGTGCTCTTCGTTGGTCATGGGCACAGATCATCTCATGCAGAACCAAGTACTATTAATTGGGAAAGAGCAACAGACTTTCACACTCAGCAACACTTTCAGGCTCCAACACTCGCTATTCAGTGTCAGAGGATGCTCGGGCTGCTCTTTCATTGAATTTTCTTTTCATCATGGGTACCACAATGTAGTGCCTTTTGCCAATCTTGGATCCTCCGGTGCACTGCCCTTCCGTTGGAGCAAAGAAAAGGGGGTGTGGGTGGCCAAAACTCAGGCCAAGGGGCTCAAGGGACTGCACACTGTCAGAGGTTACCAGCACATGACAGGTGGAAAACTGAAGCCTCAAAACAACAGGGATCCTTCTCTTTTGCACTGAAACTCTGGTTCTGTGATGTCCAATGCCGACTGATGGAGCAAGTACGACACTTTGGAGATATTATTGATGGCGCGCTGACGATCGCTGTCCAGCCTTGCTGCTTTCTGGGTGCTGGGACTGTAGGGTCAAGACGTCCGCCATTCATCTGTAGCTGTCACTGATGGGAATTAGGTTTAAATCAGAGTTCCGCAGGTTATTATGGCTTAATCCCGCAGAACCTAGTGAGGGGAAATGGGACACAGTTGTTAGTTTCCTTCAATTTAGTACAAAAACAGTTTATTGTATTTAACAAGGGGATTGCAAGCAGGTGGCCTGCAATCTGCGAGGGAGTGGCCATACGCCATGGGACAATTCTGGTCTGGAACACACTGTCATTCTCAAAGGCAATACTTCTAATCTCTTCAATTGGGTATCCTTCATTATCCTCTGCCATCTAAGGGTAGATAGCTACATGGGAATTCTATCTGAATGGATGTCCTCACACATGGTGACATTGTCTAATGGGGTAAACATTTTTTCCTCAATGATTAAGTCTAGGTGTTCCTAAATTCCTTATCTAGAACATCTCAAAAGAAAAATCGCATAATACAGATTATCAGGGACATGTAGATACCTCCCTTTTAATAACTGTGCATCAGGTGCACTATGCAATACACAGGCTAATGATCAAATGTGGAAACAAAAGACAAGAACTAGAAAGTCCTGGTATTTCCATGATTAGAACACATCTGATCCACCAAAAATTAAAGAAGCAGGAACAAAAGGGTAAAAATCCAAATTAAAATAGTCATTGAAAATTTTCATGTTCAAAAAAATAATTGTAAGGTATCTCCTATTGAGGTGGAAAACGTGTCTTACTATAGTATTGAGTCAGTTAACCAGTCCATCACTACCCTGACAACCAGACTGGAAAACATCAAAGTAGGCCTAAAGAAAATTCTTAAAAAACAGTCTGGTCATACAAAAGGGAATTATACATAATATGGGGGTCTCTGGTACATTACTGCAGTCTGGAAGTGTGAACCTGAACAATACACCAATAATAATAAAAGGGCTGACTGGTGAAAGGAATATGGAAAAGGGAAATGGAACTAGGACACAGCTAAAATCCCCAATAACTAGGCACGATGCAACATCGGTCAGGGGAGAAGTGAGAAAAGAAAAATCTATAGGAAGAACAAGAAATTACTTGGGTGATAGTCAAGCATGTGACACAATACCAAGAGTATGGGTGATATACAAAAAAAAAATTCAAAATAGTTCACAAATGTTAGCTCTACTGCTGGCCGCTACACCATATACGGTAATCTCAGCTAATGTTCCAATTCCTTTTTCAGGGAAAAATGAAACCTTGTTTCCTTTATGGTACAAAGCCATACACTACTTAGGAAGCAGAACAAAACTGACTAATGTAATATAGAAGTTAGGTCGCCATGTACAAGAGTCACAGATCTATAATTTATCCTTACGTCCAATCAGGATACATAAATCTAGGGCTGCCTGTTTCTTAAGGGAAGGGGCAGGAACATGACTAACTGCAGATGACACACTTTGATCCTGTATATCTCTTTTATTTTTCTTCAATACTACTATAGCCAAATTTGACATACACTGGTGAAGTGTTGTTTGTCTTGTTCACAGCATGAAAATATCATATCTGTGAAATTCAGTATCAGAGCAAATCCACCCAACTGTTGTGCAGCGATATGCATCGTCATGAAAAATCCTTTCACAACACAGGGAAACTTGTAATAGTATCAGAAGCGACAACATAAAACAAAAACATGCATAAAATAAAAAAAACGCACATGTCAAGCCATCAGATATACTTGCTGTATATCAAGCACAAAAAGCATAGACAAAACAATAGCATATGTAAATGAGCAGTGACGCACACACTTCATGTCATGTACTTTATGCACTGTGAACCTGCAGCCCAAAAAACAATATTCGGGCCTGCTTAATTTGTCAGGCTTAAAATCTTCACCCTCCTTTTGACAGCAGATCACCAGTTAGTGGAGATCGGCTGTCAAATACAACTTACTGTGTCGCTTCTGACACACAGGACCAGCAGGAACAATTCATAAAAGGATAAAATGCAAAAATATGAAAAACACACAAACATTTCTTTTCAAAGAAGTCATAATAAAAAAAATCTGTTTTCAACATACTGCTGACACTGCACATAACACACAAAATATCAACTGTGACCAACCATCTTTTGTAAACATGCTAAACCACCTTAATTTTGACTTTCCAAAAATAAAACTCTTTCACAGACACTCTGGGTTTCCTGTGCGCCAACCACCTTTGAGGCCCTGCTTTTCCAAGCAATGATTTCTCCATCTGTTTACACTCATTCCTAACTCCCACCTTACTGACCTTAAGGTCAAAATCTGCCTTGCGCGCTCCGCGCTTCTCAGCCCTCTCTCTCTTCCTCACTCTGAGGCTGACAAAGACAAAAAGCCTTCCCAACTCTTTCTAACCTGCAATAATTAACCCTATTTAAAACCACATGTTATATATATTACTTCTGTTAGGGGGTATAATTTATTTCTATACTTAGATTATTAAAACAGTTACTGTGAAGAATTTGCAGAACATAATAACATAACATACCAGCTTTAGAACAAATGTGTGTTACTACCCTATGCAACAGTACTCAGCTCAACAACCTTAAATGGATGAACGTCTCAGTAGGTCCAGCTAGAGTTAAAACCTTCAAACCTGATATTAAACACAAACCTCTGCAGCGGTCACATTGGCTCAATGAGCCATTTAAAAGCAAACCCAAATGGGAACAACCTGTAAATTTGTATTATACCTAAATGTATGCATTTACTGAAGCCTAAGGCACTTTAAAGCTAATATAAATGGCAAGAATGCTGTTTGAATGGTCTATTTTACCCAAATTCGACTGATATTTGGGGCACTTAAAAATAAATATCCTATAATTGTGTTACATATTAATCATCCTCAGAATGTTCTTTACTAATTACAGAGATTGGACATTAGACATATCTCATGTAAATCCTTAGAAAACTGAGTTTTTTATGCCTGCGCTAAGTGAAATTCCATATGCTAATGTCCTCATTATGCAGGACAACACAACTTAAATTAAATTATAATGCTAGGAGGTCACAGTATGAGTATTAAGCTTCATGAATAGTAAAAACCAAATTTTGTAGCACTTATTTTAATAATTATTTTTCATAATTAATAATTATTTTTAATAAACCCAATCATGTTTGATAATACCACATATAAAAGCAAGCTGCATCCCTTGCCTATCATTTTTAGACGCATTCATTTATGAGCCTAAGCACAGAAGCCTAACTTGAAACATGACAAAATTTGGCGCCACATTTTTTTCTTTCTAAAAAGGACAATTTTTATTTATTTAGCAACATAACCAAGAATATGCTTACAAAAATGCTTAAAGAGAGGAAACCCCTCAATTGAAATGTCTTCCTGTAATACAAAATAATGAACCTTAGTTTTGGAACCTTTTGAAAACAACATTCTGAAATGCAAAGATTCACCCGTGTTTAACTGAGGGCAAAGTCCTGGCTTGAGTAAGTATTCCTGTCTATTCTGTGACCTACAAAGACAACAGCTATTTAGTCAGCGGCAATAAAAGCTCTCCTCTCAGTATTGTAACATGAGCACAGTGGCAGTCTTTTTTAAACTAAGACATATCAATGCGTGTTCTATAATATGCGTTTGAGTTCAGCAAAAATTTACTTCAGCTGAAGTGTTTACCTGTTAATTTCTAATACAATGTATGTAAGTAAAAAATGCTATAAGTTTATTTTTCTACAAAACACACAATTCGTTTTTGTGGCCTTTTTATTCCTAGTGAATGTGAAATTTTAATTTTAGTTTTTAAGCATTTAGACATGTTGCTTAATAGACTGAAAACATCAAGAAAAAACACAACCACACATTGAGCTCATTTCAGACATAAACAGAAAGGGGTCAAACACTCAGGACACACTATACGGCGCGCTTTAGCCATTTATTTCGTGAATAGCGCCATCGCTATTCACTTATAGTAGTTGCACTAATGGGAAAACCACATAGACATTTAAACACACATTTAACCCACAAATCAATACTCAGGACAGAAACAAAGGACAGCCCACAGACTGTACTTAAACCAAACCATTTGTAAATACTAGTTGTAAGTCATATTTACAAGAAGCGCTTCTCAATAGTGTTCCAAAAGACTGCAAAAACAGCCCAACAGACTGATGTATATCCAAGAAGCGAAAATACACTCAATTCACTAGCTTTAGCTGGCAGAACACCAAAAATCGTTCTGCATATCTTCATTCAAAAAATTGCACAGAACAAAGGATTCTTGTATGTATTATGTCCATATTTTAATTCCCTGGTGATACAAAATCACCAAGGAAGAAATATGTTTCTATACCTAAACCTATTTAGATATTCTTTCTAGGGGAACCGGCTAATTTACTTCACATCATACTATGGTACCTTTCAAAAAGAAGAAAAAACACATTCTTCCATGGGAGCTTGAAACAGGCATGCCAAAAATACTGCAGAATATGCAAGTATTAAAATCTAAGTAGTGCTTAATGTACTTTTCGTACGTTCACCGTTCAACAAAACCAGATGGAGAAAAATCTCCTCATTACCTGCCTACACAAATTGCAATTTGCATATCAAATACACACATATTCAAAGTTGGCCAACACAAATTCCAAAATTCCAAAGCTACAGTAAGCGTTACTAAACTACCTTACTTTTAGCAATCAAAATGTTATCCAAATTCTAACTGCCAAGTTCTTAATGACCTAACTGTCTTTTTTAGCATACTCACGCCAAAAAGGAGTGACATCATGTGGAAGATCAAAATCAGGAAGATCAGAAATATACTGGGATGCAGAGACAAAGAATCCCCAGAATCTCCGTGCACAGAGTAGTAGAGTCCCGTCCTGTCCTACTGAGTAGATTTCAGTCTCCTGACAAGATCACTCCTTCAGATAGTCACTTCTCTGATGAAGCCCATGTTGGCCGCACCATTTGAAGAAACTCAAATCTTCATTCTGAGGGGTCTCACTAATACTTGATAACAAAGAAGTTGGCACAGAAGCTGAAATATGAAAAGACAACTTTATTAAACTTAAATAAGTGGGACTACGTCACACAGAAGCCTTAGCAACTGAATGAGGCAGTCTGAGGATTACAGAAAACAGAGGCCTTATATATGCTTAGGGTTACAAACTCAGCATAAAAGTAAAGGGGCAGTCCTGGCTTTTGCAGGCATGCAAAATACCTAATATGGACATACAAGATCTGCCAAATATTAGTGAATAGGAAAACATTCAAAACAAGGCATCATGTAACCAGAACATCCCCCTTGAGTCGTGCTTTTGCCCAACCCGATAAGTCAATCAATTACACCACCCATAGGTTAATCAGTAATGGCAGGACATGTCTGTATGCTTCAAAAGAAAGGTTGTGTAATAGGAAAACAAAGGGAGAGAATAGCAAAGGCCAAAAGATAAGACACATCACAAGAAGAATACTAAAGGCTAACAGATAGTTGATACAGGGATTAGGTAGTCCAGACAAGAATTAGTTAGGCCAGCTGGTGTCTGAGATTGGTTTCAAAACAAGGACAGAGGGGGTTTTCAACACGTTGCAGTCCAAAGGGCAGAGACACTTCGTGAATCATGCAGCCTGTCTAAAGGCAACACAAAATGGAGTTGAATGTAAAATGGAGTAAAAATTAAAGAACCTAAGTAGTAAGCGGCTCGCGTCTTACAGATATTTCTATGATAGTTTTTTTGTGCGGCAAGGTATTGGATCTTTAATACTGGGTCGTACGATTTCCTCCATTTACGTTCAGCTAATTTACACTCTTTCCTGAGGATGGTAAGCGCCTCATTATACCAAGGGCTGGACTCCTAAGAACCAGCCCTGACCCAGTCAGCCGGGATCAGTGAATCCAGAGCCTGGGTAAGCCAGGTACAGAAATTCTCGTAGCCCTGCTCGGTGTTGTCACCAACTTCGGGGGGGTAAGCTTTAAGCAGGGCATAAAAATCTTCGAGGCGTAGCTTCCGCCATGGACGTTTGAGTACCCGTTGAGCGTTACTAATATTAGACGCGTCGTGTGTAGGTAGGGACATGATAACCAACATATGGTCAGACCAGGGAATTGGAATAGGCATCTCTACTGTGGCTTCATCCAGGTTAGAAAAGATGGGGTCTAAAAGATGGCCTCCCCTGTGGGTGGGGCTCGTAACTAGCTGACAGATTTGAAATGCGGCACGGTCGGCTAACAGGCCGCTAATCTTAATGTTCGTAATAAGATTGAAATGGAGGTTTAGATCCCCGAAGATGTTAAAGTTAGCAGTCCCTATTGCCAAAGAACATACTGTTTCTAGGAGGGCTTTAATGAAGCTACTATCATGTCCGGGGGGGTCTATATATCAGGATACCTGATAGAGTTAGATGGGGTTTATCTTAATACTGTAACAAGCGCATTCGCTTCCCTCAATATCCATCTCGGTGAACCGGCATTAATATTGAGATTTGACCATCACTGCGATGCCTCCACCCCTGGATTGTCTATTCAGAAAGTGGGTTGAGTACCCCGGTGGAGTGGCCAAATTGATGACTGTGTTCATGTCATCTTGGAGCCAAGTCTCTGTAAGAAACAGGATATCTAGTGAATATTCCTCAACCAAGTCATGCACTTCCATGTGATGCTTAGCCAGAGATCTGATATTAAGCTGCGCTATCAGCAGTCGTTGTTGTGGACATGTGATAGTAAGGGACGGGAGTGCAGTGGGCTTAGGGAGAGTATATCCACAGGTACATTTTTAAATGCCCCTCAAATGATGTGGTGGTGTCCTAATACAGGAGGTCACTAATGTGTTAAGGCTTAGGAGTGTATCCCTCGTATAGGTGTGCCCAGCCAACTCGTCGCAGCCAGGGTCCCTGGCGAGAGGTGACGTACTGGCGCGGACGGACGCAGACGGGCTTGATGGGGTGCAGAGATATTTTGTTCAAGTTCAAAGGTCGTAAGGAACAAGGGAGAATGTATGTAGCACAGTATGGGCCGTGCATTCTAGGTTGGAGGGATCAGAGAAGTTTGGATAACATTTTAAACCCCAACAGTGAAGAGCAGGAACTAGTGATAAACAATGAGAACCTTATGAGTGAAAGGGAACCCAAGGAATTTGGTGATGTGCTTCTGCGACAATTGGATTAATGAAAATATTAAAAAATAGAATTATACTTAAAGAAAATGCTGTACCATTGAGTTACAAAGTGAGGAATGTTCCATTTGTAGAGAGGAATCAAATTGAGAAGGATTGTACAGATTGGAAAAGGCAGGAACAATAGAACGCATAGTCATCAGAGTGGATGTCTCCAGTGGTCGTGGCCAGGAAGTCCAACTGCAAGATCAGACTACGTGCGGACTGGAGAGGTGTGAATCATCAAATACAAGTGGATATGTTTTCTTTACCCAAAATAAGTGAATTGTTGGTTAATACAAAAAACATTAAATGGTTATTGAAGGTGGATTTATCATCAGCTTATCACCAGGTTCTACTACATTAGCAAAGTAGAAGGATAACAGCGTTCTTCACACTGTATGGATGTTTCCAATATGTGAGGATGCCATTTGGTTTGGCATCAGCAGCCTCCATTTTTAAGAGGTTGATGGGGGATGTTTTAAGAAACATCGAATGGGTTCTTTATGTTCAGGGTGATCTAATATTTATTGGTTAGAACAGAAGGAAACATGATGAGAGGTTGAAATAAGTTTTGAAGATGTTGCGAAAAAAGGGCTGACGGGGGAATATTCTAAGTGCTTGTTTGCGCAAAGTCAAGTAATATATTTAGGCCATGTAATTGGGAAAGATGGTATTTCACAGAAAAATAGTGTTACCGGAAGCACTAATGGAGGCCCTGGAACAAAAAAATAAAGAGGAACTGAGCTTGATCCCTGGACTTGCGGAGTTGTACTCGAAAGTTGTAAACAATTTTGCAGAGAGATATTACGACTTAAGACAATTACTTAAGATGCAGAGCAAGTTTGAGTGTGGCGAAAATTGTGTGTAAGCTTTCAAAAACATAAAGGAAGAAATTTGTAAAGGAGCTCCCATTCAAGGATTTGATTCAGAGGTAGATAGCATATTTACCATGGATGCCAGTGGGAAGGGTTTGGGTGCAGTGCTCATGCAAAAAGAAGAAGGTGGAAGAGAGGTGGTGATTGGGTTTGTAACCAAAAGCTTCACTCCCACAAAAGTGTATTCTGTCCTAGAGAGGGAGACATTTGCTTGTGCGTGGGGTCTGGGACATTTTGGTCATTTCTGTGGCTCAGGGAGTTCAAAGTTAGAACAGACCACAAACCTTTAGTTCATTTGCTCACCACTGAAGAGTTCATGAAAACATCAGCAAGAATATCAAGCCTCTCAATGGGATTGCAAAATTTTAATTGTCAAATCAAATATGTGCCATGTGTACAGAACAGATTGTTCAAGTCGTATGTCATTGCCTATCAGAGAAGTGCCAACAAGTGTATGGGATGAGTACCAGGATGTAATGGATAGTATGGACTCCATGGTGAAAGAGGAGTGGAAAGTTGTCTATGAAAATGATAATTTACTTGAAAGAGTAAAGCAGTGCATCATGGGAAATTGGGACATGAAGAAAAATGAACAAATGGAGGAGAGAGTTTTTAGGGAGGTAAAGAATGAGCTTGTATTGGAGTCAGGTTTTAGTGTGAGAGGAGGAAAAATTGTCAGTTGCCGGGAGTGGACTTGGATGTTGAGAGAAAAAAAAGGGAGTGTGAACAGTGCATTAACTCGGGCAAGAGTTTACATACTATGAGACAACCCATGATCTCAAAAATGGTGTGGGACGTGTTTGCTGTGTATTTTACGGGCCCTGTACAGACTTTGGAGGGTGATAATTGGTTCATCATTGTGTTTGTTGATTATTTTAGAAAATGGGTGGAGTTGGACAATGTACGTAAAGCAGATGCAGATACTGTGGTGGAGTTTTTGGAAGCAGTATTCTTAACGGAAGGGCTTCCGCTGAGGCTTATAAGTGATAATAGGATGCATTTTACTGCTTCTAAAGTTGAGAAGTTCTAAAAAAGGAATGGAGTGATGCATGTAAATGCCTCTGTGTATCACCCAGGAGGAAAAGGAGCAGTGGAGCGATTTAATAGAGTAGTCAAAGGTACCATCCAGACAGCCTGTCAAAATAAAAAAAGTGGCAAGTGGAGCTGAAGTAAATGTTGTGGACATACAGGTTGACACCTTCCCTTACAGTTTACAGCCTTTTGTGCTGATGCGGAGTAGGGAGCCATTCACCAAAGACAATATGGGTTGGATGGATAGTGCTAGACATTGTTGAAGCACAGGGTACATATAGAATGTATTTTGATTTAAATAGAGCAACTAAGGAGGAGATGTTGCAGGAAGGAGATTGAGTGAAGGTGAAGAATGCGGGGAGAGTGCCAAAAGGACAACATTTGTTTATGGAAGCTATGAGGGTGAAAGAATGTTGAAAATATTCTGCAAGGTTGAGCGACAATCATGTATGGCACATGAGTTTTTGGGAAAAATGTAAAGCTGTGGATAATAGGAAAGGAGATGTTGCTGATGACACCACATAGGTTGATTGGTTGTGGGAAGATGAGGTGGAAAGGGAGCAAGGAGATGTGTGGAGTGAATTTGAGTCTATGGAAGAAGTGGAGGAGACTCAATGAAGTGAAGATGTTGGCTCAATGAAAATGGGCCATTTGGGAAGAATCATTCACACTCATACAAGGGTCAGGGATTTGTATTAAAATGAGTAAAGTCTTATTTGTTTGTGTACTGTATCCATTAAAAAAAGTTATTTGTATATATGTTAGAAAATTGTTAATTTGTGTAAATTGAATTATTAGATGAATTGATAGTTGTCTTATTTAGCATATGCAGAAGGGAGATGTGTGGTGTTGCTTTGCAGGGGTTTGGAACATGCAGCACATCTTTGTGAGGCAAGTAGGAATGGGAGCAGAAGATTCTGGGATGTGTTGGATGCTTTCTTGATGCTGTCCTTCTGCAATACAGCGATTGTGGAGTCTGAGACTCAAAGAGATTGGGGTCTCCCTCGCCTGAGCACATTGCTTCATCAGGATAAACAGCTGCAGATCGCTCTCTCCTTTAAATAGGGTAAAAATATAACCCAGCACCTGAGGAGCTGGTAGCACCAGAGCGAACTCTAGAGATGGCCCCAAAGAAAGTTAAAAATACTGTGGAACATAACTTGAGGCCTAGACTAAATCCAGCAAACTCAGGGAATCTTTGGAAGAAAGTAGAGGGAGCATAGAGCTGACACCGGTGAAAGCAAAGAAGAAAGGAGCAAAAAGGAATTCAGCGACCAATAAAAATCCGGGTAGCTGTGCCTCAAAATCAATAAAGGAATTTGTAGGGAAATTTTTTTTAAAAGCCTTCCCACCTGCAAATGATCAAGACATTGTGTCAATTGAGTCAGCATCGCAAAATGTGAGTCTCGAAAGGGAAGAGAACGGGTATGCCTCCCTACCCTTGGAAGTACATACAACTGAATCCCTAAATATGGTTAACCAGTCTCTACAGCTATTACTGGACCATAGGGGTCTAGAGTCTCCACGGCTGTCATCTTCACCTCGAGGTCTTTTCTCCTGTGATTTGGAGAGAGGACCCCAGGATAGCCCGATCCTTCAGGAAGACTCAGGGAGAGAAGAAGAAAATACCCTGAGTAATAAGTCAACCCAAAGAAGAAGTGAAAATAAAAGTCCGCTTGAAATTTGAAATGTCAGTTTAGAACAAGGTACGGAACTGAATTCAATCCCTGAAACAAATCGGGATCTCTCGGCAATGTCCGCATCTTCAATGTTGGATTGAATGTTAATATTACAAAGACCCCTTCAAGGACTTTTCGAAGTGACTTTGTCTAATAATGCTGTCTTAAATTCTCAACAAATGTATTTAGCTAAAATAGAGGGGGAGTTGCAGGGGATTAGATCCCACATGTCAGCTATGATAAGTCAAATCCCTGACCCCGACCCTCAGCCCGAGTAGAGAAACAGGAGGAAACTGACGAACCACCCAAAGAAAGTCATGAGGTGTATATCTCAAAGTGGCCAATGAGGATAATAAGAAGAGGAGAGTTGACTAGACATGGCCAAATAAATAGAGCAAGATGTGTAGGAAGGAAATCACTAAAGAAAGGGAGTGAAACTATAGAGAAAGGGTCAAGGGTGGAGAAGGTGATTGGTGAAAGGGGGGATGAAATAAAGTTACCCAACCCCTATATGAGTACACTAAAGAGGAAATTCCCAAAAATTCTGGAAATAAGCGTGTACCCACATAATGCCCCAGCACCTCCGAAGAAACATGCGATCAATAAAATTACATCACAGCCCAAGGAGTCTGGGAAACAGGTGGAAGCTTGCAGCCATGTATCACCTGGGAGGTGCAAGATAACAGGCCTAACATCCAGATAAATAAGGCCTATACGACAGCCCCCCCGATATTAAACGGGGCAACGAAAGAGGGAGCGAGAATATGAGGCTATACCTTGAACATATCCCATTAAGGAAAGGGGGTAAGAAGTTAGGAAAGAGGTTGCCCCTAAACAGGTCACAACTTCTGCAAGGGTTTGCCAAATGCCATAATCTGAAAACCATAGGAACAAACGACCTAAGACAAGTGGGTTTTAGGCAAAATAAAGAAGGGAAGGAGGTCACCAGAGTAATGTTGTACTCAAACCTGGTAAAAAGTACGATTTAGAAAGCAGCAAATGAGCTACAGAGAGAGGGAATACGGCTATTAGCCGAAGATGAGGTATTAGAAGTAGAAGGGAAGGGTTGGCAAGGAAATAACTTCCTACGGTGCCACGCAGGTTTGGGAAAGACACAGGTAAGGATAAGAGATCCTGAAGAAGAGGAAGGATCCCCCCCTGGGAAATTTTTAAATAATAGCAAATAATCAAATGCAGAAAACTGTTGGGGAAACTGGAGTAAGGATATAGGTCAGGCAGGTCCCTTATCTAGAGCCTTTGAAGAGCAGGGGAAGGACAACTGGCTAGAAAAGGTTGAATAGGTAAAAGGCACGCCACATAGCATAAGATTAGCCTCCTGGAATATAAATGGCCTAGGAGAGGTAGTTAAACAAAAAAACATAAGGGAACTAGGTGAAAATACACAGATTATGTGTATCCAGGAAACTTGGCTATGTGGCAAGACCCCTACATTTAATGGCTTCTCCCAGCTAAATCGATTAGCAAAGAAACATAGATTTGGCCGTCCAGCTGGGGGAATTATGACTCTGGTGTCAACAAAAATAGCTAATAACCGTGGATTTGTAAAAACGAGCATGATAATGCTTATAAATGTTTATATGCATTTAAAGAAGATATGGATTTAATTTGTGAAAAGTATGGCATGGATTTGATTATGTTAATGGGCGATTTTAATCATGAATTACACCCCAAGAATGTCGACTGTTGGTTTAAAAAATTATTAGATGCCTATAAGATAATACAAGCTACCTTCCCAGAGTGTATAACAAGTGCTAAGGACACCCACTTGGGAAATTTTTGGGGGACCAAAAACCTTTTCTGCCTAAATGGAAGATCCTCCTTAGATTGCCCAGCAAAGAAAACATTTAAGCTAGCTAACCAGAACTGTCCAATTGATTATGTTTTCACGTCCCCCTGGAGCTTCCAACTAACTACAGGGTTTAGGATTCTAAATAGAGAAGGAAGCAACCATAACATTTTAGTTCTGGAGATCCCTGATGCACATTTAAAGCCCCGTACCCAAGTCATAGAAGAACAGATGGAATACCCTAGGCGATGTACAACTAGTTTAACGGAAGAATATGTGGCCAGGCTAATAAAGTTACAACAGAATTTAGATCTAGACTCAGTAAGTGGCCAGGGTTTAGATTGGTATGGGGGAAAAATCGAGGAGGTGGTCCAATCCTTCAGTGAGGGACTGAGAAATGGTAAAAAAAATGTTAAAGTGAACCATAAAAAGGCGGTGATTCAAGGACGATGGTTCACAAGGGAATGTCTGGAAAAGAAAAGAGAAGTGAGGAGAATAGCGCGCGGTCAACTTTTATAGGGCGGGCAGAGTAGTGGAAATGCCCTCGTGACTCTAAAAAGAGAATATAATATGTTAATTAGGAGGACAAAAAGAGAATATAAAGAAGGCAGTTGGCTAAAGTTACTTGAGGCAATTGAGGCAAGGAACCTACGCCAGTTCTGGAAATTAGTTCATTCGGCTGCGGATCGCCAGACATCCGTGATGAACTGTGTAGTGGAAGAAGCAGCCTGGGAGGAATACTTGCAGGTCTTGTATAGCCCTGGGGGTAACCGGGAAGAGATTGAGCACACAGACTGGAGCGGTCTGGTAGCAGATATAAAACATGACTTTTCTGTCCTTGAAGTAAAAAGTATGATAAAGAGCCTGAATTTAGCAAGAGCGGCAGGCCCTGATAACCTCCCGGCTCTGATAATTAAAACCCAGACATATTGATGGGCTGAATTTTTTGCTCAAATGTTTCGAGGTATTTTAGACACTGGGAGGTTCCCCAACAACTGGAAAGGGGCAATAATAAGGCCCATACATAAGAAAGGAGATATGCACACCCCAAAAAACTACAGATTAATTAATCTGTTAGATATTGGGGAGAAGATATTTGCAAAAATAATGTTAGGCAAATTAAAAAATTGGGTAGAAGGGAATTCTATTGTCCCAGTAGAACAGAGGTGATTTAAAGAAGAGCACTCCACAGTTGACCATTGCTATGCCCTTTGGGCAGTTGCCCGGAAGTCGATAGAACAAACGGGGGAAATGTTCTGCTGTTTTGTCAACTTCCGGGCAGCATTCGACTTGGTGGATCGCAGGAGGCTTTGGGAGTGCCTGACTAATTATGATATCCCAGTAGGCCTACTAGCGATCCTAAAACAACTGCATAGATGAAACTGGGCCCAAGTAATTAAAGATACTCAAGGGACACTGACAAGGAAAATAGCTATAGGAAATGGGCTAAGACAGGGCTGCTTCCTGGTTCCCCTCCTTTTTTCAATTTTTTTTAGAAGACCTACCAGCAGCACTGGAGGTTGAAAGAAGTGCGAGTCCAAGAATGAGGGGCAGGAAGGTAGCAAGTCTGCTCTATGCAGATGACCTAGTGATAATAGATCAGACGGAGCTAGGGATACAGAGAAAATTAAATGTTTTTAGTGACTACTGTAAGGCCAAACTATTAGTGGTAAATATGGACAAAACAAAGATTTTGTGCTTTGGTAAAAGATCGAAAAGTTTTAGCTGGTACCTAGGTCAAACAAAACTGGAAACTGTAAAGGAATATAAATACCTAGGCCTATGGTTTGAAAGCTCCTTAAAATGGGGTACACAATTGGAAGCCCAAAAAGCAAAAACAGCGTCCTCCATCGGTGGCCAGAAAAATTGTAATAAAGATTATGGGGACATGTCACATAAACCAATGTTAAAGGCTTATGAAGCTATGATCCTCCCCCCCCCCCAAGTATTGTATGGGGTAGAAGTTCTCCATCTCAGTGGCAAAGGAGGGTGGGATCGGGATTAAGGTAAGGCCCTAAAAATGCTACTGTCCCTACCTAATTCTGATATGATACAGGCAATCAGATTAGAGACAGGAACAATAGCATGGAATATTCAGGCCCAAATGTCTGTGGCAAGATTTTGGAAACGTCAATCCCAAGGGGTCGCACAGAAGGTTTCACATTTTGCAGTGAGGAAATCCGGCATAGCAGCCTAAAATGGGCAATGGAAGCAGGAAGGAAAATAAAGGAGATATCTGGAAGTTTAAAGGTTAGGGCTAACCAGAAACCCTTAGATGTAGCTTTTACTAAGAGTTTACTCAGAGCCCTAGGTATGGAGCAATCAAGGAACCAGGACATAGAATCCCTGAGAAAGAAAAAATCGGTCCAATGCATGATAAAAGTGTGGGAAAACGATGCGTGGTACCTATATCTTGAAACTCTGCTGAATTACGGATTTAAATGTGAAATCTTGAAAATTCGAATTGGCACCAACCCATGGCTAATGGAAGGGAGACTAAAGGCAGAAATGCTAGATCCTGATGGATTATGCAAATGCGGGTTTGGGACTAAGTGTGAAATATTGCATATATTGTTAGAATGTCTTATGATCTTAGAGGTGAGAAAACTGTTCTTACGGCCACTATTTATAACATGTGGTATAAGGTCATGAGCCCAAGCCATTGCATTACTGATAGCAATGGAAAATCTGGATATCGCAATTGTACTAGGAAATTATATGAGAGCTGTAAATTGTTTTGCTAGGGAAAAACTTAAGCAAGAACTGTGATCTATTTATTTCCAAACCCTCTCATTTACAAGACAAAGGCCTAAGACCGATGTAATTCCAGTCTAAACAGTTTTAATCTATCATTATTAATGAACAATGATATATGTAAAGAACCTTTTTAGCTTAGGAGTTTTGTAATTCTCGTTTTATTAAGTATTAAGAGGTTTTTAACTTTTTTATCGATTTAAAAAAAAAATTGGAAATACAGAGGTGTAAGGGGAGATGGTAGTTACGGTTTTACTGTAGATGCATGCAAGCAGAGCTGCCCGGAAAGTAACTGTGGGATTCTAAATGTTATTGTGTATCATTTTTGTGTTGACCGGCACTGTACAGTTTTTATATTTTATAAGTCCTTGGAGTTTAAAGACTATGGTCTAAATAAACAGAGTTCTCTCTCCCCTCCTTCTGCAATGCATTGTTGCAATCAAAGAAGGTTGAACTCAGGATTATACATGTCTATTTTCACTATAGTGATGATGGCTTGCATGTTGAGTATAGCAAAGTTTAATGTGTATTTGTTGGCAGACCATTGAAGTTGAAAATGTATTATTAGCCTCTCCTTGATATCTTGACAGGGGTCTAGATTAGGAAATCTATCGCAATGTTGGCCACCTGTCTGCAAAGTAAATGCAATTCAGTTTTAAAGTGCCAGTGGAAAAAAAACACAAAACTGATTGAAGGTTGCTTGTGGAATTAAGGAACAAGGAAG
Organism: Lissotriton helveticus; assembly: GCF_964261635.1. NCBI lineage: Eukaryota > Metazoa > Chordata > Amphibia > Caudata > Salamandridae > Lissotriton > Lissotriton helveticus. The sequence continues at coordinate 1,317,757,386 of NC_136065.1, read as the reverse complement.
AGGCCATTTAGGGGTGTAAATTGGAAGAATGGATTGTTGCCAGTATTGGTGATGAAATTATATGTGTAGGTAAAATTATTTGCATTCATGAAATGGAAATGTACTCAGTCTGGAACGCTATCAATTACAGAGGGATGGCTGTAAGAGAAGACGTTGCATGTAAAATTACAACAATTCAGGAAGGTAGCAGATCAGTAATCTTCAGACGAGGACATATTGGTTCATAGAGACAAGTTGATTCTGCCTTCTGTTTTTGGGAGTAATCATTTACAGTGGTTGCCTAGAAATTAATATCAACAAAAGGAATGCAAGAAATGACTACTGGTGCCCTGGTCTTAACGGCAATGTAAAAAGTTCAGTTAAAGGATGTGTGAGTTGTAATGATGAGAAGCGCTTTGTTCCACATGAACCCATGGAGTGTTTGGTGACTAGCATAGCAGAGATTCAGCGTGCAATTCTTGGGGACCATGTTATGCTCTTTCTGTACAAATGACATATTTCATTGTGGCGATAAAGCATTGTCAAGATGGGGGAAGTACGGGGGGGGGGTCATATGGGGATCAGAGCCCACAGAAAACACCAGACATATTTGAAAATTGAAATATTTCCAGAGGAAATACCTACAGATAACGGTGTGCAATTTGTTTTGCCAGGCAATAAATGTTTCTTAAAGAGGTGTGGTACCAGGTAAATTAGTATTGCGCTATACCATGTTCAAAATAAAGTTTTAGCACAGTGTTAGTTAAACGCACCCTACGGGCATAAGGTAGATGTGGTAAGGATTGTAAAAGATCTCGTTTAGTCATATATAACTTCTCCCCATGTAGCAACTGGGAGCTCACTATTCACATTCATGACAGGCAGGAAGGAGGTCTCAGAAATCTGTCCATTCGGGGTGGTAAAAAGGTGAAAGTTGCCAATTCTATGTGGAAAAAGGCTAAAGTAAACTCTTACTGTGGCAAAAGAATCACAGCAATTCAAATTACTCTCCTTCATTCAGCATTTGCGGAGTGCCCAATATGTAGGAAATGCTTGCCCCACAATTCCCTGCATTGGCTCAATTGAGCTGAGATGCATCAGGAAAACACAAGATGGCCACTGCGGACAACGTGGTATCGCATAACTGAGAAAGGTTGTTGTGTGGATGAGAGCTTGCAATGGAGAGAGGTAGCTTGGTCCTTCAGGGCAAACAAGATAAGGGGAAATCCTTACAGAAGGTTACTTTGTATAAACCTTTTTTCCTCATATTTTTAAAGTTTTGAGAATGTAATTTGTAGGAGAGTTTACAGTATAGTCAATTTTTGTTTGCGGGTAGTTGCAGTGTCCTCATGGAACTCTGTTATATAACATTGACCACATGAGAAGACATTCCACGCTTTTCAGTTGGACCGTTCCCCCTGCTGGGAAAACTTAGCTGTTACTAGTTCTTCAATTGGTGTTTTCCTTCTTCCTTTCTAGTTCCTCCTTATCTTTGATCCCCCCAGGTCACTCTCATTAGCACCTAGGGTCCAGAACCCTCCTGCTGCCCTACAAATGATTTTCTCAAAGTGTAAACAATAATTAGGGCTTTAAATTAATGAGGTGGGTACAGGAACATTGATGCTTCAGTTAGACGGTGTCCTGAAAGAAATACAAGTTGGTAATTTATATGACCATTCACATTCCTCGGGGTTGGTGTGATGAAAGTTCTCCTTCAAAGCCAAGTCAGATTCCATTATGCATCCAGAGGCATCTGATCCCTCATTTTCCCCCTATGCTACCATTCTTCAGTGTTTGACACTGACTCAGAAGCAAGATTTATGCTCTCTTAAACTTTATTGCAAACTAAATATGATGCCATGGTATCTTGTTCTTATTTGGGATTTAATATCACTTGAGCTGAATAAATACTGGTGCAGACATAAAGGGTAGTCAAACAGGAAGTAACTTTTATTGTTACTATTTACTCGAGACCATCGCTTTGCTGTTTTAGAGTAGAATGATAACATGGTATTTCATAAGAATGCCTGAGTAGCATTCTCTTGGCTTCTTGGTTGAGTTTACAGAGATAAAAGTCCCACCCCCTCACTTCCACTCTGAATGAATGAATGAATTTGGGATTTGTATTGCGCAACTTTGCCCGGAAGCATCAAGGCGCATCAGATGGAAAACAGCTGAGTGGAGAGTGAACACAGATGAAGGGTTAAGGGTAGGCTTCTGCGAAAAGCCAAGTTTTTAGGCCCTTACGGAAAAGGGCGAGGGACGACTGACCCTTGAGATCAGCTGGAAGCGTGTTCCAAAGTTTCGGGGCAAGGGAAAAGAAGGCCTTTCCTTGCCAGCTGGCCTTGACGGTTCGAGGGACAGACAAAAGTGCTGCTTGGCTGAGCATGGCATCTGTGCTAGTTGTCACTGGTTAGCGCCAAAGGTCCTTAGTGTGAAGATACTACAACATTGGGGTTAAAATGTTGAAAATCCTAAGCACGTATTTTAGATAACAATAATAGAGGGAGACATTAAGGTTGACGGGATCAACTTTGACCATCCTTTAAAAAAAAGTGGTATTGTTGGAAGTTGTGGGACGTCATAAGGATCATACCCCTTTGCACATTTGTTGACACATGCCTCTTGAATATTTGTTTGTTGTCACTCAACCTGGGATGTGATCAAAGAAAAGGAAAACAATCTTGTGTCTGTCATTTGCAATCTATTGGACCTTTCTAATACAATATAAGATGATATGAGGGTCTTCCCCTTATGTGGGTTCTAGATATGGGCCTGGTGAGCTTAATTCCAATATTTAATGTGACCAGTTGACTTTCAAATAAACACCAACAGCATAATCAGTCTATTGCACATGTAAATTTATTTTAAATTTTAATTTCTCCTCCATCAATAGGTTCCCTAAAGCAATAGAGAGACACCTTCTTGTGTGACTGAACAAATGGATATCTGTATTCATTACTGAGTTAGAGTGACCTTCACTCTACAGCCAGGCTTTTTCCATGAGTGAGCCGGTGTCCTTTGAATTCTCATGATCCCTTAGTTGCTTCCCATAGAAGTTGGGGTATATTTAAACTAGCCTGTATGCTGCAGAAATCATTTCTCTGATGGGTCAAATCTACAAGGATCAAATAACAGCTCTACAAGTCATTGACCTCTTCAGAGCATTGGCACACTTCTCCTGGAAAGGCCAATCTACAAAAAGCAAAAAACTCTAACACAATCCAACACGATCACTAAATCCATATTTATGGAGGTGGTCGCTGCCAAAGAGATTGGACAAGAAACACTACGGGCAGGTTCCCGGCGTTTGCGTTCGATCCAGGTATACCATCATCATGTGAAGTTGTCATTTGGCGTTTTTCTTTACGACGTTGCGAGAAAACTTGCTCGGACTTTTTCATTACTGCTTTGGGGAGAAATTTTGGAAAACATTATTTTGTGACTATATACGTGGGATTCTCACAACAACTGTGCTTAGTTGCTGACTTTCACCTGCTGACTGCTGTTTTTGCAACTTACGCCACCATACATTGCAGAGAGGGGCAGTGATCTTGGAATGCTCTGGCCTTATTGTGGGCCTACTAACTTTTACAAAATTTGATGTCCGTCTTGCATACCCATTGACATTCTAAGAGTCTGGTTTTCTACACCAATGCTTCGAGCGCTATCCTGAGAATCTAAGAACCTTCAACATACTGTATTTGTGATGCAATGTTGTCCTATTAGCCTTGAAAAAGTCATTTCAAGACGTGTCGGCTGTTCTTTTGTTGTCTCTACGTGCCAACATTGGTGAAGATCTGAGAATAACATTCTTGCTGCTTACATCACTGGAGTTGTGCCACTGTTGCTTAACGAATTGTTGACACACTTGATTCATTAGTGTAACTTTATTGTGTTGTGCTCTGTCAACCAGTTTATTGTCTTGTTTATAAGGAGAATCCCTGCATATAGAGCAGCACTGTGGATGGCATGGTGCTTGACATCGCTGGAGAATATCCTATCTGCCTTATAACTTTGTGGTAAACATATACAGAGGTGCTGGTTGCTGTGTATCACTGCCATCAAGTGTTTTTTCTAAAATCCATATTTATATTAATTAGAAATTGGGTATCTAGTTGGCAAAGGTATGGACCCTGTCCAAGCAGGGACCACAATTCTATTCAGGGTAAGCTTGATACACACTTAAAGATAACCTATACTCACCCACTGGTAGCTTGGCACAGAGCAATCAGCCTTATCTAAAGAAGCAATGTATAAAGTATTTGTGCAATGAACGCACACAGTAACACAATGAAAACATTGCAAAAATACTCCACACAGATTTAGACAAATATAGATTCATTTTATGAGTAAAACAATACCCAAATGACAAACATCCAATAAGTAGAACCTAAGTTATGAATTTTTAAAGAATAAACCAAAAATTGTGCTTAGACGTCCATATTGATAAGGGGTTACTTAAGGTCGTGCTATACCGGGGTAAATCCAAAGTACAGGCCGAGCACGACGGAGGGCAGGCTAGCTACAAGACTCAGACATGTCGAGCTCACACAGTTCCTTGGATGGCGCATAAGTCAACGTCGAAGACTCCTTGCGAGGAGGAACCCAGTCACCATTGATTCTGTGGATGGAGGCGAAGCTTGGGCGCCAATCAACACAGTCAATGAAAGCTTCAGCATCAAACCCATTTATGATGCAGGCGCTGAGTCAATGTCGATGTCGAGCCGCATAGTCCGTTGTGGCGATGTCCTTAATCAGCTCTTGCGTCGCGGCTCAATGAGTTCTGATTGGTGCAAAGTCACCCCTGCATCTACATTCTTGCTAAAAACAGCCTCAGAACCCACTTCTAGGGCCCAGGATAGGATTGGCACTTCAGGCAAGGGAGGGCTCACAGATAGCAGAGTCCAGCAGCGGCAGAGTTTGTAACAAGCCTTTTATGACCTTGAGACTTCCGAAAAAGGAGGCAAGCCTTTGGGGTCACTCTGGTTTGAAGTGCAATGAGTCCAGTCCTTGTACTCAGCAGGACAGCTCAGCACAGGTGTGAAGCAGTTCCTTAAGAACAGTCAGTCAAGCAGAGTGCAATCCTTGTAGCTCAGCAGTCTTTACTCCTGGCAGAGTTCTTCACAGGTCCAGTAGTGTACTGTCTTGGTAGGGTCAGAGCCCCAGTACCTATACCCTAATATGCCTTTGAAGTGGGGATGACTTCAAAGCAAGCCATTGAAGTGCACAGGTCCCCATTCATTGCAGCCCTGTCTGCCAGGCAATCTTTGGGGGACACAGGACACTGCCCATTCAGATATTCGCTCCCTCTCCCATTTCTGTTCAGGAAGAGGTATCAGCATGTAGATGAATGCAGATGAGTTATCTGTTACACCCACCTTTCCTGGGTTTGTGGCTATCTCTAGGGAATGCACAAGGTGTAGCTGACACCCACCCCAGATGTATATTGGAGACAGGCTGAAAAGCACGCAGAGCAGTAAGAGTAGAGAAATGTTTACTTTCTAAAAATGCAATTTCTAACATAGTAATGTAAAATCCAACATTACCACTAAGTAGGATTTATCATTACCATTCTAAAAATATGAAACATGATGCAACTACTCCTTTCTTATCAGGAATTACAGTGTTAAAGTGTATTAAGAAATTCCCAATGCTATGGGCGTGGCCTGCCGAGCTGCGAAATGTCCGCTCATTGAGAGGGCTCCCCAGGCTGCAGTACTATCCTGTCCAGTTGAGAGCTGGTAGCAGTCAATTGAGAACGCTAAAAGACGTGTGCCGGAGGCAGAATTTGATCAAGGCACGGCACTCTGAGAAGGAACCCTCTGAGCAACACTCATGGGCTCCAAAGCGTGGCCAATGTTGGGCCTGGTTGCGGAGCTGCGTTGCCCGGACCACCTTCGTGCTGTGCCTGGAGAAGCGGCGAGGACAGATTCATCCTGTCTGCGGCATGGGTCCTCGGCCGACACCTGAAGTAGATCCCGCTGCAACTCTAAGACAGCTAGGGGAAGCTGGGACTGTGTCCCGGAGCTGTGGCATCACGCCCAGAGGGCAGCTGTGACCCTGGTGGGGCTGAGGCATAGTCGGAGCCTGGGCCTCAGATGGGAAAATCGGATGGATGCATTGGGGTCCTGCAGCTGGGCAGCGTCCAAAAAGACAATCCGCATTGGAGGTGAGCAGCTAAGCAGCCAGAGGTCTGTGAACGGTTGCGGGTGCGCACGCTACACTGGGTGGCATCATGTGAGGTGTGTAGGGGCCCCTGCTGAGGAGGGCCCAGAAAAAATCATGGAGGCGTGCGGGCACTGCTCGACCCAATCGGACTGTAGGAAACATAATGGCCCCTCTGCCTGTGAGAGCTGACAGCCACTGCTGCTGTATGTGTGTGGGATGAGAGCATGGCCACCACTGAATCATCGGAGACCTTCGAGACTCGTGGCGCCCTGAGGTGATCGGGCCGTACTCTGCAGGAGTGCTGTCAAATGTGCCCCCATTGGTTGTGTACGTGGTGGATGTGGCTATTGCATGCTGCCTTCTATTGCTCGGGTAGTAGGACGAAAAAGGGACAACTCGGAGCCTAGAACTCTTATGAATCAGCATAACTCCGTATCGGATAGGTGCTTGGTGTCTAGGACTAGCGCTTGCAGGGCTACACCAGGCTCACATGAACCAAGCCAAGTCGTGATCCCAACTATTGAGCTGTGTGTGGCGGAATATCTGGCAAAAGGTAGAGGCAGGTAGGGCATGTCTAACTGTGGTGCAACATTGTCCTGCATACAACATATCCCCAATGGTAGTTCTAGAACTGAGTGCAACAGTGGGGTGCCCATAAAAAGGTGTAAAAGTCACACATATAACACTCGTATATTGCCTGCGGCATGCGGCGCCCATGGGGAAGCATGACACCAAACAATCAAAGCTCCCCTTCGAAAGTAATGGACTCACCAGGCAGACAGACAATGATGTAGACACTGACTCCGAACAGTGCTCTGGGGGGCGCAGAGGGGGGCACCGACGACCTCCGCATGTTGCTGCTAGAGATAAAATCCTGTCTAAAGACCATAGACAACAATTTATATAGTCTTGCAGCTAGATCATGCTAAAAAGCAAGTGGACATTCATGAGCCTCGTCTGGATCAATTGGATAACCGCTCCACAGAAGTACACAAATTCCAATTTGGAGACCAAGGAGCACTTGCTACAAATGGACAAACTACTCAATATAATCAGAGCCAAAAACGAGGCTTTGGAGGCTCATTCTCAAAGGAACAACATCCCAATAACGGTCATACCGGAGACATCTGCCATCTCCAAGATGGAAACCTTTGTGGAAGACCGGTTGCGGCAATTGTTTGGTCTGGATCTTTTGACGCTGTTCATAGTGGAAAGGGCCCACTGCTCGCTGGGCCCAGGCCTCCTATGAGGCCTAAACCAAGGCCAATCATATCGGGCCTGCTGAATTACTGTGACAGAGACCGCATTTTGTGCCCGGCCAGAGAGAAAGGGAACATAAACCATAAAGGGAACGTCCTCTCCCTATACCCGGATTTCACCCCTACGATCCAGGCAGCACGACGAGAATTTGTACCAATAAAGCATCTTTTACATAAAGCGGAAATCCTATTGTACTTCTTTACCCAGCCAAACTGAAAGTAACCTTCGAGGGGACAGTGCACCACTTCACGGATGCCAAATCAGCTATGAAATTTGCCGAACATGCTGGGGTCTGACCTCGACAGGCTGCAGCATCGATGAAAGGGCCCTCAGAGGCTGGTCTCAGTGACAATGACTGATATGTAGTACGTAGATATGCTAGAGACTATGCCTGCAAAGTCCAGACTGAAGCGAATTGTAAGTGTATAATAAAGCCAATCATCTGCGTATATCAGAAGTCCGAGGGCCACAATTGCTGCCCGATACTGCCTCAGTCCCTTTGCTTATGTTTAATTGCTGCTACCTCTCCCATACAAGAGCGGCCTCCCCGCCACCAGGCAGGGTAGTATGCCGGTGAAGTCATGCCCCCAGGGAGATCTCCCATAGTTGATCCCAGTCATGTGGCTGGGTGGTTTCTTGAGTTTGTTTGAGTGAGTTGGGTTATTTACGCAACCTGTTTGGGGGGTTGGTGTGGGAGGGGGTGGGCTGGGCTAATTCCCTTGGTTAACCAGGTCAGTGTGTTGTTTTGCCAACCAATCACAAGATACAATGTGACCCATAAGGTCCTTCACTACAAAATGCAACTATCTCTACAACTAGTTTGCCTCTAGCTGTACTTAGTAAATCACTAAGATACCACTGTCGCAATGCCAACCAAATTCCCATTGTATCTCAAAATTCGTACATCTGCAATGTTATGAATACTTATAACTTACTTACCTGGAATATAAGAGGGTTGAATAATTACTGTAAGACAAGACTAGACCTGGCCAGGCACAACATCTACTTCCTTCAAGAAACACACCTTATTCGCACATCTTGTGCTAGGCTGAATGGCAAACGCTGGAGCGCTATATACTTCTCCATATATTCCAATTTCACCAGGTTGGTATCTGTACTGGTAAAACGGGGGGTGGCATGGTCGACTACAACAACACATGTTGATTCGTTAGGACGGTATGTGACATTTGGTGTAAACGTTACCCTTGCTGCGATATATGGTTTCAATGTCAATGCTCCTGAATTTAAGCATGGGCTACGATCAATGCGGTAGGTTACAACGTGATTATATGGGGAGGGGACTTCAATGCCCTGATGAACAATGCTCTGGATAGGAAGGGAGGGGTCCCCAGATTACATCCTAGACCTAATATAGCACTCACTGATATAGCATTGGAGGGAGGCTTGGTACATATCTGGAGGCAGAGGCATCCTACCACAGCAGAGGGTACTTTCATAACAGCTCATCACAATGCCTGGTCCAGATTGGACTACTGGTTGGTTTCTTAGGACATAGCTGCACGGACAACAAATGTAAGACACCTGCCCAGGACTCTGTCTGATCACGCACCAGTCCGATTGCAGCTGTCTATACCTGGCTGGCCACTCAAAATGTCATCTTGGAGACTCCCCGCATACACTCCCACAGACACCGTTTTCCGGGAGGGTATTAGAAGTGATATAGAGTAGTACTTTTCCATTAACACTGGCACAGTGAACACCCAGGCCACTCTGTGGGAGGCCTTCAAACTGGTGGTACGTGGGAAGAGTATCGCTAAACAGGCATGGGTTCTAAGATCCATCTGACAATCTCTTGAGAAGCTTGAAGTTAACATTAGAAATTTGGAAATGCAATATTATAGCTCCAACAACACTAAACTATTGGGCGAGGTAAGGAACAATATCTCAGAATTTGAGGAGGACGCTCAAAGGGAGGTGAAGTTTCTGGGTAAATTTGCCCAGGCCAGAAGATATGGTGAGGGGGATAGGCCAGGCAAGACCCTAGCTAACATGCTACGTACATCACACATCCCAGAGATCAGTGACAACGTGGGTGCCTTGGCCAAGTATTATTTCAATTTACAGAGTTTTATGGCACTCTATATACTATCTCCTCCCGTGCAACATCCACTGAAATCCATTCTTATCTAGATTCCCTAGAACTCTTGTGAATGCGTAGAGCTCACAGGGCATACCTGGAAAAACCCTTCACTGTGGAAGATATCAAGTCAGTAAAAAATAGTTTGCCCCCTGTCAAAGCTCCTAGTTCTGATTGGCTGACGGCTGCCTTCTATAAACGTTATGAGGACCTATTGGTGTCCCAGCTATTGACACTTTATGAGGAGGCTCTTGAGACTGGTATGCTGCCCCCTACGATGTGAGAGGCTATAATATTGTGCCTCCTTAAACCGGGTAAGCCACTGGAGGAGTCAGATTCATATTGCACTCTCTCCCTAATGAATACTGATACTAAAATGTATGCCAAATTATTGGCAAATAGACTTCAGCCATTAATGCCACTAATCGCCAGACCCGACCAGTCAGGGTTTATCCCTGGTAGATCCACATCACATAATCACCGCACCTTTTTAAATATCTTATACTATCTAAATCCAGTCGCAAGCGCTTGCAGCTCTACTTGATGCAACCAAGGCATTTGACTCGTTAGAATGGTGTACTTATTCACAATATTAGCATGAGTGGGATTCAGCCAGTCCTACATACAACAGATAAAACTGCTGTACACTTTCCCCACAGCCAAAACTCAGGTTGAATGGATTGGTTTCCTCACAGCTGCACATTATGCGGGGTACACGGCAGGGATGTTCTCTTTCCCCCCTACTTTTTGCTATTGCTATATGGAGCAACTGGCTGCGAGAATTCACCAGCACCATGCGGCTCGTGGTCTGGGGTTCACAACTAGAGGCATAATTATATCCATTTATGCAGACGATATTACCCTGTACATTAATAACCCCGCTGATAACCTAAACCCTGTGCTGAGGGAGCTTATCAAATGTGGGGGACTGTCGGGGATCCAAATCATTTGGGAAAAATCGGTCCTCTTCCCATTAACAGAAGCCACTGTGCCCGGTCAGTTGGACTACCCTCTCAAATGAACTGATAACTTTGTGAGCTACTTGGGAGCCTGGCTGAGCCAGGATTTACAAGAATGATGGGACAATAACTATGGGAAAGCAGTAGGGTGGCTGGAGGGCAAAATACAAATATGGTCTAAGCTACGGTTATTGCTGGCGGGCAAAATCGCAATAGCGAAAATGATAGTGCCCCCTAAATTCTTATATTTGTTCATAAACCTCCCACTCCTACTCACACATGCCTTCTTCAAAACAATCCATTCCTTATTGATCTCACTGGTGTGGGCAGGAAAACAAGCCTGTGTCTCTTGGAAGCTAATGACGCTCCCACTGGAGCAGGGCGGACTAGGTGCTCCTGATTTTCAATTATATGCCTATTGCGCTCAAGCCCAATTTTTACCTCACTGGACTTAATACACGCGTTTTCAGCAATATGTGGAGGTTGAGACTGACAGGGTAGCACCGCTCCATCTCCATGCTGAAATATACCAACCTTACAAGCTTCCCAGAGGCTAAATCAATCCCCTAGAGAAACTGCACTGTGGCTGGTAAGGCCTCCTGCAGAGAGCCAAACTAGAGATATTATATGCTCCTTTTGAGCCACTGGCACACAACCCATGTCTTCCTCCATTGCCGGATGGGAACGGTACGGCAATGGCGTGTAAGATAGAAATTAATACATTTGCTGACCTTGACCCACATGGCACCACCCCCCGTTCAGCAAGATGATATGATACCTGGGTTCGCAGAGCAGTTCCTATATCACTGTGTGCTGGCGGCTTGCCGTGGTGCACACCCACCATATCCATGTCCACCTCCTGTAATGCATGCTCTTGGACACATATTGACTAACCCCTCACCCCGTAGAATACCATCTACCCCCCAACTCACAAAAAAATCTGCCAAACGCTTTAAACACAACTTTTTAAAATCTCACCCAGAAACGCCCTTTGCTGACCCATATTTCTCACTACACAATGGGATCACGACCACCGATATCATTTTCTTCACTAAATGTAGAGCTCAAAGGAGGAAAGCCTTCTTAGCCTTACTCGCGATTTCCTCTACGAGGAAATCCGCACATGGTCTAATTATCTACACTGCACCATCACAACTCTTCCAAGCGACAGCTACCATCACCATTTACAACACCAGAACTATTCTCATTCAGTCCACGGACCGCAGTCTAAACCTATTTGATAATATCTTCCCTATTATTAAAGAGCATTTATCCAATTCACCTACTTCCACCCAACTGACCTCCACACCTAGCACCCTGGTCACCACAACTCCTATCCCTTACGTCACCTTTCCTCCCCCTACTCCCCTGCCATCTAGGAGCTCTGTGCCTTACACCTCCCTCAACCTTGCTACCCCACCATCCAACACACGTCTAATCTCTTCACCTAACCCTCACATACTTCCAACTTGCACGACTGTAACAATAAACTCACTTCTTATCCATTCTGTTAGGTCCCCCGCAACGTCCATAGCCACCTCTAGTCCTTCCTCCTCCACCACCATCCTTCCCCCTACCTCCGCCCTGCCACACAACAACACCTTCTTCCTCCCCAACCCAGTACTGAAACCACTTACGCACCCTCATTAGAGGTTTTTCCCCCACCGGTTCCAATCAGAGACCACGCCCCCTCTAACAACTCTCCCACCCTATCTCTCTCTTCCCCCCACCTTCCTTATTCCACTTGGTCACCTCGATCTCTGAACCCCTCCATCCCAGTCAACACCCCAGTGATCACCAGGTGGCCTATAAAAAGTCTCCACACCACGACCACTCAATGATCGTCCCACCTCCCTCTAACCCGCCTTTAATTCATTTCCCACCCCCTATTACTCCTCCAACTCCCCTTCTCCTACCTAACGCACCCACTACCCAGTTAGCTTCAATTACAACTCCTCTAACCACACTCGCTACTCCCTCTCATATGTTTCCACCAATTAATACACCAGAGCATACTACACTCCTGACACACCTACCACACCTCTTCTCCCACCACCAACCACTCTTACTACCAATATTTCCATGCCAGCGAATTGCCTAACACTCTACTCATCACCCCCCCCCCCTTCTCCTCCCTTGCATTCATCAGATTCCACACCGAACCAAGTCAAACCTCCTTAACTCATACCTCGGTCTACCACTGCTACTATTCCAAACAACACTTTGGACAAGATTATGTCCACTCTTCTCCAAATGAAAGACGAACTTCACACTTTCAAAGTGTTGATCTTGATTCAACCCAGGCACCCCACACCCCCCAGAACCCTTTCACCCAACAAGCCCACCAAGCCCACCACCCACCCTTCACTTTCAAACAAACGAATCCCCTTTACTGGACCTCAATTCCCTCCCGTAATTCTGCCACCCATCCTCTGCGAAGCATCAATCTACTCTCGGCATACGACATACGCTCCCTCCTTCTCTCTTATGATCCCGCACTCACGACCCACATCGCCCCCACACACCTTCCCATCCCTACTATCCACCCCAACCCTCACAGGTCCTCCACACAGAATGATAGATGTATCGTTTCCAATAATCTTAAAAAAGTCACACTCATTCCAGACCCCTCCTCCTCCCTCATCACTCCCCAGCTTAAATGCACACTTTTGAACTGTCGATCGGCCCCTAGACACGCATCAAACATTGCTGACCTCATTATCGCACATGACCTAGACCTGATCATACTCACTGAAACCTGGTTAACAGAATCTTCATCACCACTCATTGACATTCTAGTTCCCCCTAATTACCACATCATCAGACTGGATAGGAGTGGCAAGATAGGGGGTGGAATCAAATGTATTTACCGTAGCAACCTCTCAGTAAATAGAACCATATCCCCTATATCCTCCTCCTATGAACACTTCTGCCTTGACATCATCAGTGAAGGCAATCCTGTATGCTCCCTACATATTATCTACCACCCAGCAGGGGACAACCTAACCTTTACTGAACATCTCATGGACATGATCACAACGAACTCTGGACGACAACACATACAAATATTACTTGGTGACTTCAACCTCCATTGGAACGATTACAACGACTCTGTGGTTAATAGTCTCAAAAACTTCCTCCGTGCTCTGGACCTCACCCAAATTTGCCCTACTCACGATAAAGGCTCTATCCTGGATCTAATCATTTCCAAAGACGACTCCATCCAACTCGAGTCAATCCAACCTTGTGACTGGTCTGACCACCACATTATCACATTTTTCATTAATGAAAAAGTGAAATCTAACCCGGTTCAATCCACCAGACCAAAGGTCTGGAAGAGAGACTTGAAGAAACTCAATCCCAACTCACTTCCCTCTCCCAGCTACAATCTTCTCCTACCCCCTAACGGCGCCTCCAACGTACGGGTTCTCACAGACCATTACCTCAAGTCTATGTCCTCTATTATCAATGATGTTGCCCCCCTTCAGTTAAAGAGAGTTTCCTCTAAAAACTCTAAACCTTGGTACGATGGGCTGCTTAAAGAAGACAGACGAGCTATGAGACTGGCGGAACATAACTGAAGGTCAGTCCCTTCAGCTATTCACCTCAAAACACTTAAGAAAAAAAGAAACGCTTATTTTAGAGAAATCAAACGCTCGAAAGCAGCTTTCTTTAGCCACCAGCTTAACCAAGCAAGAAACCGACCAAAAAAACTGTTGGAGTTAATCAAAACTCAATCCAAGGATGATCCTCAACGACTACAAAACACTTCTAGTACACTACCGTCCTGTGAAGAATTCTCTACCTTCTTTAATCTAAAGACAGACAACATAAGGAAAGATCACATCACTGATCTAAGCTTGTACTCTAGCCCCCACAGAAAAACGTCCCTTGATCTAAAAATAATGCCGTGTGGTCATCCTTCGAAACTTACTCGGAAGAATCTATAGGCAAGATTCTCAGTTCACTGAAACCCTCCAATCACCTCACCGATCCTCTACCTGCAAACGCTGTAAAAGACCATTGCTTCTCCCGCTCTGGACCAAAATCATTAATAGTTCACTTCAACAAGGATGCCTCCTGGACTCCCTCAAAGTGGGACAAGTATCACCCATACTAAAGAAACCCACAGCAGACCCTTCCGAGCTGAACAACTATCGCCCTATCACCAATATCCCCACCTTGCCCAAACTTTTAGAAAAATGTGTACACCTCCAACTGACAAAACACATCGAGCACTTTGACCTCCTCAATTCACACCAATCAGGCTTCCGAGCAGGCCACAGTACGGAACCAGCCATGACACACATAATTGATGACGCGCTTCAAATTCTTGATCAGAACGGTACTTGTCACCCCATCCTACTCGACCTCTCTTCAGCCTTTGATACGATCAAACATGAGAACTTACTAGATCTACTGAATCTCAGAATGGGTCTATCAGGGACAGTACTCAAGTGTTTTTCCTCCTTTCTGCAAAACCGTACTCAGAAATTCAGGATTAACAATACTATGTCCACACCCGTTCCTGTAACACTAGGTGTCCCACAAGGATCCTCCCTATCCCCAACATTGCTCAATCTAGTCATGGAACCACTCACCGCACTGCTTAAAACATCTAATGTGCAATTTCACATGTACGCAGATGATACCCAACTCTACCTTAAAATACACACTCCTGAAGACATCAAACCACTCAACACAACGCTTAGGAACACACAGTTTTGGCTGGCAGAGAATCATCTCAAACTTAACGCTCTGAAAACGGAATTCCTCCTAATAGCACCTCCCACCAAAGTCCCCATCACTCAGGCTTGGCTAAATCATCTCACTGCACTCAATGTTCAACCTACTATCATGGACTCAGTGAAATCTTTAGGCATAACCCTCAATATGCAACGTCACATCAACCATGCAACGAAGGGAGCTAATTTCCAAATCAACACATTACGGAAGCTGAAACCCTTCCTCCCAGCCAATGACTTCAGGACTGCAGTCCAAGCCCTAGTTATCCCTCGAGTGGATTATGGAAGTGTTGCCCTCTGTGGCCTCCCTATTTTGACAACAGCACCCCTAAGAGCCTCTATTAATGCTGCAGCGAGACTAATCATGGGCTAAAAAAAACGCTCACACATCTCTCCCGATTTAAAATCCTTGAACTGGCTGCCATACGAAGCTAGAATACACCTGAAAATTGCACACAAGGCTATATACCACAACTCGCCCAGTTACCTCGCTCAGAAACTGACAATCTCCGGTGGCTCAAGAGCTACAAGAAGCTCAGAAAATCTTCTCTTGAAACCTCAAAGATTCCACAAGAAAAAAACTTATAAATGTCTTTTTATCCCATTTGTGTGTAAAGCGCTCTGATATCCGCAAGGATCTTGTTCGCGCTCTACAAAACTTTCAAAATAAAATAAATAAATGAAATATAACATTGTTCAGACAACATACCCAAGATGGAGATATGGCGCCGAGCTGGCTACGTTCCTGCACATGGTGAGGGGCTGCCTTCCCATTGCGACGTACTGGGTAAAGGTGTTCACCAAGGTCAGAGAGATCCTGGAGATCCCAAACGAGCCCACACCACTTTTGGGTATACTGGGATTCGTGAAAGCAACCCCATCCAGCACTCGTAAACTGCACACCATGCTACTACTGCTGGCCAAACGTAGGGTAGCCATACACTGGGGAAACCCAATGCGCCCTTGATCATGAACGGGCTGCAAGATGTAGTTTATTGCCAAATGCAACTCTCTATATATTGGGAATTGATTCCTGTAACCTCCAGACCTAAAGATATATGGGGGCAGGTGTCTGAATGGCTGCTTTCAAACCCAACCAGGGAAGTCAATACGCTCAGCCCTATCATCGTTGTGGCAGGTGCCTAAATAGTCCAACTTGGTGCAAGGGTAAGAATTACGTGTGCTAGATAAGTCCCAAAACACGACCAACACGCAAATATACAACTAAGTAAGAATGATATCAACTGTATGTATGATTTTAACATCGATTGCTGACTCTAAACAATGATGTAATGTACCTGACCTAGAGTTTAATGTTAAGGTTAATGTTTCTTAAAGTACGTCTTTTGTACAGCTATTGATATCATGCACTATATTGTACTGTGATAATGTCTATATTAAAATGGCAATAAAAAATTATTTTAAAAAAAAAGGAATTCCAAATGCTAGCCTATGAGAGGAGTAGGCCTCACAGTAGTGAAAAATGAATGTAGCTGTTTATTACTACCAGGACATGTAAATCTTAAACTTGCATGTCCTACCTTTTAGTTACACAGCACCCTGCCCTTAGTGCTACCTAGGGTCTACATTAGGGGTGACGTGTAATAAAAGGGAGATTAAGGTTTGGCATGGGATTCTAAAAAGGCCAAGCTGAAGTGGTAGTCAACTGCACACCCAGGCCTTGCTCTGACAGGCTTGACTAAGAAAGGTTTAAAAAGCTACTGGTGTGGGTGACACAACCAGGGCTGCAGGCACGCTAGTATCATTTAGATTACAGTCCCTGGGTATATGTTATACCACTTTACAAGGATATTATAAGTAACCTAAAATTGCCAATCAGGTATACACCAGTGTCACCATGTTAAGGAGAGAAGCAGATGCACTTTAGCACTGGTCAGCAGTGGTAAAGTGCTCACAATCCTAAAACCAACAAAAAGACACAGCAAAAAAGTTGAGGTGAGCAGGCAAAAAGTTGGAGGAACACCATCCTAAGGATGACAGGTGTAACACAATTCATACAGTGATCCTGGCTGATCCTTCATACAAATTGTTAGATATATCTGAAATGCCTTTTATTTCAGCACCACTTCCAAACGTGACTTCTTATCTGATTTCTGACCTCTCAGGTTGTTCGTCCAACATTGAATCCAAGATGTATTTTGTATAGGATATATTCTTTTGCTAGAACTATCTAGTATGTTTTTTTAATTTCTTGAGCGTTTATTAGTTTGTGGTTATACCAGACATATGTCTTGTGGTTCATTATTTGAACTGTTCCTTTCGTAGATGGCACTGATATTGCTTCAATGAAGACATTTTCTGGTCAAGATATTATCTGTCTGGAAGGCTGTAGTGAGTTTTTCATTTTGCAACTGCAGGGTGCTGGGGATTGTAGCCACCCTGAAATGTCCTTGATTGTGACCATCCAGTACCATGACATGGTCACTCACCTGTTAAGCTCTCATTACACATTTGTTTTAGGTCATTTTTTGGTATAGAGATGAGCACAGCTTTCTGGAAAAGGAGCTTAACCCACTGAGTTCTTGCCCAACATATGGTTCATGCCAGTTCCTTCAATTAAACTAGCAGCAATCCACAGATTGGTGCTGCCATTGGGAGGACTTGATGCAGTGGCGAGTACAGCAGTCAGATCAAAAGGCTCCTCCTCCCCGCCACAATTATTCTCATAGGTATGGCTTACTGAGACAGACTCACCGCGGTACCGCTCGCAGCAGGATCGTGGACATTGGTGTTTCTCTTCCCTGATCACCTCTCATCTGAATCCCTTGTTGGCTGGATTCTGAGGGCCACTGGGAGGCTGTGAATTCCCCGGACTTGCCTGTTTTCGAGGAGTAAGAGCGGGAGCTCGGGACTGTGAGGACCAGCATTCCGCCTACCACCCACAGCTGGTGCCTCTTCCCGGGCGTGCCCCGCCCCCTCTCACTGCTTCATCACTGCTCGCGGCCCCCGCTCCGCGGGGGCCGCTCACAGCAGGATCGTGGACATTGGTGTTTCTCTTCCCTGATCACCTCTCATCTGAATCCCTTGTTGGCTGGATTCTGAGGGCCACTGGGAGGCTGTGAATTCCCCGGACTTGCCTGTTTTCGAGGAGTAAGAGCGGGAGCACGGGACTGCGAGGACCAGCATTCCGCCTACCACCCACAGCTGGTGCCTCTTCCCGGGCGTGCCCCGCCTCCTCTTCCGCATTTAATCGAACTCCCATCGCGCATCGCGGGACACGCGCGGGACTCAGCCTGGGGCTAAGCCCGGGCAAAGGGCGGGCCGTTCGAGCCCGGAAGAGACCGGACCGGGCCACCCCTCTTGGCCCCTGTGCATCCGATCAGGTCCCCTCGTGGCCGATTGTTACTGTCTGGTTGGGAACAAGGCATACCGATACCGTAAGAACATGGCAACGAGGGAGACCAGAAACAAAATAACAGGATTATCCACCAAGGCTACAGGTACTTTGGATAGTTTTCTTATCAAAGCTAATACCGCTGTAAATAATAGCATGACAGCCCCAGAAGACCAGTCTGTGGAAGGATCTGATTCATCCCCGTGCCTAACCATGATTGCCAAAACCCCAGACACTGAGGACGTCCCTCATTTTTCTCTCTTGGATAGCATAGACCAAACTATAGAATCTGTTCTGCAACAGCTGCGGACCCCTTCTAATCCACGCCGAGATTCTTGTCATACAACATCTGAGGTTTCCATCTCTCTAACACCTAACCCAGTTATCATTCTGGATGAGGGTAGTGACTTAAATTTAGTACATTCACGGGGTCTTCAGGAGGGTGCAGTCCCAAAGAGAAAAGGAGCTAGACAGCCGAAGGGTAAAAAAAAGGGCCAAATTGGATCAAATCCCAAACTCAATTGACACTGGGCCTGAAACGATTGAACACCCTTCTACTGTGATGGCTACTGAAATGGCTAGCTCATTGCATTCTGTCGACACACAGATGCATGTATCGGCTGGTCCATTTATTTTTGGTGAAGGGTCTTGTGGTGCAAGGGTCCAGTCCATCAACATTATTGTAGATGCTGTCAAGAAACTCCTAGATCCCCTGTTGGCCAGGGTTGATTATATTGACATTAGATTACAAGCTTTTGAAGTAGCGGCAGGGGGGATGGAGGATCAGCTAAGAACTCTGACGAGCACTCAAGGCGCAACTATGATGAGTATGGGGTCTCTTTCTCCCCTTAGTGCTTCTAGTACCCCAGTATTGAAGAAGCCCAATGCCCCCTGCACTGAGAGTGTACCTATAGTCACTATACCCAAACCCAATCCAATACCCCTACAAAGGCAACTCCCTCCCGTGCCCTTAGTGCAGAAGTCATTGTTGCCTATTACAGCGCCCATCCAGAGGAAAGAAAAGACGCCCATTAGGGTGGTCGATCGCCCTCAACGGGTTGCTAATAGCCTAAATCGGCCAAATATAGTTAACTTACCTCCAGAGGCGGCAGCCCACACCGTGATTTTGATTGGGGTCCCTGAGCTTTCCGACTCTGTACTGGAACCCTTTGATTCACTCAGAAACAAAGTCATCAGCTGGTTGAATATTCACAGGCCACTGCCACCCAATATGAGAGCGGAAATACTGATGGTCAGGAGGGTTCCCTGGGTAGGACATACTGTAAAGAAAATAGGGGGCGATTGTATTTTGGTAAGTTTTAGGGACTCCCACATTGTTTCTCACATCTGCAATTGGCTGGGGAGCCCAGGAAATTCATCTATACAATTGGTACCGTTGTCCTTCTTCTATCCAAGAAACAGTAATTCGCATTTGGGAGGGAATGATGGTTGGACTAGGGTGGGCTTTGCCATTGACGGTACAAGATATAGGCCCTTACGTCATGACACAATAACGCAGAGCAACTTTATCCATCCTAATATGTATAGCTGCCTCAATCAGGTTGACTGACTTTCACTGGATGAGTCTACTGGGGAGGGGGTGGTTGCCCATACAAGTCAGTTGAGGACAATGCCAGATATCCTATATAATGGTAATTCTGGTCTTGCCCACTTTTATCCTGACCGGCTAAGTGCCATTGGTACTTCCCAATGTTCTACACATCTCGCCACTACGTCGGCTGGTACCGATGTACCAGGAATCCCTTCCCTGATTACGCCACCCGCAGATGCAATAGACTCTGAGATCCTGGTAGGGCCGGCATCTTTGGAAGGGGCATTAGTAACTCATCAAGATCTGGGTCGAGCAAGCGTGCAGGGAAATCCACCAAGCTCCGGGCCAAAAAGCATGAAGGTTCTATCATGGAACCTCGCGGGCATGGCTAATAAAATAGATTGTAGCGACTGGGGCTCTCTAGTGGACAGTAATGATATCTGTCTGTTTCAAGAAACATGGGCTAGGGAAGTTTTCCCCAGGGTAGGCTTCGCAACCTTTTATATCCCAGCTAGGTGGGGAGGAAAAGGGAGGCCTTCTGGTGGACTTGCAATCTGGGTGGCGTCCCATTTGGGCTGTACAGCAGAAATTATGGCAACCCAATCGGAAGATATCCAATGCGTTCTTTTAAAATGGCCATGTGCCTATAATTTGGCGATTGTTAATGTCTATTCCCGTCCAGTCAGTGTGTCTATGGAATCACCTACTTTAGATGATTTATCCTTCTTTCTTGGACTACTACCAGCTGATTGTAAGATTCTGATGGGAGGAGATGTTAATAGCCACTTCGAACCGCTACATGGCCTAAAGGAGGGCGCCTTGATGGCCGAGGACGATTATTGGGGGATTCCACCCTGTCAATCGCCAAGTCCGAAAATATGGTCTCCCCTGGCGCTACAGATTATGTCACTCACCTTGAACTACGCACTGAGGGCCTGTAACGGGCGCACTCCATCTGACAGCCCCTCGGTGTGTACCTTTAACAGGAAAGGCCATGAATCACGTATAGACTATATTTTTGTAGATACTAGTATGTGGTCCAGCGTCTTGGATTTCAGGGTGGTGATGAGAACGGATAGCGACCACAATGCTCTCTTACTGGACTTGTTGCACCCAGGCCCCAAAGAAATTCTACCTTTAAACAATCCAGAACTAGACACAGGGGCTCTAGTTTTATCCAACAATAGACGTAGGGTAAAATGGGGAAAACTAGTCAATTCCACAGAGTGTATCAGGAAAATGTATGATTTGGCGCTTCCCAAATTAGTTGAGATGGACGACTTGATAAATAAACCTAAATCTACTGTCCTCTATGAGAAACTAGGGAAAATTCATGCAGATTTGGTAGACAGGCTAGGAGTGGTCTTCTATCCTGTCACTACGAGTAGGAAGAAAAGGACACCAACCTCAGCATGGTATAATTCTACGTGTAAGAAGATCAAGGCTGAGTTGATCTCCCTGGTCAAGTCTGGTACGGCCAAAAGTAAAATACACAAGGTGAAAAGGAAATATAGGGAAGCCATCGCCCTCCCTAAGTCGGAATGGGACTGGGACCGATGGCATAATCTTACAATGGCGCTAGAAACCAGGGATTCTAGAAAGTTCTGGTCATTGGTACACCCAGGTACAGGGGAACTGAAAGCTGCCGTAGAGCCAAACATTGCAGCCTCAGTATGGGAATCCCACTTCAGCAAACTGTATGAAGACAGTCTCACAACATCTTTAGAGGTAGCATTTGACACCTCCACCGAGTTTAATGAGAACGAGAATGAGAATCTTGAGTTCACCTTGGAGGAGGTGCTGAATGCTATAGGGAGACTAGCACGAGGGAAGGCTCCAGGTCTTGATAAACCTCCTGGAGACCTATTTAGACACCAACCAGAAATTTGGGGTCCTTATCTGCATATCATCTTCAACTCAATTTTGAGAGGGATGGAGATCCCCTGTACTTGGCTGGGAGCAGAGATAGTGCCAATTTTCAAAAAGGGTTCTCCTCTCCTCCCAGCCAACTACAGGCCTATTAGCCTTATAGATGTACCCCAAAAACTTTGTGCTCGCCTTCTGTTGGATCAGCTCCTGGACTGGATGGAGGACAACGCGATCCTTAGTCCTCTCCAAGCAGGATTTAGGAAGAACACGTCCACCATGGATCAGATTTTCCGCCTCGTCCTCCTCTATTGGAAAACGGCGGGGATCGAGGGGGGAAGTCTCTACATGGTGTTTGTGGATCTGAGGTCCGCATTTGACCTAGTACCACGTGCAAAACTATGGGCGGTACTCAGGGAGCTTGGTCTCCCACCACAGCTCCTCCAAGCAATAATCCGCCTCCATAATGGAAATTTTGCCCAGGTTAGGTGTGGGAGGGATGGGGCATTGTCGTCTAGGTTTCCAGTGGGCAGGGGGGTAAGACAGGGTTGCGTCTTAGCACCAACCCTGTTCTGCCTCTATGTCAACAATGTAATATCTTGCCTTGACAATGTCCCCAACAACGACGCCCCTAGGTTGGCAGGCAGGAGGGTCCCGGCAATAATGTTTGCCGACGGTACTCTCCTGCTTTCAAAATCCCCGATGGGGATCCAGCGGATACTGGACGGGTTTGAGGACTTCTGCAGGGCGCACGGGCTAGAGATCAGTGCAGAGAAGACCAAGTTCATGGTTTTTAATCTCTCGGCAACCACTAGGCCAAATCCAACTCTGGGATCGGAAAGGCTGGAAAGGGTTAGAACGTTCCAGTATCTGGGGGTAACCCTTCATGAAAATCTATCTTGGGGCCCACAGATAGCAAGATCTTGTTTAAAGCTATCACAAATGGTGGGGGCCATTTTGAAGGTCTCGAATTCTTCAACCTTCAAGCCAGTTAGTCCAGCCCTGGAGATGTACAAAACACAAGCCAGAGCAGCCTCACTTTATGGGGGGGAACTATGGGGTAACAAGGCGGGGACAGAACAAGTCAAGGTAGAAACCAGCTTCCTTAGACGACTGCTGTCGTTACCTCAAGGTACGCCCCTTCTACCATTGAGATTGGATTTAGGGCTCCCCTCAATAGGAGACGATCTGGCCCTAATGCCACTGAGGTTTTGGCATAGGCTTTGGTCGACCCCTGAACTGTTCCATTACAAGCAAGACTTGAAGCACATCTTGTGCTACAATTGTGCAGACAGAATACCATGGTTGGCCTATGTGAGACGAGAGCTCTATCGATTGGGTTTGGATAACTTGTGGGATGACCCTGAAAGAGGCTGTTCTGGGGTACCTCGTAAAATGCTCACTAAGATTTTTAAGGACAAAAGCTTAGACACGCTCCTGTGCGCCCCGAAAATTGGCACCTGCACTGAACAATTTCTGGCTTCCAAAAGTTCATTTAAATTTGAGGATTTTATGGATATTATTTTTCCCACTACAGCAAGGAAACTCTTCATCCAATGGAGGCTTGGTACATTACCACTTAAAGGATTCACGAGTAAATGGTCCACATTGGATGATAATACCTGTCCAGGGTGCAGCACGTGCGTGGAGGACGAACTACACGTGCTGTTTTTCTGCCCTGCTTATAGTAGATCAAGAAAGTACTGGTTAGCACCCATGTGCAGGAATCTTGGCTTTAGACACTGTTTACAATCATATAGAATTCTGAAGACAAGCACTCTCCACTACATTGTATTTGCACTTGCTAAGTTTTTAATGGCTATGTGGTGGAAACGGAGCAACATACTGAAAATGTAATTCATTAATTTGAAATGAACTGTAATGTTAGGTATCTGGAATTTTATGGATTGTCATATATACTGTATTACTGTGTCTTTCCTCCCTTGCTGTTTTTACATTCCAAAATGATATGTGATTTTACTTGCTTTTTCTACTGCATCTTTTATGGTCTTGATGGCCGAAATAAAGAACTTTTGGATTCGATTGGTTGTTTCCTTTGCTAGTTAGAAAATTCTGTCAACATTTTTTACCTAGCAACTTACTTAGTTGTATTGTATTTGCTTTGGTAAAATTTTCTATTGCACTCTATTGGCCAACGTGTCAAAACACCAAGGGGTTTCTGCTGTTTTTTCCATTTAGTCTCATATCTTCGACGGGAGCAGAGTACAAAGCAGTTATTACTGTGACAAAGCGTGCAATATGACTAAGCATTACCAAAGCAGATAGGCCTGGCTAGTGTTCTCGGAAACTAGCCCTAATTATTGCCTAGGACAATGCTTATTTAAGAAAGAGAGCTCTATTGACTTTGCCAGTATTTGCCTTTGAAGTGATTAATTGCACTCTTACATGCACACATGCAACATTTTACAGGTGTTGCTTGTTAATGTGATTGTATTCTGTTACGTGTAGTCCTGGAAATTGCATTTTTGTTTTTGATCAGAGTCCCTGGACAATCTGTATGAGCAGTTATGTTTCACAGCCATTATTGATCATCATAGTCTGTTTGGCACCCTAGTGACTTTGGACTCTCAGTAAATCTTTCTCTGTAGGTCGGTTCTGCCTTTGGGCTTGTAAGAAAAGTTCCTGTATTTCTATGCATTATGGAAATGTTGTATGTATTCTGCTTTTACGAGGTTTACACAATCAATATGTGCCAAAATGACCTTTTTCTTACTGTATTGTTTGCTTTGAGTCATTTTTTACATTGTTCACTAGAGGAGCCGTTTAAACAATATCTTACCCATTTTAGGTCTTGACTATTTTAACTGTCTGCTGGAGGGATCTTGTGTTGCCAATACTTTACAGTTTATCTAAAAAAACAATTCTCTTGGTTTTCCCTCAGAAGATGCCTTCGGTCTGCATCATCCCAAATAGTCAGGGTGCCCAGAATCTACAGCCTCGTGGGGTGGCAGAAGCTTCGTCCATTCTACCTGCAAGCCCTGAAATCCACTTCCCTATAGTAGGCATATCACGTGCTATTCGGCCAAAACACTTTGCCCCCCTCCTTTTTCCCACCACAAAACACACCATACAAGTAGCCGGTCTTCACTGCGTAGTCTTTATTCATTCTCAGATACTGCCATCCTTTATGCTGACATCATTAGACCAACTTTTATTACACCCCAACCTACACACATTGATAAACATAGGGTTATGCAGTATTCATCTTACCATTGTATTTACAAATCTGGATCTCCAGAGCCACATTTGATAAGGGTTGTACCAGCAGGCCACAACGCCACACTTGATTTGGGTTGTACCTGCCGGCCACAACCCTTCTCCATTGCTTCCAATGTGAGGCAACTACCCGTCGTCTACCTCTAGAAACGGCCACCAGGGCACTGCTTTGCGCCTTTCTTGCACACCGGTTCTCACCAATTTGCTTCATACCAAGCACCTGCATCTCGGGTAGGGCCAGAGAGTCCAGGACCGGCCCCCTCTCCCACCAGCGCGGAGCCCCATTGACTGCCCTCCCTACTCCATGATCAGACAGTCCCCGCCAAAAAGGAGTTCCCGCCATTTTCTTGCTCAGGGACCCTGCCAATCTTACCTTAAAAATTAGGGTTGGGCGGGTGTGCAACTCATTACCGGCTGCTACACTCTGGGAACCCGAGGCGAGAGGACAAAGAGGGCTTCACCCTCGTGTCCAGTGTTTATATCTCTTTTTCTGGAGGGGCCACCTTACGCATCCTAATGACGCGCGAGGTGCCTCCCTGAGTCCTCAAATTACTTGGCGACCCCTCCCACTCCCCATGCTTGCCCCTCACACAAGAATGCCACCAAAGGGTACCTCTCAGTACCTTAGGAACTAGTTGAATCTGATGATTTTCAGGAAGCTCCTTATACATGGCTCTTCTAGTTTCCCTGGAAGACATAGATATCCTCTTTACTTGCAGCATTTCTTCATTTTAGACGCAAGTACCGAGACGCCCTGGGCATTTGTCGCACTTTACAAATAATAAATGTCAAATATCAGTATAAATTTTACATGGAGAAAGTGGATTTCTGTCATCATTGTTCAACCATTGGATCCAGGCAGTTCTATGAAGTTACCATTAGTTGGGTGGACTGTCTTAGAGAATCATGGCATTTTGTGCAAGTTTACAGGGCAAATGCAGACACGAGTGGCCATCTTACCCATCTGATGATTCGCTGGCTTGAGTAAGGACTTTCCAGTGTCATTCCTGCCCTACTCCTATGTGTCAACGCTACTCCCCATCTTCCCTAATGCAGATTTAGGCCACTGCCACTTGCAGTTTTTTTCTTTTCCAGTGTTTATTGCATTGCATTGCAAGCATTGACAACGCCCACAGGTTTTCAAGATGGCCTTTATGTTGCACCACAGCAGGCCTGCCATTTTGGAAGGATAAAAATCAACATTGCGAAATTGACTGGCTCCACAGTTGGCTTTGCCAAAGCTAGTGACACAACTAAACAAGCATTCTTAAAGCCTGTACTTTGAGCGAGCAAGTTTTGCCAAAACGAGACTTATTGGCTTTGCCAATGCTTGTTATCCAGGTTTTTACACCTCGCTGGGAAATTTATTTATTTTGACAATTTTATCTTCCCA
The DNA here is from genome assembly GCF_964261635.1 of Lissotriton helveticus. Taxonomy (NCBI): domain Eukaryota; kingdom Metazoa; phylum Chordata; class Amphibia; order Caudata; family Salamandridae; genus Lissotriton; species Lissotriton helveticus. Next base: position 1,317,730,771 of record NC_136065.1, on the reverse strand, counting down.
TCCTCATAAAAACTATCTTTCCCACAAGGTTTTGTCTGACTTAGCCCCTGTCTCTAATGATTTGTCATCTTTACTAAATATATCACCTCTTTCCGATCAGGAAATGAGCCAAGTACTGCTTCAGCGCCAGAGTCTAAAATGTAGTCCGCAGGCAAAGATTTAACAGTCCTCCATTCATATCATACATCTTGCCAAATGTTAGATGCAAATTGTAAAGCCGATTTGTTCTTCGTGAACCAGAACTTTGATTTCCCCTACTTCCTGAAGTTTTGCAACTTCAAGTTCCTACTTATATGCTAGGTCGTGTTGAAGACGTGTAGAAATTGGGGGACTGGCTCAGCTTTCGGATGCTCGCACCAAGCCCTTCAAAAAGCTTTAATTCCTCTTTGTGTCTCATTCATTCACTGCATTGTCTTCTTTTGGCATCACTCTCCTCGCCTGCGGCCGTTCCTGCTTTACGACAGAGCTGTGCAATTTGTAAATTGCTGGCGACTGCGATATTATCGAAGACTGTGAGGAGCCTTTGTTTCTGGCTACAGGCTTTGGGTAATTGACTGTCTTGCCTCTTCCACCACTGTCAGATAGAGGGTTTTTAACAAGCGGCCACCACCTCTAAATTTATACCCAACACCCTAAATGTATACCCAACACCCTAAGCGAAACAGCAGCTTCATTCTTTGGATATACTTCGGTAATTCTTTTACCACTGCACACCTATAGCATAATTGTCATTATATCATTGCTGATTTTCCTGTATTGTGTTTTTCTCATCCATCTAATTGTAGAAATCCTATGGATTGCATCGCTAGAGTCCAGTAAGAAAAGTGTAATACAAAAGTGTCGGCCTCACCTGTTTGAAGGTTTGTTTTCGTAATATTGTTATTTCACTAACAGAAAGAGGGGTCTGATCCCCTTTCAGATTAAGATTAAATCCCCCAAGCACATTGTGGGGAATCCCGCTCAGAGCGAGCCAATGCACCAGCTGTATTACAGGGATGTACCATCTGCATTTATGAGGAATAGCTGTAAAATGGAAATGCTTTGATTCCGGAGTGAAAATGGTGCTGTGAATCATACATGAACGCCTAAAATACATTTTACAGCTCCATTACTGTTACTTTTCTTTCAAATAACGTGCATAAATAATTACAGAGACCCAACCGCGAGTCTCATCCTATTTCAATTAACATTGGCCTCGGCAATCCGAGTGCTATATGCGTTGTCAATGCTAATGTCTATAGGCGTTGTCAATGCTAATGTCACAGCAGTGCAGCTGTGCCAGGTGAGGCCTGCCCTCCTCGCAGTGTCACCAGCGGAGCATGTAATGTGCCATTGCCCCTTTGGGGCTGGAGCACTGAAAGCAGCAAAGCAGACACACATCAACATAGAACAAGCATTTGCAATGCAACAGGTCTCGTATTTTTTAAACTGTGACCTATTGGTATTGTAACTGACAATGCCTTTAATTATAGAAGGTTTTTAAACATGTAAATAAAAGGCATTGTCATGTACAATGCCAATAGCTGAAAATCTCGCAATTACGAGACCTATTGGATTGCAAATGCTTGTTAAAATAGACATTGATATTGCCCTTTTAGATGAGTGTCTAGAGAGGATACCACACAGATCACAGACGAAGGGCAGTTATTCTCCCCTTTCTGACGGCCATCCTGTTCTCAATAACAAATAAAACACATCACCATTTGCTATCCCATACCAACTCTGTATTTGAGTCCTCATCACCAACTGGCCAGGTATATGATGCAGGGAAGGGCCTGTGAAATCTTGCTGGTAAGTGAAGAGCACAGATAAAGGCCATAATGGCCTGCATAATGAACACTTAAGCATTAAGCTATATTGGTCCCTGTAGACAAAGCGCCACACAAAGGCGCTCTAAAACTGCACATGCAACTCGTGTCCTCAGTGCAGCACAGGCAACATATGACACACGCTATACATAAATACCCAATTTGGACCCAAAGTCCCCATCATACAGCAGGAGCCTGACCCTATCCATGGGGATGCACTGTGCGAGTGTGTATTGTGACATTTGGACCTCCTATGGTCTAAACATCACCTAAACAGTATTTAACGTTTTTACCAAAAATTATGCCAATTCCAGTTAAGGGACACTGTCTGAAGTCAAAATACAACTCAGTGCTCTTTGAATAAAGCCTACAAAAAGCGGACAGACTATTTAAAATAGTCGGAAACAGACACATACCCTGAAAGTAAAATATAAAATAATTTTAAAAAAAGGTGTGCCCCGGAAAAGACGAGTTGGATAAACCGCCCTGCGTTGTGTTATCTTCAAGAAAGTAGCCTTCGTCCAGGGAGAATGAGGAATTGGACAGGGCAATTTATTTGACAAAATAACAGGGTGTGGATGAAGGGTTACAAGAAGGAATGGGGCATGACTGTCATGTCAATGAGGCAAGCAATACTTTACTTAAAGTACAGGCCTTATACACAATGAATGCTTCGGTTCCAGTCTCAGTCGTGACATTCGACATCATGTGATTCTGCGCAAACGGCTTAATCTACCTGTGCCTAAGACAATTAATATGTCCATCTGTAACGCAACAGGTGCTCAATGTAAAGCAAGCTGACACCTTCAGGTCGAGTTCACACTAAATAAAACTGGCACCAAAAAAAAAATAACTAGTCCTCACTGTCTTTAAAAAAAATATTTAAAAAAAATGGTCTCCCCATGAGCCCAATAAAAATGTAGGAAGTGCCATGTTAATACAAGTGTAAATAAAAAAGCATTACGCAATGATGACACAGCACCACCCATATAAAGTAGTGAATGGACCGCACCTCACCGCAAACTGAAACATCTTTCATTTGGCTTTTCTGTATCACCTTTAGGAACTATCTCAACCGTCCAAAAAAGTCTCCTTATATGTATTTGAAAGCAGAGAACTGGTCTTTATTGCGATCACCAGTGTAGTTGCTTCTATGGAACTCTAAAGGGACCTGCGGTACTGCACTCGTTCACACCCGGCGACAGTTCAGACTCTACAGGGATCATGGGGACAGCCTGCGGTACTGCACCCTCTCAGTGCCGATGCACTCTACAGGGACCTCTGGGGACAACCTGCGGTATTGCACCCTTTCCTGCTATCACAGGGACGTTTATTCTGTCTTCCCTCGCGGACTCCATCTTTCGCACCTCGACTGTGCTCTTTTTAATACAAAGGGAGCCTGAAAAAGAAACGATCCTGCAGTTGTTTGATGCTGCCGATAATAAGAATCAATAGTCAACACTATTTCAGAGTTCGCCTTTCATTAGTTCACCCACTTTCTGCTGTCACTCCTAGAAACCAATTTATGGAATCCCACTCATTTGTTTTTTTCCCAATTTCCAGGAGCGATCTGAAGCGGATTAAATAAGGAGAGAGCATTGTTTGTCCAGAAGCCACTGCCGGATTCGAGCTGTGAGCTCAGTCCAGTCTGCTCAAACCAGCAGCTGCTGCCCGCCTCGCTCTCTTCACACAATGCTGGAGCATTAGCTTGTAAAAAGTGACGTCACAAGACTCCGCCTTATAGGAGGTGAGAGGCAAATTTCCCTCTCACAGGGCTTGTGTATACCCGCAGTCCTGTGCACTGTCACTGTTAGGTCTCCCATTCACGAATGACTGAGATATTGTTTTTACTAAATGTGTTATGGTGCACTTTATCTGTGACGCTTTACCTTATCTCAGTTCAAGTATTCACCTACTCGTTCTAACATGCTTGTTGCGGTTCAATGTGAAGTATTGTATTAGTTAAAGGGAAGAAAATGGTAATAACGCATCATACACTGGGTTTTATTACAAAGAATAGAACGCCCTTGTGTAGCTTTCCCAAATTAAAAGGATCAGTTCTGTCCCCAAAGCATTTAAAAACAAGTGCGTTGATCGCGCTAAAGGAGCGATAATTGCTCCCATATGGCGCGGCGTGCTCCCGCAAGTAAATCGCCATACGTGCACGCGTTGCGATTGAAGGCAATGGAACACGTGCATGTATTTGGCTGAAAAGCCAACGCGATTGCAAAAGGTAATTTTGCCTATGCAGCGCATGTGCGCTGCATAGGCGAGACCTAAAAAGGACATCTCCACAGCAGTTTTCCGTTTACAAATGGTATCATGTAATAACAATATAATAACCATGTAATAGCAATGTTATTTACATTATTTGGCATAATGTAAGCGGTTGATTTTTGCTATTGTGGTCTCCCTGCATGCAGGGAACAATGTATATGTTCCTACTGAGTATGTTTGTTTCCTCTTTATATTTCTTGTTCCGTCACGTGAAAGATTGATAAAAGTTATATAAAGGAAATGTATGTTGGTGAATACAACATAATTACTGTTGTTTCCTTGCGATGGTCAGCCTTTAATTTGATGGATGTGACAATTGAAAATCAAGCGCACAGGCATGATAAAATAATACATCAAAGAGAGATGTAAATATATACTTGCACTTCTGTGTATTTCATACAGGCTTTGTGAGTGCATGTCTGAATCCTGAAAAGTGAAACAGTTTGTAAAGCCTTTTTTAAGCGAATATTTTGAAAGTAAATCAAAATTAAAAGGAATATTGCACTGGCAAATCATTGCTTTTATTTGTACCGTGATTTGCTGGTAAAACATCTTTAAATGTGATTGTTCCCAAAACACACACTAAAATCGCGCTTCTATCACTGCAATTGAAAGAGTTTTTTTAGGTATATGGTTTTACAAAGCAAATCACGCCATGAAAAACCTTCGTTGTAGGGCATGTTTTGCAATTAAATCAGATGCACTCAGAATTAACAGTAATGTTGCACAGACAAATCAAAATAAAAAATAAAACACTATGTTGGAAGTATTTAACTTTGATTCACCAGTGCAACATTACATTTAATTATGATTGCGTCATGTGAATTACTTTTATAACATGCGCTTAACCCCTCCGGTGCCTCAGAAGTAATGCTCCTCGGTTGTGGCGCTGCTGTGCAGAGGACGTAGCCATTAAGTCTGTGGCACCCACACCCACGGGGAAGCGCTAAAGCTCCCCCCTGTGGGCCACTAATTTATGGACCCCATCCTGAGATGGCAGCGAAACTTGTCCACTGCCAGACCCACCCCCTCTCGGCAATTTGATGATGTTGGCACTTGCACTGCAGGGCGACATCATCACAGCAAGCTGGGGACACGCTGGAAGCAGAGGTTTCCAGTGTGTAGGAGAAAAAGGTACTCTTTTTCTTCTGGGGGAAATGGGAACAGCAATGATGCATGAAGGGGAAAGGAAGTTTTATTTCTTTCTCTTGATGTCTCTTTACGGTGCATTCCTGCTGTGCAATTGCGGGTGGGGCAGCGATCGTGCAGCAAGAATGCACCCACCAGGGATTTATTCGGCATATTGTTTTGTACGGAAGTGGCACTTTGGGCAAGGTTGCTCCCCATTAATTAGGGAACTCTTTTGGCCATTTTTCTGCCCCCCCTGGAAGCAGTTCAGCCCTATTTTTAGGCCCATTTGCCCCCAAAGTGGGCAGAATGCCACTAGACACCAGGGCTCAAGTAATTGATATGTTGGTGAGCGGGCCCTTGGACTACGGTTGCTCCCCTATATGCAGGCAATTTATTTGGCCATTTTCTGCCTCCTCTGGGGGCCGATTGGCCATATTTTCAGGCACATCTGCCACTAAGCGGGCATACAGCCACTAGACACCAGAGAATTCTTTATTGATATGTCAGGGCTTAGCTCCCCATTATGAGGGCAATATTGTGGCCATTTCCTGCTCCCTTTGGGACAGATCAGCAATATTTTTAGAGCCATCTGCCCCCAAGGGGGGATCAGAAAACCACTAGACACCAGGGAAAGTTTGTGTGTCTGAAGTGGAGTTCCGCTGACGGTATGCATATACTGGCGCTTGGCTGGCGATATGTGTAGACTGGCACTTGGCTGGCCATGCATGTGGACTGGTGCTTGGCTGGCAGTGCTTGTGGATCGGTGCTTGGCTTGTGGTGCGTGTGGACTGGCACTTGGCTGGCAGTCTGCGTGGACTGGAGTCTGGCTGGCAGTGTGTGTAAATTGGCACTTGACTGGTGTTATATGTAGACTGGTGCTTGACTGTCGGTGTGTGTAGGCTGGCGCTTGACTGGTGGTGTGCGTAGGTTGGCACTTGCTTAGGTGGTGTGTGTAGGCTGGTGTTGGTGTGAGCGGTGTGTGTAGGCTGTCGCTTGCTTGGGCAGTCTGTGTAGAGTGTCACATGACTGGCGGTGTGCGTGGACTGGCCTTGTGTTGGTGGGTGGTAGTCAGTAAGTGTATTGACCTGCTTGAGGTGTGTATTTCAGTTGTCTGATGTTTGGGTGCTTGGTGGTGAGATAGGTGTGTAAGTGCATTTGGCACATGAGAGTGAAGGGCGCTTGAATGGAATGGAAAAATGTTGTATTGTATTGGCCTGCAGCTGGCAGTGTGATTGGTTTTCTGTGTCTGACACATGAAAGGCATGTGAATGGACTGAAAAGCGTTGGTTCCTTGATGTCGCTTTACAACTCACGAGGTTCTTTTACCTAATCTTGAAATTATTAGCAATGACTTTTGCGGATTGTATTTCGTAAAGTCCAGGGTGAATAAAGTTTTTTTTATGAACCATTTACTTTCTCATGCCAAATCTTAACCAGAAGACCTGTGATTGGTGTGAAGTGATGTTTTGGCGTTTATTTTGCTTTTTACTTTCAGTCCATACTTTCTCTCTAGTGAACAGCTTCTGCCCTCACATCTTTTTGGAAAATGGTAACCAAGGGAATAATATGTGGTATGTTTTGTGTGGATCCCACATGATTTACTTACCCAGAAGCCCTTGTAAATTTGATTCATTGACAAAAACATATGGTTTCCTCACATTTGAGTGTGGGAAAGCTTTAGGATCATTAGGCTGGCACAAATTTCCAACCACCCAGCGTTCCCCCAAAGCTCCCGATAAAAATGCTACCTCACTTGTGTGGGTAGGCCTAGTGCCCGTGACAGGAAACAGATCAAATGATATTGTGGAGAAATCAAAATGATCTATCGCAAAATAAACTGGTTTTGCAAGAGGTTCACCAACGTTTTTGGTCCAAGGGTTCCGTAGCCATCTATGGAAACATACCAAACCCAGACATTATTTGAAACTAGACACCAGGGGGTGTCCAAGGAGTTGTCTGGTTTTAAAAAATGTACAGGTTTGCTAGGTGTCCCTAGAAGCTTGCAGAGCTAGGGCCCAAAATCCACAGCTAGGCACATTACAAAAAAAAGGTAAGTTTTCAGTGGAAAAATGCAGCGTGTCTACTTTGGCTTTTGGACCGTTTCCTGTCGCGGGCCCTAGGCCTACCTACAGTTTTCTGTGTTAAAATGCAATGTGTCCACGTTGCCTTTTGGGCCTTTTCCTGTCGAAGGCACTAGGCCTACCCACACAAGTGAGGTACAATTTTTATCATGAGCATTCAGGGAATGCTGGGTGGGTGGACATTTGTGGTGCCCCACAGATTCCAGAATTTCCATCCGAAAAATGTGAGGAAAGGGTATTTATTTAGACACATTTTGAGGTTTGCAAGGCATTCTGGGTAAAAAACACAAGGAGAGAGCCACACAAGTCACCCCATCCTGGATGACTAGCTTTAAAAAATGTACAGGTCTTCTAGGTTTCCCTAGAAACTGAGCTGAACTAGGGCCTAAACTCCACAGCTAGCCACATTGGAAAAAAAGCGTCATTGTTCATTGGAAAAATGTGAGATGTCCATCTAGCTTTTTGGGCTGTTTCCTGTCATGGTCTCTAGGCCTAACCACACAAGTAAGGTACCATTTGTATCAGGAGATCTAGCAGAACACAGAATAGTACAACACGTGTTATTACCAATTGAATTTCTCTGCATTTGTGCCTTCCAAATATAAGACAGTATGTAAAAAAGAAGTCTTTTTGGTACATGCCCTCTAATTCACATGCTAGTATGGGTTCCCAGAAATGTTTTCTTCTTCAGCACTTTGTTTCCCATTTTTCCCTGAAAAACAAAATGTTGTTGCATTTTAGCTAATTTCTAGGTGCCCTCCTGGGAATCCACAAATCCTGGGTACAATTAGATTCTCCAGGCTATTGGGGGAAAAAGACAAAAATGTGGCATGGATACCTTATGTGGAAAAATGCTACGGAGACTAAGCACAAACTACCACAAATAGCCAAAAACAGTCTTGGCGCAGTGGAGGTGGGGTGTATGGGGGCTGACAGCTAAAGGGTTTGCATTGCTTGATTTTCTTTGTAAACACGCACCCAAATAAAGGCCCTAATTACAATGGCAGTTGATTGGACTGCCGACCTTTATCGCATCAATCAGGAGACCGTGCGACAATGAGTCAGCATTTCAATCTTCCCAATCACAATATGACTGTCGTCATGGCAGTCAGAAAGGGCTTTTTTCACTGTGGTTTGTGTTGAGGCCCAGGAAAAGGGCTGCAGAAAGACAGACAGCACTTTGTGCACATCCATGCACCATGTGCCAGGCACCATATGGTACTACATATGCCCAGAGGGCCACTTTGTAGTCGCCCACGGGGGACAGGGGCCCTGATAAGAGCCCCCAAAGTCCCTTTCCAGCTGTCTTTTCATGGCGGTCGGCCCACCATGAAAAGCAGTCAGAAAGGGACAACCTAATCCCTACGGCGGTGCCACTGCAGGCACCACCTCCATTGTAGGGGTAGGATTCTGATCACCGACTGGCGGGATCTTGGACCCTGTCGAAGGCGGCAGTCTTTCCCCCGATCTCTACTGTCTGACCACCTGCATTGAAATGCGGTGGTTGGACCAATGTCTTGAATGTCAGGCAGACAGCCTGTCAGTGGCGGTCCGCCCAACATCGTAATGAGGCCCAAAATCTTTAAATTGATGTGATAGAAGAGTGATTAAGGCATGTGTTTTGAAAGTCAATCACAGGCACTCACAATTACAAGTATATCCTACCAGTGATGGACCTACCTGTGTGTTGACACACACCAATCATGTGTAAAAAAGATAAATAGAAATCAGCGTCTGGCATTTGACCTCGGTCTTTGAATGCAGAGCAAATATAGTGAGATAAGAATCAGATTTACAGGCCTGTTTACAGAAACGATTAAAAGCCTTTATTTAAGCGTATGTTTTGCAATTAATTCACATTAATGTTCCTGCATGCAACATTTGCAGATGTTGTACAAGTAATTTGCATGCATTCACAAGTCAATGTAATTTTGTAACGCAGATCAAAATTAAAAAAAATGCAGTATGTTTAAAGTATTTAACTTAAATTTTCTGGTGCAATATTACATTCAAATTTTGAACACTTGTGAGTTACTTTTACAATATGTGCTTAAAGAAAAACTTTGCATCGCTTGATATTGTTTGTAAACACAACCAAATTAAATCTTTAAATTGAAGTGATATAAGTGTGATTGAGCCACGTGTTTTGAAAGTCAATAGAATGAATTACAAGTGTGTCACCAGTGGCGGCAGCGGCCAATCTAAAGTGGAGGAGTGACCCTGGGAGGGTAAAAGGGGCAGTTAGGGGAATAATAAAAAATAAACAAGCATGGGAGGGTAAAAGGGGCAGTTAGGGGACTAATAAAAAACAAACAAGCATTTGCAATGTCGTGTATTTCTATAGGTTCTGAATCGATCCCCCTATTCCTGACCCTATTCTGGTTAAACTACCTAGCTAGTTAACTAACAGTCAGCCCATGAGGCAAGAAAACCCCCATGATGCAGATACCGTTATCTGACGCAGTCACACTACGGCACAGGAACGTGTTATCTGATTAGGTCATAACGCTTGAGATCTAATGAGACAAGCGACATTCCTCCAGCCCCTGATAAGGCATACGACGTTCTCATAACAAATCAAACCTATGACAACCTGGATAATCCGTGCGGCCATTGTTTTGATTTCACAGAGAACTTTAGTAAAGAATGTGCTAACGAGCAAGTCGTATGACATCTTTATTGACGTACCTATGTCCATCCTTACGTCAATCCCGGCACCTTTAAGGTATAAATATTGCCGACCTTGCCCTATGCAAACACACGCGTGGTGACAAGACGGAGCAGCCATACTTGCCGAAGCCGAGAGCAGAAGCAGACCCCGCAGGCAACAGCCCCGCCTTCCTGACGCGCTGAGAGACGCGCTGCTATCTCAAGCCGAGAGACCCAGCACCGGCGCTTCTGGGCAGCCCTCGCAGGCAGCCTGGAATATCGAGAGCAGAGAAAGAGATACCATTCCTCATTCATCCTAAATTCCAGGTACAGAACTGAATAACCCCTCACAGAGAATTCTTTAGTTATTCACTTGGCAAAAACAAACTTAACTTAAACTGTAACTTTCTATTCCCGCCCACGCATTAGACTTAGGTCAGGTACACGGGTAGGCGTATTTAGAAACACCAGTTGAGTACGTTTAGTCAAATGTATATGTGTATGTAAATATATTTTAATCATTTTAAACATCATATGGCTCAGAAACCATATCAATGTTTTTACAGTATTATTTTATACTATTGCTTCTAATGTATGCACTTTACTTAACAATAAGTATCGCAATAATATCGATCCATTTCTCTTGTACGAGAAAAGAGACTGATCAATAAATAACACCTTTTATTGAACACGCCCGTCTCTTCCTTTTCTCTACATTCTGATGAGACTAAGAATGCACGTACTGACTGAGTAAAATAATTGCCTTGTGCTCACACGACTCTTGAGATTGACTCTTGATTAGGGGAGAGCAAAGTTGTCATGTTCTATGGTTGTCAGAAACTAAATCCCTTCTTGTCTAATCAGGGGAGTTAATCCTTCCTTGAACATTCGAGAAAGTTTCTAGCGAACTCTGAGCTTAGCTGGCAAACCCAAAAATTAAGTCTAGTATCGACAGTAGTAGACCTAGTTAACGTCTGGCCTAGGCCTTTACTGCTGTAGGTACTATTCCAATGCGCAGAGCCTATTGGGAAAATAGGAGCTACACTACATGGCGCCCAACGCGTTTGGAAAGGGCGATAAAACTAACGTAAGACATTTAGAGTAACTCAGTCGTGCTTTCTCACTCAGACCCCTTTTCCCAAATACTCCAAAGACGTCTGGAGTGGGTGAAAGGTTATTATATCCTCCAAAACCTCGCAGGAGGGAACTCCTATGTATGGTTCTTGGTCTAGTCAACGTTGAAGGATAAAACAGTTCCAGAATATTGTGCATCTAATCTCTGTTTCCATAAGAAACCTGATCTGCAAACAAAAATAATACCATCCTGTCAGTAAAATGGGAGACAGTGATGGAGAAAGAGAGGCAATTAGATTAGCTACTGAAATAGCAGATGCTGATGCTACCATGCAAGCAGCAGACGCGGATATAATACTCATTCCGGTCATTAAAAGGAGATCTATAACCTTAAAACTTATAGAAAATGGACTGACACCTAGAGGTGGCACAGTCATATTCGTAATTGAGGCACACGAATATCGGCAGACAGAGGTATACTATACATGGATACATTTTCCAGCAGCAAATGCTGTAACAAAGTACTTCCACTATTACAAAGTAGAGGAACCTCCTGAAACGTACACTCCTTTCGAGGAGGTGGAAGTACCACTCAAATTCCAAGAGCATTTGCTCTTATTTGATGGCGCCCTAATACATAACAATCACATTACAAGGCTCGGTCCTTTAGGAAGACCAGGAGCAACGTGGCCGGTCTTAGCCGGATACACACCACATCCAGACATCGAAAGAATGCCTGCAGCAGAGCTGTTAATACAGCTAAAACAACTACTAAAAATTCACAGACAATTAGTTCAGTATGTAATGCGGACTTCAACAATTCAGCCAGCGATTAAACTTCCACAGCTGACCCCTCACCAGGGGAACACAAATAAAATTACACCACAGAACATCCAATCCTGCCTAGGTAAAGTTCCAGCTAAACGGGAACAGATACCATTCTGGTTGGCACAGAAAATTACCCAAATAGAGGCGGTGTTTCCTGACACCACCCCGCTGGAAAAACACAGGATTCTGACTATATGTCTCCCAATGGGAATCGCACCACACATTGAGGACTGTGACACTTGGGGTACAGTCTTTGCTTCCATCTATACAAAAACGCACGGTGTTCCATCCATTTCGGTAATACCAGATGTGCTAAAACAAATTCAAGATGAATACGGTCCAGAACCTGCTTTAACTCTTGGTATGAAATTACTGAAAGACTTCAAGCAGGTCTCGGCTATATTATTAGCCAACATAAAAGGTGAAGCAGCAAACGTGGCGATCCGCCAGAGGTTAAAAGAGACAGATATAGCAGACCAACCAGCTGAAATTGCCAGAATCATAGAAAAATCCTATGAAGAACTAGGCAGAGATAGTCTAGGTGGAATACCAGTAAAACCGCAACTGACTACAAGTCCAGAAAAAATGTTTTTTAATAATAATAATAATTCACCAAAAAAGAACTGGGATGGAAATAAACAATCCAATCCTAAAGAAAAGAAATTCCAGTCCAGAGGAAGGTCTCCTAGGCGTAGAGAGAAATCTCCAAACCCGAGACAAAGGTCAACCCAGAGTGACCCCTCTGGGAATAGATATAACCTTAGAAATAGGGATAATATTAAAAAACCTGATAGATATCAAGACATTGATACACGTCCCTCTCAATCTTTTCAGAATTCCTCGCAGAAATCGGAAAGAAGAGGACGATCAGAAGAGCACGCCAAGTCCAAAGACAAGGAACCTGCTCAACTGAAAAAGAAATCACAATTTCCAAAAAAGAAGGTAGCCAGTATCAAGGTAGTTAAAAATGCCGAGAATACTGAGGACACAACTGAAAAACGGAGAGTGGGCTCAGACAATGCTAGACAGCGCAGCAGAGGTGAGCATAGCTCGCAAAGTCCTTATGAATCATCTGGAGACAGTGGACACGAATGAATACCTTCAAGTGGAAACTGCAGATACCAGAGTTAACAAGCCCCACAAAATATACGAGATAACATTACGTATAGAGGGAGATAAGACTAGGAAAATTAGGGGACTATTTTGGGATAACCTCTCCAAAGGCTATGACATCCTTCTAGCTGAAAAAGACTGGCCACCAGAGTTTGTCAGGGAGTGCCCTCATGGCGAAGAAGTAATTATGCCTGCCTTCTCGAATCAAATACCGATTCATAAAAAATATACACTTGCTAGAAAGTGGGCAGTGGCCTTAGCACCTGCTTTATATAAAAATCATGTAGGATGGGATGAGGATTCTCCTCCTCACAAAGTCCAGTTAAAATCACAACCAACTGCACAAAGGCAGTACCCAATTAAGCAAGAAGCTAAAAAACAAGTAAATGAAATACTAGATCAGCTAGAATACCAGGGGGTGATTGAAACTTGCACCGCACAAATGAACAATCCTTTGTTTCCGGTCGCCAAACCAGACAACTCATATCGTCTAGTTTTGGATTACCGACACCTTAACACATGTTGCAAAACCTTTGCAGTGCAAAACTCACACAGTGCTGCACTAATGAATAACATAGTGCGCAAAAAATACAAAACAACCTTGGACATCTCCAACGGATTCTTTTGTCAAAACATAGCACCAGAGAGCAGATATTTAACAGCTTTCTCAGTAAATGGCACTCAAAAACAATTCTGTCGGTTAGCCCAGGGGTACAAGAACAGCCCGGGGGTATTCTCAGCGAGAGTAACAGAATTACTACAACTATATGATGATGAAGCATTATCTTATGTCGATGACATTTACTTAACAGATGATGACTTGGAGACTCACTTGAAAAGAGTGAACACCATAATACTTGGGTTCGCTGCAGAGGGTTACAAATTCAACTTCAAAAAATCCAGAATTGCCCATCTAAAAGTTCTATACGAAGGATATGAATTATCAAGTATAGCCTGGTTGACAATTTTTTGAGAACTAGAAGAATTGGAAAATCTAAAATATGAAAAGACGTATCCTCTGCCAATCGACATTCTGCCTCTACGACATTACGCCTGTGTAATATATACAGACGGACATGCTCAACCCTCAGTTTGGGGAGAACATGCATACAATCCCACATGTGAGATTACAAAAGAAGTGTGGCGCGGAGGTAAACTAAGACCTCTATTAACAAAGACACACTCAGTAGAAACCAATTCAGAACAACAAACTGAAATATTAGCTTTGAAAATGGCGCTAGATAATGCGGATCGCGAATTCCCGACACTTATAGTGTCAGATTCATATTACTGCGTCAAAGCATATAACAAGGATTTGCAGACATGGATTCAGAACGGTTACAAAGATGACACAGATGCACCAATAAAGCAGAGACTGCTCTGGGAACAAGTAGCTCTTTTGAAAAAAGAACTACCAAAGACTCACGTGACACACTCACTGAGTCACCAGCGTGATGGCGTTCACGTTGTAGGGAATTCATTGGCTGAAACAGCCGCAGCGGCAGCCAGTAAACCGGCTCCCGTAGATCGAAAAAAGCGTACATTAAAATACATTGACGGCGAAACATTGCTGGCGGTGAAAACGTCATCAAAAGGCGACTGCTCAGCGTTACCGATCAATTATCCACTCAATTATACATACATAATCGATGCAAACTCCGTCCCTTTTGCTCGAATCCCTGGAGTGGGGGATAGAGTGATTCCAAACATGGACAGGAGAAACTTGTTAATCGCAGACGCACACATGGGCGAGGGTCACAGACACCTTAAATTAAAAGATTCTCTGGAAGAATTACAATCACGGTACTGGTGGCCAGGCATGAGCCTGCACTACACCATGTTTGTAAAAAACTGCCCAAACTGCAACAGAGATCGCAGTGGGGAGAGAAGCAGTTTAATACCTCGTCGTATCAAGGCAGATAATATTACCAACAAAAAGAATGGCTTGCGATTAACATATACAGGCTAGTTTCCACTTATAATGTAGATCACCAGCACTTGGCTGACGTCCGGACTATTATACAAGATTTGCGAGTCTAAATGGCATATACGCTAAGAGCATGCTACGTTCGACCATTTTTTTTTTCTCCACTCAGGCAATCCAGCCTGGGGGGGAAAGAATGGCCAAATGAGCACAGCCCAGCGGGATTCTTCTCACTTCCTTCCTGAGGGTATGGGACGGTGTAAAGAAAAAACCAAGGCAGAAAGCAATCTATAAAAGAAAGGATATTAGGTTCGGGAGCTGGGTGGGTCAAACATCTAATAAGTGTCCAACATAGTCTAAATAACTTGCCAAGAAATTCTCTGAAGGGATTCAGTCCGTACGAATTATTATTCGGAACTAGGATGTTGATCTCTGACCTTGATAGTCAGACTTCAGTGGTAATAGAAAAAACCTTTGATGTCAAAGACCGTTTGGCTATTTTGCAGGACTTAAACAAAACAAGAAAAGACCTGAGCAACATACAGTTGAAACAACAGCCAACGACCACTGAAGATTCACCACCTGTCCCAGCAAGACCTGTCTGGATTCCAAAAGTCGGGGATCTAGTCAGGGAGAAGATCGCGGTAAAGAAGGAATTTGGGCCTTCTTACAGAAAAGCAGTTCCTGTCTTGTCTGTCAACGGGACAAGATCAGTTGTACTACCGCCACTTGCTGGAAAAAAGGAGAACCGAGTTGTATCCATCGACCTGGTAAAACCACAACATGTGGCCGATAACAAACAGTAGGCCAAGTGGACTCCCAATAAGTAGCAGAACACCAAGGTTTGCTACCAGTACAGAGGTCCTATCAAAGAGGCTCATCACATTCGAAACGCCTACAGAAGAACAACAAGGACTATGCAACAATGCAATAGAACTAAGACCTCTGAAAACCCAAATAAAGACATTTAGCAGAGAGACACCAATCTATACTGAAGTACCAAGTGAAAATGCAAAAAACAAAAATCCTGAACCAATTGGAACAATTGATAGAACTGCATCTGGTTACTTCATCAACTTCGATGATTCCTCTGACGGCTTCAGTGAACAAAAGACACAGCCATCATCAAAATCCTTTAAAGACAAAGCAAAGGAACTTTTGAAACAACTAAAAGAAACATATCTGATTTCTCCATGGATTGAATTTTGGGTGGGTTTTGGTGCATTTATCCTCATACTTTGGCTCATCATGGTATTTACCTTGGGACGCTTCATTGAGGGAAAATATGCTAAAATGGACACAGCAAGTCAGAACATCAACTTGGTCCTCAAACCACACACATCTTCACACGTCGAGAAACGCGAACTTTCTTCAGAACTTTCTTCAGCCAACTTCACAGCAATTCCAATACCTGGTGGGGTAGCCTGGGACAACACTGACTATGAAATTTATGGTCCGGTCGAGATCCTGAAATATCCACACCAAATCAAGATCTCCTTGAGTGATTTTGCAAAACCAAACTCATTTGCTGATGATTGGGACTTTGAAAGTATAAATAATATGATGTCTGACTTAGTAATGTCTGCTAAATTTACAAAACATGATTATTTGCAGGGTTCTACAAATTATGATAGTATGTATTGCTATAACCATTATGGTAACCATTTCTTGCATAAATCTGCACAACCTAGAAATGTTTTAAATTATAATCAATGGGAACATTGTGCTACACCTCCAAAAGGGAGCTCTAGAACCGTTTATGACAAATATTCATATTTTTCAGGTTTTAACATAACTAATGCTGAAACATTTTATTACAAATTGTCAAACAAGACAGGGATGAAAACCATGATAACCAACACAAAATTGATTTATTCTGATTCGTTCTTTGAAAAAATGAATACTTTTGGATTTGATTATTGGGACAAAAATGTTGATTTGAAAAGTGTTTGGGGTACAAAAGAATGGCAAGTACAGGGTTTAGAAGCTTTGTTTAGAGCCTGCATGATCCCAGAACAAATGATATTTTTAAATGACACTGTTCAACAAACCACCTGTCTTGGCTTAGCCAAAATCAAAGATTTAAATAACCTGTCTATTCCAAAGCCAACAATGTTTAGCAATAGCTCTGAAACAGATGAAGAAATAGACATAAACCATATACTTAACCAAAACAGAACACATCCTGATTGGAAACAATGGTTGATCTGGCCCACAGATACAAATAACTGTCAAGATAGATTCCTGAATAAAACACAGGGTTTCAAAATGACCAGGCCAGACCCTAGATATCCCCAAAGACATCACCCAGGGATAATAACAACCTACAGTGTGGGCAAATTATGCCTTCAATGGCTACAAACTTCCACACTGCCTGAAATTAAGCAACACCTAACTTTACTTACTGATGGTGCTGACTTGCGTGATTTCATACTGGGACCACGCAAACAGCGTCATAAGCGTTTCATAGCAGCCTCTGTATATGCAGCATACAATGAGGCCTGGAAGGTTACTCAAATTGAGACAGCAGAGAGAATACGTGAAATTGATCGTATTAATTTGGAAAAATCACTTTCTGTAGTGGACAATGGGTTAATGACTCTGTCCTCCAGAATTTTTTCATTGGACAGCATTGTGTCTTCAGCAATCGATATATTATCGCAAGACTTACTGTTATTACAACATGGTCAGTCACAATTGCGTTCTATTGTACAGCTTGGCTGGACGTTACAAAATCTGCGTTCAGGCTACGTGCCTTGGCGTTTAATCAACACAACGTCACTATTCCAAATCTTTAACCTTACTGATAGACAAATCGGTATGGCGCAGAAGGGTGCTGATTATACAATCTTGAGCATTGAAAAACTAGAAAGATTACCAATGACAATGTCAGAACGACCTGTCAGTGAATGGATAATCCACGGAATCATAAATATTCCAATCTCAACCTTCAGGTTTCAATACTGCCAAAAATATATACAGGCTGGCATGTACGAGAAATTGGGAAAGGGGTACCTTAAAACAACTTGGAACCTGCCCTATTCACATGCATGTATCAGTAACAAAGGACAGAAAGTGTTTCTTAGTGGCAACAATTGTGCTATGTCACTAAGCGGCACACTTCTGTGTAACGGTATTAGTTTGCACGGAGCCTGTGAAGGGAATTCATACAACCTTTCATGTCACCAGCAAGGCGCACCTGCAACTGAAATAGAACCATTCTTTCAAAGACTCTATAATGGGAGTTACATTCTTATTGTAGACCACAGATGTTGTAGTCTTATGCCCGGGACTCCTTATCTCGTCACTACGACGGCGAAGGTCAAGTGCTGTGGACGTTCTTTGTTCCCCAGCTCCTTTCCAGACAGGGAGGCAAGGGCATGGCCCGGTTTGAAAATTACTTCTATTCGAATAGATACTTTAAGCAGAATGAAAACAGTGCTTCTTTAGACGCCTACAAGGCTCACGTCATCTAAAGAAACGTATGATCTACAAGTCGCAAGGACGACTGCAGAGATACATACATTATTATCAACTAATTCCCCCGTACATTTCGCGGAAATCCTGAGCGAAATCTTAAATATTTCTGATACCACTGGGGTCTCAAAGGTATTTAAGACAGTATTTTCGATGGCATTAACACCATTCAAAGCCATACTGGGTATTTTTCCAGATTTCGTCCATTCGATTTTTGGCGGACTTCCCCTGATCCTAGGACTAATTGCAGGAATCCTATTCCTAGTCCTTATTTTCCGTTATGGCAACCCATGTCACAGATCAAACTCTCGCGACAATGGAAGATACGATCCTAGCCATTGGATACCGGGACCGGATATCAAAAATCCTGGGACTCTCCCGGCTTAGAGACCTAAATATGACTTGGTTTCTATCATTTCGACCAATGTGGCAAAGGTGTGTTTTACCTGTACTAAGGTGTCTGCTATGCGGAGAAGAATGCGTGTTAGACACCTGTCTGACGCTACAATCGGATGCGCCGGTGGATGCAGATACACTGTTGGTTCCTACCAAAGTTCACGCACTGTGCTGCCCTCAAAGGCTGCCAATTCTGATGACGGCATTCCTGGAATCTTCACCACTGCGATTGAAGAGTAGTGAAGTTCAAGATGAAAGCAGCATCGAACAGGTACGACCTTCTGTCAGCAATGCAAATCAGAATGTCAATGGAGACAATCATGCGCACGAATGCATGGTTACCCCTATTTCCGACTTAGAGGAACTTTCCCATGAAGCTGTTGACAGTTTTTTCGAAAGCCTGAATGATATGATGTTCTCTCCGGAACAGAAATAGAGACTTTTGAGTAAACTCGCACACGGCGTTCCCTGAATTCGGCCTTCAACTTTAAAAATAAAGTCACATGAACAATTACAATCCAGTTCACGGACAGCAACCTTTTTCAGCAAGCCCTTAAAATATTTTTCTATATATTTTTTCCCCGGGACACTGATCTTCTGCTTGAAGTAAGAAACTATTCCTAGAGAACTAAGATTTCTATTTTTAGATACTTTATATAGACTTTAGCTGCCCGCTGGTATGTTCACAAAATATATTATGTGATGAAATGGTTTCGACTTTTCTTTCTGTATAGCCATATTAAGAGCCATTTCATGTGTATTTCTCATATACCAACAAGCAATAATGCATAAAATGCGTGCTTACTTTTGCATTTAATTCATAGCTTAAGTGCATACAATATATGACTGCAATTTTTCAGTATATTTGAAAATTTCAAAATGCATTTATGTATTTTGGGGTGGTAAGGTATACACTATACTCTACACTATACTCTATAGTATGTTGTACTATGTTATACTATGCATGGATTAGTAGATATGACCATAGTTAGCGTGGAGTGGGTGTCGTGTATTTCTATAGGTTCTGAATCGATCCCCCTATTCCTGACCCTATTCTGGTTAAACTACCTAGCTAGTTAACTAACAGTCAGCCCATGAGGCAAGAAAACCCCCATGATGCAGATACCGTTATCTGACGCAGTCACACTACGGCACAGGAACGTGTTATCTGATTAGGTCATAACGCTTGAGATCTAATGAGACAAGCGACATTCCTCCAGCCCCTGATAAGGCATACGACGTTCTCATAACAAATCAAACCTATGACAACCTGGATAATCCGTGCGGCCATTGTTTTGATTTCACAGAGAACTTTAGTAAAGAATGTGCTAACGAGCAAGTCGTATGACATCTTTATTGACGTACCTATGTCCATCCTTACGTCAATCCCGGCACCTTTAAGGTATAAATATTGCCGACCTTGCCCTATGCAAACACACGCGTGGTGACAAGACGGAGCAGCCATACTTGCCGAAGCCGAGAGCAGAAGCAGACCCCGCAGGCAACAGCCCCGCCTTCCTGACGCGCTGAGAGACGCGCTGCTATCTCAAGCCGAGAGACCCAGCACCGGCGCTTCTGGGCAGCCCTCGCAGGCAGCCTGGAATATCGAGAGCAGAGAAAGAGATACCATTCCTCATTCATCCTAAATTCCAGGTACAGAACTGAATAACCCCTCACAGAGAATTCTTTAGTTATTCACTTGGCAAAAACAAACTTAACTTAAACTGTAACTTTCTATTCCCGCCCACGCATTAGACTTAGGTCAGGTACACGGGGTAGGCGTATTTAGAAACACCAGTTGAGTACGTTTAGTCAAATGTATATGTGTATGTAAATATATTTTAATCATTTTAAACATCATATGGCTCAGAAACCATATCAATGTTTTTACAGTATTATTTTATACTATTGCTTCTAATGTATGCACTTTACTTAACAATAAGTATCGCAATAATATCGATCCATTTCTCTTGTACGAGAAAAGAGACTGATCAATAAATAACACCTTTTATTGAACACGCCCGTCTCTTCCTTTTCTCTACATTCTGATGAGACTAAGAATGCACGTACTGACTGAGTAAAATAATTGCCTTGTGCTCACACGACTCTTGAGATTGACTCTTGATTAGGGGAGAGCAAAGTTGTCATGTTCTATGGTTGTCAGAAACTAAATCCCTTCTTGTCTAATCAGGGGAGTTAATCCTTCCTTGAACATTCGAGAAAGTTTCTAGCGAACTCTGAGCTTAGCTGGCAAACCCAAAAATTAAGTCTAGTATCGACAGTAGTAGACCTAGTTAACGTCTGGCCTAGGCCTTTACTGCTGTAGGTACTATTCCAATGCGCAGAGCCTATTGGGAAAATAGGAGCTACACTACAGCAATGCAATAGGTCTCGCATTTGTGAGAGTTTAAGCTATTGGCATTGTGAATTCCGATGCTTTTATTTATCTGTTTTTATAATTAACAAATAAATAAAAGGCATTGTGATTTACAATTCCAATAGCTCAAACTCTTGTAAATGCGAGACCTATTTCATTTCAAAGAAGCGAAAGTGAAAGCACGCATGGCACGCTGAATGTTGCAGCAAAGCATGTGGTGCCTGCAGTAGGAGAAACTCATTAAAGTAAAATAGTGCTTATAGACTAAATAAGACTTACATGTCGGCTACTTGTTATCAATATAAGCAGGAACCCAGCAACTACAATCTAAATAATTTAAAAAAATACTGAAAGTCAACATGGTCTCCCATCCCTCCCCAAAAACCTTTGAAAGACTCATTATGTAGATACAATAGCATCTAGTAGAATGCCCTGCAGAGTGTTTCTGAATAACCTGAAAAAGGAAATCGGCTGCATTCTGATACCTGAAAATGTGACACCTTATTGAACCTTTTTGCTTTAAACAATATTTGTATAAATGTACCCAATGCAAGGGTTAATCTGACCTAATTAAATCGTCGGCCTTAACCTCTCACTAAAAAAGAAAGACTAAACTAACATGCATCCTTTGTTTTGTTTAGAAACTGATCCAGACAACCAACGTATACAATTTATAGTGCATCATGGGAGTAAGAGGTGGATTTTCACTAGTGGCATGATATGTGGTGGACTTGATGCATGACTGAGATGTTTCTGGCTTGAGTTTGAAAGCACTTTTTACGGCTGATCACGTCTTTTCGCTGTTTTAGAATCATTGGGTGTTTTTGTCTTTGTGTATGCTAAAGATGCTAAAGACCAGCACCTTGAGACCCTTGACAGGGAGGAGCCACACTTTACAAGCCCCTGATTGATTGATTGAAAGATTGCTTTCAGTAGAGGCTTCCAGTTATTGTGTATATCCTTTCATGTCTGGGTTTTATTGCTGCTTCTGTATCATTATCATCATTTGTCACAACAGCTAACCTGAGTCTTCTGCCTCTCATTAACTAATGTATCTTTTTTAGATCAAATTCTGTAACTAAAATGCAATATTATACTATTATTTCATAGATACCCCTGATGCTATATGTTAATAGATACTTGATGAAGTGCAACGACTCGCCCCCGAAGGGGCATCTCGGCGCATCAAGCATCCAATGTTTCTAAAACAGTGAAAAGGTGCGATCAGCCGTAAAAAGTGCTTCCAAATTCCAGCCAGAAACATCAGTCATGCATCAAGTGCACTATATATCGTGCTGCAAGTGAAAAGCCACCTCATACTCCCATGATGCACCATAAATTGGTCACTTTAACTGTCTGGATCAAAATTCACGGCCGGAAGGCATTCAAGAAATCCAACGTAGTGCATCCAATAACTAGTGTACGACTGAGGGACTCGTCTAGTACGACCCTTTCTCCTATGAATTAATGGAACTTAAGTTAACAGACTATACGACTTCAAAAAGACAAAAGTGACAAGTGACAGAACCAGTGGACTTAGTTTATCATGAGAAAGGAGGTCATGCTATTCTCTGTCTGCAACTAAGTGGTTGGTATAGCCAGTGTGCACATATTATACTATTGTTTCGTAGTTTCCCCTGATGAAGGGTGTCCACACACGAAATGCTTTGGTTTTTCGTTTATCAAGTCACTGAACTCACAACTTCTACATCGTTTGTGGATATCCACAAAAGTGGATTTCCATTAAGGCTTCTGTAACAGTCAATAAATAAATAAATATGTTGTTCTAACATATTGTGTTCAATTGAAATTAATTTGATACGAAAAGATTGTTGACATTGTAAAAAATGTATTGAATCTAGCCTAAGGGCTTTATGGTTGTAGCACTCTGTCTTTAGTTAACCGTTCAGTTACTGGATTCTTACGGTGGTTTCACAGGAACAGGCAGGCTCTGTTACAAATTAGCACACCTACTTTGATTAACTTGACTAGTTTTGAGTGCATGGCACAATATTGGTTACAAGAAGTGTGATTTAGCCATGTGTTTTGAAAGCCAATCACTGGCACTCAGAATTACCAGTATTACATACCAATGCCAGACGAGTGTTGAAGTACACCAATCATATGTAAAATAGCCCTTGGCAAACAGCATCCAGCATATAACCTCGATCTTTGAATGCACAAATGTGATGAGACAAGAACAAGATTGGCAGGCCTGTTTACAGAGGAGCTTGGAGCTGCTGAGGAAAACACGAGCGCATATGTTAAGTGCTTTTTAAGAAAGAAAAAAGTAGTTCCTGAAACAGATCCTAAAATGGAAGCTTTGGAGGGATAGTGTAATTGGCTAATGCTCTCAGGGAGGGTTAACCAAGGGAAGAGACATGACAAATGCATGCAATGGACAAATGGGGAGAAAGAATATGAGAGCGGCAATGAAGACCACAAATGGGAAGCCTATCATTGGGTTGAAGCCTACAAAGTATATACAACATGTCTCTTTGAGACAGCGCATGCACAATCTAGCCGGTACCTAAAAAGAGAGAAAGCCTGCAAATGTACACAACTATTGGGATTTGCCTTTAACATGTCTAGAGTTCTCAAAAGTCAGTGAAATGCAGAGAACCTGCACATGACCACCTGAACCTGTCAAAAGGTCAATCAGTGATCATGTAAATTAAACTGTTTCCCAAATGTAATCACTGAGTAAAATTAGGCATCTTTAGTGAAAGAATGTTTGGATTGGTTTCTGGTACTCTCTAATACATGGAGTCCTATTGTAGGGTTGTGTGTTCCTGGTGCAGTACTCTGAACTGCTATACTTCTAATTGATTTTGGAGTGCCTGGCATGTTTTCCAACCTCAGAAGACTCTTGTCACAAGTCATCAAAGATGGGCCCCGGTTAGTTTTGTAACACAGATGATTCAATTGGTTGTTTGTAGAAGCGGTCTATTGTCGTGGGGTGCACAGTTTTTTACCTGCATTCTTAAGTGAAACTGTTCTCTGCCTGATAAAGTTGGCTTTGCCTGTTTTGACTGTGCCCTCTCTTTATTCCCCAAAGTGAAAGAAGCACATGTGAAGTAATGCTTTGGTGGATGTGGGCTGGGTGCTCCAGGCTGAGAACCACCCTGAATGTGTACACACTCAGGATTGAGGGTGTTCCATAGTGATTGTGGTAGTCTGAAAGGATGCTGTCTCCTTTTGTCTCATGCCCGAGCCAGTGTAAGCTCAATGTTAGGTGTCGGGTTGCGGTGTATCACCCTCTTCAGTCGATGAGTATGTTTCAGCCCGTTTCAGTAGTAAGCCTTTGGTCCCGAAGAGGATTTGCATGAACAAGACCATAGCAAAGGGCATGGCCACAACTTCCCTATGAA
The DNA here is from genome assembly GCF_964261635.1 of Lissotriton helveticus. Taxonomy (NCBI): domain Eukaryota; kingdom Metazoa; phylum Chordata; class Amphibia; order Caudata; family Salamandridae; genus Lissotriton; species Lissotriton helveticus. The sequence goes on along the minus strand of NC_136065.1, from coordinate 1,317,706,265 downwards.
GAACAGTTTCCTGCTCTTACTACACATCTTGTGTTAGACTGTGGCAAGGTAACAAGCTAAATGCCTTGATTGGCTAGAAACTGTCTGGACCTGATCCACGTCTGTAGTGGACATAACTGGAATTCCTACCAAGGAACCCGGAGCAACTGCTCACCTTTTTGGAATACGGTTTCCACTGAGGACCTGCAAAACACCGACAGTGAAATGCATTTGGACAAAGTGGATCACATCTCCTAAAAGTTAGAGTGAAACCAAACTTTTAATCTGTGTGGTTTTATGGATTTAGCCCAACTTCCACTATTTGTGAATTTAACTCACACAACAGTATATTTATTGTACATTTGTTATCTACTAAATGTATTTAATGTTCTACCCAACTCTGCATTCCAAGAACTCTTCTTGGCTGTTGTGTCATGTCCTACTCATGAGGATGGTTGCATTCAGGGTAGAGCTCTGCAATGCATAAAAATCACATAGAACGTCTGGCAGGTGTCACATGACACACATTGTCTTACGTGAAAACACATCAGGACTGTCAGGTTTGTGAAATGAAGAGCAAGACGCTATATGGCTATGGCATCAGGGACTTTAAACATTTTACCCCTGTATGTTGATTTCTGTAAAGAAGGTACATGGCAGTGCATTGAGCTTGCAGGAGTATCTGTATCCTGGGCAACTCTCTTCACAGTGTCCATATGACAAACTCTAGTTATTTTCCATTAAGGATAAGATTTGTCTGCAAGAGATGTGTCTTAAACGTCTTCCTGAAGTGAAGGACTAAATTCACTTATAGGATCAGTATTGGGATAGTGTATCAGATCTTTAGTGCATAGCTTGAGATGTGTGAGCATTCCTTGCAGCATTGCTGCATTTTGAGCCTTGTAAAGTCCTGACTACTTGAGCTGTGTTCTCAGCTGGTGAGCAGGATCTTATTTGCAAGGTATTGTTGTGAGTTGAATGCTATGACCTTAAAGACTATGGCCCCTTGCTTGAATGAAACATAGGTAGGGCACTATTTGGTTATAGAAATGGTGAAGCACAGGTGTGATTTGGTAAATCAATTGGCGCCGTCTTCGTGGGATAGGACTATGATCTTGATAGGTGATTTGATATTAAGTACATCAGCATGACTCTGCAAATAAGGACACTCTACAAGGCTGACTGGGTTTTTTGATGAGGATGCTCTCGCGCCGTCCCAAGTTTACCAGAGAGTCTTTCTCTAAACCTTGGTTTTTGCCTGAGCTCAAAGTTTTGAAACATGAGTTTAAGATACTGGAGAGGGCCTGGCGGTCTAGCAGCTATTGTTCTGCTGCTAAACATGCACTTAGAATGAAACAAAAAAGCTATTATACGGTGATAGCTTAAGCTAAAGGGCGGTACTTTTCTTTGCATATTGAACCAAGCCAATAACAATGTTAAAGAAATGTTTTCCATTGTGCAGAGCTTTATGTCTCCGAGTGCTCACGCACGTTTTGCTCCAGTCTCTGAGCCTTGGTGCAATACACTTGCTAAGTTCTTTTTGGATAAGATTTGTGGCATTCAGACTGCTCTCTCTTCGTGTCTTACTTCACCCATGGCCCTCCCTCCTCTATTGCCTTTAGTTGGCTCTTCCAACTTTCTGTCAACTTTCTCGCCAGTGGATCTGCCCAGAACTCTCAAAATTTTGAAAGGCTTAAAATCAGGTTCACCCTCCAATCTCTGTGCGGCCAGACTTTTGGCTTCATCTGCAGATATCAATCCTGAAGTCAATAAGATCATTAATATCTCTTTGCAGGGTGCTTTGGTTCAGACAATCTGGAAGCAAGCTAAAATGCTCCCCCTCTTGAAGAAGCCTACTTTAGATCCAATGGCCCCTGGAAATTACCGCCCTATCTCTCTCCTACCTAGCTTGGCTAAGGTATGTGAGAAGGTGGTTACAAATCAACTCACTGAGTATGTCGAGGCCATGGGTCTGCTCCATCTGGCTCAGTCTGGATTCCGAGCCTCGTTTAGCACGGAGTCCGCTCTCTTGGAGGTGTTGGAGGTTATTCGGGACTGCTTGGATGCCGGCAGGAGGGTGGCTTTGGTTATGCTTGACCTCTCAGCGGCATTCGATACGGTGCCCCACTCCCTGCTTCTTGACCGTCTCTTGGAGATTGGCATATCAGGGTTAGCCTTGGGCTGGATCAGGTCTTTTCTTGATGGCCGCTCACAGCAAGTCTGGCTGCCACCTTGCGCCTCTGCTTCCCAGGCGATGGCCACTGGCGTCCCACAGGGGTCATCCCTTAGCCCCCTCTTGTTTCATATCTATGTCACCCCGCTGGTTTATTTAGCGGAAACATTAGGGGCTAAGGTGATGGCCTATGCGGACGACACCCAGCTGTTATTCACCTGGGAAAAGGATGACGATTCGGTCTCCTCTGCTCATCAGTGTCTCTCCTCCGTCTTTCATTGGCTTGCTCAGGCACAGCTCAAATGTAACAAGTAGAAATCCGAGATACTCTTGTTCGGTAAATTTCCAGCAAACTTTAGAGAGAAACTTTGGTCCCCAGGTTCTCCTCTGCCTAGTACGATGGTAGGCTATGCTAAGAATCTGGGGGTATGGTTTGAGAAGAACCTGACCTTCGCAATCCATGTTAAGAAGCTGGTCGGGTCCAGTTTTGGCATCTTGAAAATATTGAAGACGTTTCTTCCTTTCCTTCCAAAGTTGGCCAAGGAAACTGTTGTTCGTGCCCTGATCCTTTCCCGCATGGATTACCCCAATGCATTGTACGCTGGCATTCCGAGCTATCTTGTGAACAAACTTCCGATAGTGTAAAACTCGGCGGCCAGGCTCCTGCTGGGTCTCACAAGCAGGAGCAGTGTGCACTCTCATCTGCGCTCTTTGCATTGGCTTCCGTTGGAGGCTCGAATAAAATAAAAAATTCTGACTATTGCCCATAGTGCTCTTTACGGCTGGGCGCCCACCTATATCCAGAAGAGATTTTCCTTTTACGTCCCGGGGAGACAGTTACACTCCTCCTCACAACGGTTAGCGCAGACCCCTCGGTTCAACCAACAAAGGCTTGGCGGGAGCTTCGTTTTGCGCAAAGCCGCGTTAGCATGGAACACCCTCCCACTGGCCTTACGTAGCATCCAAGATCTTGTGACTTTTAAGAAAAAGCTCAAAACTTTTCTCTTTTAGTTAATTATTTGACTTTCTACCTGTTCTCTGGCTCGACGGTGGCACACTCCTCGGAGTAGCTGTGCGCGTTATAAATTGAATAAATAAATAAATAAGTGACTTGCCATACTAAATGACAAGAGGTTTGAAGTCACTAAGTAATAAACTTTCAAGATTTCCGTCTTCCTCTTTTTTTTATAGTCTTTAATATAAAAAGACAATCATTTCATTAACACATTTAGCTATCCAAAATTACAGATCCTCCCTGAGCACACTTAAGTGGATACAATTCAAAATCCAACGGATGATAATTTAATCATTGAAAGTCTAAATTATTTCAAAAAATAGATACAGCCATGTAACAAGTCCTTCTTCATTTAATCGTTCTTGTATCAAAGTTCAGAGAAAAATCCTTCTTCATTTAACCAATCCTTTAATGTGCCAAAATTTGTAGATATATCCAATACTATTTTTCCTTTCAATTGTCAAATAATCCAAAAGCGCAGTGCACACATGACTTCATCAGGGCTGCAACCCAAAATAAATAATATCAACATAATACTCTTTACATATACATCTGTATTTGAAACATTATAGGATTTCTATCAGGATCAAGAGTCAAGCCAAGAAGAAGGATCAAGTAAAAAGTCCCAAATCACCATGAGTGAAAGTATAGAGATTGTAGCAGACACAAACGTTAAACCAATAAGGTCACTAAAATCCCCTTAGTGCACACGGAATTCGAGAGGTGAACGTAAAGTAATTGAGTTAAAAATAAATTACCTTTCAAATGATGACCCTTAAGTTCCTATCACTAATGATCCTACATGTGCATGCCAAACAGTCCTCAGTAAGAAAAACAATGTATCCATAAGTCTTTGTCATTATTCTTAAACTTCTAACGGATGAAGTAAATACCAAATGCTATCCTCTAAATAGATAAACATTCCTCTCCAATAATTCATAATATATTCCTCTCAATTATCATGTTATTCAAAAAGAACGCCTCCAACAAAGCAGAAAAATCCATTATCCAAGACAGGCGCTGTCAGTCAATTGAGTATTCATTGAGATACTATCTCCACATAAACAATAGGTACATTCTCCTCCCCTAACGTAAAACGGGTGTTCACACTATTCTAAACATGTAATTAAAAGTCCTAGTTAGTTATACCCACAAGTCAGCCACAACACACAGCTTACCTGTGTATTATTTTCGACATGTATTCGAAAAAATTAAATGCCCTTGTTGGTATCTGTTAGCTTATCAGTAATTGTTCTTTATTCCTGTAGGGGTAAGAATATATATCCCATTCGTAATTCTGGCATCCCCAAAACCAATAAATAAAGAAATACCTCATTGTCATTGATCCCCCTTTCTCACCTGGGTTGTCCCGAAAACGTGTCTCATCACGAGTACGTGATCTACAATAAATATATATAATTTAATATAGTATAACTCGCAGTCCGTCTCTACATGAGGTTTAAGTCCCCACATATTGAGAAATCTGGTATCTTAACTCACCCTCTCCGACGTGTCCGTCCTCACCACACAGTCAGTTTCATCTTGTGTACTACTTGAGTGCCATTTTGACTTCTATATATACAGCTTTGCGTCGTGGGCGCCATATTTGAACATGTTTATAAGTCACTCAAATCTAAACTCCTCATTCTATTAATCTCTAATTAATCTATTATTAGAGACTCTACGATTTCTATATTTATTGGGATCTTGTACTTAATTATCTCGAATATCTAGTGGCTATTTTGTGCTTACATGCGGTGTACACATGTGAATAAATCGCCGCCCATCATTCGTTACTATGCTAATTAAGACCATCCATCACCACTCTGGTCTCCTATCGCGGCGGTAATGGCAAATTCCAATAATGCCGAACATTTGATTGCCTGTCAATCCCTCAACAAAAATAAATATAAATAGCACAAGTTAGTTCAAAATTAATTCCTTTCATCCATGAATTAATAAAACAAAACCGTATTTTACCATCAGCCGGTTTCGAACCTGCGATCTCCGCCATAGAAGGGTAGCTCGTAACCGTTGAGCCAAATATTTCTTGCACACCCCCACCTAACCTCTCCAGGTTATCACTTAGGAATGTCCAACCATCCCTGTCTGTATTCTTAATCATACATATTAAAAGTAAAGTGAGGAAGAAAAGCCACCACCAAGTAAATCTATCGGTGAAAGATCTAGGATTGGAATAGAGCAAAAGGAACATATTTTTAACAGGTATACTCAATCAATAGTAAGGGCATATACAAAAAATAGGTAATAATTGAGTGTATAATATACACTCCAACATAAATAATCTTCATTCCTGATAGTGATATTCTGTTAATAAACAACATTTCCCTCAGTTTACCATTAACCTAGCAACATTAGATATATTCATATTCATTTACCATCTTAAAACATTTACAGACGGTCTGATACTTGTATCTATCACATTGAACATTTTGTCTTATAACAACTTCCATCTTTTTATCACAGGCATAATTGAAATATACTAGTGAATCACAAATATAAGTTTTCACCTACATACCCCACATATTTCGACACTTCCCATCCTCTGTATGTAAACATTTATATACAATTACTTCTGTTTCTCATTGTCCCTAGAAATATTGTAATTCTGTATCTAAAATTATCCACGTTCAACAGCTTTCAACTTCATAATCCACATAGCCTTCGTAGGACTCAATTTAAGTGTCCTGTTACCACCCCTCCTATCTGATTTGACATGAGCAATTCCATGATAACTGAAATTGTGACTAACTCTGTCACCACAATTTCGTACCACAGGCGCTGCAATCGGGTACCTTATATTTCCATTTTTTAATGCTCGAAAATGTTCTACCATCCTGTCTTTTAATCTTCTGATAGTACATAGATTTTCGTACATGTACATACTATAACATATACAACAAAGGTTGTGTCACAGTTAATAAATGAGTTAATTGTGTGTGTAACTGTGTCATTGTAATTAAATTCCTTAATTTTCTTCACTGCCCATCTGCATGAGCTGCATCTTCCTCAACAGTAAAAGCCCTTCAACTGATTGCCTAACCAATTTACATTACGCAACTCTCTCGGGTAACTGGGACTTACAATGTTGGACAGGGTGACTCCTTTTCTAAAAGTAATACTTGGGTTTTCATTCAAAAATGGGGAGATGTCTTTATCACTTTTCAAGAGATGCCAATATTTATCAAGTACTAATTTGTGACTCCCTTCTCCAAAGTTAGTAACTATTCTAACTTTCTCTTTCTTGTCTCCTAACATTGGGGATTTTCTCTTTGTTTTAAGAGTCTCTTCTCTCCTAAGTTTGTATGCCCTTGATTTCGCTTGGTTAATAACTGTCTTGCTATATCCCCTGGCCTTAAACCTGCATACCATGTCATCCAAGTTCATCTCAAAGTCACGTTGTTCTGAACAATTCCTGCATGCTCTTAACATTTCCCCATATGGGATTGCATTTATTTGACTCTTAGGGTGACAGCCACCCGCATGTAATAAAGTGTTACAACTGGTCTCTTTGCGAAACATCCTACTGCATAGTTTACCCCTCTCAACAAACAATTCTATATCTAGAAATGTGGGGTGATCCAAATCATAATCAGTTGTAAATCTCATATTTACGTCATTAGTATTCAAGTAATTTAAAAAGTCCTTAATTTCATTCTCTGTACCTCTCCAAATGAGGAAGCAGTCATCTATAAACCACCCCCAATAGTAAATATGATCAATCCATTTGCTGCCCTTAGGGCCCCAGATCCACCCCGCCTCAAATCACCCCATAAAGAGGTTGGCAAAAGACAGAGCAAATCTGGAACCCATCGCAGTTCCAAGTTTCTGCCTGTACTATTTGTCTTCTAATAGAAAATATTATTTTCTAAAACTATCCTTGTCATTTCCAGTAACATGATGGTACGCTCCTAAAATTCTGCTGGTCTCCTATTCAAAACACTTTCCAATGCCTTTAATCCCAATTGTTTTTGTATATTAGTGTAAAGTGAGACTACATCTTGGTGGGATAGGACTATGATCTTGATAGGTGATTTCATATCAAGTACATCAGCAAAGAAGGACACTCTACAAGGCTGACTGTTTTTTTTAGGATGCTCTTGGTATAGAAATCAAGTGACTTGGCATATTAAATGACATGTTAAATGACATGAAGTTTGAAGTCACTAAGTAATAAACTTTCAAGATTTCCGTCTTCTTCTTTTTTTTTATAGTCTTTTATACACATTTAGCTATCCACTCATTTGTCACAACAAACCAACTGAACATTTCAGTATAGCCCCCAATAAAGAATTGAAGTACAAATGACTGTGGCACCAATGCCATTATACTCATGAAATAATACTTCTAATGAAAAGGTGAAATTGTAGAAGCAGAGACAAAAGAAGATAAGAGATCCACGCAGATCTTACAACTATACAAGAGAGTGTTCAGCCATAAAAGAAGTAACTCAGTAATGGTTACGTGACATGGAAAACAGAGCAACAGAATTGAGCAGATGTAATGGCAGTAACTACATGGCACAAAAAGTATCAGACAGCAGAGATCCAGGAGCAAAGATTCTTTAAAAAGACCAACAACCCACCAAGAGGGTGGTTCCGCCAACCAAAGACCAATTGAGTTGGGCTTACAATTCAGGAGACCCAGTCATAGGTTTACTTGTGCCTTCTGGTCGATATGTATTCACAATAAAGAGAGGAAGATAAACAACAAATTTGATGCCACGAATAAATGAAAGCATCAAAGAATTCAACAAGTTTGATGGATTGAACCCCTAGAGCAAAATTTGGAAAAGGATAAATGAGAACGACAGCAACAATCATAGTTTCATCTGAATAAATTGCGAGTCAGAACTGGAAATAATAAGTAGGTCATTGGTAGATGAGAATATTTCTGCTTAAGAGCAGGGAACTTACTTTTCATTTGTTGTAATCCACTTAAGGCTATGAATATATACCAAACTAGCAGTTACACACCCTGCCCCCTCACCCCCATTTAAGGGTGGTGGGACCACAGGGTTTCCAATAGTGGAGCCCCGTATTGCTATGCTGGCAGTAACCCTTAACCTGACTGCATGTCCACCAGTGGTTCAGCAGGCCACATTGCATGTGGTGAATAGCAGGACAACCATCACTCATTTTCTTGCCCAAAGCTGCCATTCAAACCATGGCGGATTTATGGAGAGATACTTAAAATGGCCCCAGACAAAAAAAAACACCTCTTTCAATATAGCAGACTCCTTAACTGACACTAACCAGAGGTACTCCGCTGATCTCTCCTTCAAAATATTTCCAGAATGCTCAATGCAGCCGCTCCTTATCAGATAAAACAAGCATTTGCAATGCAATCGTTCTCGCCTTTGGGACTTTATATGTATTTAGCTATGCAGCACATTAGCATGTGTGCTGAAACATCTACTGTTCTTTAACATGAAGATACAGTAAGCACCAGACTGCGTGACACGCCAGATATGGGAACACATGGAGAGAAATATTCCCTTTCAGCTGGAAATGGTATAGTCCAAAGCTCTGTTTTTAATGTAAAATCAGGCCCTTCGGTGGTCATATTACTGAAAATACAAGATTTGGAAAAAATATTACTGTCTACGGGTGCTCATGGAAGACAATTTCTATGGACTGGAGTCTAGAGAATGCTAAAGTGATTCTGGTATTCTACAGACCTCTGCTGGTCGTTTTCTATCAAAGAAAGTTAAATAGAGGCAGTTGCCAGAAAAAATAAAAAAAATAAAGTCACTCAGCAGAAAGCAATTCTGGTATTTTACTGACCTCTGCTGGTCGTTTTCTATCAAGACAGTTAAATAGAGGCAGTTGAACGGGACAAAAAGTCCCTAAGCGAAAGCCGACAACTCCTAGGGCTGATGTCCAGAGCCCACAATGTACATCCACATATAAGAATATACTAAAGTATATAATTATATTCCAAATCCTTCAAGCAATGCAGACTCAGAGTCTTAGATATATTCAGTTGCTGTATTTAATCAATGCTCGTTACGCGTTTCGTCAAAAGACTTGTTCACACGAACAGTTTCAACATTTCTGTGCAGTTAAATAAAGTGGTGTCAGGCAACTAGTGAGAAACTAGTATTATGATACCACTTACAATGTTCCACCACTACAAGAGAAGTGGATGTGTAAAATCTCATATAAATCTCATAATAACACTAAGTCACTGAGAAAAATTGAAATGTAGTCGTATTATTGTCTACACTTGGATATTTTACAATCAACGAGAACAAATGTAATTTTACATAACAATGTAATTTTGCTGCACTGTCTGCTACACAAACGCTCCATATTTCACCTTACAAGATGTCTGCTATGCTTCTGCAAGTAGAGTCCTCTGTCCATTCCCATGAATATAAATGAACTTTATTTAACTGCACAGAAATGTTGAAACTGTTCGTGTGAACAAGTCTTTTGACGAAACACGTAACGAGCATTGATTAAATACAGCGACTGAATATACCTAACACTCCTAGTGTGCATTACTTGAAGGATTTGGAATATATGCAAATTGCCTATTCTGGGCATGATCGGCGACATGCACCAACTGACAACAGGCTCGGTTTCCGAATTACCCGATTCGATGGGAGAACTAAAGTATATAAGTATATACTAAATTATATACAAGAGGTCTCGAATGCTTGACCTAAAAATTCATACATGCTAAGAAGATGACAAATACATGTTTTTAGCTGACTAGAAAAGGTTGGGCGGAAATTGGAGAGGGATAGAAAGAAAACTCAGGAGGCATCTGACAGAGAAGCGTATAAGGTTCTTGTAATGTAAGGGAACACCATGGAGCAACCAAAAAAGCAAAGAAAGATTACTTTAGTCCGAAATATACTGCTCTACACAGCCGTCAAAACCTGCTCAACCATCACAATAAAGACCACCTGTATATGGAGAAAGCAAATATAAATTCTTCTCTACAACAAGGCTTCTGCTGCTCTAAAACACATTATAATTACTATGGCGCTGAATAAACCATTTGTCAACCTGTGAATTTCAGACCCATCTCTAACCTCTCTTTTATCTATCACATCATGGCCGGTGAGATTACACAACATCTACAATAATCAATAGAATACAATTCATGATTGCATACAAAACAATCTGATGTCAGACTCAGGAGAAGGACTGTATCCAAAAACGCATGACATCAGGGAAGGTCTGCTGTTCTCCCTGGATAAGAGCTGATCAGAAATCTTCCTTCATCTATCTTTAGTTTATAACAGCTTGGGCCATAAAATGTTATTGGAGCATTTGGAGTACCTGGAGAACTAGGGCACGCTCTCTGGAATGGCATCACTCCTCCTTGACAAACTGCGGCCCGGTAAGCAGATTAGGCTGTTCATCATCATCTGCAAGCCCGCTTCACAGGGATCCCTCGTTTCCCCTTTTATCGAACATATACATGAAACCCTTGGCCTAAATAATCTCGCAATAAAATTGGGGTTCTTACTGTATTTTACCACAGTTATATTTAACCTCAGATTATGGTTTGGTTCAGATCTGTCATTTTGTTAACAGATCATAGAGGTGATCAAGAGCATCATTAGACCAGTGAGTAATTTTGATTACGCAGGCTTAACTTGTCCCAATATGAGAAGTTTGCAGTGGCGTATGGCGGTCCCTGCTTTTGCTGCCCCTTGGAGGACCAATTGAAGAGGGGGGGTGCTGGCGATATTCGGCGCAATGTAGGGGGTCGGGATTGCCATCCCTGAGACAGCAGGTAAGACCGGGAGGAGGCCACCACCCCCAAAACTCATGACGCCAGGGGTGGACGAACCACACCCCCATGCTACGCCACTGGAATTTTGCATTACATACTAGATGAAAATCTTCATGTGTCATACAGATTGAGACCAGAGCACTTTCTATAGCAACTTCCTCTACCTGTCAACCATTCTAATGTTTTTTTTCTGTACCTGCTAATTTTGTATATTTATACTGAAGACAAAGCGTCACCCACCTTTTGCCTGCAGATTCTGTGGCATCATCCCTGACATATATGTGAAAATTAAGTACAGTTCTTTGTGAAATTTTTCTGTGTGCAAGGCATATGGTTTAGAAAGGACACAACTAATATTTTTTTTCTATTTTTGAATTTATTTTATTTATTCAGTTATTTATTGTTTTTGATGCTAGAGGTTTTGGAAATGGGGATGCGGGCCTAGCACAGGCCCATGTAGGGAGGAATATAAAGGAGACGAGTGCCAGGTGTACTGGAATGACAATCGGCCTTTGGTATTAGTGGGATCCTGTATTTTGATTTTTACCATACTTGCTGATTGACCTCTGGGTTTTTACTGTTTGGGGCTGGTATATTAGACTGCTTTAGCCCATAGCCCTTTTTCAGGTCTCGCCTGAGCCAGCGCATGCGTTACTCTGCGAGACATTTAGTAAGTGCGTTTTCAAAGTGCTACCCACAAGCTTTTGCTGGCCTTAGGCTTGCGTGTAAGCTCGCGAGCACGCGCGCATCCGCCATCTGCCTTTCTTATCTCTTCCTCCTCATCGCTCGCCATTACTTTCACTTTCGTGGCCGCCATTACTTTCACTTTCGCGGCCGCACAGCCGTGTCACTTTCATGGCTGCACGGGCATTTCTTGTCTTGTTACTCTACGTTTTTAAAATGTTTTAGTTGAGAATAGTGTTCGAGTTTCTCATTTATACACGTGTTTATACACATACATGCATGGACAGCCACACAGCTTCCTGGCTTTAAGTAAAACAAGCATTGGTGAAGTTAATTTGTGGGGCTTTAAGGTGCTGACAGGAAAAAGCAGGAATGCACAGATGTACTTTGCATTTGTTAGCATACCATAGCTAGATGTATTCGCCTTGTCAATCCTTGTTACTGTTTGGCAGTGTAAACCACTCCAACAAACATGGTAAGTGGAGCAGAACACCACAATACTGCTTTCGCTACTTAACGTGTCCGGCCTGCAGTTGCGCGCCCACGTGATGATTGAGAGGTTTCCTGGCATTTAATAACGCCCTGCTCAGAGAGTGTTGCTGAGCTTTCATGTTTCGACAGCTAGAAATGACTGACCTTGACATAATTTTTGTATTTAATGTTCTATTGGTATTAGAGTGGTATTGTGGAGTGGTGTGGCTCACTGGTTAGAGGCGGCAGACCCGGAAGCAGAGGACGGCCCGGGACCAGGGTTCAATTCCCGACGCGGCAGGGTCGTGGACCAGGGTCAGGGGATTCGATAATTCTCGCCTCGGTGCCTACTCTAACCAGGGATCACACTCGGCAACTCTGGCCATTAGCTTGCCTTATCTCCACAATGGCCCCCCACATACGCCGGGGATGCCTAGTTTCACCTTTGAGATACCCAGTAGGGACCATCTCACAGGGAAAGCCAGGACGGGTTCCCCAGCGATCTACAGCGCAGAGATACTTCTTCGGGAGTCGATTCTAGCGCTTTAGAAACCCACAATTAATTAATTAATTAATTAGCAAGTTCTAACCCGGGACCACCACATGTTAACAGTCTTTTCTTAACAGTTGACGGTTCCTACGGTCTCTTACATTTATATAATGAGGATGCTCGCCGCAGTCCTTACGTAGAACATGTTTATTACAATGAGAAAATAAGGACACGCTACATAGAGCTGCCGAGAGTACCTCTGTGGACTTTGTTCCAGCACCCGTCAGTGTATTATTTGTCGAAGTAAAACAAAAATCGTTGTCTACTTTAACTGTGAAGGCAGCATGATCTTGGTGTAGTTGTATGGTGCAAACCGCGAGTGTGCCACCGATGCCAGGTCCCATTGCCTCAGTGCACACTGTGTGATAGTCAAGAGTGCTGCACCTGGAGAGTTGGGAGTTATGACGTTCACTTAAAATGTTTTGTTTGCGTGTATTAAAGGTCCATGAAAACTATGCTTAAAACCAAGGAAACATCTGCAGCCAGAGGTCTTCCAGAGGCAGGAAGCGGTGCTGCTTCTCGGTCAATACATCAGTGTCATCCATTTTTCACAAATACTTTTTGTAGGTTGTGCAGACCTGTTTCTGTACTTGGTCGTCTTTCAGGGACCAGGAACGCAGTGTTTCGGGCAGTTTCTGCCTTCTATGTTGCTCTTTACAACTTGCACGTAACTGCTCATCATGGCCGATGTTCTCAATCCAAAGTGCTAACTCATGTGCTCCATGTGATGTGATATGATGGAGTGCGCTGTATCTAAATATTCAGGCACCTCACCATCCCTCACTTGTTTACTGACTTTAGGTGTTTTTGTGTCCGAAGAGAAAGACTGCACTGTTGCCGTGGAAACATCACAAGCAGTCCAGGGCAGCCCTGGTCACCTTCATGGTGAAATGAGTGCTTTAGAGTGTAATGAGGTCTTTTAGTGACCTGTCCTTCTCTAACCAGAATGGTATGTGCATTTGTGTGTCTCAAACTCTTGGTTGGTTCGTAATGCTCATTTATGTTGAATCTATGGTCGCCTTCATGCCATGACTCAAATGTGTAAATGCGTGTGGGAGGAAATGTTATCTTAAGATCATCTGGTCTCGAGGCAGCAACATTCATTCCAGCTGATATACCCGGCACTTGCCGAAGACAGGTCCTCCCTCGTTGACACCATTACTCATGCTGCTTGTCACTTGTTTTGTATGCAGATTTTATCTTCCTGTATTATTTTTTTTATCTCAGTAGCAGTGCAACAAAAGCACTCTCTTTTCACTATTCTTTTTCCTCCACAGTGTTGGCCTTTTCCTGCTAAGCTTGATCTCTCACATCTGTATCCATAGTGATTTCTGGTGTGGGTGCTCACTTTACAGTCAGTGCCACCAAGCTCCCAGCCTGTAGCTTTTGTGACCTTAATGCAGCACCGTACACTTAAGCAGCATCCACTTCTCACCTACCCTTTTCAAAGGGGGTGTTAAGCCCTTCTGTAATTCTAGCCTGGTCTGTTTTTGTTATAACATTCAATTTTGCGATTGAATTATTGACGTCTTCAAAGATTGTGTTTTTATTGGCTCAAGTTTTAGTAATGCATCCAGCCTGCTCTCTGCAGTCCAAACGTAATCGTGCTGTGGTCGCATGCACAAATTGTTACATTACCTGCATGTTCCTGAAGACTTCCTCTGTTACACCAGCTCTGCAAATGCTTTCTCCCGGGTGCTATCCATTTCACGCTGTGACAAATAATTCCTCTGAGGACGCCCATCCAGTTCACACCCTTCACAGTTTTGCTAACTGTAATGTTCCATTAGAATTTCCGGATAGTCAGTTGCCTTTATAATTACATGATCCGAAGTAAATGGCTCTTGTAATTGATTTGTAGAGCGTATTACTTTTGTACCTTACCGTTTACAGGCTTGGAAGTCATTTCTTTAATATGGGTCTATCTTGTTTCCTGTTACCACAGATGAATGGTCCAATTCTGTTTGTATGGCGGCTGTCACTTCCTCCTCTGCCCTTCACCGAATTCTGCATCTCACTGAATCGTTGAATATCCTCTTTGAAATAAAATTAGGCAGCTATGGAATTTTAGGTCTGGCTACTGACCTCTTTAGCTGTAAACCTTTTGGGAGCAATATTAACATGTGCAGGGACCTTTGGGTCAGCTCATCGCTTATCATTCATGGCTTTCTTGTCAATCTTATTAGTTCGCTCCTTTTTCAATGACTTTCCACCCTCCTCCTGTTTTTGTCTCTTCCCCAGAACACACCTTTTTTTGACATATTTGTGATTGGATGACTTGTATTTGTCCACTGCTTACACTATTGTTTTTGTTTTCCAGTTCTGAAAAAAAGAACAAGCATTGGCATAGCCAATAGGTCTCACCTTTGGACCTTATAAGTGTATAGCCATGCAACCGTTAATGTCGATCCACCAAGGATATTGTTCTGGATAACTAAACACTTATAAGGTCCCTAAGGTGAGACCTATTGGCTATGCCAATGCTTGTCTCAATTGAAGTTGATGTTTCACTTTCCTCATTGCTGCAATGCGGGGTTGTAAAGAAACTGTGGATGGGGATTTCTTGTCAAATTTGGTATATTTTTGTGTAACCTTAGTTTTTCCAAACCCACAATTTTCGGACATGGCCCGTTTAGGTATAGACCAAGGCATCAAACTTAAATGACAGTTACCTGGTTTCTGAGATGATGCTGCAAGATATGCAGATGAGGGATATCATGGTCACGGTGGGTCTCTTGGTAACAATAGGTAGTGTGTACACCAAAGCCAGCCATTTGCTACCAAGATGTTCAACTAATATCTCTCACAATGAGTCAAACTACTTCTCCAGCGTCACCACCACTGTGGAGCCCACAGGGATCAACTCTTCCACCTGTGGTATTCTATATCTACCTGGTTCCTTTGTTTAGCCATTTTGTTATCAACAAGGTGAGGTCCCAATCATAATCAGACAACATTCAAATGTATATCCAATGTCTTAGTGACTACCTTACCTTTATGCTTTAAAATTATAAAAACCTATTCACAAGTTTGACATTTGGATGCACCACTAGCTTAAAGCTTCTAACACTGAATTAGTCCAATTTTGCATCAAATTTTGCCCATCTTTACAATACCTCAACTGATGATAAACCAAGCACCAACACTTGCCATTAAAGTAAACAAAAATCTGGGATTTAAAATGTTAATATTGGATGCCTTTGGAGGCCAAGGTGAAGACCTCTGTGGGAAGTTGTATGTACCAGATGAATACAATGAATTTACAAAACAAACTTCCCTTTTCCTATTTTTTACAGATTGGAAAAGAACAATGTCTTCTAAGCCCCAACGATTCACAGCTATAAACTTTTTTTCACCCAAGGTCTGATCTTGACAGGTTACCAAATTTACACAGTATTTTGTCAGGTTAACAAAGTTACATAGTATTTTGTATACAGTGCCCCATGGTTCAAAACAACACAAATTCAACGGAATGTTATCTAAGCCTATTTTATTTATCAGTAAATTATTATATCAAAAATAGTGAAACACAATCTGTTAAAAACAATTAATTATCAAATGTATTTAAAATATACATTATACATAAAATTAAGAAAAAACAATTAACGCGGCGTTTCGGTGTTCGAAAATGTTTGGCACCTTCTATAGGACAATATTTTTCAAGATTAAAAAACGAATCTAAATAAAATACAAACACTGTGTTAGCAAACTCTATGTACATTCCTTTACATGTCGAACCATGAGTTATCTTTTTTTACTGAGTTTCACAAAGTTTCTCCATTCCTTATATCATCACATCCTTTATAGCACAATAGAAAGGCATTTTGCTCATCAGCAATTCATGTACTTAACTGGATCTGTAATGCTCTCATCAAAACAGTACTGTTTATATTGTTATCATGTTTATACAGAAAAAATCTCTATAGTTATACACAAATATTATAAGCAAAATACTGTTTGTATAGCATCTCTAGTAATTTTATTTGGTAACCTGCAGATAAGCCCCTGAATCTAATTATTAAAGTGGTTGTTAATCCTATTTGTTAATCTAATGGTAATAAGTCAGCTCGTTAGTCACTGCATATCAACACATACCTGAATTGGTGCTGATATGGGCCTTTATCAATTGGCTTCAACTGTTCAATAAAACCTTCAGTAAACTGCATCTAAAGGTACACTTTTAGTACTCAACGGAAAAAACGATTTTTAGTATATGATGGGTCTTGCTTTCACTTTGTACTTTGTGAATGGCATTATTTTGTTAAACAAATAATTTTCAATGCCCCTGCCTGATTCCAGACCTTATACCCACGAATGTTTATTGGGTATTTAGTCTAATCCAATGACATATTTGATGTATTCTCAAGGGATATTTCTAGTATGTCTCTTCATTTTAAAACCGTTAAACTATAATTGTTGATACCTTCAAGGTGAATTTATCTTTTGTAAAGCAATTCTATATTGTTGTAAATTTCTAATTTGCATCATCAATCAATTCAGATGTACTGGAAAAATAAACAAAAGAGGTTTTTTTATCAGAATGAATGTATTATATAGTTATTATATAGTTAACCTCTTTTATTAAAAGGAAAATATTTTTTTCCGTTTTCCTATTCATCCTTTTCCTTTACCTTTAGATACTTTTTGTAATAAAGATGTCTTAGTTCAAGGCTGGCTTTAATGACTCTTATTTACTCCATTCTCATTCCTCATTTTCATGAAATAAAAAAGATTTTATTATCATATTGATCTAAGAGAAACATTTTTTTTCTTCCATTCTGACTGTTTTACTATTTATCAAGGTTAAACATATCTTACCTCCAATAAAAAAAACTTTTGTCTTGTCAATCTTTCCACTTTTTTCAGTTGTGCTAATTGTCCTCACTTTTTGGACCATAAGCTAAGAAAGAACAACTAAAGTTTAAAATAATGCATTCTTTTAGGTTTATATTAAGCACTAACTGCCCCTAATATTCCTGCCACCAAGTAACTAACCTGAGGAAGAGGAGTGCAGTCGTCCATCTTGATCGCCTTTCAATCTGGATCAGAAGACTAGCTACTGTCTAGTCTCCTTTTATCCCAAACCTGATTGGTTCTTAATTGCTTAATTAGGACTGCTTATTCATATTAGCCAATGTTGCATTCTGGGATCTCGCTACTACTTCAGCGTCCATCTTGTGATGGAGTAAACAAAGTGGTTTACTAATCAGACTTACTTTTGTTTGTATCTTGGCATTTATTTTCTTCGAATTTATTTCATCAGTGTCGGAACTTTCTTATATAACTATATTGCTTTATTAAAAAAGTTTCAGTGTCGTGCCCAAACATTTTTATCTTCGATTTTCATTTTCGGACGTATATCATTATTCGTAAAAGGATCCTCAATGTCATATTTCCCAAATACTTGCTTTCATGCAGCCTTAAGTTGTCTGTTTGTGTTTATATTTCACACCAGATTGTTATATCTAGGCGTACATCGCCAGCTTACTATCCCACATTTTTATCTCTATCATCGCAGCGGCCATCTTGCAATTGGTCGATTCCGATCTGTTTTTTGCATGTATCCACAAAAGCAGTTGCAACAGACGTGAGCCTTTGTCTGTTTAAACCCCGTTCATGGCCGAACATTTACCTCACTACTACAGTGGCCATCTTTTCTTGATCTCTATGGCCTGTGTATTATTTATGATTATATTAATAATAATCTTTATTGCTCCATTCAAACAACTTTTTTTGCTCTGATGGCTCATTCAATATATTGTGAATTTACATAGCTTTATAAAGTGTTTTGCTCCAGAGGTCTATAGTTCTTACCAAGTAAGCCTAGTTGGTCAATGCTAAAATTCGATTATATTATACACAGTCAAGTAAAGTTTCTAATTTATAATTTTATCTACTTTTTTCTTCTGTAATGTTTCTGGAGAAATATCACAGCTTCTAGTTGATATCAGAAACAAGTACTGCATTATTTGGTTACTTCGGAAGGAAAATAATTTCAGATTTTCATTCATCAGAGAGAAATAGTATCAGATGGTTAAATGATTCTCTCCCAATCAAGTAGAGTTTCTAATTTATAGTTTTATCTACTTTTTCTGGAGAAATACCACAGCTTCTAGTTGATCTGATGGTTAAATGATTCTCTCCCATTCCTCCCTGCTGTTCAGTCCACCTCTATATGTATTAAATTTTGACATATAGTACTGTTCTCTCTTTTTACGTTTGATTGTTAGGTCCCCTCCTCTGATGTTTATTGTTACTGCCTCAATGATACACCATTTTAATTCATCTATGTGATGTTTCTTATCTACCCAGTGTTCTACCAGGGGTGCATTTTGTCGCTTTGTTCGAATGGCAGATTTATGTTCATTTAACCCCACTTGTATTACTCTTAAGGTTTCTCCAATATACCCTTTCTCACAGGGGCATATTATCAAATAAATTACATTTTTAGTTCTACAGTCTACTAGATTTTTTTGATGATGGAATATTCAGATATATGTGACTGTGGTTCCTTTCATGATAGAAATACAATTTTTACAAGATCCGCAAGGAAAATTTCCTGCGGGCAATGAACCATCAATCACTCTTATTTCATTCCTATTTATTGCCAGCGGATATGTATGTACTAGATGGTTTCTTATTGTTTTATTTCTTCTGAATGCGACGATCGGTTTCAGTAATGGAGTGGAGCTCGTATTATTAAGTAAATTCCAGGTCCTATTTATCAGGTTTTTGATTTTCTTGCTTACATTTGAGAAGTTAATAACACAAACAAGTTGTGTTTCAGCTTTGTCTTCTCGTTGTCTTGGCTCAAATAGACTCTCCCTATTATAGTATTTAGCAGGTGTGTATGCTTTTTTTATCATTTGTTTGGGGTAATCTCTATCTATGAACTTCCGAGTTAGAATTTTAGCATTTTGTTCAAAATCTTGCATATTTGTGCAATTTCTTCTGACCCTAAGGAACTGTCCAAAGGGAATGTTACTTTTCTGGCTTGCAGGGTGGTAACTGTCAAAATGCAACATAGTATTGCGATCAGTTGATTTAGTGAATAATTTCACGGCTAAAATACCTTTGTGCTTTTAATTTTTATATCTAAAAATTCACACATTTCGTTACTGTAAGTTGATTTGAATCGCAAATTCTCATCACCGAAATTGAGCCATTGTATGAATGATACTATGTCTTCTTCACTGCCCTGCCAAAAAAAAAAAACGTAATCTATGAACCATGACCAATTACTCACGTTTTCATAGTATGGAGCCAGTTCCTTAAGAATATGTTTTTCTTCAAATGCTGATACATACAGACATGCCAGACTGGGAGCGCATGTGGCTCCCATGCTGGTCCCCTTAATTTGTCTGTAAAAATGTTCTTTAAATAGGAAAATATATATTTTTTTTTTCTCAAAACAGATTTTATTGACAGATCACATATGTAGCCACAGATCTCTGTATCCCAGAGGTATCTGCAAGGTATCTATATATTTATACAATAACGCAATCCGTCATTACATTCGCAGTCGAATCAATGGGAACAATTACAGTGAACAAGTCCCCCCACCCGTCCCCCTAAACCCCCCCCAACTAGCCCCCCTCCCATCCCACCCCCCTCCCATCCCACCCTGATCCCTCCCCCCCCCGCACGGCATTCGATCGATCAAGCCACTCGCAGACATCCATCCAATCATCGAGCTCACTCATACGTCTGGATCGGGATCCTGCTCTATCGGAGGCTCTAGCCAAAGACCCCTATATTCAGCCCACCTCTTCCATACCTTGTAGTGTTTGCTGGGGCATCCGCGGGCCAAAAATGTGGGCCTCTCCATCCCCATACAGAAATCCAGGCCTCTCTTCCAAACTAGAAGTGACGGGGGCTGCGGGTCCTTCCAGGCCCTAGCTATGTCTCGCTTGGCTATCGTAAGACCCAGTAGTAGCAAATGTCTCTTGTACAGATTGCCCCCCACTCCTTCCAATACATGCAGCAGGCCCAAGCGCGGCGTGCGCGGGAGCACCCAGCCCAGCGCCTCATCCAGACCATTCCAAACACCACGCCAGAACCTATCCAGGCGCCCACAACTCCACACTGTATGGAGGAAAGTACCCTCCTCACTCCCACATCTAGCACACTCTGGGGATGCAATGAGTCCTGCCCTCCACAGCCTCTGCCGTGTATAGTATACTCTGTGAAAGTATTTAAATTGAATCAGCCGGAGGCGGATCGAGATGGCTGCGCCTCTAGGACTCGCCAGCGCCTCGTTCCAATCCTCCTCCTCCAGCGGCCCAACATCCTCCTCCCATTTCTCCTTAAGGGAGCATAAAGCAGAGGAGCAATGTATGATCAACGATTGATAAATACGAGAAATTTGTTTGGTATCCAACTCCCCCATAAAGATGCGGGCCTCCAGTGGGCTAAACTCAGGGAGGGACATCAGACCCTCCAGATCTGGGGCCAGGGCATGGGAAATTGTAAGTAACGGAAGAACTGCGTATGAGGCATGTCATACTCTACTCTCAGCTCCTGAAATGACTTAAGCGTCGTCCCAGCCATAACATCCCTCAGCCTGGAGATGCCGATGGCGTCCCATCCCGCGAATCCCGCCAGGGTTGCCAGGCCCGGGAGGCGGCCGTTGCGCCATAGGGAGGTCTCCTCGGTCAAGGTTTGCCACCATCCCATCCGCCTCAGTGCTCGCCGCCAGATGTCAAAAACAACCTGCGTCACCGCCGGCAAGGCCCTGCGTTCCTTTGGCGCATAAAGCAGCGTGTGTAGTGTGTGTGGCTCCATTAGATGTCTCTCCAGCGCATAGGCCGGGTCTCCCCTGTCCCCATACCACCACTCATTCAGAACGAGGAGATGGGACGCCTGGTAATAGGAATGAACGTCTGAGGTTGCCAGCCCCCCTCCATATGTGGATCGAAAGCATGTGCGCAGCGCCACCCTGATGGAGCCGCCCTCCCAGAGGAACTGTCCCAGGACCGTGTTCACTCGCTTAAACCACGAGGGTGGGATCGGGTATGGATGGTTCTGCAATTGATACAGCAGCCTGGGCAGGGCTACCATCTTAAATATGGCCGATCTGCCATAGATGGTCAACGGCATACGGGACCACACCTTAATGTCTGCCTGAGTCCGATCCCAAACCGGCACCACATTGCGCTCCCAAGCAACAGCTGGGATCTCGGTAAGGAACACCCTTAGATATGTAATCCCTCCTGTGGCCTTCTGAAGCTCTGCAGCCCAGTCTCCAATCGGCGGACCTCTCCCCAACACCCAGAGAGTGGATTTACGTGGATTCATGTATAGGCCCGACGTCTCACCAAAGATCTGTAAGATGCGCATGAGGCGTGGCCCGGACTTATTGAGTTCTGTGAGGAAAAACAGAATGTCGTCCGCATAAAGTACGATGCGGTCTGACAGGTCACCAGTCCACTCAATGCCCCTCATCTGCACGTCAATTCGGACCCAGGCGGCCAGGGGTTCCATGGCTAAGGCGAATAAGTAAGGCGAGAGGGGACAACCCTTCCTGGTGCCCCTCTGGATGGGAAAAGTCGGTGACACCGCCCCCGCCACCCGAACAGAGACTGTGAGGTCGGTATAGAGCAGTTTCACATATGACAGAAAGACCGGCCCTAAATTCAGCCGCGGTAGTAGCGAAAAGAGGTACGCCCTGTCCATGTCTGCCAAAAACAGCACCGCCTGTACCCCTGATGACTGGATCGCCTAATATTGTGCCGCGTCGCCCGTTTGGGCATAAAGCCGGCTTGGTCCGGATGTACGAGATCGGAAATGTATGGCAACAATCTATTGGTCATTGCCTTAGCTAAGACTTTGGCCTCCACATTTAATAAGGAGATCGGGCGATACGATGTGTATTGCTTGGGGGGGCGACCAGGTTTGTGAAAGACCACCACCTCTGCGTGTCTCCAGTCCTGGCTCATGTAACCGAGTTCCCGTGCCTCCTCTACCACTGCTCTGTACTGGGTTCCTAGCTGGAGATGAAATTTCTTAAAGAATTCACTGGGGAAGCCATTGATGCCGGGGGCATTCCCTGTATTTAGTTCCCCAAGAGTAGTTCCTAGCTCGTCCTCCGTCAATGGTCTATCTAGGCTATCACGGGCTTCATCTGAGAGCGCCCGCGGCGGTAGATCCGCTATAAACTTGTCAATCAACTCCTCATCAATGCATTCATGCGGGGAGTACCGGTCGGCATAATAAGTCGCGAAGCCCTTCGACAGCAACATGGGATTGGTTATCAGGGCGCCGGACTCATCCAGGATTCTCGGAGGGGTCTGGGTTTTGAACTGGCCCTGACACAACCTATGCAGCATCGTCCCAGATTTGTCCCCCCATTGGTACACCCTGCTGCGCGTCGCCAGCCACATCTGCCGCGCCTCATCGATTAGCAATGAAGCATAGGATTGTTGCGCTAGCAGCAATTGCTCCAGCGCCCGGTCCTCCTCCCCTGAACCACTACGCCGCTCTAAGTCCCGTATGGCCGCCTCTGCCTGATCAAGAGTCTCCCTACGCCGCCTCTTGGCCGCCACACACCACGCTATATCTATGCCCCTCAGCGTAGGCTTCATGGCTTCCCAGAGCGTCGTCTTAGTCGCCACAGTTCCAGCATTCTCAGCCAGATACAGCGCAATGGCTTTCCGCATGTGGGCCTGGTAATCCCCCAGCTGTAAATGCCAAACCGAAAGGCGCCAACGAAACTGCTGTTTCCTCCGGTCTAATCTAATAGTAACTGCCACCAGAGAATGGTCCGACAGCCCCCGTGGCAAAATATCCGCAGCATCTATCCTACCCTGAGCTGCCAGGGGGACAAAGATATAGTCCAGCCTAGAGAATGAGTGATGGACTGCCGAGAGGAAAGTGTATTTTCGCTGTGTGCTATGTATATATCTCCATGCGTCCACCCATCCCATATTTCTGGTCATATCATGCAATGTGGTATGTCCGGATGCTACTGTTCCCCCCCCAGGCCTGTATCTGTCACGCGCCTGATCCATCACATCATTCCAGTCACCCCCAATGACAGCCAACACATTCGGGATATCCGCCCACACCGTCAAGATTTTTTCCACCAGGGACCACTGCAAGGGGGGCGGGGCATACACACAGCCAAACACTACCTCTTCGTCCCCAAGTGTACCTTGAACAAAAACGTATCGACCTTGTGGGTCGATCCAGTGAGTGGAGTGTACATATGGGACCCTGCGGTGCACCAGTATGGCCACGCCTCTGGATCCCCTGGCAAAATCGGCATGGAAAACCTGACTGTAGCCAAAGCGCTGGAGGCATAGTGTCTTAGTCCCCAGAAGATGCGTTTCCTGCAGCATAACAACATCTGCTCCCACTCTTTTAGCCTGTTTCAGGACCGCTCCCCGCTTGATCTTGTCTAGCACCCCTCTCACGTTCCAGCTAAGGACCCGGAGTGTGGCCCCAGGCCCAAAGGCCCCTCTATCCGGGCTCGACATCAAGGACCCTTCGCAGCCAATAACCATGACACTCACCACCTGTGTGTGCTTCCAGCCACCATCTTGATCGCATCAGAGCCGTGCAGTCCCCCCCATGGCAACACCCCCAACTCCTCAGAACTCCCCCACCCACCCACGCCATACCTCAAAGAACGATGAAGTATCTCTCGCGGTGCAGCGCAGCTTTCGCCTCCAACATGAGACCGACAACCCACCCCACCAATGGATCCCCATAACTGCAGTGAACTTGCCAACACCTACTCCCTCCCACCCTCACCTGAGAGGAACCCCCCCCGCCCATGTACTCCCCCCCCATCCACAATCACCCCTCATCCGCTCACTTGGTCTCACACATGGCACAAACACCTCGCTCTCCTCGCGAGCACAGTCGTCAGATAAGCGGGGAATTAAGTCAATCTGTCCGCAATATGACTCCAGGAGCCCTCACGTGCCCTTCTTCTGTTTCTCGGCCACTCCAGGCGCCGTCTCCGAAGCAGTACTTGACACTGACCGCTTTCGGGATCGGGATCTCCAATTGTCCTTACGTCGGGAGGATCTCGTCTGCGCATCATCATGTGAAGAGTCGGAATCTCGCCCCGGGGGAGTGTGCACTTTCACCGGTCTAATTTCGTCTGTCCATAGAAACACATCCTCCGGGGATTCAAAGAAGTGTGTACGAGATTGAAATATAACTCTCAGGCGGGCTGGATAAAGAAGTGCACATTGTATCTTCAGGTCTCGTAGACGGGCCTTGGCCGCCGTGAAGGACTGGCGCTGCTGTTGTACCAAGCGGGTATAGTCTGGAAAGATCAGGATCGTGCGATTTTCATACCGCAGGGGTTCTTTCGCTCTGGCCTGTTTGAGGATCAAGTCTCTGTCATGGTAATTGAGAAGCTTCGTAATCACCGGCCGCGGCCTCGCTCCCTCCGGCGGTTTTTGCATCAGGGCCCGGTGCGCCCTTTCTATAACAAAGCAACTGGACAGGGCTTCAGGTGAGACCCAGCTTTCAAGCCACCGCGTCAGGAAGCCCTCCATATCCCCCTTCTCACAGCTTTCGGGCAGTCCTACAAAGCGAAGGTTGTTGCGCCTGGCGCGCCCTTCTGCGTCCTCCACTCGAAGCGCCAGGCCCTTGTGTGTGGATTCCAGGGTAGCTACTTTGCGTTTGAGAGTCACCACGTCGTCTTCCACCCCAGATATCCGAGTTTCGGCTTCTGTGATGCGGGAGACCGCATTCCGCAAGTCCTGGCGAAGGAGCGTTACATCTGACCCCACCTCTCCAATTTTGGCTTCCAACGCGTCCCGGGACTGGGTGATGGCTGCCATTAGTGCCGCATTGTCTGGCCCGGCTGCCTGGGATCCACCGGAGGCCCCCGCGCTGCCCCCCGGCCCCGTGAACTTGACGATGGGTCCCTGCTTAGGGCCTCTTCCGCCTGCACCTGCCCCGCGGGTCATGATTAGTGTCCTGCGCTAATGTCCAAGGCCGCCGAGCGGGCACCGTCGGATCTCCGCCCACTATGCCACCGAACAGGGGGCCCACCGTGGTCCGAACCGACCGCCGAGTAGTCGGGCACGGCGTTCACTGGCCCCGACTGCGCCCCTCAAGGTCTAGGTCCGGCAGTGGAGTGCGTAACCTGGGTCCCCGAGTCCCTCAACCAGACCTCAACCCCCGCCGACCTTCATCTGGTGTGGCGCTGATCCTCCCGCTGCTGCCTAGGGGGCCCCTTGTCATGTACCTCAATGCAGGGCCGTCGGGTCTCCCACTCTTCATCCGCTCTGCAGGGGCTCTCGATGTTGGTCGCTGGGCCAGTCGGGCCCCACGATGGTATCTGGCCGGCGTCCTCCACTGCCAGGCCCTCGGCTGCTTCACTGACACACTGCTGGGCCGCACAAGAATCGAGGTCCCCGGCTGCCACCGCTGCTCCAGGCCTGTGCTCCGCCGATGGACTTCCCGGGGTCACCACCACTCCAGTACTTTGCCCCTCCCTACCCGGGAGGGTGCCGAAGAGGAAAGAGGGGTACTCGCTGGCTCCGCACCGGCGGCGAGTTCTCCGCCCTCCGGCCGGGCCGCTGTGCTCTGCCGCCTCCTGCGGGGCCGCTATATAACCCCCCCGGTTCAAGGCCGAGGCGTCCCCAGGTGCATATGGCCAGGCGCGACCCTCCGCCGCTGCAGATCCGCCGCCTTCCGGCCGAGTCCCGGCCGCCTCCGCGTGATGTTCCCCGGGGTCGCGAAACTCGAGCTTCCCGGCTTCTGGAGGCCGCCTAGGCCGCACCGCGTCTGTCTGCCCGCACTCGTCTCCTGCTGCGCCGAACCGGCTCGGAGTGCGCCGATGTGAGCCCTGCGGCCCCTCGCACCAAGCTATGCTCTCGGGGCCGTAGTCTGATGGGGAGGAACAGGATATTTTGACGGATGGTTGGCTGGCGGGGACGGAGCTCAACTAGGCTGCGTCCGCCATGCTTGCCGTCCAAGCCACGCCCCGAAAATATTATTTTTTAAGATTATTTCTACACAGTCTACTAAAAAAATGGAATGACATGAAAGATCATCTTCTCCATTTTTTAAGAGGCCCTGGATCATAAGAATTGTATCATCTTATGGAATATTAGTATAAAGTGCCTCTATACCTAAGGTCACTAACAGCTCATTCTCTGGGTTAAAGGGTATGTGTTCTATTTTGCAAATCATGTCAGTTGTGTCCTTGATGTAGGCGCGTTGTTGGATTACTAGATGCTATATAAATCTAACTATATACTGACTTAAAGGTTCTGTGAGTGAATTTATACTTGAGACTATTGGTCGCATGGGGGGGATCTTCCATGCTCTTCTGCACTTTTGGGAGCCCGTATATGGCAGGTATTGTTGGGTTCTCATTATTCATGTTGTTGTATTCTTCCTGGCTGATTGTTTCATCTTCTTTAGCCAGTCTGAGAAGATCTTAAATCTGTTTACTTAACTTTAACCAATCCTGTCTATTTGATACTGCATAATGCAATGGATTGGTGAGGAGATTGTTAATTCTATTGTCATATTCTACAGTATCCATGATGACAACACTGCCACCCTTGTCACCTGGTTAAATGGTTATCTCCTTACACTGTTATAGGGCTTGAAGAGCATTTCTCTGTTTATTGGTTAAATTATTCTTTGTCCATATTTTTTTACTAGGAATGTTTTCTAATCCTTTTTCTATGACCTTCTTAAAGTCTTCTATATCTTTACTAACCATTGCACTTGGTAGGGTCCATGACGATTTGGGGTTTAAGCCGGATTTATTTTCACTGGGTGCTCTCTCTTTTCCCTCAAAGAATCTTTTTTATCTGATTTTTTTCAAAAAAAGCTCCGAAGATCCCTTTCAAGATTAAATTTATCCGGAGGACCAGATATAGCAAATCCTAGACATTGTTAGCCCTGATTCTGGGGGTGGAATCCTCTTCCCCTCCCTCTGCTCCGTGTATTTATATATATGTATATGTATATGTATATGTAGGTATACTTGTAAAGCGCACTGCCGCCCCATCTTGGGGCATCCTGGCGCTGTATACCGCTTTGGAACCCTTCCTGGCTTTCCCTGTGAGATGATCCCTACTGGGCACCCCCAAGGTGAAGCCAGGCATCCCAGTGCTATTGGGGCCGTTGTGGAGATTAAGCAAGCTATTGCCCAGAGTTGCAGAGTAGGACCCATGATTAGAGTAGGCACCGAGGCGAGAAATGGACCATAGACCACGTTTTCCGATGCCCGTCACCCCGCCGCCAGCCGGCGGCCCCACATCGCCGGACACACACCATCCCGACCACCCGGTCCCAAGACCACCCATGTCCCCACCCCCCTTTGATCCGTCTTTGAGCGTCGCAAGCGCACCGCCACTTCCCGGGCCCGCATCTCCACATCCTCCCACTGGAGACCCCGCCCCCCTTTCACACCCACCAGCTCCAACACCCGAAAAGCTCCAAAAACAGCCAGAGTGTGGAAAACAACACCGTCTCCTCCCCGATGCGACACACCGACAGCAGCGCCGCCATCAAGTCCACCAGCAAAACCCCCATGATCGGCCGACGCTGCGCCACACACGCTCCTCTCTCCCTCGCCCATCCTTCCATTAAACGAGTCCCCAACTCACCCGCCGACGGGGGATACCCCCACCACAACTTCCACATGAACGCTACCGCCGCCAACTTGCCCGCAATCCTGACCAGCGACAAACCTCTGTCCATCAAGCTCAACATGAATCGCACCACCTGCTCCTCCCGCTGCCAGGGATCCCCCCGCCTTACCGCACCAGAGAGCCGAAACTCCTTCCACGCCAGTTCATACGCCTTCCACGTGGACGCCGCCACCGATGCCCTCACCAGCTGAACGACCCGGTGTCTCCCACCGACCAGAGATCCCCCGGGATTGGCTTCTTGACCGTCTCCGCCGCCGTGGCTAGCCCATGGAACCTCGGCCACTGTGAACGAGATAAAGCATCCGCAATGTCATTGTCCACTCCTGGCACGTGGCGCGCATGAAACATAATGTCATTCTCTAAACAGCGCAGCACAAAAACTCTCATGAGCTTCAACACGTGGGGGCCCCGTGCCGACTGCCTGTTCACCACATGCACCACCGACATGTTATCCACCCGGAACAACACCCGCTTGTGCGCCAACTTAGCCGCCCACAACGTGACCGCCACCAACAATGGAAACAACTCCAGGAAGGCAATGCTCCGTCCCCCCGCCTGCCAATGTGTCAGCCATTGCTCCCGTCCCAATACAGGCCAAACCCACCGACACCTGCAGCATCGGAGTACAGCGTCACGTCCGCCACATCCGCAAATCCTCCTTCAACCCCACCGAGAGATGCACGTGGTGGTGGGGCAGCGTCAAGCCCGACAGAGTCAGACCTAGCCGCCGACAGAAGGTACGACCCGCTCGCACCACGCGACAAGCAAAGTTCAGATGCCCCAGGAGAACCTGGACCTCCCGCACCAACACCTTCTGTTTACCTAGCATGTCGCCCAACGCCAACATTGCCGACCTCTTGTCCTCCGGTAGGCGTGCTTCCATAGCTGCTGAGTCGAGCTCTATACCGAGAAAGGACAACACCGTACTGGGATCGTGCGTCTTCTCCGGCGCCAGGGGAACCCCAAATTCCTCCATCATCCCTGCCAAACTGTCCAGCAACTGCTGGCAGTCCGTCGCACCGGGTCGCCCCACCAGGAAGCAGTCATCCAGGTAGTGCGTCACCATCTCAGAGCCTGTGCGCCTGGAAAAAGCCCACTGCAAAAAACGAACTGACGAGCTCAAATAGCGCGCAGGAGATGAAACACCCCATCGGCAGTGCCTTGTCCATAAAAACGGTACAAAAGGGGGTGGTAATGGACGGAGCATCTGAACCAATCAAACACTCACACCCAGTCAAAAGATCTGGGTTTAATCCATCACCGTTCTTTAGCCCACTCTGCCACCCCAGTTCAGACATGGCTATATGCAAATCAGTCTGACCCTGAGCCTCATGGGAACAGTCCAGCCCGAACTGTCAAGCCATGCCTTCCGTGGACCGGAAACAAGCTTCCAAGGACCGGTTTCTGGCAGTACAGCCGTCTTCAGCCTGGCTTGCTTGAATCCGTGGCAAAGTGAGGAAGGGACTCACGTCTGAGCATACCCTGCCACACTTATGGCGGCCAAAAGCGGTACAAAAGGGGGTGGTAATGGACGGAGCATCTGAACCAATCAAACACTCACACCCAGTCAAAAGATCTGGGTTTAATCCATCACCGATCTTAAGCCCACTCTGCCACCCCAGTTCAGACATGGCTATATGAAAATCAGTCTGACCCTGTGCCTCATGGGAACAGTCCAGCCTGAACTGCCAAGCCATGCCTTCCCTGGACGGGAAACAAGCTTCCGAGGACCGGTTTCTGGCATTACAGCCGTCTTCAGCCCGGCTTGCTTGAATCCAGTGGCAAAGTGAGCAAGGGACTCAGGTCTGAGCATACCCTGCCACACTTATGGCGGCCAAAAGCGGTACAAAAGGGGGTGGTAATGGACAGAGCATCTGAACCAATCAAACACTCACACCCAGTCAAAAGATCTGGGTTTAATCCATCACCATTCTTTAGCCCACTCTGCCACCCCAGTTCAGACACGGCTATATGCAAATCAGTCTGACCCTGTGCCTCATGGGAACAGTCCAGCCCGAACTGCCAAGCCATGCCTTCCCTGGACCGTAAACAAGCTTCCGAGGACCGGTTTCTGGCATTACAGCTAACTTCAGCCCGGCTTGCTTGAATCCAGTGGCAAAGTGAGCAAGGGACTCACGTCTGAGCATACCCTGCCACACTTATGGTGGCCAAAAGCGGTACAAAAGGGGGTGGTAATGGACGGAGCATCTGAACCAGTCAAAGACTCACACCCAGTCAAAATATCTGGGTTTAATCCATCACCGTTCTTTAGCCCACTCTGCCACCCCAGTTCAGAAATGGCTATATGCAAATCAGTATGACCCTGTGCCTCATGGGAACAGTCCAGCCCGAACTGCCAAGCCATGCCTTCCCTGGACCGGAAACAAGCTTCCGAGGACCGGTTTCTGGCATTACAGCCGTCTTCAGCCCGGCTTGCTTGAATCCAGTGGCAAAGTGAGCAAGATACTCACTGCTACACTTATGGCGGCCAAAAGTGGTACAAAAGCGGTACCTGCCAGCCACACGCCCCCCCATTGAAGTCCCAGCAGGCCCCGATTGTGCTCTGACCGTTGGGCTCACCCTGACCCACCCCTCTGCGGGTGGGGCGAGCCGAAAAGGGGGCCGACGCGAGCGGCAAACCGCTGGCCGTATAGACGGTGCGACCAAACTTGGCCCCACCCATCGTCTGCTGGTACAGGTCAGAATCCAGCTCACCCCACTTCACCTCCGGGTCGGCTGACATCCGTGCCCGGAACTCATAATGGGACCAGGCGTACCCCCCATAAGTCACCTGTGCCCTCTGCAGCACGTCCATGTTCTTGAATAGCGCGATGGAGCGATCCGGGGATTTTTCACAATATAAGCTGGCATATATTAGAAAAGCCGCTGACCAATTGTCGATTGTCAACGGGACCTTGGGGCGCCGAGCCAATTCCTGCTCTTCCTCCTTGGACCCCTCCTTCGAAGTCTGTTCCCTATGTAACAGTTTCAAAATGTCAATGTACTCCCCCTTCCAAATCTTCTCCCTCTTCGCCAGCAACAAGTGTGCCCCCAGCGGCTTGGTCACCCCCATGTAGGGAAGCTTCTGCACCGGCACCAAGCAACTCTCCTTGCTCCCTGCCGCGGTCGCCCCCACCACCGCGCCCGCCGATGCTGCACCAGCTCACGACCGGACCGCGCCCGCCGGTGCTCCGCCGTCCGTACCCACCCCTGTGTCCTTGGCATACCGACCTTTCTCCAGCCGTCCCACATCATCCCCCATGTATCCGTCCCCACCGACACCTGCACACAGCGCCTCTTGCCCGCCCCACTCCCCACTCCGTCTCCAACCTTACCTGGCGTCAAGGTCGGCGTCCGAGCTGGATCCCACCGCCTAACCAGTGGAGCTGAGAGGGCCACACACTGCCAACAACATTACTAGATCCCCCCTCCTGTATCTCCCCCTCCTCTTCAGACTCCCCAACCTCCTGTAGCCCCCGGCCGTCCCTACTGGACTCCAGCCGGCTCAACCCCGCCTTCTCTCTACATACCCACATCAGATCCACCAGACCCACGCACTCGTCCCCTCCCGCCACCGCACTCATACCCACAGCCAAAGTAACAGGAGCTGCATGCATCCCCCTACCCCCGGCGGCCGATGTCACCCTTCAGGGGGGGGGCTGGCGGTGACTCCTCCTGTCACCGCCTAACGCAGTCCCATGCCAAGTCCCACGTTGGAGCGCGACCGCCCGTACAAGGCAGAGCCGGCCCATCCCCTCGGTGGAACGGAGCCGCATGCTGCTCACCCGAGCCCCTCGCCAACATGTCCTGCCAAGGAAAAAAGGTGGAGTCCAGCATACCGGGGAAAAAAGGCCCTTCCTGCCCCCCACGCGCTACCCCCATCCCAACCCAGCTGTGCCCCTCGGCCCCACCGCGCTGAATGTCCCCCCTCCACGCCGGGTGCCCCCAGCTCCCGCCCCACCCCCCTGACCCCCAACCCCACCCCTCCTCCCATTCCGGCCACTGCGTGCCTGCCCCACCCCCCGGACCCCCATCCCGGTCCCACCCCCCCAAACCATCCCCCCTCCCTGCCACCTCCCACCGACCCCACCCGCCAACCGAGTACCCCCTGCCACCTCTGCACCCCCCGCCCCTCCCCTCGGTGCCTGCCTCCAGCCCCCCTCGCACTCATTGGCACTTTACCGCGCCTCGCGGCCTTGCCCTGCCGGCCACCCCCGGGACCGCGGAGGCCCACAGGCAATCACCGATGCCGCGGCGCCGTTGGCAACGCGCCGCGGCGGCCTTACCTGGAGGTCGGGCCGCACCAGGTCCATGCGGCCTGCCTCCACTAGCAGTCTCAGGGCCTCCTGGACCCGGGGGTCACCCAGCGCCACCATTTCTTCTGTCCTCACCGCCAAAGCGCCTCTGACACCAAGCACTACCGCCGCCTGCCGCGACGCCAAACCACGGCCCAAAAAACCCGCAACAACAAGCAAAACAAGGCAAAAACAAGGCTCGAAAGTTTTTTGCCGGCTGCTGTGTCTCTGTCCACAAAATGGTGGACAGTGACACGAATATACAAGCTATATCCACCCCCAGCACCAAAACAGCCCAAAAATACCCCAACTGCCCTCCTCCAGCCCAAAAACAGCCCAACGGACCATCCTGTCCGTCCTGGTCCTGTGTCCCCCTCCCCTCCTACTGGCCCCAAAAACCCTGTGGGGGCAAGCCTCCCGCTGGTCGGCTGCCCCCCCAAATCCCCATTCTAATTGTATTTGTTCTTGGGTTTCCCGCCTTCAAGATTATGTGCATCCTTTGAGCCCATATTGCTGCAGTGAGGTCTGCAAAGATCTTCAGTGGCTCCTGGTTATAGGCATATTCACTTTGAATTAGGCGTTGGATGTACAGATACATTCACAAACTTGCACCGACATATACTGCTTGTCGTATTACACCTTACGCTCAATATGAATAACTTCGGAGTTACAACAGATTGTTAAAGTGTGTCACTAGGTTAAAATGTAAAACTATGTTAAACAGGCCATTCTCAATGGCTTGGTCTAGGTTGTGGAATTCGCTTTTAGCGGAGCTTAAAACTGCCTTCTTCGTGTCCAGCTTAGCACAGGGCTGAAACCATAGCTAAACCGGCACCAGGAGACCTGGTACAGGTAGTGTGCACCTAATAAATGCTAACAGAGAGAGCAGAGAGGCAACAATTTAGAATATAGTACACATATCAAGTTAATGTTCAAAAAAGTTTTCATATGTGTGCACAAAAAAGTAGCGGTCCTTCAGGTTGTTCTTCAAATATATTTTTATTGCAGTCTTCATATAATTTCTTGACAGAAATGACAGCCAACGCTTTTCGCCCAAAATTGGGCTTCCTCAGGGCTGTAAGCATAACAATACAATAGTCAGGATATATATAGATATAATTAAAAAAACATTTCATTTCAAAACACACAATGAGACTGATACAGTTATCTAACACAAATATCTTATATATACACAAATGTCCAGATGTAATTGGTATTAGAAAATTGAAGGACCATACAGTATCAAAGAGAAAACCTTCATGATTTAAAACAGAATGGAGACTTATTACATTGTACCGAGCAGATGTTATTCCATCTCATTATACACAAAGCAGGATTATCACCATAGTAATCCTGATGACATCATATTTAAACAGTCAAACTTATGCGTACATGTTAACACTAGATGTCATGTTACAACATGTCTGACACACAATGACATGTATGATCAGGATATAGCAAAAAGAAAAAGTATAAATGAAACATAAGGGACAGAAAACACACCCCGTAAGATGAGAACACCAGAACAGAAAAGAAAGATAAAAGCGCGAGAAGAAACAAAGAAAACAACAAGGCACATGAATCCAAAGTGAGTTACTACCTAATTTCAACAATGGAAAGAGAAAAGAACATAAGAGTTTTAGGGTAGCAAGCTGAGCCGTGAGGTCAGACATAGTACCATCCGGACGACATCTGTAACTGGTTATTTACACCAATTGCTGGCCAGTCTAAACCCTACAGGGAACAAAAAATACAAATGCACACAACTCACCAAAAAATATATTTAAACGTCAACGGTACTGCAATGTGATGTCCCAAAAATGGTGGACTCTGAATCGTTGATGACGAATTAAAGCTGTGAATACAACATATAGCACATTAGTTGTGCATACGCAACTATAAGGTAAATGCTGGTCAGCACTATAATTCATTTGGGAAGAGTAATTTCTACCTGTCTAGAAGTGGTGCAGTCCGCCCGCTTTCTATTTAGATATATAAAATTCAAGTGTGCGTGGAAAACGGAAACGGTCCTGACGCTGGAATATGAGTTCCGTTGAATCTTTCTGTATTAGAAACAATTAATTCGAATATTAGTGATCCACCATCCATGGACCATCATCAAAAAGAAGAACCACAAACAAATAATAATGCAGCCATCTGATTATGCTGTAACGTACCAAAACAACATAAATCAGATATAGTCCTTCACAATTACCTCAAAAACGTATAATGGTCAAGTCTCAGTGAGTTATGCTCTGAATTCGGATAGACACTATGATAGGTGTCACAGGATGTCACACTGTACAAAATGCACACAAAATGAGTTTATTAGGTAAAAGAAACTAAAATAACTCAGCAAACAACTGACACCTATTTCGTACATCAGTTAAGAGTTAAATTAAGTAAGGTTGAGAGTACTTGTCCAGACAACGACCATGAGGTGGCGAAAAAGGACGGAACAATACATCAGTCCCTGATGATAAAGTCCTACGGTATATATATATATATATATATATATATATACAGAAACTAATTAGTGCAGTTCGTTAATTAGGAGAAGGCAGGAAAGAAAAGAAAAAATTCAAAATTTAGGGCGCTGAGTTTAACTTGCCATCTTTTCTAGGCAAAGGAGAAAAGAGTTGGCAACTATATCATTGTTGGAGCAAATGTTGTGAGCCTGAAAAAAATGTTTTGAACAATAAAACATAATATGGAAGATAAAAATATATGAATTTACTTTAAAATCCACGTTCAAGACTGAACAACTCACAACAGTCTTGAACTCATGCCGCCCACAACACTAAGCACACTTCACCTAGTGTCATACGCCACCAAAACTAGCCCGTTTTGGTGGCGTTATTCATCCCATTTTTATCCAATGAACTGAGACAGGGAATTTGTATTATAAACATGCCCCATAACAATGTTCATAAACGCATCGATGCAGCTGCCTACACCATGAGGGAGTTAAAATGCAGATGTATTCCATTCTGAAATTATTGCCAAAAAGAAGGTGTAACGAGGGACCCGCATATCATTATGACAACAGCCATGTCCAAGGCTGCGTAGCAGTCTTGAACTCTCAGTAGATTTCACGTGAAACACACTCGATCGAGAGTCGCACGCCACCAATTTGAACATGCGAATGACAAAGAAAATATTAGTCTATATAAACTTATGCTTAGTCATCCATTTGGTTTGTATACCATCTAATTATATCCAACCTTGAACCAGCTGAGTTTGGATATGTGGGGTAACCTAATTATACTTTGTGGGGCACATAAGCGAGCGCTGTTGCTCAAAACCTCAAAAGACGGTTCCCCGCAATATTTTGGTACGTCTCACAAGAACCTCAGCAGACGCACACAGAATCATGATGAAACTTTTCATAACCGGGTAGGGGAAGAAACAGAAGGAAGACTGATGTGTATATGCCGATGGATTTGGCAAACTGAACAGGCACGCAAATGTGATACATAAATACATGCCCATAGGACAGGAAGTGTATGCAGGATACAAAACATATTCTTCCAAATGTATACAGCATACAATAATGATGGAACAGAACACTGTATATTCCTTGCATATCACAATTAACATGCTGGAGGCAATGATGCATCTATATAAAACTGATCTGCTACAGTCTGGCCACCTGGATGCTAGGTCTATAACGGTCTCATCTAATATTGATTACAGAAAGAAGTGCATTTCATTATCCGAATTTAGACCAGCTATAGTGACCCTTAATTTGCAAATCCAGGTTGCCTCTAGTTGGCGTAGGCATAATGTCCTGTCACCACCTCATCTATCCATAGGTACATGATCTATTGCATGAAATTTAAAGTTGGTCTTGGGGATCACTGAGGGACATAAGTGTGCACCTAATGCATTGGTACTGTCATTATTTTGGGCAGCCCGACGATGTTCCTGTATACGGACCCTAAGTTGACGCATGGTGCTCCCAACATAAATTTTCCCACAATTGCACAAAATAACATAGATTACATATGTTGATTGACAGTTCAGAAAGAATTTCATGTTATGTACATAGGCACTGTTGTATGAAAACCTTGAGATTTTGTTTATGCCCATATGACATATACTGCAATCGCCACAGACATAGAAGCCTCTAGATCGATTCAACCAGCACCGTGTGTTAGCATTTCTTGTGGCTGCATAGCTGGGACACAGGGCTTCTCGCAACGTGCCTGATCTCCTGTAAGTAATTCCTGGTTTCTCACCCAGCAATGGTCCCACCCCTGGGGTTCCCAGTAGAATTTTCCAATGTCTGTGTAGTATTTTGTACACCTCCTGGTTGAGTTGTGAGAATGTAGTAATGTACGTCCTTTTCCTGATGTCTTTTTTTGCTTGCGTTTTTTTGGGTCTTAGTAAATCTTTCCTATTTACCTTTTTCACTTTCTCGTATGCAGAATTAAGCACCTGATCCCCGTAATCTCTCTGTTTGAAAAGCTGCATGATTTCAAACGCATGTTTCTCAAAGTTGGGATCCTCACTGCAGTTGCGACGGACCCGGATTAGCTCTCCAAGAGGGATTGCATGTTTGTGCTTTGTGAATGTGCACTATTGCTATGGAGAGTGCTATTTACTGCCGTCTCTTTTCTGTATAGTGATGTGAGAAGTCTGTTGTTTTCTACATACACCTCAAGATCAAGGATCTGGATGTTTGACTTTGAGCTATTGATTGTAAAGCTTACATTAAAGGGATTGTTGTTTAAGTATTCAAAGTACGAGTCCAGATTTGTTTTCGACCCAGTCCATATTAAAAAACATCATCTATGTATGGCCCCTAAAAGTGGACGTCACCTGTCCATTGACTCGCATTTCGGGACCATACGTGAATTCGTTCAAACCATCCCATAAATAAATTTGCGTAGGACGGCGCAAATTTTGAACCCATCGCAGTCCCTTGTTCTTGTTTGAACCACATTTAGTTGAAAAGGAAGAAATTGTTACTGAGGATCAGATCGATCTTCTCCAATTACATGCCATTATGCTCTAACAAAGTGGCACTTCTGGTACATAGGAAGCTATCGATTGCCAGTCTACCAAACATCTCTTCTTAATACATGTATATAATGAAACAATATAGCATGGAGTCATCCCATTGAAAATCATCGATTTTGTTGAGAAAGTCTTTTGTATCCTCAACAAAGGAGGGGAGATTGACTACAAAGGGTTTCAGAAATAAGTCAACGAATTCTGATAGGTTTTCAGTCAGGGAGCCATTCCCAAAAATAATGGGTCTGCCAGGGGGAAAGTTAGCCTTTTTATGCACTTTCGGTAGTAGATAAAGGCAAGCGGAACGTGAAGAGACAATTTTAAGGTACCGATGTTCGGGTTC
The DNA here is from genome assembly GCF_964261635.1 of Lissotriton helveticus. Lineage (NCBI taxonomy): Eukaryota > Metazoa > Chordata > Amphibia > Caudata > Salamandridae > Lissotriton > Lissotriton helveticus. The sequence goes on along the minus strand of NC_136065.1, from coordinate 1,317,668,322 downwards.
TGACAAAAGTCCTGTTTCTTTCCAGTGCATTAGTCGTGTATTGATTTTAAATGTGGCCTCATGTATTGGATTACCACTGATTCTGCTATAGCATAGTTTGTCACTAAGTTGTCGAAGTGCCTCATTGTCATAATCAATTTTGTTCATTACGACCACATTACCTCCCTTGTCAGCCTCCCGGATGACAAGGGAGGGGTCGTTCTTGAGATTATACAAAGCCCTGTATTCCTCACTGGATAAATTAGCACGCTTTCTAGTGCCTTTACCAGCAATATGTCGATCTTCCAATTTATGGAGATCTTCTGTTACTAATTTATGAAACACGTCAACACTGGTGACATGACTGCCTTGTGGTATAAACGTACTTTTTGGATGAAGTTGAGAATCTAAGGAAAGATCTTGTTGTATGTCTAGTTCCTGAGCCAACCCCTGTAGTGGTATTTCCATGTGTTCATTAAGAGAGGTTAGGAGAGAAACTGCCTTTAAATGCTCTACCGTAATGCAGTCAGAAGCTACCCCATGTGTCAAAGAAGGTCTTTCTTGATCATCGTTTGTGTGAAAATGACATTTTAATTTAAATATTTCTTGAAAACTTAAACAGGTCAGCATGAATGTCAGAGAAGACACCTTTGTAGGATGCACAGTAACCCAAACCTTTATTTAGCAAAGACATTTCAGGTATAGTCAATAAATGATCAGATAAATAATCACAAGATTAACATTGCTCTCTGAGTTAATTTCATTCCCATTAGTCACTTCAGCCACTAAGGATTCCATTTTTTCTTCTGATTTCTGGTTTGTACCCCAGGTTGGGTTTCTGTTTTTCCTGTGCCCACCCCTTCTTGTCTGTTTGTGGGTTTCTTTTGTTTGTTGCCGATTCGAAAAACCTAATACCTCGTCTAAAAAAGAAGATGAGGAGGGGGGTGTAGGGACAGTGGTGTCAGTGTTTGGTGCATTGCCAGTAGGTCCTGTAGCACCGGCCTCATCAATAGAGGAAGCGTTAGAACTACTTAACAAACTAGTAACACTGCCTAGACTAGAGGCATCTCCCTCCTTAGGTTTAGGAATGACAATATTATCAAATTTCTGCGCAAAAGTGTAAATGCGCCCTTGCTGATAGTCACGGGCATCTCTGGCTATCTTATTTAATTTTCTTTGTTTGATAAATCGCTGATGTTTAGAAATTTGTTCTTTTAAAATTACATAATTTTTTGTTCGATTACATCCTTCATGTCTGAATTTTTTATTTCATCCTCAAGAGCCTGGATTTCTTCTCGCAGCTTAACACATTTTCTGTCCGAGTGTTCGATCAGTGCTCTCATCATGACAAAGGAAGAATCATAGTGTCTACCCGAATTTAGCGCATAACTCACTGAGACTTGACCATTATACGTTTTTGAGGTAATTGTGAAGGACTATATCTGATTTATGTTGCTTTGGTACATTACAGCATAATGAGATGGCTGCATTATTATGTGTTTGTGGTTCTTCTTTTTGATGATGGTACATGGATGGTGGATCACTAATATTCGAATTAATTGTTTCTAATACAGAAAGATTCAACGGAACTCATATTCCAGCGTCAGGACCGTTTCCGTGTTCCACACACACTTGAATTTTATATATCTAAATAGAAAGTGGGCGGGCTGCACCACTTCTAGACAGATAGAAATTACTCTTCCCAAATGAATTATAGTGCTGACCAGCATTTACCTTATAGTTGTGTATGCACAACTAATGTGCTATATGTTGTATTCACAGCTTTAATTCGTCATCAACGATTCCGAGTCTGCCATTTTTGGGACATCACAATGCAGTACCGTTGACGTTTAAATATATTTTTTGGTGAGTTGTGTGCATTTGTATTTTTTGTTCACTGTAGGATTTAGACTGGCCAGCAATTGGTGTAAATAACCAGTTACAGATGTCGTCCGGGTGGTAATATGTGTGACCTCACGGCTCAGCTTGCTACCCTAACACTCTTATGTGCTTTTCTCTTTCCGTTGAAATTAGGTAGTAACTCACTTTGGATTCATGTGCCTTGTGTTTTCTTTTTTTTCTTCTCGCGCTTTTATCTTTTTTTTCTGTTCTGGTGTTCTCATCTTATGGGGTGTGTTTTCTGTCCTTTATGTTTCATTTATGCTTTTTCTTTTTGCTATATCCTGATCATACATGTCATTGTGTGTCAGACATGTTGTTACATGGCATCTAGTCTTAACATGTACGCATAAGTTAGACTGTTTAAATATGATGTCATCAGGATTACTATGGTGATAATCCTGCTTTGTGTATAATGAGATGGAATAACATCTGCTTGGTACAATGTAATAAATCTCCCTTCTGTTTTAAATCATGAAGGTTTTCTCTTTGATACTGTAAGGTCCTTCAATTTTCTAATACCAATTACATCTGGACATTTGTGTATATATAGGATATTTGTGTTAGATAACTGTATCAGTCTCATTGTGTTTTCCTAATGAAATGTTTTTTTAATTATAACTATATATATCCTGACTATTGTATTGTTATTCTTACAGCCCTGAGGAAGCCCAATGTTGGGCAAAATCCGTTGGCTGTCATTTCTGTCAAGATATTTGAAGACTGCAATAAAATATATTTGAAGAACAACCTGAAGGTCCGCTACTCTTTTTGTGAACACATATGAAAACTTTTTTGAACATTAACTTGATATGTGTACTATATTCTAAATTTTTGCCTCTCTGCTCTCTATGTTTGTTTGTATAATCAGGGTTCTTTAGCAGTGGTCCTGAGAGGTGGGCAACTATGGTAAATAAGGTTTTGCCTTGACTGATTGTGTATATACCAGAGTGGTGCAACTGTCGATTCCTACAGCTATTTGCTGTTTGTTTGGACCTAATAAATGCTGTGATGAATGAATGAATGTTTTCTTCTGATACCAGTTGGGCGGTGTGTGTGACATGGTGAATTGATGTTAAACATAAGCCACTTTTAAATGCTTTCCGCTTGTTAAGTTATGGGTATTAAAGTCCTTTTTGATCCAAATATACTTTTACTGATTTTACTAATATCTTTGTCTGAATTGAAAGCTATTGTGCTTGTGGCTTGTGACCTGATGGTAATAGTCTGTAGGCCATAGATGTATTTTGATATTTTTCCTATTCTCACTGCTGTTTTCCTAATGGGGCCTATCTACGAGTCTAGCAAATTTGCAGCGCCACTTTTATTTGTTGATCAGGGCGGGAGAGGGAGGCTCCAGGGGAGGGCACCATTTTCTCTTTGTCATGTGATTGACCACAATTTACTGAAACGGGATGGAGAGAAGGATATTGAAAGGTGTGTGTGTGGTTATGTTAATTTTTTGTCACTTTATAAGGCTTTTGCTGATGATTATTGACTGTTAGGGTAATTTTGGAGTCCACAGACATTTTTGATGCTTTTAATGTTTTTTATCGGCATTTTCTGCTATGTGGTTGTGGATTAATTAGATTTAATTAATGTAATCAGTTTTGCCAACCTTCCTGATGCTCATATTAGGACCCCAGGGGAAGCCTTTATATTATTGCTTATTTTACACATTGTTTGTTCTAAATTTGTTGCCATGGGTATTGGGCTATGTTGCCCATGGTTATTATGTAAATTCATTTATTCACTGTTTTTCCATGCTCTCATATTGCCCTCATAGGACCTGGATGAACCCTAGCTATTATTATTGCTCAATGTTTCTAAAGTTTGGGACATTTCTTATTTTCATATGAATTAATGTTCTGTGACTAGCTCATCTATTTCTCTTTACCATAGGCAGCTGCGGCTGCCTATGGGGTAGGTCACCAGACTCTAAGTTATTGGAGGCTTTTTCTGTGCAAAGCCTGAAACTGTCAGATATGTATAACCTCAGGAATAGCTTTGTTCTATTGCCAGGACACCGGAGGTCGAACCAGAATATTTGAGACTGGTCATGGGCATGTGGATGTATGGATGAGAATATAACCATGGTGTTCAGCCATTTCAAGCTGCAATTGGGCATGTGTAATGCTGTCTTCCTAGCTCTACACCCCTGAGTCATGAACGAGCACTGGGATGCCCAAGGGTAACCACACGCTATACAAGATTCCAAATAATAATAATAATAATAATAATAGATGTACTTAGGCATACAGTCACTTTTTTAATTTTATTAATGTAGCACTTCCAATTTATTTTACATGAGGAATGTTAATGCCTGTAATGTGATGTCATGGGTGTATTAAATGACATGTGATGTCATTTCCACTACCTCTGACTTCTTGGTGAATGGACACCCATGTGCAAATCATTCTGTAGTCAAGTTGTACCTTGAGCACTACCTGTCTCCATCTTTTTGCAATCCAAAAAGAAGCAGCCATGACTAAGCCCACCACAGACACTAAGCAAACCCCATCTGATTGCTCAATAGGTTCTGAGTTTGGCACTGTAGACATGTCTGATGTTTTTTGGGGGACCGTACCAAAACCTTTATGCCGGGCCTCATGTAACATAAGCACCTAGTTCCAATTTAAAAACAAAAGAAAGGAAAAGAAAAAGACAAGGCAGCTCCAGCATCTTATTGCATATTGTTGGTATTAGTATTGTTAGCTGCCGAATCATCAATAAACAGGGCAGAATGGCTTATTATTCTATAAATACATTTTAGAGCAAGAGCTTCAGGAATAGTACCCATCTACTCATCCTGTTGCAGTTTAAAGATGATCTCCCTGTTTTGGGATTATTATCGTAAAAAAAGTAGAAATCACACACTCAACCATAGCTTGTCAATGTGTGGAGTGGAAAACTTGCTAAAATGTTGACACTTGGTCTACTCCAGTTTCTTTGGAAGGGGAGGGGTTTCTAAATATGTGGTGACTCCTAGTAATAAGTAGAGGGTTCCAATATGGACCTGTTTCTCAAAGGTCACTATGCTACATCTGCACAGTTATGTTGAAGGGCTGGCTACTGAAGCATTGAAGGAGAGAGCAATATGCAACTCGTCCATGTCACATCGGATAAGTCAAGAAGTGTCAAACTACAGACTGTATGCACGTCCCTGCACACTGGAGCACCACGTTTAGCCTCCGGTTAACACCACCAATACTGCTTTTCATGATGTTCATAGGCCTGCTGCAGCTGCCAAGTTCTCATGAAGAAAGCACACAAACCTGCCAATATCCTGGAGTGCGTACATTTTAGTCATTGCTTTAAAGCACGAAAGAGCTTGAGGGTAATTGAATGAACTAATAAAGTCCCTGTAAAAGCCTTTATACAAGGGGGTCCAACAATTTCGAACTCCACCTTTGTACATGCAGCTGTGATTCATTATCAATTAGTGATCACGGAGTACAGATTGTCTGTGTTAAATCAACATTTTATTGTCATGTTTTATTATGCTGTTTGACCCAGTTACTATGGTTGTTATGCCTAGATTTACAAATTTTTAAGTATTTATGAATGTGAATTAATATATTGTGTGGTTGTGAGACCTCACTGTATAATAATGAAAGTGTTCTTTATTAGATCCAGTCAGGTACGTTTGTAAAACTTTAGCTCGGTCCTGTGCAGCTGTGAGCCAGAGCAGCCAAACTTTATCAAATGAACAAGTGCAAAGCATTAAGAAGTACCAAAACAGCTAAATATGAAGAAAATGCAACACAATACAAATCCAACAAGAATTTATAAAAATAGGGTATATTTGTCTTTTTAAACTGACACCTCAACAACAAAAATCCACTGGGGGTTTCTGGAGGTTTGCCTATTTAGGTAAACAATAAATCACTGCTTTTCACTCAAACACAATAAATCATTTAGATCTACAGTGGCTCAAAGCCCAGGATCCTAGGATGCTAGTTTCCAGTCCAGGGAGGACCTGGCCTGGCCTGGCAGTTCGGGCTGGACTGTTCCCATTGGGCGAAGGGTCAAGACTGATTTTCATATGGCTGGGTCCAAACTGGAATGGCATGGTGAGCAAAGAAAAAGATGGATTTAGGCCCCGATATCTGTACTGGAGTGAATGTATGACATTGTTCTGCATTCTGTCCATCAATTGTTCTTTTTGCAAGCTCTAGGGTTAAGCATGATACGTGACTAGAAAATTGTTATATAGGCACTCTCTGGGTGCTTACTCCAAAAGGGAGCTGCTCAGGGAGACCATTGAGGTCCAATTAAATAATTTGCTTGCAAGGAAAGCATTTTCCATTACAGTTCAAACCTCTATTGGCAATCCGCCATATGGATCAAGGTAGTAGTCATGATGAAAGGGATACACGGTGCTAAAGATGCTTAAGGATGCTGAGGACGCAGATCCGGTGTCGGAGGGGTATTCCTATGGCCACTCCAAAGTCCTCAAGTAAAGAGGAACAACTTTGGCCTCAGTAATCGATGTCCCATGAAGTCCTAATGAGGACTAGTTACCACTGGTCTACTGAACACTGATTACAGCAAAAAAATAGGCAGTTCCCTTTAACTTGTAGTAACTTCTGTGCTGGATGACCAAACTGCACTCTAATGACTCTCCCGGGTCAAGTAGACTATGTTTTATTGACAGTTTATCGTTTCCCACTTTTCCAATAATGCTGTCACATCTTAACAGATCTAGATTCCTTTATAGAATCTTACCTACACAACATGACCTCCTACTGTAGGTGGTGACCAACGTGAGTGTCTTCCTCTGTCTCTCTTTCCTCCGTGGGCCAAAGTCAATCTGGTCTCTACAATTTACACTCTCTCTAAAGAGTTTTTTTGTGCACCTACTCGTTCCCTAAGTCTAGTGATCTACACCACCTATTGGCAAAGTGGTAAATGAGAAACCATCTATAACTTATAGAAGGAGTAGGTCATTGAGTGATGCTCTAGTGCAAAGGGACATCACAATCAAATTCACATAGAAAACTACAGATTTGAAAGGTTTTCACATATGTGGCAAATGTAAGGCCTGTAAAAAGTCTAGCAGGCCTAAGATTTATGATGTCCTATATAGTAAGAAATCGAAGGGAATCTCCCAATTCATAACATGCTGTAAAAGCTATGTTATCAGTGTATTTCTCTGGCCCTGCAGCCTATAATATATTGGCAGCAAAATGTATCCAGTACATAACAAAATATTAGAACACCTGACAGCAATTGATAATCATGACAAACACTGCCAGTGGTCAGACATTTTGAGGAGTTTCACTGCAGTAATCAATGCCTTTTAGAATAGTGTGGCATAGAAAAAATGTTTATGGACCCTGGTGGTGGAGTGGGTAGAGGGGGGGGTCAAACTGATGAAACTCAGAAGGAGAAAATCCTGCCTCATAATTTATCTTAATACAAAATCTTCTTTTGGTTGAACTTGGATGAGGAATTGTCAGTCCACCTGGGTTGGATTAATTATTACTAGCCAGTCTAATGTTCTCTTGTTAGCTTGTTTGGTGCCCTTGAGGCTTAAGAATACTTAGATTTAAACAGAGGAGCTTTTTTGTACTAATTCTATTTTCGTTTTCTTTTTTTACTTACTGGGAGGAGAGGATGAGACTGTCTATACCTTGCCCAGCTCTGGTGGATGAGAGGTCATCCTAGCTTAGGCCTCTACCCCACTCTTACGTTTTGAGATACTCTCATGGACATGTTGGAGTGTGATTGCTTTATAACTAGGGAGATAAGGTATTTTCACTGTGCTTTGGGGCGGGGGCCATGTAATACTGTTAGTTACATGTGCATTGGGACACTTCAGTTAGCTGCATTATGTCAACTTGGGCTTGATTTCTGTTCTGTTTCATCATGTGAGATTAAATGAGTTTAGTGACAACTACACTGGATATCGTTTGAAACTTCAATGCCCTTATTAATCAGGCAAATTAAGTGTATCTTACCATGTTAACTATGGTTTATTGTTAAACTAATGGGTTGTGTCATTATGTTGCCATATTCACTGATGCTGTATTGGGATGACGTTCAGTGTTTCAACATTTTTATATTAATTACATTATGTGTTCCTATAAACCTCTCATATGCATTAAGCACTATTTATGTTTACTGATAATGGACATGAAGTTAAGGTCAGACATACTTACATGAAATTGTTCTTCATAAATTTTGATTTTGGTTGAGGCTTGTATGTTTCATTATTGTGTAGATTGCAGTTGTATTGCGTATTATTACATTGCCTCATAATGTTTGTGCATTGCTTGCACTATTATTATATGACTCATAACCACTCCAAGATTTGTTGTTGATTATATACCCACTCCAAGATTTGTTGTTGATTATGCATAAGGCCTCTTTCCATGCTTTATTTTTGAACACATATTAATGTCTAATGCACTTTGACAGTGAAACATGTTGTTGAGCTGCTTAAACACACAATATGTATGCCATGATTCAAGTATGTGCATAACCGCCATTCAGAGGTTTTTGTCATTTACCATTCTAGGATGGCAGATGCCTATCTTGTTGAAAAGGAATCATATGTGCACAAAAACACATTTTACGAAAGACTTGGCACAGCAACCTATTGCAGCTGTCGGTTCCTGGGTCCTCAAAAATAAAATAATCATTCAGTTAAAAAAAGGAAGCAACAGAATAGCAGGCTGGGGTTCGGGAGAAACAAAATGTCACTGATTGACAACATTATACACACAAAACGAGGAAAAGAAGGAAGAGACCCGCAGCCAAATTTCCACTAATCTCTTGTAAAACGTGAAGTTGTTTAAAATTGCCCTGAACCACTGTTGTACCTGGCACCATTGGCGTGGGTCTGTCCTGTATTTTTCGCTTTTGCCTCCTGGAGTTTTGCTGGTCTAGATGCTTTGAGCACTCTGCCACTGCTGTTCAGTGCCAAAGTGCAAGTGCTCCCTTTGTAAGTTGTTGTTATGGATTGGTGGTTCCATGATTGGCATATTTGATTTACTAGTCAGTCCCTTGTACAGTGCACTGTGTGCGCCCAGGGCCTGTAAATCAAATTCTGCTAGTGGGCTTGCAGCACTGATTGTGTCACCCACATAAGCAGCCTGCAAATGTAATTCAGGCCTGCTATTGCAGAGCCTGTGTCCAGTCTGATACTGCCATGCCAACTTGGCAAATGCACCCACTTGCTAGGCCCTAACCTTCCCATTTCTTACATGTTAGTCATCCCTAAGGTAGGCCCAAGGTACCCCTGTGGGCAGGGTGCAATATATGTGAAAGGTAGGACATACTCTGATGTGTGTGGCATGTCCTGATAGTGAATTACTGCCAATTTCGTTTTTCACTATTGCAAGGCTACCTGTTCCCATAGGATAGAATGGGGAGTTTGCTTATACCATCTTATAAACATAACTAACCCTGGGAACAAGGAAGGAAAATAAAGTTCAGTATACCTGAACGAAAGTAGGTCTTTTCTTGCTTAGCCATCCAGTATGCTTCTGCCAGGATGTGTATTGACTGTCTGGCTTTAGTGTGGCAGGGGCTGGGGGGGGTGTAGTGGTTCCAGAGAGTCTGGATGAGTCAGGGCTGGGCAGAATAGACCTGGCTGCATTTAGAGTGGGGTGAGACGATTTCCTTTCACCTGAATGAGCCTGACCTGCCTTCCACAATGCTGTCTCCACCTCCTTCCAGGAAGCTGCACCAGAGAGGAAAGAAATGGTTTTAACTGAGCACAGGGCTTCTCTGCCACCAGAGATCAAACTTTTGTTAGTAAAAAATATTGGGTCCTTTCCCCAAAACTTCAGATCACTTATGGAAATCAAGAGGAACCACTGCCAAGGAGACGAGCCAGAGAAGCTGAGGAGAAATACTGCCCCTGTGCTGTTTGGCTGTCTGAGGTTGGCCTGCAGTGGCTACTTGCTGCCAAGGAAAGGAGAAGGACTTTGCTGTGTCCTCTGCTTGAGGAAGATATTCAAGGGCTTGAAATAGAGCTTGCCTCCTGTTCTGAAGTCTCAGGGACACAAAGACTTAATTTCTTCTGTCTTTCTGCATCTGGAACTGCTGTTTCAGCTGCCACAGAAGGAAATTCCAACACTGACGCCGGCGAGCGACGCCATAACCTACACCCAAGCCATGGGCACTGCTCGTGAAGAACACGACGCACCGCCATGACTTGCACCATAGGCCCGACGCCGGCTGACGCCATGCTGCATCAACTCAGCATTCGTCACTGAGGCCGCTGCCTGCACCAGAGCCGAGACACCACTCGTGATGTCCACGACGCACCTTCCCAACTCGCACCACAGTTCCCGACTTCACCGACGCTGGTGCTTCATCAATGCGCAGCTGATACTCAGCGTGGATGACACCCGAATCCATCAACACCGCACCGCCGTAATGAACCACCACCTCGACGTCACCTCCCCGACACAGTAAGGAACCGACTTCTCACCTCCCCTGTATCGCAGTAAGGAACCAAGGCTTCACCTCCCCTAGGGTCGTAAGGAACCGACCCCACCAATGAAGCATCACCTCCCCGACACTGTGCACCGTCTTTGATTTCATTGTTCTTTGGGGGTCTGCTTGGCTCCACGCCTGACGCTACGCTCTTCGCGGTCGGCACTGTACTTTAGGATTTCCATCTGTCACAACGTCGTAATAACTCCAGGTGGAGGTATTTGTTGCTAAAAGCTTTGAGTGAATCACCTATTTTTAATGATATCTTGATAACTCTATTGTGGATTTTTGTTGTTTTTGTCTTATTTGGTTTAGGTAAAGGTTACTTATTTTTCTAAACGGGTGTGGAGTCAATGTGTAGTGTTTTCATTGTATTACTGTATGTGTTCACAAATGCTTTACACACTGCCTCCGAGATAAGCCTGTCTGCTGTTGCCAAGCTACCAAGGGGGTGAGCAGGGGTTATTTTAGAAGTGTATCCCCCTTACCCTGACTGGGAATAAAGGGCAACTACTTGGACAAAAGTAGCTACCTCTGCCAACTAGAGACCCCCATTTCTAACACCCATTACGTAGTGGCATGCTTCATCATAGGGCTGCTACAACATCCCTGCACAGACCAACGCCTGGGATGGAGCAAAGGGAGGGGGGGGACAGAACAAACATAAATAGTTAGTGATCTGCGCAGTGAGTGACAGATAAACTATGATTGTGTGAGTCTAAAAATACCTCTAAGATCCTCTTGCAAAATGTGTATTAATCATGGGTCCCAGGGTAGGATTAAAAATTACAAACGGAGATTGTCTAGGGGAGAGTTAGGGCCCCTTTTCTCTCCAATACTGCTTTTATGTTGACATTTTTCAGCATTATCCTTCACCCATAAAAGGTCATTTGGCCTTCTTCAGGACTAGTGATCCAGTTTTTTACAAATCCCTTGGACAATCTCCAACTCTTCAGGGAAACATAAGGTGTTAGGAAAAAATATTTCTATGTACAATGACCTTGCGTGTCACATTCTCTGTAGAAACACATATGTTTTTGGAAAGAGAAAATGGACATCAGTCCAATAACAACACAAAACACAACCCACGTTCTTTTATGTTAAAAAAGCTTGATTGGGTATAGAGGTAAGTCTACCTCTATATTCCACCATAATCACAACCACTCTTAAGTTAAGTGCCGAAATTTTCCTTAGCCGCCAGCAATCACTTATTTTTACTCATCATACATAACCACCTCTGAGTAGTGAGCGGAGCAATGATGGTGTAGCTGATTCTCCCAAATGAAATAGAGAATTATGTGAGCACACTGTAGCTTACCGGGTTTCATCGATCAGACTGCTCTAAATAGGGTGCAAGCGGGATCATCCCCCTGTAGTCACACTCTGTATTTGTCGAATAAGTGAAAATTACGTGAGTCACATTCGTCAAAAGACTCACGGTTCGTAAACTGGTTAGCACCCAAATAATATCCACCACTTCTTGTTGGCTAGATGCAGCTATTTTACACCTATTCTCTGTGTTTTTATTATACATTCCTACTTGTGAAGGTCGCAGGCTTGGCAATGCTATTTTATCTGCATTTCCCTGCTCAGCCTATGCACCAAAAGGAGTGTAACCCGATCCTGATTACATCAGTGAGGTTACGTTCCTCCGAATCACTACCGCACACCTCTAACATTCTGATCTATGCTTTAGTCATGACCCCCCCTTCAAAACTTCCCCTTTTGCTTAATCTTTCTAGTTGGAGCATATGGTTTTGTCAGTCGGACCCCTCTCTCTCTACCCAGTTCTAGCCTACTTACTTCTTCAAAGGTTGGATGCCACTTCTGAGTGCCTCTCGCTGCCCCAAGTAGTTATCACGGAATGTTGATCCGTGTCTTAAATCCTGTTTGATCCTTTGCTCTGTACTTACAGCTTCCGGTCAAATCCTGTGTCACATGGGCTCGGGTCGGGTAAGAGTTTAGACCACTAACCTTCTTCTCATAAGTCTCTAAGCAAGAAGAAAAGCGGATCCATATCCAACCCTTCGCTCACTGGATCCTTCCGGCTTCCTGTCATCTCACTTGGGCTTGGATCTGAGCTGGACCGCTGTCCTCCTTCTTCTGTATATTAAACAAAGAAGAAACAACGAATCCTCACTTCCTGCATGCGGATTTGTTTCTAGTCTCATTCGCTAATAATTACCCTGGCAAAATCACAGTCATCACCTTAAATCCAAACTGTCTTCGACTGCTGATAGTGTGATGGAAATGATATACATTAGTCATTATAAATGTTAATTGTTATTGGCATTCTTTTAGTATTGTATACTCTCTACTAAGTGGAAGAGTTGTCTATAAGCCCTCGCTATCACCTAATTAGGGGTGGTGAAATGGGTGGGAGGGACAAAAGAGGAGGAGAAGAGTTTCATTAATCAGTTTTTTTTGCGGTTTATAACGCTTGGCAGCAATCATATTTAGAACGGCTATACCATCTTTTGTCAGCATATCGCTTAGACTGCTTCAAAGGATCGTAAAGATGTTTTTGTACAGTGTAAGGAATATTAACTCCTCTTCATAATTCATACTAGAGGTTACTCAGCTGGTGCCAAGGGATCTCATTGTTAAGACCTCTAATTTCACTATATATTCTATAAATCCATTTTTGCTCCCTTATGAGGAGTATGTCCTTTGATTCTTGCAGTTTATCTAGTACTATCCAGTGGATATTGCATACTTTGTAGTTGTTATGTTATGTTAGTAGGCACTTATAAAGCGCACGTACACCCTTAGGTTTCATGGCGCTAAGTACTGGAGACTGTTGCAGCCGAGTTACTAGGCATAAACTTGCTCGAATAGACATGGTTTTAAAGCCTTTCTGAAGCTGAGGAGGTTATTACAACTTCTGAGGGCCAGCGGGAGAGAATTCCAGAGTCTGGGGGCCAAGTGGAAGAAGCGGCAGCCACCCTGACGTTTCCGTCTAAAAGACGAAGTGGTGAGCAGAAAGTGGTGGGCTGAGCGGAGGCTGCACCGCGGGGTATATTTGGTGATCATGCTACTGATGAATCTGGGGATCTTGCCGTGCAGAGCCCTAAAGGCTAAGCAGCCGGTCTTGAAGGCTACTCGTTGGGTTATCGGGAGCCAGTGGAGCTGTGCCAGACCAGGTCTGGCTGACAGCCACTTGGGTTGTTTAAGAATCAGTCTTGCTGCCTGATTCTGGACCATTTGAAGCCTTTTTTGCAGACTGACAGGTAGACCGAGGTAGATAGTATTTGAAAAGTCAAGCCGTGAGAGTATTAGTGCGAGGACCACCTGAATTAGGGCTGAATAAGTCAGAAGGTGTGCGATTTTCCTAATTTTCCGAAGTTGGTGGACACTGGAGGAAATCACAGTGCTGACCTGACCTCGAAGGGAGAGGTCAGAGTTGATGATGACCCCTAGGCTCTTCACGGAGGGAGACAGGGTCGGGGGGAGGCCCAAGTTCTGTCGGCCAGAAATGTGTGCCCCAGCTGTCCGTGCTGTTCCCAGGCAGGACCAGCTCTGTCTTGCCTGAGTTGAGTTTGAGGTGGTTCACATCCATCCAATGCTGGATGTGAAGCATGGTAGATTGAAACTCGCTAACAGCATTGGGGGAGCCAAGAGAGAATATGATCTGAAGATCGTCAGCATAGTTGAAGACAGTGATGTTTCTGTTTTTAAGTGAGTGAATCAGAATCAGTGGTCTCATATATAGATTGAAGAGCAGCGGGGACAGAGAGAAACCCTGTGGGACCCCGCAGGTGGAGGTAAGCTTGGGGGCAGTGAAATTCCCAAGCCTGACTGCTTGAGTGCGGTCGGCGAGGAAGGATTCGATCCATTCGAGTGTGGGGCCATGCAGGCCTGCTTGCGCTGCATTGTTCAGTAAGATGGTATGGTCGACCGTGTCGAACGCGGCCGACAAATCCAGAAGCACCAGAGCTTGATGGTCGCCCCTGTCTGCGTTAGCTCTAAGAGTGTCCAGGACTGCCAGGATCACCGCCTCCGTAGAGTGCGCCGAATGGAAACCAGCTTGGTTTGGCTCTAAGTAGTCAGAGCATTCGATGAAGCTAGACAACAACTGGCTACATGGGCCCTAATATTTTTGCCGGGAAGAGGGAGATAGGGCGGTAGTTGACAGGGTTGCTAGGGTCTGCCCCTGTTTTGTTTTTTTTTCTTTTTTTTATATATATTTTTTTATTTTCATCATTGCACAGTTCGCACACTTCATAGTACATTCTCCAAAGTTACATTTAAATTCATATAACGTATTACATCATACGCGAAAATTCATCAAAGCATCGTACATATTGTAATAAATTAGTATCAACACAAATTAATACAGCAAAATGTCACATAAATTCCTCAAACTTTCCTAGCCTAATCCCTCAAACCCAAACGCTCTCTCCATCTTATAATAGGATCCCATATCCTTACCCCTAATCTCCTCCCTTTTCTACCTTTCCGGGCATCAATATTTTTTTCCAGATTATAAGTTGACAAAAGATTAGCCAGCCAAACTTGCATTGCTGGGGGGCTTTTGTCCAGCCAGGCCCTGGCTATACATAGTCTAAAAACTGCCATTGCGACAAAAATAAACTCCTTCTGAATGACATTAGTATCCGTGACTATCCCTAGCAATATTTCTGGTGGTTTTAAGGTAATCTGGATATTCAGGGTTGCATCAAAAAACTTCTCTATGTCTTTTATCACTGTTTGTATCTGCGGGCATACAGCAAATAAGTGTATTAAGTCTGTATCAAGGGAACTACATCTTGGACATGTTGTACCTACACTACCCCCCCATTTTGCTATCTTAGCAGGGGTGAAATATAGTGAGTAAAGGGTTTTATACTGCTGTGATAGGAGTGGTGCTGAGCAGAGGAGAGTTTGTCCCAATTCCAGTGACTCTTTAAACCAAGTAACCTCGCCTTCCAGCTTGTCTGCCCACTTCTGACTATACTTGTCCATATCATCTGATTTCCCTGCTAGCAAGTTTGCGTAGAACGACCGTATCGAACAGTCTCCCCTTAACCTTATTTTCTCCAGTATTTCTACCTTAGTAAACCCTACACTCCCACCCTGCTTATTCCCCAGAAAACTTCTTAACTGGAAAAATTTAAAAAGATCCCTCCTATCTAATCCGAATCTGGTAATCAGGTCTGTAAATTGGAACACCCTCTCCGTATTCCTCACATCCCCAATCTGTACTATCCCCTTCTCCATCCAGCCCGCCATTGTACTATCATCAAAGATCTGCGTTGGGAGGGACACATTTTTATGCAACCTTGTATACCAGTTATATCGCCCCAATCCAATTCTCTTCATTACAGCAATCCAAATCTTAATTGCGGCTTGAACTGTCTTAAATCTAGTTCTTTTAAAATATGCGAAGTCAATACATTTGAAAAAGGAATTCTCTACCTCCGGTCCCAACACAATGGAGTAAATCCTGGATGAATCATTTGTTGTTCTAGCGTCTAGGCCACCCCCACCTATCAATCCCCACATGTATTGCAGTGCAGAAGCCCAGTAATATAATCTGAAATCAGGCACCCCCCAACCTCCCCTCTCTCTAGGCAGAGACATAAAACGGTATGCCCTTCGGGTCTTACCATGGGCCCAAATAAATCTATTCAGCATTTTTTCAAGATCTTTAAACCATTTTATCTCAATAAATAACGGTATTGTCCTATAAAAGTACAAACATTTTGGCAATATTAACATTTTTATAACGTTAGTGCAACCCACTAACGACAAATGCAAATTGTTCATTCGATCCAGGTCCAACTTAACCTTTGACATCAGGGGCGCTAGATTATTCTGTACCAACAAATCTAAATTAGCTGTGATCGCAACCCCCAAATATACCGCTGAGTCCACAACTCTTTGATCATTGAACACACTATGTTGGTTACATACTATTTGAGTTTTGGACCTATTTAAGCTGTACCCAGATATTTGCCCAAACCTTTGTGCTTCTGACTCGATTTCCCCTATGGCCATGCTGGGATTAGGTGTTAAAATGGCCACATCGTCGGCATAGGCAAGGGTCTTTACCTCACATCCATTCAACCTTATTGGGGGAATCCTACCATTGTTTTCCAATTTCCTTATCAATGGGTCCAGATAGAGAGCAAATAGTAATGGGGAAGATGGGCAGCCCTGTCTAGTCCCTCTCTCAATCCTAACTGCTGCCGATTTACCTCTATTGACTCTAATCCTTCCTGACGGGTTCTTATAAAGAGTCTGTATTGCTGTTATAAAACTATTCCCCAATCCATTCCATTTTAGTATTTGCCATAAGTATTCCCAGGAGACTCTATCGAACGCCTTTTCGGCATCCAAAAAAAGTGCAGCGACGGAGTCCCCCAGGACATCCGCTGCGTCAAAAGTTGTAATCACCTGTCTAATATGCTGTGTAGTGTCTTTTCCAGGGATAAACCCATGCTGAGTATGGCTTACTAATCCCTCTATTACCTCTGCCAATCTTGTCGTTAAAATCTTGGAATACACCTTAGTATCTGCATTCATTAGTGTAATAGGCCTATATGACCCTGGGAGTGTCGAATTTTTCCCTTTTTTTAAGATAACAATGATATCTGCTTCCCCCCATGACTCGGGTATCTTATCCCCCTTCTGCGCCTCCAGCATAACTTTAAACATTTCAATTCCGACAGTTTGATAAAATACTTTATAAAACTCCGCCGGGAGCTGGTGTGGGCCAGCTGCTTTACCCGAAGGTAACGTGCTTAATGCTCTAAGAAATTCCTCCAAAGTAAAAGGGGAATCCATCCTAGCCTTTTCTTCTTCAGATACCCCCGGAAGGATAATATCACTTAAATAACTTCCAACTTCACTAGATGTTCCTGCACTACCTCTAGTATATAATTCTTCGTAAAACTGCCTAAAGACTTCCCTTACTTCAGTTGTTTCAGTGACCATAATTCCATTCTTGTCCATTATCTCCACAATGTCTGATGCTGCTAATCTCTGTCTGGTGCGTACTGCTAGTAAGTGGCCTACCTTCTCGCTAAACTCGTAAGCGGCTTCCCTCTTAGTTAGGTAGTTTTCTGCTGCTTTTTTTTAGATACTTTCCGCCGCCTCCGCTCTAAGAGCCACTATGTTTAGCAGGTGTTCTTCTATTGGTGCCCTGTTTCTTAGATCTTGCGCCAATTTCTCCTCAACTCTTATCAGCTTTTGATACACTTCGCTAATTTTAAGTCGTGTCCTTTTCTGGGCTGAAAACACATAACAAATTGTCTCACCTCGTGCCCAAGCCTTAAAGGCATCCCATACCACTCCTACAGGGGCCGTATCTTTATTAGTCTCCCAGTAAGCCCTAATCCATTCTGTCATGTAGGCCCTATATCCTTCATCCTTCAAAAGGGCTCTATCGAATGTCCACTGCATACCTTTTTGCCGTGCCTGGCCCAATCTGATGGTTAGAATCAGAGGACTATGGTCCGAAACAATTCGGGGTTGTTTTTCTATTTGTGCATTTGATAATAAGGGGGATGACATCAAGAAATAGTCCAATCTAACCAGTACTTTGTGGGGGGCCGAGTAGAATGTACTTCCATCAATACCTGGGTACAGCTTAACCCATGGATCCACTAAGGAATTATTTAACACCATATCTGTCAGTGCCCTATGGGTTCTCTTTTTCCTCCCTGCATATGCCCTCCCCGTCTGTAAAAATGAGCTACTGGGATCATGAATATTGAAATCTCCACAGCATATGATTGGCTCGGGCCATAGTGCCAGCTCAGTGTCTAAAAATTGGAAAAGATCAGGATCATCTTCTGTCGAACCATACACAGAAACTATGGTGCATTGTTCTCCCTTGAATTTTATTTCCAATATTACCCACCTTCCCCATTGATCCTCTGATTTCCTTATTACCTCTACGTCAGTGGGTCTTCCTAGTACCGCCACCCCTCTATGCTTCGTCCCTTGCTTAGTATTTGCCAGTACAGAGAACCCTAATTGATCCATAAGATACCCCTTAGAAGCTTCAACATGCGTTTCTTGGAGGCAAACCAAATCCAAGTTAAGGGTCCTAAGTAGTGCCGCCACTCTCAGTCTTTTCCCCGAATCGTTGAGACCACAGATGTTAATAGTTGCAATTCTACAAGTCATTAAAAAACATCGTAAGTTTTGCCCAGCTCTGCATTACCTATTCAATCTAACACTTTGCCTTGATGATAAGACCAATAATTCTCGTGTATCCTCATCCTTCTGGCTAATACATACTGACAAATGTGAATTCCCTGTGCTCTGAAATGTGCTTTCCTGTGCTCCTTCTTACATCCTCCCTCACTTTTTTTTACATTTTTAACCCTCTTTTTACCCCCCATTCCCCCTACTCCTACCCTACCCTCCCTCTGGGTCCCTCCCTCCTCCCCCCCTTTACTGGCAAATAGGTCCATGAGACCTATGTGTAGCCGCAATGGCTCGTGGGGATCGCTCCTCTCTCCCCTCTTCACCCATCACCCATCACCCTGTAGAATAAATGCCCCCCCTCTATGTCTTCCACTTATATATTCCGCTATTTTACGTGTGCTGCCCCCTTAACACTAATTTAACCAACGGTATTACAAGGTCTAACAATTTCCTCTAACCATGGATACCCCCCCCGCATGTGCTCCTTCCAGCTCTCTGGAGTTTATCAGGTCAATTTTTCTCAGCCCCCTTTCTGTGACTTAATCTCCTCCAAAAATTGTTGAGCCTTAATCTCAGACAAGAAGATGTTTGTTCTGCCCCTTGTAACCACTTTTAGCCTTGCAGGAAATAGCAGAAACGCCTCAGAGCCTAGGGCCTGAAAGGGTTTGATAAGCTGCCTAAGTCTCCATCTTCTCTCCACCGTCACGTGGCAGAAGTCTGGCCTGGCAAAGAAGGTGATACCCTCAAAGGATCTTTTCTTGTCAGGTCTGGCCTTGTCCATTATTTCCTCCCTGAGCAGGTAATTCCCAACATAGATCAGGATAGCCCTAGGCAGTGCATGTTGAGCTGCCTGCCCCTCGCCCCCTCGAGCTTTTCTGATGGTAAAGGGAAATCTGTGGGCACGTTGAACCTCTCTTTCCCACTCCCACTGTGATTCGGGGAAAGCTCCTCTTAGGAGGTTAACAATAAAGTACATGATATCGTCCTTCTCCGCTCCTTCCGCCACACCCAAAATACGAATGTTATTCCGCCTCTGGCGGTTTTCAAAGTCCTCCAACTTCCATTGCAGGTCACCCGTCACTTTTTCCTGCTCCGATTTGAAGTCCTGCCACCCCCTGACATCATCCTCTAGCTTCCCAGTTCGTTCCTCAACCTCAGTCACTCTCTCGACGACACCTTCATAAAGTTTGTTAACCTTCCTGAGGGTGTTCTGGATCTTTTTTGTGGCTTGCCTAGCCCTTCGACTTTCTGTCCTTGCTTCTCCTTGCATCTGTTTGAGCGTGGAGCATATCATGTCAAAGGGGGCCTGATAATGTACTGGGATGGGGTATTGCCTAAAGGCTGAGAATTGCCTTCCTCTAGGTAGGTCTGCGAAGTTGCAGAGTAGTCCCAGTCTAACTTCTTCCCTCCTGCCAAGGGTGATTCTAATACTCCTCCATGCCTTCTACCCTTTATCCTTCTCTTTTTCTGCGTAGTTTCTTTCATTGATAGGTTTGAACCAGAGCTTGTTTCTTCTTCTACCTCCCCCTCTTCTGACGTGACATCACTTGGCTGGGTAGTATCAGTTTCTTCATTTACTGAGTAGAAGCATTCCCCTTCTACTTAGGCTCCCTCTTTTTTCTCCAAACCCAAGTTTTTTTCCACAGTTAATGAAGCACTTTTTCCTGCTATGTTGGATTTGTTGGCCTCCTCGTTTATTTCTTTATCTTTTTTGCTGCTCATTTCAGCTTCTAATTGAATTAGTGCCTCCATCATGTCTGCACTTCCCGCTGCCCGGGGACTGTATGGCCCCCCGCCTATGTCTGATGTTACTGGGCTATTGTTCAGCCCTTTGGTCTCCTTCGCTCCACTGTTGCAGCTCTGCTTTACCTTAGGAGCCACGGCTTCCGTGTTACCTCCGCCTCCGCCGTCGCCACAGCTACTGGTGATGGTTTCTGCCGAGACTCGGGGTTGCCTAGCGACCAGTACCTCCGCGCCGGGAGCGTCTGCTGTTGCGTCCTCGAGGACGTCTCTGCTCACGGTTAGCTCCGCGTCCGGCTGGGAGCTTCTGCTTGGGGAGAGCACTTCTAGCAAGGTAGGCTGTCTTAATGCCGCTTCTTTCCCTTTGGTTAGGCCCTGCCTTGCGTTTGTGGCAGTGCCTTCGGCGGGGTGAGCCGAGTCTTGCCCAAGCCGGGGACGATCTTTTCTTTCTAGTGGCGCTGGTACTGCAACTGTTTTTGATCGTACCTCTGCCTTCTCAGTTTTCCCCGTTTTCTCTGTTCTCTCGACTCTCTTCCCCTTTTGAACCGGGGGTATTACTTTCCGTATGGCGCCAGGCCCCCGCTGTTTTAATCCCGGGGGTGCATCATTTCCACTCCCTTTTGCAGTTACATGGTCACCACTGCCACTCAGTCCTTGTAGTTTTAGTGGCGTATCTTGTTGGGCATTTGGTTTTTCCTTCTCTTTATCCTTGTCTGCCTTGGTTGCTCGTGCCGGCATTCTCATCAGTTGTGCACACAGCTCTGCCCTCCACTCGGTTAGTTTTAGCAGTATCCGACAGAGTTGTGCTTTAGTTGCAGGGTACTTTGAATAAACCCTGAGCAGACCTGCCTGCAACCAGTTGTTTAGATCCATAGGGGGATATGTAACCCTATTCAAAGTCCATCAGGGTGTCCTGGGGAGAGAGATCTGGAGCGACTGCTCACCACAACCTCACGGCGGCCATCTTGCCCGCCCCTCCCCTGTTTTTTTTTATAAGGGGGACAACCGTCGCATGCTTGAAGGCGCTGGGAACCTTGCCTTGGACGAGGGATTCATTAATAAAAGGAAGCACACTCTGAGGCAGGGCGGTGAATATTTCTTTTAAAACATGCGGGGGACAGCAGTCGTTAGGTGATCCTGATTTGACTCGGGTCATAAGTGCTGATAGAGTTTCTGGACAGATGGGTTGCAAGGTGTCAAGTAGGCTTTGATTTTTAGAGATGTCTTCAAGTGGTTCCCAGTTTGTAGCATTGGGGAGGCTAGCTTTAATGGAGGATATTCTGTCCAGAAAGAAGTAATTCAAAGAGTTACAGAGGTCTTGAGTGGGGGTCTGAGTCGGCGAGGTTCTAGTGTCGTTACATAAATCATTTACAATTTTGAAAATTTCTTTGGATTTGTTGTGAGCATTAAGTAATTTTGTGGAGAAGTAAGCCGTTTTAGTGGTAGAGATGGCAATTTTGTATTCTCTACGAGTGGTGACAAATTGTTCTCTGCCTTCGATAGAGTATCTTAATCTCCATTTTCTTTCAGTTTGGCGCAGCTCAAGTCTTTGTTTTTTGAGGTCGGGGGTAAACTATTTATGCGCCTCAGAGTGGCGAGCATGAGAGAATTTGACGATAGGGGCGTGAGTGTTACTAGCTGATAATAGCCACTCTGTGACTTTTCCCATCCCGGCAGAAGGTGGGTGCTGAGTTCTCCAGAGTTTTTATAAAGTCTGGTTTGTTTAAGGAATTCCACTTCCTGGTTTCACCCCCCGCCAAGGGGGTGGGTTTTTTGTAGACGCTGGAGGTAATGGTAAATTGTATCAGATGATGATCTGACCAAATGCATGGGGAAATAAGTGGAATGGAGAGTGAAATATTATGGGTCCAGATGTGATCCAGAATATGTCCCTTTTTGTGAGTGGGGTTGTGTACATGTTGGACTAAATTTAAATTAGAAAGGAGTTCGGATAGTTCGATTTCATGAGGTCCCCCGGCGACATCGTTGAACCAGTAGTTCAGGTCCCCAACCAGGAGCACCTTAGAATGGTTTATCACTGGGTGGCCATTTGTTCACTTAAGGACATGGGAAAGGTAGGCATAGCGTGACGGGGCGATAGAAAAGGACCAACACCAAGGAACCTGTGTTCGTGTCTAGTTTTATGACCATATTCTCTACCTCCGGAAGTGTGAAAGGGGTCATGGTGGTGAATTTAAAGTTTTTATTGATTATGGCGGCGACTCCTACCCCTGCCTTCCCCGTTGCCCGATTTTCCGACAAGATGTAATAGTCGGACGGGAGAGCTGCTAAAATGTCGGGCAGAGAGTCCTGGGTGAGCCAGGTTTCGGTGATGAGAAGGACGTCAGGTTTGACCGACGTAAGCAGCAGAAAGATATCTAGTTGATGTCTTGCCAGGGAACGCATGTTGAGGTAGATAAAACGGAGAGAGGTTTGCTTAGTAACTGAGGTTTTGGTGACTGCAGGAGGGTGTGAATTAGGGCTGGTGGGAATGACGTGCTGTGTGTGGAGAGATGAGATGCTATTAGTTATGATGCGGGCGTGGGTAGTAGGAACTAAGGGAGGACAAGATTCTACCAACAGTCTGAGTAATTTTAGCATCTCAGGAGTGTAGCTTAGAATTTGGCCAGAGACCGTGGCCCCTGGGCCCGGCTAGGCGCGGACGGGCTTGCCTTTGGCGCGCCTTCAGCGCACCGTCGGTGCGCCTGCTGCGCGCTCTTGACAAGGTCCAATTTTTATACCCCAGTGAGGCGGAGGCGGGCATGGCAAAGGGGGGCGTGTCTCGCTCTACCTGTCCGCCTTCCACACAAACAGCAATCAGCTGCGGTAGACCAGGGTGGAGGGCAGAGGCACCTTCTTCCACGAGTGTCAGGTATTTAAAACAGTTTCCCCAGTGAAAATAAAGATTTTTAAAAACGTAGAGAGAGCAACACACAACGCAGGGCGCAGCCGGCAGTAACGCGACTCGCAAAGCTTCAGTCGCGCGTCCCTGGGGCTGAGTCCCTTTTGTATGCTTCTGACAAGGGGGGCGTGTCTCTCTCTACCGGTCCGCCCTCCACACAAACAGCAATCCGCTGCGGTGAACCGGGGTCGGAGCGGGAGGCGTGCGGCGAGGTGGAGGGCAGAGGCACCTTCTTCCACGAGTGTCAGGTATTTAAAACAGTTTCCCCAGTGAAAATAAAGATTTTTAAAAAGGTAGAGATAGCAACACACAACGCAGGGCGCAGCCGGCAGTAACGCGTCTCGCAAAGCTTCAGTGTTTCAGTAGTTTGCCTCTAAGAAGTGTATCGTAAGTTTCATTGTGGTTTTCTTGCATTTTATATTGCTATTGTGTTCTGTTATCCGTATCTTTACCATGCGGGTCATCATCCCTACATATAGAAGATTGCATGGGGACCAGCTTACGTAGATGACATTCTCAGAATTGTATTTCGTATGTCTAGTCTGAACCCAGGGGTATTTAAGGCCCACATCCACTGTTTTAGAGCTACAAGTAAGGAAGCACACCCCACACACTCCGCAAGGGGTGTGACCTGTCACAGCTGGGAGATCCCATAATCTGGGTTGCTGGTTTTTCGCTTTGTGTTGGGGTCTCGTGTGTCCCACCATGTCCCTAATTCTTGCACTTTTTTTTTAAGAGAACATGGATGTTGTAATGTATAACCCATTTGAATTCAAAATCAACCAATTCTTTTTGGTAATTTTTGTCACATGATTGGAGGCCGAGCTGAAGGTTGTCACACATATTATCCTGTAAACTTTCTTCCTTTCTTTGTTCTGCAGAAGTGCGTCCCTGTTGTTATTCCTTGCCAGACGTTGTGCTTGATGTGTAGCCTGCTCGGGAGAGTCCTTTTTCTTCAGTTTCACCTGTAGTCTCTCGATTCCATTTGAAGTCCTCTATATTGGAAAAGGTCCTCCGGAGTCGGAGGAACTGTCCAAAAGGTCAATTTTCTCTAAGAGATTTGGGGCGAAAGCTTCTAAATGAGAGTATGTTGTTCCTGTTAGTTGGTTTGTGATGAAACTGGGTTTTTAGCTCACCTGCGTCTGCTTTTATCTAAAGATCGAGAAATGGCAGTGCAGTGTTGGTAATAGTAAAGGAGAAGTATAAAAAAGGATTCCTCCCATCCAACCA
The DNA here is from genome assembly GCF_964261635.1 of Lissotriton helveticus. Classification (NCBI taxonomy): domain Eukaryota; kingdom Metazoa; phylum Chordata; class Amphibia; order Caudata; family Salamandridae; genus Lissotriton; species Lissotriton helveticus. The sequence goes on along the minus strand of NC_136065.1, from coordinate 1,317,643,961 downwards.
TTCTAAGAAATTTGTCAATGTGTTTTGGTCCCCTCTCCATATCACAAGGACGTCATCAATATAATGCTTCCATAGTCTATGTATACTGTCCACGTCTGCGTAAATATGTTGTTTTTCAAAATTGGCCACATAAAGGCAGGCTAAACTAGGCGCAAATGTGCTGCCCTTCGAGGTCTCATGTGCTTGTAGGTAGATGGTCTTGTTGGATTCAAAAAAGTTTCTTGTCAATGCTAACCTTGCCCCATCTAATAAGAATACCCTAGGTGTCTGGTACTCCCAATTCTTTGAGTACCAAGTACCCTCAATCACCCTCAGCGTCTCCTCCTGGGGTATACTCGTATAGAGGGACTCAATATCCAATCCAATCAGAAATTCTGTAGAAGGATCAAATACCAAATCATTTAGAAGGTTAAGGACATCCCTTGTGTCTTTCAGGTATGAAGTCATCCTCTGGACCAGCAATTATAGATAGAAATTGTAAAATTGTGACAATGGTTTCAATATTGAGCCAATTCTTGACACTATGGGACGACCCAGAGGGGGATCTTGTTGGTTTATGCACCTTTATGCACCTTCGGTAGGTAGGTGATTGACAACCGCAAGGGCGGGATAGTTAATTAAAAATAGATAAAATGTCAAATGGGATTGATAAGTGCTGGGGAAGTAATATGTGAGCTTGAGGGGATACAGGAATGTGACAGAGGACCAGCACAAGAGTGAGCGAGCAAGAAAATAGACTGATCCCCATGTGCTTAAAGTAAAATAAAAAGAGTGAAAGGATACAACTCATCCAATCAGAACAATGTGAGACCAACATACTCCTGTGCAGAACTAACACTAGAACAGCGATGTTAGAAATGGGGTTTCTGGTTTTATTTATTTTTAAGCTTATATCGCGCACAGCTACCCACAATGGGTTTCCCGGCGCTAGGGATAGACTGTAGAAGAAGAGGAGGCAGTTTCACCTAACCTGAGTCACAGCAGGCTATTGGGCACGTTGAGTAAAAAACCATATTTTCAGAGCCTTACGGAAGCGAAACAAGTTGGTCTCGAGTTTTAGAGCCAATGGGAGGGAGTTCCAATATTTGGGGCCCAGAGTGGAAAAGGAACGACCTCCCATTTTTGTCAGCTTCCATCTTGGCATAATGAAATTTCCCATGTCCGATGACCTTAGTGGACGTATGGGTCTGTAGGGTGTTATCAACCCTTGAAGGTAGGCTGGGGCACTACCCTGCTTGACCTTAAACATATAGCATAGTGCCTTAAATTTAATGCGTTCAGAAATACTCAACCAATGAAGGTCGCGTAAGGCGGCCTTGGCTGAGGTGCGTCTGAGAATGTTTTTTAGCAGGCGCGCAGCCGCATTTTGCACTACCTGCAGCACCTGTAAGGTGGCTTTGTCTGCGCCCAAGTAAAGGATATTACCATAGTCCAGGCGAGATGTTATGAGCGCCTGGACTACGGTTCTGCGGGAGGAGAGTGGAAGCATCCACAAGATCTTATAGAGCCACCGCAGCGTAAAAAGCAGATGGCAGCAACCTTAGTGGCCTGTTGTCTCATAGTTAACCTGTCGTCTATAATGACGCCCAGGTTGCGAACTGCAGTGGAAGGTGTAGGTACAGTACCCAATTCGATGGGCCAATGGTGGGGTCCCCAGAGATGTTTATTCCGACCCAGAATGACCACCTCAGTCTTCTCCCCATTCAGTTTGAGACAGTTTCTCCGCATCCAGTCTGCCACAAGAGTGAGGCCTGACTTGAGTGCGGAGATGTTGTTCTCGTCTCTCCCTGATAGGGAGAAGACAATCTGGGTGTCATCTGCATAGGAAAACAGGGTTAGCCCAGCCTGTTCGACAATTGATGCCAAGGGTTTAACGTAAATATTAAATAATAAGGGGCTAAGGATTGAGCCTTGGGGAACACCGCGGGTAGATGGACAAATGGTGGAAGCAGCTTTAGGAGAGAACACTTGAAAACTACGGTCATTGAGGAAAGACACCAGCCAGGCCAAAGCCTGGCCACCCACACCTAGAGATTTCAGAGAGTCAATGAGGATGGAGTGTGACACGGTGTCGAACGCTGCGCTCAAATCCAACAGGATGAGCGCCATGGTGTTACCTTGGTCGACACCGTGCCTCAGACTCTCCGTTACCCCCAGGAGCGCTGTCTCAGTTGAGTGCCTAGGCCGGAAACCCGACTGAGAAGGATGGAGAAAAGCGGTGTTTTCGACCAGTTTAGAAAGCTGGAAATTCATATGTCTCTCCAGTATCTTCGAAAAGATTGGCAGCAAAGATATCGGGCGAAAGTTGGCGGGGTTGGAAGAATCGGCGCCCGATTTTTTTAGTAAAGGTACCACCATGGCGTGTTTCCAAGGTAAGGGGACCTGGGCCTCACTCAAAGAGGTGTTTAGTAGTTTAATGAGAATAGGGTGAGTAAGAGGATCCAGTTGTTTTAATATTTTGGCCGGGAGCACATCCAATGGGGAACCAGAACGCACACTGTTTAGACAGGACACAAAAGAAGTGGCGTCTAGGGGCTGCCAGATGGAGATTGCAGCATCAGTGGGGGAATTCACCAATTCCTGGACCGTATTAGGGGCGATAAAAGTGGTCTCTGGAGGTGGAGAAAAATGATCGTAAATAAGATCCACTTTGTTTATAAAATAATCCGCTAAGGACTGACACTGGACGGCATCAAGAGCCGGAGGAGGGGGAGTGGAATTTACACCAGTCAGTTTCTTCACAACGGAGAATAACACCTTAGGACAGTTTTGTGCATCGGTCACTGTTTTTGTAGTATAATTTGCTTTAGCAGTTTTGCAGCAGTTATGGTACTTTTTTAAGGCTTCTTTATAAATGATTTTACATACAGGGGAATAGCCTTTTCTCCATTTCCGCTCCAAGGTCTTGCATTGTGAGCGGAGACTCTTAAGTTGTTCCGAGTACCATGGGGCTGGAGGATGATGTAAAACTGTGGGCTTTGACGTAGTTGGTAGCACTCGATTTACAGCATTGGTTAGCCAGAGTTCAGTAGCACTGTTAAGAGCAGTAACTGGTGCGTCAGTAGACGGGAGTGTTTTAATCAATAATTTATTGAGTTCTGGGATACTGACCTTCCCCCAATTTCGAGTAGGCCCCTGTTTTACTGTCGCAGATCTAGTAGCTATTTCAGCCATGTCTAAGGAAAAAGGGACAGCTGAGTGATCAGACCAGGTAATTTGTAGAGCTTCACGGGAACAATCTAAGGGCAAATTAGATAAAATAGGGTCAAGTAAATGTCCAGCACAATGTGTAGAACCTGTGTTGTGTAACTGGAGATTAAAAGCTTCCAGGGTAGAGAGGAGCTGATTCCTGTAAGGGCATTCATTGTCATCTAGATGTATGTTTAGGTCTCCTAAAATAGTAAAATTAGACGCTTTGAGCATGACCGGGGCTAAAAGGTCCGGTAATGAGGTTATCCATGAGCTAGCTGTCCCAGGGGGACGATACACCAGTAGACCTGACAATGTAAATTGAGGGGTTATGAACAGTTGAAATAGAGCTGACTCGCAGTTTTTTTGGGTGGCATCGACCAATTTACAAGTGTATATGTTCTTGAAGATAATTGCAATTCCACCCCCCCTGCCAGAGTTTCTATCCTGGTGAAGAATAGCATAATTGGAGGGAATGGCATCTGCAATATCCGGACCTGAGCAGTCCCTGAGCCAAGTTTCGGTCAGGAATATCGCATCCGGTTGATGTTCAACAAGAAAATCATGTATATTGTAACTGTGTTGTGGCAGGGATCTACAGTTTATACTCCAAAAACTTAGCGGGGTTCGAAGGGGGACTATCCCGGGGCTAATCTGTCTATTTCGTCTGCCTCGGTAGCACAGGGATCTACACATGGTTGGGGTTTTTAATGAAAAGTCACAATAAGGACAGCGAAACCTGGTAGAAGGGAAAGGGTAGATGGCACAATTATTATTGGAAGTACCACGTAGAGCAAACAGCTCATCAATGGAATATGCAAGTACCATAATGGAAAAAATGGATTTGCTCACCAATAAAAGAGTATGCCGGCGCCCAGAGCCCGGCCCAGCGCGGACGGGCGCAGACGGGCTGGACTCTGGCGTGACTCCGGCGGGCATCCGGCGCGTCCGCAACGCGTTCGCTTACGCGAAGAAGCCCTTCCCTTTTTAAAGCTATCTGGAGCGCGTCACGGCGCAGCCCGACCCAATATGGCCGCTGTCCTGCCCTCGCCTCCCCGGGACCAACTCTCAGCGTCAATACTCAGCTGAGAGTGGCCCAGACGGCAGAGGGAGGTGAGGAGACAATTCCAGATGCAAGCGCTAAATTAAAAACGAACTAGATGTGAGATACCCCACAAGTTAAATGAACATAAAAGCTTATTAAATCAAGCGTGGCAAGCGCTGCTAGTATTCAGGAAAGGTAAAGCGTGAGAACCTCCGGCTTTCCGCCTCAGAGGGTGAAAAAGCTACCTGTTTCCTGGAGGCGAGCCCTTTTTAAAGCTATCTGGAGCGCGTCACGGCGCAGCCCGACCCAATATGGCAGCTGTCCTGCCCTCGCCTCCCCGGGACCAACTCTCAGCGTCAATACTCAGCTGAGAGTGGCCCAGACGGCAGAGGGAGGTGAGGAGACAATTCCAGATGCAAGCGCTAAATTAAAAACGAACTAGATGTGAGATACCCCACAAGTTAAATGAACATAAAAGCTTATTAAATCAAGCGTGGCAAGCGCTGCTAGTATTCAGGAAAGGTAAAGCGTGAGAACCTCCGGCTTTCCGCCTCAGAGGGTGAAAAAGCTACCTGTTTCCTGGAGGCGAGCCCTTTTTAAAGCTATCTGGAGCGCGTCACGGCGCAGCCCGACCCAATATGGCCGCTGTCCTGCCCTCGCCTCCCCGGGACCAACTCTCAGCGTCAATACTCAGCTGAGAGTGGCCCAGACGACAGAGGGAGGTGAGGAGACAATTCCAGATGCAAGCGCTAAATTAAAAACAAACTAGATGTGAGATACCCCACAAGTTAAATGAACATAAAAGCTTATTAAATCAAGCGTGGCAAGCGCTGCTAGTATTCAGGAAAGGTAAAGCGAGAACCTCCGGCTTTCCGCCTCAGAGGGTGAAAAGAGTATGCACCCTGTACAAGCAGGAGCCACCACTCTGGTCAGGGTAAGCTAGATACATACTAAAAGAGAACCTGTGCTCACCTTCTGGTAGCTTGGTACAGAGCAGTCAGGCTCATCTAAAGAGGCAATGTGTAAAGTATTTGTGTAACACACACACACACACACACAGTAACATAATAAAAACACCACAAAAATACTCCACACTTGGTTAGAACAATTGATGATATTGTGTATGAGTAAAACAAGACCAAAGCAAGTAGAACCAAAGTTGTGAATTTAAAAAAATAATCAAAAAGTAGTGCTTAGAAGCAAATAGCTCTTAGGGGACACTCTAGATCATACTCGACTGGGGGGGAATCCAAAGGTCAGGCTGACCGCGATGGAGGGCAGGCTGGGTAAGAACTCACATAGGTCCTGCTGACAAAGTACCTTGGACTAAGCAAGTGTCAAAGTCGAAAACTCAATATATTGGTTCTCTTGTCGGCAAACCCCTTTATGATTCAGGCACTGAGTCATCGTCAAGCTCCACTGTCCATTGTCATCGAGCTGCGCAGTCGGTCGAAGCGATGTCCTCGATCGGCGTCAAAGGGCAATATGTCGTTCTGATTGGGACAAAGTCATCACTGCTTTGATTTTGATGGTTCTGTGCAACGGAAATCACCTTCCAATGGCCCAGGACTGAATTGGCACCACTTGATAGGGCAGGACTCACAAGTGGGAGAGTCCAGGTGCTGTTGCACTGTTGAAGGAAGTCTTTGATGGCCCGTAGACTTCAGAACTGGTAGCAAGCCCTAAGAGTCACTCTGGGTTCACGTCTTGTTCTCAGCAGGGCGGAGATTAGCAGGAAACAGGGCAGCACAGTAAAGCAGAAAAGCAATTCTTCCAGAGCAACAGTCAGAGTGGCAACCCTTGTAACACAGCAGTCTTTACTCCTGGCAGAGTTCTTCACAGGTCCATTAGTGTACTGTCTTGATAGGGTCAGAGCCCCAGGACTCATACTCAGTTGTGCCTATGAAATAAGGGTGACCCCCTAGCAAGTCCCTGAAGTCCCCCTTTCTTCCCAGCTTTGAATCCAGACTATCAGTAGAGGTAATCAGCCCTTTGTGTGGCAAACAGGACACTGCCTATTCAGGTGTGTCAGCTCCCCCTCTCTCTTCATGCCCAGGAAGAACTATCAGAATGCAGATGAACACAGATGAGTTCTCTGCCACATCTACCCTTCTTATGTTTGTGGCAGTCTAGAGGGAATGCAGAAAGTGTAACTGTCACCTACCCCAGATGTGTATTGGAGACAGGCTGCAGGGCACACACAGCACTAAGAGCAGAGAAATGCCCACTTTCTAAAAGTGACATTTCTATAATAGTGATGTTAAATTCAACTTCACCGTTGAGGATTTATCATTTTTTAATTCCAAATATATAAACCGTTATACAGCTACTCCTTTATGGTTAGGAATGACGGCTTTAAAGGGTTTTAAGGAATTCCCAATGTAAGCCTATGAGAGGAGTAGGCCTCACAGTAGTAAAAAAGCTAATTTAGCTTTTTTTCACTACCACGACATGTAAACCTTAAAAGTACATGTCCTTCCTTTTACTTATGTAACAAATGACAAGAAGTCCCTAGTTGGCCTATAGATCAGGCAGAGAGGGAGATTCCTCAGTTAGAATGACAAGGGGTGAAGGGGAGGGAGGGGGAAGCTAATTAGCCAGCAGATGCCATAACCACATGAAAAATAAATCACAGATATTGAGGGAAAATTATAAACACAATTCAAACCACAAAGTGTATGTACTTGTACAAATTTTTAATTCACGATATACAAAAGTTAATATACAATGCCAGTTTAAAAAAACATAAAAATGTACTTGTAAATGTACATGGGTACAAAAGAATAATTTAAAAACACAAGAACACAAGTTGTCGACGCAGCGTTTCGGTTTCTATGATTTTGACCTTCATCAGGACAGGGTTTCTAGAAGAAGAAACATCTTATTTAGAAAAGGTTCTATTACATTTTAATCATCAGTTTGTTCACACATTATTAACATTAAAAGACCCATATTATCTGGCATGATTGCTTGACAAGTACAGTGTCACATTTTTCCTTTAACATAGGTGGGCACATTTCCGCCTCTTTTATTAAACATGTGGTATGGTCTTGGGGGGAAACCAGGGGGGAGGGAACCCTTGGAAGGCTAGGGTTTATAGAATATTACACAAACCCAGTGATTGAAGTAGGGGTAACACATGACTAATAATGTGTTGTGGCCAGTTTTTTAATAATTACTGGAGCAAGTGGTGGTTTACGAATTAACTGCCGTTACAAAAAAACCCATAATGATGCAGTTGTACCAGTACCTTTGGAAAGAGAAGACAGGATCCTCTCTATTGGGTTCTGTATACGTGTTGTTGCATCCAAACTTTTGGAGGCACGTTCCCTTGAGTGATGCGGTAGTTCTAAAAAGAATATTTGTATTTATCATCTCAGGTCATCATAGGGTTTACTGCTACGGTATTAAGACAACCTGAAGAATTACCTTTACAGTTAGTCTTATTGGTGTATCCTTTGGTTCTATTCACCAATGAGATGGTTCAAGTGTGAACTCTGTAGTGGCTATCTTCATCAATTAGATAGTCTCTGTCGGAGCCCTGTGTTGTGGCAGAGAACGGATAGATATACTGTATGATCTCTCTAGTAATATCTCGAGAATTTCTAATAGGAACAGTATGTTCGATTACCTTAAAAGAATTCGGTATTCCTGGTATACGTGTCGATATAAAACGTTACTCAGGTTGATCAGATGGATCTCTTTAGAGGTTACTCTCTTCAATTAGTAATGCTCTGTCGGAGTCCAAAGGCGTCCACTGTATTGGGAGAAGCCATATATACACTATTTAATTAATCCTGGTTTGGAATGATTTAACATGTCTATAGTACTGAACTTTTATTCTAATTACCTTATTTCTTTATGGAATGAAGTGGGAGAGTGCAGGTAGCCACCGATAATTCATTAGTCACTGGTCATTTCTGGAGAGAGGGTGATGGACACCAATTTAATGATTTAAACACTGTTTATATTCGCTTACAGGTAAGATCAGAGTTGTTCAACACTTACCCAAATATGTATCATTTTGAATGTAGTTTGTTAAAAAAATATATAGTGGTCCAGGAACTGGTGTCGCGTCGCAGGAAGTAACTTGCTGCGGGGAAATGATAAATCTCTGCGCTGGGTAAGTAATATCACCAGGCTGGAGAAAGACGTGCATAATATTAATATATGCTGTTTTTCTTAAAAAAGGTTACAGTATAATGATTAACCCATTAGTACTAAAAACTCTTATTCAACATGTAGAACCACCCTATTTATTATTAAAGTTCCTCGCATGTTCCTTATAACGGGGGTATGCCAGTGTTTATGCATTATTTGATGGAGAAAAGTTAGTTGGGACAGACATTTTATTTACTTTATGTCTGGCCTATAGCAGGAGCCTATTACTCAGCACCGTGCTCCATTGTGCTATTGTTTAAGGTTAACAGCCCCACATTGCCTGTGGTAGGAGCTTACTGCTCAGCGCTGCACTTTGTATTACTATTCCTTAAGGTTAACAGCCCCACATTACCTTATTTTCGTAAATTATGTCGGAGGACGGCGGTAGCCCTCTTTTTATGCAACAGATCGGCACTTAAATCAGCCGGTGTTCATTAAGGATAATTAATTCACGCGCGTTTTTTAACATGCATTGGACTACTGGAGTAGTTCAAATGAAAGAACTACTCGTGTAGTTTTCCTCTCTGTCATATTACGTCACTTCCTGTCGGGCAAGAGTGCCTTGGGTCGTGTATAATATTGAGTTACCGCGCGCTTTCTGATTTAAGTGCCGATCTGTTGCATAAAAAGAGGGCTACCGCCGTCCTCCGACATTCGTGGACGGAGAGACGCGAGGTAGCAGGGAGGCCGAAGCGCATCCTCAAGGTAAGTTTTATCCGAGGGTTTGGTTAAACCAGGATAGACACACGAAGCAGTAACGAACTGCTTTAAACCACAGTTCTCTTAAAAATATTAATTTACGAAAATAAGGTAATGTGGGGCTGTTAACCTTAAGGAATAGTAATACAAAGTGCAGCGCTGAGCAGTAAGCTCCTACCACAGGCAATGTGGGGCTGTTAACCTTAAACAATAGCACAATGGAGCACGGTGCTGAGTAATAGGCTCCTGCTATAGGCCAGACATAAAGTAAATAAAATGTCTGTCCCAACTAACTTTTCTCCATCAAATAATGCATAAACACTGGCATACCCCCGTTATAAGGAACATGCGAGGAACTTTAATAATAAATAGGGTGGTTCTACATGTTGAATAAGAGTTTTTAGTACTAATGGGTTAATCATTATACTGTAACCTTTTTTAAGAAAAACAGCATATATTAATATTATGCACGTCTTTCTCCAGCCTGGTGATATTACTTACCCAGCGCAGAGATTTATCATTTCCCCGCAGCAAGTTACTTCCTGCGACGCGACACCAGTTCCTGGACCACTATATATTTTTTTAACAAACTACATTCAAAATGATACATATTTGGGTAAGTGTTGAACAACTCTGATCTTACCTGTAAGCGAATATAAACAGTGTTTAAATCATTAAATTGGTGTCCATCACCCTCTCTCCAGAAATGACCAGTGACTAATGAATTATCGGTGGCTACCTGCACTCTCCCACTTCATTCCATAAAGAAATAAGGTAATTAGAATAAAAGTTCAGTACTATAGACATGTTAAATCATTCCAAACCAGGATTAATTAAATAGTGTATATATGGCTTCTCCCAATACAGTGGACGCCTTTGGACTCCGACAGAGCATTACTAATTGAAGAGAGTAACCTCTAAAGAGATCCATCTGATCAACCTGAGTAACGTTTTATATCGACACGTATACCAGGAATACCGAATTCTTTTAAGGTAATCGAACATACTGTTCCTATTAGAAATTCTCGAGATATTACTAGAGAGATCATACAGTATATCTATCCGTTCTCTGCCACAACACAGGGCTCCGACAGAGACTATCTAATTGATGAAGATAGCCACTACAGAGTTCACACTTGAACCATCTCATTGGTGAATAGAACCAAAGGATACACCAATAAGACTAACTGTAAAGGTAATTCTTCAGGTTGTCTTAATACCGTAGCAGTAAACCCTATGATGACCTGAGATGATAAATACAAATATTCTTTTTAGAACTACCGCATCACTCAAGGGAACGTGCCTCCAAAAGTTTGGATGCAACAACACGTATACAGAACCCAATAGAGAGGATCCTGTCTTCTCTTTCCAAAGGTACTGGTACAACTGCATCATTATGGGTTTTTTTGTAACGGCAGTTAATTCGTAAACCACCACTTGCTCCAGTAATTATTAAAAAACTGGCCACAACACATTATTAGTCATGTGTTACCCCTACTTCAATCACTGGGTTTGTGTAATATTCTATAAACCCTAGCCTTCCAAGGGTTCCCTCCCCCCTGGTTTCCCCCCAAGACCATACCACATGTTTAATAAAAGAGGCGGAAATGTGCCCACCTATGTTAAAGGAAAAATGTGACACTGTACTTGTCAAGCAATCATGCCAGATAATATGGGTCTTTTAATGTTAATAATGTGTGAACAAACTGATGATTAAAATGTAATAGAACCTTTTCTAAATAAGATGTTTCTTCTTCTAGAAACCCTGTCCTGATGAAGGTCAAAATCATAGAAACCGAAACGCTGCGTCGACAACTTGTGTTCTTGTGTTTTTAAATTATTCTTTTGTACCCATGTACATTTACAAGTACATTTTTATGTTTTTTTAAACTGGCATTGTATATTAACTTTTGTATATCGTGAATTAAAAATTTGTACAAGTACATACACTTTGTGGTTTGAATTGTGTTTATAATTTTCCCTCAATATCTGTGATTTATTTTTCATGTGGTTATGGCATCTGCTGGCTAATTAGCTTCCCCCTCCCTCCCCTTCACCCCTTGTCATTCTAACTGAGGAATCTCCCTCTCTGCCTGATCTATAGGCCAACTAGGGACTTCTTGTCATTTGTTACATTTGTTTTTCTCCTCGTCCCCTAACGGATTGTGAGGAGACCTCCCTTTTCATTTTTTTATTTTTTTTTCTTCCTTTTACTTACACAGCACCCTACCATTAGGGCTACCCAGGGACTATCTTAGGGGTGACTTGTGTGTAATAGAAGGGGAGTTTAGGGCTTGCCCAGTGGTTTTACATGCCAAGTCGAAGTGGCAATAAACTGCACACAAAGGCCTTAAAATGGCAGGCCTGAGACTGGTTTGAAAGGTTATTTGTGTGGGTGGCACAACCAGTGCTGCAGGCTCACTAGTAGCATTTACGTTACAGGGTATACAGTGGTATAAGGTATTCCTCTTTACAAGGGACTTGCAAGTAAATGAAATATGTCAATTGTGTATACATCAATTCTGGCATGTTTAAGGGAAAAGCACATGCACGTTAGCACTAGTAAATTGCTCAGAGTGTTAAAGCCAACAAATAGAATTCAGAAAAAAGAGGAGGAGGAAGGCAAAAAGTTTGGGGTGCCCCTTCAAAATAGGGCCATTTTGCAACAAGCGAGTAAAGCAACTCAATCAGTAGCAGGGTACTCAAATAGATACCAATGTCATCTCACCATGAGTAAGGGGCTGACCCAGAGCCAACTCTGTGTATACTGGAAACATTAGGTCTGGCCATCAGACAGCTAAAGCTGTTTGTACTGTAGGGCTTGACTGGGTCATCAAAAGCAGCCCTGACCAAAATGCTCAAACCAGCCCCTCTCCCTTCATCTCTTTGCTCAACCTCTCCCTTTCCTACCATCCATTCTGTCTCTTCTTCTCACCTCTCTACTATATTTCTGGTCAGTTTCTCTAAAGCTACCCCTTCCTTCCTTCTCTCTTTCTCCCTGCCTCTCTTGAAGCCTCACTTGACTGCTGTAATTAATCTTGGGGGGCTGGGAAAAGGACAGAGGCACCAGGAGCGGCCCTGGACATTCAAAACCGGCCTTCAAGAGCTCCAACCCACCAGAAAATTGCCAGTGAAATAAAAGGCCTGTCTGACCTCTGTAATATGGGATGGACATATGATGCACTAGTCAAGAAGAGATGGATCTGTTCAACGGTATCTTTATAATTTAAATTTGATGAACAGTGGGCCTTTGCCATGGATGACGCAGTGGGTGATGCAGAGTGCTGTGCAGGCAGAGTATTTGTCCATAAGGAACCAGTGATGTATTTGGAAGCTCTGGCGTGATACGCTCACATGAACAAAGCTGTAGGTGGTGTCTTGCTATAAATGCCTAGTGGATTTAAATGTCTGGCTGTTCCCTTTTCCAGCTAAGATCTAAAAGGGAGGCACATCTCTCAGGGAGCATATGATAAGGGTCTCCCTAACCATGAAAATATACCTGGACTGCTAAAATGGTGAAATCAGGAGCAAAAGGGCTATGTGCGCTGTGCCAAAAAGTTCACACTCACCCTCATTCGCATTTTAATACATGTTTGTTAACCATTTCCTGATAGAACCCCAGGTATTATACAGAGTATTGACAGAACATTTCTGTTTGGGATGCCCAGCAAATAAACACATTTTTTCAAAACACAAGGTAACCCAATTGTTGGTCAGAGACCTTGGGCATACAGAGCAATTTTGCAGCAGTTTCAAAAGCGTGTGGGCGGGTTTTCTAGTTTCCTACAGCTTTCTCGCATGACGATTCTTCTCCTTCTCTTCGCATTTCCAGATGTATGGACTCTACTATTATAGGAGACTTATCTGCTTGTGTTTATTTGCTGTTTTACAAGAACAACGCTCCCTAACTAGAAGATAAATGCTGGGAGGATTATTTATATAGAAATACGATGATGTCTATATTTGGCAGTTCAACTGGACCAAATCATTTAATACGAAGAATTTAAAAAAAACACATACAAGTGGGGACATATACAATATGGAAAGGAAAAATCTCAGGCATTACATGGAGCTTGGCCAGAATTACATCAATCGTGCCAGCAAACAATATACATTGATGCACTCTAGCACATTCAAATATAATAATAAGGTTGTGTTGCGAGCGCTTAGAAGTCGACGACGTTTCGATCAGAGGCGGCCCTAGGCATGTGCAAGCTGTGCACCTGCACAGGGCCACCAAACCCCAGGGGCCACCACGCCAATATATATCCTTAATATTATAATCCTCTGAGGATGGATACATATTTGCGTGGGGGCCCCTGGCAGGGATTTGGTGTCCTCCGGCTCAGTTCCACTTCCAAACACCCTGACCCACCCTCTTCACTGGCCTCCACGCTCCGCCCCGCCCGGACCGCCTCTTCCGGGGCCCCCTACCTACGCTCCCTGCCCAGGGCCGCCATGAGCCTAGAGCCGCCCCTGTTTCGATACCTACAACACATTATTGGGATCCTCTTCAGGACTAAGGAATGGGTGCACAGCACCCGAACGCTGTCATTCTCCCTGGGGTTTCTTCACCATCACGCAATACGGGGACGCCCCGAATCAATTGGCTCCATCACAGACGAAATGCATTCCATGTTGATTAGCGGAGGGCAGCCCCCATTGCCAATCACCCTTGGATATATGTTACAGTAGGACCACCCACGCACCTTCTGTGGGTTACGCCTTGAATTGACTCCTAAAAGGCATCGGGCTCAGGCACTCATTCCTTGGTCCCGGCCCGATTGATGTAATTCTGGCCAAGCTCGATGTAATATGCTTGAATTTTTTCCTTTCCTTGTTGTACATGTCCCCACTTGTATGTGTTTTTTAAAATTTCATTCTTCATATTAAATGATTTGGTCCAGTTGGACTGCCAAATATAGACATCATCGTATTTCTATATAAATAATCCTCCCAGCATTTATCTTCTAGTTAGGGAGCGTTGTTCTTGTAAAACAGCAAATAAACACAAGCAGATAAGTCTCCTATAATAGTAGAGTCCATACACCTGGAAATGGGAAGAGAAGGAGAAGAATCGGCATGCGAGAAAGCTGTAGGAAACTAGAAAACCCGCCCACACGCTTTTGAAACTGCTGCAAAACTGCTCTGTATGCAAAGAAAGACCAAGGAGCGTCTCTTTTTAATTGCATTTTACCTAATATAGACACTTTCACTAGGTCGCCCATATATCTTCAGATTGCACCTTTCTGAGGTACTGGGTCACAGGGATACACGTAGGTACCCATACCCATCATAAACGCGTGCCGCCAGGTTTACAAGCATCTTTTGGAGCACCACGTCAGGTGGGCTTTGGGCTTTGCTCCCAATAGTGTGCTGTTTTTACATGCCCTCCTCTGCCAGTGGCTGCGTTTTTTTGTGTTTCGCTTCTCTATGTCTTCCCATTGCCTTTAAAAGGCTAAATGTGCGGCACTAAATTTGGTCATGCAGCTGAGCAAGATTCCCTGGAATGTCTTCATGTTTCAGGCGCCTCTGATTGGCTGCGGCGCTCGAGGATGTGCAGCCTGCAAACTTCACTGGCAACCGATGTCTTCTGTTTAGAACTAATGTACACAAGACCCACTCGCTTGCGTTTAACACTTCAGCACCTGATGCGCGGGGCAGAGCGGACGCGCCTGGCACCGAGGGTTGGATATCCGGGAAGCTCTTAGTTTTTTCTGTGACCGGCACAGGCCAGTAGTTTTGTTCTCTGTGCAACTCAAACGGGTACTTTGTTTCCTTTCACGTCGGATCTTTGCAACGGAGTCTGGTGGCATTGTTTTCGTTGCTCCCTAGCTGGTGGGCTTGTGTGTGAACCTGGGCTGGAGGCAGACCCTGAGCCCTGTTGACTGCTCCAGCGTCGCTCTTTGCCAAGCACCCTTCTCTTGCACCTGTCCACTCGCCTGTCAGAAAATATGTCCCGGGTGGCAAAGTACCGCAGGCAGGTGAGCGAAGACCCTGACATCGACAGCCTGCTGTCCACCCTGTCTCCGGAGGAGATGGAGGAGCTGGAGAAGGAGCTGGACAACGGCGAGCCGGACTCCAGGCTGGCCATGGGGCTGCGGCAGAGGAACGAAGCGGACAAGGCGGCGGCCTCCAGCAAGGAGGCGGCGCCCAAGCAGGGCGAGAAGGACACCAAGAGCCGCCTCAAAAAGGAGCAGTCTGTGGAGGTAAGTGGCTCTCCTCAGTCAGTCACTGATAGAAGGCAATGGGAGATCGATAACTCGGCCGCAGATGCAGCTCAAGGGGCGCATCTCGCATGAGTGCAGCAGGTGGAGTGGCACCGGAGCTCGGGCGATTGAGTAGCCCACTGCACCCTAATGTTGCTTGTTTGTTTTATCTCACAATGGAAGGACAGGTTATCACTTTCCTTTACCTAATTAAAGCCCCTGGCGCCCTTCCTTGTACTTTCTTGGGAAGTTTGAAAACATGTCTTGCAGGACGCTCCTAACTCTTTATGAACCCATCCCCGGTGTTAGATGCTTGACTTATGGCTGACTCTTTCCAACCCCACTAGCCCATCCAAAGCACTAATCTGTTGAGAAGTCTCCACGTTTCACACTACAGGCCTGGCCTTCACATTTTGTCCATCAGTGCTTTGCAGTGACTTCTCAGAGCTATGCAGTGTTTTCCATAATGACCTCCGTAGGTTTCAGAGCTCTTGAGCCACAGCGCCTTCCTATGGGGTTGCTTGGGCTTGAGTTGTGGTTAGATATTTTCCTTGAGAGGTAACAATTAGATATTCTCTGTGAAAGCCTCCCAACTATCAGAAAAATCTCACATTAGATTTAGACAGATGTTATCAAATATTAAATGGCCCACCTGAGGAGCAGCTTCAAAGCCAATTGCAAAGGAGGTTTGGGGGTTTGTGCCTCATATTGTAGATGGATTTTGTGGATGAATGTGCCCTGGCCTTATTTCTGTTTTAAAACACTGATTACTATCACAGCTACACGTCCTTGGAAAAAATCTCCCTCCTACAAAGGACTAGTGATCCCTATAGAGAACGGACAAGAACTCCTCAAGAAACCTATTCCCTGGTTGGAACCCTGTATTAGTCTCAAATTAGGTAAAACAAGTATGCTGTAGACATGCACTTTTCTGTCACCCTCGCTCATGTTAACTGCAAATCTAGTGCAGACTCTCCAGGGAAAATGAAGCCGGTCAGTTAATGCCTACTATTGGAGGTTATAGATTCCAGAAACTCTGACACAGCACTGCTCAGTAGATAACTCTCAATAAACTCCACACAAAGTAAACAACTTCTTTTGGGCTCGGATATTGTCTCAAATTGTTTTCCTACATTTACTCTTTAGTTGCTGATTTTCTATAAGAATGGCCATACGGCCAGTGTTCTCTTTGGGGCTGTGCTTGTACCACCTTTGGGAGTCATCAAGTTTTGTACTAAAATGTTTAGAAACAGCTTTTGTCCCACAAAAAATTAAACGATGCATGATAAGTCTTTCCTTCTGTTTACTGGCTCTAGCTCTGGGTGTAAAACTAGGAACCTCAATGGTCTCAATACCAAGCTGCTGAGTTTACCCAGACAAAAGGGCGTTGTTGGACTTGGGCCTTAGGGCAGGTTCGCCCCTAATCTTTTTGCTTTTATTTTGTGACCCTGTGTAGTGATTTTTGGGTCTGTGCGCACTTTTACCCTGTGTCCCAGAGTAAAGTGCATGCGTGTAGTATGGCTGGCCTGCCCTCCCATAGGAATGCATGGAGAATGTGTGTGTCCATGTTAGTTCCTGATGTGTGGGGAGTGCAGGCTCGAGTTTGGTATGTATGAACTCGTGAGAATGAATGCTGCGCAATGGTATGTGCGGCTTGTATGTGTCTAGAAGGGAAGTGCTACTTCTGGACATTGATGTATGTGTGCAGTGAGGATACTGGAGCGTGATTGGCTGGAGCTGGCTGGCATGCCAGGCTCCAGGAAGTCTGGATGGGTCTGCCCGGTGGTGAGTGTGAGATCAGCATGAGTGATGTGTGGGAGGAGTGAACCTGGGTCCTGGATGGGCTGGGGTTTTCCCCACACAATGCTGGCTCCGCCCCCCTGTGGTTTGTCTAACGACCCAAGTCTCCCCAATGAATGAAAGGGGTGGTTGGGCCATCAAGGGTACTCCCAAGCCAGCTGCAACTGGTTTCCCCCCACCCTGCCCCTCCAAACAAAGGATTTCACAGTATAAGAAGGGGCTGTGTCCCCTTACAATTTGTTCTACTTTTGGATCCTTGCCAGAGGGGGCTGTTGCTGCTGCTGGGGCCAAGAGGACCGCCACTTGGCTGTCTCCCTGCCTGGAGACCCAGTGTGCTGGCTCTGGCCCAGCCTTGCCCCCCTGCCTGCCTCCAGACCTTGCTGGAGCTTTTCTTTTGCCCCTAGCGCTGAAGAGCGCTTCCTTGGTGCTGCCTAGCGCTGGGAGCGCTTTATCTTTCCTGCTAGCGCTTCGAGCGCTTTATTCGTATTCCCAGCGCTGGGAGCGCTTTATTCAGCCCCTAAGCGCTTGGGAGCGCTTTGTGTGCAGCCGGTGCCCACCCGGCGTCGGCCCGTTGTGTTTTGCCGATTTTCGGCATAGCGAGTGCCTACCTCGCTTTATCTTTTATTTAGAGGCCGGTGCCCACCCGGCATTGCCCCCGAGGAATTGTGAATCGCGACATCACCGCCGCAGACCAGGAGCATCGAGAACCGTTGCCGGGCCGCTGCCTAGTGCGACCCGGAAGTGATTGGTGGGCCGGCCAATCCCTGCGCGGCCCGACCGAGAGACCCGGAAGTCCCGCCCTCGGCACTGCGGCACGGGGAGAGGAGAGAGGCTGCCGGTGCTCGCGGGGCTCCCGTGAGGAGTGGAGAGCCCCGCACTGCCAGAGGAGAAGCCCAGCCAAGAAGAGCCGACGCCGCGAGAAGACGCCGCCTCCCGAGTTACATGGTGAGTGCGGGCGTGCCCCGGGTCGCGTCTCTGTCAGGGGCATTCCTTCGATGTAGAGCCACGCGGCTCTGGGGGCATTCCTTTGTTCTGAGTCCCCCGTGAGGGACTCCAACGACGCCCACAGCGGTGATTAGGAGCCCCGAGGTTCCTGCGGGCAAATCTGTGCATTTCGAGCCCCGAGAGGCTCTACGCCCCCAGCGAGTTTGCGAGCCTTGCGAGGCTCAAGACGGCCTATTTGATTTAGGGCCCAGCGAGGCTGTGGGGGCATTTCATTGATTTAGAGCGCTGAGCTCTACGGTGCCACATTTGTTTTGCGAGCCAGAGAGGCTCTAGGGGGACACAGCCAGCTAATTGATTGGAGCCCCGAGGCTCCCACGCTGTGTCTCCCCACCAGTGTTCTTGAGCCCACGAGGCTCCAACGTTGCCCAGCCCTATTTACAACTGTCCAGCATTTAGTGGACAGTTGCGACGTTTAGGCTTTGTGTCTTGGCTGCCTGCGCAGCCTCCCCTGACATTGAGACTCAGGGCATTCCAGCCCTTGCGAGGCCATTTGGCCTGGGGGACAATTCTAGTGTTGTGCCACGTGCACCCTGCGCAATTTGTGATTTACTTGCTTATGTAATTTCTGCGCAAATGTTCTACCTGCACCCCTGAATGTGTTTTAATGTTTCATGTGCAATTGTCTATGTTATTACCTTTGCTAAAAGTGACCTGCTTAGGTGATTCTTTATGTTTTTATTCCCCTTGGCTAAAAGTGACCTGCTTAGAGGAATGTTTGTTTTTACCTTTGCTAAAAGTGACCTGCTTAGGTAATTCTTTATGTTTTTATTCCCCTTTGCTAAAAGTGATCTGCTTAGAGGAATGTTTGTTGTTACCTTTGCTAAAAGTGACCTGCTTAGGTAATTGTTTATGTTTTATCCCCTTTGCTAAAAGTGACCTGCTTAGAGGACTGTTTATGTTATTACCTTTGCTAAAAGTGACCTGCTTAGGTGATTCCTTATGCTTTTATTTCCCCTTCGCTAAAAGTGACCTGCTTAGAGGATTGTTGATGGTTTATTGCCTCTGCTAAATGTGACTTGCTTAGGTGATTATTTTAGGTTTCCTTCCCTTTGCTAAATGTGACTTGCTTAGGTGATGGTTTTCCTTCTTTAGGTCCTGATGATAAGGTCCTAGTTCCCTGCGTGATTTCCCTACAGTGTTTAGGGTGGCGTAGGAGGTATTTTCCCTTTACCAGTAGTTACTGGTTGTATGCTACATTTACTATTTCTGTGTTACAGTCATTATATGTTTATGTGCTAAGTGTTATACCTACAAGTGCTATTTCTAAAAGTGCATTCCCCTGACAGTGGTCCAGGTGGCCCTGTCTTGTACATAATCCCTTGTAAATCTTGCCCGTGCCTGTTGGCACATTGTAAAGTGTGTGTGTTATCTAATGTGTTTTTATTATTATAATACAAAGGCTATTTTTGATATAACCTTGTGTGGAGTTTCCTTTGTGGTGGGCCTAGGGTGTTGTCGCTGGGGTGCGCGCGCAAATGCTTTACACATCGCCTCCGAGATTAGCCTTGCTGCTCGCGTCACGTTACCTAGAGGGTGAGCAGGGGTTATCTTGGTGTGTGACTCCCTTGCCCTGACTTAGAAATGGTGATCCCTGACTGACTTTGGCGTGAGCGTTGGCCGGCCGGGGGTCCCGTTTCTAACATTGGTGGCTAGCGGTGCGGATTGGACTTGCGTTTGCGCTGTACCACAGTGGCGACAGGCCACACTTCAAAACTCTGCAATTTTAGATAACCACATTTTGGGGATTATTGCTTTTAGGGAAGATCAGTATTGCTTCTCCTGAAAGGTGTCATTTTGTAATTTCTGTCCAGTACATTTGTTCCCCGCCCTGCTTCCAGAGTTTGGTACCTGTGTCACTTGTGGTCAGGTTGAGAAAATCAGGGGTGGTAGAAACTGCCTTACCGGTCCGAGGGGAGGGTGTGTGTGAATGAGTGGTGTGTTACACTGGACAGTGGAGTGCAAGTTCTCTGAGATAGGAATCTTGCTGAATTTTGTAATTGTGTACTCCTGTGTAAGCTCAGACCCCCATGTTCCCTGTGTCAAACTCTTCTTGAGAACGTCTGCCAAAATGGAGCTTGTTTTTGATCTCTGTTGTCTTTTTAGGTACAGTAGGTCAGAGCTGGTCAGATTCTGTGAAGAGGGAGGCATGGAGGTGAGTGAGTCGGATACTCAGTCCCAGCTTAGGGACAGCCTGATCCAATGGCAAAAGGGTCAGTGGGATCTTGAGCACAGTGAGAGAGATAGGGCCCGGGCCGCACGTCATGAGGATGGTGAGTCTGTTGGGAGCCCTGAAGAATGTGAGTTGTATGATGATGACAGTGGATGGATATCAGCAGATAGTGAGAACCCCATAGATAGGGAGTCCCTTGCTGGGTCCAGTGTCAGTACCAGCGCCCCATCCCTTTCCCTATCCCCAGAGGAGTGGTTGGATAGGAGGGAAGAGCGGGAGCATCAGCTAGCGATGGAACAGCTCAGGTTGGAGCACGCCAAGCTAGAGGCTGAAAGAGCCTTGTTCAGGGAGAAGGTAGCCCTAGAGGATAGGTTATCCCCTGAGTGCAGTTGTGGTTTTCTGGATTCCCCAGGGAGGGTTGAATCCAGTGGTGGCAGCTATTTAAGTGTTAGTGTAGACAGTCCCACTCCCAGTTCCCCGAGTCTGGTACCTGTTCCCCCAGAGGAGGAGTGTCGGTTGAAGTTCAGGAACCTTAGGAAACTGCCTCACCAAGATTGGGAGGATTATGCCGATGATTGTCATGATGCAGTGATTGATTGGTTAAAGGTTCACGGGGAATCTGAGTTAGATGGACTGCTCAACGTAGTTATCAGGGAGCAACTGCTCAGTGTTGTGTGTCCAGAGTTGCGCCAGCACCTGCTGGAGTTGAAATGTTTTTGTCCTTGGGACCTTGCAAAGGAAGCAGAGCGCTGGGACAGTGCGAGAGGTTCTTTAGAGTCACTAGTGAGTGATTCCAACAATAGTGGGTCAATTGTCTTCCAGCCCAGCATGGTGGAGGAGGGTGAGAGTAGCCCAGCTAGGTCCCAGGTTAGTGAGGAGGGTGTAGGAGCTGACTGCCTGTCTCAGTGGAGCAGTAGTGTGTGTGTGACCGAGAGTCCCCAGATGCCCGAAGCCCTGTCACAGAGCCTGGATGGTTTCTTTAGGGAACACCAGGATGGGAACCTAGACTTGCCTGTTAGTTCACTTGAGGGAGATCTCCTAGTGGGTAGAGGACCTGGAGCATCTGTAAGCGGAGCTTCTATGGTCCTAGAGTCTGGCAGTACCGCTCCAGTAGGGAGGGTAAAGGAGTCCAGCGAAAGGAGTGATTGGGGGATAGTATGTGAGTCCCCAGAAGTCCTGGAGTGCCAGGCATTGGTTCCACCAAAGGTTCTAGACCAGAGGTTGGAAGGCCAGGTTCAGGATCCGCCTGACCTGAAGGGTGGGACTACTGTAATCAGTGTCCTGACCAGTTCTTTTTCCAGAGGTACCGCCCCGGTTGGGAGGGAGCAGGACTCTGGAAGGGGGTGCAGAGGGTGGGAGAGCCCACCTCTGACCCCGGTGCAACCTGAGGGGTTAAACCCCAGGTTGGGAGAATGTTGTTTAGAGGGGACCCCTCGCAGGAGGAGGAGGAACCCTAGAAGAAGAGGTAGGGGGAGGAGAGCCTTCCCTGAGACTCCTGGTCCGCCTGAGGTTGTAGACCCTAGGTTGGAGAACCAGTGGCAGTCTAGCCCTGTCTTGCAGACAGGAAGGGTGGAGAGTGGCTATTATGTGCCAGGGGTTACTACCCCCCACTTTGTGAGTAGGCAGGATCCAGTGGTACCTGGATGGCCTAGGGCCTGGTCCTGGCCGAGGGCAGCTGGAGAGTATCAGTGGGGTACCCCAGTTAGTCCCTACAGTAGCTTTAGAAGGAACCCTAGGGGTTCACCGTGGCGTAAAACAGGAGGGTGTCCCTGCAGTTGTGGGCCCGCGTCCGTGTTTTATCGCCCCAAGCAGGGAAGTCCATCACGGTGGTCATTGGTCTGCCCTGCGTTTTGGCTGGAAGGGGGTTGTGTTGGACTTGGGCCTTAGGGCAGGTTCACCCCTAATCTTTTTGCTTTTATTTTGTGACCCTGTGTAGTGATTTTTGGGTCTGTGCGCACTTTTACCCTGTGTCCCAGAGTAAAGTGCGTGCGTGTAGTATGGCTGGCCTGAACTCCCATAGGAATGCATGGAGAATGTGTGTGTCCATGTTAGTTCCTGATGTGTGGGGAGTGCAGGCTCGAGTTTGGTATGTATGAACTCGTGAGAATGAATGCTGCGCAATGGTATGTGCGGCTTGTATGTGTCTAGAAGGGAAGTGCTACTTCTGGACATTGATGTATGTGTGCAGTGAGGATACTGGAGCGTGATTGGCTGGAGCTGGCTGGCATGCCAGGCTCCAGGAAGTCTGGATGGGTCTGCCTGGTGGTGAGTGTGAGATCAGCATGAGTGATGTGTGGGAGGAGTGCACCTGGGTCCTGGATGGGCTGGGGTTTTCCCCACACAATGCTGGCTCCGCCCCCCTGTGGTTTGTCTAACGACCCAAGTCTCCCCAATGAATGAAAGGGGTGGTTGGGCCATCAAGGGCACTCCCAAGCCAGCTGCAACTGGTTTCCCCCCACCCTGCACCTCCAAACAAAGGATTTCACAGTATAAGAAGGGGCTGTGTCCCCTTACAATTTGTTCTACTTTTGGATCCTTGCCAGAGGGGGCTGTTGCTGCTGCTGGGGCCAAGAGGACCGCCACTTGGCTGTCTCCCTGCCTGGAGACCCAGTGTGCTGGCTCTGGCCCAGCCTTGCCCCCCTGCCTGCCTCCAGACCTTGCTGGAGCTTTTCTTTTGCCCCTAGCGCTGAAGAGCGCTTCCTTGGTGCTGCCTAGCGCTGGGAGCGCTTTATCTTTCCTGCTAGCGCTTCGAGCGCTTTATTCGTATTCCCAGCGCTGGGAGCGCTTTATTCAGCCCCTAAGCGCTTGGGAGCGCTTTGTGTGCAGCCGGTGCCCACCCGGCGTCGGCCCGTTGTGTTTTGCCGATTTTCGGCATAGCGAGTGCCTACCTCGCTTTATCTTTTATTTAGAGGCCGGTGCCCACCCGGCATTGCCCCCGAGGAATTGTGAATCGCGACATCACCGCCGCAGACCAGGAGCATCGAGAACCGTTGCCGGGCCGCTGCCTAGTGCGACCCGGAAGTGATTGGTGGGCCGGCCAATCCCTGCGCGGCCCGACCGAGAGACCCGGAAGTCCCGCCCTCGGCACTGCGGCGCGGGGAGAGGAGAGAGGCTGCCGGTGCTCGCGGGGCTCCCGTGAGGAGTGGAGAGCCCCGCACTGCCAGAGGAGAAGCCCAGCCAAGAAGAGCCGACGCCGCGAGAAGACGCCGCATCCCGAGTTACCTGGTGAGTGCGGCCGTGCCCCGGGTCGCGTCTCTGTCAGGGGCATTCCTTCGATGTTGAGCCACGCGGCTCTGGGGTCATTCCTTTGTTCTGAGTCCCCCGTGAGGGACTCCAACGACGCCCACAGCGGTGATTAGGAGCCCCGAGGTTCCTGCGGGCAAATCTGTGCATTTCGAGCCCCGAGAGGCTCTACGCCCCCAGCGAGTTTGCGAGCCTTGCGAGGCTCAAGACGGCCTATTTGATTTAGGGCCCAGCGAGGCTGTGGGGGCATTTCATTGATTTAGAGCGCTGAGCTCTACGGTGCCACATTTGTTTTGCGAGCCAGAGAGGCTCTAGGGGGACACAGCCAGCTAATTGATTGGAGCCCCGAGGCTCCCACGCTGTGTCTCCCCACCAGTGTTCTTGAGCCCACGAGGCTCCAACGTTGCCCAGCCCTATTTACAACTGTCCAGCACTTAGTGGACAGTTGCGACGTTTAGGCTCTGTGTCTTGGCTGCCTGCGCAGCCTCCCCTGACATTGAGACTCAGGGCATTCCAGCCCTTGCAAGGCCATTTGGCCTGGGGGACAATTCTAGTGTTGTGCCACGTGCACCCTGCGCAATTTGTGATTTACTTGCTTATGTAATTTCTGCGCAAATGTTCTACCTGCACCCCTGAATGTGTTTTAATGTTTCATGTGCAATTGTCTATGTTATTACCTTTGCTAAAAGTGACCTGCTTAGGTGATTCTTTATGTTTTTATTCCCCTTGGCTAAAAGTGACCTGCTTAGAGGAATGTTTGTTTTTACCTTTGCTAAAAGTGACCTGCTTAGGTAATTGTTTATGTTTTATCCCCTTTGCTAAAAGTGACCTGCTTAGAGGACTGTTTATGTTATTACCTTTGCTAAAAGTGACCTGCTTAGGTGATTCCTTATGCTTTTATTTCCCCTTCGCTAAAAGTGACCTGCTTAGAGGATTGTTGATGGTTTATTGCCTCTGCTAAATGTGACTTGCCTAGGTGATTATTTTAGGTTTCCTTCCCTTTGCTAAATGTGACTTGCTTAGGTGATGGTTTTCCTTCTTTAGGTCCTGATGATAAGGTCCTAGTTCCCTGCGTGATTTCCCTAGTGTTTAGGGTGGCGTAGGAGGTATTTTCCCTTTACCAGTAGTTACTGGTTGTATGCTACATTTACTATTTCTGTGTTACAGTCATTATATGTTTATGTGCTAAGTGTTATACCTACAAGTGCTATTTCTAAAAGTGCATTCCCCTGACAGTGGTCCAGGTGGCCCTGTCTTGTACATAATCCCTTGTAAATCTTGCCCGTGCCTGTTGGCACATTGTAAAGTGTGTGTGTTATCTAATGTGTTTTTATTATTATAATACAAAGGCTATTTTTGATATAACCTTGTGTGGAGTTTCCTTTGTGGTGGGCCTAGGGTGTTGTCGCTGGGGTGCGCGCGCAAACGCTTTACACATCGCCTCCGAGATTAGCCTTGCTGCTCGCGTCACGTTACCTAGAGGGTGAGCAGGGGTTATCTTGGTGTGTGACTCCCTTGCCCTGACTTAGAAATGGTGATCCCTGACTGACTTTGGCGTGAGCGTTGGCCGGCCGGGGGTCCCGTTTCTAACATTGGTGGCTAGCGGTGCGGATTGGACTTGCGTTTGCGCTGTACCACAGTGGCGACAGGCCACACTTCAAAACTCTGCAATTTTAGATAACCACATTTTGGGGATTATTGTTTTTTAGGGAAGATCAGTATTGCTTCTCCTGAAAGGTGTCATTTTGTAATTTCTGTCCAGTACATTTGTTCCCCGCCCTGCTTCCAGAGTTTGGTACCTGTGTCACTTGTGGTCAGGTTGAGAAAATCAGGGATGGTAGAAACTGCCTTACCGGTCCGAGGGGAGGGTGTGTGTGAATGAGTGGTGTGTTACACTGGACAGTGGAGTGCAAGTTCTCTGAGATAGGAATCTTGCTGAATTTTGTAATTGTGTACTCCTGTGTCAGCTCAGACCCCCATGTTCCCTGTATCAAACTCTTCTTGAGAACGTCCGCCAAAATGGAGCTTGTTTTTGATCTCTGTTGTCTTTTTAGGTACAGTAGGTCAGAGCTGGTCAGATTCTGTGAAGAGGGAGGCATGGAGGTGAGTGAGTCGGATACTCAGTCCCAGCTTAGGGACAGCCTGATCCAATGGCAAAAGGGTCAGTGGGATCTTGAGCACAGTGAGAGAGATAGGGCCCGGGCCGCACGTCATGAGGATGGTGAGTCTGTTGGGAGCCCTGAAGAATGTGAGTTGTATGATGATGACAGTGGATGGATATCAGCAGATAGTGAGAACCCCATAGATAGGGAGTCCCTTGCTGGGTCCAGTGTCAGTACCAGCGCCCCATCCCTTTCCCTGTCCCCAGAGGAGTGGTTGGATAGGAGGGAAGAGCGGGAGCATCAGCTAGCGATGGAACAGCTCAGGTTGGAGCACGCCAAGCTAGAGGCTGAAAGAGCCTTGTTCAGGGAGAAGGTAGCCCTAGAGGATAGGTTATCCCCTGAGTGGAGTTGTGGTTTTCTGGATTCCCCAGGGAGGGTTGAATCCAGTGGTGGCAGCTATTTAAGTGTTAGTGTAGACAGTCCCACTCCCAGTTCCCCGAGTCTGGTACCTGTTCCCCCAGAGGAGGAGTGTCGGTTGAAGTTCAGGAACCTTAGGAAACTGCCTCACCAAGATTGGGAGGATTATGCCGATGATTGTCATGATGCAGTGATTGATTGGTTAAAGGTTCACGGGGAATCTGAGTTAGATGGACTGCTCAACGTAGTTATCAGGGAGCAACTGCTCAGTGTTGTGTGTCCAGAGTTGCGCCAGCACCTGCTGGAGTTGAAATGTTTTTGTCCTTGGGACCTTGCAAAGGAAGCAGAGCGCTGGGACAGTGCGAGAGGTTCTTTAGAGTCACTAGTGAGTGATTCCAACAATAGTGGGTCAGGTGTCTTCCAGCCCAGCGTGGTGGAGGAGGGTGAGAGTAGCCCAGCTAGGTCCCAGGTTACTGAGGAGGGTGTAGGGGCTGACTGCCTGTCTCAGTGGAGCAGTAGTGTGTGTGTGACCGAGAGTCCCCAGATGCCCGAAGCCCTGTCACAGAGCCTGGATGGTTTCTTTAGGGAACACCAGGATGGGAACCTAGACTTGCCTGTTAGTTCACTTGAGGGAGATCTCCTAGTGGGTAGAGGACCTGGAGCATCTGTAAGCGGAGCTTCTATGGTCCTAGAGTCTGGCAGTACCGCTTCAGTAGGGAGGGTAAAGGAGTCCAGCGAAAGGAGTGATTGGGGGATAGTATGTGAGTCCCCAGAAGTCCTTGAGTGCCAGGCATTGGTTCCACCAAAGGTTCTAGACCAGAGGTTGGAAGGCCAGGTTCAGGATCCGCCTGACCTGAAGGGTGGGACTACTGTAATCAGTGTCCTGACCAGTTCTTTTTCCAGAGGTACCGCCCCGGTTGGGAGGGAGCAGGACTCTGGAAGGGGGTGCAGAGGGTGGGAGAGCCCACCTCTGACCCCGGTGCAACCTGAGGGGTTAAACCCCAGGTTGGGAGAATGTTGTTTAGAGGGGACCCCTCGCAGGAGGAGGAGGAACCCTAGAAGAAGAGGTAGGGGGAGGAGAGCCTTCCCTGAGACTCCTGGTCCGCCTGAGGTTGTAGACCCTAGGTTGGAGAACCAGTGGCAGTCTAGCCCTGTCTTGCAGACAGGAAGGGTGGAGAGTGGCTATTATGTGCCAGGGGTTACTACCCCCCACTTTGTGAGTAGGCAGGATCCAGTGGTACCTGGATGGCCTAGGGCCTGGTCCTGGCCGAGGGCAGCTGGAGAGTATCAGTGGGGTACCCCAGTTAGTCCCTACAGTAGCTTTAGAAGGAACCCTAGGGGTTCACCGTGGCGTAAAACAGGAGGGTGTCCCTGCAGTTGTGGGCCCGCGTCCGTGTTTTATCGCCCCAAGCAGGGAAGTCCATTACGGTGGTGATTGGTCTGCCCTGCGTTTTGGCTGGAAGGGGGTTGTGTTGGACTTGGGCCTTAGGGCAGGTTCACCCCTAATCTTTTTGCTTTTATTTTGTGACCCTGTGTAGTGATTTTTGGGTCTGTGCACACTTTTACCCTGTGTCCCAGAGTAAAGTGCGTGCGTGTAGTATGGCTGGCCTGCCCTCCCATAGGAATGCATGGAGAATGTGTGTGTCCATGTTAGTTCCTGATGTGTGGGGAGTGCGGGCTCGAGTTTGGTATGTATGAACTCGTGAGAATGAATGCTGCGCAATGGTATGTGCGGCTTGTATGTGTCTAGAAGGGAAGTGCTACTTCTGGACATTGATGTATGTGTGCAGTGAGGATACTGGAGCGTGATTGGCTGGAGCTGGCTGGCATGCCAGGCTCCAGGAAGTCTGGATGGGTCTGCCCGGTGGTGAGTGTGAGATCAGCATGAGTGATGTGTGGGAGGAGTGCACCTGGGTCCTGGATGGGCTGGGGTTTTCCCCACACAATGCTGGCTCCGCCCCCCTGTGGTTTGTCTAACGA
The DNA here is from genome assembly GCF_964261635.1 of Lissotriton helveticus. Taxonomy (NCBI): domain Eukaryota; kingdom Metazoa; phylum Chordata; class Amphibia; order Caudata; family Salamandridae; genus Lissotriton; species Lissotriton helveticus. The sequence goes on along the minus strand of NC_136065.1, from coordinate 1,317,615,941 downwards.
CCCAAGTCTCCCCAATGAATGAAAGGGGTGGTTGGGCCATCAAGGGTACTCCCAAGCCAGCTGCAACTGGTTTCCCCCCACCCTGCACCTCCAAACAAAGGATTTCACAGTATAAGAAAGGGCTGTGTCCCCTTACAATTTGTTCTACTTTTGGATCCTTGCCAGAGGGGGCTGTTGCTGCTGCTGGGGCCAAGAGGACCGCCACTTGGCTGTCTCCCTGCCTGGAGACCCAGTGTGCTGGCTCTGGCCCAGCCTTGCCCCCCTGCCTGCCTCCAGACCTTGTGGAGCTTTTCTTTTGCCCCTAGCGCTGAAGAGCGCTTCCTTGGTGCTGCCTAGCGCTGGGAGCGCTTTATCTTTCCTGCTAGCGCTTCGAGCGCTTTATTCGTATTCCCAGCGCTGGGAGCGCTTTATTCAGCCCCTAAGCGCTTGGGAGCGCTTTGTGTGCAGCCGGTGCCCACCCGGCGTCGGCCCGTTGTGTTTTGCCGATTTTCGGCATAGCGAGTGCCTACCTCGCTTTATCTTTTATTTAGAGGCCGGTGCCCACCCGGCATTGCCCCCGAGGAATTGTGAATCGCGACATCACCGCCGCAGCCCAGGAGCATCGAGAACCGTTGCCGGGCTGCTGCCTAGTGCGACCCGGAAGTGATTGGTGGGCCGGCCAATCCCTGCGCGGCCCGACCGAGAGACCCGGAAGTCCCGCCCTCGGCACTGCGGCGCGGGGAGAGGAGAGAGGCTGCCGGTGCTCGCGGGGCTCCCGTGAGGAGTGGAGAGCCCCGCACTGCCAGAGGAGAAGCCCAGCCAAGAAGAGCCGACGCCGCGAGGAGATGCCGCCTCCCGAGTTACCTGGTGAGTGCGGGCATGCCCCGGGTCGCGTCTCTGTCAGGGGCATTCCTTCGATGTAGAGCCACGCGGCTCTGGGGGCATTCCTTTGTTCTGAGTCCCCCGTGAGGGACTCCAACGACGCCCACAGCGGTGATTAGGAGCCCCGAGGTTCCTGCGGGCAAATCTGTGCATTTCGAGCCCCGAGAGGCTCCACGCCCCCAGCGAGTTTGCGAGCCTTGCGAGGCTCAAGACGGCCTATTTGATTTAGGGCCCAGCGAGGCTGTGGGGGCATTTCATTGATTTAGAGCGCTGAGCTCTACGGTGCCACATTTGTTTTGCGAGCCAGAGAGGCTCTAGGGGGACACAGCCAGCTAATTGATTGGAGCCCCGAGGCTCCCACGCTGTGTCTCCCCACCAGTGTTCTTGAGCCCACGAGGCTCCAACGTTGCCCAGCCCTATTTACAACTGTCCAGCACTTAGTGGACCGTTGCGACGTTTAGGCTTTGTGTCTTGGCTGCCTGCGCAGCCTCCCCTGACATTGAGACTCAGGGCATTCCAGCCCTTGCAAGGCCATTTGGCCTGGGGGACAATTCTAGTGTTGTGCCACGTGCACCCTGCGCAATTTGTGATTTACTTGCTTATGTAATTTCTGCGCAAATGTTCTACCTGCACCCCTGAATGTGTCTTAATGTTTCATGTGCAATTGTTTATGTTATTACCTTTGCTAAAAGTGACCTGCTTAGGTTATTCTTTATGTTTTTATTCCCCTTGGCTAAAAGTGACCTGCTTAGAGGAATGTTTGTTTTTACCTTTGCTAAAAGTGACCTGCTTAGGTAATTCTTTATGTTTTTATTCCCCTTTGCTAAAAGTGATCTGCTTAGAGGAATGTTTGTTGTTACCTTTGCTAAAAGTGACCTGCTTAGGTAATTGTTTATGTTTTATCCCCTTTGCTAAAAGTGACCTGCTTAGAGGACTGTTTATGTTATTACCTTTGCTAAAAGTGACCTGCTTAGGTGATTCCTTATGCTTTTATTTCCCCTTCGCTAAAAGTGACCTGCTTAGAGGATTGTTGATGGTTTATTGCCTCTGCTAAATGTGACTTGCTTAGGTGATTATTTTAGGTTTCCTTCCCTTTGCTAAATGTGACTTGCTTAGGTGATGGTTTTCCTTCTTTAGGTCCTGATGATAAGGTCCTAGTTCCCTGCGTGATTTCCCTACAGTGTTTAGGGTGGCGTAGGAGGTATTTTCCCTTTACCAGTAGTTACTGGTTGTATGATACATTTACTATTTCTGTGTTACAGTCATTATATGTTTATGTGCTAAGTGTTATACCTACAAGTGCTATTTCTAAAAGTGCATTCCCCTGACAGTGGTCCAGGTGGCCCTGTCTTGTACATAATCCCTTGTAAATCTTGCCCGTGCCTGTTGGCACATTGTAAAGTGTGTGTGTTATCTAATGTGTTTTTATTATTATAATACAAAGGCTATTTTTGATATAACCTTGTGTGGAGTTTCCTTTGTGGTGGGCCTAGGGTGTTGTCGCTGGGGTGCGCGCGCAAACGCTTTACACATCGCCTCCGAGATTAGCCTTGCTGCTCGCGTCACGTTACCTAGAGGGTGAGCAGGGGTTATCTTGGTGTATGACTCCCTTGCCCTGACTTAGAAATGGTGATCCCTGACTGACTTTGGCGTGAGCGTTGGCCGGCCGGGGGTCCCGTTTCTAACAGGCGTCACTTTTGTATTGTGAATATAGTAATTTTTGTATGTTATACACCATGGGCACCTAACGTGCTGGGTTCCTAGTTTCTGCTGCTGAATCCCTGGTACGTCCCTTCCCTCCAGTGCCTCAGATGTCCAGAAGCACTCACATTTAAATAGTCCTTTCACACACTTTGAAAATGTTGTTGTGTCTGTCTTTGTACATACACACACGGTTGGCACTAAAGGTTACGCCATGTTGGTTAGGTGTAGTACTCTCCTTAGGCCCTCCACAGATGTACAAATGTGTATTTTTTTTATTGCTTCCAGCCGGCCCATGATCGTTCTCTGCATAATCGCTTTACTTGCATGAAAAACAATACCTGGACTTCTTAGCGTCTGTAGAGGCCCATGCAGGTAAGATCAGTGGGCCCGGCTGGGGGCGGGGGGATTTGACAGACGACCATGAGGGAAAATTAAACTAATAATTAATTTGCCCTCATCATCGTCGGTCGAAATCCGCTCCACCACTCTCACCGTCACGGGCTGCCGCTGCTTAGCGTTCTGGTGAGAGGTAGAAATCAGGAGGTACCATGGCAACTTTTACCACTTTCCTGCGCCATCCACACGAAACAGTGGAGTATCTGCAGAACTAATTCACAGAGCTGATAGACTGCAGGCTTCACCAAAGTCTATCTAACAGCATGGTATCTTCCTAAGTAAATGTAAACAAACTTGTATGATATGAGAAGAGAAATCTTTTAGTAGTGGCTTGGTTTATTTCTTTGGGGCTCTGAGGTATTTCATAACATGCAGTGCTCTATGAAAACAGTATGAACCCACCAGAACTATAGGGTTTACAGTTTGGCGCACTGTGAGCACTGCTGTAAGCTGGCGGTGCTCACACCCCTACAAACTCAGTCTCTGCCATTTTAAAAGTTTGACCCGTGGGATGCCTGCCTTACTGTCAATGAGCCTGTGAAATATCATCATCATCATCATCATCGTATACTTTATTCGGCTTTTCAAACAATAACCATAAAAGTTACACATAAAACAGTACAAACATATATAAAAAGAGACGGGGTGCCCTCAGTTAGATAATGTATTGTATTGTATTGTATTGCGTTTTTGTAAAGCACGTAGCTACCCGAAGGCATCCCAGCGCTATGATAGAGTTACACTCTGAGAGGGGGTATGAAGAGTGGAACGGAAGTTATATGGGGAAGAGGTACGTTTTCAGTGTCTTTCGGAAAAGAAGGTGGCCGGATTCTGCCCGAAGTTTCGGTGGGAGAGAGTTCCAGTGAGAAGCCGCCTTTACCGAGAAGCGACGGCCTCCAGTGCGTGTCTTCTTGAATCTGGGTACCGTGGCCAGATGTCTATTATCTGAGCGCAGGGGTCTATTGGGTTTATAGGGAGTGATTAGGCTTCTCAGAATTGGTGGTCCTTTACCTTGCATGATTTTATGGGAGATACAGAGGGATTTAAAAAGGATTCTCTCTCGCACGGGGAGCCAATGGAGAGCCTTGAGAGCAAGATTAGCCGACGACCTGAGGGGGGTACCTGTTAGGAGCCTGGCAGCGGCATTTTGGGTCTGTTGGAGCTTGTTGATTGTAGCTTCAGGGGCTCCCAAGATGATAGCATTACTGAAGTCTAGTCTGGAAAGGACTAGACCTTGTATCAGTAATCTCCTAGAGTGAAATGGAAGGAGGGGAAGGACTTTACGGGCAGACCGGAGTAAACCGAAACAAGTGCCTGCTGTCTTTATTGCTTGTGTCTTGAATGAAAGGTCCTGGTCGAGCCAGACCCCTAGGCTTTTAATTTCTTTTTTCGGGGTAGGTGGGTCCCCAAGACAGGCAGGCCAGATGGAAGAGGGCATCGGGGTTGGTTTATGGCCTAACATCATGATGTCTGTTTTCGACCCGTTTAGTTTGAGTGAGGAGTCACACATCCAGGCATGTCAGACACTGAGAAAAGTTGTCAGGGCAATGGTCGAGCTGGGAGAGTGAGACGACCAGTTGGGTGTCGTCAGCGTAGCTTACTATTTTAATCCAGAAAGGGGCGACCACATCCTCCAGGGGGGCCATATACACATTAAACAATGTGGGGCTCAAAGATGAGCCCTGCGGCACCCCACACTGGAGGGGTATTAAGGCAGATCGTGAATTGCCCTCCCAGACTTGAAAGGTGCGGTTGGAAAGATAGGATGTTAACCAGGTGAGGGCAGACCCTCGTATTCCTGCTTCGGCCAGGCGCTGGATCAGGATACGGTGATTCACCGTATCAAAGGCCACACTGAGGTCCAGGAGGATCACTGCCACTGAGCCTCCTGCATCCTGAATGCGCCTAGCCTCCTCGATGATGGAGAGGAGGGCGGTCTCGGTACCCTGGCCTGGGCGGAATCCGGTTTTAGATTTACGCAGCCTGTCATTGTACTCCAAAAAGTGGGAAAGTTGGTAATTCACCACTTTTTCCGTGATCTTGCTGAGACCAGGGAGAAGGGAGATGGGTCTGAAGTTAGCGAGCTCCAGAGGGCCGAGGTGGGGTTTCTTAAGGAGAGCTTTAACAATGGCTCCTTTCAAGCTGGGAGGTACAATGCCCTGAGAGAGAGAAAGGTTGATGAGTTCAGTGGCCGGGGTAACGATGGAAGCAGCTATCTGTTTCAAGAAGCGCATCGGGACTGGGTCGCTGGGGGAGCCACTTTTGATGATGGATAGGGTTTTTAGAAAGACCTCCTCGGAGATGGGGTTGAATGCAGTAAGCTAGGGGTCCGTGTCTACGGGAAGATTCTCCTTAAAAGCAGGGCTCTCCGGGTGGGGTTGGGTGGATAGAATATTGTTAATTTTCTGATCGAAATACGTGGCTAATTCGTTGCACTTGGACCCTAACTGGTCCTGGGGCGGCAGGGGGTCAGGGATCTTAAGGAGTTCTTTAACTATGTTATAGGTTTCTCTCGTGGAATTGGAGGCGTGTTTGATCCTATCGTCGTAGAATGTTATTTTAGAATTTCTAAGGGCGATTTTGTAAGCTCTGATCGCTTTGCGATAGGAGTCTTTGCTGGCAGTGCCCCAGACTCTTCTCCAGACACGCTCCAACTTCTTACATCCTTTCCTGAGTGTTCTGAGTTCAGGAGTGAACCAGGGAGCAGAACCAGCTCTAATCTGCTTTTTCTGTAGGTTTTTTTTGGGAAGGACAACATCCAATGAGTTATTAAGCCAGTTTTTAAAGTTGGAGTCGGCAGCGATGGGGTCCGTAGCAGGGGGAGGGGGGGGGAGCGTTTAAGAGTGGTGATCCACTTCTCCACCGGGAGTTTGGACCAAGTTCTGTCGAAAGTGGCGGTGCTGAGCGTATGTACGCTTTTTATCTCTGCCTGTAAGGTGAAAGTCAGGAGAAAATGATCTGTCCAGGGGTGGGGCAACAATGAGCTAGTCTGAAATGACCCAATATTAGAAAATAGTGGGTCAAGGAGGTGTCCTTTGTCATGAGTAGCTCCTGAGTTCATAAGGTGGATCTGATAAGATGCCAGGTCAAGGATCAGGTCATTGGCAGTTTTGTCTGAAGGATCGTTGAAATGTAGGTTCAGATCGCCTAGGATAGTGAAATTGGGCGCTGAAGAGGCAAGGACCGTGACTGTTTCCAGAAGAGAACTAGTGAAGTGACCAAGGTTCCCAGGGGCGCGATATATTAAAAGGCCTGATAGGGACGAGGTGGGAGAAAGCTGAAAGTGGAAGTGGCAGTTTTCGGAATCCGAAATGCCACCGTCCGACATCCTTCCAATAAGGTTGTTTTTATACACTATGGCCAGGCCGCCTCCTTTACCAGATGGTCTTATGTGCGAGTGAATAAGATAGCCTGGTGGGAGGGCACGGACTATGTCGGCCTCAGAGTTGGCCGATAACCATGTTTCTGTAAGAAACAGAATATCCAAGTTATGGTCCTGTATCAGAAAATTGACCTCCAAAGAGTGTTTCGGGAGAGACCTACAATTAAGTAGAGCCAAGCGTAGATCTGTGAAGGCATGTTGGGCGAGGCACGGTCCAGATGGGTCAGTGTTACAAAGAGCGCAGCGCGTATACGTGTGTTCGGTATTAAGCACGTAGTGACAATGTCTGTTCCTACGGGGCCTCAGGGAAAGGAGGTCACCTCGGGTGTAGGAGGTGGGGTTGTTGGTAGGAACTGGCATAGATTCTCGCCCTGAGCCCGGCAGTGCCCGGACGGGCCCAGACGGGCTTGCCTCTGGCGCGCCTCCGGCGCGCCCGCTGCGCCCGTCCGCTGCGCGGACGGGAAGTGAGATGCATTTTATAGCATTCTGGCCGTGAAACGGCCTCGATACTAGCGCGCTGTCCTGGGCCCTCACCCAAGATGGCGGCCGCTGTCTGCGCCTGGGGAGGGGGGGGGGAGTATGAGCCTGTTGGGCCCGTGAATCGGCCCAAGGAGGCTGTCAGGAGTCCCTGGAGGGGATTGACCCTGGGGTAAGTAGGAGGATCGATTACAGTGCACAAGGAGAGAAATACAAAGATAAAATACGGCGATTTGCAAAAGTGACAGTTATTTTTATAAAACAGTGAAAATCCTATCTCCTGGCTTCCGCCTCAGGAGTGTTGCCTATCAAGTGTCAGGCAGCTGTTTTCGAGCTATATTTATAGAATTAGAGCCCCAAATCGGCTCCAACACTAGCGCGATGTCCTGGGCCCTCACCCAAGATGGCGGCCGCTGTCTGCGCCTGGGGAGGGGGGGAGTATGAGCCTGTTGGGCCCGTGAATCTGCCCAAGGAGGCTCTCAGGGGTCCCTGGAGGGGATTGACCCTGGGGTAAGTAGGAGGATCGATTACAGTGCACAAGGAGAGAAATACAAAGATAAAATACGGCGATTTGCAAAAGTGACAGTTATTTTTATAAAACAGTGAAAATCCTATCTCCCGGCTTCCGCCTCAGGAGTGTTGCCTATCAAGTGTCAGGCAGCTGTTTTTGAGCTATATTTATAGAATTAGAGCCCCAAATCGGCTCCAACACTAGCGCGATGTCCTGGGCCCTCACCCAAGATGGCGGCCGCTGTCTGCGCCTGGGGAGGGGGGGGGGAGTATGAGCCTGTTGGGCCTGTGAATCGGGCCAAGGAGGATGTCAGGAGTCCGTGGAGGGGATTGACCCTGGGGTAAGTAGGAGGATCGATTACAGTGCACAAGGAGAGAAATACAAAGATAAAATATGGCGATTTGCAAAAGTGACAGTTATTTTTATAAAACAGTGAAAATCCTATCTCCCGGCTTCCGCCTCAGGAGTGTTGCCTATCAAGTGTCAGGCAGCTGTTTTCGAGCTATATTTATAGAATTAGAGCCCCAAATCTGCTCCAACACTAGCACGATGTCCTGGGCCCTCACCCAAGATGGCGGCCGCTGTCTGCGCCTGGGGAGGGGGGGGAGTATGAGCCTGTTGGGCCTGTGAATCGGCCCAAGGAGGCTGTCAGGAGTCCCTGGAGGGGATTGACCCTGGGGTAAGTAGGAGGATCGATTACAGTGCACAAGGAGAGAAATACAAGATAAAATACGGCGATTTGCAAAAGTGACAGTTATTTTTATAAAACAGTGAAAATCCTATCTCCCGACTTCCGCCTTAGGAGTGTTGCCTATCAAGTGCCTAAACAGTCCTCATAGGGCATACAATATCTTACAAATGTTACAAATAAACAGAGTGAGAGAGGATCTAGCAGCAAATAATAATACAGTTCTAATCACAGCTCGATCTGAGCCTGACTGCTGCCTTTAAGAAACTGAGGACATACCATATTGTGGATCCTGAACGTAATGACAAAAATGTAAAAGCGGGACGTACTTGATTAAAATGTAAGGATTTTAAAAGAGGGATTATAAAAGTCTTCCTCGGGACCTCATTGTTGGACTTGGCCCTTTTGGCAGGTTCACCCCTAAACTTTTTGCCTTTTATGTGACCTGATATTAGTAGATTTTTGGCCTCTGCGCACTTTAGCACTGTGGCCCAGTGTAAAGTACGTGTGGTGAGATTGGCCTTCCCTCCCATAGGAATGCATGGGGGGATATGTGAGTCCCTGATAATTCCTGGTATGAGAGGAGTGCAAGGGCGAGTTTAGTATGTATGAACTCATGAGAATAAATGCTGCGCAATGGTGTGCACAGATGTATTGTGACTGGTGGAGAAATGCCACTTTTAGAAGTTAGAAAAACCAAAGGTGGTGATGGACGGAGCGTTGACAATACAAACACTCACCCCCAGTCAACTGATCTGGGTTTAATCCATCACCATTCTTTAGCTCACTCCGCCACCCCAGTTCAGACATGGCCATATGCAAATCAGTCTCACCCTGTGCCTCATGGGAACAGTCCAGCCCGAACTGCCAAACCATGTCTTCTCTGGACCGGAATCAAGCTTCCCAGGACCGGTTTCTGGCATTACAGCCGTCTTCAGCCGGGCTTGCTTGACTCCAGTGGCAAAGTGAGCAAGGGACTCACGTCTGAGCATACCCTGCCAACTTAGGGCGAACAAAGAAAAACCAAAGGTGGTGATGGACGGAGCGTTGACAATACAAACACTCACCCCCAGTCAACTGATCTGGGTTTAATCCATCACCGTTCTTTAGCTCACTCCGCCACCCCAGTTCAGACATGGCCATATGCAAATCAGTCTCACCCTGTGCCTCATGGGAACAGTCCAGCCCGAACTGCCAAGCCATGTCTTCCCTGGACCGGAAACAAGCTTCCGAGGACCGGTTTCTGGCATTCCAGCCGTCTTGAGCCCGGCTTGCTTGAATCCAGTGGCAAAGTGAGCAAGGGACTCACGTCATAAGTGTGGCAGGGTATGCTCAGACGTGAGTCCCTTGTTCACTTGGCCACTGGATTCAAGATAGCCTGGCTGATGAGGATTATGAATCCGAAACCGGTCCCAGGATGCTTGTTTCCGGTCCAGGGAAGACATGGCTTGGCAGTTCGGGCTGGACTGTTCCCATAAGGCTCAGGGTCAGACTGATTTGCATATAGCCATGTCTGAACTGGGGTGGCTGAGTGAACTAAAGAATGGTGATGGATTAAACCCAGATCAGTTGACTGGGGGTGAGTGTTTGATTTGCTCAAACGCTCCGTCCATCATCCCCTTTTGTATCGCTTTGTTCGCCCTAAGTTGGCAGGGTATGCTCAGACGTGAGTCCCTTGTTCACTTGGCCACTGGATTCAAGATAGCCTGGCTGATGAGGATTATGAATCCGCAACCGGTCCCAGGATGCTTGTTTCCGGTCCAGGGAAGACATGGCTTGGCAGTTCGGGCTGGACTGTTCCCATAAGGCTCAGGGTCAGACTGATTTGCATATAGCCATGTCTGAACTGGGGTGGCTGAGTGAACTAAAGAATGGTGATGGATTAAACCCAGATCAGTTGACTGGGGGTGAGTGTTTGATTTGCTCAAACGCTCCGTCCATCATCCCCTTTTGTATCGCTTTGTTCGCCCTAAGTTGGCAGGGTATGCTCAGACGTGAGTCCCTTGTTCACTTGGCCACTGGATTCAAGATAGCCTGGCTGATGAGGATTATGAATCCGAAACCGGTCCCAGGATGCTTGTTTCCGGTCCAGGGAAGACATGGCTTGGCAGTTCGGGCTGGACTGTTCCCATAAGGCTCAGGGTCAGACTGATTTGCATATAGCCATGTCTGAACTGGGGTGGCTGAGTGAACTAAAGAATGGTGATGGATTAAACCCAGATCAGTTGACTGGGGGTGAGTGTTTGATTTGCTCAAACGCTCCGTCCATCATCCCCTTTTGTATCACTTTGTTCGCCCTAAGTTGGCAGGGTATGCTCAGACGTGAGTCCCTTGTTCACTTGGCCACTGGATTCAAGATAGCCTGGCTGATGAGGATTATGAATCCGAAACCGGTCCCAGGATGCTTGTTTCCGGTCCAGGGAAGACATGGCTTGGCAGTTTGGGCTGGACTGTTCCCATAAGGCTCAGGGTCAGACTGATTTGCATATAGCCATGTCTGAACTGGGGTGGCTGAGTGAACTAAAGAATGGTGATGGATTAAACCCAGATCAGCTGACTGGGGGTGAGTGTTTGATTTGCTCAAACGCTCCGTCCATCATCCCCTTTTGTATCGCTTTGTTCGCCCTAAGTTGGCAGGGTATGCTCAGACGTGAGTCCCTTGTTCACTTGGCCACTGGATTCAAGATAGCCTGGCTGATGAGGATTATGAATCCGAAACCGGTCCCAGGATGCTTGTTTCCGGTCCAGGGAAGATATGGCTTGGCAGTTCGGGCTGAACTGTTCCCATAAGGCTCAGGGTCAGACTGATTTGCATATAGCCATGTCTGAACTGGGGTGGCTGAGTGAACTAAAGAATGGTGATGGATTAAACCCAGATCAGTTGACTGGGGGTGAGTGTTTGATTTGCTCAAACGCTCCGTCCATCATCCCCTTTTGTATCACTTTTAGAAGTTGGCATTTCTGTGTGCGGTGTGTCTGCCTGCCTGATGTGAAGTGCATGTCTGACTTGTGATTGACAGGTGCTGGATGGTGTGGGTGGCTCCAGGAGCCAGGATGAGGCTGCCCACCATATGTTGGATCCTGAAAGTAATGACAAAAATGTAAAAGCAAGACACACCTAATTAAAATGTAATGAATTTTAAAGAGGGATTATAAAAGTCTTCCTCGGGACCTCATAAAAAGTACAAAATATTTAAAAACTGGAGGATGTCATGCGGAGACCTATTGTCACAGCCGCATAAAGGCAAAGTCTGGCCTTTGTTACATCCTCGAGGGTGGGCGAGGAGAAGATAAAATAGATCAAATTGGAACCTTGTCAATAAAAATCGATCATACGTTTTAGGAAGCCCAAGGAGGTATGGTTCCGTTGATTGTACGGTTTTTAAAATAATGTATCTCTGTACGCTGGGCTTCATTAGTTCTGACTCCTCCCTTTTTACTGCCTGCAAGCTAAAAAATTGCTCCTTAGCCCAGACCCTATCATTCCTAATGAGGGTTTCCGGATCACTATAGAGTTCCACCCTCCCAAGAGTCTTGAACCCTTCCCTGATATGATTTAACCAGTGGATACGGTGTGCATAGTCAAAAGCCATGCAACCCCATATGATATCTTTCTGTAGCGATGTCCCCTTGTTCCCCCATACTTTAAGCCAATAGAGTAGAGGGCATGGCGACAATAGATCTGACAAGTAGGGCATATCCAATCCTTCATGTGCTAAAAAGGTAGGGGTTCCTGGGGCACACATAGGAGTTTTCTTAAAAATCAATTTTCAATTCTTTGTAACTCTTCGGCTTTGGAGTAACCCCAGATTTCACTACTGTATGAAACCTGCGCAAAACATTTGGCTCTGTATATCTCAAAGATAGCACCTATTGTTTTTTTTACCCAACCGGGAGGCAAAATTAAAAATGGCTGCTTTAGCTCTTAAAAAAACCCTTTCTTCTTTCCTATTAGAGGGCCCCAATTGAGTTTTGCATCCAGCATCACCCCCAAATAAGAAAAAGCCCCTGTTATGGGAACCGATTTAGACCCCACCTTAAAGTTAAAGGGCTTCCCTGTACCGGGTCCCCCCTCCATCACCTAAGATTTGGTTTTGTTGACTAACAGGTCCCTGTCCTCCATGAATTTCACAAAAGAATCAATGAGGGTTTGTAGTCCGCTCACTGTCCTAGACATAAGGACAGCGTCACCTGCATATAATAATACCAGCAGACAGTGACGTCCCACATGTGGGGCATCTACCTGGGTAACAGTCAGGGCCTTCTCCAAATCATTAATATAAAGATTACATAGAAAAGGGGCCAGGATACAGCCCTGGCGCAACCCTCTCTGGATAGGAAATTGTCGAGTAACCTGACCCTCTTTCGTAAACCGTACAATGGCTTTAGTGTTCCTATGTAGTTCACGGAGGAAGAGGACAAACTCATTGTCCACACCCATGCACTGTAAGCACTCCCATAACTTATTTTGGTGACACAATCGAAAGCGGACGACAAGCCATAAATGTGAGGTAAAACCGGAGATTGTGGATCTCCCTGGGCGAAAACCATATTAGATATCTGTCAAGATGTTATTTGCATCAGCCCATGTGGCCAACCTTTCTAGCAGGATCTGTCCCAGCACTTTGACACATGAAACCAAAAGAGATTTGGGCCTATAACATAGCGTAATATCTCTGTTTCCTTTCTTAAAAACAGGCATTATGGTCTATAGGGACCAGATGCTAGGCAGTTCCATACTAATAGCAGCATTTATGACTGTCATGAGGATTGGCACCCATAGTTGGGGTCTAGATAAGAAGAGGTACTGAGGGATACCATCCGGGCCAGGAGCTTTGGTGTTAGACATACCCGACATTCCTTTACTGATTTCCTCAGCTGTAATAAGGAGGGATGACTTTCCTCCAACACTCTGTTTGCAGGTGTCTGCTTGCTGGCAGAACATTCCCTCAAAGTGACAGACCCCGTCCTCTTCAGTGATATGTACGTCTAGGGGCTCGGGGTTTTCACTGTTATATAGCTCCTATATATCCTTATATCGTGTTAAGTTGGCGTAGGTACATTTGAGATTTAAACGCCATTTTTCCTTTCTTGCAACTTCTGCACACGACCCTTAATTGTTGACTTAGCTTTCAACCTAGTTGTTTGCCGTGGTGTATGTGAGAATAATATGTTATTGCTCTGATATCAGTTTTGTTTAATAAACCATGTCTGCACGGAGAGTGCTGAAGTTTCAGGAGCAACACGATATGGAATTGTTATGAGGTCTGATCTCCACGCCTTCATAGTCATAACACAAGTGCAGCCTTTGCCAACTTGGGCTTCAGGCGGGATTGATATTGCTTTGCACGAGAATTGTTAACACACTTGATGCGGTGCACATGCAGAGAGAGCTGGTGTATGCTGATGTGATTCCTTCATGCTAGGACACTAAGGTATGGGCCCGCCCTAAAACAACCCAAAGAGACCTTCTTAGCTAATAATATAATATATGTGTTAGGGAGGGTGAGATATAAGTGTTGTTAACTCTTATTCATTACAGCATGTTAACATGCTGTCACCATTCGCTTTTTATGTCTTAGTAACTATGCTGATAATTTTGATACTGATAATAAGTATACTTGTATTATCTAAGATACTGCGCCTGAGAAGACGGCATTAGTAAATAAACATTTCAAATGCACATGTGTCTTCTTTACTCCATGTTCTGGTTTGTAATGATAATATAACAAAAGAGTGTTCATGAGTTCCACGTACCCTGAGGTACTGTAAGTTCATGTTCTGGTTTGTCTAAACATTGGGAGTTTGATATGTCCAATGAGACACTGTAGCTAGCTCGGTAAGGGGTGAGTTGGTTGCTAAGGTAAGTTTTGGGACACCCTAATTTGCCGAGGTTCCACTCCTCTGTGCACAGTTCTGTGTGAGTACAGAAACCCTGCAACATGGCGCCCAACGGTTTCGGTGGTCTTATTTCATGACACTCGAGTAGTTTATCGTTCATGCCTTAACCCCTTCACATCCGTTTCCGGTAAACGGGGTGTCGGTGAAACCTACCTATTTTTTGAAATAGGTCTATATTCAAGCTTGATTCTTCCTTAAACGGTTTCTTTGAATTACTACCCAGTTGTGCTACAAAGTATTCTTTGTGTGTTCTTGTTTCCAGTGTTGTCATGGCGGCGGTGGCTATTGCGCAGCATAGTCGCGTAGCGGTACGCAACCATCTTCAGACGTACCAAGTCCCAGTAGATGGGATGGCTGTGATTTTCGTGGTATGTGCAGATCCGGCGTTTCCTTACGAGTTGTTTTACTCTTGGGTTACGTTTCCGGCTGTGGACGCTAATTCTGGTTTGTTCCACTCCTGCACCGCCTCGGATGTCCCGGCTGAATATACGCCGTACAGGGCATTGGAAATACCTATTGATCATTGGCAGCATCGAGTTTGGTTTGATGGCGCCCTCCCCCACTCTTTGTCCGCAGCGAGGTTAGGTCCGCTCTCAATTCCAGGTACGAATTGGCCTGCGTTGGGTGGCTTTACCCCGCACCCGAATCACGGGGCTTGTACCCTAGCAGAAATTCGCAGGCTACATGTTGTTTCCATTTCCGTGATTCGTGCTTTAGTGCAATACATCGGTCGACATCTTCCTGGTGGTCCCCAGGGGGGTGCGGCCGCTCCCGTGAAAGCTGGGGAAAAACATTTGCGGCAGTTTATACAAGGTGCTTCGGCACCCCGTCTATGACTGCCCTGCCTGAAATCATTAGACGTGTTCAGAATGATCACGGTCCAGAGGCAGCGGTTGAATTGGGTATGCGCCTGTGTGGTTCTTTTGAGATTGTAAGTGATCTCATTCTCTCCAATGTTAAAGGAGATGCAGTAAACTTTCAGGTGTCGAATGCTTTGGCTGCTCTGCCCGATGCCGACAAACCCCGCCAGTTAGCAAAGATTGTGGTGGCCGCTTATAAGACAATTGGCCGCACAAGTAGAGGTCTGAAATATTTTCCAGTAAAAGAGAAAAAACAACCTCAGGGACAATCTGCGGTGACAGATGTCCAGCCCAAGTCCAAAAAACAAAATTGGCCTAAGAAACAGACACAGGGGAAGAAGAATACACAGACTCAGGATTCTTTTCCTGCAGTACAAGCACCTGCGCCGACAGAAAAAGTTTATGATTTGCGCGATCGCGCGATGATTAAATCACCTGATCGATTTCAGGGTTCTGATCAACGCTCTCCTCGTTCCTTTCAGGAAACATCGGCCCCGAAGACCGGTGGAGGAGGAGGGGGTGGACGTGGACGTGGTGGCCAACAAGGACGTGGTCAGTCCCGCCAGACGGACGGCGCAGTGAAGCAGGAGGATTCTACGCCTAAGCGTCCGCAGTTTGCGAAGAAGAAAGTCGCAGCCTTAACAGCGCATAGATATGCCACAGATAGTGAGAACGCGGCTTCGGAATCTGACGTGGGCTCTGACCTTGCTGGACAGCGCGGCGGAGATTACCATAGTCAGAGAGGCGCTCCGTCCACTACTGAGGGTGACAGCGACTGAAGTGTTTGTTGTAATAGAAACAGCCGATACGAGATTAGCTCCCCCTGAAAGACTTTTTGAAATTGTCCTGTTAATTGAAGGTGACATACAGCGTACTGTCAGAGGGGTATTTTGGGAGAACCTTTCGTCTACGTACGACATTTTGCTTTCCGAGGCTGACTGGCCCCCACCTTTTGTGCTCGCAGCGCCGCGAGGGGAGGAGGTAATCCTTCCCAGTTTCGCGCACACTGTCTCGACTGAGCATGCGCAGCATTTTGCAGAAGAGTGGGCTCGGGCTCTTGCACCGGCTCTCTACCGCAACCAATGTGGTTGGGACAAATTGTCCCCATGCCACGAAATTCCTTTGCGGTCTGAGCCGCAGCCTCAGCCTCAATATCCCATACGGCGTGAAGCTAAAGCAGCCGTCGCAGAAATCCTTGAACAATTGGAATATCAGGGAGTTATTGAAACGTGTGTGTCACCAATGAATAATCCCCTTTTTACTGTGACCAAACCTGACGGATCATATCGTTTGGTATTGGATTACCGGCATTTGAACTCGCATTGCCGTAACTGTGCAGTACAGAATACTCACGGCTCTGCCCTAGTGGATAGTCTAGTGCGTAAGCGTTTCAAGACAACGCTTGACATTTCCAATGGTTTTTATGCCCACAGACTGGATGACTTTAGCTCCCAGTGGACAAGTTTTACGTCCGCTGGGGTGCAAAAACGCTTCCGGCGACTCCCAATGGGCTACAAAAATAGTCCTGGAGTCTTCACCTCCAGAATAGTCACTCTGTTGGAGGGAATCGATCCAGATGCATGTTCTTATGTGGATGATATTTATCTCACAGACGACGAGATTTGGATGCATCTGTGTCGAGTGAATTCCATAATTTGTACCTTTGCTGATATGGGTTACAAATTTAATTTTGCAAAATCGCACATTGCAGAACACACGGTGTTGTTCCTCGGCTATGAGCTGAACAATGAAGGTAGAGGTTTGGCTCCTCACTTCTTGGAGAAATGCGCACAATTGCGCGCTCCTACAACACTGAAAAAATTACAGTCTTTGCTGGGTTTTTTGAATTTCGGCAGAACTTACATTCCGGAATATGCCCAGCGTATCAAGCCTTTGTATGCTTTGATACAACCAACTTTCTCAAAATCATGCTGGCTGCCTGAGCATTCAGCCATTTTGCAATCCTTGCAGGCTGATCTGCTCGCTTCTAAATATTTACTGACTCGTGATAACCACACCAACCTGGTAATAAGAATAATTCCTGGGACGGTGGGTTTCACATACCTCACTTTTAATGAAGGTGACACAGTACCTATTGCTTACCAGTCACACTTGTACACTTCGGCTGAGTTGCGGTTTCCCACAGTGGAAAAGGTTTTAACTGCTGTACAGATGGCAATTCTTAAGGAACGAGCACTGTCTCAGGGGAAACGCATGCTAGTGGTAACACCCTGTCCTCACTTGGAGGCAGTCACGAAAGCCAGTGTACCAAATTCAAAAGCTTTGCACCCTCGGTGGATTCAGTGGGCTGCGTCATTGTCATCCACGGATGTCATGTTTATTTTTGACGCCTCCTTACGGTCGCAAGAGTACTTGCAGTATGAATTCGTTCATCCTGCTCCTCTGGCTATGCGACCTTTGGAGGACTTCCATTGCATCATTTACACTGATGGGTCGGCGCAGGTTGCGCATGGCTCTAAACATGCCTACGTTTCCGCATGCGCCATTGTGGTCGGTGCTATGTTGAATGATGAGTTCATTTCCAGGGAAGTGCACACGATGCCCCTGGGCGATTGCACCGCACAATTGGCAGAGCTTCGTGCTCTATTACTAGCGTTAGAGTACGCAGATCCAAGTGTTACTACTCTAATTGTAAGTGATTCTTACTACTGTGTCCAGTCTTACAATGAAAACTTGTTCTTTTGGATTCAGAATGATTTTCATGATTCCAAGGGTAGCACAATAAAACATAAAATGATCTGGGTTCGAGTGGCAGAGCTTAAGGCTATGTTGCCACTCGTTTATGTGATTCATACTCTCGGTCATCAGCGCGTAGGAGTTCACGCTGTTGGCAACTCGCTTGCTGATGAAGCAGCGAAATCAGCAGTATCTACATACTTAGTTGCAGCAGTTACTAGGTCTAAAACCAAGATTGATAGCGACATCTTGGCAGCGATTGCTGCCTCTGAGAAGGGAAGTAAACATCCTGCGGGATTCCCTTCGAAGTATAAATACCACTTAAGTCCCGAAAAGGTTCCTTTTGTGACAATTCCTGATGTTGGGGAACGGCTGATTCCCAACTCGGATCGCAGAACTGACTTGATTACAGCGGCTCATGAAGGTGTGGCGTCTGCGCATGCGGGCGTCTCAGCCACTGTAACGCAACTACAACAACGTTTCTGGTGGCGGGGACTGTACAAACAGACGCGTGATTATGTCCTTCTTTGTGACATATGCCAGCAGATTAAACCTTCAACTGCTACGCGTCCGCCACAGACTCAGTTGTACATTTCTAATAAACCACTAGGCTGTGTTTATTTAGATCACTGCGGTCCTTTTTCATCTGATACTGCGTATAAGTACATCTTAGTAGCAGTTGACTCATGCACACGCTTTGTGTGGGTATGGCCACATCGCAGCGCTGATTCACGGACTGTCATTAGAGATTTGCGTATCTTTATAGGGATTTTTGCCTGTGGTACCTTCCATTCGGATCAGGGTCCGGCTTTCGCCTCTAAGGCGTATAAGGATGCCATGACTTCGATGGGGGTCCAAGTCAAGTTTTCGTCACCCTACAGACCTGAGGGTAATAGTGTAGTTGAACGAATGAACCGTGATTTAAAGCAATCTTTGACAGCCCGGGTTATAGGCACTGGCAGAAACTGGCTGGCTCACCTCTATGGCGTGCAGCGTGCTCTTAATAATCTCCCTAGAAGGTCTCTGGGTGGGCGGACCCCATACGAAATGCTCTTTGGCATCAAGATGTACGTCCCTGACCTTGACGGTCTAGACTCTGTGGTTCGCGCCACTTCCTTTGACGCAGATGAACATTGCAATGTTTTACAGAATCTACAAAAGACCAGAGACAGTCTTGCAAAGGAACATTTGCCCTCCACATCGGATGATGCGTTGCAGATCCCGGTAGTTGGCTGGCTACCCCAAGTTGGAGAACTGGTTCGAGAGAAGATCGACAACAAGAAAGAGTTTGGTCCCTCCTATCGAGCTCCAGTCCCAGTGCTTGGAGTGAAGGGCACAAGAACAGTCATTTTACCACCACTTCCAGGTCGTAAAGAAAACAGGTTTATTTCTATTGACAATGTCAAGATACACAGAGTGGCCGATTCTTCTTAGCATGACACCAGCTGTTTCCTGTCCTTCCATTGTGAGAAATTCAATTATGCCCACTGCTTCTAATATTGAACCTGAAGTGGCCATCGAATTACCTGCTGTTTCCAGTCCATTATTAAATAATTTACCCGGAACTAACATTGATGAGACAGACTATACATACCCCACTGATTTGTCCATGCCTGACCTGCAAGCTCGTTTAGCCACGGAATCCAGATTTTCATTTGACTCTGCTTCCCTTGCCTCGAAAAAACCCTCTCAAATTGCGGTATATGCTAGCATGTTTAAAAAACATTTTTTGATACCTCCGTGGATATACATTTGGCTGGTCCTTTTTTCGGTTTACCTTTTTATGTCAATTGGTTTTGTGTTTTATTTTTTTCGAATTATGAATGGACACTATGTCGAGGAGAGAACTTGCATTACTCATTTAAATGGAACTTTGGCCCCACTTTCCTCTTCACATTCTACACACAGATTAAAAAGAGACTTGACTTTGGTTAACATTACAGCATGGCCTGTTCTGGATGGAATCGCGTGGGATGCAGTTCGTTTTCAGATTCATGGCCCAACGGAAGTCGTTAATGTTCCTAATGTACTAAGAGTTAATATGGGGGATGTGGTGAAACAAAACATTCGTTCTGATGATTGGGATGTTAATGCTGTGGAAAGTTTGTTTTCTGATTTAAAATACTATGCTGCTTTTGATGCTGAGGATTTATATTTGGAATCTGCTAATTATGGTGAATTGTTCTGTTACCAACATTATGGCAATCACTTCTTACACAAGACATCTTCCCGAAGGGATGCTGTTAATTTTACTCAGTGGGAACATTGCCCGGCACCTACACAAGGGAGTTCGGAAACGTTTCTTAAAAAGTATACTTATTTCACTGACTTTAACCAGACCAATCCCGAGTCCTTTTATTTTAAATTTCACAAACAGCCACTGTCCAAGGTTAGACTTACCGATACAAAATTGTTGTATTCGAAGGCCTTCCTAGATCAATTAGTCACTGGGGGCTATGAGTTATGGAAGGAAACAATAGACCTTAAATCGGTTTGGGGTTCAAGGGCCTGGCAGGTACGAGGCACTGAGGCTTTGCACCGTGCATGTCTCATCCCGAATCATATGTTGTTTTTAAATGAAACCATTTCCCAGACCACATGCTTTGGATTGGCTACATCTAAAAGGTTAAACACCCCGTCTTTCCCGGAGTTGGAGGAATATGAGAATTGGAGTAATTTTACTCAATTGTCCATTAAAGATATACAGGCTCTGCTTCTTAATTCCTCCTTTAACATTTCCAGTATGAATCCCAAGGGTTGGCTGCTTTGGCACCGTAGTGCTGATTCTTGCCAAAAAAGATTTTTAAATATAACTGACGGTTTTAAGACTGTTAGATCTGATCCCCGGTTTGATTTGAGTCATACTGTCACCTCTTACTCTGTGGGCAAGTTGTGTCAAGCTTGGCTGAAACATTCAACTTTACCTGCGGTTAAGTATCACCTTTCCAAACTGAATGCAGACGTGGATTTGAATGATTTCATTAAAGGCCCAACTAGTGGCAGGTCGAAAAGGTGGTTATATGGGGTTTACAATGAAATTTGGAAACTCTCACAGATTGAGGCTGCTTCACGCCTTAGGGCTATTGATCAGGCGAATCTTGAGAAAGTGCTTGCAGTGGTTGACAATAGCATTAATGTGCTTTCCTCTAGAATTTACACATTAGATAATATTGTGTCGTCTGTTGTTGATATTGTGCATGATGAAGTGTCAGTATTATACCATGGTCAAAATCAATTACGGTCAATCATGCAGTTTGCATGGACACTTCAGACTCTGAAAATGGGTAAAGTTCCCTGGGGATACATGAACGTTTCCTCTTTATTTGCACCGTTTAATTTGACAGACAAACAACGCTTGCTTTCAATGCGTGATGCTTCCTTTTCTATGCTACATATTGAAAGGTTGGAATCTTTACCTTTTTCTGTGGCAGAAGCCACTGCTGCTACGTGGCTTATCCACGGTTTAATAACGCTGCCTTTTGCTTTATATAAGTTTTCAAATTGTATGAAATATGTGCCAATAGGTCGTTTTGAACCCTTAGGTAGCGGTTTTCTTCATGAGGTCTGGTCACTCCCATACACATACAGATGTTTCAAGGATGAACAGGAGGTTTATCTAACAGGGGATGAGTGTACTGAGACGCCAGATCATTCTTTTATGTGCAGACACATACAGTTACACGGTTCATGTAACAAGGACCGACCGAATATGACTTGCGTTTTACAGGGCACGCCAGTTCCTGCTATCATCCCCACGTTTAAATTGTTAGAGAATGGTAGTTATTTAATGCTCAATAATGAAAACTGTTGTGGGTTAATTAAAGGTATAGCTTTCATAGTAACAGTAAGTGAGCGAGTTATTTGCTGCAGAAATGTTCTTTATCCTCCCACACGTGAACATAGGGAGTCTTCCATTTGGCCACAGATACCGACCTTGGGAGCAGAATTCAGCGGCATGGCTAGAATAAGAGCTCTATTGTCCCAGAAAGAGGTGGCCTTGAGCTCGGCCCGTGAAACTTTTGTGCTTCACATTGCTAACACGCGTACGGAGGTTCAGGCTCTTTTAAATACTGATTTGCCTTTGCATTTCGGAGCCATGGTTCGTTCTATCTTTAACGCATCCTCCACAACGGGCCTAGCACATTTTTTTAAAGTTGTTAGCGGTGGTCTCGTGACTTCCTTTGAGAAGATTTTTGGAGTCATCCCTGCCTTCTTCCATTCTATTTTTTCATCCTTATTTGGAGGGTTCCCGTTTTTACTTGCATTAGCGGCTGGCGCTTTGGTGGTTTTCTGCCTTTTTAAATATGGATGCCCTTCCTGTGCAAGACCACGCTCAACTGCTACTGACGCGGTTTCGCAACCGCATGCTTGATTATTATGGCACACTGCCGTTGGCGACTCTAAGCACGGCGTTTGGATTATCTTTTCGGTTCTCCTATTTCACCTGTGTCCAGCCTGTATTTCGCTGCCTGACCTGTGATTTCCTTTGGGCCATTGATTTGTGTCTCTGCGGACCGCTATCTTCTGACGTCGATTTTGATCAACTGATGAGTCCTATCATTGCTCACGAGTTGGTTTGTTCTGACGAGAGGATTATGGCCTTGGCGGTGGCACATGGACTAATGGGTCCCTGGGATGTGTTGTCGGCAGCGCAAAATTTCTTGGAACGAAGTTATCTTGAGAACCCACCGAGCTGTCCTCTGATGGTTATAGAGGATCCGGTGCTGGGAGATCACGTATGTTCCTTTCATCTTTTAAATTGGATGGCTGAACTGTTTTCGGATGAGGACAGTGACTTCCTCCTGGAGGCTGTTGCAGCTTACTTTTCATATACAGTCTTATCATAAACACTGCCTCGAATTGACATGCTGATTAATAGCATTTCCTTGATTTTATTGACTTTTGGTCAAGACATTTTATTTTTGCTTGCCTATTGGCTTGAGCCACATTATAATTGTGGGCTATTTTTTAGCATTAGTTTTTTTAATTGACTTTTTATTCATGCTCGTTTATTGTTGGATTCTGCTCTCATGTAATGGCACTTCTGTTGTCTTATTTAGTCCGTTCTCGGATCATGGGGGGGTGTTATATAGCTCCTATATATCCTTATATCGTGTTAAGTTGGCGTAGGTACATTTGAGATTTAAACGCCATTTTTCCTTTCTTGCAACTTCTGCACACGACCCTTAATTGTTGACTTAGCTTTCAACCTAGTTGTTTGCCGTGGTGTATGTGAGAATAATATGTTATTGCTCTGATATCAGTTTTGTTTAATAAACCATGTCTGCACGGAGAGTGCTGAAGTTTCAGGAGCAACACGATATGGAATTGTTATGAGGTCTGATCTCCACGCCTTCATAGTCATAACACAAGTGCAGCCTTTGCCAACTTGGGCTTCAGGCGGGATTGATATTGCTTTGCACGAGAATTGTTAACACACTTGATGCGGTGCACATGCAGAGAGAGCTGGTGTATGCTGATGTGATTCCTTCATGCTAGGACACTAAGGTATGGGCCCGCCCTAAAACAACCCAAAGAGACCTTCTTAGCTAATAATATAATATATGTGTTAGGGAGGGTGAGATATAAGTGTTGTTAACTCTTATTCATTACAGCATGTTAACATGCTGTCACCATTCGCTTTTTATGTCTTAGTAACTATGCTGATAATTTTGATACTGATAATAAGTATACTTGTATTATCTAAGATACTGCGCCTGAGAAGACGGCATTAGTAAATAAACATTTCAAATGCACATGTGTCTTCTTTACTCCATGTTCTGGTTTGTAATGATAATATAACAAAAGAGTGTTCATGAGTTCCACGTACCCTGAGGTACTGTAAGTTCATGTTCTGGTTTGTCTAAACATTGGGAGTTTGATATGTCCAATGAGACACTGTAGCTAGCTCGGTAAGGGGTGAGTTGGTTGCTAAGGTAAGTTTTGGGACACCCTAATTTGCCGAGGTTCCACTCCTCTGTGCACAGTTCTGTGTGAGTACAGAAACCCTGCAACATCACCTGACAGAAAGGGGCAGTTTACAATGCTCCAAAACTGAGAACTATTCTTACGGCGACAGGCCTCGCTAAGTTTGCTCCAAGCCTCCTCTTTGAGCTCGTTGTTCCGCCTTGCTAATTCAGTTTGATATATTCCTCGGCTCGCCCTTATCGTGGCAGGGTTCCTTGGAAGTATACCCAGTGCCGCCCTCAAATTCCTTGCGGCCCTAGAACAGCCATGATCAAACCAGCTCCTAACACGTCCTTTTCGGAACGTGGGAGGAGCCTCAAGCAAGAGTCTAATTGTACGCGCGATGGTCGAGAATGCCTCCAACGTGGCATCTGCCGCCCCACGTCCAGTTGTACAGATGTCGATTTCGATCCTGCAATTTGCCATAAGGGCCTCATAAAGTGAGTCTGGAGATACATGCACCCACCTCAACCTTCTGCCCTGATCAACTGCCCTTAGTATTCCACCAGGAACAACATTGGGGGATTTCCCCACCTTGGGCCAGGAAGTCGAGATGCACAGGGTGTTATGGTCACTATAGATACTATCCTCCACTGAAAAATTAGAAAGGAGTTCAAAAAAGGGGCTTGACGCAAAGGTATAGTCTATTAGCATTGAACACCCCCCTTCGAGTAAAAGTCGGAAGAAAGTACTTCCTACTGTGGGCCACCCTTGCCCTTTTAACAAAATTTAACAACACCATATTTATCAACCCTTGAGATAATGAGATGGCCTGCAAACAAACATTATCAGTAGGTATTTCTTTCAATCGGCATGGGATGTCCAAGGAAACCTATATTAACACCCCCCCCCCCCCCTTCGATCTACCCATCTGTGAAGCAGTAGCTGGTACAAAAAAAGTCTTAAAACACTCAAGGAAAAAAGTGTTTGTTGTAGCCCATGTCTCCTGTAAACAAATAATACTGAAACCTTTAATAAACGAGATCCACCCGGGGTCAGTTATCTTATTTGCGAGCACAGCTATATTCCAGGAGATAAATGTGCAGAGTTTGGCTTGCCCGTGAATCTTTTATACCGGTGCTACTTAAAACACATATGATCTGAGTTTTTTAATTTAAATTAATGGAAGTTTTACAACAGCTAAAAAGGAAATGTCTAAAAATTACCAAAACACGTCACTTAAAATGCATTAAAAATATACAATTGTTCTGTACAAATAATGCAGCTCTTCCTGAATAAACCTGGATTATTGTCATGTGTTGAGTATTGGAGATGATTCAGTATGGGTTACAGGTTTTTAATAGCAGTGCTACGTGCAGTGAACTGTGCATCCAGAGTCATCTTTACTTCTGTTAAAAAATTTACTTCAAGTCAGTGCTGATTAAATAAGTGGGTTATGAGACACATAGTAATGCGTACTCTAGCCCAAAGATGTATTCTTTCGATATTTATTAGTGGCATGCTTGTGCACCCAACATTGTGTTTTTCTGGAATGAATCTGACATGATTCATTCCCTTTGTACATGTTTAGCCGAGTTCTGTAAATGGGGTGCCATGCGAGTACTGAACAAGTGTACATTTATTTCTATGGGTTCAGGTTCTTTTTCAGAATATATAATTCAAAACTATTGTGCTACAAAAGTATCGAGTACCACAATATCGTGAAAGTTCCTCCAGCATCCTTTTGGAATCCCTTTCCTCCTAAGCGACACAAGTCTGGGCGGAAAGAAAATCTGCAAACCACCGCAGTGTTCATTAGAGCAATATCAGCATGTTCTTAGCCATGCTTACAATTGAAAGATTTTCTCAGCAGATCTCATGCAACATTGTGTGTTTTTTTGTCTTCACCTCCATCCATTTCCTTTGCACAACCTTGCTTCCTCATGACCCTCCTAGAATCCTGAAGTCAGGCACAAGTGCAGCTCTTCTGTTACATACAATCCTCAATTCTGGAACGTATGTAAGTATAGTTATACACTGACAACCCATTCTACATGGTTGTTGAATTCCATAATGCTGCAAAATTTGTAATCTAAATCCACAGTACTTTTAAAAGGGCTCTTAAAACCTGCTTGTTACACCTGGCTTATCACTCCTTTCCTGCCGTTTGGTTGAGTTCTCACATAAAATGTAATGGCTGTATCTTGGCATTAGAAGTCACCATGAGAAAGAGTAACACAGCATGAATCTGTTGTTACAAATCGCTGCCTAATCCTCGGGTATACGAGGTAATCCAGTGACAGGGGTTTAACTCGCAAGCACAAGGTGCATAGATCATCAGCTTTGGAACGATGTGAGGCTGAGTTGACTATATTGAAATTCACCTCCCCCCCCCCCCCCCACCAACTGGTTACATTCATATCTCCAAAACATAGACTGGAGTAGTTCCTCTATGAGAAAAGGTAAGGGCCCTAATCTCAGTGGGATCCTAAACTGGGGCAAGGGCTTCCCGGGGATCTGAATGATCAGATCATAGTTCCCTCACACACCTAGACGGGTGTCATGCTTCATCATAGGGCACTCCTCATCAAACCGGCACTGCAATGCATGACGGGCCTGGGTCCTCTGTGTCGGAGAACTTTTGATCTGTAACGCCGTTTTGAAGATGCAAGTGGGAGTCACAAAAAACAAGGTTGGTGAAAAAGTGTATGAGAGGAATAAAATAATGTAAGGGGACCAGAGGGAAGTGTAATGGGGTAATGGTCCCTTGACCCAGTCAAAACGAAGCGCCTTTCCTAATGCCACAATGTACCCTGGAAAGTCATGTAATGTTATAGAGGGAAAGTTACCTCAGGCCTCAACAGTCGTTGTCCCACTATTAATCCTGGTCAACATGTCAGCGTGCCCTCTAGTCTGGTGGTCCATATTCTCCTAATTGGAGTTGCAATCAATAAAAACATTATGCCACACATCTCAAATACCCAGAGAAAGTAAATATTTACACAAAAGACTAATTTACCATCTTTGCAAGAAAAACATACAAATATAATCTTGTCTATTATTGATACACACCACTATACTCTATACAACATCATTCTATATTAACACTGCTCGTTACTACTATTTACATACTAAACTCCAGTATACGGCGAGACCTATTGGCATAGCCAATGCTTTTCATTTATTGAAATGCCCACATGAAACTCAGTTCTTATCTGCTGTCTATGTTTAAGTGTGAACTCCATGTTAAACTTCAGAGCTTTTTTAAAATTATTTTATACTTCACAGTAGCATCAGTGTTGCCTTGAACGGTCTGACGTTTCTTTATTGATTCAGTTTACACTTCCAGCTTGGGAAAAAAGCTTAATCAAGAAAGAAAAGTCAGACCTTTCACGGCAATGTCAATGCAACTGTGAAATATATAATAAATAAGCTCACTCTTGAATATGCACAGCGGAGAACAAAGTTTATTGAGGGTATTTCAATAAATAAAAACGTTTTCTACAGTACTTTTATTGCAAACTCACTCCTCTAGAATAAACGCACGCCAGAAATTAGCACATATCCATTTACTCTTCCAGCATGGCAAACAAAGATGACTCAAGACAGAAAAGTCAGCCTGTTTTCAACTGGGCCTGGTAAAAATTATTACATTAATTCACAGTTCCACAAGTACCTTTCATTTTTCTGACAGTGTACCGCTCAAGTTGGAAATTCTAGTGCCGCTGGGTCTTTCACTGGTTGCGCTCTTGCGCAGTGTGCTACACCACCTGCACAGTGTGCTACCAGAAAACCTGGGGTCTTATAATAAGGCTTCGGTGTCCAGGCTTCTGCATCGGCCCACTGCCCACACAGGTTGTGTAGAATTAAACTCAGGCCAGGCTGCAGAAGGCAGGTCGCACGATTTCCTCTGGATAGTCTGATGCTGCTTATGCCGAAGTCAGACTTTCATCAATGATATAATCTGCTTCTGCTAGCCCCGCCTCAGCTAATCAAGGATCAGGTTTGATGACGGGCAAAAGCTGTGAGGAGGCCTAAAATTGAACAAAATAATAAACACTAGCTATGCAATGGTAAAAGGAGATACCCAGTCGCATGTTACTCAAACAGTGTGTGAGAGCTGCTGATGGCTTGCGATCGACCAGTTGGAGACCCCTGCTCTATGCAAATCTTTCCCAAAGAGTGACTATAAACTTTGCTCAAGATCATAGTACCTGCAGCCTTCATACTGTGGTGAAAACTTGACAGATAGCCATCTTCTGAAGCACAACAAGCATTGTACATAGGTTCGTACCTGGTGCACACAGTCTTCTATATTAAGTAGAAATGCTGAGACGATTCCTTCTAATAACGTAAGACTGCTTACAACATTTAGTATGTAGTACGTAGATTCTTTACCCTTCTAGAAACGATTTCTGCCGTACCAGAAAACATATATGAAACATAATGAACACAAGGCAGCTTTCACTTGCACGCAAAACTGCTCTTCAATACAAAGATTTATAATGTGGTCAATACCTCTATACACATATAGTGCATTAGGAGCACATGCGTTTTAGTAAACACTTATACCGATTAGCTGGACAAAGGCTGAAAAAATTAGGTAGGAAAATAATATGGTAGTTACCCGCCACTATGTAAACTATAAAACAAAACAACACACTCATTAAATGATGTAATCAGTAATGACATCAATGATGTAATTTGAGATGTCATCAGGGATGTCCTAAATACATGGAACATGTCATGAGTGATGTCATATGTGAGGTCATAAGCAGTGCATGGTGGAGGAGAGCGTTGACTGGTGAATTTCCGTGTTGTTTTTTTTTAGTTCAAAACGTTAATGGTGTAACTGACATGCACCTAACTCACTTATTAATTTAACCTTTGTTTTTTTGTCAGTGAATATTCACCGAACAAATCAAAGGTTAAAGTAGCCTGATTTAATTAAAAAAACACAGACATTCATCAGTTATAGTTAGCAGTGCTAAATAGATATAGTTTCATTTTATTGTGGGGTTAAGGATATGTGGTAAAGACATGCGTTTAAAGTCATGCACCTATTGTGAAAAAGTGGATGATGTGACTAGAGAGGTCCCACACCACTGTCAGGGTTACAGTTGCCTTACTAAGGAACTACAGGCCATTTCTCCAAGTGATTCTGGCTCACTTCCATTACAGAGATTTTTTCCCATCTCTCCTTTCGTGTCGAAACACTTATTTAGTATAAAGAGCATAAGAATAACAGCAAGGAGCAACAACGACAGGTTATTTACTTTCTACAAATTTACTATCAGTGGAACATTTCAGTTGATCAAGTGAGAATTGCATAATAATCCAATAAATTTTAGAGCAAGGAAAATTGTGGGTGAAGCGTAGTTTACCTAAAATAATTCTTGATATATACATACAGTTAACACATGCACCTTCACAGTATCTATTGGAGTGGACTGATGCTGATCTAATACCTCCCATAATTTTAAAGGTCTATCGCCAAATCGAGACAGAGCACTATAGAGTAAGCTTCCACTATTGACAAATACTGGTGCCATTGATGTACCACAAACTATATACTTGGCACATACTCAAGCCTCTACATTTGGTGATGGAATTCATCATGTGGTTACTGAACATCAGACAGGTCCAATATGATTTGGTATTCCTGGACCAGGCCCTTTCTGCAGGGTCATCCCCAAACTTAGCACACCATACCCCAGCTATGCTTTCAGATTGTAGAACATTTACCCATTTTTGCTGGACAAAACAATTAACAAATACCCTCACAAAGAGAGGTATTCTGGATTAGATGATTTGATACCATGTCCCCTAGAGGGCTTAATGACAACATTGACCTGAGTTGCTTTATGTAAACATTTCATTCATACACACAACTGTCCTGTAATAAACTCAAATATTCTGACAACTTTTACATGTACAAGGAAGTTTTGTATTCCATCATTGCTATACTTTCAAGCAACCACTTTGAATATTTATAAATTGGTTAACTTATACTAATCTTATTGCACAATACCACAAAAAATAGTATGTTTCCAAGATCTGTTCAGTAATTTTCACCTCATTAAAATGGTATCATATTTCTTTTTTTGCAAATACTATACTGAGCATTGTGAAAAAGCATGCTATATGAGGTATATAAACCATCGGTGATTGGTGGCGTTAATCTTTTATTTCTTGTCAAGTACTTTCTCTACCGTATCACTCTCATTAAGAGCAGGTTTTGTTTTATTGATCACAAAAGTGACGTTTTTATCTTATACTTTTTTGAATCAGCACATACTGAGGATGTTTTTATTTTAATATTGAAATATACTCAGTGTTCTTTATTGACAGTTTAACAAACTCTACAGTCGTCTCTAGGGCAGCTCGGATACACATCCATGTATTAGACAGTGGTGAATACTAAGACCTCCGATATACAGCCACAGATTAGGCAGTGGTGACTACTAAGATGGCGGTTAAGTTGTAATGATGCACAGCATTGTTTTGTTAGTCCTATCTTTATGACTAACAAGGAAGAAGCTGTAAAAGTGTGTGTATTCGCTAACGGGGATTCAGCACTGTTTGCCACAGAAACTTTAGCCAGGAGGACGAGATGGAGGGCAGTTTTTATAAGGTGACAGGTACACATCCACAAGGATTTGTATTTGTTATGTTAGTATTTAACTTATCAAGCACACAGATGAGCTAATTGCACTGTTCATTTTACAGACTCATTTTGTTAATAAGGCGAGAGCTTTGCATAATGCATGGCCTCATCCTTCACACTCTGGATTACTCAGTTCAGGCTTTTTTGGTTTGTTCCTGGAGGTATGACACTCAGTAGAATGGACGTGCAAGACCTACATTAAGGCACTCGCCTAGTTCTGAGTTTTCACACTGGCTTCTTTCTGTAGTTCATTTCAGCATTTGGTAGAGTCCATGTTTCCAAGCGGAACCAAATTCAGTGAGTTTCTTTTCTAGTATTCTTATGTGTAAGGAAGGTATCATTTTGTGAGCACACGAAATAGCATGTATAGATATCTCACGTAGTCACAGGGTATAGTCGTGAGGTTCTTTCCTTTCCTTCAAGTACACATAGTTCTACACAAAACACAAAGCTATTTTTGTTCACATTTAGTGCTCTGGTCATTACGTTTCGGTGGTCTTTCACAGTTATTAGTATGCAATAATGTTTGCTACTTACCTTCTTGACTGCACTTGGTTTATCAATAACAAGGGAGGGGCTTTTGCCCACATGCAGTGATTTGGTGATTGAATTGTGACAGATTTTAACAGTTATTTAGAGATGTTAAAGCTATGTATTTTTATTGTGAAAAAACCCAACTTGCTTTATTGTTTTTTTTGTTCAGAGAGCCCCTGAAAAGGGACTGCGTCCTGAAATGCATTGGGCAGAATATTCTTAAGTGGAAATATCAAGGAACTCTACGTTGCAATTGATTCTATCCCAAATTGTAATTTTAGGTTTAATTTCTAGGATTGAAAACTCTAATAGAAGAGGGACACTTAATTGAACACTGTTAAAACAAAAAATAAGGATGTAGAATGAAAAATGATTGTTCAAAATTGTATTCTAATGTAAGATAAATCTTCAGCAGTGCACACTGAGTCCAATGTACCAGTGGCACTTTGCTAATTTTGTTGTTATGGTTCACATATGTTGGCAGCATATGTTTCAGTGATGCACACAATGTGTTGATTTTGTGTAACATAGTATAGACCTAAAAAAGAGAGTGCACAATATCTATATATTTTGTTTCTCAAATAAACCTTTTTCCAGACATAAACCTTCTTTTTTTATATATCTCACACCTAGGGTAGGCCCTAAATAGCCCAGGGGGCAGAGAACAGTGAATTAAAAAAAAGTTGGCCATGTACTTTTAAGTTTCACATATCTTGGTAGTGAAAAACTCTTAAATTCGGTTTCACTACTGCACGGCCTACCTCTCCCATGTCATAAAATGTGGATAATATTTTACATTTAATAAGTGTTAACTTCAATTGGGAGAAGGTAGGCATGTTGATATTTGTGTCTTAAGAATTGTAATTTAAGACCCTCTTTAATGCTAATGGTAAAGTTCAGATTTTTTTATCACAAATTGTATTTAGTTTTGCTGAGATAACTCACCCTTAGTCCGATGTATACAAGAAAAATAAAGCCTATCAAATGATCATAAACAGTAACAAAAAACACACACAGAAAGTTTCACATATTTCCACCTCACCCGCTCAACATCCAGACCCAGCATTCTCAATTAACAAGAGTTCATATCTGTTCCCTTCGCCCACCTCCAACATTCCCACCTGTTCGGATCTCTTCTTCGACACATGTAGTTGGGGAACGGGCTAGCTCCAGAATAATACCCATATAGTCTACCCACCTATGCCCAATTTTGGTATGTTTCTGAGGGCATCCCTTCGCCAACTACACCGCAAAGTGCAAGCCCATACAACTGGTCTAATCCCTGATTCCAGCCTGTCAAGGAAGGAGTGTGGTCAGCCTTCCTTGTTTTGGCAATATGCAAAATAATCAGTCTCAGGTCAAGTGTAGTGGTGCAGGAGAGAACCTCATCGAGACAGGTGGTCAACCCTCACCAAAAGCAGTTAAATGCTGTACAACTCCAAACTGTGTGTAGAAATGTGCAGTCTTCTGTTTGGCATAGAGGCATAATGGAGAGCTTAGCAGTCCCATGCGCTATAAGCAATATCTCAAGTAGTAAGCCCTATGAAGGTATTTAAGTTGAATACGATGGAGACCGGCTGAAATAGCTGCCTCTCTGGGTGCGTGTAGGTTGTAAGATCAGTCATCATCATCTAGGACATTGATATCCACCTCCCATGAACGTCTAAGGGCAGAGAGCATGTGTGTGCTGTGCAATTCCAGTGAGCGATATATTTTGGTGATCTTATGAGACCCAAGATCTCCTAAGAGGGGTTTTCCTGCCATCGGGTTGAATTCTTGGAGTGTTTCAAGGTGTCTTATGTATGGGGGAATGGTGTGTCACACCTATAAGTAACAATGAAATTGGATACAGTGCGATTGATTTCCAAGCTGTAGTTATTGAAACGATCGCAAGACTGTGCCACTTATTACATCTCCTAAAGTGGAGATATCTATAGTATCCACTTCCCGAAGCAGTCCAACTGAGACACCTGATGTAGCACCTTTCCATACCAAAGTGGCATCCAGCGCTGGGAGGCCTCAGGGTAGCCATGCACTATATACATAGAACTTCATTCATTCATCCACTTTGTTAGCGTTCCCCACCACCTTATACTCTGCAGGTAACTCTGCCAGATATTCAGAACCACCCGTGTCGCCGGGGGGGGGGTGGAGTGTTGTAACCCACCCCTGCTGTCCTATAGAGGTAGTCCAACAAGGGGGTCATGCCCATTGCCTATATTTTGGCCGTGTGTGATCCCCATTGAGATCATACCATGTCTCACTGATTACCATTCATTGCGAGGCAGAATAATGGGAGTACACGTCCGCAGCTGTGATGCCGTCAATGTATGTAGATTGAAAGCTCCTGGTGAGTGCAATACGAGGGGTACCTCCATTCCAGAGGAGCCCCAAAAGGATAGAGTTGACCTGCCTAAACCCACCTTGGGATGGTATATGGATGCTTTTGTTGCTGATGAAATAGTCTGGGCAGGGTGACCATCTTAAATTTGGCTGATCTACCCATCAGGGATAGCGGAAGAAGTGACCATATTCTCACCTCCTCTTTCACCCAAACCACAATTAGTCTGATATTCCTTGACCATGACCAATGCACTTCCGGTGGTAGATACACCCCCATATATTTACTGCCTCCCTCTACCGAATGTAGGCCCAGTGCCCAGGTAGTAGTTCCTGTGTGCTCCTTTAGGGGGAAGACAACGGATGTCAAGTATTCATAAAGAGGCCTGATGTTTCACCAAAGATTTGCATAATCTGCAGTAGATAGTCCCAAGACCTCTGGATCGGTCATAAAAAAAAACATTTCATTAGTGTATAAGGCTTTCCAGTCTAAGCATTCCGAGTTCTAGTCAAAGACCCGCATCTAGGCATCCATCCTGACCCAAACCCCCAGCAGCTCAACCACTAACTCGAACAACAATGGGGAGAGAGGGCCCTAATGTGTATTGGGAACTTCTCAGATACTCAACCAGCTACTCGCACTGAAGCCATCAATTTGTTATATAACAGGCACATGTAAGAATGGAACTTAGGATCAAAATTTTGTCTTGAAGCAGGGCCAACAGGTAGTCCCAAGTAACGGAATCAAACACCATGTCCATATCAGCAAGGAATACCACCACCAGCCTCCTCAGGCATTCCGCCAGGGCAAGGGTGTTTGAAACTCGCCGAATGTAATGACCCGTGGCTTGGCCTGGCATGAAGCCAGTTTGATTTGCGTGGGACAAATTGCCTGTAAGCCCCCTCGTCCCGGGGCCTTGCCTAACCCGATTCCAGAGAAATTTAATGCGATCTCAGACTCCGAAAGTGCCTCATCAAGTTGAGCATGCATACAGTATGAAAGTGCCCTAAAAGGCAACACGTCCACGAATTTGACCACCTGCTCGAGGGGCAATGTTTCCAGCTGAGCATATACTAAAGTACCTCTCAGTACTTTGGGCAGTTTCCCGTGGATCCACCAGCAGTGTACCTTGTTCCTCCCAGATAAGTGAGAGGGCTGCTTGTCTGCGTGTGGCTTGACAGCCTATGAAGCATACTACTAAAATTTTCCTCCTATTGGTATATGCACCTATGTGCCGCACTGTAACGTCAGATTTTAAATCACAATTTTCAAAATGACACTTTTAGAAAGATGGCATTTTCTGGTCCCCACCATTTGATGCCTGTATCCTGGGTTACATGGCTAGGTGTGGCTGGCAGTTGGTTTTTGTGTATTGCTCCCAGACATTGAGACAAAGGGGAATAGGTGTTGGCCGGATGGGCTTTGCCTGAGCACACTCATGAAGAATTTGACACTAGCCTGCTGTGTCCCCAGACAAACTGGGGGCAGGGCAGGGGAATCTTATCCTACTTGCACGCTGACACCAGCTATAAATATAGGACTCTTAGACCTAATACTTTAAGGAACACCTTTGGAAATGTGGAAGACTAAGAAGGACTGCTGTGCTGCTCTGTTGCAAGAAGGACTACTACACTGCTGCCCTGATGCCTGAGCAAGAAGGGCAAGACCTGCATCTTGAGCCCAGGACTGGAGAGCTCTGACAGCCAGCTGTGGTCCTGTGGGCAGAAGCAACACATCGCAATGCATCTCCTCACAGCTCCGCATTGGAACCGCCACCGTGCGATGCATTCCCGGTGCAGTACCTCGCAGCCAGCAGCCTCTCAGAACCACCACTGTGCAAACCATCCTCAATGCTGGACTTCACATCACAAGCCCCTTATTGACGGCATCCTCAACGATGATGCAGGACCTCACATCGCAGGCCCACAGCTTTGTCAGAGCTGCTGCGTGACAAATTCTTGATGCAGGACTTCGCATCCCAAGCCTCTCCACTCACCCCCCCATCAACGGCATCCTCGATGATGACACAGGAACTCACATTGTGGCCCGATAGCTTTGTGAGCAATGCAGCCTAGATGTGGGACCTTGCAACACCTGACAACTAGTATTTAAGGTACTTTGTTCAGCAGGCTTAACTTGGTCCATGTATCTGGCCCATGCTCCGTCTTATGACTTTGTCCCTGTCTAGCGTGACCAGATAATGATAGTTGGTGCTTTCTGTTTTAGGCACCATTTTCAGTTAAAAAAACTTAATTGCATATCTCCGGTTCTACTAATTGGAATTTTGTTGTTTTGGTCTCAAATAGTTTATTAAATTTTACTCTATTTTTCCGAAACTGGTGTAGGAGTTTCCTTATGTTTTGTTTTAATTGTATTACTGTTTGAAGTGATGCATAAATACTTTACACATTGCCTCTAAGTTAAGTCGACTGCTTTTGTGCAAAGCTACCAGAATGTTAAGCACAGGTTCATTTGGGGTTGCTTGTGACTTCACTCTGACAGAAATGATGGTTGCTTCTCGAGTAAAGTTTCATCCTCCTCAACCAGAAACTCAATTTCCAACAAGTATATTGAACATGAGATGAATACAAGGTGGGCTATTTTTTGACTATTACAGAAATGCAATCTATAATAAACCCTCTGTCCATCCTGATGAAGACCCCTTCACAAGTTTGACATTAGTTGTGTTGATATGTTGACACCCGTATTATGATATATTTTCTACTGTGCCTGTGGATTTTATATGTCTCTGTTGCATGTAACATCATGAGAGCTGCATTAGTAAAAACAAGAGAGCCGCATTAGTAAAAACAAATAATGCTGACTTTCTGCCAGGCTACAGTAACATTTGTTCTGTTAATCTTTCTTGAAGCATCCTCAAAATGAATTACTTATAAACAAAAAATAGAACATGCAGAGCTATATTCTCATACGCCCTTTAGTCATGACCACTGTATTGCAAAATGTGCATGAGACACTCTTGCTTGGTAGTTAAAACATGCGGGACATATTGTTATTTATTTGGTAACTTAGAGATGTGTTTGCTTATATACAGACCTTTTTACCTTTCCAGTGGACTTTCGATTCTTCATTATGATGGGTTACAACCACAAATATATATTTGACTCTAAGCGCAGGTGCGAAAAGGTGAGTGTAGGGCAATGTAGTGTGTTGTTTTTAGTGAGAATCATGGGCGACTGTTAAAGTTGAGGACTTGGTGCTGTCTTGAGAGTTGGAAGAAAGACAGTTTCTCAAGTATGTTCCCACCACTCTTGCTTGGAAGTGACTCTCATATAGTTTCATATTGGTGCTGAAAGCTTTAGCAAGAGGTTGCTTTTCAATGTATTTTTAAAGACAATAGACCAGTAGTGGCAAGCGGGTGGGACTGAGTGGGAGAGGATCCAAAGGCTGGAGAACTGAACTGCCTTCATTATGATGAGTTTCTTTTAAAGAGTCTCATCTGGATGGGGGGGGGGGTTAGTTTCTGTTTGGTGAGCCGCTTTTCCAGGGTATAGGGCCTTCTGTATGCTGCAGAGGTATTTGAATTTTATGGTATACCAATGTAACTGACTGAGTGCAAGCGTAGTGATTGAGCATCAATTCATAAGTAAGAAGAAGGGGTCTTGTAAGTAGCTACACTATATGATGATGTGTAACTGTATTAATGGGGTTTCTGGTTGTCAGTCAGTTTGCACCCTGTACAATCAGGATCCCTCACTCTAGTCAGGATGAGTTAAGTTTACCCTATGCAACCTTGGCATAGAGCAGTTAGGCTACACTACAGTGACAATGTGTAAAGTATTTGTCTCTACATACAGTAACACAGTGATAACACCACAAAGTGACACCACACCAGTTTAGAAACATTTATCGAAACAAAACAAGACCAAAATGACAGAAATCCTACATACATAAATCAATATATCACTGTAAAAAGGTTCAAAACAGTTGTCAATATAAAACTATGGATGCGTCACTTTTTAGCACAATGTACCTGAGATGCATCAAAAGCAAGGACGAAAACAGGCGCAGGGAAGGTGAGGTGCAGTAAAGTCAAAGCAATGCAACAGTTCCTTACTCACAGGGAAGGTGATGCATTTGTTTCTTACTTGCAGGAAAGTTGATGCATTTACTCCTTACTCATAGGGGAGGTGATGCATCTGTTTCATACTGCGAGGGGAGGTGATGCGTCATTTCTCTGGACATGCAGCCTCGGTTCCTTACTGAAGCCCAGCGTCAATGCAGACTTGGTGCACAGGTACGATGCATGGAATGGAAAATGTGGGTGCCCTGGGGTCGATGCGGTGGCAAAACAGGAGCTGTGTTGATTATCCTAGCTGCGAGCGGGTGGTGCATCAAATTCTTCAGCCACACAGTGTTGCTTGCAACAGAGCGGGTGTCTCAGATTTCGGAGACATAGTGCAGAGGACTTGGGCTGTGTCAAATTTGGAGCAGCACAACAGGTGCTGCGTCAATTTTTATGCAGCACCACAGCGATGCGTTGGTTTTTCAACTTAAAGTGAGAAAAACAGGCGCTGAAAACCAGTGTGTGGATTGTCTTCTTTTCTTGCAGCAGAAGTGTTAGAAATGGCGGTCCCTAGCTGGCAAGAGTTTGAAACTTTGTCCAAGTAGGGAACCTTCTTCCTAGTCAGGGTAAGGGGGGTACACTTCTAAAAGAACACCTGCTCACCCTCTTAGTAGCTTGGCACAAGCACTCAGGCTTATCTCAGAGGCAGTGTGTAAAGCATGTGTGCACACATGCAGTAATACAGCGAAAACACTACAAATGTAACCCCCACACCAGTTTAGAAAAATAAGTAATCTTTAGCTAAACCAAACAAGAACAAAATGACAAAAATCCACAATACAGTAATATAAATATGACTTTCAAAAGGTAGGAACAGTTCTGCTCAAAGCAAATTGCAGATGCAAAACATTTCACTCAAAATAGCTTGGATGGGACATGCGCACAAACAAAAGCTGTCGCAAGGAAGGTGATGCGTCGGATCCTTACTTCAGTGGAGGTGATGCGTCGATGTCTTAAAGCCACGCAGGGCCAGTGATGTGTTGGTTCTTTATTGAACGGGAGGTGATGCATCGGTTTCTTACTATGCGGGGAGGGGATGCATCAGTTTCTTACTGTGGCCTGGTGTTCTTGCAGGTGTGGCACCCAGATGCGATGCATGAGGATCGGGGATGCGTTGGTTTCTCCAGCCGCAGTCCCACGATGTGTTGGTTCATGCAGCCGCACAGCCGGGACAGCGTCGAAATCAGTTCAGTGATCTCGAACTTCGTAGATCGATGTACTCGATGTGGTGTGTAGCTATTTCTCGAGCTGGGTGCAGGCGCTGCGTCTGTTTAATCAGCGTTGCATCCGAAACAGGTGCGGATGCGTCACGCTTCTCGTTGCAGTACTTTCCAGGCTCCCAACAGCAGGAACAACCTCCAGAGGCCCATAACAGCAGCAAGCACCTCCTGGCAGGTCAGAACTCCTAGCAAGGAAGTTCAGGGGAGCTAGGGGTGAAGTCTTTGTATCCCTGAGACTTCAAAAACAGGAGGCAAGCCCTTAGAGATCTTTCTCAAGCAGGGGACACAGCACAAAGCACAGTTCTTGCCCTTTCCTTGGCAGAAACAGCCACTGCAGGCCAACCCCAGGCAGCACACAGCAAAGGGGCCGTACTTCTCCTCAGTTTCTCCGTTAAAAAAATATTTAGTAATAGTTCATCAAAACATAATACAGTTATAAATTATTGCATCGTCTCACATTTCCACATGATTAAGAATGTACAAGACATTATCAGGAAAAGAAAAAAATAGTTAAAATATTGCACAATTAAAATCGATAGACATGTAAAGCATTTCTTAAACAATAGTTATTGTATCACCCACATATCAATCCACCAAGTGTATACTTCATTACCTATTCCATATCTTCTTGATGAACTAGCTCTTGGCCCAGACTTTCCCATAGTTTCGCAAACTTCCTGTAAGACCCCGATCATGGAGCAAATTTTCTTTCACATTCCTTGATTCTGTTTAATTTGAAAAGTAAATGCTGAAAAATTGGGATATCATTCGTCCGCCACCTTTAAAGGATTAATGACTGAGCTATCAACAGCAGAATATATATTAGTTTTTTTTTGCAGTAGATCGACTGTTAAATCAGGTGAGTACCCTAGCACAACGGTCTGGATGTCTAACATCTGCTGAACTTTCAATCTCTTAATACAGTACAGATTAATTTCTCCCCAAAATACATTTCACTTTGGACATTCCCAGATGATATGTGTCCTCTTCACTCCTCCATATTGCAACGAAAACAGTATGCAGAGACCTGGGGGTTTATTTTATGTAAAAAATCTGGTGTTCTATATAAGAGCCACTTAGTATTCGTCGAAGACTGCCTGCTTTCAATAAAGAGTAATTAAATGTATTAATCTAATCCCAAATCAAGGTGGTGATCAGAAGCATTTCCTGGGATTGCCATTTTTTCTGAGCTTTCAGATAAAGTATACCTGCTGCCTGACTTCGTTTGAGGGAGGCCCAGCCCCTAATCGTTTTATGGTTTTGGGGATTTAGCAGCTGCCCGCAAGATCGCTAGTCTCATGTATACGTATGGGATTGAGTTCCTGCAATAAATATCTATTCCTAATAAAGGACGATTGAAACGTTTTTTTACTATGATCAATGCTCAGCTCTATTCAAGGCCAGTT
The DNA here is from genome assembly GCF_964261635.1 of Lissotriton helveticus. NCBI lineage: Eukaryota > Metazoa > Chordata > Amphibia > Caudata > Salamandridae > Lissotriton > Lissotriton helveticus. Next base: position 1,317,576,302 of record NC_136065.1, on the reverse strand, counting down.
TTTCCAATTCCTATTTAAAAAAGCCCCAATTTTGCTAAAAACCTGACTTCTCCATTTGGCTATATCAGCCTGATCTAGCAATTGATCTTGGTCTATATATACATCTGGAAGCAAATGTTCTCCATTAATATTGGGGATCGCACAATGACTAAAAAGTATTTTTTTTTTGCCTAATACTCCATTGTAGTGTTATATGTCTAACTTGTTTGGGGATTTTTGTTAGACGCACAAAATCCTTGATATCATATTCTTGGTGGATTAGATCTATAAAGACATTGCCATATCTATTAATATTTAAAATCTTTATTGTTCTGTACATGATATGTGCAAAGTAATATTCTCTAAGATCAGGAAGAGCTAACCCCGCTTCTTCACCAGACCTATATAGTACATCAATAGCAAGTCTTGATACCTTATTTGACCAAATAAACATAGAAAACAAACCTTGTACTTCCACAAACAAAATTCATTTGAAATAGCTAAAAATAGAAAATTGCCTTAGGGTAAACCCATCATACAAATAATTGCTGCCCGTCCTATTATTGAAATAGGGAGATCTTTCCATTTTGTCAATTTATCCTTTATCTTAATAATTATAGGAACATAGTTTAGAGCATATAGATCGTTGATATTCTCTGTGACATATACACCTGGATTATTTATTCTACATCCTCCAAAGGACTGAAAAATACAGAATATTTGATTTTTAATTTCTAAATTCGTTTTTCTAAAGAGCACTATCATCAGCATATAACTTAATGTTAGTCATACTGGGCATTGGAGATGTCGAACTACTAATTGTGCGATTGGCTTTAGCAACGGGCTCTATAAAACACGCAAAGACTAAATGAGACGGGTCAACCTTATCTCATTTCTATAACAACTCAACAGTTACCAATTTTATTTGTGTTTATAATTATTTGTGATGTAGCCCCCTTATAGAATTTAGAGATGACACCAATCAGCTCAGAAGGAAACTAAATTGAGCTAACATGTAAAAGATACTTTCCCAGCACACAATGTCGAAAGCCTTCTCGGCATCTAATAGCATCATTTTAGCTGGGATTTTGTTTTGAGTAAAATAATCCAGAGCTTCAACTAAAAAAGTGGTATTAAAATATAATTGTCGCCCGGCGACAAATTCACACTGGTCTGTGTGTATAATTGACCCTACACACCTATTGATTCTGTTTGCCAGTAATTTAGATATAATTGTATAATCTGTGTTCAGGAGGTTTATAGGCCTGTAAGAATTCATATCCCCTTTAGCTTTATATTTTTCGAGAAGCTAACTACCACAGCCGTGCGTAAGGAAGTTGGTATCTCTGGACTCTGCAGAAACAAAACTAGTTCCTGATTTAATATTGCACATTTATTTTTTATTCTGCCGGTAACCAATATGCTTTACCATTAGTCAGAGATTGAACAACTGCTTCGATTTCTTGTAATCCAACACTGGCGATCACACTTTTGCTTTGATTTAACTGTAATTTTGGGATTTGCAATCTACTAAGAAATTCCTTTAATTTCAGGCTGTCAACCTCCTGTCTGACTGAGTAAAGGGTTTCCTAGTGTTCTAAAAATGCCTTTTATATTTGCTGTTGATTTATAATACAGATTTTATTGGTTTTGTGCATCAAAATTCTGTGCCTCTTCATCTTTTATTTGCCAGGCTAAACATTTGCCAGTAAACATGCTCTCCTCATAAACCCTTTGGAGATAGGCAGAGTTAGCCATATATACTTTAGTGTAATAGTAGTCTTGCATGGTCTTATGAGCTATCTCTAAAGCTGACTTCTTTGTACTACTTTTATCCCTTAGATATTGCTAATTTGTGCGCCTTATTTCTACTTCTAAGTGTGCCCTTATTGTGTTTTGAGGACGTCGTGTTACAATCTCTTTAGAAGTTATAAATCAGCGAATAGTGGCTTAAAAAAGCCTCCCACACATTTTCGATTCTGGCCATATTTCTGTTTAAACAGAAGAAGCTTTCGATTTCATTTTCGATTTCCCCACACCAATCTTCATCCTCAAGATGAACTCTATTAAATGACCGTTTAGAAGATGTTTTGCTCCTCCCGAGGCTATTTTGTATTTGGCTAGGAAGCACAAATATTCTTTTTCCGTAGGAAAGCTTACCCGCAAACTGTCTACTAAATCCATTTTTTCCATACATTCCAATAGCACCTCACCCGTGCGTGCATTATTTTGTTTCTGTACCCAGAAGATGATTACAATACAGGGTTCTGTAAGAAGTTGAAGTCATCTCCTATTATTACCATGCCAGGGAGCAGAAACAATGCGTGATATAGATCCAACAGAGATGCAGGATTATCTTCTACTAGGGTATAAATTGTGGCTATGGTGAGTCTATTGTCATTAATTAAGCCATTCACTAACCCCCACCTTCCATCTTTATCTGCTTGGAGTATAACATCTGTAAAGGGAAACATTTATTAAAAACAAATTGCTATACCTCTTTGGGCCATATTTGCCAATGAAAAAGGACTACTAACTGCCCATTGCTGAAACATGTTAAATGAGAATTTCTTCTTATCTACATAATGCGTTTCCTGAAACATTATAATGTCTGAGTTATTGCCTTTCACCCATTCTTCAATCGACCGGGCTTTTATTTTGTAATTAAGGCCATTGGCATTAAAAGAAAGAATTCTTACAGAATCCTTAGGTACCTGCTCATGGGTAGCCATCAAGGGAAGCAAATCATATTCAAAGTGCCTTGTGCCTGTAAATATTTCAATTTTTTGAAACACCAAAAGGTGCTTATTTGACAGTACATAAATTAACTGTTTCAAATGTCTGTGCATAAGAAGCAAATAAAGTGACAGTGCGGTGCAAATAGCACATAAAGTGCATGATAGTGTTTAGTATCAATATAGATACCTAGAGTGATGAGATAATCTTTTGGCCCATTAACCTTTCTTGTCTTGTATTGATTCCTGATGTTTACATGTGTCATGTGGATGTATCGATGTTTAGATGAACTATCCCCTTTTTACCAGCTCTTCTCCTTGGCAAAGGTTCCTCTTGAATCCCAAAGTGATCTACAAGTCTGGGGTCTGGGCCTCATTTATTATAGCACAAAATCCTATGTTCTCTGGTGGCAGAGAAGCCTTGCCCAGCAAAAACCAGTTCTGTCCTCTATGGTGCAGCATCCTGGCAGGAGGTGGAGACAGCATTGTCAAAGGTAGACCGGGCCCATTTAGGTGAGAAAGAAATCTCCTCTCCTTACTCTGAATGCAGCACTGGTCTATTTAGCCCAGCCCTGACTCACCCAGGAAAGGCAGAACACACCTCAATCCCAAAGTGGCTGTCTGAACAGAATGCGCATCCCAAGCATCTGTCACTCCAAAGCAGGCAGTCAATACACAAACCTAGCTGAGGCACACAGGATGGCTAAGCAAGAAAATACCTACTTTCTAAAAGTGGTATTATCAAACACAGAATGTAAAAATCACCCTCACTAAAATATGCATCTTTATATTCTGAGTTCAGGCATACTAAACGTTATCTTCCTATCTTTTCTCAATGGGAAGTTATATTTATAAGATGTTATAAATAAAAATCCATTCTATCCCATGGGACAGATAGCCTTTCAATGTTGAAAAACGAAATTGGCAGTATCTCACTATCTGGACATGCCACACACATCAGGGCATGTCCTACCTTTAACAAATCGAAGAGGAGGGACTGGGAGCTTTTTTTGAAGGCCCAGCATACGTGCCCCAACAATAGTCAATCCAAAGGGTATGCAGTTCCTGACTCTTTGTATGGAGGCAAGGTGGCTTGGTGGTCATGAGTTACAGAGGGAACTGAGGGTTCCTCCTGTTGGAATTAGGGCCCTCACACACCTGGCTGGGTGTCATGCTTCATCATAGGGCATGCTTCTCGTCTGGTTGGCGCTGCAATATCCGATGGGCACCCTATGAGGTGCTCTTTAGCAGAGATCTTTAATTCCAAGGGGCTGTGGGGGTGAGGGGCCTAAAGGGGTAGATGGAGTGAGTCAAATTTAGTGAACCAAAAGGAAGTAAAACAGGAAATGGAAGTACCAGAGAGAACAATTTTAATCAATAGGGCTTCCAACCTGATTAAATACTGGGTGGCTCAAATCTGAGGTAATGTCTCAGACTTGGCTTTCTGTTAGATGGTTAACATGTTTCTAGCCTATCAGTCATACAATCTAGCGGCGATCCGTCAGGACCAATGTAAACAATTCTATCTACGCAAGGGTGGTTTTCTGGTGCTATAACCCTGATGAACCAACCTAAAAAAACTCACAGTGTAGTACCTGTAAAAACATGACCAACTAAACAAGTATTAGACAGCAAAATTATAATACAAAGCATATGTCCCCTTAAGAATACCATTCTCAAAGCACACAGTGGTGAAAGTTAGAAAAAAAGTGAGAGCCCAGTGAGTGTCAATCACTAGGATCATAAGATGGCTCTTGCATGATTAAGTCTGGTGGGTCACCCACCATAGCAGCAGAAAGAAATGACTCACCCTATTTGAGTTGGCCATTTACAGCACCGAGCCCCGGCATGTAAGACACATGGAATTTCCTTGTGTCCTGGGCGGGGTTCAAGGAAGAAAAATGTAGCAGAAACCACATTATCAAATAATTGTAGATGATTTGTGAGCACATTTGAGACAAAGCATATAGCAAGTGCCTAGTTAGAGACCAGCAAAAATTGCGGGTGAGTATGTGAGGAAGAACATTGAAGGAGGAAATGGCCAGCACTAGGTTTATGTTAGTTAAATTGCATTGCCGTATTATATAGAACTTAAAACAACTCGCCGGAGAGATCAAAAGTGCGGCAATGGTTAAAACATTACACTGAAGCATTGCACGTAATGAGAAAATGTATCAGAGGCGCTAAGCTTGCTGAAATGAGACAGGTCCGGCGAGCGTCAATACTATTGAAAGAGAGAGGGCGAGTAAGGCAGGCACGAGTACTAACTCATTTAAAATTACAGTGAAGCATAGCACGTAATGTGAAAATGTACCGCAGATGCTGAGCTTGCTGAAATGAGACTGGTCTGGAGAGCGCTGATACTTTAGAGAGAGGAGGAGGAGTATGGCAGGCATGAGTGCTAATTCGTTTAAGAAGAGTAACATTGGGTATAGTGGCTTCCGTGTGGATCAAAGCTTATACTCATGTTTGCTTTATCGCAACCCAACCAGAAGACCTACCCATTCGCTGCTGGGGACCGGGAGGTAGTGAGCATATAAGGGAAGCTCCTAAATACTCCTGAACATCCGGCACGGGTGGGCGGGGCAATCACCTTGCGCTGTTAATTAGCACTAGGATGTTAGTGACGGGGATAGTGTCAGTGGCAAAACATAGCTGCCATCTTACGTGGAATAGTATTGCCAAAACTGCCGCCATCTTGTAGGGGGTTATTATGAAAATTACCTATTTAATGAGAACGGTGTCCATCTCACATACCTGTAAATGCTGAAGGGAGGACAGTAAATAGGAGATCCAACCAGTCATACTGAGTCATAATTTGAGTAGTGTGGTGTTTGTTGAATCCCCAGATAGGTTCTCATAAAGTAAACTGTTTTTAGAGGAGCTGTTTATAAATAAGCCTGACAAGAGTACACAAGCTAAAATGGGTTTGGTGAGGTGAAATGCTCAGAGAAAATGCAAAACCAATCAAAGCTTCATGTATTAAGTTCACTCCAAGGGGTTTCTTTGTTCAACCCCTGCCTGTCAGTTGAGAGGTGGTGGACCCATCTCTGCTCCTTTATGAATAGTGACCCCTTACTCATTTTTGGATGTGCCTTAATTACAACCCACCGCAAAGTGGTGTACGTTGTTGTTGATCAAAATGTTTGCACATTTTAGTATTCAGTTTGTGGCACATAATATTACTCCGGTGTTCTGTGATGTGTGTCTTTACCGCTCTTGTAGTCATGCCTATATATCTAAGGCTGCACGGAAACATGATCATGTAAATACAATTGGATGTGTTACAGTTAGTGTGTGTTCATAATTCCCATTTAAATGCATTGGAAAAGGCAATTTATTTGGTCACTTGGTCAGAGCACACACTGCGCGCGGCCCACAAGGGTAATGTCCCTTGACTGGGGAGAGGGCCCAGAGTTGTCTCTGTGGGTTTAGGACAGGAGGTTTAGGCCTGGTGTGAATTAGCATGTCCTTAAGGTTTTTTTGTGTGCTTAAATGCAAGTCTCGGGGTTTCCAGGTCTAATGATCCTGCTTTTAGTATTCCCCTGTGTTTCCTGATAATATTTTGAATTCTGTTGGAATCAGGGGTATAGGTAGTCACACAGGTAAGAGTCTCTGTTTTTTCTTTCTGTCTTGGTTCTAGTAAAGCCTCACTGTTGTTGTTCCTAGCTCTTTTGTTGGAAAGGGCAATACTACAATGAGGATATTCTTGACTGCTCAAGTTGCTAGAAAGTCAGTCTGCCTCAGCGTTATAGTCCTCTAGGAACCTACAATTTCTTCTTAATGCCAGGTCTAACAAGAAGCCACTTCCAATAGCCCAGAACTGGAATTGGCAGGTCGGCCCTCCCAGCAGAGGAGCTCAGGGGCTGCAGGTGAAATATTTGATGGCCCTGAGACTTCCAACAGGAGGCAAGCACACACATGCCCTTGAAGAACCTTGATAAACAGGATACAGTCCAGTCCTTTTACTGCCCAAGACAGAGGGCAGCAAGCAGCAGGCCAACACAGCAAAGCACACCTCAAAGTGGTAGTCCCTCCTGAAAGCTTCCCCAGCTCTTCTTCTTGGCAGAATCTCCTCATAGTCCAGAAGTGTTCCATAAATGTGGGGCCAGAGGTCCAATACTTATACACCTCTTGGCTTTTGAAGTAGGCATACTTCAAAGAAACGTCTCTGTAGTTCACAAGTTCCTGCCTTGGCTCCAGACACACTACAGGGGAGTGGAGACAACATTGTGAAATGACAGGCATAGCCCTATTTAAGTGTCAGTGACAAATTCTCCGCCTCTGTAGATCAGGAAGGCCCATCACGAGACTGATGCAGGCCACACCTCAGCTCCCTTTGTGTGACTGAATAGAGTGCATGCACAAACAACCCCTGTCTGTCTAAACCAGATGTTGATTCCATAGGCAGGCAGAGACACAGAATGGTAAAGCAAGAAAACGCCCACTTTCAAAAAGTGGCATTTTCAAATATACAATTTAAAAAACTCCTTCATATGTATTTTAAAATCCTTAGCATTAGGGAGCTCAGACTCCAAATCCTATCTATTCCCAATTGAAAGTTATACTTGTAAGCTGTTACAAGGTAGCTCAAATGATAACCTATGGGGGAGATAGCCCTTGCAATTGGCAGCATTTCACTATCAGTACACGTAAAACACACCAGTACATGTCTTATCTTTCACATACACTGCACCCTGCCTATTGGACTGCCTTGAGCCTACCCTAAGGGGTGACTTACATGTAGAAAAGGGCAGATTTGAGCCTGGCATGTGGTTACACTTGCCAGGTCAACATGGCAGTTTAAAAGTAACCACACAGACACTGTAGTGGCTGGCCTGAGTCATAGTTAAAAGGCAAATAATGTGGGTGTCACGGTCATTACTGCAGACCTGCTAGTTGCATTTGATTTGCAGGGCTTGGGCATACACAGTGCTCTTTAGGAGGGGCTTACCAGTAAATTAAATATGCCAATGATGGATAACAAATCATAATCACAATTTACACAGGGAACACTTACACTTTGGCACTGATCAACAGATGTAAAGTCACCAGAGTACAGAAACCATCAAAAACGAAGTACAGTCAAAAATACAGTAGGTAGATGCAAAAAGACTGGGGAAACCATGCCAAGGATGTCAGGTCTAACAGTAACACAGCTGATGGTTGAAGGGCTCAAGTTAACACAAGAGGCCTGCATGTCAAGAATTCATAATGTTTTATTTCCCATAATTAATTAGAAGGGCCACTGCCTAAATATATGCTCTCTGCCCCTCCCCACACTCACGTACCCTGCCATTGTAATCACAGCCACATTTCCCTTATCTTTTTAAGGACTTTCACATTTTTCTCATCTAAGCTTTAACCAATGAGCAGGGCTGCCTACAATGGCTGTAAAAACAAAGCCCATAACCAAGAGTGCACACAAAATTACCTTCGCAACATCATCTTTTGTCCTTTGGATTCTAGGGTTTGTTTCTACAGTAGTTTATGCTCCTAAAACACTCTGAACTGACTATAGAAACAATGCCCAAAAGAACATCACTATGTAGCTGGGCTACCAGAAAGCGCCAACAACAGATCCGGAGCAGTTTCCTTTATTAACAGAGCCAAATTTAGGCGTACTGTATTATGTTTTCTTGGTTGGCTAACAAGGCTCTGTGTTTGTGCTATTTGAGGATGATTCCGGATAAGTCGTCAGGATAAGATATCTGTGGTGTTGTTACATGAACCCTGGAACCTGATCTGATATAAAGCTCTCTTTGTTTGGGTTTGTTGGCCCTAATATTATCACATAAAAAATTGATAAGCTATTGATATTTAAAGCAGGTTTAGTGTGGGACAGCTGTTGGGTGAGATACCTACTCACTCCTCGCTTTTTGCTTTCTTTTCTTCTACAATCAACTGGGGATTATTTGCTCCCTGTTTTCACTTTCAACTCTTCTAAGCCTTTTTTTAGGTTCAGTCTAGAGAACACTACATCTAAGCAAAAGCTTCAGCCACTTTGCAGAGCTTTTTAGGTTTAAATCATTTTTATTGAAGCAGCACAAAGAGACAAAACATACATTGCATGTGAGATATGGGTCTGCGATGGATAGAAGTACGTGCTGGGCTCTAAAGCCCTCCTGATGACAGTCCAAAAATAATCCAGCCAGCAGAATTATATTGGTATAGACATTGCTGCAATAATGAAAGAAAAGCACCCTTTGAATAGACCCCCCCCAACCCCAAACTCCCCAGCCCCTCCCTCCTCCCGCCGTCCAGTGCTCAGGCCTATCCCACCTCGAATCCTCCCGCTACCACCACGGAGGGACCTCTCATGCTGAGCCAGTTTAGGGATCCCCCCCCTTCAGGTGCAGTGAGTTGCAATAGGCGAAGATATCTCGGGCAGGTGATTTCTTTAAATTCAGTGGCCAACAGGGTGTGGAAGGGCTGCCAGAGTTCATCAAACTGGTCTGTATCGCCAGCTAAGGTAAGTGACAACTTCTCCAACCCACAGCACATACCACAGCCTATGCAACCACCCTGTAAGTGATGGAATCGTGGAAGTGCGCCAATGTGTAAGTATATTCTGCACCGCAGAACCTAGGGCGATGGCAATCTGGCGTCCTATACGGGAGCGCAAGGGGTACATCAATCGGTTAGGGAGCCCCAGTAGAATGTAGGCAGGGAAGCGAGGCAGTTCGGTCTTGAAATGGGCGTCAATGTCATCTATCACCTATTTCCAGTAAGAGTGTAAAAGCGGACAATCCCACAAGATGTGTGTTAGCGTGCCTACCTGCCCACACTCCCGCCAACAGGTTTTGGGATTGCTGCGGTCCATCTCATGTATCCGTTCCGGGGTATAATACCAGAATGTAGATACTTTGGTCAGTGTTTCTGTTAGCCCTGTGTGGTATGCTGAGTGCCTGGCTCTATATGAAATCTGGTCCCACTCTTTATGACTCAACTGCCTACCCAGTTCCCGTTCCCAGTGTTCCCGGCCTGGATTATGGATGTGCGTGGATGGTGGTGGCAAGAATCTATAAAGATCTGTTATAAGTTTGGCGTCCGATGTGCGGGATACAAGCCACTGTTCATAGGGTAGGAGTTTCCTGTCAGCCATCTCTCTCACCTGCGGGTGCAGTGCCCAGTGACGGACCTGCATGTAGTGCAGCCATTCCGTCTCTGGTAACGTGTATTCCTGTTTAAAGAGTGGGAAGGGGATGACGCCATCCGGACCATAGATATGGTAGAGGAAATGACACCCTGCGGGCCGCCAGTGTGTGAAGGCTCCCTTGTCCAGCCCCGGAGTGAAGTCAGGGTTGTCGACCAGTGGTGTAAATGGTGAAGGGAAGGTGGTGAGTTCGTGTATGGTATTGGTGGCGTCCCACACCCTCAGGGCAACTCTCGTGACAAATGAAGCATAAAGGTTAGCGGGCCGGTGGGCTTTGCGTAGCAAGGGTACTTCCTGGAGTGGGCGTCCTGCTACTGCCTGGTCCTGGAAGAGCCAGTGTTTGTCCGACTCCCACTTGCTCCATTCCACCAGATAGCGTAGCTGTGCAGCCTGAAAGTATTTGTGCAGATCCGGTATCCCTAGTCCCCCGGCCTCTGGGGCTAGAGTGGATAGTGCCCTCTTGAGCCTAGGTTTCCGACCCTGCCAGATAAAGCGCAAAAGATCCGCCTGCGTTTGCTGGATCCAGCCCAGAGGCGGCTGTAATGGTAGCGCTCTGAATAAATAGAGAATCTGGGGAAGGACGGTCATTTTGACTGAGGCACTTCTGCCAAGCCAAGAAAGGGTGCTGTGTCTCCAACGTCTCAACTCCTCTTGGCTCTTCCCATGGATTGTGGCGTAATTGGCCCTCACCATGGCCGGCAAAGTAGGGGCCAGCTGGATCCCCAGATATGGCACGAGGTCTGACGACCATTGTAGAGGGAAGAGGTCCTGCAGGAAAGTTCTGGTGGCGGGGGCAAGGGACAGATCCAGGGCTATGGATTTATCTAAATTCATTTTGAATCCCGCTACCTTTGCGAAGGTGTCTATCTCCGAGATTCAGGCCGGGAGAGCCGTTCGCGGATTCTCTAGCGACAGTATGACGTCATCTGCGTAGAGACTGATAGTGTGGGTGAAACCGCCAAACTTTACCCCCGATGCCGCCGGGGTCTGACGCGTTCTCTGGGCGAATTGCTCCATATATAAAGCAAAAAGGAGGGGCAACAGCGGGCACCCCTGTCTCGTGCCTCTCTCGATGGGGAAGCTCTGCGAGCTGTAACCATTCACGCGAACCACTGCCATAGGCAATTTGTAACAATTAAATACGAGGGAGCGGAATTTTTCTCCAATACCGACTTTCGTTAGGACCCTTTCTAGGTATGGCCAATGCACTCGGTCAAACGCCTTTTCAGCGTCCACCGCCAGCATCAACCTCTTCCCAGGGATCCGGGAGGCATTTTCTATGAGATGGACGATTCGCTTGGTGTTGTCTACCGTCTGTCGTCCGGGAATAAACCTGGTCTGGATCTATGAGTCCTGCCAGATGGAGGGCCAGTCTAGCTGCCAGGATCCCGGTATATAACTTAAGATCCACATTTAGGAGAGATATTGGTCTATAGGAGCCGCACTTGGTTCTATCTTTACCTGGTTTGGGGATAACTGTAAGGGACGCCCGCAGGAGGTCAGGTGGGATGGCGCCTGGAGATGAAAAGGAATTGAAAAGGCGGGTGAGAATCGGTGCCAGCGTCGCGCATAATGTCTTGTAAAAGAGGGACGTGTAGCCGTCTGGCCCTGGAGCCTTCCCATGTTTGAGTTTGGCAATGGCGGAGATCACTTCCTCTATGCGGATATCTCTGTCGAGGTATTCCGCCTGTGATGGAGTCAGGGAGGGGAGAGCGACTGAGTCTCGATATTCCTCTGCTGCTAGGTCGTCTAGAGGGCTACTTGTGTAAAGAGCCACGTAGAAGCTGCGGAAGGTGTCCGCGATTTGGGCATCCTCAGTGACCACGGTCCCGTCGGACCCAGAGAGTTTCTTCACCAGGCGCCGTTGGCACGCTACCCGCAGCCTATTCGCTAGGAGACGGCCACATTTGTCCCCTCCAGTATAGTAGGCGTGCCGCAATCTCAGTGCCGCGTACTCTGCCCGGTCCATGTCCAGGGCTGCTGGGAGTTTCCTCGCTACTTTAAGTTGCTTCCAGATTCTGGGAGCTCCCATGCGCTGATGCATGTGTTCGAGTTCGCGCACCCTTTGTGTGAGCTCATCTCGTTTGCATTGCCGCTCTTTATTTTCGGTGGAGGAGATGGCCAAAAATTCTCCCCTAGTTACAGTCTTCATGGCAGCCCATTGGGTTGCTAAGGAGGTGTCGGTGTTGACGCTGTGGGATAGGTAGTCATGGATAGTGTCCTGAATGTGGGTCACCACCGCTTTTATGCGCAGTAAAGTGTCTCTGAGGCGCCAGACCCTGGGGGGGTATGATATCGGTGGCAGCTGGATTGTGGTGGATACAGGTGCATGGTCTGACAGGGAGATAACTCCTATCTCCGTCGTGGTGGCTAAGGCGCACACGGGCCCCGTGACCAGGAGATGGTCCAGTCTAGAGTATGTTTTATGTGCATTGGAGTAGTACGAATATTCTCTATCCTGGGGGTGTGAACGGCGCCAGAGATCATGAAGATCAAGGGCCGCCAACCTATCCTTCCACTCGGAAGAGAACATACCAGGTTGGGGGGTGCGCTGAGCAGACCTGTCCAGGACAGTGTCGAAGACCATGTTGAAGTCCCCCCCAAGGACGATATGTCTGTCAGGTGTGCCTCTAATGTCTGTCAGAGCTGAGTGCAAAAAGTGTTCCTGGTTCTCATTGGGGCTATATAGGGACCCAACCGTAAACGTGAGGCCCCCTATCCGAAATCGGTATGCCAGCAGCCTCCCCTTCAGTTCTGCGCATTTGTGTAGAACCTCCTCCTTAAAGTGCTGTGCCACCAGAATCGCCACCCCTGCTGTCTTGTTGTGACCAGAAGAAAAGAGTTGAGTTGGGAACTTGTGTGAGCGGAGTCGGTGGCAGTCGCGGGGCAGTAAAAGAGTTTCTTGTAATAGGCAAATGTCCGCGTGGGTGCTTTCTAAGTGGGACAGTATCGCGCGCCGTTTTAATGGATTATTTAAGCCCCGAACATTAAGGGATAGAATCCTCCGTGTGTGCCTGTAAGTCCACTTGCTGTTCCTGAAGGCGGAGAACCTCCTGCTGCAGGTGAGCTAGCTCTTCACTGCGGGTATGGGCAGTGTCTTCCACCGCGAACACTCGCTCTCCCAGTCCGTCAATGTCCCTGCGTAGTTCTTGCTGCTCTCCAGCCAAGTCCTGCTTTAGTGTTTGGAAATCTTCCCGCAGGGTATTAAAAAGGGATTCCAGGAAGGACCTCGTAATGGGCGCCTCTCCCTCCTCTCGATGTTCCCCAGTGGCTTCGGTCGTTGGCGAGGGGGGCGCCTGTGTTTTCCCCCCTTTAGGGATGTGTTTGCTGAGCATGTCGGTTATCGTGCGATTGGCTTTGCGCCCTCCACAAGCCATACGCTGCCTGGTCCAGGGATCTCGAGGGCCGTGGGGCCCGTGCCTTTCGGGGAGGCCGCTGCAGCGCAGCCCAGTCTTTTTCAGCGCCCTAGTCCGTCCGGAGAGGGGGGGCCGACCCCCGAGAAGAATCAGTTGGCGTTGCCTCGATGCCCGGGCCCCCGGGGATCGGGCCACCGTGGCGTGGATAGCAGGTGAGTCGGGAGGCAGTCCGCCGCGAGGCCTGCACCGCGCGCAGTCGCTATGGTGGATCCTGAGTCCCCCCTCAGCGGCGGCGGCACCCGGGCGCTCCGCTCCAAGACCGTGCCGTGGCGCCGGCTGCTAGGGGTAGGGCTCCCCGGCTCAGCAGCAGTGGGTCTCCGAGTGCTGGGTGTAGGGATGGCGGGGGACCCGCCGGGAGGATCCAGTCCCCAGACACGCAGGCCGAGGACCCCTCCCTTCGGATGTCAGTCTAGGCCCAGCGCCGAGGTCTAAATTTAGAAGGCCCCTCCGTCCTCCGTCTTCTCTCAGGGCTGCACACGCCAGGGGGGGATCGCCTTGGATTGAAAAGTCTCTCTCCCTCCCCTCGGAATCCGGCCTCTGGATCTGCGCGGTAGGCGTGGTTCTATCTAGCACCCGAAGCCGGGGGCTCAATTTTGGCGACTGCCCGCTGCTCACCTCCGTCAGACGTGCAGTGATCCTACGCCAGTCGCCGCTGGGTATGGTGCTTCGGCGCTCCAGGGGCTGCTCGCTCCAGTCGGGCACACAGCCGGGGGTTCTAGACCACGGGAGGGCGATCAGTGGAGCTCCTCTCAAAGCTGGGCCGGCCCCGAGACCGGTGGCTTCACTCCAAGGTCGGGCAGGCCCAGAAAGGCCAGGTCACCACCAGGTACACTGTTCATGGGCCCCCGCGCTCCAGGACCAACCGTCACTGCTGGGGTCTGGTCTCCACCCCCGGGCACGCCGCTGCTCCCCTCTGCTCTCCAGACGGATGCAGGACAGTAGTCCGACACGCAGGGCGTTTCAGGCCGTCGCCGCCATGACAGAAGCTCCTCGCCCGGTGCATCATGGAGGATCATAAAGGTGGCTACGATCCTCGTTTTCCTCACCAGGAGCCGGGCAGATACTTCTCGCCGAGTCACCAGATGTGGGAGGGTGGAATCGGTGAGTTTTGAGGGGGTATTTTGCTAATAATAGGGCAATACGGGGTTCGGGGCCGGGGAGCCGATGAAAGGACATCTGCTCAGGTTGCCATCTTGGCCACGCCCCCCCAGCAGAGCTTTTTAAACGATAAGTCATAAAAAGTAAAAATGGATAAAAGCACTTTGATTTAGCCTCTTTAGACTGCCTGTTGAAAGTGTCATTCACATTTTGGATCTCAATTTAGACTGCACCCCTACACGTCACAGAAATGCCCTTATTTAAATACTTGTTACACTATATTTACTATGTGCCATAACTTGGTTGACGTGTGTGAACATTTAACACATTAATGAAATTTAACTATTGAAACATTGAAGCTTTATAAACGTGTGCACTAATGTTCAGTTTAAACATGAAGATCAATTCTGTATTAACGTTTGCATCTATACTTTAAATCACATTTGTAGATATTCTGAAAGTCATAATAGAAAGTGTAATAATGTATGCTTTTACTCATGTTTGTATTTGTTCTTGAGTTACATGTGCACAAGTATAACCATGTATTTGAAGTGCACGTTTAAATATTTATTTTAAGTTAGCCTGACTTCAGACCTTAACTGAAAATTATTTTGCTTTGCCAGTTTGTATTTTTCCTTGTAGTTGTATTCTCATGATTTCATTAACTAGAGAAAGGAGTATTGTTGGCTGTATTAGTTTCTTGATAGTAAAGTCTGAGATGAGAAATCTTGGTAAGAGACGTGAAGGCTTAATAAACAGATGTCGCCTCCTATTCATTGTGTTTCATGAATGGAGAATGCTCCAGGCTGTTGTAACTCTCTATGTTCTGTGGAATGAGAAAGCCTATTAATGTTGCAAATATGTACCACAAAAAGAGCAATGATTGGTTCCTGGTATGTTGGGAAGTGATATGAATGTTGTTGATGTTTTTGGTGTTTTTTTTCATGTTCACACTGTTAGAAGAGAGCAGATTCCCTTGGACTTGGAGGGGTACAGACCTTTCTGCTTCCTTTATTCTTGCAAGTATGAAGCTTCATGCTAAGAACCTTTTCCAATCCTGAAAGACTTCTACTGGAGTCTTCACTATGCTGATACCTTTCCGTATTTCTGAATTTCATGGAGACCCAATGCCATAAACCATCCTTATTCTAAAATTAGAGCCTTGATTACATGATTTTAGAACGTATTAATGTTTAGGAGAGGGAATCAGAGTTCCTTTAAGAAACACTTATTCCTACTTTCCAGTTTTTGTATTGCTTTGGCTGTGATTATTTCATATCTTATTCTACTGAGACTGAACATATTGTGATATTTCAATTAGCCAGCTGCAATCCTGTATTTTACCTAGGATTTTGGCTAGAAACGGATCTCTCTATGCTTACACTGGTCAAGAAGGGCACAGCAACTTGCTTTGGACTTCTCAGAAGTCTGTGCAAAATCCTTGACAGAATTCCCTTACAACTAAGGAAAACAGTGGTCAATTCTCTGGTCACTTCACTATTGGATTATGGAAATTCATTGTTCCTGGGGGCACCTAAAGATGTTACTGAGAAACTGCAGGTGGCCCAGCATGCAGCCGGTACAGGAATCAGTAAAAAAGCATCTACTTAGACTTCACTGGCTCCCGGTAGAAGCCAGAATAAAATTCAAGGCACTGGTTATTATACTTGGAGCACGGCATAATAGAGGTCTAATAAAAGTCAGGAGGCTCGTCTCCCCCTCCATCCCAAAGAAGCAGTTCCGATTTAGCATGGAAAAACGCCTAAAACAGACAAAGGTCAGGAGGGAGAAATGGGGAGGAAGATCTTTCTCCCACCCAGCTCCCAAACTTTGGAACTCTTTGCCATTGGAATACAGACTGATAGACAGAGAACCACAGTTCTGCAAAGAGATCAAGACTTGGGTGTTTATGCAATATCTTTAAGGCATAGTTTGCCCTTACTCAGCACCTGATCTCATAGCGCTGGGAAGCCCTAGGGCAGCCATGTGCTTTACAAGTCCCAGTATTAATAATAATAATAATAATAATAATAAATATCTTTTGATATTATCTTGGTATGCATATATACTGGTCGATTATCAATTAGCAGTAAAACTATGTAACTTTAATTACCGAATCCTGGTCCTTATTGTAGGGCCAAATGAGCTTCGTGAAATTTGAATTGCTTTATTATTGCTAACTCTCTTTGTGTCTCAGTCAACTAAAAAAGATCCATCAGATGAGAAATGGTAAATCGCACAACTTTGGGCTCTCAGATCAATTTGCAGGATTACATACATAGAGTGGGGCAATAGGTCAGTCATCTACAGCCTGCAGAAGATCGTATGCAGTCAGCACACGTTATGGTCCTTCTTAGACTGACAGATGTGTGAGCGACTCCACAGTGCTGCCTTGTGAACAAAACACATGAAGGGCAACAGAAGTTACTCCGCCAAAATGGGTCACCAAATAGGGAAAAAAGTCTTGCGGCATATAAACCTCCTGGATTGTAGAATTATTCAGAATGATAGAAGAAGACTGAAGAATTGCGCAAGGCAGCACAACCAATAGCAGGACTGCAATAAGTCCAGAAAAGGTCCCCAGAAAATTCAATACTCTGTGCACCGAATTCTGAAGAGAATAGGGACCAACAATGTTTAACAAGGGGGTGATGAATACAACGAAAAAGTACTTCCTGAATATGTTGTGACACGTCCTTCTCAAGATCAGGCCTACTTATACATGATCTTGCTAGGAACTGACATCAGCAAAAGAAAGGAGGCAACATCTTCGATTGTGATTTCCTGACAAGCTTCAAGAAAAAATGTTATCTTGCATTGGATTATATATAATGATGACTATACCCATGATTTGACTTCCTGCCTAGAGAACAGATGGGGTCCAAAGTTTAGGTAATACCTGATGTGTTTATTTCAAGAAAAAAATCCAATTTCCACAAAAGAAATTTGCAGCTCCTGGAGACAATGTTAGACTTTCACAGCTGTTGTGGAAACAGATCTCAACCCACTGAAATCTTGGTGACATCCGACAATGAACAAAGGACAACAAGGAGGACAGATCCAGCCACCATAAATAGTGACAACTCAGGTGCCCATGGATATTTCAGAGTCTTCACATATGAGGGTAGTACCACCATTCACAGTGTGCTTACCTTTTATCCAGCCACTTCAAGAAGCGATTGCAGCAGCTCCATTGCCTGTCCTTGCAAGAACAGTATTGTTGTCCACAGCATTTCTGTCAGTAGGTGCAAGAGAACCATTGGTTTGTTGAAAGGACCTCCCACATTTTGTTTCAGTGCAGAGAACAGCTGTTTGGTAATTAAAGTATTGGTCATCGTGAGTTTTGAATGTGCATCAAAAAGCATACCTTAGAGAGGCAAAGGGGACAGGAAGCAAAGGTGCTCCAAGAAGCTGTTATGTGGGGTACAAATGGCAACGTTAGAGGCAGCAGTGTAGTACCCTTGTACAGTGTGTTATTGCAGTGATTAAATAATATAGGCATCTCCTCAAGTCCCATATTGAAGGGTATGCATAAGCCAAAATTATGCTTTCCACCCTAATCTTGTGACAAATTACATATTCCCTAGAACTGAGTGAATAGACAGTGTTCCTTGTATGCTCTTCCTTTCTTTCTGGGATACTGTTTTCCTAGTAGTAAAATGTTATTCACTTTAGAAAACATTCATACAATGAATTGTGAAGCCATGAATTTCCCTCCATAGTTCAATTAATTCCAATTGCCATTTAATCCAATCCCATCCAACAAGCTTTATTTGAGTCATAAAAACACAATACATACATACAGTATAAGCTCCATAAAACACAATATATGTACATATTTAAAACCCAATGAGTGATACTTCAAGACATCGACGGATTCATAAAACAATTTAAAATACTATAGGATACTAGGACATAGAATCGATAAGAATTCATTACAAACATTAATGCTGGAATAAGTAAAAAAATCACAGAAGATAAAACACATTCACAATTTTAGATTTTAACCATATCCTGTTAAAATTGGCTTAAGAACCCTTCAAAGTGCTTGGAGTGCCTTCGATCTGACAGCCCAGGACCATCCTAGAAATGTTGCCACTACGATGACAGTAGGGGCTGACGTGTTTGTGCGCAAAAAATTCTTTGTGCATCTCCACTCAATTTAGTGCCCAATACCTTGAAGATTGGTGTTAGCCATGATCGACACTGGCCTTCATATGCGGGCAGATGAACAACAAATGGGCCAATGACTCTGTCTGCGCCTTGCTGTTGGGGCCAACTCGTCGCCTTTTGTTACCCATTTTGCTGTGTAGGGCCTAATTGGTAGTGAGGCTACCCTGAACTGAAAATATAGTTTCCAATCATGAGGTTTTGTTATTGTGTCCCAGTACTGCTCCAGGATTGGGGATGGTTTAAATTCCATGAAACTACCCATAGGAGAGGACGTGTCCCCATTTCTATAAGTATTGTGGATAATGTCCCAGTATTTTGTTTTAGGGTCTCCTTGGGTGGAAAGAGCGTTTCCATGCCCATGCTTACTAAGGTAGCTCTATCCTCCCTGAGCCTTTTGATTTTATGAAAGCGGTCAGCACTGATTAGACCTTTTAAGCCTGCGGCGTAGGTTGCCAGTTCAGGGGTGCACCAGATTCTACGCCAGTATAATAGGGGATGCAGTCTTGCTGCGTATGCCAGTGCTTTCCTGCCTAAATCATATAGCAATGGGTGTACTGGGGTACTATGCAAGAGTCTTGTGATCTTACGTAAGCACCTATTTTCAGCAGCTGTTTGCTTTGGCATCTTCTCAAACCCCAGAGTTCCGCTCCATATAGGGTGGAACTAACCACTTTCATATTGTATATTTGGAGCACCGGGTACCGGGCTAACTGGTTTTGTTAAGGAGGTGTTATATTCAGTTTGTAGAGCTCCAGATAGCTGTCGGTGCTTCAATGTGGCCATGTCAAGTTGTCGGTCCCACCTCATATCGTACTATAGTATAACCCCCAGATAAGTGAAGGCGCTAACTTGTTCTATTGGGTGATTGTTCATGAGTATGCCTCCCCTAAATCCCTTGTGTGGGCTAAACAACATGAATTTTGTTTTGGAGCCGTTCATTTCCAAATCCCGTAGTGTTTCAATGCTCATTGAAGACCAATCGCGGTTTTTGAAATAATAAATGTGTCGTCAGCGAACATTAAAATCAGGATTTTTACACTAGCTAGGACTGGTGCATTAGTAGGATTGAACTCCAGGAACTTTGCAATCCCGTTAATGAACATGGAGAATATTGTGGGGGCCTTGACACAGCCTTGGAGCACCCCTTTCTCTATGGGAAGCGGTTGGTTACATTGCCCTGAGTACCCCAGTGAATTTGGGCAACATTTCCCTCATGGAGTCTAGCAATAAGGGAAAGCAGTTCCGTAAGCATCCCCAAATCCTGCAGCACTATCCATAATTTCCTACGGGACATGAGGTCGAAAGCTGACTTGAGGTCGACAAAAGCAGCGTACAAGCTGCCCTTACCTAGGACCACCGACCTCCAGTACACTAATAGAAACCTGAACACCTGAACACCTGATCAATTGTGCTAATATGCGATCCTAACCCAGCCTACAACGGGGATAAAATGCCCCGCTCATCAGTCCATTCTTGGACCTTGTTTAAGACTAACCGCCTCATTATTTTTTGCAGGGAGTCTATCAAGCTGATATGCCTGTAGTTGCCGGAGAGGGATTTGTCCCCTTTTTTAAAAACGGGGATAATCTCCGCCCTCAGGAATCGGGCACCAGTGCGCCTCGGGCTATTGCGTTTGCTACTAGAACAATATACCGCCACCATTTTTGCTTGTCATAAAGGAATATATCTGCCGGCATACCGTCTAGGCCCGGGGCTCTTCCACCCGTTACTGCTCATAGGGCGATAATAACGTTGGGCACTTCAAACAGTGTGCCTTGATAAAACAAATGTGGAAGATCGGCCTGGTTACCCTTGATTATGCCACTAGTGTATGGAGGTTTGAAGTGGTTGACCCATTGCCCCTGGGGTACGTGATTTTGTGGTGCAGGCAGGTGGCCTCCCTTGCCCCATTTGACTATATTCCAAAACTGCTTGGGATTGTTACTAACACAAGTTAGTCTGAGGTCCTGCCATCTACTTTCATCCCACGCTTTCTTTGCCTTTTCCTGGGCCCTCCTATATTTTAGTCTAGCTTAGCGTACTATGGCAGGATCACCTGCCTTGATCACATCCCATAAAAACATGTGAGCCATACTGCATTCCTCATTAAACCAATGGGTTCCTTTGTTTTGTTGCAGTCACTTGCCCTTATGGTGCCTGACAAAGTGCAAGCGTAGTTGGGCAAAAAATGTTATTGCCTCATCTATACCTGCGTTAATGGTTGCTAGGGTTTCGGGCTTTGTTGTTATCTGTGTCCACTTCAATCTCTGCATGTCATCAGTGGGGACTACCTCAAGGGTGATCAACATGCTGCTTGACCGAGTGAGTGCCCTCTCTGGTAGCAAGTCGAGGGATGCGCATAAAGGATTGTGGTCGCTCTCTACCCGATCCGTCACCGACATATCCCCAAATGCATTGCATAGCCGTAGATTAATTAGGAGGTAATCTATGCGGCTAGAGCTGCAACCATAGTTGAATGAATATGCACCATACCTGAGGCGGATCTCTCATTTGCAGCCCGAAGGCCTTTTTCCAAACACGTAGCGTTGATTTGAATTGCTACATCCGTCAACTTTTTTATAGGAGTAAGTTTCAATTTTGGGATACCCCACTGGGCATCTCCCTCACAAGCAGGATCGTGTTCCCCTGTAGCAAGGGGCTCAAATGTCAAGTTAAGGTCACCTGCTAATAAAAATAGGGAATCTCTAGAATCCAAATATAGGAGATCGTCAAGAGTCGCTAAAACTTCAGACTTTTTCCTTCTACTCGTGCCTCTTGCATTTACATTATAAATGTCAATATGTTCCTTCGTGCCTATTTTCAGCCTGATCGCAAGGATGTCCCTGCTCTGTGTTGGAAGCACCTGGATGTTGTAGCCAAACTCTTGGTGAACCCAGATTGTCAGTCCCCCTGACGGACGGCCCTTCCCCCCACTGGTAGCTGGGATATGGTAATTTAGATAGCCTGACAGATAAAGGGGCTCCATTAGCCGTTTCCTGGAAGAGGGCGATGCCAGGATCATCAATGAATGTAAGTCAGTTGGGGAGGTGACCTTCGTCCTCAACCCTGCAATATTCCAGGATATTACGGCTAATTTGTGTGGTGCGAGGTCAGATGCTGATTCCCTGGCTAAGGTATTAAGTACCATGCGGCTATAATTCTGCTTCTCTTCATCAGAGATTAGTCTGTCTGGAGAAATTCTGGGCGACTGGTCAATGCCGCTATATGGAACCTGGGGACTGGAAGAGAGGGCTATATAAATTGCAGGAGTGATGACAGGCTGCAAGATAGTGTGGGGCACATAGGAGCGATAACAGACTCCAAAAGGGTGTGGGGCTCATTCAATAGTCAGTCATTAGCATCCATTGAGGTACTACCTTCCAAATGAGTATGTGATTGCCTGTCAGTACGATTACCCTGGCTGACCAATGGGAATTGCCTGAACTGAATGGAAGAGTTACCAGGCAGACAGGTACGGAATTCTAGGGCAAGAACGTTTTCTGCCATATCTATACCAGTTATGGAAAGCTCGATATTATCTAGTAATTATGCAGGTGAAAAAAACCTCTGAGCCCTGATTATGTTGTCTCATATAACCGAAAGACAACCCCGGAGCTTCCGGATCCAATGGGCGACTTTATTAATCAGGGAATCTGCATTTTCAAATCCATTCCGAGGGTCAAGCTTGGGCACGTTGACCATATAGATTCTGGGTGCTTCCGCCAGGCTAGGGGTGATTCTCTACGAGGGCTTATGTTGTGCAATGCTAGGAGGATATTGTGCATGGGGTGCGGAAGTAGGCCTAGGGCATGAAGATTGACTCTGAGTCAATGGCATATTAAGACGGGTATTTCTGTGAGTGAAACTATGGGTGTTTGAACCCTTGCTCAACGTGGGGGGAGGAGATGCTTTGGAAGGTTAAGCCACGGTAGATGGTGGGTTAAGGCCATTGGGGCAGGTGTGTATGCCCTGTGAGGTTACCTTGTGTCCGGTGTGATTGATTTGCCGGGGCTGTTGTGTGGTGCTTGATACCCTGGGTGGCCCTTTTGAACTAGGCAACTAACCAGAGAGGTAAGATTCACGATCATCAATTTCATAGCCCCTATTTAGAGTCTGAGGGAATCAATAAAGTGGTAAGTGTTCTCAGATTCTGAACTAGGCCCTGGGCCTGACCATCTACCAGGCGTCGACTTTAGAGATTGCTGAGTCGTGTCTTCCCTGTCAGCATCCTGCAGGTCCGATAAAGGTAAGAAACTATTAGTGCACGGAATTATGGGACCCAACTGTTAGGGGTCAGCACCTGGGGAAGTAGTGGGGGGATGACAAGGTCCCTCTTCAGGAGTGGTCTTGGTGCAGGTGCCCCTTTTCCGAGTGGTTTCTGAAATATTACAGGGATGATAGGGCAGCTGCTAACTTTAGGCTTGGTAGAGAGGGAGGAATGGTGGGAGGTTTTATCGGGGCTGGGATGCGTAGGTGGGTCAGCCTCAAGGATATTTTCGCATTCACTAATGAGTGTCTCCATGCGGTCTAAGACACAATTGCTACCTGGATGTTTCTGAGCCTTCCTGACTTTTTTAACTTTGTCAGACCGACCATTAAGGCTTCCCCCACTGCCCTCCATACATTTTCTTTTCCCCATCTTCCTTCGCGTTTGAGTGATCACAAATCAAAAAAACAGGCCCTCCCCCTAAAGCTCAACCGTCTGGGTCTAGATTACCCAAAGCCCAGTTGATATCAGACAAAGATAGGACAGTACTTAGCGTGCTTGCTCTAAGTAAAAGTTAAAACTGAATACTATTTAGGCATTACACATACACAGGTTGCATAAGGAAGAAAAAAAACATAGGCTAGGCACAATCACGATACCTTAGGAGGAATACGTTTGCTAGTCACAGTGTCCTCAGTCCATATACCGGGTGAAAGGGGGGTGACCCTGCCCTGCCTTTTCCTGGCAACGACGGACACGGACAGGTCCGTGCACGTCCCACGCCACGGTGTAGCTGTAGCGCTTAAGAGCGCATCACCGGCCCCTCCCTCCTGGGAGAAGCGAGGCACTGTGGCGGATGAAGTTCCCAGTGCGGTCCCTGGTGTGCGGCAGCGGCTATGTCTGTAGTGGCATCCTGCGACACAGTGTAGCTGTAGTGCTTAAGAGTGCGTCACTGGCCCCTCCCTCCTGGGAGAAGCAAGGCACTGTGGTGGATGAAGTGCCCAGTGCGGTCCCAGGTGTGCGGCAGCAGCGATGACTGTAGCAGCATCCCGCGCTGCAGAGTAGCTGTAGCGCTTAAGAGCTTGTCACCGACACCTCCCTCCTGGGAGGAGCGAAGCACTGTGGGGGGTGAAATGCCCAGTGCGGTCCCCAGTGTCCGGCAGCGGTGATGACTTGAGCGGCGTCCCATGCCACGGTGTAGATGTAGCCCTTAAGAGCGCTGCACCGTTCTCTCCCTCCTGGAAGAAGCCTGGCACATTGGGGGTGAAGTGCCCAGTGCGGTCCCCGGTGTACGGCAGCGGCAATGACTGTAGCTTCGCGCCATGGTAAAGCTGTAGCACTTAAGAGTGCGTCACTGGCCCCTCCCTCCTGGGAGAAGCGAGGCACTGTGGGGGGTGAAGTGCGGTCCCCGGTGTGTGGCAGTGGCGATGACTGTAGCAGCGTTTTCCATTTAATCACTTTGGTTACTTTTGCTGTTACACTCTATCGAGTAACACATGGTGGAGTTTATTTGTTTTGCTGCTTTTTAAAAAAAAAAAATTATTCTCTGAATGTCATTGCTTTCATGACAAAGCAGTAGCCATGCATTAGTTGTGGCTATTTTTTACTGTTCTAACAGGAGTGGGACACCTAAGCTTTTTTTTGGCTTGATGATACATTATAGCACGAATCACTCATCTACCATATGGGATTGGCACTTCTGCACATGGTTTTAATGCAACAGTGCGGACCAATGCTCCAATGACCCAAACATAGACAAAGCACCACCCTGTCACGCAAACCAAAATATCCAAAATGTCCATCATGGAGTTTGCACTTTCCAGTGTTTGCTGCATGTATCCAATACAAAATCAAAAGAACATGCTGTTCTTTAACAAACACAAATGTTATAAAAATAAATGGACTAAAAATACGACACCAAAATTATAAAGTGGAGAAGTGTGGCTCAATGGTTAGAGCGGCAGACCCTGATGCAGAAGTCTGGCCCGGGACCAAGGTTCAATTCCCGCCACGGCGGGTCTCGGGCTCAATTTCCTCGGACCTGATCATTCTCGCCTCGGTGCCTATTCTAATCATGAGTCCCACTCTGCAACTCTGGGCAATAGCTTGCTTAATCTCCACAACGGCCCCAACAACGCTAGGATGCCTGGCTTCACCTTGGGGGTGCCCAGGAGTGGGCACCTCACAGGGAAAGGCCAGCGGTATTCGTACAAGCGCCGAGATGCCTCCGGGTAGTCGTGCGCTATACAAGTGCGTAATTACCATTATAATTATCATTTTATCATTATAATGTAGACTCAATAATGCTTTAATGGTTTGATATGTTAATGCTTATATTGCCACTTTTAGTGCAATTTTAAATTGTGATTTTGTTTTGGCTGAGACTTTCGGCAACACTGGATTAGGTAAGGTACAATCAGACAAAGGGGCTCTGAGTACATTTGATGTCTTCGGATTGAAAATCGAATGTGCGAAGCAGGAGGGGTGTTGAGATTGTTGCCAGGAGGCCCCCCATACAGTGAGTTGTGCTTGTGGTTGTTTACTTTGTTGTTTTGTGTCTTTGCCGGCAAAGTGGTCCAATTATTGAGTTGTCAGATTTCAGGGGACGATCGTAAGGGTATGCAGAATCATGAAACTAAAGACTTATGTCTTAGCTATATCTATAAATACCAATAGGTAGTGCTTTTTCAATTGTGAATGCCACTATTGTTTTGCCAGTGCTTTTTTGTAATACAATATTTTTAAAAGTACATCCAAAAAACACTTCAAAATACTTGAAGAACAGCCAGCACATCGCATATCATCTTAAAACTGTACATTGATAAAAGGGCATTGTTTACTTTTCAAATATCTCTAATGCATGTAATTCTGATCAGAATTTAAAAAGAATAAGGGTGAATCAGCATTTGAAAAGAAACTCTTCCAAAGACCTAATTTACTTTCCAAAGGTCTCTGAAGTGAAACAAATACCCCGGTGTTTGCAGTAGCACAGAGAGCGAGTTTTAGTGCTTTCAGGAGATAGACACTATGTGCCTCAAATACCAGCTGAGTATGTGCAGTAGCCTGTCCCTTTCCCAGCACTATAAATGCTACCTATGTGTGCTAAGACAAGGGCTTTAATGCAACATGTACCACAAAACCAACAGGAATAAGTCTACTCTTAATTCAAACCCCAGTAAAATACACCTGCTTTTACAGACAAACTGGAATGTATGGGCAGCCACATTGAGAGCATAGAGGCAGTGATTTGTTGCGGATATTAGCACATGGTGGAGAGCAAGTAAACACATGTACTTTTCTAAACAGAACAATAATATATATAAAGTAGTTACCTCACGTGAGCCGTGGTAGCTATAGAAGTCATGCAATCAAAAGCATAGTAAAGAAGATACGCTTGGGGTTGGAGGGGGCTGTTGGGGGGACATAACCATATGAGGAAGAAGGAAAGCCATTGAATAAGAAGCAAACAAATTAGATTGACAATACAATCAACCAGTGAGGAGCAATAGAATAACTCAAAGGCCACTCAATGTCTTGATATTGTATGCAGTAGGTCTTCAACATTGGTTGTGAATTTGGTGCTGTTGAAAGATTCTAAAATGAGATCACTGGTGCCCTAAATTCAGCACAGTACTGCAGTGTATCACCTTTGACTTTGTCATTATATAATAAATGTAGGTGTTAAATAAATATGTAACATGTTTTAAAATGAGAGTGTCATGGGTGCTACACAGTGTGCCTAGGGCATCACCTCCATATGCATAGAGCATGTGCAGGAGCTCAAGATGGATGGCCAGTACTGCCTATGCAGACAATATTTTATTATATATGTCTGATCCTTCTACCTCTTTACCTGCTTTGATCGACCTCTTGCCTTCTTATGCTGCCTTGTCTGGATACAAGTTAAATTTTTCTAAATCTGAAATTCTTCCCCTAAATAAATATTGTCTTAGAAGTATGTTTGAAGGGACATACTTCAAATGGAGAACTAATTGTATTACTTGTT
Source organism: Lissotriton helveticus (assembly GCF_964261635.1). NCBI lineage: Eukaryota > Metazoa > Chordata > Amphibia > Caudata > Salamandridae > Lissotriton > Lissotriton helveticus. The sequence continues at coordinate 1,317,549,532 of NC_136065.1, read as the reverse complement.
TAGGGATAAATTATTCTTCCTCAATTGCCAAAACAGTTCAACTCAACTTGGATGATTTCTGGCATGGCAGAGGGATGGTCTCCTCTATTTCTGTCTGGGTGGGGTAGGCTGGACACTTCTAAGATGATGATGCTTCCAGTCATTAACTGCTACCTTTCAATGCTACCAGTACGACTCCCTTTAAAAAAAAAAAATCTTAAAAGTATCTTGAGTAAATTTCTTTGCAAGAACCAGAAAGCTCGCATTTCTATGTCTGCTTTGTCTGCCCTCAAAGATAGGGGAGGGTCAACTTTCCCAATTTACGTCAATATCACTCCTCCTTTTTAATTAGTCAAGCTATACCCTATCTCTCTTCTTCGGATGATTCTCCTGTTTTGGTATGGTATAAATTGGAGGAAACAGTTCTTCATCCACTCCTTTTTCCTCGTTAGCTAGCTTTTCTCACTCTCCTCGCACATTCATATCTCCTACCATTCCACATCTTATATCGACCCTCCATCCGATTTCTTTCTAAATCGCGTTCACCACTCCAGTTATTCCTGGATTCCTTTATTTGGCATGATAAATCCATAACATTTTCTAATTGAACTATCTTCTGGAAAGATTGGATTGTCAAAGGGATTTTACAGGTTGAACACCTAATGCATAACCAGCAACTTTTATCTTTACAGGAAACCCAATCTAAATATGATTTACCTGTTTCTTCCCTCTCTAAATTTGACTTTCTGAGATTGACTTTAGCTCAACAGCTTTCTCTTTTCTCTGAGACTTCCTTCTCTTCTTCTGATCCCCCTCTTCCACTAGCATTATCTACTTCCCTTACTGTTCAAGCCTTACACATATACACATTTCTCTTTTTTGTTCTCTCCACAATCGTCCCAAAACCAAAAGTGAACTTCTATAGGAAACAGGACCTACAACACACACTTTCTATACACACATGAAATTCCATTTGGGCTTGGATACACCACACATCATGCAATGCTATTCCACTCAAACTCTCTATTATTTTTATCAGAGATAATTTTTAACCCCATTAGCTGTTTCCAAATTTAGTTCTGACTTATCTCCTAACTGTTGGTCTTCTAAGAACACTCCTGCCACATATATCCATTCCTTTTTTCTCTGTCCCAATATTTCTATTTTTTGCACAAAAGTATGCAAGTCAATTACTTCTATTTGCTCCACTAATTTTCCCTTTGAGATCCACTTCATATTTTTGAGTAGCAATTCCGTACGTTGGTTGGGTGTTCATAAACTAGGCTCATTGGTAGATCTGTGCATTGTTATTGCTTTTCAGGTTATAACATCTGATTGGAAGGATGCCTCCAAGGTCTCCTTCTCTGCTTGGTAGAATCTTTTATGTCATCATCACCGACTCGATAGAGCTTCTGTATCCACCTTGCAGCAACCTAATCGAAAGGAATCCGTCTGGTCTCCTCTCACAGATTATATTTCTTCCTCTGCATACAATGCCAAGGACAGTAACTATGCATTTCAGCTGCGTTTATTTATTCCTTTTTTAATAATGCTCATATTTTATAGATAGTATATTGCTATTTGCGATTCTGTATTTTCTGTATCAGAAAGTTGTACTAGTCATATGATAAGGTTGCTGATACCTTTTTATCTTTTATTTTATTTCCTCCTTCCTTTTCTTTTTCCTATCTTCTTTTTTCCTCCTTTTCGTTCTCTCTCCCCTTCTTTAATCTTCATAATTCAAAAGAATAAATGCTAATTTTTTTATGGCACTCTTTGATTTTATGTCATTCTTAACCTTGGTATTTGATCCTGACAATGTATGATGTATCAGGATTTTCATCCTTTGTTATACATTGATATTCTTTTGCTATCCTCTGGATTTGTATTTAATGCTCTTCAGTATAATTGTGTACCCTGTTTTCTTTTCCTGCTTAATAAAGCGTTCCAAACTAAAAGATGGATGGCCAGTCTTCAAGCACATATAGTTGGAATGCTTTACTCTTTATGCTTATCTATGGCACAGAGTACTAACAGGCAATTTGATTTGTCCCTTTTCTGACATGAGACTTACTCTTCCCATTGCTACCAACTGGGCTTTCAGTGGCACCGCTGCTGACGTGACCGCTTTTTCACCAGCCCAATTGGCCAATATGAGACTGAAATCTAACAGCCCACTGATCCATCCTTAGCTCTGCAGGAGGTGCAGTGATCCATAACCTGATGACGTGGCTGTTTTCTCTTCAGGCTTACTGATCCTTCAGAGCACTCTGCTTGGCATGTTGCTGAGAGCCTGATGAAGCGTTACCACGGAGAGCCTCAGAAACGCTCCAGAGAGAGGCTCACAGGCCATGTTTTCTGGCAATACTACTTCCCAGAGACCCATATTAGCACCCACCGATAGCAAAAACAATTGCTCACACAGTTTACTTGCAATTCAGTCTTTTAAAATACCCCTCACTTGCAATACATATGCCACACCTCCTAATTTAACTTGCCCACCTACCATAATACGCATTCATTTAATCTATCCCGTGTAACATCATGGGAATCCCCCTACCCGTGACTCAGCCACCAAGATGCTTACTTATATCACTACTGATTCTGAATCCAGTGTGTACATTTTGCTGCTTGATTGTTATTTTTGCTGTTTGGGTCCTTTTATTGCAACGTTTGCAACTGTGTTCTGTGGGAACTGAAATCTGCCAAATCTGGAAACTTAAAGATTGCTTTTCCATGTGTGGAATGAAACTATAATCAAGTTATCCCCTGAGAGAGCTCTGGTGTCTGGAGGAAATGGTTGTTGGTTTGTGTGTCAGTCAGATCTAAGTTACTTCACTTGCAGCATTCACTTTTATTCGGCTTTCTAGTGGCTCAGACTGTCTGAACTAACTTACTTCATTTATAGTAATCAACTGTGCATGTTAGGTAGGCTTCAACACATCTCATAATATAGATACTTTACAACAAATATCACTTTCACTTAAAATAGCCCAAACGTATTGATTTTGCAAATGCACACCAACTCTTCTTTTATTATGTGGAGAGAGGAGGCATAATTCATTCTCATCTTTTCTTCTAAAATCTTAGTATCCTTTTGTATAAAGATAACATGTCAGAAGAAATGGTCCACTCTTGCTTTTGCCTGCAATCTCACAACTTTGCTACGTCTTGTAATGACTTGCCTCATGAAGCCATGTCGACGTCTTATCGAGCGGCCCTGACCTGGCACAAGCTGGTTTACAACAAAGGTGAGGCGAGAGCTATGAATGGAAAATGTTTGCTATTTATTTTATCAGCTGCTGCTCCTTTCTTCTGCTATTCCCTCACCGAAATGGAAGATCTTCACTTAGTATTATTCCAGTGGTTACAGCGGTATTCATTTGCTATTAAAATATAGTATTTATTTAGTATGCATGAAGACTATGTAGTATGCCCACAGGCCGAAATATGAAAATGAGAGAATACTAGTTCTACTCAACTACCCTTCAAATACATAATGAACACTTGAATTGTTTGATAAAAGAATACTAGTAGTATTCTAGAAGAATAGTATTTGAAGCGTAGTAGTATTCTGTTAGGGCTTATTTGCAGCTCTTGTGCTATTTCAAGAGCAAAATGAAGGCTAGTCTAATTGATTGTGACCACTATTTGAAGACTAGTGGTATTCTTTGTGAGCAATATCTGAATACTAACGGCAATGATTGTGAAGACTCAAGTAAGAGTAGCAGAACTTTAAGTGAATGTTAATTGAACACTAGTCACATTCAATCTGTTTAATTTATAGTAATGTGATTGATTTGATTGATTGCAGAGGGCATCCCTTAATGATGCCTTATGGGACTTTCAGACTAAATTTTATTTGTTACATGTTTTATGAGTCAATGAGTATAAGCTGCCTGTTATAAACTAATTAGTCATACATTCAGCAAACATTTTATGATGTGTATGGAACATTTGTTTGTTTTCATATTACAAATAAACAATTTGCTAAACACATTGTACAAGGCTTTTATGGCATTAACTTGTAAAAAGTTCTTAACGAGATGCAGGTAGTCTGTGAGATGACATTTTATTGATAGAACAAACTTTCAGATTGGTTGAACTTATAATGTAACAATTGTAAACCACATTATTAGTAAAAATGTCTACATCAGATGTTTGAATAGAATTATAGTCTATCAAATTACCAGAACAGATTTTAAAAAACGTGACAAATATAACCGGTCCATCTCTTGGCATCTACACTTTTAGATATATTGCTATCTAACTCAAAGTTTATAAGCACATCAGTAGTAAAAGTGTCTGCATCACACATTTGAATGAAGTAATTGTCTATCAAATTATCAGAATAGATTTAGAAAAACATGACAAATATTACCAGTCCATCTCATGCATCTGAACCTGTAATTGCTATCTAAATGAACAAAGCTTATAAAGTTTGATGTGGTGAAAATTTCCGTCTTTCATTTGTGCACTTGCTGTTAAAGATCAGTTGGTCACTATTTGGGACTTTCCAGTAGTGCTCCTTGCAAAGAGCCCACACAAATTCTGTAGAATATAAAAGTGGTTATATTAAAAATATTAAGCATGGGTGCAAAATCCGTTCCGCTCGCGGATTTTCAGCAAATTCGCAATCCGCGAATTCCCGCAAATTTGCCGAAAATCCGCAAATCCGCGAGCGGAACGGATATGGGGGGCAAAAGTTAAAGCTTCAAGCTTGTAACTATTTTAGAATGGCGCCGGCAAGCTGCCAGCGCCATTCTAAAATAGTTACTAAGTTAGCTTCAACAGGAAGCACTAATAGAAGCAGGTGCTCGAGTTTAACTGAATTCGAGCACCTGCTTTATTTTATCTATTAGTGCTTCCTGATGAAGCTAACTTAGTAACTATTTTAGAATGGCGCTGGCAGCTTGCCGGCGCCATTCTAAAATAAAACAGGAGAGGGGCAGAGGACAGAAGGGCACAACAACGAGTGGGGCAGAGGGCAGAATGACACAAAAACGAGTGAGGCAGAGGGCAGAAGGGCACAAAAACGAGTGGGGCAGAGGGCAGAATGGCACAAAAACTAGTGGGACAGAGGGCAGAAGGGCACAACAACGAGTGGTCTTGCACAAAACAAAACCCGCGAACACGCAAGGCGCCCCGCGAACACGCAAATGGCCCCGCGAACATGCAAAGCGCCCCGCAAACACGCAAAAATTAAAAAATCCTCAAATTCGCTAATTTTGCGGATTGCGAATCTGCAAATCCACGGATTGCGAATTCGCAAAATTCGCCCATGCTTAAAAAATATATATTAACAGGTGGGAACAGTCAAGTCAATTGATTTCTGTCATGAGCATATCCTTCAGTCAGTGTCCTCACAGTTCCATTTACCACCTGCACCCCACAGACTCAAAATACTACAGCAATACCTTTGATTTCCCCTCAATTCCCCTCAGTGGTGGTCGTTCTTGTGGAGTACACACAATACTTTGCTATTGGAAAGTATCCTTTTAACACTTTCAAAGGGTAAAAAAGAAGAAATACACCAAGGTTCACTAGTTCAATATATAAAATACATCCAAACATACCTCTGCAAGCCTCTATCCTTTGAATGCTTTCTTTGACCAGTTCCTTTGCTGTTTGCCAATTCCTGATCGTTGAGTACCATAGATATGACTCGATTTAGTACAAATGCTCCAGGATCACTTGAAGTCGGTGCTCTTGCAATTAAACTATAAAGTTGGCCAGCATCTACCAAGATATTGTTGTATCGAAGAGGATTTTTTGGGTCCTTAATGAGCTGTATAAGTCGCCCTTGTTTGAATTCTAAAAATGCACTGCCCATCTCTTCAGCGGAGGTCGTTTCATCCTGCATTGAAAGAATGGAGATGGATATTAGAGATACAAACACATGAAATTGCCCTTGATATGAAATTAATAACATGAGTCTTCTCAGTAGGGTGCAACAACTCTTGTGTAATGCCCCAAGTAACATTTCCAAAAATTATCATGAAAGAGAGAGAAAGAGACAGAGAAATTTAGTGCGAGAGTTAGAGAGAGAGATAGAGGGATAGAGAATGAGGGCCAGATGTACGACCTTGCGCAAACTGATTTGTGACCCGTTTGCGCATGCAAAACCTAATAGGGCCGTGTAACAATCCATATTTAGCGAGTTGCATTTTTTTGCGACTCGCTAAATAGGAATTGTGAGTTGCTATTAGAAAGGGCGTTCCAAGGGCGTCCCTTCCTAATAGCGAGTTGAAGGCCTATGTAAGAATGTTTTGCGACCGCAATATGCGTTGAAAACAGTTTGAGCGTCATCCAAGCGGTGGGGCTACACCCATAGAAATCTGGACACTACCTCCCCTTAAATTTATTTAAATGAAAACGTTTCATTATTCTTTTTTTAATGCATCCCGTTTTCCTTTAAAGAAAACGGGCTGCATTTTTTTTTAAAACTGCTTCATTAAAAAGCAGTCCCAGACATGGAGGTTTGCTGAGCCCAGCAGGCCACCATAGCTGGGAGGGCGAGCCATTGCCAATGGTGTCACAAATTGAGAGTGCCTCATGAATATTGTTGAGGCATGCAATTTGCGAACCCATTGGCAATCGCAAAGTGTCTGACACTGTTGTACATAGTATTTAGTGACTCACAATTGAGCGCAACTTGCGAGTCGCTAAATGCCATGGTCGTACATCTGGCCCTTAGAGAGGTCAAGATAGAGAGATATGCAGTACCACCATGCACATATTAATCTTATAAAACTGATAGTACGTTTTTTTGTATGAGTGAATATGAACTTATACATATATCAGGGTTCTAATCTGTACCTCCAAGTTCCGAAGAGCTAGATGTGGGGGAGGTCCTTGTCTAGTTGTGCAGCAAAACTATAGAACAAACTGCCAGTGACTTTGAGACTACAATCTAGCGTATTACTTTTCAGGAAAGCTCTGGAAAACTTGGCTGTTTACACCCGCGTAGACCCAGCTTAGTCTCAGCTCTTCGTTTACACACACCGGCACCAAGACGCCTCGGCATTTGAGCGCTTGATAAGCTCCATATCATCATCATAGAATGGCAATATAGGAACAATTTACACTGAGTTTCAGGTGACATCATACACCATGGGCTGTGTTTTAAAAATATCAGCTAGTGTGTTTAGTCTGTTGCTGCTCCATGGTATTCTGATCTTCAATGTAGAGGTGAACATGCCAATATTTAAAAAAAATAAAAAACACTAGACAGGTTGGTTCTGCATATAAATCTTCTCAAGCTATCCAGGAGGATAAAAAATGTGGTTGACTCTAATGGGTGGTGGAATAAAATGGGGGTAAAATGCTATAAGAGCGTGGGGACAACAAAGTGGAAAATTCACTGCATATGACTTTAAATTTTTTTTATTCAAAACAGCACCTGGAAGCATACAATACAAATAACTGAACAATTATCAAAGAACAAACTTACATTATTTTCTGAAAGGATATTCAGGAGAACACTAATAGCCTTTGTCACCCCTGGGTGATCTTTTAGATCAATCTCAAGTGCTGCAAAAAAGCAAATTTATGTACATTTAAATGTATATTGCTTTTATTTCATGAATCATTTGATAGTTTAAGTTGGCATATAAAAAAGAAGACTTTAAACTTACCAGCTATCACATTGGCACGATTTATATTTGTTTGCACATTTGTTCTATTGGTTTCTCTGTGATCTTTTTTATTGTACACGTTAGTTCTTGCCTCACGGTGGTCAGACTGTTCAGAACGGTTATCAAAATCATCTTCATTAGATTGACAATTGCCGAGATTTTCCCATTTCTGATCTTCACCATTGGCTATGTTAATAGATTGGTTGAGGGTTGCAATTAGCGATTCTTGCATTTGTTGTGGCCTGTATTCAGAATTAATTTGTTGTGCCAGCACAGAGGATTGAATTTGGTTCTCTGGATGCACAGATGATTGATAGGATGTATTACTTTGTGATGGTTGGAGTGGATGTTGAATTAACTAGGGGCCAATCTTTTTAGCTATAATGTGTGGGTTCTGATCCACTATATTGTGTTGTTTCGTCATTGACTGTTGGCACATATCTTGAAGGGGAGACAGATGTCATAGCAGCTGAGGCATTAAATAAATAATTGTTGTTTGATGGTATTGTAGGTGACGACATGGTGCAATGTAATTCTGTCTGATTTAATTCTGCACATTGATTATCAATATTGAGTAAGTCCCTCGCAGAACCATGTATACTTACTGACTGATGGACTGTTTGTTGAGTGAAAGAAATACTGTTAGACGCTAGAGCAGAAGTAGTTGTATCTTTGTGTTTCCCAACTCGCTGTCTACTGTAATCCGGTATTTCTATAGTTGAATTTTGTAGGCCTGGGTTGCTCAAAACTTGATGTTGTTTGGGTTTTCTATTACCGGGCAAATGGTTGAATAAAGGCGTTTGGGCTACTGGTGGAACACAAGTAAAGGTATTGCACTCTGCTAGTTGCCTATGATTCAGATTTGTTGTTACGGGGCAACAGCGCAGTGTTCCTGAAGGTGTAGTGCTGGTTGATGGGCAATAGTTTGTCCAGTGTTAAGGCTTTCTGAGATAGAATTTCTAGTCTGGTTTGGAGTTTTTGGTGGTGGATCAGTGTAGTTCGTTGTCACAGAAGTATGTAAAATATCAGTCTCAGAAGTATATGTAAAATGTGACTTTGTTGCAATTGAAAGGTCTATCCAGAAAATTCCTCACACATTATTTGCATTTTTGGATCTACAAATTTTGTATTACTTTTTTTGGTTGTATTTTTCTTTAATAATGTCTCAACAACTTTGTCTGTTGCTGCTTAATGCTTCTGGCAAATTGCTATATTTTCCTTTTGGTTGCAGGTTTTGAATTTTCTGTTTCACATGTATCCATCTTTGATTTCTTCATTCGTAAAGCATTGAAATCATTTTTGTGTTTCTGACTTCCTACAACTGGCATATTTTCTTTAACCTCTTTTAATCGACTGGCAGCTCGATCACTTTTCTTTGAAGAGAGTTTTTTGTCTCAATGTTACGCATATTTGCCAATTCCTTGCCCAAATCCTGTGCTACAGTCATACTGTTGTTTTTGATGAAACGACATCCATAGTCTTTTTCACAGCTGCACATTGCTTCTTGACTGTAACATAAAAAACACAAACATTTCATTTTTAAAATGTTCCTATTTGCAAACGACTTGCGATACTGTACTTATTTGAAGGACCTATTATTGTGTACATTTACTTGTCACTGAAACTGGTGAGATTATAGTACTCAGTGTAAAATGAACAATAACTATGGACCTCAATTTGACTTTGACAAATGAGTATTCCTTCACAAACATGACAGATCCTCTCCACCTTATTGCAAGTGCATCACATCCTAATGCATTTGTAATAAGGTGGATGGGTAATTCATAATGTTTTGGATGGAGTACTCATGCACCAATTTGTAAATCAGGTCACATATTTGTAAAGTATTGCATTACATAATTTATTTAATTTGTAGTCATTTTCTATGCACAGGCATGTAACACCTCAGAAAGAGGTTTTTGGACATAGGTGTAGGGTTGTCAGAACTGGCTACAGTAATAGCCGTCAATGTGTTTAGAGAGATTGTGATCAGAGGAGAATATCTGCCACTAGTATTTTGGGAGTCAGTGGACTAAGCCAAGGAATAGAAATATAGGGATGGAAAGTGCAGTATGGAGGCATGCGTGTTGGGACATGAGGAGAAAAGACTTAATTTAAAGTACCTTAAATAGCAGATCTTCAAATCAAAGGAAAAGGTGATTTACCATAAGATGAGATGACTTTTGAAAACAACACGGAGCCAAAGGGGAAAAGGGAGCATTGGATTTGTGAAATTCATTCTCACTTGACACCGGAAAGAAAGGTACTGGATATCATCAGGGGAGGACTGGTGTTTCCATGTACAGATTGTGTAAAGGCAGAACCAGATAGCATTCTATGGCCATAACTGGTCCCGCACCCATGCACACTGACAGACACTCAAGCATATCACCAGACATACGTAATCATACATCCACAAATACTATGATATAATCCCAAATGCCATCACACGCCTAAAACACCCAAACACATGCCATCAGGCATCAAATCACATTCACATACTCTAAACTATCTAGTCTCTTATCAAAACACCTCTTGCCTTCAGAAAGATATAATATCTCACCCAGTTTGATAATCCTATGACACCTCAGAAACTCATGCTCCATATTAGACTGCAATATACACACCCTCACACTGCAATCTAAAAACAGGCAGCAACTTATGAGGAATGCCTCTAACCTGTTATTAACCCTTGTAAATTATCCATGCAGACATGGCTCATACACCACACTCACAAACCGGACACTGATAGACTAGGGTGGCGAAGTGAGCTAAAGAACGATGATGGGTTCAACTCAGATCTGTGACTGGGCGCGAGTGTCCCTTGCTCACTTGTCACTGGATTCGAGCTAGCCTGGCTGATGAGGGGTGTTACCCCGAAACAGGTCCCAGGATGCTTGTTTCGGGTCCATCATACTTTATGCTGGTGAATGCAAAGCTAGCAATGGCTGTGTGTCTACCTCAATATGTGTGAACAGTTGGAAACAACAACTTTGTTCATGTTGAAGGCCTGGGTCAGAGGGAACTTACTGTTGCATGTTTTTTCGTATTTTTTTTACTTCCTTTATCACTTTTGCTTTCCCTATTTCTTACTCCTTTATCTGTGTTTCTTTAGGTTGCTCTTGGTCAAAATATGATTACAAATAATTTTTTAACCCCAAAATATGAGTACTGGTGTCCACCACCTGCAGCCACCAGCACAAATGAAGAATGCAAGTTCGGGTGTGATGGGACTCTTTTACATAAATTGTGAGTGCCTTGAAAAAGTGTCTGGTACATAGAATACACTGATCATTTATTGAACAGACTACTGAATGTCATTTGCCTGATAAAGATAAAGGAACACAACAGAACGGGGTATCCAATTGGCGAGTTTGCGCTCTGCTTGAGAACACAGGGTTGCTACCATACAATAAAGAGCAGACTGTCCAGGAATAGGGCGCAACAGCATGCAAATAGCGCAACATATATTTTTCAGGACCTGGCATCACGACCGTCCCGAAGGCGCCTGCCTTTACTTTCCGGGGTATAAGCCACACATTTTAACAACAAATTGCGAGCCATAAACAACACAGTGGGCTACGCTGGGGTATTCTAACCTGCTGTGGGATTTTAAGGCCGTATTCCACCAACTTGAAATCGCGGCTTTAAAAACGGCAATTATAACCCAAACGCACCACCCACTTTAAGCCTCACTGTTCAGTCGACACCGACAGTGGGCAGGTCACGTGCAAATTTACTTCTACGCTCTTTCCGGTGCACATGTTCGACAAGCGACTTTGCAGAGATCACCTGTGTCATCGAAGCTTTTGAAGATAGCGCTGCAGGGGCTGGCCAATTAAATTGCCAGGACCGTCATAGGTAGCACGATTCATGCGCTACAGGATTGACGGCCCGGGGGACCAGTGCACTGCAAAGACGTGAGCAGCAGGTGTGCTTGCAGTGCACGCACATGCTGCAATCAATTGCCCAATCATGCCCAGCCATTCTGCGCGCGCTCAACAGGATTGTAGGATACTGCCAGAGGCTGCTTATCCAACGTGCAGCTGCAGCTGGTGAGTACGTGAATTAAATTTGGGACAATATTCTGTTCTGAAAGTGTATTTGTACTGCAATGTTCGTGAGAATATATGTTTTAAGCTAAGCCTCAGCAATGAAGGATGAAGATGAATCATGATAGATAGTCCGATATTCCGAGCCCTAAAGATTAAACACTTTCAAACACATTCAAACCCATTACGAATTAAAGTATAGGGGTTGTGGGTACATTGAATTACTGTCTTGTTTAAAACCTCTTGCTGTAGACACCTAGAAATTACTTTTTTCTTTTGGCTTCATGTCCAAGTGGAAACGAGTAATATTGGCACACCACACCGCCAGAACGGAGGACATTTTAGGTGAGGGCTAAGGATTGGGGTGGTCTAGTCGTCAGAAGGACGCTAGACCAGTACTTAAGGCAGACAAATTAGGCGGCCAAACACTTGGGAATTGCCTCTTGGACAACACAGAGGTGCTCTACTTGTTTGTAAAATTCAGCGCGCTCACCAGGAGCACAATAGCAAATTTTAAAAACCCCCGTTTTGTCCGTTTTGTTTTAATTTAATTTGGACACTGTTACCCTGTTTTTAAAATTGAATTACCCACTGCCGCATACCTGCACTCTAAATTGGTACAGCACCGCGTTCAGAGCGGATCACTGCCCATTGGAAAGCACACCACACCGCCAGAACGGCGGACATTTTAGGTGAGGGCTAAGGATTGGGGTGGTCTAGTCGTCAGAAGGACGCTAGACCAGTACTTAAGGCAGCCATGCTGACGCGCAGCGGGCACGCGCGGCGGGCTCGCCGGAGCGTCGCCGGAGTCGCGCCAGAGTCCAGCCCGTCTGCGCCCGTCCGCACACGGACGGGCTCGGGGGCAGGGACTTCTGGCCAACTACGCACTTACTCTTCTGATTTACTGCGCAGTCTAAATAAAGGTGAGGCACGCTTGGACTGTGCTACCGTCCAGAAACTCAAAGAATACGCGATATTCATCCCCCATAATATGACTCCTTCTGGGTCTTACTCCTCACTGAAAATAGCGAGCCTAAATACCCGGTCACTCCACTGTCACCACGCTGAAGTCTATAATTTGCTGCAAGACAATGAGATTGACATACTGACCCTAACTGAGACCTGGTTAGGTGACAGTTCAATGCCAGACATCATCGCCGCTCTGCCCAGCGGGTATGATGCCTTATGGCACAACCGCCCAGGAAATACACGGGAGGAGGGGTAGCTGTTTTATTTAAAAAGGCTTTGTCAGTGGAAAGATTGCTGTCAGAGACAGCCGACTTGGCTGACCTACTTGGGGTGAAAGTCACAGTCAACAACTCATGTTGGGTGTTGTTAGCGGTTTATCGCCCACCCAATGCAACCCCACTGTTCCATGACCTATTTGGCCCTATTATGTCAGACATATGCACCCGTTATACGAAAATCATAGTCACAGGAGACTTTAATTTACATTGGGATAAACCCCATTGGGATCTATCTATGCACCAACTGGACACTTTGATGTCAGCGCTAAACTTCAAATAACTTGTGAAGGCTCCTACACACATCAAAGGTCACGTTCTTGACCTGGTGTGGTCCTCAGACCCAAATGTGACACTTAAAGAGGTAACCCCATGTATATGGTCTGACCATTATCTAGTATCTTGTGAGATACGCATTAATGGCCAAATAAATAATCCACCACCGAAAGTCAGGAATATCCGTAATTGGGCAGAGGTTGATTTAATAAACCTGACCAAGGTGCTCTCGCCAAAGGATCGGTCCCTGAGTCCAGACCATAGCCTGGATCAGCAATACGCGGACTTAACGCGGAGCTTGACCCTAGCTATGGATCAGATAGCACCTAAAAGAACGAAGTTGATAAAAGGACCCGGTAGGGAGGCCCCATGGTTTACGCCATTGCTGAGGGACCATAAAAGGAAACTCAGAGCTTTGGAAAGAGGTTGGAGAAAAACTCAGCAGGACTCAGCCAGAAACTTCCACTGAACCTCCCTCAATGTATACAAAAAACAAATCACACTTGCTAAAGCCAAATACTATGAATCCCGCCTAAATAAGGCAGCCAATGTGCAGAAAGAGACTTTTAAGATCCTGTTGGAGTTGACTAAAAAACCCGACAGTTCCCAGTCCGCCATAGATTGCAATACCTTTCAGGGATACTTTCTGGAGAAAGTAAGAACTATTATCCAGGAGATAAAAAGTGGTACGTTAAAAGGGATGGTTACACCTACAGCTCCTCATGAACCAGTTGACTGCTCCATCGCACTGTTTCCAGAGATTGACACACTGAGTCTGGAACAGCTGATGGATAGAATCAAATCCGGATCTCCAGCGGACCCGTGCCCACCTAAAGTCTTTCAGGCAGCCCGTCCCTTATTGGAGGAGCGTGTTATCTCCCTCCTAAATAGATCCTTGAAGACAGGGCAAATTCCAGCAGAACTTAAAGAAGCGCGTGTAAGACCCCTACTGAAGAAGCCAGGCGCAGACCCCACAATACTAAAGAACTACAGGCCGATCTCTCAGCTACCATTCCTTTCAAAAGTACTGGAACAACATGTACTAAAATCCCTGTCTAAGTACTTGGAGTCTCACCACCTACTTCATGAACGACAGGCAGGGTTTCGAGCGCATCACAGCACCGAGTTGGTGATGCTCTTTGTGCTGGATGAATTGAGAAGCCTGGCTGACGGTAAGAAACCGAGCGCCCTGATTTTGTTAGATCTTTCAGCGGCGTTCGATACCGTCAGCCATGCTCTGCTCCTGGAAAGAATGAGTGACTTTGGTATCAAAGGCCTGGCCTTCAGGTGGTTGCAATCCTTCCTTTTGGGAAGGTCCCAAAGAATACAACTTGGGGAAGAAACATCTGTAGTGGGGACGTTAGAATGTGGGGTACCTCAGGCTCGGCCCTGTCCCCACTTCTATTTAACCTATACCTGCAACCTCTGATTGCTTCCCTGGCGCGCATGGGCTGCACAGTATTTAACTATGCGGACGACACGCAGCTGTTGCTGAGTGTCGATAACACAATTGCCGCACAACTTCACACCCAGAACATCTTGAGGTACACGGTCCAATGGATGACAGAAAATCTTCTAAAAATTAACCCAGATAAGACCGAGGTATTGGTGATTCCATCTGCCACCTCACCATGGTGTGACCTCTACTGGCCAGCAGAGTTAGGCCCGGCCCCAAAACCAAGCCTGAATGTAAAGAGCCTGGGGATTAAACTAGATTGCGACCTATCAATGGTCAATCAGATTTCTTCCGTGGTGAGTAGCTGTACCAACATTATCCGACAGCTACGGAAGCTAGTACCTGTCATCTCCCAATCCATGCTACGTTCTATTGTCGCAGCCACCGTGATCTCGAGGATAGACTACGGAAACGCCCTCTACCTTGGCCTGCCAAAAACCCTGACTA
Source organism: Lissotriton helveticus (assembly GCF_964261635.1). Lineage (NCBI taxonomy): Eukaryota > Metazoa > Chordata > Amphibia > Caudata > Salamandridae > Lissotriton > Lissotriton helveticus. The sequence continues at coordinate 1,317,534,441 of NC_136065.1, read as the reverse complement.
ATAGGTTACAGGTCATTATGAACGACGCTGCTCGTCTCATTTTTAGACTGCCAAGACGATCCAAAGCATCTCCCCTGCTACAGAGCCTTCATTGGCTCCCTATTAAAGAGCGAGTGGAATGTAAAAATCTGTGCATAGCCCACAAAGCAATTTATGGTTTGGCGCCTGCATACATCAAAGACCGCATGGTGGTGTACAGTCCAATGAGAACTCTTAGATCTTCAGACTCTCAACTATTGGTCTGCCCCCGGTACAAACTTGTTACCAAGGGAGGAAGAGCCTTCTCTGTGCTAGTTCCTCAGCTATGGAACACACTACCTGAGTCGCTGCGCAGGGAAGAGAACCTCCTACGCTTTAGGAAGGGTTTAAAAACACTATTGTTTAGGAGGTCTATGAATGCTATTTAGACTAGTGGATGCCTTTTTCTGTATTGCCAAGTTGTTGTTTGTATCATCGATTTCCGAGCGCCTAGAGACCTGTAGGTGATTGGGCGCGTTATAAATCAAAAATAACAATAACAACAATAACAATAACAATTTACTGCAGTTTAATTTTGCCTTGGATTTTTGTTTTGACAGAGAAGATTAATTACTGTCATGTGCACTGCTAATTAAAGTCAGTATTCCTGAAGTGAATCAATTAGTTTAATCAGGGGAGTGACAACGCCCGTGGCTACCTGATGCAAATTGCATATCAAATATTGCAAAGCTGTAAAAAGTTCAACAAACGTTCAGTTCAATACCTCTTCAGCACGCCTAGTAATTTCCGATCCACAACCCACTTAAAAAGGAATCGCTTGTACAGAATGTTTACAAAGTTAAATGACATTGAGAAGAAAAAGGTTCCTATTCTCGTCTAGTGGCAGGAGAGCGTAATGGCCAAGAATTGTCATCTTACGCCAAGGGTGGCGTATATCGACTGTCTGCATCCAGAGACCTATGTGATGGGAGAGATGCACATAATTTTGTACTTTGGTAGACAGCACAAGCAAGGGTCAAGGGCTACTGTCTGTGTGCTTGCGCCATCATGCAAACAGTCCTTTCATAAATGGAACCACCGAGTCCTTGAATTGAAATGGCAGCATGCTGATGTGTGTGGTTCTGCATTGACTCGCATGCAGACTATTCAGTCGTGTCAGTGGTGTCCTTCAATGTGATACTTTCTGGGCAGTGCCGGGTGACTCGGCATGCACTGCTATATGTCATCCGAACAGCCTGCAGGTCTTGAGGGTCGATCTTGCTGCTTGCAGTGTGGGGCTTTCGTCTGATGCTAAGGGGGAGTTCGTTCCAGGTCTTGGCCACGATGAAGGAGAAAGAAGCTGCCACCCGTTTCTGGCTCAGAGGATGTGGGGTATTTCGGGCAAGGCTAGGTCAGTTTAAAGAGTTTTCATTGACAAATGAAGGTGGGATTCTATGCGTCTCAGTCATTGTAAGTGGAGATTGCTCATTGTGTTACTGATAAAAACCCATATACTTTTACTTTATTGTAATCGTTGGACTGTTGAAAATAAACCAAATAGTCATATGAACAAATGGTCAGCTGGGATACTTTGACCATTAATTCATACTAATATATTAATTGAGGAAGTTGTGAGATCCTCCCACCTATGCATGTGTAATTGGAAAGTGTCTGCTAGTGTACCTGTTAATTTGTTAATATTGTGATATCAGTCAGTCAGTTACAACTTTATTCGGTTTCAACAATTTGAAAAACCATAAAAGTAAATATACAGAAAATTTAGTACATTTGTGCAGAGAAAAACAGACTGAACAGTTAAATAAAATGCTATGAAGTTAAAATAATCAATATCAATAAAACACACCAAGGTTCATTTATAAATTCATTCTGTGTCGGATACAAATTTTTTAAAATCTAGTAATATTCACTGCTAAGTATTCCGTCTCAAGGAGTTGGAGACTATTAGGGCAGGGCGACATTGGCGTAAGCCTAGACTTTTTAAAATTGGAATAATAAATCTCTTTCTAGGCTCCAAATAAAATTTGCAGAAGAAAAGCAAATGTATGGTGGATTGGGATGAAGCATCATCACAGGGGCAGCACCGAAGCAACTGTGACTAGTCATTAGCATTTAGAAATGTGGCTAGCCGAAAGATGATGTTTAACCTAAACCTAGTTAACAAAAATCTATCATAGTTACTTAGGTTCCAGGTTAAGTAGGGCTGGATCAGCATTGTAGATTGGATCATGAGAGCATGCCGAACCGAGGATTTGGAGGCTTCCGTTGTCAGGCGGAGTTCCGCCAAGTGGGTTAAACACATATTATTCAACGTTTTTCTAGCAATTGAGACCATTGTTTGCGGGTGAAATATAGATTCTCTATGCCCATGTCATAAAAAAATCCTTTAATATATCTAAGCCAGCTGATCTTGTTATTCTTTTCTAGCTGGAGACAATCGCTTACAATACTTTGGGTAAAGACAAGTTTGTCTGAGGTCCAGAGATGGTGCCATAAGAGGATAGGCTCAACCCTTATAATATCTGTAATATAGGGCAAGCCCAGCTCTAAGTGTCATCCAAATGTGGAGGAACCCTGAGTAATAGCAAGCAAGAACCTTAGGAAACTATTTTCCACTTTCTGGAGCTATTCATCCTGAACATAGCCCCAAACCCCTGCCCCGTATATTGCAGTGCTGATACATTTTGCTTTGTAAATATGAATCAGCTCTTCAGGCGCTCTTCTTCCCTATCTCTGTATGAATTTTACCAGGGCCATGGTTGATTTTAGGAACTGTCATTTTCTTGCCTCAATGGCTTTTTTCCAAGTGCCCTTTTCATCTATTAGGACACCAAGGTACGGATAAGTGGGGGAGTGCTCAATACTAGTATTATTAAGGTACATTGCTTGCCGTTTGGTTCTTTTGTGGCCACAAGTCATGATAAAAGTTTTTTTACATTGATTTTGAGATCTAGATTTGGCATAAAAATGTTATATCGGGACAGTGAGCTCAGAAGCTCAATTGGGGTGCGCGCTATAATCACCCCGTCATCCGCGTAGAGGAGAGTGGGGATCTGACGATGTTGGATCAAGGGTAGGTCCTTTGCGGGGCAAGTACGCAGCCTTGTCTGACTCCCCGCTCAACTCTAAACGGAGCTGTCAGCTCCCCGCCCGTGCAAAATCTCACTCGGGCTGTGGCATTTGAGTACATCTCCCGTAGGAATGTGACCAACAATGGGTCAACTCCCATGTCTTCTAACCCCTTAATTGCTGCCGTCGGCCAACGGTCGTCACGGCCACTACCTCCCCAGTGCTGCGCACGACCGTTGGACGTCCAGTTCAGCACTGGATAATGGACAGCGCAGCACTGGGGAGGTTTGTTTACAAGCTCTAAAGGGGTTAAGATGATCAATAGCTTGCATGACCCACGCAGTCGAACGCAGCAGTAAGATCTACGTAGGCCAAGTAAAGACTTCCACCTTTTGCGTCCACGTATTTACCCTTTAACAGGGATAAGTTTAAGACCTGCTGGTGCCCAAACCATACTGGATATCAGATATAATCTTGTTCTCCTTGGACCAGGACTGTTATAATCTTGTTCTCCTTGGACCAGGACTGTATAATCTTGTTTTCCTTGGACCAGGACTGTAATATTGTGATATATTATTAACCTAGCCATACCGTTCGGTTTAGCTTTAACAGTTTGGACACAAAATGCTTTGGACATACATCTTTTTAATATTTAATAACTAAGGTTCACAATCTGCTATGATTCAGAATGCAGCTTGAGTAGAATGTTAATAGTAGTCCAGTAGTATTCAAATTGTTTGTATTCACTAAATGTTCTGCATTGTAAATGAAGACTATATGATTACCAAATAAGTATTTGCTTAGTATTCTGTTAGTGTTCAAGAAGTATCACTCACATACCACTAGTCTTCGTGCACTAGCCTTCCCAAAAAGAATACTACAGAATACTAAAATTGGCATAAAATAGTCTTGGAATGCTATAAAAAGACATGTTAACCACTAAATGTAGTATTTAACTTCGGTAAGGGCTGTGCCAGTGATGGCTGATGAAGTTTGCAAATGTTGAAGCGTAAAATGAAGCAATCAATTTTCCATTAGTGAGCATGCACGAGTAGTCATATTGTAAAGATTCATGCAAGCTGTAGCGTTTGTGGAACGAGGGGCTTTCAGTGAGGCATGCTGTTTTGTTGATTGGACTGGACCAGTCTGCTAACAATGGTGCAGGCTAAAAATCAATAGTTTTAATAAGCAAAAGAGAAAATAAAAAATCTTGGCGCTAAGAACTTTTAAGTCATTTCATTGGTTTTCCAGTACATCACTCTGGACAGAGTACATGATAAAACAAGCATTGGCAAAGCCAATAGGTTTCGACCATGTGAAACCTATTAGCTTTTTTTTTACTTATTGCACAGAAGTTGGGCTGCTGTGGAACTTGGCTTAAAGTAATAAAATGCTATGACAAGGTCAAAGATGGCCACATCATAAACTTTTAAAATAAATGTACGTCATTTTGCACACCAGAGGCCGGATTATAGAAGTGCCTGGGGGCGCAACAGACATTTTACAGAAGGGGCTGGAGACGCTTGTGTATTCCTTTCTGTAACACTGAAAGCGTTGTCGCATTTACAGCACCAGCACTTCCTCAAGAGGGCATTCCCTCATTTGTAGGGGGAGTGGCCCCATGCAAATAGGTGTATCCCTTTGCCTCTGCGCCATCTCCATTAAACAGATGAGGGCACAGAGGCACAGAAGCTCTCTGGAGGCACACTGACAGTGCGACCCCTGATTGCAGCCCTCTGGTGGTGGGAGAAGAGGTCCCATTGACCCCCCAGACCCCCCCTTGCAGGCAGGTGCAGTCACTCATTGCACCCATCTGCAAGGGGATCTCTAATCCTCTTTAAAAGTGCAGGCATGTGACCCGGCGCTTTGAAAACACAGAGCGGCTCCATTTTTCACATGAATGCTTTGCACCCAGGGCAGGATTCCCCCTAATAAGGCGCATTTTCCTTGATTTTGCTAGGCTCACTTTTTAAAAGGTGTGCCTGGTGCCTGAAAAGAAAATGCGCCGTATGTATAACATGGCCCCAATTCAATGCTGCCCATCATGTAAAACACATTGACAAACAATAGATTTTGCATAGGCAAAACCAATTTGCTTTGTTAATACTTGTTCTTAGAGAAGACAGAGTGAGCTTCAACAGCAAAATGCTATTTTGCCCATAGTGTTGAATATCCTTGTACAGCAACAACATTAATCTCATTTGCTTGAAGGAAGTGATGGGACATTGGGTTTGCATTACCTAGGCCCACTGAGATAATGTTTTGGCCCACCATAACTACCCTTAGAGAAATCCAGCTGCCAACTCATTAGAAGAAATCCAGCAAGTTTGGAATCAGAATATTTATTAAAGCCAACGATAAAAGAGAGAAGTAGTCAGAAGTGTTATCCAAGTTCCACTTCTGCAATTGAATGCCTAGCCTGACAGGTAATATCAGCTTCCTCCTTCGGTGTTCAAAAACCATTTACAAGCTTTCCACATGTTATTTTATGAACCCGAAATTCACAAATCACACATGAATATCGCAATCTGTACCTTTGGAAAGTACCACAAAGAGGCTCCACGGTTCATTGGTGAGCTATTACTGCATTTGTAGTTTTCTGCATGTAGTGCTGTACAGATAAACAGTAGAAAACTAGTAACGTAGACATCCATGGCAAAGTCCACAAACAAAGCAGAACACTGAAAACCAACTCTGCAAGGGGGTTTGGAGGGGAAGTGCAGAAATCTACTGGGCCAGTGACAGTCAGGTGTGTGTGGAAACTAAGGCCAAAAAACACAAGTAAACACAATTGAGCAGAGTAAAAATCTTTACCAGCGGTGCAGCCGCTGCAGTTGTGTAGCTTTGCCCAGCTTATGTAGAGTGAGGAAATACTGATTCCAACCACTAGAGTGCGTTAAACCAAAATGGCGCTTCTATGGTACAGTCAGTAAAAATGTGCAAGTGCTGTGCATGCAAAACTTTTAAAAAAAAGTTTGCAAAAGTGGATGAAAAGTAGTTCTTAGGACACACACGAAGAACAGGAAATGGTATGTTACAACCAAATAGAAACAGTGGAAAAGTAAGTAAGCACATGAACGACTGAAGAGTAAGGTTGAGATGTAAACCTTTTTTAAGAATTATTAGGTTTCACCTACACAGCGCTTGTGCTGTGCTTCTGAAATCTATTGTATTTAAAATAAATACCCATTTTAATACGAACTAAGTACAATTTTTGGGACACTTCCTGATTTTTACAGATTCCACCACAGAGGCACCATTTTGGTTTGATGAGCTCTAGAGGTTAGTAACAAGCTTTCCTCACTCTACCTAAGACGCGAAATTCCGCAAACACCCAGCGGATTGCGCTGCCCATAACAATTTTTACTCTGCTCAATTTAATTATGTTTACCTTGGCCTGTATTTTAGACTGCTGCCCCTCCCCTCCGACACCCCCTTTGCTGAATTAGTTTTCTGCTTCCTGTTTGTGGACTTTGGCTTGGCTGTCCATGTTTCTAGTTTTTCTACTGTTGATCTGCACAGCATCGCCTACAGGAAATTACAAACACAGTGATAACTCACCACTGCCCGTAGAGTTCTGTTGTGGTAATTTTCAGAAGCACAGCTAGACATATTCATTTGTGATTCATGAATTTTGGTTTATGAAATGACACACAGAATGATGGAAAGTATGTAAAGGTTTTTGAACACACAAAGAAGAAACTGATATTATCTACCAGGCTAGGCATTCAATTGTAGAAGAGGAACTTGGGTAAATAACACTAAGACGGCTGACTACTTCTCTCGGAATAGGGCTTTCCTCACTCTTCATAAGTTGGGCAATGCCGCAGACACGGAATGGCTTGCACTGCTGGAACAACTTTTACTCTGCTCATCCTAATTGTGTTTACATATTTAACTGTGTGACTTGTTTTAATTCGGGCCTGGTGCACTTTTTGGGTCACCTCCTGATTTTTGTTGATTCCACCACAGAGGCACCATTTTGGTTTGATGCACTCTAGTGGTTGGAAATTAGCTTTCCCCGCGATACATAAGCTGGGCAGTGCTGTGGATGCGCAGCTGCTTGCACAGCCAGTAACATTTTTACGCTGCTCATTTTAATTGTGCTTACATGTTTAACTGCATGACTTGTTTTAACATGGACATCACAAAATAAAATGATGGACGGAGCGTTCAACTTTTGCAAACACTCACCCCCAGTAGTCACAGATCTGTGTTTAATCCATTGTTATTTTGCTCACACATTACCCCGGTATGGACCCAGCTATATGCAAATCCTTCTTGACCCTGCTTCCCATGGGAACAGTCCAGGGTGGTCCTCCCTGGACCAGAAACAAGCAACCTGGCACCGGTTTCGAGGTATTACCCCTGATCATGGCTGGGGCCAAACTGGGGTGACGTAGCAAGCAAAATAATGATGAATTAAATGCAGATCTGTGACTAGGGGGTGAGTGTTTGAAAATGCTCTCTGTCCATCATTTTATTTTGTGATGTTGCTCTGTGCACCCGAAGTGGCTAAGGGACAGGGTATGCCCAAACATGGGCCCCTTGCTTGCTGCACAACTGGATTCAAGCTAGCCTTGCTTATGAGGGGTGATACCCCAAAACTAGTCCCAGGATGCTTGTTTCCGTTCTAGGGAGGACCTGGCTTGGCAGTCAGATGTAACTGTTCCCATGGGGAGCAGGGTCAAGACTGATTTGCATATGGTTAGGTCCAAACTGGGGTGATGTGGTGAGCAAAACAATGATGTATTAAACCCAGATCTCTGACTAGAGGTGAGTGTTTGAAAAATGCCAACAATCCGTCCATCATTTTATTTTGAAATGTTGTTTTAATACGTACCTGGTGTAATTTTTGGAACAGTTTTTACAGATTCTACCACAGTTGTACTATTTTGATTTGCCGCGCTCTAGTGGTTGGAAACAAGCTTTCCTCACTCTACATAAGCCGGGCAATGCCGCAGACGCGCAGTGACTTGCACTGCCGGTAACAATTCTTAATCTGCTCAATTTAATTGTGTTTACTATTTTGTTGCCTCAGTTTCCACAGCCCAGCTGTCACTGACCTGTGCTTTAGACTCCTGCCCCTCTCCTCCGACACCCTCTTGCAGAGTTAATTTTCTGCTTCCTGTTTATGGACTTTAGCACTGCTGTCCATGTTTCAAATTTGTCTACTGTTTATCTGTACAGCACGGCCTGCAGGAAACTACGAACGCAGTGATAACTCATCACTGCTCGCTAGAGTCCGGTTGTGCTAATTTTGGTGGGCCAAAGCATTATCTATGTGAGCCTAGGTAATGCAAACCCAATGTCCCATCACTTCCTTCAAGCAAACAGAGGTTAATGTAGTTGCTGGAGGAGGAATTTGACGCCACAGGCACAATAAAATGTTATTGTTGAAGTTCCCTTCTTCTTATAATAAAGATTTGCAAAGCCAATAGGTTTCGCCTACACAAAATCTATTGTCTTTGTCAATGGGCCTGTTTTAGATCTTGGTGGAAGGGAATAATACTCTGTCACAAATTTGATGGATATCCTGTCTGCCATATTACGATCCCATTATGTCCCATGGACATCGTAATAGGGCCAACGGGATATCCGTCATGTTTTTGACTGCTTATTCTATCCGCCGAGATCTAAATAAGGGTCCACATTTTTTGGATGTATGTCACTACAACGCGGGCTATTACCACGCTTGCCATTACAACGCTGTTTTTACAACGCAAGTCGTTACAACGACTTGCGCTGTAAGGGTTGGATAGTGGAATAGTTTAATTTTCTATTTCAACTTCTACCCACGTTAACAGTAGGGAAGGTGTTGGAATAGAAAATTAAACTATTCCTTTGCCAACAGCGCCCTCCAGCACAAGTCGTTGAAATGACTTGCGTTGTAAAAGCAGCGTAGTAATGGCAGCGCGTGGTAATGCCCGCGTTGTAAAGGCTGCAATGCTTAATTTGTGCCGGTGCTTTCCGGTGCTTAGCACCGGCACTTACTTCTCAGGGCCGGGTCTACAGCGTCTGCTGCACGTGACGTCACATATGATGTTGATTAATATTAACTTCACTCCCTCAGCACAGAGTGTTGTTCTTGTCTCCCAAGTCCCTGTAAAGAGTCTTGCAGCTATGGGAGCCTGAGTGAAGAAGATTCTGACAGCGTTACTGCATTGGCGGCCCTTAGTTAAGTGTTTCCGGTGGTTGGGACGCTGATTAGGCAATATGGGCTGCATTTGGTTGCGCAGGTGCAGTGTCTGTGCGGCAGCCAGGCAGCGTGAGCAGATTACAGATCGCCACGCCCCAACACGCCCACACGCCACGAGTCATGAGCAGCATAGAAGTGAGCCCGCCAATGTTTAGGGGAGGCAGCAGCACCACCAGGCCTATATCAGTGAATTAAGGCAATGCCCCGGCCCACCAGGTAACCATAAGTAAGTGCTGGTAGCCATGCCCATTGCCAAAGGAATGCTGCTTTTTTATTTGTTTAGCATGGTGATGTGACGGTGATTTGATGATGCTGCGCGGCTGCGCCACTGCTTCTGCCTGGCCTAGTAGCGGCCGCCGGCTGTACTCTCTCATATATCACGATGAAGGGCCCTGCCGGGGTTAAGTTAAAGGTTCTGCCCGGCGCCTGAAGTTTCCTCCAGACTCCCGCTCTCCTAAATAGTTTGCTGCTTCAAAGCTATGTATCAGTTAGTGAAAGCAGTGCCTCGGCCCACCACGAAACGTTAATAATCATAACCAAGTACTGTAGCCATCCACACTTGCGTTAATAAGTGTTCTTTTGTTTAAAGTGTTCAGTTTTAAATCTGTACTTTACTAAGGGACAGGGGTGCTTGGTAATTTGGCTTCGTGCAGAAGAATGTGAAATGACTTTATTTTAGAACTAAACAAAGAAATAAACAATCCCAACCCCTCAACCAACAAAGAGACAGACAACCTTTCAGACATGTTACGCATTTATCAGGCTTTATTGAAAACAAATTTACAAGAAAGTTGAATCCCAGTGTTAACTGAGGCAGTAGTGTCTTTGTGCAGACCCTTTGGGGAGGTTTCAGCGTCACCAACGTACAAGGAGTCTGCACCACCTGGGGCAGTGTCCAACGCAGCCTTACTACTACTGGTCTCCTCTGTTAAAGGTGGGCGCACTCTGACAACATAGGTTTCCTTTCTGTTGAACCACGAAACATTCCTACTGGGTGCTGCTCCAGGACCCCCTGGCGCAGACGTTCAGGACTAAACACTAGGAAGAGATTTTACACTGGGCTGCAACGGAGACTACAACCCAGAGCTTGTAGTGGGTATCTGGTATTACTGCAGCAGTACGATATCCTGCAGATGTAGATGCACTAAGGGAAACATACAGTCTTTCCGCCAGTGCGGCACTGACTCACAAGGGTATGCTCCCACATTAAACTTCAAGACTGGCCTAAATAAAATACACCAAGAAAAGTCAGCATGGAAACAAAATGGCGCAGAGCCTAGTTTTTGAACTGCATAAGATGGTGGATAGCTTGGGGGAGGCCAGGAGTCGGGACATAAAGACTACCTAACACCCTCTCGGGCCTACATGAACACGTCACTACAAGCTTTGCTTTGTACAGGCTTTTGGAGGGTTCACATAGGGTGCCAGCACTGGCCTATATGGCGACATCAACACCAGTGTTTGCTGCATGCTGCAGCCATCCTAATATGAGGCTTCTAGCATGACTTTGGAGGTCTGGTTGACGTTCTCACTCTCAAAGCCACTAGTAAGCAGCCACCTTCCTTTAAATGGGTTGCTTGTCACCTGCAGGTCCAAAGTGATAAGGGCAGTAGAATATCAGGGTCCTGGGGGCTGTAGCAGGTGAGTGTAGTTTGACATGAACCACTGCTCTGCCTCAGCCAAATAATTTGTTCTCTGCGTTTACCTATGCATGCCTGAGGCCTATAGACCAACGGATTGAGGTTCCTGCTTGCACTGCCTTGGAAGACTTTTAGCTCCAGTTTATTATGTCAATACAACTTACTAAAGGGCCACCCTTTCCCTTATAGGCTAGTGAGTTGGGCCATTAGCAGCAACATTAATTCGGATTGGGAGAGGTGGGGGGGCTTTAGCAGCAAGTATAGACATTAACATCAGGATACAATCTCTGGTCCAGGAAGCAGCTTGGTTAAATCGCAGCAGAGGCTGAATGAGTGAATAGGGAACAGCCAGGCCTTGAAAGTGCTCTTCTCTTGGCAGCAAGGCTCGCAGTGGAGAGTTTCATTTGCCAGGTAGTGAAGTCCTTCTGCTCTCGTTGCAGTGCACCCTTCGCCCAGTGACACTGATACCCGCTGCATAGCTGCCAAGGTTTCAAATTCCTATGAATGCCATTTTCATAATTTCAGTCAATTCAGTGTAATTATGAGTGACATTTCAACGACTATGAACCAGTAGTACTGACTGATTGACACTTTCTGGCAAGCAAAATCAAGCAATGAAGACAAGAGATTAGAAACATATAAATATCAGACATTGCACCCATTTGTGCATCAAGATTGTCTGAATCATATGTTTTGAGCTGAATCATCACCCTTTATTAAAGCATCCGCTACATTGTGTTCCTAAACAGGGCGTTCCATGTCCATGATTGCTCTACACCTTTGAGCGATGTTTGTAATATTTAGGACAAGGTTATGGTAAAAATGTACTCTATTTTGCTCCGGAGAAAAAATCTTTCTCTCGCGTGGCCTGCAACAAAACCAGAGTCCAAACTATCTATGCTACTTTAGGCCTCTGACTTTTTACTCCTGAAAGCCATTACATTGAAGTGTTTTTCAAATGTGTACATTTAATATGTTAAGTAAGTCTGCACAGGTGTTCAAGCCAGAAAATAGATGTAAAATAATCCCTCTTCAAAACACACCTGGTAGTAGCTACAACACAAAGCTGTTGCAGGAAGCTCAACAAAGAATCCCTACCAGCACAAGCATCTCTGGGATAGGCTTGGGCTAGCTTGCAGTTTCACTCCTACCATTAAACTCAGGCCTATATGCTGCCTGCAAAGTGCCCTTGAAGTCTTGACCCAAAGCAAGGGTCTGCTTTTCGGATCTGGGAAAGTCTGAATTTTCCCTATTTCGAGGGAGGCCAGCTCACCTTGTCAGCCCATTCCTGAGATTGCCTTAAGTTAAAGTGCCAAGCCCTGGAGGTACCAAACATACCGGATGCGACAGCAGGAGTAGTATCCCCTCTATACAACTTGTCTTAATCACAGGACTAGCTTTGCTTCAGAGTCCTACGTCTAGCTATCTTGAATTGTTACTGCTGCTTCGTAGAGCTATGCCTACAGTCATATCATTAACAACTAGTGATGTTTGGTAGCTACTCAACTCTCCAAAGCATCAGCCGATAAGCAGAAATTCTAACACAACACTGGAAAGAGCAGAAAGTTGAGACACTTGGGGTTGGTGAGTTTAGGATTGTGGAAAGATTTGGTTCATACAGTTCACCAACACCACCTCAACAAGCAGTGGTCTTCAAAATGCTCCACTTGCTGCAACATACCAAACCACACCCTCACCACTTCCGCCGGAATGGGCAAGGCTCATTTGCCATGTTTGCCTTTAGTGTGATGTTTGGATTTTTCATAATCTTGACTTCTTCAGTGATGTAACTTTGAGGGCAGGACCAACACTTTGAAAATGGTTCCAGCACCACTGGCTTGGGCGCCTTTGTTTGGCATTTTCATACTTTCTGGCATGGGTGCCTTTGTTTGACGTTTCCATGCTTTCTGGCTTGGGTGTCTTTGTTTATCTGTTTAGAGTGTTTTCTGAACATTTTGGTTTATTTTGTCACATAAGCTACGTAAAAGTTGTATCTTTGAACTCATAGTCTGTTAAAAATGCCATACTTTAGTATTGTCCTTTCCCTAAATCAGCACATAGAGCATTGGAATTGTCCCTTTTCAATGCATTAGTGATTTTAGCTAATGTATTCCAAAATTGTTCTTTAAATGTACGTTTGATTTGAATCTTTAAACATTTTCACAGGACAGGGGAACCTCTTATCAAAAGCTTACTTTGAGGAAGGCTCCCTTACTGAAATTCCGATCGGGTATTTCATACAACTGTTATCAGTGCCAGTTGATAGTGGGTGGAGTCAGTGGAGGAAGTGGGTGGGGCCGGAGAAAAGTAGGTGTGGCCTCTGACAAACATTTTAGCACCTGCACTTCATATTTTACAAATTAAGCACTGAAAGGCTGTTCCCCATATTGTTTACATGGTGGATAGCAGTTGACGTGGTGAGCAATATGGATTAAATGTTTTTTAAAAAGCATATGATGTGGCCAGCTTTGACCGTGTCATAGGGTTTTTATTTACTTTGAGCCATGTTCCACAGCAGCTCAACTGCTGTGCAATATGTAAAAGACATTGACAGAGCTAATAGATTTCGTATTGATAAAACCTATTGGCTTTGCCAATGCTTGTATTAAACACAACAGATTTCACAAACCCAGCGCAAGTGAAACCTAAAAGCACATGTATTCTTATTGTGTACTGTAGCCCGTTTTAAAAGTATTCTCAATGGAAGCATCACTTTGCTCTTCGTGTGTGCCTCACTTAAGACTTTTCAAAGAAATGTTGTGATAAACTCACAAATGTCATTAAAACACACACACGCGTATTTAACCTTTCAGCCAGGGCAATGCCATAACCGTGTTAAACTGGAAAACAAAACCTCACCTGGGTCTGCACATATTGACGTTGGTCCAAGCACAAGCAGGCAGTTGTCAAATTAAGATTTTGTGAGCCCTTCACTTGTGGTCCTAAAGCACCTCCTCAGCTGTTTATTAATGTGTGCACGTATAGGTGCTCCAGACTGAAAGTACATGCAAAGTGTGGCTTATAGAATTCTGCCACAGCGGCTTGTTGGCACTGAAAATACGCACTGCAAAATACCGCTCAAGCTGAGAAAGACTGAGCAGCGTTGGAGCGGAAAAGGGGCAGAAAGAAAAGTGGCGACAAATTCACAGATACCTTAATGAAAGATGGAAATAGATTATAGAATAGATAGAAAGACTGAGCCATTCTGGTTTCAGGCTCGCTTGCGAAAATTAAATATCTGTATTGGCCTTTTATTTTTCTCCATCTCTGGGCTCACTCAACTACAAGAAGAAACACAAGAAGAAACCCTTGCTCCACTATTTAGTGCATCTCACAGCGCCACACTCCGGAAACATGACACTGAAACCACCACAGTTTGTGTTCAAAACCCACAAACTGCACAAATTCCAGGGCACCCACCTTCAGGCTTTAACTCCACCTTTCACAACGTATCAGAGGTTAGAGCGGGTTCAATGAGGCTTGCTCATCCCACCCCACCCTGAAGAGTTGTGAGGGGTTGGAGTTAGAGTCTGAAGGTGGCAAGCTGAGCCCTGGAATCTGTGCAGTTTGTGAGTTTTGAACACAATGGCTTGGTTCCATTCATGAAGCCCATTTTGCACCCATGTAATCAGGGGATGGAACTTAGCCTAGAAGGCAATGATATTGCTGAGCTGATAACCTAACAGGTCTCAGGACTGTGAGATGATCGGCAAATGAGGGTGAGTGCTTTTATGCACTGCCCTGAGCATGTTTATTTTGTAACAGTGGATTTTAAAAGATAGCTTTTCATTTTGTTTGCCTGAAATGTTTTGGAGAAATGATTAAAGGGGGTGGAGCTACAAACCCATGAGAGTGAATCGCCCCTGTTCTGTGCTGATTTGACTTCAAATGGCCATTTGCACTTTTCAGCTATCCCTGTGACCAGGAATTTGTGGACAGGAACCCAGCATGCGGACCACTCCCAATCAATGAGACACACGTTTGTATAGGTTGGAAGTATTGGCTGCAGTTTCTTAAGCATTTGATGTAAAGCATGAGCCCCCCAGCGTGCTATATTGAGGGCCAAAAATGATGGGTGATATCATAAATACATTTTGACAATTGATGACATCTGGTCATTTTTACAAGCCAAAATCAAGCTTTCAATCATTTAATTTATCATATCGTTTCATAGCCTGTCAGTCATAAATCATCAAGCGATAAATCATTTTGACGGTTTAGGATAAAAGGGAGTCTTTGAGCTGTGTTATCAATTTGTGTGCGTTATGGGGGGTTCTTCCTTTACCCTTAGTAGGCTTAAATTGCTACTTTTGACCATTCGCTGTGTCCTGCCCTCTGACGGACCTGGGCTATGAGTGTTGTGTTTCATGTACCCTCCTCACTAACTGTCTTACCCTTCAGTGAGGCATCCCAGGGTAAGCAGCCTAGTCTGCCATCCCACCAGGTCGCGTGTGGCCTATCCATCATCCTTATACTCATCTCCTTTGACTGCCTCGCCTTCACTGGAACATTAGCTGTTTTCTTGCTACCTCGTTAGTTGTGGTTGGGTGGATATTCTCCCAACGCGCTGCCTGGCCGCCCTGCTGCATAGATGGGGGTTTGGCCACAGCACCCTCATTTTACACTCTGAAAACCCTCTCGGTGTTATTTAAAAAATCACCCAGCATTCCATTGGCTGTTTGGGGGTCACAACATCGGTTCCTGCTGCCTTTACACCCCCTAAAACCCCTGAACCTGGGGGTAGGAGTGCCACATCGGTCACATTTTGCCCCCTTTCAGAGCAGTGGTTCTTTATACAGGCCTTGGCGGGAATTCAGCTCTGGCCCCTTCATGCCCCTTACAGGTGCAGGCCTTCGCCTTTTCTGTGCTGATTTTACCCCACATGGCCCGTCACACTTTTCTCTTATCCCCATGACCAGGTATGTGTAGGCAGACAACAAAGGTTACCCAGGGTACAGAAAAGTTGTTTCATGATAAACAGTTACATTTACATACTAGATGCTCGATGCAGTCTTATGCTGATACCATTGAAAGTCGATGCATAGTGTAGAGTTCCATTGAGTGACTTGATATCTTCAGGGGAAGATATTTTCATGTACAGTTGTGTGTCATCTGCTTACATGTGATATTGGATGTTTGAGCCTTTGGGGATTACGGTACGTAGTTCAATGAAAAGGTCGAAGAGCGTGGGGGAGAGCGAGGACCCTTGGGGCACACCCAGTGTGTAGGGACTGGAGTTGGATCGGGTTTGATTGGATTTGACTCTCTGAGTTCTGTTGTTGAGAAAAGAGGAAAACCATTTTAGTACAGTGCCTGAGAGCCCCATCCTACATTTCAAAAGGCTAAGTAGGTTGTCATGTTTGACAGTGTCAAATGCTGATGAGATATTGAGTAGTATTAGTAGGCAAGATTCATTTTGGTCAAGCAAGGTGAGCGCGTCGTGCGCTATATGAGTGATGACAGTTTCAGTGCTGTGTCTAGGACGGAAGCCTAATTGGAATTGGTCAAGGAGTTGGAATCGCTCAATGTGTTTGTGCAGTTGTTTATGTACACATTTCTCAAGGAGTTTTGCCAGGGTAGGTATGTTTGTGATTGGATGATAGTTATTCAGGTACAAATCATTCTGTACATATTGAATGATTGCAATCAGATTACGGGAGTGATGTATTACAGTGCGCTCTCTGTCATTGCTGAATATTGTGTATTATGTATGAGAATAATACGTAATGTACTGTATGATTCTAATGCTGAAAAACCTATTCAAAGATGGAGACCAAAACAGAATTGTAAAGTCCTCTTTCTATGTTGATACATGGCGTTTATGTAATGCACCCTTTCACGAGTGCCCAGTGTGTGATCAAAAGAGCTATGTCTCTTGAAAAGCGTAACATTGGAAAATAAACCTGCTACAAACTCGCAACTGAGAGCGCGCTGTGACTTTTTATCGTTTTGGAATACAAATTGCCGGCTGTGGCTCTCCCGGCCCCTGCGTGCCACTAGACGAAGGGTGGGTTTCCCGGGAAGAGCTCAAATTTGGAAAACATATATATATATATCTATATATATGCACACAAATCCAAGTCATGTTTTTGCTGAGATGTATCCCGTTGCCAGTTGGCGCATGGTAGTGCTGGTAACCCAAAACCGCACATTTTTAATCTCCAATTCAAAAACAGTCAATAATCACGCGCTCTCAGGGGTCCAGATACCAATACCAGGAGTTTATTTCAACCGCTTTTTTTTCACCCTTTTTTCCAGATACCAATACCAAGAGTTTATTTCGACCGCGCTGTGACTTTTTATCGTTTTGAAATACAAATTGCCGGCTGTGGCTCTACCGGCCCCTGCGTGCCACTAGACGAAGGGTGGATTTCCCGGGAGGAGCTCAAACTTGGAAAACCTATATATATACACACAAATCCAAGTCATGTTTTTGCTGCGATCTATCCTGTTGCCAGTTGGCGCGTGGTAGTGTCGGTAACCCAAAACCGCACTTATTTAATCTACAATTCAAAAACAGTCAATAATCAAGCACTCTCAGGGGTCCAGATACCGAATCTAGGAGTTTATTTCAACCGCTTTTTTTCCCCACTTTTTTCCAGATACCAATACCAGGAGTTTATTTCAACCGCTACGCATTTCGACATACGAAGTCTATTGATCACACAAATTGGTAGCTTCAAACAGACGTGCATATGTATACAAAACGTAATAGACATAGAAGTTCAGAGTTATGTGGCTTGCTTAATGCAGTTAACATAGCAGCCATTTTGTAACATGAGTTTTGTGCATAAATTATGAACATGTCCTCCTCAAACCCTTCTAAAAAACATAATTAAGGATATTTGTTACATTATTGAAAAGTGCAGCTTTCTGCCCCCTGCTATTTGGTAATTCACATCAATGTAGCAGTAATACAGTACAACGTGCAATATTTACATAGTGTTTCAGAGATGCGCGCTACTATTGCAGTACAGTGCCAAGAGCGTACATTGTACTCGCGAGTATTTACGACTTGTGTTTTACCATGGTATAGACGTGATTTGGTTCGGGGGGGCGTAATTTAGCAGTTTATATCCTCTGTTACATCACCGGGGATTGCGGGCATGCTCTACACGAGGTAACAAAGTGTTGGTGTTGTATATTTCAGGCGGACTAGTGCCTTTGGGTTAAGAGACCAGTAGTGTGGCATGGCATGCCATGCTTTGCCATTAGAATATGTGACCGCATTGTGCCAGTATGTTTAAAGAACCCAGTGGCAGTTGGTCAGCTGATTCCTTACTTGTCCTATGTCATGTATTAAAAAAGTGAAAATAACAAGAACTAAAATTATAAGAACCTATAGTGGCAAAGTGTAAAAAAACCAAAAAGTCTTTTATCTTGTGATTAGTGCAGAACACGATCCTGTGGAAGAAAAGGGTAGGGAGCCCGTGATGTGATGGTGATGGTACCCTTCCTTTCCTCCTGTGGAAAGAGTAAGATATGAGAATAGATTAAAAACAATCTACATTATACATCTCAAACTGATAAATGTAAAACTATTTAGATTCATGGATGAGTGGTATCGTGCAGTAATACAATCATGGAAAAGTCATCAAGAATTAAGCTCCTCAGTCTTCGTGTAAATGGGTTGCTAACTCCTCATCGAGGTTTTGGCCCCCAGGGAATATAGTTTCTAGTTCTAATATCCATTTGGACTCCTTCTTCCTCAGTGCTAGTTCCCTGTTACCTCCTCTGTTCCCCAGTTTGATTTGTTCAATAGCGAAGAATCGTAGGAGAGAGTTTTTAGACTGATGTTTTTCTTGAAAGTGTTGCGCAATTGGGTAATGTGGGTCCATATTAGTGATGGCCCTTAGATGTTCTTGGATACGTTTTTTGACCATAAAGGTCAAACTTCCTACGTATCTGAGTCCACAGGGACATTCTAAAACATAGATGACGTAACTAGTACTACACGTAAGGAATTGTGTTATTATTCTGTTCTTTCTGGATCCTGGTATTTCAATTTTTTTTACCATCTGACTAGATTTGCAAGCTTTACAAAGCCAGCAAGGGTAGAACCCTTTAAGGTTATGTATGTTGGCTTGCTGGGCTTCAGTGATGTCGCCTCTCACTAGTATGTCTTTGAGACTTCTGCCTCTCCTGTAGGTTACCATTGGTCTGTCAGTGAGATTGGGACCTATGACAGTGTCTGTTTTTAGAATATTCCAATTGTCCGACAGGAATTTGTGGACTTTTTTTGATTGGTGATTAAATGTAGTAATCACTCTAGTTGGTTGTGTATTTGTACTTTCTTTCTCTGCATATGTCAAAGACTTTGCTCTGTCTGTTTTTTTTTATTTACTCATCGCTTTCTTGAGAACCCACTCCGGATACCCATGCTCCCTGAATCTCCCCAGCATGGTGTCTTGTTCCTTAGTGTACGCCTTTTCTGTGCTACAGTTCCTGCGTACCCTCAGTAGCTCTCCATACGGGATGCTCCATTTAAGTGCATCAGGATGAGCACTACCGTCATGGAGGAGACTGTTCCCTGCGGTCTCTTTGCGATGTAGGCTAGTGATTAGTGCACTACCTTTTACGGTGACCTGTGTGTCGAGAAATTCTACGTTCTCCTTGGTGATGTTATGTGTCAGTGCAATGTTGTATGGGTTATTGTTAAGTCTTAGAACGAAGTCAGCGACTTCCGTTTCGTTCCCTCTCCATATAATAAAGAGGTCGTCGATGTACCTCAACCATACTACAATTTTTTTCAAAATCTGACTGGAAATTTGCATTATCAGGAAGTTCCTCCTCCCATTTACCTAGGAAGAGGTTTGCAAAGCTTGGTGCAAAGCACGTAGCCATTGCTGTGCCCCGTGTCTGTCTGTAGAGGTCCCCATTAAACATGAAAATGTTGTTAGTGAGACATATCCTCATCATGTCAGCAAGCATGTTCGTGCGTTCTAGATAACATATGTCTCTCTTACCCAGGAAATGCATGCATGCATCAATTCCCTGGACGTGATCAATGATGGTGTATAGTGAATTCACGTCCAGAGCAATTAGAATACATTATTCCTCCCATCTGATACCCTCTATTTTATTCAGGAAATCCTTGGTATCCTTAATGTGGGATGGCAACTCAACAACATATTCCTTTAAAAACTGGTCTACATACTTTTATATGTTATCATTCACATTGCCTACTGATGATACGATTGGCCTTCCTGGTGGTACTTCTGGGTTTTTATGAATTTTTGGTAAACGATATAGTATAGGTAGTTTTGGATAGTCTTTGTTCAAAAAACAATATTGATGTCACGCAATCAACCCTGTTTGCTGACACTCTGACAGTTTTCCCCAGGTGGTAATAATACTCTATTTGTAAATGGCGGTATTGCATTTACAGTAAAAGTCAACATCATTCAATTGTCTCTTAGCTTCATCAATGTACATTTGTTTACCACATAGCACAATGTTACCACCCTTATCGGATGATCTTATTACTATGTTGTTGTCCTGGGCCCAAGATAGAATAATTTCCCTTTGCTGGAATGATAAATTGAAATTCATCTTATTCCTTGTAGCTATTTTATGTTTTTGTCTGGTCAGTTCCTTAGTTTCCACATCATGGATCGTGTCGATAGAGTCATGTGGAAGTAAGGGGAAAAAGATCGATTTAGGTTTAAAATTGGTGCATGATGTTTTATCAGTGGTAATGTCTCCCTGATCTTCCCAATTAGTACCTGTAGTATTACCTAGTTCATACATAGTTTGTAATGTATCTGCATCTCCCACTGTCAAATCTGGTTGACCCATGTCCTCAGGTGTGAGAAAATCACTTTCAGGAGGTCTGTTGCTTTTCAACATATGCCATTTTTTAAGTTTCAGTTTTCGTATGAATTTAAAAATGTCAATACGTGTCTTGGCATAATTGAACAGTTCAGTAGGGCAAAATGTTAAACCTTAGCACAGAGTAGTTTTCTCCAGATGGGACAGAGACCGTGATGAGAGATTAACAATGGTTTTATTTACTCCTGGTATTGGTATCTGGACCCCTGAGATTATTGACTGTTTTTGTATTGGAGATATATATATATATAAATATATATATATATATATCACCCGTAGATGGCTCGCTATCACACAGACCATGGACGCTTCTCAATCCGGTGCGCGTTCGGCGGTAGAGCCTTACCGCGTAATATTTCCCAAAAGAATCCCCAGTTGGAGATGAAATTAAAAAGCATTCACGGGTTGTTTGAATCCCCCAGTCTTCAAATTTAATTCATTTGGCAGGTAGGTATATGGAGACAACCAACGCGTTTCGCCATGCCAGATAGCTTGATCACGGTTACATGGTTGCATTCGAATTAGCCAATAAAAACAGTGCATATTACATCATGTGATTACTAACCCCTTTGATTCCATTTTTTATGCACTTTGGGAAATGTAGTTAATCTCGTGTGGTATATGTTCTCTTTAGGAGATTTTGGAATTTGGAATGGTTTCCAATCCAACTTTATTCCTGTTATTATTTGTTATGTTTAACTCGTGGCACATATCGTTTCAATTGTTCGTATTTTTGCTATCTCCCGAAGTTAATGAGGACCTCTTTCTCATTAACTTCTGTTTTAAATTTTTGGGAATGTAGTAATGATCTTATAATTGTCGGTCAGGCAGTTTTAAGGACATTGCGCACTGTTTGTTACAATGATTAGACAGCAAGGTGTTGGATAAGTCCTTCCTAGTATCACTGAGCTTTGTAGTTGATACACAATCTTTTTGCTGTTTTGTAAGGTTTTGCCCTCTAGTGGGCTAAGCTGTTTTGTGTTTAATTTTGCCTGTAATTCCCATTATTTATTATTTAGACAATACTTTTTTCTAACGATATTTTTATACTGATTTCATTTCTTTGTCGATTTGTTTGCCACTGTATCCTTATTGTTTATGTATGTTTGTGATTTATGTGTGTTTCCCCCTCTTATTCATAATCCAAAATAAACATAATTTACAATCATAAGTGTACATATAATTCTTCACTTTGGTTCAGACCAAAAGGTAGGTAGGTAAAGGTAAGTATGCTTGTCAAGCGCACTGTTACTCCATCTCGGAGTGTCCTGGCGCTGTATACCGCTGGGGAACCCGTCCTGGCTTTTCCCTGTGAGATGATCCCTTCTGGGCACCTCCAAGGTGAAACCAGGCATCCCCGGCGCTGATGGGGCCGTTGTGGAGATTAAGCAAGCTATTGCCCAGAGTTGCAGAGTGGGACCCATGGTTAGCGTATGCACCTTGGCAAGAATTATCGAGTCAACGGACATTGACCCAAGACCCTGCCGCGTCGGGAATTGAACCCTGGTCCCAGGCCAATCTCTGCTTCAGGGTCTGCCGCTTCTAACCAGTGAGCCACACTTCTCTGAAAGGAGTTAAAGTCCTGAAATTTAGGATTTGTCTGGACTCCCTCTGTCGCAGTTTCTTTTCGGGGTTCCCCCCTCTCTCACTCGGTGGAACCGTTTCAAGAGCCAAGAATGATAGCAATTTCCAGTGACCTCCATGGTTCATCTCCATATGCTTTGCGACTGCATTGCTGAGATCTTTGTTGACTGTGCACACACGTGTTCTAAGATCCTCTTCTTGAGTTCACAAATCGTGCTCCCTATATATTTAAGCGAGGACAGACATTCAATCATGTAAACCACAAATTGGCTCTTCCAAGTGATTAGCTCTCTGATTTGCCACATCTTTTTATTTGGTAGTTCCACTTGGTTGATGTTCTTGGCAATCTGACATACTTTGCAGTTAATAATAATAATAATCTTTATTCGGTTTTTTAGCATTGCAAAACCATAAAAGATAACATAGCATGATGTAAAAATATGCACAGTAAGATTTGTTTAAAAAATACAGTTGAATGTACGGGTAAAAAAGTGAGAATGCAAATAGTTGGGTGATATACGAATTAGTCCTCTGTTTTACAGGTTATTTCTATGCCTCATAATACACTTTAGGAAATTCAGTACGTGGTAGACAGTACATTCGGAGTCCAAAGTTTGAAGAGCCAGCATAGCTGGACGACATTGTCTATGGCCCCATTTTTTTAGTAAAGGGATTAGCCAAAGTTTTCGGTGGGAGTAGAAAAACTTGCAGAACAGTATTGTGTGGATGGTGGATTGTTGGGAGTGGTCATCGCATGGGCACGGATCCATCTTAGTATTCCAGTTGTTTTTTTCGGGAAATGTCACTAGCCTGAAGAAAAGATTCATTCTGAACCTTGTTAGGAGCATCTTTTCATATGATGTAATCTCCAGGGTCAAGTATGACTGAATTTTCAGGGACTGCTGCGTCATAATTGCGTGGGTAACAGATTTTTTTGTAATCATCGAGGTCAGTCTCAAGGATTCCAGATGTCTCAGTGCAACTAGTTTCAGCTCTTTTTTGGAAATTTCTTTCAAATTTTCTGGCGTGTGGTAATATTTTTGTAGGCCCAGATCGGAAAATAAATGTCTTACATAGGACAGCCAGGCTATTTTGTAAGCATGGTCCAAAGCCATAGTGTCCTGTAGAATACTTTTAGTCAGGCTATTTTTTTCCGACAACCAGGCTCTCCTCCAGAGTAAAAGAGGTTGAATTTTGAGTAAGTCTTCGATGTATGGGATTCCCAGTTCCATGTGTGAGGCATAGGTGGAGGTGCCTCTTGGAGTTGATAAAAGGAATCTGATGAAGATATTCTCCTCTTTTTGTATGGAGCCGGTGTGTGTATGTCCCCAAATCCCTGCACCATATAGTGCGATGGCTTGGCATTTCGCAGCATAAATCTGCAGCAGTTCTGATTGGGGTTTTTGTCCGAGCTTGTTAGAGAATTTCATCAACGCCATGATCGCTCGTTTGAAGAGATGTCTCCTGGCCTCGACCGCCGCTTTCCAATTTAGGGCGTCATCGATCATAATGCCTAAGTAGGGATATTGTGAGGTCTTTTCAATCTTTTGATCTTTCAGAAAAATTGGCTTAATTGCTTTTCTTGATCCACCGACTACCATGGCAAACGTTTTTTTGACGTTGATGTGCAAGTCCAGAGCACCCATGAAGTCTGCATATTTAGATAGAGATTTCTGTAGTTCGATGGGGGTGCGTGCCAAAATTACTGCGTCGTCCGCATAGAGCAGAGCGGGGATCGGGCGGTCTTTTGCTCTAGGGAGGTCCCTTCCCCCTCTCAACATGGTCTCTTCTAGGCCGTTGGTGTACAAAGAGAAGAGGAAGGGGGCCAAGACACAGCCTTGCCTCACTCCCCGCTCTACCCTAAATGGCGCTGTCAGTTCTCCTTTTAACCCGTACCTCACTCTCGCCGTGGCTTCACTGTATAGTTCCCTCAGATAGTCTAAAAGAGGAGGGTCTACCCCCATTGTACTCAGCAGTGACCAAAGCTTTGCGTGCGACACACAGTCAAACGCGGAGGACAAATCCACGTATACCATATAGATGGAACCGGGTTTGGCATGAGTATATTTTGATGTTAGCAAGCTTAGATTTAGGGCCTGTTCAACGGTTCCGAAGCCCTCCCTAAACCCAAACTGTAAGTCCGAGAGGATGTTTTTATCTTCTGCCCATTGCTGTAACTTATCAAGAAGGACTCTGCCGACTACCTTGCCCAAGGAGTCGAGGAGTGATATTGGTCGGTAACACTTGGTGTCTTGTCGGTCCCCCTTCTTGAATATAGGGACCATGATGGAGGATGACCATGACTCTACCAGGCCGAGTTTCGTTGTTGCTATACAGACTCTCGTTAGTATTGGTACCCAGAGGTCAGGAAGATGTTTAAATAAGTCGACTGGGACCCCGTCAGGGCCAGGAGCTTTCCCACTCTTGCTTAGCGATAGCGCCATTTCGACATCCTGTAGATCAACATCCATTGATATTGGATATACTACTGGGTAGATGTTGGGATGATGTTCTTCACTAGTGGGTGTCAATTTAAAGATTTTTGAGAAGTGGTTCACCCACGAGTCCTCGTCGATGGCCACATCTATTTTTGGGCCGTTGGAGTCCGTTAACAAAGGGGATTTAACTATTTTCCAGAATGCCTGGCTATCTTTCAAAAGCGCACTCTTGTGCAGAGCGTTCCACAGAGATTGTTTCAGTTCTTTTTTTCTTGCTTTTCTAGCAGTATTATACTCCCGTCGAAGAGCTTGGATGTTTGTTTTGTCTCTATTCGTATTGCCAAGAGCTTTCCTCAGATTAGTCAGTGCCTTGGTACAGTCTTGATTGAACCAACCTATGGGGCTTGTTTTATTTTGCTTGGGTGTTTTGATTAGTAATTTTTTGATTTGCTCTGTTATTATATTAAAGTTTTCCAGAATTTGATTCGGCTCCGCATGAGGATCAAGACAGATCAAAATGTTATTATAGGCAGATTCTACTAGCCGTTTGGTAAGAATATTGGGATCCACTTTTTCCCATTTTATGGTGTAACCATTATTTTTGCCCAATTCTAGCCTATTCTGTGTTAACGAATTTGCTATAGTTGCCATTAGTGTTTTTGGTTGGTTTGCTTGAAAGATTAGGCTTAGAGCAGAATGATCGCTGAGAATGTTTTCTAAAATATTAAAATTTTTGATTTGGTCTTTGATGCCTTCTGAGACTATAACGTAGTCAGCGGTGGTCTCGTGGCCCCTTCCTCTGTAGGTGGGAGCTAGTTTGTTGTTTGACAGTTGGATAGGGTTTATAATTTGCAGATCCAGATCAGATCAGATACTTTGCAGTTGGTACATTTTCTGAATCCCTTTGTTTTTAACCATTGAGTTCCTGTGGATTTGTTGACACTATGATGGTGACTATGGACCAATTTTTCCTTCAGATTTGGTGCTCTGCAGTAGGTTATATTGGGATGGTTTCCCATCAATTTCCCAATTGTTGGATCCATTTGTCACAGTTTCCAGTTTTTCCTCAAAATCTGATTAATTTCTTTAGTTTCACAACAATAATCCATTATTAATCTCACGGGTTCAGTTGTCACTTGATCACTTGATTGTGGTTTTATTTGAGCTTTGAGGATATCTGATCTCCATTTCTGATTTGCTTTCATCCATCCTCTTTTGATGCTATGATCTTTGTAGCCTCTTTGTCTGAATCGTGTTGCCGTTTTTTTACTGTTATCTTGCCACTCAGTTTCCTCTGAGCATTTCCTGCGTATTCTCCATATGGGATATTTTCAATGACTGTTGATTTGTGAAAACTGGTGGCATGGAGTGTCGCATTCGTAGATGTCACCTTTCGATGCAGGGTAGTTTGGACTTTATTATTGCGTATGTAGATCTCTTTATCGAGGAATGCCACGCGTTTGTTGCTGATATCATACGTGAATTTGATCTTGGCTTCTGTTGAATTCAGAATTGCAAAATATTCTTGAAACTCTACAGCTGTGCGATCCCATACAATCAGAAAGAAGGTCGTCGATAAAACGTACCAATTTGGTGATCTTGTTCACATACTTGTCATTGTTGGGGTGCTATGCTATTTGTTGCTCCCACCACCCCATAACAGGACATGTGTATGCTGGGCTAAAGGAAAACCCCATCGCACACCCCTTTGTTTGTTGGTAGATTTCATTACCAAAAAGGAACACATTCTGTGTCAGGCATATTTCGATCATATCTGTAAGCATCTGATTATGTTTAGCATATTGGATGTTCCTTTCCCTCAGGAAAAAGCTACAAGCTAATAAACCAATGGTATTTTCAATGTTGGTGTATAAGGATATTACATCCATGGTTATTAGCATGTATGTTGATTGCCACGTTAGTTCTTGGAGATGCCTCAGCAGGTCGGTGGTATTTTTCAAGTATGAGTTGAGATTCATCACAAATGGCATGAGGAAAAAGTCGATGTAACTTTCCATAGGTTCTATATATATATATATATATATATATATATATATATATATATATATATATATATAATATATATATATTGCACCAATCTTTCGTTTTTCATACAAAGGAACCGAGCCCAAACTTCATTATGCGTGGATAAGTTATTTATTTTCAATCATCGGCAAATCCTTGCCCGACGCGTTTCGGAGCCCAGCTCCTTTATCACGGATCAATTTAATTTGTTTTCAATAAAGTATTTAAACAAAAAAGATTGAAAAAGTCACGAAACGTAAACATGAAAATAGGACTACTGCACCACATCAATGGTTTAGTGAAGTGGCAGCCATTTTAAAGTGTTACATCAGTTCATGGTAATATTGCTTTTCTTTTTAAGAGCTCATGAATTCAGAAGTTTGAAAACCTAATCAATATACTTCCATAAGAAATGTTTTTCATTGTCAATCTCAATGACATTCTTACATATTTTTACAATAAAACTTGTTATTGTTTACATTGTAGTTTGAATTTACACACAATTATGCCCCAGTGGGTAAACCAAATTAATATAAGGTTCCAAAACAAATTTCTGAATATTCTATTTTTCTCACATTGCAATATATACAATATTTACAAAATGTACAATTCTGCCCATGTGGGCTTGTTTTATTTACTGTATTTGTATACAACTGGCTTCTCACTAATCTTCCCATTTTTAAGATGATGGTGTCTCTGTCTCCTATAATAAAAATATACAGGTGATCAATATTCATCTATTAAAATATATACAAACAAATTACAGGCTACTTAATTTCTTACAACTGTGTTTTTAATCATCCTAAATGAACTGATAGTTCTTCATCCTTATTTAACCCAAGGGGATACTTTGTCTCATATTTTATGATCATTTTGGATTCACGGTGCCTTATTTCTTTTAAGCGATTCTCTCCCCTTTCCCCCTTTGGGATCCTATCCAATGCACAATACTTCAAAAGTTCTAAATTTTTATCGTGCATCTCCTTAAAATGCCTCGCTATTGGGTACTGTTTGTCCTCATTTATGATACCTCTTCTATGCTCAAGAACACGCTTTTTCACCTGATGTATGGTGCTTCCAATGTAAACTCGGGGGCAAGGACAAATCAGGACATAAACACAAAAGTCTGATTTGCATGTTAGATGTTTGTCAATTACAAACAGTTTCTGATATGCACATAAATCAATTTGCTTCATGTTTGTGCTGTTTTTACAAGCTTTGCTAGCCCTACAAGTAAAAAATCCCTTTACCATTTGCTTCTCACTTGCGTCCCTCAAATCACTACTGCATAGCATGTCTCCTAAAGCAGTACATTTTCTATAAGTGATTTTAGGATTATCACCTACATATTCTTTTAGGGTGCTGTCGGTTCTCAGGACATTCCAGAATTTCTTTAAACAACGTGGTACTTCCCAAGCCTGGTTACCATACGTTGTAATAAAACGTGCTGGAATATTAGATTTGGTGTCCTCATTTTTATCCACTAACAGATCCTTCCTAACTATTAGTTGGATTTTATCACATGCCTGTTGTACGATCTTTTCAGAATACCCTCTCTTTCTAAAACGCATAGACATAGTTTTCATTTCCTCAAAAAAAACTATTTCAGTGCTACAATTTCTTTTTGCACGTAACAGCTCCCCATAAGGGATGCTGTTCACCAGATTCCTTGGGTGACAACTATCAGAGTGAAGTAGGCTGTTACCTGATGTCTTCTTTCTGAACAACCTACTTTCCAATTTCTCATTTTTCACTGATCGTTCTACATCAAGGAATTCAATTCTTCTTTTATCGATAGTACTCATGAACTTAAGATTCAACTCGTTGTTGTTCAGAGTTTAAATGAATTCCAAGGTTTCTAATTCAGAGCCTCGCCGAATACAGAAAACATCATTGATGTATCTGGCCCAGAGGACGATATTTTGGGAAAAGGCCTTTATCTTACTCGCCACCTGCTCCTCCCACCAGCCCAGGTTTAAACCCGCGTAACTGGGGGCGAAGCAGGTTCCCATTGCCGTCCCCTGGGTTTGGCGGTAGATCACATGATTAAAGAGGAAAAAATTGTTGCTCAAACATGCCTGCATCATGTTCAGCAACATGGCCGTATGTTTAAAATAGGACAACTTTCTCATTTGTAGAAAGTGTCGACTGGCCTCTATGACTAATGAATGGGTATGCATGTGTACAGGCTGTTGACGTCCAATGTTATCAACAGCATTTCATCTTCCTACACAATATTTTCACTTAATCTAAAAAAATTTCCTCTATCAGGCATATATGAGGGTAGGGATTGGACATAAGGTCTCAAGAAATAGTCGATATATTTAGAGGTCATTTCATACAAGGTCTCCATGGATGAAACTATGGGTCGCCCCGGTGGTTTTTCACTGTTTTTATGAAGCTTTGGCAACAGGTATAAGACTGGTAATTTGGGGTGCTCGCAATATAAAAATTTTAACTCATCTTCAGTGATCAATAACTCACTTTTCCATTTTCTTAAACAATTTTTAAATTGCTCATTACTCTTTTCTTAACACACCATTGTTGTTACGCCATAGTTTTCTTCATCCCCTAACTGTTTCAACCCTTCTTCAAGATACATTGTTAAGGGCCACACCACGATGTTTCCACCCTTATCAGATTTCTTTATCACTATAGAGGTGTTATTCTTCAGCTCATGAATTGCCTCATTTTGTTCAGCAGTGAGATTATGGTTAATTCTTTTCTTACTTTGACTCAATTTTCTGAATTCTTCTTTTACACCTTTCTCAAAGATGTCAATCACATCACAATGAATTTGGGGTAAAAATACAGACTGGGGTTTAAACCCACTGCCACTACAATGATCTATAGTTAACTGTTCCTTAGCCGCTACCACAGTGGGATTGTAGCTTCCAGCTTCCTCATCCCTTAATTCACGTAACACTTGTAAAGTGCTTAAATCAGCAATTGTCAAATCAGTATGGTCCCCAACAACTGGAACCTGTGCAGATTTTTTTATATTCATACAATTTTTTAAGCTTTAATTTTCTTGTGAAATGAAACAGATCAATTCTACCATTAGTATAATCAAATTTCTTAGTTGGACAAAAGGTTAAACCAAGGGACAAAACATTAATCTGAATATCAGTAAGTAAAATATCAGATAAATTTACCACTGTTAGTTCTTCCATCATTTGGTTGCAGATTTTCCTCGTGTTGTCATTCACACATACGAGTCCAAATTCCCTTGTTTTTTGGCGCCTCGACTTTTTCCTCTTCTGGCGCCTTGACCACGTCCTTTGTTCCCTTGGGGTCCCGGACTTCCTTGATTTGGACCTTGTCTCGCTATTGCCATAAGGTCGAACTCTTTTAAAATTTTGGATTTTACTCCAGATTGTTGAATCACTCCAACCTCCTCTACCTCCGGGGAATTATAACCTGTTTGATTATTAGGTAATTCTGGCACAGAACTTCTCACTTCTATTTCTTCCATAGTTGCTACATTTTTTGGTACTGCTGCATTGCTTCCCTCCTTCTTGTTTTGATGCTCTCAGATAATCAAATCGTTTACCAAAAGTAAATATTTGTCCCAAGTCAAAATCTTGTTGATCTCTATAAAATGTACGTTGTTTTTTTACCTTAATCTCTTCCTCTGTTTTTTGCAATCGTAGATTGACCTTCTTAATTTCAACTTCAAATTCACTCTCTGTGTATTGTTCTTTTAGTAGTGAGGACAATCTTTCCATCTCATGTGCCAAACGTTCTTTTTCTTTCATGGTATATTTGATTAGCAATGTGAGCATCACGGTGGAGCACTCATGGTTATTTAGTGCCCATTCTTCTATTAGCTCTGGGTCAGGATCTGCGAAGGTTGGCGTCACAAATATCCTTAGTCCTCTCTGGACCATCTTGGCGTCTACATATTTCTGGAGGGCTGTAGCCTCCCACCATTTTACTTGTTCTAACTTCGCCCCTCTCCATAGTTTATCCCATAATGCCTTTTTGCTTTGTGAGGCACTTTCAGTTGTTTCACTATGCCCCGCTGCACCGCCTGCACTGTTGCCTCTTGGGACAAACAGCATCTCTGCTGCCTGCCTTCTTGTAGCCTCACGGTCTGCTGACAACATTTTCACAATTAGGTAATCCCGTATTATCAAGATTCCTAGCGCTTATCTTCTTCAGCGCCTCCACGCTTTTCCTTGGCAAAGAGCAGCCGCTCCGACGGTTCCGCCTGCAAATCGATTCATGCTCGCTCTATGATTCAGTTTCTCACCGTTAAAGCCGTCAGATACTTTCACCCATGTTTGAGATTCGCCGAGGTGGACCCTCTGATCCTCCTCGCAGTCCCGTCGCTAGATACTTCTTGACTTCGGTGATGTTTATTTAAAAGAGACGCCGTTCACGATCTCCGGGCAGAGTAGTTTTCCAAAGGATCAAACAAACAGCCAAGTCGTGATTACTCTGCCTCAGCTGGCGGTGGGCTCCGGTGAGGTAGCGAACCTCCCAAACTGCACCAATCTTTAGTTTTTCATACAAAAGAACCGAGCCCAAACTTCATTATGCGTTGATGGGTTATTTATTTTCAATAATCGGCAAATCTCTGCCCGACGCGTTTTGGAGCCCAGCTCCTTTATCACGGGTCAATTTAATTTGTTTTCAATAAAGTATTTAAACAAAAATTAGTGAAAAAACGTCACAAAACGTAAACATGAAAATAGGACTACTGCACCACATCAATGGTTTAGTGAAAGTGGTAGCCATTTTAAAGTGTTACATCAGTTCATGGTAATATTGCTTTTCTTTTTAAGAGCTCATGAATTCAGAAGTTTGAAAGCCTAATCAATATACTTCCATAAGAATTGTTTTTCATTGCCAATCTCAATGACATTCTTACATATTTCAACAATAAAACTTGTTATTGTTTACATTGTAGTTTGAGTTTATATATATACTGGGGCGAGGACTTTACGGGATGACGGCCCAAAGAATAAGGGTTTCCTAGCAACAACTGACGCTGGTTACGTCACCACCAATACAGCGCTATATTATTGAATGCGGGTAGAGTGGAACCAATTACAAGGAGGTTCTCTACGATGAAAATGAATTCATTGAGTGTCAGGGTCTGATTTATCTCTGATATGCTGTACAACTTATGGAGGAGATCCAATACTTTATTATCGATCCCGCCATTAACGCGCATATTGTGATTGCTGCATTTGGGAATATATGTTGAATTGTGCACAAAGTCTACTATGGGTGATATTGAACCCTTGTGAACAATGATATCTGTGATGCATTTATTATTGCGGTACAGTATGATGTGATAAGAAAAAGACACTGTATCCAATATATGTTATGTTCAAATGGACATTCCAAGATGTCTGCCACTTTACCAAGTTTTAACACGTGCACTATCGATATTCATGGTGTTGGGTATTTAAAAATGGCCGTACACACTGTACGATGAGCGTGACCAAGCCGTAATGGCGAAACGCGTCGTGGAGATTTTTTCACTTGCAGAATAAATTCTTGAATTAGAGCTTTTGGGTGTCCTGCTTTCTTCATTAATTTGAAGTTGTTGTGGAGCGAATTTAGAAGCCGACCAGTGGCTGCAGCAGGACCGCCCGTGACAGCCGAACTCCTATACCGGTACTAGTGGAACGTCTATTACGAAAAAGGAGTTGGCTGACCCCCTGGTTTCTTGGACGCAGTGAGAGTGGTTATACGAATTGTATGCCCTGGGATATTTTCCGAGAACGACACCTTGGATTTTACGAGGCGATAACATTGGCGTACCTACAGACACTGACCCGTGACAACTGGTGAGAGGTTTGGAACGCTGGGGAAAAAGGAGTTTTCGAGCGCTGCACTATCCCGGTGGAGCTGCTTGTGATCCCGGATTACCCAGATTGTACCAGACGCATCGTCCGCGGTCTACGGGCGAATCCAGGGGCAGGGAGCGCATTATCGGCCAACACAAAACTATAAGCCGTAAGTGCGCACTTAAGCTCTCTAAAGATATTATTTATATCAACATGGCAGGTGATCTTGATGCTCGTCGCAAGAAGACTGCAGACAAACTATTCTTCACTGATTACAATACCAACACAGAGGAAACAACGACAACCTCCAATATTGGATCAGAACTTAACCTGCAAGCAAAGCTGAGTCTGTTAGAAAGACTATATAAAAAAGAACTGTCCAAATGGTGGGAAGCGGAGTCCCTACAGAGATACATTGAGGTCAAAAGGGTACCTAGGGGACTCCGCATCTTTACTATCCCCACATATGAAGACCCAGACGCTGCGATGCTGCATGAGTGGTCAGATAACTCGGCGGCTTGTTCCATTACTATGATGCGAATCCTGGTGAAGTATGCCCTGAAGGATAGGGCTAAGCTTCTGTTGGAAATAGAGAAACTGACATCAGAAATCAGTCAATTAATGTCAAAAGATGCATTAGAGGAACATCTAAAGAAATTAACAGCTAAAATGGACAAACTTGAACAAGAGATCACGGCGAAAAAACAACGCAAGTTTGTACGAGATTATAAAGATTACCAATCAGGACGCACCCTGACATTCCAAAAGAAATACGATTATCTATTTGACAAAAAAACTGGAGCAGCTATGGCAAATTTAAATGCAACAAGTATCTCAAAAGATGTAATTGAAAGTGATATCTCAGATGGGAATATTTCAGACGTGTCGAATTCAGGAGTCAACCATGAGGCTTCTACCGATTTGGCAAAAAATCCGAATTTTTATTGCAATTTCAAATGATCAACAAGAATCGGACAGAAATGTTTCAGGATGGGGCTCGCTGAGAGGCCGAGGACAAGGCAACAGAGGCGGAACCACCGCAACAAACAAGCCAAAAAGAGGAGGTGTAAGCGGCACCAATACTCCAATGGGAATGGCAACACGGAGCAAAAATCAGAAGTAAATATGACAGTGGTTAACCTGTCACAGCGGGTCCTCACCCAGGATGAAATGGACATCTTGGCCTTGGGGCTCTCATTCTGTCCATCAATGAACATAAATTTTGCTGAAACACGGATTGACTTGTTTTTGTTCTCAAGAAAACTTAAACTTAAGAAATGGTTTGAGACCAAACCGAAGACCATTGGAACTGTAAGTACTCCTACAACCAGCAGTAATCTAAATATTTATGACATGGAACTATTGCATGCAGTTGACACGAACTTTGAAGTTGCAAACGATACACCGGAATGGGACACATGGGGCATTGATGTGGGGGATAATCCTGGAACTAATTTCAAACCAAAATCTGTATTCCTACCACTTATTAAATGTGATGCAATTGACGTATTCGAAAGAGGGGTCATGAAGGATTTGACTAGAATACGTAATCATAAGATAGCATGGACAAATAAGAACATAACTGCTAAACAGATAATGGCAATTGATAGCTTGAAATCTGATAACAGTATTGTCATTAGACAATCCGACAAAGGTGGGAATGTCTTGCTACTAGATAAAACCAACTATCTGAAAGAGGGCTTTCGACAATTAAATGATGAGAGTTGCTATTGCAAAACAACCCATGATGAGATATTGAAATCCACTGCAGTTTTTAGAGATCTGTTATGGGAATGGAAGGATAGGGGATTACTGGAAGTTGAGGAATATCAATATTTATATTGTGCACATTCCAGGATACCTATCTTATACCTACTTCCTAAATTACATAAGGACCCCACTGATCCACCTGGGCGTCCTATAGTGTCATCTATTGGATCACTACTTGAACACACATCTAAGTATATAGATCATTATTTAAGATCATATGTGATAGCTCTCCCCTCATACATCAAAGATACAACGCATTTCCTCACAGCAATTAATGGAATACACTGGGACGATCACTACATCTTGGTGACATTAGATGTAAGCAGTCTGTATACCAGCATTAAACACGAGCAAGGTTTAGAGGCAGTGAGACACTTTTTAAAGATGCGTTCTGTCTCTTTTTTACAACATTCCGAAATGATCATATCTATGATCAACTTCTGTCTGAAAAACAACTTTTTTTTCTTTGACAACATCGTGTATCGCCAGTCACAGGGCACTGCCATGGGGACCTGCTTCGCCCCCAGCTACGTGAATTTATTCATGGGCTGGTGGGAGGAGCAGGTTGTCAGGGAAATGGCAGAATTTGACAACGTTGCCCTGTGGCTCAGATACATTGACGATATCTTTTTTCTTTGGTGTGGGGATGAGATATCTGTCAAATTATTCATTGACAAACTCAATCTTAATCATTTGAATTTAAAATTCACGGAACACATCAGCAGACAATCAGTTGAGTTTCTTGATGTAACAGTGGAGGTAAAGAACAGTCAGTTGAATACGAAACTTTTTCGGAAGAGAACTGCGGGAAACAGCATTTTAAATGCTAATAGTTGTCACCCACGAAACTTAGTGCACAGTATACCTTTTGGTGAGCTGCTACGCGCTAAACGCAATTGCAGCACACAGGAGGCATATAAAGAAGAAGAAAGAGTCATGTGTCAAAGATTTCATAATAGGGGATATAGTAAGAATATCATCGACAAAGCTATAGAACAAGTTGCCCAAAAAAATAGGGAAGAACTGCTAAACCCTAGAAAAGAGACTGAAGATTCTGAAAAAGTAAGATTCATTACCACCTTCTCTGGTCAATCACGGGAGGTGCGTAATATTTTCAAAAAACATTGGCATGTCCTACAGACAGATAACCATCTAAGAAAATATCTGAGTGACAATCCCCAAATAACTTTTAGGAAAGGGAGAACACTCAGAGATGAGTTAAGTCACAATTCTGTCACCTCATTAACAGCAAAGAACAATCTAGCAGCTGCAGGTTTTAAATGCTGCCGTAAGTGTAAAGCGTGTAAATATAGTCATGATTGTAAGAAAATAACTGTTCCCAACACAGGAAGGGAATTCATTATACGCAAAAGACTCACTTGCCATACACCATACAGTGTCTATGTATTGATGTGCCCTTGTAATAAATGGTATGTTGGTAGCACGAAGCATGAAGCCAGGAAAAGAGTATTGGAACATCTTCGTGCTATACGCAACAACAATAGACAATACCCTATTGCGAGGCATTTCTTTGAGAAACATATGCAGGATGAGACGCTTGTTCGGTTGGTGGTGATAGATAATGTGGACCTGGGGGTAAGAGGGGGCAATCGTGAATTGTCCCTTAGGAAATTGGAATCCAAGTATATTGTTGATTTCGAATGTTTAACCCCCAATGGATTCAACATCAGTGAGGAACTGGCAATACATCTATATTTTTGATGAATCCAAAGTAACAATAATTGTATGCAATGTTAACAGTCTTCTTTATTTTAATATTAGCTTTTGCATTATTTTTAGATTTCACTATAAACTTGGTGGCGGAAGAATATGAACTATGATGCGGGACTTTGTGGATACACAGTTATAATGGCCCAGTCTGTTTACTAGCCCACTGGGGCACAATCCTAAGTGTTTGGAAATGCCCACTGGGGCGAGGACTTTACGGGATGACGGCCCAAAGAATAAGGGTTTCCTAACAACAACTGACGCTGGTTACGTCACCACCAATACAGCGCTATATTATTGAATGCGGGTAGAGTGGAACCAATTACAAGGAGGTTCTCTACAATGAAAATGAATTCATTGAGTGTCAGGGTCTGATTTATCTCTGATATGCTGTACAACTTATGGAGGAGATCCAATACTTTATTATCGATCCCGCCATTAACGCGCATATTGTGATTGCTGCATTTGGGAATATATGTTGAATTGTGCACAAAGTCTACTATGGGTGATATTGAACCCTTGTGAACAATGATATCTGTGATGCATTTATTATTGCGGTACAGTATGATGTGATAAGAAAAAGACACTGTATGCAATATATGTTATGTTCAAATGGACATTCCAAGATGTCTGCCACTTTACCAAGTTTTAACACGTGCACTATCGATATTCATGGTGTTGGGTATTTAAAAATGGCCGTACACACTGTACGATGAGCGTGACCAAGCCGTAATGGCGAAACGCGTCGTGGAGATTTTTTCACTTGCAGAATACATTCTTGAATTAGAGCTTTTGGGTGTCCTGCTTTCTTCATTCATTTGAAGTTGTTGTGGAGCGAATTTAGAAGCCGACCGGTGGCTGCAGCAGGACCGCCCGTGACAGCCGAACTCCTATACCGGTACTAGTGGAACGTGTATATATATATATATATATATATATATATATATATATATATATATATATATATATTCACTGAAAAAACCATAGGTTATAGACCATATATAGTTAGGAATTAGCATTTACAAAACCTTGAAAATTCACTGAAAAAACCATAGGTTATAGACCATATATAGTTAGGAATTAGCATTTAAAAAACCTTATTTTACTCACACAAAACCATTGAAATTCCATATATAGTTAGTTGCACTAACTATATATCGCGCACCCGCAATCCACTGCTGATCATGTCACATATTACATCATTCATGACATGGTCAGTGACATCACTGATGACATCACTGATGACATCTCAAATGACATCACTGATGACATCACTGATGACATCATCTAGTGTCTGTGTGTTTTTGTAAAGTTTAAATATGTTTTACATATTGAAGAATGAGTGGATGTATGGAAGACTGAGTGTGTGTGTGGCTGGCTGGGAGGTGTGTGACTGTGCATATCAATGTGTACTTGTATCAGTGATTGTATAAGAGAGTAAGTATGTGTTAGTATATGTGTGAAAAGTATGGTGTTCTGTGTTTAACTGTATAGATGAGGAAATCGAAGTGTGATTGATTCTTCACAGGACTGACTAGGTGTATGAGTGCATATGATAGTGTTGTAATAATGAGTGACTGTATGTATGAGTGATTGTATGGGTGAATGAGTGAATGTGTGTGTAGACGTAGGAATCAGTGAGTGCGT
Organism: Lissotriton helveticus; assembly: GCF_964261635.1. NCBI lineage: Eukaryota > Metazoa > Chordata > Amphibia > Caudata > Salamandridae > Lissotriton > Lissotriton helveticus. The sequence continues at coordinate 1,317,496,730 of NC_136065.1, read as the reverse complement.
ATGTAGTAACTGGTATTGGTGTGTCATGATGTCATCAGTGATGTCATTTCAGATGTCATCAGTGATGTTATTTGAGATGTCATCAGTGATGTCATCAGTGATGTCACTGAAGTATGGTGTTCTGTGTTTAACTGTATAGATGAGGAAATGGAAGTGTGATTGATTCTTTACAGGACTGACTAGGTGTGTGAGTAACTCCATGGATGAGTGGCAGTGTGTGAGTGTCTGCATAGCTGTATGAGTGCATATGATAGTGTTGTAATAATGAGTGACTGTATGTATGAGTGATTGTATGGGTGAATGAGTGAATGTGTGTGTAGACGTAGGAATCAGTGAGTGCGTATGTAGTAACTGGTATTGCTGTATCATGATGTCATCAGTGATGTCATTTGAGATGTCATCAGTGATGTCATCAGTGATGTCATTTGAGATGTCATCAGTGATGTCATCAGTGATGTCACTGACCATGTCATGAATGATGTAATATGTGACATGATCAGCAGTGGATTGCGGGTGCGCGATATATAGTTAGTGCAACTAACTATATATGGAATTTCAATGGTTTTGTGTGAGTAAAATAAGGTTTTTTAAATGCTAATTCCTAACTATATATGGTCTATAACCTATGGTTTTTTCAGTGAATTTTCAAGGTTTTGTAAATGCTAATTCCTAACTATATATGGTCTATAACCTATGGTTTTTTCAGTGAATTTCATAGGTTTTTTAATAGCAAATCTTTATAAAAATAATACATTTTAAATCTAATTTTATATTTTATAATTTTTTTATTTTTTTTTAATATTATTTTTAGTGCGCTCCCGGGGCGCGGACAGGTGAACGCACGGGTAAGCGCAATCTTGCGGCGCGCCCCGGGGCGCGTACTAATGCGCGTCCCGGAAGCGCTATTGCCGAGAACGAAAACAACATCGTGACATATTGCGTAGCCGCCACGCCTTGCGTCATAAGACACGTATCGCGAGATGCGTCTTATGACGCACCGCGTAAGCGCACCCGGAAGCGCATACGATCGCGCAACGTAAGCGCCCCGATGCGCTTACGATACACGCCCGGGGCGCGCCCCGGGCGCGTAGCGTAAGCGCGTCAAACCATGTGACTTTAAAATAACACTTTTCATTGGTTCAGAACTTTTTTTTTTCCAAATTGTGTGAAACCCACCCAATTCTCTCACTATTGCTTTGTACTTGGAGAGAGCAAGAGCTGTTGTGTCTACTCTATCTCCTACTTTTCTGATCTCCAGCAATGGCTGCAAGAGAGTCATCCAGCAGTGATTCAGAGGGATTTTTAGATGAGGACCCTCCTCAGCAAAAGAAAAAAACCCATTTCATCTGGAAATTTTACGACATCCCAGAAGGACAGAAAAAAGTCAACGCTCCCAAAGTAACATGCAAAATATGTGGGAGTAGTTTATCCAGAGGCAATCCTCTGAAAAAATATAGTTTTGGCAATGCCAATTTGATCCGGCATGTCAAAAGAAGACACCCTAACAACTTTGCCAGGGAGAGTGTCAGAGAGCTGGCACGGAATGTACCAACAGATGGCGGCAGCACCTCCACTGGTGGAGCAACACCTTCGGGACCACCCCGTGGAAGAATGATCCCTAACATTCAGCCGGTGTTTGCGGGCATCAAATTTTTGTGCGCAGAGTGTGACGAACTGCTCTGCTATGGGGAGCAGAGTGTTGAACTGATTGCCCTAAAGAAACAGCAACACCGCTGCTCTTCCAGTCCCTAAATTTTCAATTTTTTTTGCTCCTGTTGAGCAGTTTTGGAATCCTTGTTTTTGTTTTTCCCTTGAAAAAAATCCAAAAAAAATATAAAATTGTTTTAAAAAGTCTAAAAAAATATATAAAACAACAAAATGAAAAAAAAAGTTCTTTTCAGAACTACCTCCAATTTTTAAAAAGAAGCTTTATTTTTTTAAAAGTCTGTCATTTTTAATCTCCATGGTACGCTCCCCCGTACGCTCCCCGGTGCGCGTACCGGGCGCTCACCCCCGCGAAAATCGATTTTTTTTTAATTTATTTTTTTCACCCGCGGGAGCCTTTTATGGCCCCCACATGAAACCTAGGGGGTCAGGGGGTGTGTACCCTGCTCCCTCTTGCTCATTTCCCCCTTTGATTTTTGCCACCTCTTGTGTCTCAATCCTACCGAGACACAAGATGGCGGCCGCTGCGGACTGTTTCGAATGTTTATAGACACCCGAGAACCAATCAGCTTGCCGTGCGCAAGTCGCGTTGCGCGCCTGTAGCGCTCCCCGGTACGCGTACGGAGGAGCGCTCCAGGCGCGGCTCTAGATATATATCTTTTTTTGAACGTTAATTTCTCAAAATCCACTGTAGCACATATATTGAGACCTACAAAAGGCACATCGGGCTACCAGTCCCTACAATTTTGCCAAGTTTCATGCAAATCCATTCAGCCGTTCTGGCTAAAAGTGAGGCTAACCGCCCTATGGAAAACTCAATGTTAAAAACACGTTTTGGGACCCCCCTTTTTTCTCGGCCCCCCCTGGACCAACTCCCCCCAAATTTCCAGGGGCTGCTCAGAAACAAAATGTTCCATTTTGCTGAAAATTTCAGCCAATTCCGTCCACAAACGCCAAAGTTATTAGACATAGAATTTTCAAAAATCCCATAGGGAAAAAATCCTAACTATATATACCTACTGGCGACCGCCAGTAGGTAATATATATATATATATATATATATATACATATATATATATATTATATATACATATATATATATATATATATATATATATATATATAAATGTTATGATATTTTAAATTGTTTAACATTTTATCATTAAAAATATTCATTATTTAAAAAAATTAGTAAGTTAATATATATAAAAAAGGATGTTTATGTTTTTGACATTACATGTAATATTTATTAATTTTAACGTTTTTTAACTATTTTTAAGAATATTTTACTTAATTATATTTATTATTTAATTAATTTTATATTACTTTAAGACATTTAAAAAGTCGATATTTTAGTAAACTATATTATTAACAACGATATTTAGGATTTAATATTTTTGTACTTACCTGTTTGTAGATAGGAAGTTGATAGTCTGTCACTCGATATTTTTTCCTCGATTTTGTGGCTGCTCGATATTCTTCTCCTCGATATTCTGTCAGTGATCTATCCTTAGTTATTCAAAACGCAGGTGCTGTGTTAGAAAGGTGTAATATAGAAACCTTTAATCCAGGCAAGACTATTCCAAATGTTACACAACTGTGAGGTGGAATTTTTTTTGTAGCGCACTTGTTTCTTAGACCTGTGACTATCTACCTAGATAAAGTGAATTATTTTGATACCGACCAACGCAGAGAAATTACTGCAACAACTGTCCTAAATTATTCTCAAATACGAGGCATGGCTATATGATACAAGGCACCCATTTTCAAAACCCGGCACCAGTTATTTGAGTCTAAGTTTGTAAAGGTTGTGGCGTGCATCTCAAAGATACCCCAGGCGTTATATATAAGTCGGCCTGCGAGCAACTACGCTGTGGTATGTTACGGGTTGTCATATAGATTTAAAATCACGGCATTACTAAAATAATTCAAACAACCCAGACTTTTTTCACCTGAATGAGGGAGATATTTGTACATTAATAGAAATTGTGTCTTCCTCCATGACATAATCATGGGGGAAAATATTTGTATTGATAGTTCATCAGATCCCTGCAGAGGAGCAGGGTGACATTACCTTAAAACTCACCACAGTCCCTAAAACCATTATGGCACCACCAATAAATGATTTATATTGAGACTAAAATATGTTACCATCCTTTATGGGTTTCTTTTGGCGACCTTCAAAAACCAAGTCTCCTCTGCAGGGCATTAAAATAGGAAAACAATGGTGGCAATTCATGAAAAAACCTATCCAAAAGATATGCTTCCTGTATCCTTCCACCTCAATAGTACCATAAAAAACACCATATAACAATTATATGAATGTCACCTAAAATGTTATGGGTCTGATTTACACTAGAAAAATTACTCCTAGGTAGGTTTTGAATTAGGTGAAGTAGGGCCGTTCCTCTCCACCAGACACCTTCCTGCTTGGATAATATTGCTTTAGTATTAGAATAATATCGTTATCATCTAGGAGGCGGCACCTTCCTTTGGTTTTATTAACACTCCTCCTGGGTAGACCTCAAAAACTTTGCGTAATATTATACATTAACTGGGTAGCGGCTCCTTCCTTGGCTGCACATTTGTCTCTCCTGGATAGCATAATCAGTACTAAAGTTGGCAAAACATTTTGGGACACTTTGGTTACAGACACACCAATGAGGATAACCTCAGAATAATCTTCTTATAATCCTAGTCTTCCATTCATTCTCTCTTTCTCATACCTAACAAAGGCCTAAAAATAAACCAGATTCTAGCCCCTGAGTTTGTTCCCCACAATTCTGACTGTTTTCCTATAGCTTTCACCCAGCTCTCTATACTGGTTCTTCTCTGCCCCCTACCCTTGATGTCTTCTAAATCATCCTAACCTGCCTTGTTCTTTTCTACCTCATTCTTCTGCTTCATTCATGTAACTCTGATCCTTTCATCTCCTCGTAAATTTTCCAGCAACCACAAGCCGCCAAATAAATCTAAGCTCTTTTCTTGAGGCAAAGACACAAAGCATCTCACTCGCTTTGGACCCTACCTTGCTGTAGGCACGTGCCCATTTTTTTTTACATCCCCCAACTTTTTGCCTGGTAAATGATGCAATTTAGAAATGCACTTGGTTCCTGCTAACCATGTCCTCACTGCCGGAGCTCTTTTTTAAATCTGTACAATTGTTTCCCCCAATTGACAAACTCTTTCAGACCCTCTGTAAGTCCTGAGTAAGTGGTATCCCTTGTACCTGGGGCCTGAGGTACTAAAAAAGGTCCCTGAGGGCTGCAGTATGAATTGTCGTACTCTAAGGGACCCCTCACCAAGTGCATGCCAGGCTGCCATTGCAGACTGCGTGTCTTGTTGCAGGCAAAAGTGAAAACACAACATGTCACACAGGCCTGTGTGCCATGGACCCTCCTATTGCACGTACTGATTCAAAGTCACCCCTGCAGCAGGTCTACTAGCTCTAAGGCAGGGTGCTTAATACTACATGTGAGGGCATACCTTCATGAGCAGATATGCCCCTTTGCTGGTCAGTCCTATTACTGCCAGTACAAGTGACCAGGGAAGTCATTGTAGAAACATGTGCTGGACACTGGCACAAATGATTTCCCGAGCTACATGATGGCTTCACTGAAGATAGGGATGTTTGGTATATTGATAAACCTGATTTCAGTGTTGGATTTATAAATACATGCACACACAGGGAACCCCTGAAACCCACCAGGCTCTGGTGTACTCACTGACCTGTCTCTACCAGCCTGTCACTAGAGACACTGCTCTGACATCCTAGGGTGAGAGCCTTTTGCTCTCCATTGACCCAGAACATAAGCCTGTCTGGTAAGAGAGTGTCACATCTCCTCCCACTGGAGAACCTGCTTATTAGATTTCCTAGGGTGTGAAGCTTTGAAAATCTGCCACCTTTGAAATGCAAATCTGACTTCCCTCACAGAGGCGGAAGCTGACCCCCTTGTCCAAAGCCCCATTTGGCACCTGGACAGCTGGGGAAATTAGCTAGTTAGGTAGGCGTTGCCACCCGCAGGTTAGTACCAGCCCCAATGTGGGCTAAACTCAGGGGGACATGACGTTTCAAAAGTAGCTCTCTTTATGATGGCATACTTAGGAATTCTGAGACAGGGTTGTGCCCACTTCTAGCAGGAAGTGGCCATATATGGGACATCGTGACCCGAGGGGTAGGTAGTCCATTGGTTACTACCCTACACTCCCCTAGTGCCCCATAATTCAATATTCAGGGGAGTTCCTGGCACGAGAGAATCAGATCCTGATTACCTGAAAAAAAGACTAATGTGAAAATTTGCACTGCAAGAACAAAAGTCCCAGCACCTGACTTAGCATCAACCCTGCTGGCCTGCCTGCTGCCTTCACCAGTTGCTTTAGAAGCCGACTTGTCCTGTAGCTGCTGATTACCCAAAGTCTGGGAGACCTGCCATCCTTCATCCAGCTTAATTGGCAAACTCAGAATTTTCATCCAAACTCAAACCATGCCAACATTATTATTGAATGGTATATGGGGACTTTTTTAGCCCCATACATCTTTGCTGCCCCCTCAATAGTTTGTCTCAAATTTTAACAAAACCAATAGAAAGCTAATCATATTAAAATCGGACAGTTTTTGTACAGGTTCATCAAACGGTGCCAAATTTATTTGCAAATAAACACTCTTTGACCCCCAAATCCTTGAAATCTTGTTCCCAGATGGACTTGCACGAAAACAAAAGAAATAAGACCAGATTAAGTTTGCTAGGTATCTGCCAAAGTTCATGTAGATCCATCAAATGGTTCTAAAGTTATTAGTAAATCAAAAATGTACTAAATTACGTTTACAAAACTAGTATGCCCGATGCGTTTCTGCCTTCCACTGGCCCTAAAATCTACGCAGTGGCCTCTCCTATACATATGGCGTCACTACTGGGTAGTTATAGTTAGGATCAAAGTTGCATTAGAAAGGTTTTTTTGGTTGGGCTTAGAACTTTGGCACAGTTTGGTGAGTTTTCACAACGCTCCAAAAAAAAGTCACTCATTCTCACTCACTTCTGCTCCTACCTGGAAAGTTTCAGAGTAAAAAAAGGGTCTCCCAAAAAAGTTTTCCACATTCATTCTTCTATCATGAATTTTAATAGCCGTGCTGCACAAACTGCTGAACGGAATGACACCAAATTATTTAGCACAGAGCTAGATCTTGGTCCACAAAGCGTGTTTTTTAAATTCTGTTTTCAAGAAATTATTTCTAAGAAAATTGATATTTCATGCCACGGATGATCCGCCTTTTATTAAAATATGCTCCAAGGTCTGCTAAGACTCTGAGGGGTCGCAAAATCTGATTTTTGGCAAAGGGGGTATGCGGCTACTTTCCCAAGTCTCACAGAGTCCCCAGAGACCCATTCTTTAGGGCCAAACATAAATATTAAGGCTAGAAAGGTGTGCAGCCTCCATCCGTGTGCCAATGATCAGCCCTTGGGAACCCATCTCCTGTGACCCAATACATTGCAGTGTACGGGGAACCCTATCACTCCATGATACTGTATGTCCCAACCTGGGAGAGAGCGCGGGCATATCCTGCCTATACTCTCTCTGTGGAGGAACAGAACTTTGCTTGCGCCAGGGTGGGAGCAGTGTAAAAGGCTGCTCCTCCTGGGAAGGGAGAAAAGTTATGGGGCCGGTTCCTGCCAGCACCCATTATGGTGCTGGCCATGGAGCTCAAAGGAACCCCAACGCCCACGCTGTACCCAACTGAGGACTCATTTAGTGTGCTGTGGGTGGTCACTGAGGCACTCACCAATAATTTAAGAGACCGACTACCGCCAGGGGCTATGAATGCCCTGCCCCAGTTAAGTAAAAACAAAATGAATTAAAAAAACTGTTGCCAGTTCCTATGCAAATCATGGGGCCGCTTGCAGGAAGCCGGCATGATCTCCAACAAAAATGTAAGATGTGGCTGTCCTGGGACACCCAAACATCAATGTGGAAAAAATTATGAAAAATGAGCAACAGGAGACGCTGATTAAATATTTTCTACTCTGCCATGTAGAGCTTCAAAATGTTCTTCAAAAGCTTATTACTTCATTTTTTTTTCATCTTGGTTGTACCCCTAGAATGTCCTGCATCTAACCTCACACCTCGCACGGCAGAGATCAACATCATACTTTGTTAAGAAAGCCATAGAAATTTACACAAAAAAATAACAAAGGGTAAAGTGACGCCATAGTTAGAACTTGTTAGACTCCATATTTTTAGAAAAAACTTATAAATTAACTAGTTGAAAATGTCAGTTAAAACATACCATTTTAAATGACCAAATCCACTGAAATTTACCAGTTATAGTTACGTCAACGTACATTTAGCCTGTGTTTTGTTTTGTGAATGTATATGTATATTTTGAAGAGATGGCGACTTTCTTTGGGTTTGCTTTTCCCTAAATGCCAGAATGGTTAAGTCTCATCGTATGTGATCCGGTAACAATTCTATCGTGAATCAAAGAATCAAACATATAACATTTAGGAGAGTATATAGTTAGTGTAAAAATGGCAGATTTTTATATTGGAAGCGCAAGAAGAAAAGCCAACTTGTCCAAATCATTTTTCACAAAAACCTGTCTTCATTCTTAGAGATACAAAGTGATTTATTATGCCATTCACAACAAATACCATAGCATGATAACTACAAGCTCATCACCATGGATGCGGTGTCATTGTGCACCAGCATAAGACACAATACAGGACTTCAAACATGTGAATATTCATTTGAGAAACTGATCCTCGCAGGAGGTGTTGATTACCCCCAATCTTACAGTGAATGTATCATTCTGGCAAAATGGTGTTTGCTTAACTGTGTAACCTTGATTATGCACACTGTATCTGCAATTCTCTTGAGCTTTAATAATAAAAAATATTTCCCAAAAAACAAAAAATGTGAATATTCCATTAACAAAAGAAACATCAAATACAGCAATCATAACACTATTCTTTTAGAAATGATTATAACATGCCTGAAAAACTAAATCTTCCTGTTCAATGATTAAATCTATAATCAAACCCAGGGAACAGCAATGGCTTTTATATTTTCACTCAGCTATGCGAATCCTACCACTGGCTGGTAAGAAAAGAAATAGCATGCAGTGAGGAAAAGACGATGTGTCAGGAGAAAAATAGATAATGTAGCTGTGTTTCATAGAGGACCTCCTAATCATCTGGTACAGGACAGCAAAGGAATTTGGACAATAGCATGAGATCTTACACCACAACAAAAGCAGCTTAGGTTTAGTGTATGGCATCAGTAAGTAAAGGGGGATATTTCTAAATACTGAAATCTACAAAAAAATAGCAAAATAAAAACAACTTTACACAGTAAGCCAATAGCATACTACATGGGGGTAGTTGCCTTTAAAACAATTCTGAATGAACATACCATATGGGGAGTTCTTAAGGTTGTTGAGAAATAGTTTCACAGAGGAGGAATTCAAGATATATGCAATGACAACTAAAATAGGTTCCTGGAGAGGTGGTACGGCAAAAAAGTAATCGAGACGGGCCTGGTGCTAGCAAGGAATCCTGCAATTTCTAATTTTAATACAAACCAACAACAACAGAACAATGAACAACAGACAGGCCCATAAGGCTCATTACAACGTACTCACATAAATCATATAAAATCTGAATACTCAAAATCTTCACAGCCAAAATGTGTTTTGCGGACCCTATACCTTTTCAAGGCTTGTAAAAACAAAAATATTAAATAAAGATATAAAAACTGACCAGATTAACTCATACACCACTTCAACACAATAATATCTTCTGAGCCATTCATTACTATCATGGCACAGATATATAATCTAATTAAATGATTAACATTCCATCATAACATTGAATATATAAATATACAAGTTAACAAACACCCATGAATAAATGAGTACATTTATTGTGTGATTACCATTACAATATACAGAATTAAAACATGGAGCAAAAGATTGGAGTGATAAGAAGTGAAAGTTAAAAACTTCTAATGTTTAGAACCAGGCCATTGAGGAGATGTATGGACAGCTGGCATTAGCATAGTAATTAAAATCATTAATACAAAATTGAAACTCGATGCGGCCCCTTGATTAGATCGACTGTTCAGGGATTATTCAAGCACTCTCAGGGCTTTTGAGGCTATTAGTCAGTCTCTGCCTGAGCCAACATGTCTTTCAAAAGTGTCTGAGTATGATGTACACATTTACCAAAGTTGGCCATGTTCTTCACAATGTCCAAAGAGTAGACCTGCAAACGACCTACTTTGCCTTTTGGGTGACCAGTTGGAGTAGTATGGATATGAGGTAGACTGCACAGGCTTGCCACAAGGTGGGGCAGCATAAAAAAAATGTACCAGGCACTCCCTTTTATAGTTACATAAATGACATGATGTATTGTTATTGGCTCCCACCTTCCTACCTATATATGTTCCTCATGAATATATGTCTTGTAATATACCAATCAACATGTTATGCTGAAAAGATGGAAAATCTGGAAACGATGTGAAGGTAAACAGAAGTTAAGAACCCATATCAATACCACAAAATTAAAGATTTAAATCCTTCCATTGTCCACCTGTGAAACCACAGAAATTCTCCAGCTGTAGTATGTAATGCACACAACACACGGTTTTGAAAAAGGGGGGTGGTGATAGACAGAGTTTCTGAATGATGCAGAATACTCTTACCAAGTCAATAGATCATGGTTTTAATCCATCACCGTTTTTTAGCTCACTGCACCATCCCAGCTCAGAACCTGGCTATATGCAAATTAGTCTGTTCCTGTCCCAGTGCATGATGGGAACAGGGCAAACCAAACTACCAAGCCAATTCTTATACTGGGAAGGAAACAAGCTCCCGGGGACCGGTTTCTGGCATCACAGCCTTCTTCGGCCCGGTTTGCTTGAATCCTGATGGTGCAATGAGCAAGGGACTCACGTCTGAGTATACCCTCCCACACATAGTGTGGATAAAACCGATTTTGAAAAAGGGGGGTGGTGATAGACAGAGTTTCTGAATGATGCAGAATACTCTTACCAAGTCAAGAGATCATGGTTTTAATCCATCACCGTTTTTTAGCTCACTGCACCATCCCAGCTCAGAACCTGGCTATATGCAAATTAGTCTGTTCCTGTCCCAGTGCATGATGGGAACAGGGCAAACCAAACTACCAAGCCAATTCTTATACTGGGAAGGAAACAAGCTCCCGGGGACTGGTTTCTGGCATCACAGCCTTCTTCGGCCCGGTTTGCTTGAATCCTGATGGTGCAATGAGCAAGGGACTCACGTCTGAGTATACCCTCCCACACATAGTGTGGATAAAACCGATTTTGAAAAAGGGGGGTGGTGATAGACAGAGTTTCTGAATGATGCAGAATACTCTTACCAAGTCAAGAGATCATGGTTTTAATCCATCACCGTTTTTTAGCTCACTGCACCATCCCAGCTCAGAAACGGTGATGGATTAAAACCATGATCTCTTGACTTGGTAAGAGTATTCTGCATCATTCAGAAACTCTGTCCATCACCACCCCCCTTTTCCAAAATCGGTTTATCCACACTATGTGTGGGAGGGTATGCTCAGACGTGAGTCCCTTGCTCATTGCACCATCAGGATTCAAGCAAGCCGGGCCGAAGAAGGCTGTGATGCCAGAAACCGGTCCCCGGAAGCTTGTTTCCTTACCAGTATAAGAATTGGCTTGGTAGTTTGGTTTGCCCTGTTCCCATCATGCACTGGGACAGGAACAGACTAATTTGCATATAGCCAGGTTCTGAGCTGGGATGGTGCATTGAGCTAAAAAACGGTGATGGATTAAAACCATGATCTCTTGACTTGGTAAGAGTATTCTGCATCATTCAGAAACTCTGTCCATCACCACCCCCCTTTTCCAAAATCGGTTTATCCACACTATGTGTGGGAGGGTATGCTCAGACGTGAGTCCCTTGCTCATTGCACCATCAGGATTCAAGCAAGCCGGGCCGAAGAAGGCTGTGATGCCAGAAACCGGTCCCCGGAAGCTTGTTTCCTTACCAGTATAAGAATTGGCTTGGTAGTTTGGTTTGCCCTGTTCCCATCATGCACTGGGACAGGAACAGACTAATTTGCATATAGCCAGGTTCTGAGCTGGGATGGTGCATTGAGCTAAAAAACGGTGATGGATTAAAACCATGATCTCTTGACTTGGTAAGAGTATTCTGCATCATTCAGAAACTCTGTCCATCACCACCCCCTTTTCCAAAATCGGTTTATCCACACTATGTGTGGGAGGGTATGCTCAGACGTGAGTCCCTTGCTCATTGCACCATCAGGATTCAAGCAAGCCGGGCCGAAGAAGGCTGTGATGCCAGAAACCGGTCCCCGGAAGCTTGTTTCCTTACCAGTATAAGAATTGGCTTGGTAGTTTGGTTTGCCCTGTTCCCATCATGCACTGGGACAGGAACAGACTAATTTGCATATAGCCAGGTTCTGAGCTGGGATGGTGCATTGAGCTAAAAAACGGTGATGGATTAAAACCATGATCTCTTGACTTGGTAAGAGTATTCTGCATCATTCAGAAACTCTGTCCATCACCACCCCCCTTTTCCAAAATCGGTTTATCCACACTATGTGTGGGAGGGTATGCTCAGACGTGAGTCCCTTGCTCATTGCACCATCAGGATTCAAGCAAGCCGGGCCGAAGAAGGCTGTGATGCCAGAAACCGGTCCCCGGAAGCTTGTTTCCTTACCAGTATAAGAATTGGCTTGGTAGTTTGGTTTGCCCTGTTCCCATCATGCACTGGGACAGGAACAGACTAATTTGCATATAGCCAGGTTCTGAGCTGGGATGGTGCATTGAGCTAAAAAACGGTGATGGATTAAAACCATGATCTCTTGACTTGGTAAGAGTATTCTGCATCATTCAGAAACTCTGTCCATCACCACCCCCCTTTTCCAAAATCGGTTTATCCACACTATGTGTGGGAGGGTATGCTCAGACGTGAGTCCCTTGCTCATTGCACCATCAGGATTCAAGCAAGCCGGGCCGAAGAAGGCTGTGATGCCAGAAACCGGTCCCCGGAAGCTTGTTTCCTTACCAGTATAAGAATTGGCTTGGTAGTTTGGTTTGCCCTGTTCCCATCATGCACTGGGACAGGAACAGACTAATTTGCATATAGCCAGGTTCTGAGCTGGGATGGTGCATTGAGCTAAAAAACGGTGATGGATTAAAACCATTATCTCTTGACTTGGTAAGAGTATTCTGCATCATTCAGAAACTCTGTCCATCACCACCCCCCTTTTCCAAAATCGGTTTATCCACACTATGTGTGGGAGGGTATGCTCAGACGTGAGTCCCTTGCTCATTGCACCATCAGGATTCAAGCAAGCCGGGCCGAAGAAGGCTGTGATGCCAGAAACCGGTCCCCGGAAGCTTGTTTCCTTACCAGTATAAGAATTGGCTTGGTAGTTTGGTTTGCCCTGTTCCCATCATGCACTGGGACAGGAACAGACTAATTTTCATATAGCCAGGTTCTGAGCTGGGATGGTGCATTGAGCTAAAAAACGGTGATGGATTAAAACCATGATCTCTTGACTTGGTAAGAGTATTCTGCATCATTCAGAAACTCTGTCCATCACCACCCCCCTTTTCCAAAATCGGTTTATCCACACTATGTGTGGGAGGGTATGCTCAGACGTGAGTCCCTTGCTCATTGCACCATCAGGATTCAAGCAAGCCGGGCCGAAGAAGGCTGTGATGCCAGAAACCGGTCCCCGGAAGCTTGTTTCCTTACCAGTATAAGAATTGGCTTGGTAGTTTGGTTTGCCCTGTTCCCATCATGCACTGGGACAGGAACAGACTAATTTGCATATAGCCAGGTTCTGAGCTGGGATGGTGCATTGAGCTAAAAAACGGTGATGGATTAAAACCATGATCTCTTGACTTGGTAAGAGTATTCTGCATCATTCAGAAACTCTGTCCATCACCACCCCCCTTTTCCAAAATCGGTTTATCCACACTATGTGTGGGAGGGTATGCTCAGACGTGAGTCCCTTGCTCATTGCACCATCAGGATTCAAGCAAGCCGGGCCGAAGAAGGCTGTGATGCCAGAAACCGGTCCCCGGAAGCTTGTTTCCTTACCAGTATAAGAATTGGCTTGGTAGTTTGGTTTGCCCTGTTCCCATCATGCACTGGGACAGGAACAGACTAATTTGCATATAGCCAGGTTCTGAGCTGGGATGGTGCATTGAGCTAAAAAACGGTGATGGATTAAAACCATGATCTCTTGACTTGGTAAGAGTATTCTGCATCATTCAGAAACTCTGTCCATCACCACCCCCCTTTTCCAAAATCGGTTTATCCACACTATGTGTGGGAGGGTATGCTCAGACGTGAGTCCCTTGCTCATTGCACCATCAGGATTCAAGCAAGCCGGGCCGAAGAAGGCTGTGATGCCAGAAACCGGTCCCCGGAAGCTTGTTTCCTTACCAGTATAAGAATTGGCTTGGTAGTTTGGTTTGCCCTGTTCCCATCATGCACTGGGACAGGAACAGACTAATTTGCATATAGCCAGGTTCTGAGCTGGGATGGTGCATTGAGCTAAAAAACGGTGATGGATTAAAACCATGATCTCTTGACTTGGTAAGAGTATTCTGCATCATTCAGAAACTCTGTCCATCACCACCCCCCTTTTCCAAAATCGGTTTATCCACACTATGTGTGGGAGGGTATGCTCAGACGTGAGTCCCTTGCTCATTGCACCATCAGGATTCAAGCAAGCCGGGCCGAAGAAGGCTGTGATGCCAGAAACCGGTCCCCGGAAGCTTGTTTCCTTACCAGTATAAGAATTGGCTTGGTAGTTTGGTTTGCCCTGTTCCCATCATGCACTGGGACAGGAACAGACTAATTTGCATATAGCCAGGTTCTGAGCTGGGATGGTGCATTGAGCTAAAAAACGGTGATGGATTAAAACCATGATCTCTTGACTTGGTAAGAGTATTCTGCATCATTCAGAAACTCTGTCCATCACCACCCCCCTTTTCCAAAATCGGTTTATCCACACTATGTGTGGGAGGGTATGCTCAGACGTGAGTCCCTTGCTCATTGCACCATCAGGATTCAAGCAAGCCGGGCCGAAGAAGGCTGTGATGCCAGAAACCGGTCCCCGGAAGCTTGTTTCCTTACCAGTATAGGAATTGGCTTGGTAGTTTGGTTTGCCCTGTTCCCATCATGCACTGGGACAGGAACAGACTAATTTGCATATAGCCAGGTTCTGAGCTGGGATGGTGCATTGAGCTAAAAAACGGTGATGGATTAAAACCATGATCTCTTGACTTGGTAAGAGTATTCTGCATCATTCAGAAACTCTGTCCATCACCACCCCCCTTTTCCAAAATCATGCACACAACACACACCATAACTCTCATAACCCACATGTTTAATTGTTACTTAAATACTTTTTTTCTTTGTGCCATTGTCAAATGGATATTTTGTGCATGTCGAGCGCTGTAAATTTGTGCATTGCATACATCACTCGTGAATTTTATTTGTTTATCGTTTTGAGCCAGAACCATAACCTACATTCGTACGTTTTTTCATTCAAAATTCTATATTTTTAATAATATAGATTATTTCCAACCCCCACTGCAGCCAGACCCCCTCCTAATCTGCTGTGGACAGCCAACCTTTCTTGTACACACCCACTTCTGTGTGTGTAATTTCCTCTCTCTCCTCTCTGTCATATTTTCCCTGTCTCACAAGGCTTCTGAATTTGTATTTCTAACCCTTTTTTAAAGTTATATATTAAATCCAATGTGCGATATCTTACAAAATGACAAGTGAATCCACTCCTTCATTTGCCTGCTCTCGCAATCATGTTTCGAAACGCAAATCACACGCAGTTTTCTAAAACATTTTCTGGTACGTTTCTCAAGATTTCCACTCTCCTGGGTTCCCCTTCCATAGCTTTGTAGCCAGACATTTGTTCTAGGGCATCGCCTTTGCAGTGGAATTTTTTTTCCACAGTCTACTTAGCTGAGTTTTTTTCCACAGTTCACATACAGCGATCCAACATTGATTCGAAAATTATAAAATGGAGAATAGAATTCTACATTGACCTTCACCAGCCACTCAGATTTGTCAACAAAATTAAATGTAATTGACAGGATTCACAAATCAACGAATCACAGCTTGAAATGGCAGTGATATACAAAAGTGTTAACTCTTTCAAGCCCACACAGCGCCTTTTTCAAATACCTATTTCTTAAACTACTGTACTGACCGGATTATCACCAAGCCAACAGAAGCGCACTTTATGAGTAAAGTTCTACTTTCATTCCAGAAATCTACACAAAAATTGGCAATCTGGACTTAATTTAAATAATCAAAGTGACTGTTAAAATTGGTGCAGACTTGTCCAGCGGGTCAAATGTTATAGGCAAGTCAAAAAGCGCTGTTTTAAGGAAAAGCTGTCCTGAGCCATAACTCCTCTCAATATGTTTATACAAAGTGTTTCTGTCACTGGAATAAAAAAGACAACAGTGCACTCAAAGAGGCCAGAAGATATCTTCATTTAATTTAAGACGCAATGTATGTAGCCCCATGACAAGTCTGCAGTCTGACCCAATATGTATTGGCTATCGCAGGACCCTTAATCACAGATGGTGTATATGATATGCAATTGTTGCATTTTATACATAATATGTAAACTCTATGAGTAAATGATCACACAGTATGTGATCATGTAATAATATGTAAGAACAATCTCTCGAGTACACAGTGAAAATCTTTATTTTGCTTTTCAAAAGATTGATGCAAACATTATAAAGAATGCATTATTTAAACCATTCATTTACATGATTTTTATGTCTTATATTTAGGATGGCAAAAAAACAGACTCAAAGAAAGATGCAAAGCACATAGAAGAAAGAAACAAAGAACCTCGGCCCAGAGACTTTGACAGAAAGCAAAAAGCAGATGTGGGAATTGAGGCAAAAAAAGCAGAATTAGGCACGAAGTCCAGCATAAAGGAAAAGCAAGAACGATTTAGCAAATTACAAGATAAACCAAAAGAGAAGATTGGGGAAGTTACTGAAAGGGGAAGGCTTAATAAAACCTGGGACAAAACACCCACAGAAGACAAACACATGGCCAAGACTGAAAATGAGAAGCAAAGTGATAGAAAAGGTGCAGAAGACAAGCTCCAGAAGACTGCCAACAAGACGGAGAAGCCTGCAGAGAAAAGGGATCTTTTGGAAAGTAGGACAAAGGTCACTGACAAAAATAATCTTAAAACTGTCAATGACAAAGAAAATGCCAAAAAGGACATAAATGACAAAAATATTGAAGAAAAGCCTCAACCACTAAAAGTAGATGAGAAAGACACTGGCAAGAAAAAATCTGCAGAGCCTACCAAAGACTCCACAGACAAAACCAAAGCATCTGCATCTGAAATTCTCAAAACAATGCCCAACGAAACTGGTGAAGCAAGCCCAGTGGAAATAGTTGTAGACAATCTCACTGATCAAAACAAAGAAGATGAAGCTTCTAGTATCTTTGATGAAGACTTAGAAAAGGTAAAAAACAACGATCCAGAGCTAACAGAACTGAATGTCAATAACTCAGATTGTATCAATATTGAAACACTAATGAGCTTCACAGAGGCCTTGGAGTTTAACACTGTGGTCAAGGTGTTTGCTTTGGCCAACACTCGTGCTGATGACCACATCGCACTTGCCATTGCAGCAATGCTAAAGTCAAACCAGACTCTTCTCAGTATCAACCTAGACTCAAATCACATCACCGGCAAAGGTATTCTGGCTATATTCAGGGCATTGCAGCATAACAACACCCTAACAGAATTACGGTTTCATAACCAGAGACATATTTGTGGTGGAAAGACTGAAATGGAGATTGCCAAGATGTTGAAAGAAAACACAACTTTGTTAAAGCTTGGGTATCATTTTGAGCTGGCCGGTCCACGGATGACCGTAACAAACTTATTGAGTAGGAATATGGACAAGCAGAGGCAGAAACGTATGAAAGAACAGAAACAGAAACAGGCCCAAGCCCAAGCACAGGAAGAAGTGGAGAAAAAAACCTGTCTTGAGGTGCCCAAGATTGTTGGCCTGCCCAAAGGATCTCCAAAGCCTTCTCCTCAGCCATCCCCCAAATCCTCCCCTTATTCTTCTCCAAAGAGTACTCCTAAAAAAGGTGGAGTGCCAGTTGCCCCACCACCACCGCCACCCCCCCTTGCACCTCTGGCTCCACCTTTGATTAATGAGAACATCCGGAATTCACTGTCTCCAGCAACTCAGAGGAAATTAGTAGATAAAGTGGGCCCATCAGAGAAAAACTCTAGAGATCAGCTTTTGGACGCTATTAGATGCAGCAACATCAGAAAACTCAAAAAGGTGAGTCACTTTTATAAACATGCATGTTTGCTGCACTGGTTCTTGGTTCTAATTATTGTGATAAAAGTACAACATAGGATGTTGGTTGTGAGGAAAATGGCAGAAATGAAGCTGGATATTTTTAATTTCTAGTAGGTGCTTTTCATAGTTGGATTCAGCGATTTTTCTTCATTTATAGTCTCTCCATTTGTTGCTCAAAGCAATAAACATAGTAGGACAGGAACAAGGGAACCCTACTCATGCAGAACCAGGGTAATAAACTTTTATCAAAAGACAAAGGCTCCTGTGGACACTTAATGAAGTAATCTCGATGTATATGAGCACAATGGCAATATATTGGGTTATAGTGATATTGGAGAAAGAAGGAAGCAAATACACCTCTGATTTGTTTTTGAATCAAAAATATTTATTTAATCCTTGAAAATAAATACTGTTGCAAAGTAATACATTTGAAAATATAGTTCTGAGTGAAAGGTGTCCCAGTAAAAAACGGAACCTAGAAAATTAGTGACATATATGTGAAATATATACAAGGTTTCCAATGCTTCATATAAATGACCATTTACATATATATGTAAAGTATACAGCGCTAGATACAGTGATCAGTGCTGGTGAACAATGGTTCGTTTATGCAACTTGTCGACGGCGTTTCCACCCTGTGTGCAGTATAGGGTCTCTTCAGGACCTATGATCGTAGGGACACCTATGAGAAGATGAGGGATAATGTCAGTATGTGGCTCATTTTAAGTAACTGATATTATGTGGTGGAACTAAGGTTTTGTTTGTATAGTACCTGAGGGTGTAGCACCCTGCAAAGGATAATAAAGGGATACTCACATGGGTTCCAGCCGGGTGCTACACACGTGAGAAAAATTAGTAATTAGCATTTAAAAAGTGGGGGTTGGAGGCATGACATTGTATTGCAACTTGAAACACACCTGGAACTTATCCCAAGTGTGAGGTGGGCGGTGAGCAGGCTATTACGTGAATTCGTACAATGTAAGGATCCAAATGTGTGAAAGATGGCACAATCAAAGCACTGTCAAGACTGGTCTGTAGAGAGGGGGAGGGAGCATGTGCATAGGTAATAGTACGGGGACACTTGTAATGGGGTGAACATATATTTAATAAAGGCTTGGCGCTTACCGAGTTGCGATTCTGAGCGCATGCATGGATGCAGGCTACTGCCTTCTGTCGTCAATCATGAAGAGGCCATACATTTTTCATATAAAGGGTGAGAATATTTTCACGTTGGTGTCTAAAAGAAGAGGTCATGCATTAAAAAATGTGTGCTTGGGGAAAACGTGATGTAGCACTGCGCTGACAGCATTCAAGCACAGGGCATGTGCCCGCTTACCTCTTATGGAGAATGAATCAACTGCAGCCTGTGGCAATCCTTCCAAGTAGCAGGACAGTGTGTGTCTGTCTGATCATGTACGATGACAAGGGGTCAATGCTTGCTCTGGATTTATAAGGGCCTGCCTCCCGCCAAAAGTCTATGTTCATACCCGACTGTGGAGTGTGATCAGCGGATAAGATCTGTATTTCTGTTATCAGTAATGAAAACAAAAAACAGACTGCTGCCTGACGCGTGTGTAAGGCCCATCCAAGTTCTTAAGGGTATGTATTGTGCATGGATATTATTTATAGATTGCGGACATTTATACCGCAATGTATTTGATGATTCTGTTGAGTGTGGGGACTGGCCCGGTGTCTTCATTTTAATGCACGCTTACTTTTGTCTGATACCCATTATGTTAAAGGACAGTGATGTTGTGTGCCGTTTACATGGTCTGTGCTATGTCTTGTTCATATCAGCTCAAAGACGATAGGTGTTTCTATTGCCTACTGTGTGCGTTTTGGTGGGTATAATGGGCTCACCCACTTTGCGCAAGCCCATTGTATGGAATTCTACATCAGGACATTTATTCCACATTATTTACATAGCCAAGAACATAATATATAGCATTCATAATACAAGTGTGATGAGGCATTCAGGGTACACGATTGACAGTTGTGCCTAGAGTGGCTGTATAGTTTGGTATGACAGTGTGGCACACCATACGATAATCCATTAATGGTACTTGATGTCAAGACACTAAATTACGTGTTCTAACCATTATGTTATATCACATGTAAGACGATCCACTCAGTGCACAAGACTTTTCAACTGTAAGTGATAGTCATATCATATAAAATGCTCATGTAAATCTGTTAATTTGTACAATTTCTTCATATTATTTAAGCTTATTGTTTACGACATGCCAAAATGCTCACATTGGATTGTTTCGCTTTCCTTATTCAACAATTGCTTTGTTGGATATGCATTGTAGTGATTTCATGCATAGTGTTTAACAGGTATGAACAATTATTCTAATATCAGGAATACTTTCTGCTCAATCTGATTTGTAGGGTAGCATAAGTGTGACATGACAGCCGGTTACAACTCTATACAAGTATGGCGGAGTTCCTACACGTTTTGTTACAATCCAGTGCCCTGTATTGTGTTTTCTAACCAACCCCGGTGGTGAAGCCGATGTGTTATACAACCAGTAGTACTGGCAAGGAGTTAGGTTCAATATAACCCCCTGTTTCCACTGGCATGTCATTTTCAGTATTGTACTTGCCATGTTTGTGTTTTACCCAGCTATAGGTAAATTTACATGTGTGGGAAAAATGAGCGCAGTGCTGTCTAATTATACAGCTAGTTGAGATCTGATGAGGTAAGTTACTCAGTGTAGTGATGAATCCTCGCCACTTCTCCATTGTATTCAATCCTTGCGCTATCGACTCAGTACATTCTATCCAACGGCATTCTAGTCAATGGCGAATTTGTGTAAGATCTCATTCTCTTTCTGGGATGGAGGCTCTGTCTATGACTTGCCACCTTATGTCATCTGCTGTATGATTTTTTTCGGGTAAGTTGCTGACTAATGGGGCGTTGACTACAGAGTGTCTGATGCAGCTATGGTGTTGACTAATCGTAGCTTTTATCGGTTGTTGTGTCTGTCCAATATAAGGCAATTGACAGGGGCAGAATATGCAATATATTTCTTGTGTTGCAATTAGCAAAGAAATCCAGTGTGTGTTCAAATGTTTTTGTATTGTGAGTGAAGGCACATGACACGCAGTTGCCACACTTGAAGTTGCCCTTGACCTCAGGCAGGCCCCAAGCGGTCGTCAGTGTTCTGGTTGTCTTTGGAATACTCTCACTGGATGACCTGACTAGATGATCTTTCACATTCTTGCCACGCTTAAATGCAAACATAGGGACATCAATGGATGAATCTATGCTCTTTATTATGTAACACTTTTTTTTTATCACTTTCCGGACCTGGTTGGTATGTGTACCAAATGTGGTCACACAAATTAGTCTGTCCACCTTTGTTTTTTCTTTAGTAACCAGTAGTACCATCCTGGGACAGAACCAGGCATGTTTGAGCGACCTTACAACAAGCCTAATAGGGTACCATCTAGTGATCAGTTTAGATTTCAAAATATCTGCCTCTTTCATGTAGTCGTCTTTTTTCATGCAGTTTCTGCGCAAGCGCAAAAACTGCCCGAATGGAAGACCGTCTTTCACTGCACGGGGATGGTGACTCTTATTGGAAAGCAGTGTATTTCTTTCTGTTGGTTTCCAATAAAGTGCCCCATTCTCGTGTTGTATACTGAGGTCCAGGAAGGTTATATTGGACTTATCAATGGTGGAGGTGAAAGTGACGTGTTTATGGATATTGTTCAGATAAGTAACAAAGTCATCAAAGTCAGACCTGCTCCCTGACCAGATGAGGAAAATGTCGTCAATGTACTGCTTCCAACATTTAATGTTGGAGCGGTACAGGTTCATGTCACTCAGAGCAAACTTTTGTTCTACATGATCCATGGAGATGTTTGCTAGATTCAGTGCAATAATCGCTCCCATGCTTGTGCCCAAGCACTGTTGATAATACACACCGTTTGACACAAAGTAATTGGATCTGAGGGCGATCTTAAGTAAGGAAATGATGAATGAAGGGGGAACCAATGTAGGTCTGGGTCTGGTGTCTAGTAAGTCCTCTATTACCTGAATACTGTCATTCTTCGGTATGTTGGTGTACAGAGACGTAATGTCAAGTGTAGCCAGCCAATCCGTTTCAGTGCTATATGGCTTGTTTTCTATCAAAATAATCATGAACATAGAGTCTCTTACAAATGTTTCTTGTTGTGGAACAAAATCCTTATTAAAGCGGTTTATGTATTTCCCAATAGGTTCTAGAACAGACCCACACCCTGATAGTATTAGGCGTCCTGGTGGATTTTTTGTGCTCTTATGAATCTTGGGGATGGTGTACAGAACTGGAGTTCTCGGGTTCTCTATGTTAAGGAATTCAAATTCTTTTTTGCTTAGAAAGCCTTCTTTATTCCCTTCTCTAGTTATTCTGAGAATTATTTCTCTGATGTCTGAGATCTCATCTGCTGAGCACACTCCACAGTCTGGTCTGAACATAGGTTTTTGGCGGGAAGGCAAGCCAGTCTGTTTTTGGTTTTCATTACTGATAGCATAAATACAGATCTCATCCGCTGATCAAACTCCACTGTCGGGTCTGAACATAGAACTTTGGCAGGAAGGCATGCCTTTATAACTCCAGAGCAAGCAATGACCCCATGTCATTGTACCTGAGCAGACAGACACACGCTGTCCTGCTACTTGGAAGGATTGCCACAGACTGCAGTTGATTCATTCTCCATAAGAGGTAAAGGGGCACATGCCCTGTGCTTGAATGCTGTCAGCGCGGTGCTATATCACGTTTTCCCAGAGCGTACATTTTTTTTTTTTTAAATATTTTTATTAACAGATTTTACCCACTTTTTACATACAGGGCACGACAATGGGTTATATAATACACATAGCAAGGCATATTACCAAAAATAATACAGTTTTTTCAAATCCAATCAAGGCAACAAAAGAATAAAAGAAAAAAAGAAAAATAAATAAATAATAAAAAAAGGGAAGCATTTTTTTTCCCCCACCAGTTACATGGATATCAAGCAATATTAGTGCATTCTAGCCAGTCCAATCCATATTAAACAGATAAATTAATCTAGTCTTTCAATCCATACTCTCTTCTTTCCAACGAGTAATAGGGCCCCAAATCTGTCTACCAGTTTTCCTTCCCTTTTTCCCCTTCCTTGCATAAATCTCAACCTACAAATTATATGTTGTCAGCCGTTTAGCCAGCCATTGATGAAATGTTGGTGGCTTGGAGTCTAGCCATACCGATGCAGTACAAAGTCTCAGAACCGACATGGCTAGAAATAAGAAGTATTCCCCTCTGCCCTCCGCCCTGATGTTGCTCTGCTGTTGTCCCTCCTCCTCTTTTACCCCAGAAGGATAGTTGAGGGAGTTCGAGGAATATCTATTCCTAATACTCGGTTTATGAAACCCTCGATATCTTTTATAAGTAACTGCAGATGAGGGCATGTTGCAAATACATGTGTTAAGTCTGCTTCTAAACCTCCATATCTAAAACATGTAGTTCCAGTTATACCACCCCATTGGGCTATCTTAGCAGGCGTGTGGTAGAGGTGATACAGTGTTTTATAGTGTTGTGCCTGTAGAGGTGCTGAGCATAACAGTGTATACCCCATTTCTAAAGATATATAAAAGCTATCCTCACTAATTTCCAAATTACGTTTCCACTTAGTTGCCCATTTTTCTGTATCGTCCTCTTTTGAGATCAATAACTCAGCATAAAATCTCTTAATAGTACACTCCTCCCCTGCTTGTATTACTTCCATGATTGCATTTTTACTGAATCCTGATGGGCCACCTTTCTTACTATAAAGAAAGCTCCTAATTTGTAAATACTTAAAGAATTGTCTTTTGTCTAATGCAAACTTGGTTTGTAGTTCAGAAAACTGGTAAACACCTTGCTGCCCCAGAATATCTCCGACCTTTCTAAGTCCTTTTCTTTCCCATTCTGTCAATATGGGCCCGGAAACAACTTCCGCAGGCAAATTTGGATTTCCTTTCAATCTAGTGTATGCGTTATATCGCCCCAGCTCGAATCTTTTAGTGAAGGCTTTCCACACAGTATGTGCTGCAATAAGCGTCTTGAACCGTGTCTTTTTGTAGTAGCTGGGTTCAATGTATTTTAAAAAGAGATTTTCTGCTTCTGGCCCCAGTAGTAAGCCATAAATTGCCAGTGATCCCAGCTCATTACCCCCTTCCCATTCTCCCCCTCCCACCAATCCAACCATATTTTGTAGAGCTGCTGCCCAATAATAGAACCTTAGATCTGGCAGTGCCCACCCTCCCCTCTCTCTTGGCAATGTCATGAACCTGAGTGCTCTCCTGGTTTTTCCCTTTGCCCATATAAATCTGTTAATCATATTTTCTATCTTCTTGAATAGGTTAGTCTCAAATAATAAAGGAATTGCTCTAAAAAAATAAAGAAACTTAGGTAAAACCAGCATTTTTACTACGTTAGTTCGTCCCACAATTGATAAGTGCAGGTTGTCTAATCTATCCAGATCCTTTCTTACTCTGTTTATTAAAGGAGCTATATTTGTTTCCACTAGATTATCCAAATCAGCCGATATAATCACTCCCAGATATGTTCCAGCTTTAGTAACTCGGCTATCTGTACAGGTAGTATAGGAGTTTTTAATTATCTGGGTCTTAGCGGTATTAAGCTTATAACCCGAGCAACATCATCGGCATATGCCAATATCTTACAATAACCAGTTTGTGTAGGTAATGATTTTATTAGATCATTCATCTCTATTCTCCGGATTAGTGGGTCCATGTACATTGCAAATAGCAATGGGGAGCAGGGACACCCCTGCCTCGTGCCTCTCCTTATCCCAAATTGTGTTGTAATCCCCGCATTCACGCACACCGAGGCCACAGGGTTTACATATAGCGCCTGAACTGCTTTAATAAACCCCTTTTTAACTCCTGATCCTTCCAAGGTATACCACAAGTAGTCCCAGGAGACCCGATCGAATGCCTTTTCTGCATCTAATAACATAATCGCCATCGGGTCCCCTGAGACTGCTGCAGCATCAAATAGTGTTATCACTTTGCGCGTATGATGGGTGGGGCCCCTTCCGGGTATAAAACCATGCTGGTTTTTACTCACCACCCTATCTATTATCTTAGCGTATCTTGTCGCTAATGCCTTGGAAAATATTTTAGTGTCCGTATTCATCAACGTAATAGGCCTATATGACCCAGGTTCTTCTGCGGGTTTCCCTTTTTTTAAAATTATCACTATTTCGGCGCCTCCCCATGTCCCAGGTATTGAATTACCTGATTGCGCCTGTTGCATTGTCCTAGTTATGTCAATTTTTAGAATATCCCAAAATATTTTATAGAATTCTATTGGAATCAGGTCTGGGCCTGCGGATTTTCCAGAGGGGAGATCCAATATAGCATTTTTTATATCTTCCCCCTGAAAAATCTCTTCTAGGCTGTCTGCCTCCTCTCCCGTAAATCTAGTCGCCGGGATTTCGTGTAGATAGTCTCTGATTTTCCTGACATCTCCCCTTATCGGCTCCTCATATAGCTTCTCATAAAAAGCTCTGAAAACTTCCCTTATTTCCTCGGACTCTGTGTGTATCCTACCCGAGGTATCCTTAATCTCCCTTACAGTACCTAATGCTTCTTGCTGTCTTGTTCGAATTGCTAAAGTTCTTCCCACTGTTTCACTAAATTCATGAAATTTTTCTCTTTTTGTGATATAAAGTTTTGCCGCCCTTCCGGCAATGTCCCCCTCAGCATCTCCTTTCACTTTTAGTAGTTCCAAGTTCGCATTATCTGAAGGGGTCCCGGTCATGATACACTCCTCTAGTTTCTCTTCAGCTTTAAGTACTGCCTCAACCAATTCCATGTTTCTCCTCTGTTCCTGTTTTCTCTTATAAGAGCTAAAGCTCAAAGTCTCCCCCCTAACCCCCGCCTTAAAAGCGTCCCATACCACCCCCGCAGTAGAACTATCTCTATTATTCTCGAAAAATTCTTTAATCCATATTTTCATATGTTCCACATATTTTTCTTCCAGCAATAATCCTCTCTCAAAAGTCCACTGTCTTTGCTGTCTGATATTTATTGATTTTTTTAATGTAAAAATTAGGGGATTATGATCACTTAGGATCCGGGGGAGTCTATCTATCCTTGATTCTGGTAATAATTCATTTGAGACAAAAAAGTAGTCCAATCTCACACAGATTTTATGTGGGGCGGAGTAATATGTAAAGCCCTTACTCCCTGGTCTTCTTTCCCCCAAACGTCAGATAAAGCATTATTCGCAACTAATCCCTGTAGGGCATGACATGTTCGTCTTTTTCTACCAGAATATTTACCAAATGAACCTAAGCCTAGCCCATCAGCACCATTAATATTCAAATCTCCTGCCATTATAATTCTGGGAGCCCAAGTAGCTAGTTCCACATCTAAAAATTGGAAAATCTCCGGGTCATCCTCGGTTGACCCATATACACTTATCAAAGTTGTCCACTCCCCATCTATCATACACTCGACCATTGCCCATCTCCCCCATTGATCATGCGCCTTTTTTCGCAAAAGTACATTTTTATCTCTGGATAGTATAGCTACCCCTCTTTTTTTAACATTTTGCTGTGAAGTTACTAATAGCTGACAGCCCAGCTGTTTCAAATAAAATTCTTGTGAAGTCATAACATGTGTTTCCTGTATAAAAATAAAATCCACATTCATTTGCCTTAATAACATTGATACCTTTAGCCTTTTTTGAGCATCGTTCAACCCGCACACATTCCATGTCACATATCTAGTCCCCATGAGTAATTCATTATGTTACTGTTATGTGTGCTCATATACTTATACTTATATAGTTTATTTCTTTTCCCATTATGTCTCCTTTTCTCACCCTTTTCAAGTGTATTTCTCCTTCTTTTCAGCCTCATAGCTCTCATCTTATCTCTTTTTCCTCCCACCTCTACCCTTGCTTCTGTGTATAATTCTGTCTTTTGCTGCCGTGCCGTGCCCTGTCTCCTCCCTCCCCCCCCCAGGCCCCTTCCCTCCCTCCCACCCTTCCCCTCCCTACTGGCAAACAGGTCAATGTTGACCTCTGTCTGACAGCCGAGCCCCCCCCCAGGAGGCTTCTCCACTCCCACTCTCCCGAAGTGTCAATATCTTTTTATTACACCTGCATCTACTGGGACTATTTATCCACGCTGCCCCCACCCTCGTTTACTCTGTCTTTTTTCATTTCATTTTTTCTTTTTTTGTGTCACATACTCGGTTTGCCTTATGGCTGCAGCCCTCTCGTTTTGTGCTTTCCCATCTCTTTGTGCTTTCCCTTCTTTTAGGTAAATCAGGTATTCTTGTGCTACTACTTCCGAAAAAAAGACTCTGAACTGGCCATTAAAGCCAACTTTGAGTCGACAGGGAAACATTAAATATACTTCACATCCCACATTCTGGAAGGGTGTTATCAACTGCCTCATGCGCCACCTTCTCTCCACAGTAGTGTGACAAAAATCTGGGCGAGTGAAGAATGTTATATCCTTATAAGAGCGCTTAGTCGTTGGCTTTGCCTTTCTAATTACTTCCTCTCTCAGCAAAAAATTCCCCATGTATACTAGGATAGCCCTTGATTTCGAATTTGTGGTTTTTTTCTGCGTTAAAGGAAACCTGTGTGCGCGCTACACCTCCTTGTCCCAGTCCCAGTTATCAAGCTCTGGAAAAGCCCCCTTCAACAATTCTACAGCAAAGGCGCGTATGTCCGACCCTTCCTTCCCTTCCTCAATCCCAAGCAGTCTTACGTTATTGCGCCTTTGCCTATTTTCAAAGTCTTCGAGTTTCCACAAGACATCTGATGATATTTTTTCTTGTTCTTCTCTGTATTCCTGCAATTTCACCATTTCGTCCTCCACTTTGCCTGTTCTCTCCTCCACTTCCGCCAAACGCCCAGCCATTTCTGCATACATTTTATCAACCTTACGGAGAGACCCTTGTATTTTTTTATTTGCATGCTTAGCTCTTTGACTCTCCTGACGGGCCTCCCCCTGAATCTGTTTTAAGGTTGTGAGCAGAAGATCAAAGTTTGATGCGTAGTTTTTTTCCTGTGTCTGTGTCTGTGTCTGGGTCTGTGTTTGCGAGTTGTTTGGTTGCTCTAAGCCACCGGCTGCACCCTCCTGGTACACCTGTGAAGTGCTTACATGGTCCCAATCCAGTTTTTTAGCCACACCTGATTGAACTCCGCTCCCCCTTTTCTTTGCTCTTCTGCGAGTCCTTCCCCTGCTTGGTTTAGACTCCAAATTTCGTTTTAATATAGTGTTATGTTCTGGCTCTGACTCAGTCTCTAACTCTGAAGTGTCTACCTGCGATGCCTCTGAGTCACTTTCCGTGGATATTGGTGTATCATCCAAGCTAGTGGAAGAGTTATGACTTAAATCTGACCCCTCAGTCTCGTCCTCCTCCTTATCATCATCATTCCCAGTAAAAAAGCAGTCATCACTAGGTGAGCCAGTCACTATTGGGAGGCAGTTGACATTGTCGTCAGCATACTCTATATCTACCCCCTCAATACTTACTTGAGAGCCATCTGGGATGCCCTCCGGGATATTATTGATGACCCTTTTAACCCTATTACTTTTACGCGCTAGGGTATCTACAGAGTTGTCTCTTAAGCAAACTGCAGCGAGCGTGCATACCATCTCCTTATTACTAATTAATTGTTGTGCCACTTCAGTCACAAAAGTACTTTTAGTCGCTTGGGTATCCCCCTCTTGCTCCTTACCCAGTTCAAGTGCAGTCTGTACCGTAAATGCTGTAGGCAATGTTGTAGACAATGACGCATCCTCTTTAGGAGTCTTATCATGGGGCTCCGTTTCACCCATTTCAACTCTAGCACATCCCTGTGATTCTGTGCTTGTATCCATTTGTATATTCGCGTTTTCCAACCCTGACACCCCTTTTGAAGAACTGACTCCAGTATGATCTCCCTTATGCTCTACTGCAGCAACATAATCCACAGACAACTCCTTGTCTTCAGTCGACCCTCTCTGTGGGCCACGAGTGTCTCCTGCCATATTATCCCGTTCTACTACTTGACTCAGCGTGGCTGTCTCTCCGGATTGCTCCACACTCCTTGCATCATTGACGTCATCCTCCTCCGGCCCCATCGCAGCCTCTGAGCGGTCAGCTTCAGCTACATCTCTCGATCCGGTTAGCTGCTCTGTAACCTCCTCCGGCCCGTTACAGCCACTGAGCCCGCCAACATTAGCGTTGTCGGATATGCCCTCAGCTCTCAGACCCGGGAAGGATTGAAACAGTGTCTGCTGCCGCAGGGAGGCTTCCTTTGAAGATTCAGAGTCGGCGTCTATGCTCTTAGTAAGCCCCCTTTTGGCTGTTTCTTTTTTTTTCCGTAACTTTGTCCTGCTTTCTCTTTTCTGCAGTAGATATTTTCAATTCTTCGGGTGCCTTAGCAGCCTCCCTTCGTAGTTGGGCTCTATGTCGTGCCTTCGCTCTAGCATTTACAGGCGGGTTCTCGGCCTCGCTTGTTTGCAGATCCTCGTCTTCTGTACCGGCCATGTCTTTGATTGCTCTTACTGTTTTCGGGGCCATGTGTCGCTTCCCGACTTGCCAAGTACTCTGGAGTCGTTGTAGCGCCCCTTCAATCGCCGTTCCAAATGACTGCCACAGGACACGGGGCTCTCTCTCAAGGCTGGCAAGTATTTGTAACGTGGGCCACTCTATGGAATTGGCCCAGCTCGCCAGAACCTTAAGCATCCCGTTATGCAGCGCCTGATACTTTTTTTTTCCGGCCCATTAATTAAATTTCTTTCCAGAAATAGATTAATTCTGCAAAATCTCAGGTAGTGCAGGTAGTGCAGCGAATCATCGCCTCTCCATATCAGTCTCCCAGTCTACCAGCGTTTCACCTCGGGAGAGTAGTCGGGAGCTGCTGCCTCCTACGGTCTGTCGGCGGCCATCAGAGCGTAAATTTTTTAATGCATTGACCTCTTCTTTTAGAATATTCTCACCCTCCATATGAAAAAAGTATGGCCTGGTCGTGATTGACGACAGAAGGAAGTAGCCTGCTTCCATGCATGCGCTCAGAATCGGAACTCGGTGCCATCTTCCACACACTTGGATCCTTACATTGTGTGCATTCATGTAATAGCCTGCTCACCACCCACCTCACACTTGGGTAAGTTCCAGGTCTGGTCCAAGTAGCAATACAATGTCATGCCTCTAACCCCCACTTTTTGAATACTAATTACTTGTTTTTCTCACATGTGTAGCTCCCGGCTGGGACCCATGTGAGTATCTTTCTTATCCTTTGCACGATGCCATATCCTCCACACGAGCCGGTCCATTACCCTTCAGGTACTATACAAACAAAATCTTAGTTCCACCACATAATACCAGTTGCTTAAAATGAGCCACATACTGACATCCCTCATCTTCTCATAGGTGTCGTTATGATCATAGGTTCTGAAGAGACCCTACACTGCATATAGAGTCGAAACGCCGTCAACAAGTTGCATAAACGAACCATTGTTTACCAGCACTGATCACTGTATCTAGCACTGTATACTGTACATATATATGTAAATGGTCCTTTATATGAAGCATTGGAAACCTTGTATATATTTCACATATATGTCACTCATTTTCTAGGTTCCGTTTTTTACTGGGACACCTTTCACTCAGAACTATATGTTGAAATGTATTACTTTGCAACAGTATTTAATTTCAAAGATTACATAAATATTTTTGATTCAAAAACAAATCAGAGGTGTATTTGCTTCCTTCTCTCTCTCCAATATCACTGTAACCCAATATATTGCCATTGTGCCCATATACATTGAGATTACTTCATTAAGTGTCCACAGGAGCCTTTGTCTTTTGACACAAAGCAATAAACATGGAACAGGATTTTGCTCTAGTTTACTCCATGGCTAAACCTCATTTATACAAATTGAGTGGCATGAAGATTGGTTAATCTGTGAGCATTTTTTGGTCGAGCCTGAGTTAGCGAGACTGCTGTAGTGGAGTACGACGGAGAAGCCCCGCCCACTCTACGGCCATGTTTGTCATTGGCTTGTGTCAGTGTCCTTCCTGAATGCTGGCTTCTGATTCCTTAATAGGCTTGTTAGTCCCTCCTTAGTACTGTCTTGTTTTTTTTTGTAACTTCCCATGGATACTGGCCCCATTTCTTCGGTTGTTCCACAGTAGTTTTATTTAGTCTTGTAAGCACTGCACTATTTTCTTTATTGACCCTCTCTTAGTGCAGGCACGACGTACTCTGCATACATTCAGCGTGCCATGCGTGCTTTTTGTTTTCAAGCAACTGGAATAATGGCGGACACTTCCTTGGAATGCCATAGGTCTCGTATTTAAATGTGAAACCTATTGCATTGCAAATATACATATATTTTTATATCCTCACAACCGAAAGGGGGTCCCTGAAGGCCCTGTTACCCCATTTCGATATGGACTGTAAGTTCTGTGACCAATTACCATGGCAACCACAATGATGTGTCAAAAATCGGGTAAATGTGTCATGACATGGCATGGACAGCTTAAGGCAACAAGTGAGAGTTTAGAGTGGCAATATGGTTAAATTACTCTGAAAGTGCACTACCAAAACCTCCGGACAATGCTTCAGAAAGGTCTACTGTGGTCTTTTTATTGGCTAAGTGACCCTGAGATGATTTCTGTAGAGGAAATGCCAGCTGTCCTGTTGCAAATGGTTTCTATTGAATAAAGCTGCAGCAGAAGGGTTGTTCACCATTGTGGAGAGCCAATGGACTCTGCCATTCACTAATAACCAGTCCCCAGATTGAATAGGAATCCCTCCACTAACCCATCTCCTCACTGCCCTGCTACAGCATACAGAAGGAACCGAGTGTGACTGGTCAACTAAACTTGCCGCCTCAGAAACCTGCCTGCATCAAACGAGTGGTCAAACACAAATTAACGAACTCTGTGTTTTTTTGTTAACCCTTACAATAAGGACGTATTCAGGTGCGGTTCCCTGACATGGGGGAGAAGCGGCATTGTTCACATCTTGCTTTGCGCCTCCTTGCTCTTCGGCGGCCTCTCCTCGGCAGTGTCTGGTTACCCTGTGTGTTTGGAGAACTGGTTTCAGCCATTGTCCCTTCGGGGGACCATTTGTTTGCTCGTGTTTAGTGCTTACACAAAGCTGGCCTACATCAGTTTGCAGACGGATTTCCTAATCTTTTAAATTGTTTTTTCTGGGGGGCTTGTTTGAGAGGAATGTGCATTGTACACCTCCTGTGAAGCAAGTCTCCCACCTCAAGCCCCTCACACACATTGAGTGTTCAGACCGGGATTGAAATGCAGCTCTTTAAGCTCTATGCACATTCATGGCAATCGCAGGACATCACCACCTGCGGCCACTATTCACCTGTGCCATTCACTGTCGATAAAGCATGGACTCTCCTTAAATCCTGCCTTTCGGACCGACTACAGATAGTCTCTTTAGGTAAGTTTTTCTCAAAACCTTTCTCACTCCCTTGTGGAGTTACACAAGGGTCATCATTAAGCCCTACGCTCTTTAACATGTATGTATCCTCCCTGCCCCCCTGAACGAGTCATTCGGCTTTTGTCTTACTTTATACGCCTACGATACTAAAATTGTGGTATCCCTTCGACCAGGGCAGGAGAAGGCAACTGGAGAGAGGCTCCAGGAATGTATGGAGGCAGTAGGAAGCTGGATGACTCAAAACTGTTTAAAGCTAAAGTCTAGCAAAACAGAGGTCATCCTGTTTGGGAACGATGTTAATTTCTGGACCCCAAGTTGGTGGCCAAATTCAATGGGGACTTTACCGATACCCTCCAGGAAAGTTAAAAACCTGAGAGTGGTCATAGATGACCACCTTGACATGTGCTGTCAAGTCAAAGCCGCTGTATCAGCCACAACATATATTCTCAGGACAACAGGGAACATTCTACCTCTTCTGCCAGAAGACAGCCAGCTCACAGTGGTTACAGCCTTGATTATGTTGAGACTGGACTATTGTAATAGTGTATACTTAAACATGCAGGAGCGCTGTATGCAAAAACAACAGATGTTGCAAAATGCAGCAGCAAGATTGCTCACTGGAACCTCGAAATTTGCATCAATTTCTAGTGCAATCAAAAAACCTCTTTGGCTGCCCGTTAAAAAACGTGCCCACTTTAAAACCCTCTGCTTAGTTTTCCGAGCTCTTCAAGGTACAGCTTATCTGAAACAACAATTGCAGTGGTATGTGCCCAAAAGATCTTTACGCTCGTCAGGAGCGAAATTAGCAGGTGTACCTCCTATAAAAAAAGTTAGATGGGGAGGCAGAAGATTTGCTGCTGGCGCAGCAAAGGCTTGGAATTAGCTCCCTTTCTATCTGAGAAACTGTAATGATCTGTTGGCCTTTAGGAAGGCTTTGAAAACATGGTTGTTCTGAACAACACTCTGGCAGCAATCTGTGAAAGGCAGAAGTACTGCAGCAAGCGCCAGGACACCTCAGGGTAACCGTGCACTGTATAAGCTTTCCTAACATTACATAACACTGACCAAAATATGCACAGGGGGCATGCAGTTAGAAGCTGTTAACGTCCTTGGAAATGCTGTGTGAAATTGTCCTGCAGTGCCTGCCGCTGCCATCAAAGCATCTTCTTGCATGAGAAGGAGCTTAGTGCCAATATCAGAAACTCAACCAAGGGTAGGCAGCAGTGAATCCCCTAAGCTGACCTACCCACCCGATGAGCCAACTGCACTGTTGCCAAATCAATCGAAGCTAACCATTTTGGGGAATCTCCCCCTTACATACTGTGGACCAGCAGTCCACCCTTATGCTCACGCCCTTTCAGGGGAAGAGTGTGTCCAGGCAAGCCCCTGGTTGATCAGGTTTACAACCGCCCAATGGACTAACGGGGCGCCGTCGATCCTCCAGGGTCCTACCGTAAAGACTCCTGGGTTTGTTTTGCATTTGCACCTTTCTTGTGCTCCTGAGGAGGGTACCCTTCTGTACCATTCAGCCTCTGAATCTCTTTGTAATTCCCCCTGCAACACAAAATAACAAGTAAACAGCCTTCGTACCCTAGCTACCAATCATAGCTCTCACGCTATGCGGTAGGGAGGGTGACGGCGTGGAGAAATCGGTGCAAAAGGATTCCCGGATGGGCGGGGGAAGTATAAATACCTTGCCCTCCCACCCACTCGGTGTACCGGAAAATAAGTGAGAAATGTGCAGAACCTCGGTGACCCAGGAGGTCTGACCTTTAGACCGTATTGGCTGGGCCAAATGTGGCACTAATGTGACCGCCCTCTGAGTGGGGCCCTCTGTGTGGGCCGTAGGCAGCCTCATAGTGCCAATATTGGCAACTCAACCAACCCGCAAAACATAGCAATCTCATAATAAAGAAACACACAAGACACAGTAATTGTTGGAGAAGACATTTCTGCAGGTTTATTTCATTCAAGAAATATGCCAACATAGTGGGTCAATTTAAGGGCGATCCAAGGGCAAGCAGCAGTGACTCCCCTGAGCTGCCCTGCCCACCTGATGAGCCATCTGCACCGTGACCAAATCAATCAGTGCTAACCATTTTGGGGAATCTCCCCCTTTCATAATGTGGAGCACCAGTCCACCCTTTAACTCACACCCAATTTAGGGGCGGAGTCTGTCCAGGCAAGCCCCCGATTGCTCAGGTTTTCAACCGCCCAAGGGACTATCGGGTGCTGTTGTTCCTCCAGGAGCCGTAAAGACTCCTGGGTTTGTTTGGCATTTGCACCCGTCTTGTGCTCTTGAAGAGGCTACCCCTATGTACCATTCAGCCTCTGGTTTGCACAGTAACTCGGCCATAGCTCTGGATGTGGCACCCGCAACTCCCAGTGCCTCCACAAAGGCAGGCAGCTTTCTTAATTACACCCTGCTGACACTAGGTCCATGCCCACATTAGACAGGTGAACCCCAACCTCATCAAAACACCCCGTGGTCTTTACATGTAAGAGATAAAGCCAAAACCCCTCTTATCCGTGAATTTGCGGAGGAAGCTGTTTACTCTCCTCCAAGACATTTCAAAGGCCTCTGCTAACCTGGCCCCGTGCCAGACCATTCGTGGAGTGATCTCGGACCACAATAACTAACATGGGCCCATCTGATTACTTATCACACTCATTGTGGCTTTCATAGCCTGTAGCAGGGCCTTTCTACCCATGAAAGTCGGTTCCTTGCCTCCCAGGTGGATGACCAAAATGTTGGGAGGAGGTCCGCCTCCTGCTAGTCTGTGCCACAGTTTCTTCAGCAAGCTGTGCAATCACATGCCTGGGAACCCCATCCAGACTATCTCAGTGAAGGAAAAACCCATGCTTGCAACTCCTACTTTCTGCCCATTGTGCCACCCTAGCGAGGTAATTGGCAAACAGTTACTAAGCATAACTGAAAATGATATGCTCTAAAACCACACTGCAAACTCATAGAACACAATTGGCAGCGACCTGAAGCTCAAGTGCGCACCCTGCCCCTTTCTGAATTCACGGGCAGATGCATCGCTTGTACCAATAAGACTCCCAATGCCCCACCCCCTTGATGCGTTCTGGTGACAGGCCAACCTTGAATGCTGAGGTAGCCGCTCTACGTTAGGTGTTGCCAGGTTGTGCATTACTCTTCACTGCCCAGTCACTGATTTCAGACTACACTGAAAAACATATTGGAGTTAACCTCCCAGGCCAACAGTGTATTAGTTAACAAGTTAGCATCCATCGGTCTAACACAGATCAACACTCAACCTACTTACTCTGCAGAGCATACCCTTGATTTAGTCCTGACATATGCCTCTAATGTACACTGCGAGGCTCCTTGTCCCCTTACTTGGACTGACCATTTTTTACTTCACTTTCACATAAAATATGGCAGAGCTTTCTCCACTACAACAGCACACTCTCACAACTGGAGAAAACAATAGCATAATATCACGCTGGACAATTTCTCAAACACCCTCTCTAATCATACTTATTCGCCGTCTGAAAATATTGAAGAGAACCTGACTAATTATAATGCCCTTGTTCCTCCACACTAGATCAATTAGCCTCATTAAAACTTCGCTCCACAAAATCGTACAGAACACAAGTGACATGGTTTTCTCCTCATTTATGGAAATGGGTAGAAAGCTAGAAAAACGCTGGAGGCTGTCTCATAACTCAACTGATAAAGATGCCTATAAGAACTGTCTGAGCGTTTACCATAAAAACATAAAGGAGGCTTGCAAAACTCATATCTAGTGCCAGATGTAGGTAATCTCAATTTACCTATTCTTAAATACCGAATCATACAGATTCGGTATTTAAGAATTGGTAAATGGGATGTAGGTAATTTTTTGTTAAAAATTACCGAATCGGTCAGTTTTGGTAATTACCGAATCAGTATTTACCGATTTGGTAATTGCCATTCATTCCTATGGGCCTGGAGGCCTGGAGGCCCATAGGAATGAATGGCAATTACCGAATCGGTAAATACCGATTCGGTAAAAGGGGCAAAACATTGAAGGGTGGCAGGGTGTCACTTTGACACCCTGTTGAACCTCCCAATTGTGTATGGGTGCACATGTGGCACACATACATGCCCTAAGGGCACGTATGTCTGCCACATCGCACTGTTGGAAAAGCAAAAAAAATGCTTTTTCAAAGGTTTTCATTATTTACCACCAACTTGTAGTTGGTGGTAAATAACAAATCCTTAACTGAGGAATGCACCAACTTGAGTGCTCCCTACATCCTGGATTCGGTAATTTACCGAATCGGTATGTTAAGAATTCGGTATTTTATTGAATCCTTAAATTACCGATTCTGTAAAATACCGAATCCTAAAAAAATGCCTCCTACATCTAAAAAGCCCAATACCGTCGGTAACAGCCAAACTTTGGTATTTTCGGCCGTTACCGACCGGTATTGGGCGACCTACATCTGGCCCTAAATTTCAGCTGAGTTAGGCAGGAAACTCTTCTAAGGAGCTTTACCGCATTCTTAACTCCTTTACTGATCCCAAGGCTTGCCATACGGAAGTAACGCCTGCTCAAGACTTCTGTGATAAACTATCTATGCATTTTACTCAGAAGATTGAGAACATATATGCTAGTATTTTCAAAGACAATGACTCTCAACAGATAATAGTGCTTCTTACCCATCACCTTCTCATTCTATAAACTCTTTGGATTATTTTCCTTCTCTTACAATAGACACAGTGGAGTCCCTCATGAAAACTAAAAAATCTGGTTCACCTCAGGATGTTCTACCCGCTAAGGTCTCTTCATTACTTCATAAGCAGTTGGTTCCACTGATCTGCACTTTTGTTAACTCCTCCTTGATCTTGGGCAGACAACCTTTGGAATGGAAAGCTGCTCTAATAATTCCAATCAGAAAAAAAATCCAATGCTTTCCCGGAAGACCTATCCAAATATTGTCCTATTTTCTTGCTACCCTATTTGAGTAAACGTCTGGAGAAATACATGAACAGACATCTTTCAAATTTTATGGAAGCAGTAGGAGGTTTTGACTCCTCCCAGTCTGGTTTCCATCCCAGGTTCAGTACGGAGACCGCATTAATTGCGGTTACGGATAATCTCCGACATTACCGAGATAAAGGCCAGGCAGTACTATTAGTGCTGCTGGGAATGTCAGCAGCATTTGACACGATATTCCATTCTATTCTCTTATCTAGACTAAGAAATGTAGGTATCCAAAAACAAGCTGACTTTTTAAATAACCGCACTCAAACTGTTAATCTGGGCACCTTTTCATCTCCTTCATCTAAGTTGACTAAAGGCTTACCCCAGGGATCTTGCTTAAGTCCCACATTGTTTAATATCTATGTGTCTCCTCTTGCGGATCTTCTTAGGAATCTGGGGTTCATCCCCATTTCCTATGCGGATGATACCCAGCTGCTCATGGCATTTGACAAAAATTCCGCTAACACTCAGCAGGCATTTGCTGAAGGTATGAATGCAATTTCAGCATGGATGAGAAACAACTTTCTCCAGTTAAATGCCAGGAAAACAGAAATTATGCTCTTTGGAGCAATGCTGCTACTCTGGTCCCCAGATTGGTGGCCTAACAATCTAGGCCCCGCCCCTGCTCCTAAAGCAGTAGTAAAAAATCAAGGCGTGCATTTGACCAGAAACTCTTGAAAAAAAGAGCAAGTTAACGCTACTGTGAGTTCTTGTTTCTTTACATTGAGTCTCCTGAGGAAGGTTTTTCCTTTCCTCCCTCTGACCATCAGGAAAGCTCTACCACAGGCTCTGGTAGTATGTTGTTTAGACTACTGTAATTCTCTTTTAATTTCATCCACAGAAGCTTCACTCAATAGACTCCAGGTGGTTCAAAATACCGCCGCCCAATTGGTCTCTAATTAGCCAACCAGGACCGCATCCTTGCCCCTACTTTAGAGATTACACTGGCTGCCTGTGCAGAAGCGAGTTCTCTTTAAGATTTGCTGTTTAGTGCACAAGGCGCTGTATGGCAATGCTCCCAGCTACCTAAGCGATAGACTCACACGTTACCAACCTGCAAGGACACTTCGTTCTGGTTCCAAATCGCTCCTTGTGGTCCCTCGGATAAAGAATTCACGCAATGGAGGGAAGGCCTTCTTCCACCTGGCTCCCTCCTATTGGAATCAACTTCCTCCTTAACTCCGTGAGTGCACTAACTATCTGCAATTCCGCAGATTTCTTAAAAACGAAATTTTTAGATCCTCTCCTTGACTTCGCAATATCTCATCAGTTCACCTAAGCTAGCTAAATAGCACTTCCATAGTGCAGGGATACCCCTTTAGGGGTGATTCAGGTGTTCTACAAGACACATAAATAAATAAATAAATAAATAAATAAATAAATAAATTGTGGCCAACACCATATCCTTATCTCTGCCAGCTGGTCTCCTCCTGTATAGGAGCACCATCCTGACCAGAATTCCTACTCAAACAGGGATCCAAAACTACTGCTCTTCATAACCCTGGAATGTCTGATTTAATCCATTGAGCACTGCGTGCAATATGTGTTGATTAAGCCCTAGTTTAACCCGTACTTGAATTTTCCCAAAAAGGGGGTTCAAACTGATAACTGTGTACAGAACCAGCAGTGGAAATTAACCTGTTCCTTCCAAACTTGTATGCACGCTGTGCTCTAGTCACTGTCACCATTTGTGCACCATCCCCTTCTTGCTCCACCTTATTTGAGTTGCAGCACACACTTCTTTGGAATGACAAACTTACACAGCCCTAGTCTAAAAACCCAATCTATTTGCGGGTTCTTGGCACTGTACCCTGCTGCCAGTGTATGGCCAATGTAATGCCTATTGCATCTGCCTTTTCTTGAATACTGTAAATGACAAATGTTCTTAATAAATTGCAGTCTTTTTGTGTCTTAACCCATTGTTTCCCCAACTTTTGGGACAGCAGCATGCTAATTAGAGGACAGGTTCCACAACCTACCCAGCTGTCATCGAGGGTGCATTTTTTGTGCACACTATTGCAGTCATCGCGCCCTTTTTGGAGTGACAACTTCCGCACCCCGCCAGGCTTGCTTAACTGCAGGATCCCAGTACCCGTCCTCCCACTTTACAGGATGCACATGTTTTATGGACAAAAGGAAGACCTATTTACTGCCACTGCACCCATCTGTCCATATGTGGACACATGTAAACGCCTTCAGCATTGCAGGTCCACCGCCCTATCCATGCACTATGGTGAGGGGGCGGAGTATTCTGCTTATTCCATGTCCATATTGCATGCAGGCCCCTTACCGTTTGATTGCTATTTGGGTGCTGTGTTGTGATGCTGATGCCCACCCTGGCATAAGTCGTCCAATCCCAAACTTCTGCTAAAGTATACCAGAAGCCAGCAAATGAGTGGGACAGGAGGAGAACCAAATGTACAGTTCCCTGCCCTTTCTCGAATAAATAGAGCCAATATTTTAATACCATGTAGCCGTTTTGTCCTCTAACTCAGCGTTTCCCCAATTTTTTTAATCACAGCCCACTGGTTACATGACAACTTCCAAAACCTGCCTACCTGCAGGTGAGTAATTTCTAGCTTATCTAAAGCTTAACTATGGTCTGTTCTGAACTGCTATGACTATGCAATGTGTACCCTGCCTTTAGAGGCTCCAGTTTGCATCAAGTGTGTGTCAATGTCATGACAAGGCAGACCCAGTTGCCTATTCTACGTTGGTGACTATCCCACTATGCTGTGTGACAGCTCAACTATAAATATGTTTAGAAATATATGACATTAAGCAAGGGTGTCCTCATGTATTTGCCATGTGTCCCTCCATCGAAAGGCCAGTAATGCAGTTAATGAGAATGTACTTCTGTGTGTGTTGTGGGGACGTGGGATGTTTTGCTTACTGATGCTGCTTAAACTGCAGTATCCTAAATCCTTCTTGAAAATTGCTGCCCTGGGGTTCGGTAAGGAAGAGGGGAGGGTCCGTTTACATTTAAAATCTAACGAAACAGACCAACAAATAATGTGCTTTTCCTCAGGCTTCAGACGCATTTCGCTATTTCAACGCTGTGTCTGGAAGATGCTACCTTCTGCATGTATTTCCTGTCCTTACTACAGAGGGAGGAAAGTTGGCCAACTGTGATTGACATAGACTTTGCCACACATAACATTTGTTTGTGTGCACCTTTACCCTGAGGGATATTCTGGCACTTATTAACAGGTGTTTATTGCTACCCAACTTGTTGGTACTCATGTTATCAACCTCAGGAGGATGAAAGGCTGAGTGGACGGCACTCTATCTGATGGGATGGCCTTAGTAATAGATGCCCCTATGATATTCGCATATGCCCAATCTTTCTCCAAGGAATGACTAGTGTGCAGGTTACTCTGCAGTGTTCTGCCCACAATCTTACTAGGCTGCAATGAGGTGTGCCCACAAAATTGTGTAAAAACTGTTACCAGCATCCGTCTTCCTCATTTACCTCATTCATCAAAATATTGATGTGGTGAAGCAAGACCAAATGAACAGTGCAAGGAGATAAAGTGCTTGCCTAGAAACATGGGCCGCAGAGACATGTTGAAGTCAAATTTGGAGTAAGAGCGTGCACTACCCTAACTCTTTGGACCGTGCAGAGGACAGGCAATCGAAAGAGCCTGGCTCGCACTTTACTCGCTTTACTATTTGGCCGACAAGATGTGAATTACGCTGTACGTCCACCCCCTCCCACCCCCAGGAGAGGAGTGCAACTCTTGACATACAAACCTAATTTGCCTTGTTTTTGCTATATAGTTGTGCAGGGCATTCTGTTGCATCATCTAACATTGTCAGAGTCCAGTCTGGCACTGGAACATATTGCTCCAGCGGTTAAACGTGGGCACCTCCAGACAAAAGGCACTGCTCAAAGTTGCTCACACGCTGAGTCCCTTACACGCCGTAACCATCAGCTTTCAGGGCCCTCAAAATACTGCACTCTATTGATAAGTGGAGCAATGCCCTCATAATTTCGTCAACAATGATGCACCAAATACGGAAAGCCACACTCTGTACCGCCTTGGATCCCGAGAGACTGAGTCATATTGTGGTTGATACCGAGGCTGGGCAATCAGGACCTCCTGATCTGAGTTTCACTAATCCTAGATTATTCTTTAGAGCACCTGGAAAACCGAATACCTGGGGTCCAGAACTTATGAGGAGCGATATGTTGCAGCCCTGTTGAGGCTATGGGGAAACAGCATCTGGCCATCTATGCCCCCATTGCAAAAACCTGAATGTCGAGAGCACTGCCCTCCCTTCCCAGGGGACGGGAGGCCTGCATCTGCCCCTCCAGAGCACAGGACGCCACCCAGGCAAGCATCTGGCTCAACCTATAGTGCATAGCCCCACCACCAAAAGAGGCTGCTCCCATTACACCCCCCTTGCTGGTGCTGGGCAGTGATACACATTCCTGCTACTCTCACACCTCTGTCACTGCTCAGTGGACACCGCACAATGGGTTCCATCTCAGGATCCATCTGCAACATTAGGCAATTGGTGGCAAAACCCTTTACGCAGAGCCCACCTCGGCCAATACTGAGGGGTTAATTGTACTCTCTGTGAAATATATTTGAAGATCCAATTACCTTTTAATGGCATGAAATCACTGCCTCAAATTCACAAACCCTGGCCTGGGCAAAGCTCCCGGGCCACTCACCTTGTCCCCCTAATCGCCTGGCTAGGCATGTAACAATGCCCGGGCAGGAATGACCGGCCCAAAAGCCACCATCCAGAAATATAATGTGCTGGGCCCTCACCCCATTATTCACCAAATGTTCCTCCTACAAACTAACAATCCCAGACTCACTGTGCAAAAACACAGACACTGGTCCTTGGCCAAACGGTGAGGGACAGGTATTTACACCGAACCGTTAGCACACCACCTGTACTGATTAAGCATGTATGGCACATACTGACAACAAGACACCCAGGAGCACTATACCTGTTGGCTTCTGCATAACAACAATGCCTCGGAGTGGCAGCTCCTATACAGAAAGTGAGCCACTCCCTTTGTTCCCCTGCCCCCTACCCTACCGCCCAGCCAGGCATGCCCCAAGTACCCAGAGGCAGGGGCAGCGAGCCCTAAAGGCACATCCAGGGACTCGCAAAACCGCCCCAGAGGGGCTCACACTCACTGCAGAGCTCAACCAAAATCACCAACGATGCCTCCTGGCTAGCATGATGCAACGCTGCACAGGTGTTAACCGACTTAAGCACACCCTCCCTTGTGGCCTCCTAGAATCGACCACTTGCTAAAAACCTTGCCTCGGGCAACAAGATCCTCTTAAATCCCTCCCCCCACTGCCCACAGCATCTGGCAAGTCATGCCCCACATGGGCCTGGAGGCAGGAGTCATTGACCATGTAGCTGCTGCTACGGGAGGAAAATAAATTGAATATTGCAGTATTGTAGGGGGGCGCAGGCGCCACAGGCCTGTACGGGCATCCCGCACCCATTCCGGTACCAGTATTAACCGTACCTCATGAGGTGGCCTACCCAGCTCGACTGGCACAACCACCTCCTCTGCACCTCCGCTCCAGAAAACGCATTACAAGTCAGCAGTCATTAAGCCGGGGTAACCAGCTGCTTAAGGGGGGGGTGGGGTGTAATGATTGATGCAAGGCCCCTCACTCAATGGCCAGCAGGACTTGACTGAAGCAATTTGTAGCAGAAAATACTGCATTCTGACGTGCTACTACATTTCAGGCCCCAGTAATCGCCATCTGGAGGTCGAGGTACCACAATGCAATTGGGCAACAACACTGGTGCAACAAACCTTATTGCTATTTCTAACAGCCCCCTGTGCCCCAGAAACGACCTGATGTCTCCCTTACACAAACAAACACAACACAACTAATTTGTGGCAAGATGAGGACTGGTGGGCAGCCCTCCATTTCCTTGCACGCAAACAGAGGCACCCAATATCACAATATTGCAAGGGAGGGGGAGGCCCAATCTACCAGAATTCCTGCCCATTGGAGCCACTACTGGGCTCAGGCTCAACACGACACCTGGACCCAGCGTGTCCGCGGGGACCAAAGACGGCGTGCAGAGAGCCAACGAGGTGTTGAGGGTTAGATGGCAGGCCCCAGCATAGCTGGGCGATACACACCACTGCTGAAACTGGTGGGATCCTAAGATGCTTAGAAGGACATGAGCAGAGGCAGGAATCACGCCAGTCTGGTACTAAACTGTCCCAGGTGATGCGGACCAAAAGCAAATTAAGCATCAGCTCACCTCCTATTCTATAGAAGCCCTGACTCTGCTTCTGCTCTTCCTCTGCTGCTTTCCACCCTGACGTGTGGAGAAATCTGTGCAAAGGGAATTTCGGGTGGGCGGGGGAAGTATAAATACTACAGTTTTAACCAGTGCCAATGGATGAAGCAGCAGCAGAACTTGTACAAAGACAAATTATCTACTAGCCCGGCTGACAAACACCTCTAGACTGGCCTAACCTGCATGATTGGAAAGCACCCACTAGGTTGGCATAGTACCCTTTAGATTGGTACTTTACCTCAACTGTACTTTGTGAAACAGTGCATGCTCGACCAGCATAGTAACTAGGAATGTCCAGTTGCTTATCTGCAAAGATCGGGGCTGGGTCCACCAACAGATCATTTCATGAACTTTCACAACTCTTAGCTTCTCATGGTATTTACTCAGCAAAGGCTCCTGAGGTATATATCAAAGTCCTAAGGCGTAGATAGCTTTTTGATTCACGTCCGAAGAAGATGCACAGGTTTTGTTAATGCACGTGCACAGACATTTGTGGGCAACTTTATGTCACATTTTCAAATTTCAACACAGCCTTTTTCCTTTTGAGGTCGATTAATATAGTAACATGGACTTGGGTTGTAGCAATAACTCCTTTCAAGTTTCAAGTTTATTTATTTTGTTTGTTTGATTAATTAAGATCTTACAAAAATAGTTAAAATATCATCAAAGTTAAAAAGTTATTAAACAATCAATCATATAAGGTTTATATTTACAAAAACTTGATTATATATATATACTATATATTAGCACAATCCATTAGTGAATCAGATAAAAAAAAAAAGCTTTTTCCCAACAGCACATAAAAATGTTACAAATGCGGAATTCATTAGTAAGTCTTCAGAATTTAAACATGCTATCAGGGCTTGCCTACATGTCCTTACTCCACGCTTTTTGAATAGTTTCTTAAGAGTGAATTTTCTTACATATTCCAACTCCGGACACAATAGATGTATAATGTTTGCTTGGCCTGATTTACATAGCCTGCATAGTTTACCCTCCTCTGTTCTCTTCCATGGAGGTAAGTGACATAATCCTGGCAGACAACCAAATCTAGCATTGATAAAGATGTTTGTTTTTCTTAGACCATGATGTTTCAAGATAATTTTAAACCTTTTTTCCCTTA
Source organism: Lissotriton helveticus (assembly GCF_964261635.1). Classification (NCBI taxonomy): domain Eukaryota; kingdom Metazoa; phylum Chordata; class Amphibia; order Caudata; family Salamandridae; genus Lissotriton; species Lissotriton helveticus. The sequence continues at coordinate 1,317,451,767 of NC_136065.1, read as the reverse complement.
AATCCATTTATGATTGGCCATGCATGATTCCTTTTTACAAGCATATCGTTATCTTTTATCAGGGATAGATGGTTAGTAAGTTTATTAATTATTTTTTGAAGCTTTCCGGTGCAATTGTGTTGTTCCAAATCGATGTTATGCCATATTCTTCTATCGCTATATTTAGATAGGACCAAACATGTAATTTTCTGTTATCTTTTTCTTCTTGCCACAAAAGTCGAGACATTTGGTTATCTTGATAAATTTTTATTCTATTCCATACTTTAAATTCTTTCCCTTTCCTTGCGTATTGCTGATTATTTAAGCCAAATTCCAGCCTCACCTCACCTGTGCTTCTGAGGCATTCTTTGGCAGGGAGAATAACATTTTGTAGGTTTTTGCAACTGCACTATTAATGATCTCCGCATCTGTCCCGTTCATTGCCTCGCTACCATATGTTAAAGTTGGTAGTAGTTTTGCAGGGATTACTTGGGTGATAAGACAAGTCACTTATAGCTTTCTGAATTGTCCTGAATGCCGCAGCCAGGGTATTTGCCTTCCTTGTAATATCCATTCTTTGTGGTAAGAAGTTCCATTGTCATTAAAAATAACACCAAGATATTTATAGGAAACAACTTGTTCAAATTCATTGTCTTTCAAAAACCACTTATATTTATATTTAAGTCGCGTGTTTTTAGTAATAACCATTCCTTGGTCTTAGCTTCATTTATTACCATACCATTTTCCTTTGAAAAATTTAAGAACACTCAATTAATCGTTGCAATCGAATTTTAGTGTGACTTAAGAGTACAACGTCATCTGCATACAACAAGTTAGTTATTTGTTTGTCTGCTAACTTTGATGGATGTGCATTCGTTTCATTCAAAGCCGTAGAAAGATCAGCTAAAAATACATTAAAAATGAGGGGGGCCAGGACGCACCCTTGTTTTAATCCCTTAGACATGGGGATTTCTTTTGTTAGTGTGCGTCCGTCGCCAATCCTCACCCTGATCCAAGTATCCGAGTGCAGAAGCTTGATCATTTTTTACAATGTATCAGGGATTCCTTGTTTTTTTAAGTTTTGTCCACAAAAGTTCTCTATCAACACAATCAAAATTAGATTTAAAATTCACAAAACAAAAGTATAAAGGTTGTTTTGCTAAAATTGCCTTATCCATTAATACGGATAATATTAATATATTTGTAGAGGTTCCAAGACCTTTAATGAAGCCTGTTCGATTTGTGGGCAGTTCCTGCTTTTCCATTGCCCAATCTGTTAAAATCATTAATAGAATCCCCACAAACAGTTTTACATCCGTATCTTGAAGGGTAATTAAACGGTAGTTTTCCGGCAATTGTCAATTTCCTTTCTTAAAGATAGGAGATATTAGTGACCCTCTCCATGATTTCGGAATTATTCCACTCTGAACCACTTCATTAAAGACATTAGTTAGATATGCAGACCAAAAGTCTGGATCTTCTTTGTATAACGCAAACGGAATACCATTGGTACCAGGTGCCCCATCTTTTTGTTTCTTTATCAGCTTGGCCACTTGTGTTTTAGTTATATAAATTTCATAATCACATTCTAGGTCAGATTTAACCGTCTTTTTCTGTATGTTACCTTCAATATTTGCTGAAGTCTAAGGGTTTAGGTGTTTTATAAGAAACATAGACCATTCGTCTTCAGTTAGGGCAGATCCTACAGCAGATTTATTCAGTCGAGCTAGACCATTAATCAGTCTCCAGAATTCCCTAGAGTTTGAAGATGTTTGCCCACAATTCTTGTCTAACTTTATTTTTTTCATTCCAAATCAACTTCCTCAAGTTGTAATTAATATTTCTTAATTGTACCCATATATCTTCATTTAACGGAAACTTGGTTAACTGTTTCCTAAGTTGGTTGCGGGTACGTCTAGTTTTTCTTACAGTGTACAGGAGAATGATGTTAATTTCTCTTGTTTCAGTCCGGGTCACTTGTTTTGTTTGTACACATACAGTTTTTTCATTAGACTTCACTATTTTCTGTGTAAAATGTTCTCATTGCCCAACTACTGTTGTCATCGCAGTTTCTTTAAAACACTCTTTAACTAGATGTTGTGTTTTTTCCTGTATATCATCCGCATTATTTGGTTTCTATACAAGTTTTCTATAATTGATGGTACAGGTCTGGCCTTGCGTTGTCAAATACTGTTGAGGTTTTGGACAGGATAGTTTTATCTTCATTACTTGTTGACTGTGGTCACTATCTGGCACTTCATTCAGATGGTAAGAAATCACTTTATTAAAGATATATAATGCCATTGTGTAATCAATTCGTGAATTACCATTCTGCTAATGAAATGTCCAAGCAGTGGTATGTCCATTGGGAATCTACTGTTCAATATTCTTAGTCCCAATGCCTCCATGTCCATCGGCTAATTTCTCCCCTTTCTATTTTGTTTAATACTTTTTCTAGGTTCGGTTGTTTGTTCAGGGATTTCCCATTGTTGGTTTTTGGACTGGACAAAGTCGTCCCATAGAAAAGATATTAAGAAGTTTATATTAAAATCACCTGATACAATATAATCTGCCAAAGGCTCTTCTAAGATTTGCTCCAGAAGAAAACTATTTAGAGCAGCACACATTTCTTTCCTAGAGGTCTGTTCTGGCAGAATGTATATGTTAATCAAAATTAAGTTTTTTTTGTATCCTACTTTTGCCAGATATATATATCTGAACTTTACAGCAAGAAGATTAGAATTATTTGTAACTAAGCGCTCATGATTTACTTTTAAATCAGTCAATATGAATATTGCAAGCCCACCGCATGGACAACCAAATTTGTGATTTTTTTTTGCAGGTTCAAAATATCCTTTATATTGTTGTAACATAAATGGAACCATTGTCCATGTTTCCTGCAACAGTATAACATGACTGGAACTTGGTAAAGCATCTATTTGGACATCTTTTATTTTTTACATATAACATAACACATAACATAACATGTGTATTTGTAAAGTGCACATTCATCACTACGGGTATCTTGGCGCTGAATAACAGATGTTTATTGTTACCCAACTCAATGGTACTCGTTTTATCGACCTCAAATGGATGAAAGGCTGAGTGGACCCGCCGGGATTTGAACCTGTGACCATGAGGTCGAACACAGGCCCCTGCAGTAGACGCATTAGTCCTCTGAGCCACCATTTATATTCCATGAGCACATTCTTATTACAAAACTGTCCATATTGTGCTCTGCTAATACTGCCTGTGAAGAGTTTTGTCAATATTCTTCGTTACCATGTAAAGCTGTCACAATCCATTTTTCATTTATTCCTTTTATGTGTTCTACTTTTGTTTTTTTTAGAAGAATTTTGTTCTTCAAAACATGTTTTTCCTAGGGGATTTTTGAATATTGCAAGCCCACCGCATGGACGACCAAATTTGTGATTTTTTTTGCAGGTTCAAAATATCCTTTATATTGTTGTAACATAAATGGGACCATTGTCCATGTTTCCTGCAAAAGTATAACATGACTGGAACTTGGCAAAACATCTATTTGGACATCTTTTATTTTTTTACATATAACATAACACATAACATAACATGTGTATTTGTAAAGTGCACATTCACCACTACGGGTATCTTGGCGCTGAATAACAGATGTTTGTTGTTACCCAACTCAATGGTACTCATTTTATCGACCTCAAATGGATGAAAGGCTGAGTGGACCCGCGGGGATTTGAACCTGTGACCATGAGGTCGAACACAGGCCCCTGCAGTAGACGCATTAGTCCTCTGAGCCACCATTTATATTCCATGAGCACATTCTTATTACAAACCTGTCCATATTGTGCTCTGCTAATACTGCCTGTGAAGAGTTTTGTCAATGTTCTTCGTTACCATGTAAAGCTGTTACAATCCATTTTTCATTTATTTCTTTTATGTGTTCTACTTTTGTTTTTTTAGAAGAATGTTGTTCTTCAAAACATGTTTTTCCTAGGGGATTTTTTAATATTGAAAAAACGGAATCATTTTTTTCTGGCTTTGGCCTTTTTGTCGGACTTTCTTTAAAAAAAAAAAAAAGTGTGGGATAGACCTTTGGAGTCGGTTGATTAATTAGTATCCCCCAGTTTTGAAAGGTTCCTTGCTCTTGCATATTTAAATCTGCTATAGACACAGAGGCCACTGTTTACAGCATTAGGGGATGTCTGCCTTCAGGATTAGGTAAAAAACCTACACATTCAATATCTTCAGATGTTACTTTTTTAAATGTTGTTATTGATTTCAGTAGCCGAAGGATATTTCCTCTATTCAAAATGTCGTGTTTGCCCCGTGAGTTATATAATGGTGTAAAGATAATTTGAGCTGACTTTTTTGAGAGGCCGGCTTCTCTTTTTTGCCCTAAATTCTTCCCTGTTCCTCATATGTAATTTGCCGGTTAGGACACTTCTTTCAATCACTAGGTTATCCCATGTTTTTTTATGCCTAATTTCTTCTATCATTTCTTTTACTTTCAAAGAATTATTTGTTGTTTTATCAACCCACAATTGATTCCTTGCTTGATTATCTTTTTGTTGATTAGTATTCCCACCTATGCTTAGTGCGCTTTTTTGGTCTTGATATATTGTCTTCTGGATCAATGGACCCGTATAGTTTTGCTCATCATTCTGATTATGCACTGCAGATTTAGGTGCCTCATGACTTGGGGCCTATTTTGTGTTTGTTTAATTAGAATTTCACAAGAAGTGACCTCTTTTATTACACAACCATTTCCATTGAGTTTGTATAGTGCTTCTTTTTCTTGGGCCCTATTTACTTCAAATTCTGGAGACCAAGGCCTTTGGTTGGTACTATCAGCTAGTGTAATTATATTTGACGCAACAAAATTGTGTTCGCCAAAATGGTTCCCAGACTTTTTAAAGATGATATAATATTTTTCTTTTTTTCCCAATGCTTTTGCAGATTTCATCCCAGTCACATTGTCTTGGTTTCCCAATGATTTTTTCCTTAGTTTTCCTCCTACGGCAACTGCATTAGAGAATGTGTCCAATTTTATGTCTATTTTTGCTGCACTTTACTTTTTTAATGATATATCCATATTAATATTTATTTTTGCTGTAATTTCCTTTTTCGCCTTATTTCTGGCTTTACGTCATTTTTTTCTTTGTCTATTTGTTATTTGGAAGGCTATTGAATCCTCATCATTTTCTCCATCTTTCTTCAGCTCATGTGAAGAATCTGACAGTATTTCAATACCTTTTATCTTGTTTATATCTTGTTTTAAACTCTGTATTATTGCTGTGCTTGAAATAATAGAGACCTCAGTATCTGTTCTTTCACCCAATTGCTCATTTTTTTCTTCTGCAAAAGCAGATGCCTTTTTATCTGAATAACTCCAATCCTCCTTACGATATTCCTTTTTTTTGCAGACAATATCTTTGACATCTCTAGAATTGTATTCACAACTTCCGGAATAGTTACCAATTTGTTAATTAAATGAGCACATGTACAATCCAGATAATTTAAAGCAGCTTCCTTTTGGGCTTTAATTATGAGATTATTCAATTCGGTCAATTTATGCTCAATCCCGGCAACTGCATTTGCCATAACTCCGAATATATCAATTTGAGTATCCATTTTATTTGATTGTACTGTTAGAGCTTCAAGAGTTAATACTTATGTTTGATAGAATATATCCCATATGGATCCTAAGTCTTGGTTGTCTCTATTTTTGTTTTTTTCCATGTCTGTTTCCTTGGCACACATTGAAATATTGATGTCATCCTGTCCACTTTCTATATTTGTTGTTGCTAATGCATTTTTTGGCACAGCCATACTATTATTATTACTAGGATACTCATTGTAAATACCGGTTGGTCATTGCTTCCTAGAATTTTATTTATAATAACTGGTGTTTTTGGTTGATTTATGGAGGCCTGTTCTTGGTTTTCAGAACTCTGTTCCATATTCTTTTTTTCCCCGCAAGCATTAATTTGCATAGTTGATCCATATACGAAAATAATTATACTAGTGGTGCATTTTTGTTGGTTTACTGATTTCAGGAATATTCATTGACTAAATGCTAATTTTTTTCCTCATGTCAACCTTTACTTCTAGTGGCCAAGGAGCTCCTGCGGTGGATGTATTCTTGGTCTTAGCAATTTGTTTAAATTCCTTCATTGGTGTCTCTGTCCTATCTTTATCTGTTTCTCTATTTACTGTTTCTGGAGATAATGTTTGATATACTAGATGTAATAGATGTAATGGGTCCACATCCTCTGTTTGCTCTTTTATTTGTCCTTCACAATCTTCAGTTTGCTGATCGTTTACCTGGTCCAGTCTACATCAACTAGATCTAAGTTCTCGTTCAAATTATTTGTTGGCTTGATTGGGGTCTGTAAGCTTTTTGATTCTGCTTCTAATTGCATTGACATGAGTACGGTAGTTGGATCACGCATAAAATCAAATTTCTGTGGAATTTTTGTGGATTTTTCAAACATCCTAGCTATTGGTGAAATTAACGTTTGACTTGCCCCCTTAATTTGAGCTTTAGTCTTTTTTAGCACTTTTGGTGCTTGAATTTTTCGGGCACGTCTTTTTGGAATACCCACAGTTCTTTCTTTACCTGAGCGCATTTCCAGTAACAGCCTTACTTACTCCCTTCCCGTACCCCATTTTTTTAACCACAAAAAATATCTAAATACTTGTTCTAGCAGTGTATGCGTGTTTACTTATGTGCACCAATATACGCCATAATATACGCCACAGTTTAGGCAGTGCAGGACGATGAAAAGAATATGAAGATTCACAAGCTAATTTTCCAATAAGGGTAGTCATACAGCTCTAGGTCTCAGCTGGGTATCCTGGGTATCCTGTAGCAGTCCCAGAAAGAGCACTCTCACCCACCCGCAAGTCCTGCAGTCGCAGTCGCAATTATAGCGCAATTATATCGTAAATATAGAGCAGTTTAAAATCTTTTGCTTAGGGTCATAGACAACTCCTGCAAGGCTAGGTGTCAGAACAAATTATTGACTCCTCGGCATCGACGTTACAGCATATCAGCAATTCTCCCACTACTGCTTTCGCTCTGCTCGCACTTTGTTCCAAGCGCTCACTTCTCCCTAGCACTTATGTTCTTGACAGTGACAATGCCCCCCGTAGCTCCTGCGGTCTTCTGGTGTATTCTGGGGTGTGCAGGGGCCTTCAGGGGTATAGCCACGGCCTAGCAGCCATGCAGCACCAGGCTGGGTTTTTGGACAATGCCTTCCACCCACAGATGCACAATGCACACTAGCGCACTAGCGCACCAGCGCTACCTCAGGCCTCCTCTACCCTCCGCGAAAGCCTGGCGTTGTGGGCACGGAGGGCGCTAAGCACATTGGAGGCACTTGAGGCGTTGGAGGCTTACGCTGCTCACCGGTGATTCTCAGCCCTCGCGGCTCACCAGCTGCTCCCGTGGCTCGCCTCGGCTCCTCACCGGTGAGCAGATTGTTTTACGCTTCACAAGGTCACGCTGGAGGGTCCCGGCCCTCATCGGATCCTTCACCAGCACCCCTTCAGAAGTTGCTCGGGGCTCCGGGGGCTCACGCTACCCTGTCAAGCTCCGCCACCGCACACAGAGGTGCGCACAGATCAGCACAGCTGCACAACTCCTCCCACTTGCCTCGACTTCCGACTCTGGAAAAACTACAATTCTCTCGTTTCCTGTGTCTTTTACCTGGTACCGTATTGCACACGATGGGACATAACTCCTTTCACATAACACTCTAAAAATATGTGACAGGCAACATATCAAATGTAATAAGCATTGGCTTTGTCAAAGCTTGTTTTGTTTTGTGATGGTTTTCAGGTTTTAAGTCGAGCCTGGGCAGCACATGCGCTGCGAAACATGCTGTATTGAGGTATTAACTTAAAGCCCTCCCACTCTTCGTCCTTATTTTTTCATTGGTTTGCATGATTGTCCATTGTAAACTGTGGCTCTTCATTGGTCAGTAGGCTTAGTAGTCCCTCCTTAGTACCGCCTTGTGTCATTTATAACTACCCAGTAGACACCCCCTGTTATGTGTGTTGTTGCTAGTAAGGCTTTAATTACAGCCTGCGAGCACTATTTTCTGAAATAACTTTGTCCTGCCTGCTTGGGAGGACACCCTCTCTCCTAATGCCAACTTTGCAATAGGTCTCACGTTTGCAAGAGTTTAGGCTATTGGAATTGTAAAAGACAATCCCCCAGATTCATCATTGTCCTCTTTTGCGAGTCCTTAATGGCGATTATTAAGGAATCGCTATTAAAGACTCGCAAAATGGGATGCATGTAGAAATCGCAATTAATTTTGCGATTTCTACTGCTTCCTTATTTGCGATTAGCTAATTGCTAATCGCAAATAAGGAATGGCTTTCCCATTCATTCCTATGGGCCTCAAGGCCCATAGGAATCAATGGGGAGTCATTCCTTATTTGCGATTAGCTAATTGCTAATCGCAAATAAGGAATGGCTTTCCCATTCATTCCTATGGGCCTCAAGGCCCATAGGAATGAATGGGGAGTCATTCCTTATTTGCGATTAGCAATTAGCTAATCGCAAATAAGGAAGCGATTTCAAGGGTGCCAGGGTGTCCAAAGGACACCCTGTAGCACCCCTGAAATGCAAATGTACACAGGTGTTGCGCACACACATGTCCAAAGGACATGTGTGTGTGTAACATACAACTTAGAAAAATGCACTAAAGTGCATTTTTCTAAGTTTTCGCTATTTACCACAAAGTTACACTTCGCGGTAAATAGCGGCCCCATATTGCGAAATTGCAATTTGAAAAAGGTTCATGAATAGCATTTAAGGAATCTCTTATTGAGATTCCTTAAATGCGATTCTTCGCAATTTAGCGAGTTCTGTAATTGCGTTTTTTGCATTTGGGATGATGAATCCCAAATGCAAAAATAGCGCTCGCAAAGGGCCGGATTCTCAGAATCTGGCCCTTTGCAAGCCGATTTTACTTTGATGAATCTGGCCGAATGCCTTTTATTTATTTATCTATTTTTCGATCAGCACATAAGTAAAAGCCATTGTCATTTACAATGCCTACAACTGAAGCTCTCGTAAATGTGACCTGTTGCATTGCAAATGCTTGTTCCTTTTGATAACCATTTTATTTTGGGTAGGTTTCTGCTTCCTTGTGCCTTCATTCACTCTCCTCCAATAACAAAAGGCTCAATTTTGGGAAAATATGACAAGGGTTTGTGACTTATGGAAATGATTATTGCTCAAGCAATGAAGGGAAAGATGGCTAATTTGCCAACTGTTAAAGATAGAACTTTTAATATACCAGGAAAACTCTGAGTATTACAATTTAACATCCAGTATTCAGACAGTGATACAAAGGGTTTCTTGGAATGATTCTCTCATCACCCTCAATCTCTGCATGCCTTTTTTTCAATGAGTATAGCCTTGAGACTGTTGCCTACTCTCTGTTGCATTTCCACAGTTTACCCACCTCTTACCTCATAGATCACAACATCCTCAGCATCTATTTTTGAAACTGCAACATAACAATACCAAATCTCTTGTCATCTAGCTATTCATCCCACCAACCATTGCATGAAACCACATATCCTCCACCAGTGATCACATCTAACTCCGATGAACATTGTATACCCCAAAGACGCTGCAGTAAATGTATGAAATGATTTCTTGATAACACAGGACTAATTACAACAACCAGTGATAACCAATACTAACCAATAAATACTGGATTATCCACAAACCTTGAGTTCCTAATTAGCATGCTTCTTGCCACAAAGCACTTTAACACCTTGTCAGGAGTAGTAGGCACTATATAAATTCAATATTAATAATCATTAATTTGCAGAAAACATCTCACATGCTCTCTCCAGGCATTGCATTCTCCTGCACATCCTGTGATCAAGTGAACACCAGACACAGGGGAATAAGTAGGTTAAAAAGAGCTCATAACAGATCAGGCTAGCAGTCCCCCTCAAAGTAATGTGCCTGCTCTGTATGAACACTGCTATATAGGTTACATTTTATTCTTTACTAGGTGTAGAAATGGAAAGAATTTCAAAGGAATGCTCCTGTGAGTCTAGCTGTCTAAGCTGTGGTCACATTTCTCATTATGCTGAAGGGCCTTTTGGAAGCAAATAGTCTATCCACCCAAAACATTAACAGTATCAAGTGCAGAGTTTCATAGGATGGAGGTTGCACATCACATCGCAAGAGACTCTACACCATTCATGACCCATTTGGGACTACACCATTGAAAATGGTCACTTTTCTTTGTTGTGTGAGAGCACTGTATGCACGTAATACTTAATTCTCAAGATAGAGCCCCTAGAACAGGGCTGTCAAATGTAATTCCAAGAGGCCCAGAACAAAGTCAGATATGCCAAAGAGTTTCATTGAAGTATGTGAATATATCATATGTGGGTATCCCAAACATATGGCATGGATTGATGATCCTGCACCTATGCTGGACACCTCTGCTTTATTTATTTCTCAAAATCAAGGTAGCTGAAATTCATATAACTTAAACTATGACCCCCATGCTCTAATCCCAATGCAATTCTGGTATTGCACCAGAGAATACATTTCCTTTTCTATGCGGATAAATTCTGTACAGTGTGGTTTGGTGCTACTGTCAACAGCGCTCTAATTTTAGTAGCTAGGGCAAATATTTTTACACCAGAGAGCCTAAGAAGGCAGACAAGAAATATGTAGAACCCTGTGGCCCACCTACTAAATTGATACAGTGGGATGTCTGTTTTTAGATCACATTTTACTAACCATTAAATGAGCTTCCCCCCTGGAAATTAGATCTCATTTCAATTGACTCAATCTAGTGGAAGTGGATGCAGTATATCTATAGCTTTCCACTGCCTTTTGGTTAGGAGAATATACAAAAAAATATGGAGGCAACATATTTTTTGCTGGCATCTGCTTGAGCAGGAAATTACATTGCCATATTTCCCAGCATTCTTCTCAATAATTACTGGCACCATTGCATTTACCTGCTGAAACTTCTTCCCTCTTCTCCTACTTCTGTAAACTCCTCAGGGCTTCCAATCTCACCACCTTTCACAAACCTGACACACACTTCATCAAAGAAACATAACACACATACGAATCCTCAGAGTATGGACCATGCTCATAAGAAGGTAGGAGGCCTTCTTGTCACCCATAAGTCCTCCTGGTCCTACAAAAGAGATGGGCAAGCAAAACTGAACTTCATTGTGCTCCTCATAAGGCTACTTCCCATGGCCTGCTGCCCAGTTCTCCACCTTCTAAGTTACCTACAGGCCTCCTGGTTAGAAGGTCTTCGAAGATAAATTCTTGGACCCCTCGCCACCTCATTCATCTGACAATCTCACACCACCATCCTCAGCTACTTCAACCTCTCAGAGAACTTAGGAACTAAGAAAACAATCAACCCCCTCCTCAACCTCATCAACATACTCAGCATTGTGCAGAATTTCACAAAACTAACATACTTTAAAAGCCACATCATCAACCTTGTCTTCTTTACATCACCAACCATCATGGAAACCATTCATACTACTAAATTAGACTACATCACCATTCCCATTACCCAGCTGAGGTTCCAACCAACACATCAATGTCAGTCTGAAAGAGAACAACAAACATGAAGATCCTTCAACTCATCTCTTGCCCTGCCACCACCACTCCAACATTTGAAATCAGCCTTCTAAAAATGACTCAAGGTAATTTAATTAAAATCATGGAAAACATGCAAATAGCTCAGCCCCATTGTACATCAAATACCTTGCTTAAATAGGCCATCCAACAGGTTATAAATGTGGCACTTTTTCACATTCAATTGTTATTATTGTGCCTTTTCTGGCAGTTATTCACAATGGAGTATGCTCATAGGGCATTCTAAATTGCTCTGTGTCCTATATTGGAAGCCTTTTTCTCCCATGCCTACTTCAGGCTTTCAAACACCTCTTCTGGTGGTAATGCAGTTTTTGGTGCTGTGTCACCGCAAATTACTGTCTTGGGGGGAGAAGCAGAGGTCAACATTTTTTTGTCATGTGATGAAATCATTTGTAGAAAACCTACAAAGCATGGGTGAAGAAGCACAATATGTTGCATACTGACTAGTGTTAGGATATATGCAGAGAAAATTGAGTGTGGACTACTCACTTAACATCAGTCTATTGTTCACCTTCAGTGTTGTTCATCTTTTTGGTGGTACACATGCATATTTAAAATTCCTTGATAGCCTGTGGCCACTTGGATTAATTATTGAGGGGCCCAATTCTCAAAAGAAATCTGAGACAAAAACCTAATTTTACGACTTTCGGTATTCACAAAAGGCATTTAGTAGTAGTAAAGTTAGGATTCCTACTGTCTCAGATTAGTTTTGTGATGCTGGCTCTCAGTGTTGATTTTTACAATTCTTCAGGTATTTCAAAATGTCAGCTTCATGAAATGTTGGACCATCATCAGTCTTGACGGGGAATGGTGGTTATGAGTGTTCTAGCTCTTTTTCGATTTGGGGCGACATTGTTAAAAAGAAGTGGAATTTATTATTTCCCTTCTGAGGTATCAAATGTAGCTGTTGATGACCACCATCAAGTTGTTCTCCTCTGGGGTGGTGCAAAAGTTTGAGCTTACTTTGCTTCAAAGTTTACTGCATTCGGGACAGGGGCATCCGCATGGCTGACCGCTTGACAGAGGGGCCCTAGGAGGATCATGTTCCTTATGTGATCACTCACATCAGAAAATCAGACCTTCTTTCTGAGTCTGGCTTTCATTTTCACAAGACCCTGATGTCTTTGGTGATGCAGTTATATGATGAGACAGATTAACACTATTGGGAACACAAAATGAGAAAACCCTCCTGTCATGCAAGACCCATCATAGAGATTTCAGGATAGTCTGATTATGGTCACTTCGGTGTTGGATGCCCCCAAGGAAGGACATTCACGTGTTGTCTCTTGCAGACATGGATTGCAGCTGCAGACAGTCTTACTCACTTGTTGCTTCTGCAATTTTCGTCAGTGCCACACCTCTTGTTAGTTGGAAGATCTTCTCACTTGTCTTAAATAGTGAAGATTCCGCTGGAGAGGAGGGTACCCAGAAAAAAATTCAGCTTGATTATTCACCTTCTGTCAATACTGTATCTTGAAAACATAGATCTGCAGTTTCACATCCTACCATTCAGTTGCGAGTGGCAAGTGTCAGCCATTCCTTGAAAAATGGAAATGCATGGTTTGTGGTCCATGATCATTTGGAAACAGTGACCATAGAAATAAAAATAAAAATATTGGCATCCCTATCAATCACCACTGCCTTCACTTTATTAGTGAGCATCAGGAGTCTGTGTCTATGAGGGCCTTGCTAGTAATAGTATTGGGTATCCATTACCTGTCTCTCTGTTCCTCAAGAAGATCACTGGCCTTTATTGGATCGAAGTACTGCATTGTGGTGTCATGCATATTAGCATCCATTTAAATTATTGTGCCCCCTTGTCATTGAATGCTTGCGGGGTGATTTGGCTTATCATAAATCATTGCGGTGATTTTTAAATCTTGTTACTCATGTCTTTTTGTTAAAGAAGTAATTGAGGGCTGCGAATGTGCACTTTTCAGTATTACCATTAGCACCCAGTTGACCTTTTTGGACTGTTAGTTTATCGCCCACTGGGGTCTGCCACGAAATTCAAAACTGTCCTATTGGAGGCTATTTGCACGCTCACTATGAGTACAGCTAATTTTAGTATTTTGGGCGATTTTAATTTGCACTTCGACTTGGTGCAAGACACTAAAATCTGCAGCTTACTTGCAAATCTGGCTGCGTGTCGACTAAACCAACTGCTCCCTGGACTGACCCATTCAGCTTGCCATCTGTTAGACCCTATCTTCTCTAACATTCTTTCTGCTACAGTGGAGACTCCTAAACCCATTGGGTGGACCGACCATTCATTGGTAATAATGTCCTTCCCTGCCACTGAGTTCCTCAATATGGTCACTCAACTGCCTGTCTTCAGACGCCCTTGGCGTAAACTGAGGTTGGAGGACTTTCATGCGCTCCTCGTTACGAACCTCCCGGGACCTTTTAACTATGTAGACACCAGCTATAGTTAATTTTGCAACTGGATCATCCAAAGGCTGGATTCTCTTATGCTAGCTATTTGGTCTAAAGGCCGTACTTCTTACACCAGCCCCTGGTATAATGACTCTTTGACCACCCTACGGAAGGCCTGCATGAAATTAGAGCGTGAGTGGAGAAAGGACTACGACCCTAAGAAAAAAACATGCTATTTGGCCGAGATTAAACACTATCACAGAACTATTTGTACTGTTCGAGTGGCCTACTATGCCAACAAAATCAAGCTTAGCCCTAACCCGGCCAAATGCATTTTCAAAATCCTTAAAGACCTTAGGGTTAGGGAAAAACTCAGCATCCGCTATTTCATCTGAACAGCAGTGTGAAGATCTGGCCACTGTCTTTGTTGAGAAGGTTCGTACCATCTACCTGTCTTTCCCACAAGGGTCTTCTTCTCCTTCTATAGCGCTTCATGGATCCCCGCAACTGCACCCTCTGATAGCTATCCCCAGTATTTCGCAGGAAGAATTTACTCGGCTGAGTAGGAAAGTTAAATCCGGCTCTCCGGCCGATCCTTTAAAACCTCTCCAGTTTAGGGATTCACTCTCTCTTTTCCTGATCCCTCTATGCCAGATAGTTAATGCTTTATTTTCCCCAGCGGTGGTCCCGGTGTCGTGGAAACAGGTGCGGGTATCTCCTATTCTTAAAAAACCATTGCTCGGCCCGGCCAAACTCGAAAATTTTCAACCAACATCTCTCCTCCCTTGGGTGGCTAAGATAGCAGAGGCACATGTCAACAACACACTAACGAGTTTCCTGAGCACCAATAACATCTTGGACCCATCTCAAAATGGTTTCCGCCATGGCCGCAGCACGGAGACCTCTCTCCTGGCCATGACAGAACATCTACGGACCATTCTGGACTCCGGTCAGACGGCGGCACTAATCTTGCTTGACCTGAGTGCCGCTTTTGAAACGGTCTCACATAGAATTCTTTTACAGCGGCTGGAAGAAGCTGGTGTGGTTGGCCTGGCTCTGGAATGGTTCAGATCATTTCTGACCGAAAGATCCTTCCGAGTGTCAGCCCCCCGTTTCTCTCTCAGGCGGATTCCATCGATCAGGGGGTGCCTCAGGGCTCTGCACTAAGCCCTATATTGTTTAACTTGTATGTTCAGCCTCTTGCAGTGGTCGCCAGGCACTGGGGCCTCACCATGGTCTCGTATGCAGATGATACGCAGCTGGTGGTGGCCCTGGCAGAGGATTCCACTTCGAATGCCTCTAGGTTTAGAAGTGGCATGGCGGCCGTTGCAGAATAGATGACAACTAATTGCCTACAGTTGAACGCTAGCAAAACAGAGGTTCTGTTAGTGGGGAAGAACTCGAGCCTGTGGAGTGAGCAATGTTGGGCAAGCATTCTTGGCAGCACCCCCACCCCTAAGTCAGTGGTTAAGAACCTGGGGGTATGGATGGATTCCTCCCTTCGTTTTCAAGACCAGACTAAAAAAGTTGCCGGCACTTGCTTTGGCATCCTTTGGGGTTTTCAGCCCCTTCTGAAGTTTCTTGACCCACCCACGCTCCAGCTGATTGTCCAGTGAGCTATTCTATCCAGACTTGACTATGCTAGTTCTCTCTTGCTGGGGGCCAACCAGGCTGAAGTTATGCGGTTGCAGTGTGTTCTGAACGCTGCCGCCAGAGCCTTGCTGGGGCTCCCGCGGACCTGCCTCTCGGCTGGTGCTATCCGGAGACTTCACTGGCTACCTATGGCTAAGTGCATTCAATTTAAGACACTGTGTCTATCTTTTAAGATCCTGAAGCTTGCTTCACCCAGCTTGTTAGTCAATCTGCTTATGCCGTATGTTCATTCGCGCCAGCTGCGTTCCTTGGGGCAGCACCTGGTTACTATTCCCTGTGTGAAACACCTTCACGCTGGGGGCTGCTCCTTTCGCCGCTTGGCAGCCAAGTTATGGAATCCCTTGCCTCATCAGATCTGCAGAATGGAACGTCTGCTGGACTTTAGGAAAGCAATCAAAACCTTCCTCTTTCCTTCGGTTTAGTCTTTTTTTTTTACTTTGCTACTGTTTTGGGAGTCTTGCTGTCTACAATCGTGGTGTTTTAGGTCCGGTATTCTGATGCTGGCAGCGCCGGGACGCCTCTTTGCTGGGGCAGTTGCGTGCTATACAAATCCGGGTAACAAAACAAGGTTTGAGATGAACTTATGTACATGGAAGTCACTCTGACCATTCTTCGTTCATTTCTCTCTCCATTGTCCACCCCACCCCAGTCTCTAAGGAGAACATTGCAGACCCGCCCAAAATGATTTATATGTCCACAGGCCAAACAAGCTATTTCCCATAAAAGAAAAAAGCATGTTCTATGCATTTTACCCACAGCTGACTCACATATTCCGACAGGATGCCTCCCCTCAATGCCAACATAATTTATTACATTTTGATAATGTTGCATGTTGCACCATTCACTAAGAGTGTGTTTGTTTATGATTCATCCTTGTTTTGGTTACATTCCATATGATGCCGCCTTCTTCCCTAAGTTGGGAAAGCCAGCGTAAGTTACATGCCTCTAATTTGTACCAAATAGTGATACCAACTCTTTCCTAAATGCATGTGTATGTGTGCTGTTAGCACCTAATGGGTTGTACGTCTCAATAACATGGCATACCATTCTCATGGCATAATATACTATACAATAATAGGCAACAGTGCTGCTGTACAACAAGGCTAAAAGAAATTTCCAAAGCCAATAGCTCTTCCAAACACCAGACCTATTTGCTTTGCCAATCTTTGTTATCCGCATAAGAAGGCCTCATAGTCAACCTGCTACCCACATTACAGCTTCATGGTTTGGTAATGTTGACCCAAAAACACAGGAAATCTTGCACAGTGGACAGTTTTCTAGGAGCCCTAAGCCAATACAAATTATTTGTGTGAACAACTGGGATTCCATCCATCATCATGTAGGTTGGATTTGGCCCTCTCTGTAGGGTCATCCTCAAACCTTTTGCCTTCACCCTTCATGTTTCTGAACCTATTTTTGTTGGTTTTTACTGTGCCCTTTACCACTCTAATCAGTGCTATTGTGCCTGTGCTTTCTCCTTTAAAGATGGGCAAATTGGCTTACACCTGATTGGCACTTTTATTTTACTTGTAAGTCCCTAGTAAAATGGTACTACATATAACCAGAGCATTTAAATTGAATGCTACTAGTGGGCCTGCAACACTTATTGTGCTACCCACTTAAACAACCTTTTTAAACATATCCCATGTCTGCTGTTGGAGCCTGTGTGTACAGTTTTAATCTGCCATTTCGACCCAGGAAAATAAACCTTTTGTCAGGCCTAAAACTTTCTTTTTAATACGTATAGGTCACCCCCTATGATAGGCCCTAAACAACCCATTGGGCTGTGTGCATTATATTTAAAAAGTCGGATATGTATTTTCATTTTATACATGTCCTGATAATGAAAACTGTGAGGTTTACCTCTCCCATTGGATAACATTGGGTTACATCATTACATTTAGTAAATGTTAAGTTGCGTTTGGGAGCTGGTATGAATGTCATGTTTGGTGTCTGAGGAAATATAATTTAAATACCTCTTTAATGGTAAAATCAGAAATTAAGTCACAATTCTGAAAATGCCACTTTTAGAAAGTTATGTACCAAGTGGTTGGGCCCCTAAGCAGTTAGATTATGCCACTAATATTCTAAGCAAAACCAAAGGGGATGATGGACGGGGCAAGCACTCGCCCCCAGTCAACTGATCTGGGTCTAATCCATCATCATTCTTTAGCTCACTCCGCCACCCCAGTTGAGACATGGCCATATGCAAATCAGTCTGCCCCTGTGCCTCATGGGAACAGTCCAGCCCGAACTGCCATGCTATGACTTCCCTGGCCCGAAAACAAGCATCCTGGGACCGGTTTCTGGCTAATCAGCCATCATCAGCCAGGCTAGCTTGAATCCAGTGGCAAAGTGAGCAAGGGACCCACGTCTGGGCATACCCTGCCAACTTGGGGCGAACAAAGCAAAACCAAAGGGGATGATGGACGGAGTGTTGAACATTGCACGCACTCACCCCCAGTCAACTGATCTGGGCTTAATCCATCATCATTCTTTAGCTCACTCCGCCACCCCAGTTCAGACATGGCCATATGCAAATCAGTCTGATCATGTGCCTCTTGGGAACAGTCCATCCCGAACTGCCAAGCCATGTCTTCCCTGGACTGGAAGGCATCCTGGGACCGGTTTCTGGCTAATCAGCCGTCATCAGCCATGCTAGCTGGAATCCAGTGGCAAAGTGAGCAAGGAACAATGTCTGGGCATACCCTGTCAACTTAGGGCGAACAAACCAAAACCAAAGGGGATGAGGGAAGGAGTGTTGAACATTGCAAGCACTCACCCCCAGTCAACTGATGTGGGTTTAGTCCATCATCATTCTTTAGCTCACTCAGCCTCCCCAGTTCAGACATGGCCATATGCAAATCAGTCTGACCCTGTGCCTCATGGGAACAGTCCACCCCGAACTGCCGAGCCATGTCTTCCCTGGAACATAAACAAGCATCCTGGGACTGGTTTCTGACTAATCAGCTGTCATCAGCCAGGCTAGCTTGAATCCAGTGAGCAAGAGACCCACGTCTGGGCATACCTGAGTGGGACGGGTGTGCCCAGATGTGGGTCCCTTGCTCTCCATGCCACTGGAGCGATGAGGGCTGAAAGCCCGAAACTGGTCCTAGGATGCTTGTTTCCAGTCCAGGAAGGACCTGGCCTGGCAGTTCAGGCTGGACTGTTCCACTGGCCGCAGGGTCAAGACTGATTTGCATATGGCTGAGTCCAAACTGGAATGGCATGGTGAGCAAAAAAACTATGGATTTAGGCCCAGATCTCTGTACTGGGGGAAATGTATGACATTGTTCTGCATTCTGTCCATCAACTGTTTTTTTTGCATTTGTCACCCCGAGTGGGAAGGTGTGCCCAGGCGTGGGTCACGTGCTCTCCATGCCACGGAAGTCAAGCTATTCTGGCTGATGAGGGCTGAAAGCCCAAAACCAGTTCTAGGATGCTTGTTTCCAGTCCAGGGAGGACCTGGCCTGGCAGTTCGGGCTGGACAGTTCCCACTGGACGCAGGGTCAAGACTGATTTGCATTTGGCCGGGTCCAAACTGGAATGGCATGGTGAGCAAAAACAACGATGAATTTAGGCCCATATCTCTGTACTGGGGTGAATGTATGACATTGTTCTGCATTATGTCCATCAATTTTTCTTTTTGCACTAATGTTCTAAACACAAACAGGATCTACCTGTAATTTTTAACCCAGTTCTGTTTGGAATCAAGTACAAGAACATTAATTCATCTTGGCCTGTGAGTTTAATCTCATATCTTTTATTATCATTTCAACACATGGGATAGATTTGACATGAAAATAGACGACTTTAACATTTTCCAAATACATGATTTGCCCCACAGCCCTAGGCACGGCAGCTCCAAACTGAACCGTGACACCAATTAAAAAATCATTATACATGAAACACCAAACGTGAATGTGCTTTAAAAAAACATATTGGTGCATTAAAGAATGCCAGTCAATACATTTTGACATTGAACAGAGGTAACCATCACTGTCATTCTCTCTAATCGGAACCTCTATTTACTAATGTCTCTTGGGGGTTCCAAAGCTGATTGGTAAATGGTAATGTCCCATAAATGTAGTGCAACATGCAGAATATTATTGTTGCTGCCAAACTTCCCCTCTAATAATTTAGGGAGACATACGAATTACTGTGTTATTAGCTACTAACAGCCCGTCCCGACAATGTCCGGGAGCAATTAGGCTTCAGGGCCCCCGGCCGCCCCAACGTTGTCCGTGGGTCCCCCGGAGCCTTCCTCCATATATTGCAGTATTATACCTCTATGTTTACTTTCTACGCTTTTGTAACCTGCACACGTAACTTTTTCCTCCTGTAATGCACCGTTTGGCTCACTTTTTTAATGCTCCGTTTGCTTCCTCTTGCTACCTGCACACGTCACTTTTTCCTCCTATACCTCTATGTTTACTTTCTACGCTTTTGTAACCTGCACACGTAACTTTTTCCTCCTGTAATGCACCGTTTGGCTCACTTTTGTAATGCTCCGTTTGCTTCCTCTTGCTCACGATGTACGCTTTTGTAACCTGCACACGTAACTTTTTCCTCCAGTAATGCACCGTTTGGCTCACTTTTGTAATGCTCCGTTTGTTTCCTCTTGCTCACGATTTTCATTTTTGCTTCATTTTTCCGCCGCTCACCGCTCCTAAATAAATAAATAAATAACCTACCTCATCCGCCGCTCACTGCTCCTCACCGCCTGTCCGCCGCTCCTCACCGCCTGTCCGCTGCTCCTCACCGCCAGTCTGCCGCTCCTCACCGCTCCTCCCCGCGCCATGTCCGCCGGTCCTCCTCGCGCTCCTCCCCGCGCTCCTCATGTCAGGCACGCACGTCGCGGCCGGCGCTTCTTCCAAGGGACTACTTTTTTTTCGATACATTTTTTAAATAACGTATATTTATTACGTTTATATAGCCTATGTCCATCTGCACACCCTGACGATTAC
Organism: Lissotriton helveticus; assembly: GCF_964261635.1. Classification (NCBI taxonomy): domain Eukaryota; kingdom Metazoa; phylum Chordata; class Amphibia; order Caudata; family Salamandridae; genus Lissotriton; species Lissotriton helveticus. The sequence continues at coordinate 1,317,431,124 of NC_136065.1, read as the reverse complement.
AACGATGTATCGGGTGTGTGGATTGGCGCTGTGGTTTCCGAGTTTACCCGCCTCAAATGTTCAAAGTTCTTCCTTTATAATAGTAGTATAGATTGAGGCATATAAAAAAATCCCACGGGCCCAATCTTACGTATGTCTGCATCCACCCATGAATATTTCTGGCATCGTGCTTAATTGATACAACTAGCAAAATAGCAGGATTTTAGTAACTTGGACCTTACAATTAACTTCCAAGTAGAAGGCTGTTTTGAGTGGAAAATATCCTTCTAGTGTCGACTGTATGGTATTCCTTTGATACTCTACTCCAATAGTGTTCATATTTGCTTTTTTCAGCTACAATCCCAATAATATATAATAACAAGTAAGGTAAATAACTAAGGTACGATAACCAATGTAACAGAAAATAAAAACCTATTACGCCTACTGTTGATCACAATCTCTATTTCCTGTCTCTATGTGAGGAGACATTTCCAGATCTTGTTTTACTCTGAAAGTACAAGGTCTGCAAGGGACTCCTATAAAGATCATTTTAAATGATTAGGATACTACATATCATATTAAATGTTCTTAGTATGTTAACATATTGTTGGAAAGTGGGTTATTGGTAGGGACAAATATGGGTCTGCCACTGGCAATAAGGCCACTAACACATGGTAGAACCCAGCATAGGTCTTAGAAAATTATTCCTATGCTCAACCCTTGGTAACATGGCTGTGAGCAGACAGGCTTAACTTCCAAGACAGGTATGTAAAGCATTTAAAAACACCATTTCAGTAAATAATTAAGACACCACACATAATAAAAATCCAACACCAATTTATAAAAATAGGAAATACTTTTATCTTTGAAATTACACCAAAACGACAAAAATCCAATGTAAGGACTGGAGATATGAATTTTTTGTATTTTTTTATTATTTTTTATTTTTTTGTAAGCAAAAAAAATGTTATGACATTTTTCCCAAGAAATCCAATAAATGTTACAGCACACTTATGCAAATTATATAATTCTAGTCATGACACAGAAATGTACAATTTAATACAAGTTAATTCATTGCACAAAGAGAAAAGGATTACATTTTTTCAAATCCATACGACAGGTGTATTGACACTAGCGCCAGTGGTCTCCTACCGGGTAGTCAACACATTTTTCCAGTTTGCTATAGGTTGCCATATCTTCCTGCCCAGAATTCTAGCTCTTCGTCCCTTTCTATCATATATTGCTTTTTCCAAATTATAAGTTGACAGTAGCCTAGCAATCCAAGTTTGGAAGGTTGGTGGTACCCTGTCAAGCCATGATGTTGCTATACATATCCGAAACACTGCGGTTACCATAAACATAAACTCCGTAGGGATATCGACTGTCCCTACCAGCACCCCCAGCAATAATAACTCATCTGAAAGCTTAATTTTTAGACCCAGTGATCCATCAATAAAATTCTCAATATCATTTTTTAAAGAATACAGTTGTGGGCATTGTGAGAACATGGGAACAATGTCTGCAATCGTTGAGTCGCAGCGCGGGCAAGTTATTCCTGTATTTCCTCCCCATTGTGCAATCCTAGCAGGGGTATAGTATAGTGAGTACAGGGTCTTATAATGCTGTGACTGTAGAGTTGCTGAGCATAACACTGTACGGCCCAAGTCTAGGGACATCTGAAATCCCTCTGGCTGTAATCCCACTTTTTCAGCCCACTTCGTGGCAAATTTAGCCGTATCATCGCTTTTGAATACATACAGTTCTGCGAATAACTGCTGGATTGTACAGTGAGTGCAGCGCTCTATGTAATCCATTACGCGACATGTACCAAAGCCCAGCGAACCCCCCTGTTTATTTAATAAATAGCTTCTTATTTGAAGATATTTAAAGAAGCTATTACTTGCTAGCTTAAATTTTATTTGGAGCTGCTGAAACTGCAGGATTCCCCCCTGTTGATCCATGAGATTCCCAATCTTCTTAATCCCTTTGTTGTCCCAGTCCCTCATAACCGAGTCTCTAAAAATATCTCCAGGTAGAGAATGATTCGTGTACAGGCGTGTATAACTGTTGTACCTGCCTAGGCCCAGTTTTTTTGATATGGCCTTCCAGATGTTATACGCAGCTCGTAACGTCTTGAATCTTGTGTGTTTGTAGTAACTAAAATCGATTGTGTTCAGAAACCCGTTCTTAGCCCCATCCCCCAGCAGTGCAATATATACATTAGTGAATCCAGATGTGACGTCCCCTTGCTCTGTTCCCCCGCTCTGATTAGCCCCTGTAAATACTGCATAGCCACAGCCCAGCAATAGAGCCTAAAATCCGGTGCCCCCCCGGCCCCCCTTTTCCCTTGGAAGTGTAAGGTGTCGATAGGCTCTCCTGGTCTTGCCCTGTGCCCAAATAAATTTGTTTACTATTGCTTCTATTTTGTTGAACCATGAATGGTCAAAGAACAATGGAATGGCTCTAAATAAATATAAAAACTTTGGGAATGTGATCATTTTAACCACATTTATACGTCCCATCAGGGTCAGGTGTAGTTTATGTATCCTTTCGGTATTTTCTTTTACTTTATTTAGTAATGGTCTCATATTAAGCTCTACTAGACTGTCTAGATCTGCAGTGACTTTTATTCCCAGGTATGTTGCTTCATCTACCACTCTGGTGTCTTGATGTGTCGTAGCGCTGTTCTGAACTATTTGCGTTTTCTCTCTATTGATCCGATATCCTGAAATTGCTCCAAAGCATAATGCCTCCTTCTCCTGGAGAGCCCTTTCTGGGTTATTTGTAATGATGGCCACGTCGTCCGCATACGCGAATACTTTGTAACTTATACCATGTAGTTTAACTGGTGAATCATATAGTTCTTTTCAAATCTACGCAGAATAGGGTCAATATACAGGGCAAAGAGAAGCGGTGATGCTGGGCATCCCTGTCTTGTCCCGCGTTTAATCTGCACTGCCTCAGTGTAGCCTTTATTAATTTTTATTCTAGCAGAAGGGTCTAGGTATAATGCCTGAATTGCCCTAATATAACCATTACCAATACCAAACCACTCCATTACCTCCCACAGGTAGTTCCAGGAGACCCTGTCGAAGGCCTTCTCCGCGTCCAGGAATACAGCCGCAACAGGGTCCCCTGCAACCCCCATGGCGTCCAAAATAGTGATCATTTGCCTCGTGTGCTGTGTGGTCCCCTTCCCTGGGATAAACCCGTGCTGTGAAGTGCTAACTATGTGCTCTATGACCCTACTTAATCTTTGTGCCAGTGTTTTCGAGTACATTTTTGCATCTGCGTTCATAAGTGTTATCGGTCTATAGGACCCTGGTTCTAACGGGGTTTGTTCTTCTTAAGTATCACAATAATATCAGCCCCTGCCCATGAATGTGGGACTGATTTTCCTATCTGTGCCTGGACAAGAGTCTCATACATATCCTTTCCCAATATATCCCAAAAGGTTTTATAAAATTCTGCAGGGATTTGGTCTGGGCCTGTGGCTTTCCCCGAGGGAAGGTTTTTCACGGCTTCCTGTACTTCATGTGCTGTAGATATGAGATCTAACTTTTCCTTCTCCTCACCCTGTAACAATACGTGTGGTATGTCCTTCAAATACTCCATAATTTCCAGTTTTGTGTTACTAAGGGTCTGTTCGTAAAGCGTAACGTAGAATTTCCTAAAAACCTCCTGTACATTAGCTACCTTATTTACTACAACTCCTGCCCCATTGTTTATTGGAGATATGAATTTTTAAAGATTTAATAAAATATAGCACTTACCACCATATTGTGATACTTGCTCGCGATAGACCGGGCAAAGTCAAAGTTTCAGGCCAAGTGTGATGGAGCCCTGAGCGACTAAAGCCCCCGGCAGGTCCTAGTCTCAGTTTCTACCTTTAACACTTAGAAACTTTTCTGGAGCTTTTTCTTCTGAGGCCCACACAAAGCTCCCAGCCAGTCCGGATCCGGTGAGGGTTTGCCAGCTTGACTTGTGACGAGGTCCCGGTCAACTTCCCTGGAGCGGACTTAAAAAATATTTCAAGATTGCTTCAGCGGGATAACCCAAGAATCCAGGCCAACATGCGATGGAAGGCAGGCGGTTGCTCCCTGTCAACTTTTCTACGAGCGGAATTAGAAACTTTTCTGGAGCTTTTTCTCGCTTGGTCTCTCAATGCTCCTCATGTAGCCAGATACGGTGAGGGTTCAGCAGCTTCAGATTTGCTCTAGTCCCGGTCAATCTCTGGAAGTTGGAGCTATGGAGCTTTTAGCAGGACGAACCTGGTTGGCTTAGCCGACTTGCGGTTGAAGGCAGGCGGCCTGGCTGGCTAGGTTGAGTCAGTCCCTCTAAAGAGCTTTTTTTCAAAGTTGATCCAAACTTCTTGATCTTCTTCCTGAAGTTCCTCCAGGGGTTCCAAAGTGTCTCAAACTCACTCCAAGGGTCTGGACGCTCCAAGATGGTCCTTGAAAGTTGAGGACTTGAGTTCCCACAATTCACTGGTACAAAACACTTACAAATCCACTGATGGGTCTCCAAGGTGTAGATTTAGTTGGTGATGTTCCAGTCGAGCTCTTTTAACCTGAAGTTTTCAGGGAGTCAACTCTTTAGTTCTTTACCAGCAATGTAATCCACAGGGCTGTAGTTTCAGATGGTGCAGTATTCAGAGGTCAGACCTTAGAATTCTATACACTGCAAAATCTATTCAGCAGGGCACTTCTTCCTTCAATAAGTTTCAAGCAGCAGATATGGAGGGCTCTGCCCCTCTCAGATACTCATTCAAAAGTCACTGGGTCAAGCAGCAGGTCACTCCTGACCAATGGGAGCAGGGTAGGTCCTCAACTGGATGACCACATCCTGTAGAGTGTGGCATTATTTTGTCCCAGAGTGCATCAAATCTTCCAAATCCATAATGGCTGATTTTCCAGCAGAGAGTCAAGACCTGGCTAAATACACCCCCAGGGATGCCTTATTTCCCTAGACTCTCCACTACCATCTGCACATACCTTCCTTAAGCCTAGCCCTGACTCTGGGTGAAAAGTGTAAAAGTGCAACTGACACCCAGGCTTCCCCTCTGCCTTTGAAGAGCATGGTTTACAACTCCACCCCCTGACCTGGCATTCCTATGGACCAACACACTCCCCTCCCAGCAGAGCTGGTAACCCCAGGGGCTCTTTATCACCTCTTCAAAGCAGCCTGGCTAATCCACTTAACGCTGAACAATCAGGGCAGACCTCTGGAAGGCTGAATTTTGACTAACAAACAAGAAAGTCTTATACCTTCTTGTATGTACACTTTAGGAGAGATTCAACAAAATAACTTCCTACCATGTTAACCAATGTAACAAGGGATTTGCAATGGGAAAATGACTTGGGCCATTTTTCCAACACCAGGACTTACAAAAACATATTATTTATAAGTACTTGCCTTGTATCTACAGGAACCACCACAATGTGGGGAGTGAAATGTGAATTTCACTTTCCCCAAGCATATAAAAACTCATTTTATAAGGGTGTACCTTATAGATAACTAACTCCCCACCCCTGGGATACCTAGGGGAGACGCTGGGGGTCCCTAATATGCAAAAACATTGTAGGTTACCCAGTTTTAAGTGCCCCTACCACCGAAGTAAAGTTTGGGCACAATTTACTTTTTAAAACCAGTCCTGGCACCCAGGGCTGTTTTAAACTGACCTCAGGCTTCAGCATGGCACACATGCAAGTGCAGAAAAAGCTGCTGGCCTCTCAACTGCCATGCCCCAGGGTATTGGGAACTTCTAGGAAGTTTCAATCCCCTGCCCTTTTATATACTAGGGGTTTATCGAGTAGGTTATGCCAATTACAGGGTTACCCCACCATACCATAGTGTACCCTAGTGTATGTTAGGTGTTTTAACTGTATTTTAATGTGTTACTTTCAGCTTAGCACTGGCCCTGGGCCTGGGCCTGGTTAGGCAGAGCCCAGGGTCAGTCTAAATTAGTTACCACCAGCACCAGTCAGCAAAAAGTTGGTGGATGCCCAGGGCACAGGATGACTTTGCAACACATATGTTATTTTTATGCAATACATACCACATGGGAGGGAGAACCCAGAGGACCCATCTTCCATCGTTCACCTCAGAATCCAAGAAGGTAATCTGCAGAGTTCCCCAGTTATCGTCCCTCAGCCCCACCCTCTTCAAAACCTACATGACCCCCCTGGCCTACACCGCAAGATTGCACGGATACCAACAACATGCAGCTCATGCTCTCTCTGTCCTAGGACCCTTGCATCACCAGGGCCAAATTCAGCATATGTATGATGAACATCGCTGAATGGATGAAGGACAACTGCCTCAAACTCAACATGGACAAAATAGAAGTCCTCATCTTTGGGCATAACACCTCGCCTTGGAACAATGCATGGTGGGCCACGGAACTCACACACCTCCTGCCCCAATAGATCACACCCACAACCTTGGCATCATCCTGGACAACAAGCTATCCATGAAAAAGCAAGTCAATAGAGTATCATCCACCGGCTTCCACACACTCTGCATGCTGCACAAGAAATTCAGGCGGCTCTCAGTCATCACTAGAAGGACTGTTGCAGGCCCTCATCACCAGCAAGCTGGACTATGGAATCACACTCTACATAGGAATCACTCCATGCCTCCTGAGATTCTTCAGAAAATAAAAAACTCAACCGCAAGACTCATTTCTCGACCTCCCCAGCAGGACCACATCACACCACACCTCAAGAAACTATACCGGCTCCGGATCCAGAAGAGATGCCAGTTCAAGATGTTGACCCACGCTTTCAAAGCCGTGCATAACTAAGGTCCAGCATATCAACAAATGCCAACCCTTCCATTTACCAACCAGACACCTTCCATCTGCCGCCCTCTTCATCGAAAACACCCCCTGACAGTGGAGGGTGTGTTTTCTCGCAACTGGCAGCCAAAGCATATAATGACCTTCCCCTGAGCCTCAAGGCCACCATCTCACTCCAGAAATTCAGGAAAGAATTCAAGATCTGTATGGTCAAATGAACAAACAAACACACAGCAGCCATCATCTCCAGCGCCCGAGACCTTCACAGGTGATGTGGTGTGCTTTATAAATGTTTGATTCCAGACTTTGGGAGACAGGCATGAGAAAACGCTCTAGTTCTATGGATGCAGGGAACATGGGCAAGATGGAGGTCTGCCGAATGGGCCTTTTTCGTTGGTGTGTGGAAACTGATGTGACTGTTTAGATATGCAGGGCCTAGATTGTGCAGGGATTTGTAAGCATGTGCGAGAAGCTTGAAGAGTATGCATTTCTGAACTGGGAGCCAGTGGATGTCTTTAAGATGTCTTGATTCTATGGGTTAGGCATCGGTCCTAGTCCACATGGCCACCAGGGCACCCTCAAGAATGAGATGCCCATCCCGAAGAGCACCACCGTTGCATTGTCTGAGATGAGCTTCAAACAGTTGGTCTTCATCTAGTCAGTGGATGTGGACATGTGTGGTCATTTTCAACTAAGTGTTGGTGATGTCATCAGAGATGAAGAAGATGAGCTGGGTGTCATAGGTGTACAAGATGACACTGCGGCCATGGGTGCTCCACCAAAAAATGCAGAGCCATTTGACTTGCCAAAAAGTTTTAAAAGCAGACTTTCTATCTTCATGTGACTCTGTAACCATCACTGCATGGGCATTTTTTTGCTTAGATCGTGCTTTAAGATCTTTCTTTTTGCACTGATCAATTCAAATTGTTCTCATTTTAGCTGTTTCTGCTTTCTAACTGCCAAGTTATTCTCCATTTCCAATATGCATTGCACATCCATGTCTAAGTGGGCACTATATTTGTCTTTTTGTGCGTTCATTAGATCCACAAAAAGCATCAGAGAGACAATTTTCTTATTAGAGGCTGATTGGCTCTTTTCCATGTTCAGAAGAATTGAGTTAACTTCCAGGTAAGGTTGGCTCCGCCATCTGAGTTTCCAGAGTTTTTCCAGCTCAGCAGGGAGCACGGAGTTCGTAAAAAAACTCTGATGTCGTCACATGGCGGAATTTGCCCCCGCCGACCACCCCTAGATTAAATTAAACCTGAAATGACCGGGTAAGTAGCTTGGTGACACTGCAAGTCACATTAATAATCAAAGCCTCAACTCTCCGGTTTGTGATGAAGTGGCGATAGGGCAGTGATTCAAGTAGTTACTGAGACTCAAGTACCACTACTTGATTGCAGGAGACAGCAGGCATATTTCTCAGGCAGATACTCACTGCGTGCTTTGACTGGCCCAAGCAAATTATTATCCTGACACCTTGGCGCGAGCATGACTGCAAATCTCATTAGATTCACACTTTGATTGAGCATGATGGCCACCACCTTTACCCCTTTAGTGCATCAAACAGTCTTCTCCACCTGTCAAATCCAGCTTCTGAATTTGCGGTCTTTATGATTGTAATCCTTAGACATTTCTATTCCTGTTGAGGCCAGGTGAGAACTAGAGAAAATAGAGGAAGAAGTCCGAAAATTAGATTTTGTATGTGTATAAAATTCCAATGACTAACATTATTAGGAAATCACCTACTTACTGTCCTTGTTTGTGATATACAGTGACGCTTATATTATAGTCCACTTTTTCTGCTGTGGGCAGCTAAAATGGATCGTTTGTATATAATGAAGTTTATATAGGTATATCTCTCGGATAAACATGGTTTTAATTGGAGAATATTCTCCCCAATCAAAAAACTATTAGTACTGATCTTCAAATTGGTACAGCTTGAGATTGTAGGCAAGCAGTCACTCATGCCTGATGAGTTTAGATCCTTGATTAGGTTGGGCCTTTGCCACAAGGTAATCAATAGAAAAATATGGGGCCTTAGACTGGATGGCACCTCTACCTTATTATTGTTCTGATGGTTTCCACGTACTTTCACATAACAGGTGGGCTGTTTACACATCTTTCACCTAAATGCTTTTAAGTGTAACCTAGTTTCCTTTGATGATTTCCCTATACTTTCGCATGACTGGTGAGCAATTTACATTTTCTTGTCTTAAGTGCGAAATACATGTATTTCATTATGGCTTTGCTCTGACTGTTTCCCTGTACTTTCACTTGGTTGATGAGTTATTTACATTCCATTACCTTAAGCCTCTAAAGTACAATGCAAATTTGAGAATAACTTTGATGTGTAGATGTATTGGTACTTTTTGTACTTGGACTTAAGGCACCGAAATGTTGAGATATGGATGAATCTGGTAAAATTATAAAGGGGAATATGTAGAGATTTCAGATTGGATGGCGGTTATCTAATCTTGATTTCTCTTTCTTCATTAGAACTCCTTCAAATTGACATCATTTGTATATTTGTGTTAGTTAACTGAATATATTGGGCTAGAATTGACAGTAAATACAGGATAACAAGCATTGATATTTGGGATCCTCTCATTGGATGGCGTGCAAGCAAATCACAACCCAATTACAATGGTTTACTCTCTGGTCCACATATCAGGTTAATATTATCCTTTTGTGGCAGAATATTTAGGATCCTATGATGTTGGTGGTGTCATGGATAATAAGTGAAATTCTATCAATGTAAGCGAATGTCCCTTAGTTAAACAGAGAACAGGTGCGGGAATGTCATTGCTAACTTTTAAGGTATTTTCATAGGTTGACATGCTAATCAATCAGGTTGGGCGTCTGATGGTTTCCCATCTGGTCATTCAAGAGGGTGACAGGCCGTAAGTCAGCATTAACATTTGGATTATTCTAATTGGATGATGTCCTATCCAATCACGATATCAAGTTGATGGTTACCTTTCTGGTTGGCTTTAGATTGTAACGTTATCCCCCTTGTTCTTGATTTCATGTCTATGACCTGATAACATTGTTAGATTTTTTGGAGGGAAAGTGAATTGCAGCCAATTGGCCAATGGGTTTTTTCGAACCATTTTTTGACATACTGTTGTAGTCAATGGAAGTTTTTTCATCCAATTGGATTCTTTAATTTCGTTGATTCCTCTAGAGTCTGACAAGGGCAGATAGATTTCCACTGGACGATTATGAGAAGTGGCCTTATTTGGTAATTAGAATTTTGGAGCAACAAGAGTTGTCAGTATTTCACTTAAATTGGTATTGAGGATATTGGAGGATACACAAGAAGCTTCTGCGTGGAAGGATTATCATGTCCTTCTTTTTAATATGCACAGGTCAGTAGAGATTGGCTTTGGGAATGGTCCTCTGACTGATAAATCATTATGCTGTTTACAAATGAGCGTTTGTAGGGACACCAATCTTTTAAAAAAGAAATAAATATAGATCGTGGAATAGATACTTGCTTGCATGAACGGATGAAAGAAAAAAATATATTTTTCTCTACTAGAATGCTAGGTCTTCTGATATATAGTAGCTGGAGATAATCTAGCTATAATATCGACAGTAGCCATTTGATAGTAGACCTTGTTGCTATTCTATTCTCATAGGTCTTACTGAGGAACAGGAAATATGACTTTTATTTGATGAACAATTTTGACGATTATTCATCAGATTAACTTAATAAAAGTGAGTGGAGTGACCTGATATATTTGCTTGCATTAATTATGATGAGGGGTAAGCATTTGCATAAATTAAGATGTTAATTAGAAGATCTTTTTAGGATGGTAACTGTTAATTTAATGTGGGTATTTCAGTAAGGAGGAAGATATGTAAAAAAAATCTTTTTAGCAAAGTACAAAATGCTATGACTTTTAGAAATAAAATGTTATAAATGTGAGAAATCATTTAGGTCTCAATGAGCTTGAAACAAATACTGATTATACAATGTTATTGGTGAATCAATGGGTACATTTGGTCCATATGCTCAGGGAATGGATATGATATATATTGTATATTATGAGTAAGAATTGACCAGTAGGAAATATGATATAACTGGTCAACGATGAATAGTATGAGATTAGATGTTTTAGGTGAGATGTATTTTTGATGTTCCTTGTTTTTTATCTTGTTCTTGGTAGGTGCAGGGGGCCATGATGTGTTTTATGGCAAATTTGTAATTACAATTTGGTGGATTATTTGTATGTCCGTTGTTTTATGATTATTTGGTTTTCTTATTTCTTTTGGTATTTATACTTATATGTATATTTTATTATGCTTTCAGCCCTGATGAAGTCCCATTTTGGGGAGAAAATGCGTTGCTGGGCTGATGTTGGATGATTACTAAAAGGATAAATAAAATAAAAATTGGGATTGAAATACAATTACATGGCTCTTGCTTTATTGGATAGCTAATATAAGGTTCTCAAGAAATGTTTCAACATCGGCTTAAGTTTGAACATTCAAAAGAACTTCTTAGGACTCTCTAAGCATTCCCTTTTTGTATCTGATTTTGCACAAATATAGAGCTAATTGACACATTCGAATTGTGTGTAATTAGGCTTAGTTTTGCGTAATTTGCTCACATTTTCTGAAACGATGCAAAAGCAAATTATGTGAATTTCACACACCCCTAGTGGTAACAACTAGAGCACTCTTGTGAGCCCTCCACAAACCAAAAGCCGTATAAACCCCCACTCTCATATAAAATATAAAGTCTAAAATGTCCTTTCCTGATGAAGTATGCTACACCAAATGAATAATGGTATCCAGAGTCTCTCACTCCCTCCATCTGACTGAAATGCATCACAGTTGCTCTGATGCAGACATGCAGTGCTGTATACACAGCAGTTCACACCTCACATGAGGCAAGGTATAATATAGTTGGGTAAACTGTACTTCTACCCAGACTTTACCCTTGCTGTGCATAGGCCAGGTGGGTGTTTGGTGATGTTAATAAGAAACAGAGAGCACACAACACCCCATATGCAATACTCTACTCACCCAGCAATGTGTGCACTAAAAAGTCAAATCTCATTTGTTCACTGCTTTACAGGAGATCTCCAAGTTAGTGAAGCAGTTTATTGGAAAAAGAAGGAAATACATGGAAAGCAATCTTCAGGCATGACCAAAGACTCTTCCTCAGAGACTCAATGAGATCCATGATGTAAACTGATTGGCTTGCATGCTGACCTTCATTGTATTATGCTGATGACTATTCTCATAACTGTGACCATTGATCGAGTGCTCTTGAATGTTGTGCTTGCCAAATATTGAGGAGGTCTCCTATTTTCAGGTGCCCTTCTGTAAGCCCACGAGACTAGGTGTTTCCAATTGCTAGGCTGGCAGATGGGAAGTCTCCACACTTCTTACCATATATCGCACACCATTGGTGAAGTATAAATTTAGTTGGCATTTTGAAATCACTAATTAGCCGTGTGATCGATGTGGGTACAGGATAGGAAGTGGATTGTGGTGTTTATTACAAGCAACATGGATGGATTGTCTGTGTGATCCACATTGGTAGGGCTGTAGTGTTCTTTAGACGTTCAGGTTCTTGTAAAACAAAGTAAGAAGCGCTAGTCTGGTAGTGTGATGAGATAACTGTATTCTTTAAGAGCTCTATCGTAATAGGAATGGGCTACAATACATTTTCTTTTGAAGACTGGCACCTCTCAAAGAATGTGTAAGGGAATGTGTACCTCGTGAGATAGTTGCCTTCCGAGCAGATTAATCTGTGATAGCAGAGTGAAGCACTTAGTGCACTATACAGAATATTGTGTAAATGCCCTAGCTTTGATCAGACAGTAAGAAAAAGATGAGTAATATCAAAGATTGATTACAGGCTTGACCAAAATGTTTAAGGCAACATGGATCACAATCCACTGATCATAACATTTTATAGAGAGATTTCTGACCTACTGCAGCGACACTTTTTGTGAATTATCAATGATGCTCTGGAATAGGGATTTTTCTTATCTTCCATGGAGACTAAGGCAATCTTAAAAAATGGCTACAGAATTTCACTGACCCTACAATTAAATGCTCCATCTATGAATCACTTTCTCTCCCCTCAGTTTAGACAGTATGGTGCTAGCTAAAGTAATAGTCAAATAACACGACTACATTGGCGACCAAAAGTAACTTTGGAAAACTATTCAAAATGTGCCACACACTAGTCTGACCCACTGGACATGCATTACAGGAATTGTCCACATGAATTAATCTGCCAAATGATTTGGCTTACAAGAGAAATATACAGACTTATTGACTAAAACACGAAAGAGGGATTTAAAGGCAACTTTAAGAGAAAAGTTCAAGACGCACTCCAGTGTTTCAGGGACTGGTACAGTTTTTACAAGAATAAATTCTGTCTCAAAAAATCACAGGATAAGATGGAATTCATGTATCACTCTCACAATGCAACCTTTCGATACAGATGGGCTCAAGATACCTGTGCCAATCTAGCCCTGAGAGCTAGTTACGGTCTGCTCGAATTGTTTTTCCCTGTGTCTCGCCTACCTAGTCCAGCCCCCTGCTTTCAATCACTATACCTGTAATGCGGTACAAAAGGTGGTGGTGATGGACGGAGCATCAGAACCAATCAAACAGTCACACCTAGTCAAAAGATCTGGGTTTGATCCATCACCGTTCTTTAGCCCACTCTGCCACCCCAGTTCAGACATGGCTATATGCAAATCAGTCTGACCCTGTGCCTCATGGGAACAGTCTAGCCCGAACTGCCAAGCCATGCCTTCCCTGGACCGGAAACAAGCTTCCGAGGACCGGTTTCTGGCATTCCAGCCGTCTTCAGCCCGGCTTGCTTGAATCCAGTGGCAGAGTGAACAAGGGACTCACGTCTGAGCATACCCTGCCACACTTATGGCGGCCAAAAGCGGTACAAAAGGGGGTGGTGATGGACGGAGCATCAGAACCAATCAAACACTCACACCCAGTCAGAAGATCTGGGTTTGATCCATCACCGTTTTTTAGCCCACTCTGCCACCCCAGTTCAGACACGGCTATATGCAAATCAGTCTGACCCTGTGCCTTATGGGAACAGTCCAGCCCGAACTGCCAAGCCATGCCTTCCCTGGACCGGAAACAGGCTTCCGAGGACCGGTTTCTGGAATTCCAGCCGTCTTCAGCCCGGCTTGCTTGAATCCAGTGGCAAAGTGAGCAAGGGACTCACGTCTGAGCATACCCTGCCACACTTATGGTGGCCAAAAGCGGTGCAAAAGGGGGTGGTGATGAACGGAGCATCAGAACCAATCAAACACTCACACCCAGTCAAAAGATCTGGGTTTGATCCATCACCGTTCTTTAGCCCACTCTGCCATCCCAGTTCAGACATGGCTATATGCAAATCCAGTCCAGGGAAGGCATGAGAAACCGGTCCTCGGAAGCTTGTTTCCGGTCCAGGGAAGGCAAGGCTTGGCAGTTCGGGCTGGACTGTTCCCATGAGGCACAGGGTCAGACTGATTTGCATATAGCCATGTCTGAACTGGGGTGGCAGACTGGGCTAAAAAACGGTGATGGATCAAACCCAGATCTTTTGACTGGGTGTGAGTGTTTGATTGGTTCTGATGCTCCGTCCATCACCACCCCCTTTTGTACCGCTTTTGGCCGCCATAAGTGTGGCAGGGTATGCTCAGACGTGAGTTCCTTGCTCACTCTGCCACTGGATTCAAGCAAGCCAGGCTGAAGACGGCTGGAATGCCAGAAACCGGTCCTTGGAAGCTTGTTTCCGGTCCAGGGAAGGCATGGCTTGGCAGTTCGGGCTGGACTGTTCCCATGAGGCACAGGGTCAGACTGATTTGCATATAGTCATGTCTGAACTGGGGTGGAAGAGTGGGCTAAAGAACGGTGACGGATCAAACCCAGATCTTTTGACTGGGTGGGAGTGTTTGATTGGTTCTGATGCTCCGTCCATCACCACCCCCTTTTGTACCGCTTTTAGCCGCCATAAGTGTGGCAGGGTATGCTCAGACGTGAGTCCCTTGCTCACTTTGCCCCTGGACTCAAGTAAGCCGGGCTGAAGACGGCTGGAATGCCAGAAACCGGTCCTCGGAAGCTTGTTTCCGGTCCAGGGAAGGCATGGCTTGGCAGTTCGGGCTGGACTGTTCCCATGAGGCACAGGGTCAGACTGATTTGCACATAGCCATGTCTGAACTGGGGTGGCAGAGTGGGATAAAGAACGGTGATGGATCAAACCCAGATCTTTTGACTGGGTGTGAGTGTTTGATTGGTTCTGATGCTCCGTCCATCACCACCCCCTTTTGTACCACTATACCTGTAATACCTGCTTTTGGTCAACTTACTAATCGATTGTTAAATCGTACATGAGATGAAAAAGGAAGACTAATAATCGATTGTATAACCTAAATGAGACAAGACGAGAAAGAATTACAATGTTTGGGTGGTAAGGAAGAAAGTTCTTTGAAAGTGAATATTGAAATCAACCTTCCACAGTTACATGGCTATTTCACCTAAAATACACAATCTGTGCTGTCCAAGAGGAAAAAAGGTCTAGAAGCCAATGTGATAGCATGAAAGTCAAGTATGTTTACAAGTAGAAGTAAAAGTGCAGTTTAAATACAGGTATCTACCCTGGATTATGAAGGTTGGAATATATTTTTTCTAAGGTATTACGAATCCACGTGCACATCCCAAACCGTAGTAAACCAGAGAAATTGTGTTTCCCAACAGCAAGATTTGTAAAATGACAAGTTAAGAATCCTCTGTTTTCCTTAAAGAAAAGATACAGGAGCAAGCATTAAGATACAACGCAGCCACTGACTAGATGAACCTTCTCCAAAACCTCTGACTTCAGCCAGACCTCATTCTGGCTATAAGTGCAGACTAAAGAGTTCTCATCAAGAGTCCTACACACCCAAAACAAGAAGAAACTAGCTTCAACCATGCCCTTGGTGTTCTGCTCTGACCTATGAATCCAGAGGCCAGTTCTTGGATGCTGACCACTTTTCCCACTGTTCCCATACCATGTTTGATATTTACTTTGTTGTAATGTGATCATCTGAATGATCTTTCAATGTGGTCTCTTTTCTCTATTACGGTAATGGTGTGGGTGCATTTACGGACCACTACGTTGACAGTTATAAGAAATTGAACACCTTTTTCTCTGTTTGCAGGTGGAGGTGCCAAAATTATTGCAATAAATCGAAGAACGAAATGGACGATGAAGAATTCATTCCCACTGAGAGAAATTTAAAAACGAATATTTGAATTCGACCTGCAGCTCAAGAGATGTGGAACGACGAGGTGTGGATTGGGGGCTTGCGACAACAATGTGTTGCATACCTAGATGCTTTTTTTCTCAAAGCAAATCCAATGGACAGACGAAATCTCCAAGTCTCAAGTTGGAGGTTTTTTTTTATTTACATGAGAGGAAACATCATTCACATTATTTATTTCCGAGTATTTTCCTCTTTGCAAGTTATTTCTTAATCCCCAAATTGCTTTTATCACTACATTATAAGCAAGAAAATATGAAGTGAAGGTTAAGACAAATTTTAAGAGATGAGATGTAGTGTTTCATTTTTGCTCTAGAGGAGAAGATTTCAGGAAGTCAGTGAGCCTGTCTGAAAATAGCACTTTGGGGGCGGGTAGAGAAGGGAAATGAATAGCTGGCATGTTTACAACTTTTGGATCCCATTTCAGGAAAGCATTTTGTACTTGCAGCTTTAACTTCAGGGATAATCTATATTGAAAAATCATTGAAAAGACCATTGAAATAAAATACATGACATTCCACTTTAATACAACACAAACAGAGGACTGGATGATGAAGGGAGCAAAGCCTCCTCGCCATTCAGATGCTGTTATTTTGGGATGACTTTTGCCTGCTGAATTGAGTGTCTTTAGTTTGACCGGGGAGAGTTATGAGTTATGTCTACAGAGATGTGTCTTCATCGGAGTGTTGTGCATGTGTTATTCTTTCCACTTTCAGTCTTAATATTCTAAAAGACACATGGACTTCGATGGGCTTAAGTGTGATATTCACCCATATTCGCAGGAACTATAATAAAACATCACTAAAGAAACGTGTTCAATCCATCTCACCATGAGCTGGCTATGCCTGCTACCCCAGCTTCTACTGTTATTAGTTTTGTCATTGTTAATGCTGATGGAAGAAGATCCTTCCTGTGTTTCCAAAAATAAGGGAATAATACAAGTACTCCCTAATACGAACACTCCTTCTATTGCACAGGAAGGGATCGGGAACAGCGCTAACATTTTAAGATGGCAATGTAGCAGCAAAAAGCACGGAGGCCTGGGGGTTCCTCGAGTGCTGTTAGTTGACATGATATTGTTAACAACCGTGCACTGGTTTCCTCGTTATGATTTCTTTGCTGTTTTCCCTCAAGGGAGCATATCCCGACAATGTCACATTGATGAGCACCATTTCAGTCCAGTGCCCTAGTCAGTAGGCACCATGTTACCACAACAGCCGCCATGGACCTTCGTAAGCGGCACTTTTTTTCAGTCAGATATAACTGGGAGACAAATGTGCCAAAGGAAACGTAACCCACCAAAAACAAATAATGTCTGATTTTGCAGAGACGCCGCCATGTTACAGAGGGAAGAACTGCCTCATGGGGCTAGGACACAAGCACCAAACTTTATTCGAACTCCAAAGATGTGTCAAGGAAGAACTTATGTTGGTGTACGACCACGAGTTACCAACCCAAATAGCTCTTACTCGGTTACTGCTTGCTTTGAACCACTCAATCCACTAATGCAGTGCTAATGTGTAAATAACAATAGAGAAGGAATGAGGAGATTGCCATCCATGATAAACATCGAGGAATCCACAGGTCAATATTTAAACATAGTTTAATTCCACTCCAGCTTACCTTTCGAAGAAGTGGTTGTGGTGTCGGTCTGCATGAGTGAACGAGGCTGATAGCAGTTTCTGGATTCATGTCAGGTGCAAGTTTACAGTTTGTGTAAAGAGGTTCGGTTATATGCACATGGAGCAATTTCAAGAGCGTTATGGTTGCTGAATTGTGAGTAAGCCATTTATATATCACTACCTGTACAGCTGATTTAACTCACGGTTTTCCATGTTTAAAGGAGTCACAGGGGAAACGGAACATTCTCAATCAATGAAGATATAGCTCTTGTGCACAGTTTGGTTGCTAGAAGGTCAAGGAAGAAGATGGCTGGATTGAAGTGGTAACCGACAACGTCTACAGCAGATGCTGAAGGCCTTATTTAGTAAGGTTCAACTATGCATTCTCCTGCCTGCAGTATACAGTTACTGACTTATAATGGGTTGGCTATAAATCACTTCTATTAAATTTTATAATCACAATTTTCAACCACCAATAGTTCGTGATTTCCTTTGTTTTTAGGATATGTTTGGGAGTAGGTGTCTCTGATATGTTTAAAACGTTGAGTTAAATTAGCAGCAATGGGCGTCCGCAGGGAGGGGGGGGGCAAGGAGGGGCGCTTGCCCCCCCCTGGAGCGACCCTCCTTGCCCCCCTGCGGACGCCCATAAAAATCGTGACTTCAAGACGGGGTTCTCACTCTCTTTCCTCTCCTTTCTTTTATGTGCTTCCCTGTGAAATGGATCCAAAAAAGATAGACGCTTTTGCTGGAAATGCCATATTTTTCTGACATTTTAATTCCAAAGTGCAGCATTGAGAATAAAAGGATAAAAATATGAAAAATAGATAAATAACTAAATAAAGTAAGACAGAGTGGTAGCAAACTGGCCAAACTGATGTTATTCACACTGACACATTAGCGCCACTTTTACAGAGTTTGCCAGTGAAGCGCTATTTTTGTTTTCTGTCTTTGTTTTCTCTGGACTTGGAACTAGTGCACCAATCCTGGAGGTACTGCAATGTGTGGATTGGAAAACAAAATGTGTGCTGCGACTCTGCGTCCAGGGATGTGGTCTTTTTACCATACTGCTTACATTTTGTAAGGATATAAGCAATGGCCATTGAAATGGGTCGATTCAGGGCCCTGTAGTCGTGTCCTTAACTTTTAAGGCAAAAGGCACTCACTGATTTCTGAATAGTGAGTGTAAAAGCATTAAGGTAACCATGTTGTTCCTGCTTACATTTCCCATGGTTTGCTAAATTTTGCATTCCCTATAAATGTTTGCTTTTTCCAGGATGTTGTTACTTTTTTTTTGTAGGCCGCATATTGCTCTTGTCTAGTGCGTAATTTAAATTGCGGCGCATCCAGGTGTTTATAGTGGGCAACAATTGGGTAGTAGTTGAAGACAGTGGGAGTTTTTCTCAGTGGGGCAGTACGGTGTTCAGTGGGGGAGAGGATGTGGCACTATGGTCAGAGCTGCTGAATTTGGAACTGGGAACCAGGTTTAGCCTTAATAACCAGTTCGCCAGACCACTCTCCTGCGAGAGCACAATCACATGCTAGACCTTAGAAGGCTTCGCAACACCTTAGAAGTCCTGGTGTCTTTGCACCACCAGGTGGACCCTAGCATGACAAGTGTAGGTTAACCTTCAAGGCTTGTCCACCACTATCCATACTGAAGTTCACCTCCAGTCGTGCAGGCAGGCCTATGAAGCAGCACACCCTAGAAACAGTCACTGGGGTCACAGGCCCCTTGAGAAGGGCCAGCTCTAGGGCGGTGCAACCAGTGTGACCGCACCGGGTGCTGACTTTAGATGGAGGCATCATGTTTGCAAGTATATTATGGTTTAGAAACGCTTGCTGCCTCCTTCCTTGCCTCCAGAAATTTTCAGCAACAATAAAAATGTCATGATGACTCTGGTGAATAATGTTTTTCCTAGAGAGAGATCAGAATGTTGTCTAGTGGAAGTTTTAACTACCGGAAACTTACCTCAGAGGTTTAATGTACTGGCTGCAAAGAACATGCGCCATGCAGATCACAAAGTGCACATAATGTAAATAGGTCAGTGGACTACTGCTTTTGTCAGAGAGATCCTTTTGTTACTTGCAGTTTGTAAGTTAAAATCCTAACTTAGAACAGTGAGCTAGTAACTGTCATCTAAGAGCTGCATGCAAACTGCAAGGTATAAATTAGAGCGTTATGTCCCCCCACGGCCGTCTTTGATTGTCCTAATGTCCTAAAAAGTGTTCTTTTGGACAGAAATCAATTCTGATTATTAAGGAGAACCCCCAACCATGGTATTAAGTTTTAAATTCCGGGTATTGTGTTTCTCCAGACCAATCACTATAAAACTACACGGGCTACTAGTATGCTTGTCATGTGACTCCTACACCTTGTAGTCCGTAGTCTTATGTAACATTTTCTATACAGTGATTTACACACATATTGATTGTCTCTGTGTAATATGTGTGATATAAAGTGCTCTGACACCCTACAATGGTATGAGTGGCGCTGTAAATCAAATTAAATGCATCTGAGAGAGAGTGGTTATGGAAACTTGGGGGGCACACTTAAAGGTTGGTAGTGAGGGAATCCATGGCAGAGATGGTCATTGGGGGGCACTAACAAACATTAATGCACAGGACACCACCAGCGCTATGGCTGGCCCTGCTGTTGAGGGCAGTCTGTCTCACCCATAGGTACCTACATTGGCCTTGTTTCAGCAGTAGAAGCAGCAACTCACCAGGGATTGGCAATGCAGGATTTGCACGCATACCAAACTAAGTTCGCAAACTTACAGTCTCCCTGCTTCATTCACAAGCACTTTTAACATGTGCTTCCTGCTGTGGGGCCACTGGAATTTATTATGCAGCAAAGGATAACAACATTATGTCGTAGTGTTGACTAAATTATGCATTAAAAAAAGGCTGCAGCGTAATGCAGTATTTTTCAGATATTTTATTATTTTGACCTGTGTACACATGCTAACAGTCTCTGGAAAGATTTTGCCTTATTAGTACCAGTGTAACATACAAACGCAGCAGTGAGAAAGGTGACCAGTCAACCTTTAATATAGGCCATCCACTCCGCAGCAACACAATTCACATTTTATATTAACTTTTGATATGTTTGAACTACAAACAATTTATTAGTTTAAATGGTCAGACCATGCAGCAGATCTTGCATTATGAGGCAAATATGGCAGAGCCATAATTTTAGAGAAAACAATTGCAAAATAGGATATTTTGAACGGCTGTTGTGGAAAAAGGGAGTAGTGCTGATGACAGAAACTCCATGGCTTGGAGACAAATGGCTTGTGTTTCCACATTTTATCGTATTTGGTACATTCTGTGATTAGAAGCATATCCCACTTTGTGAATATATTTTAATGTCAATAACTCATTATAATCTTAAATAATGATGTGTTTCCATTGGTTGATTAAACTGGGCAGTGAAATGCCAAACAAATACTAAAAATTGGAATGTCTGCGCATTCTGGCCACACCTCTGGCTCCACCTACAGAGCCAATCCTTGGGTTATTCCCGCACTCTGATTCTCCTCTACTTTTTTCCCCCACTTCGACCTCCATGTAAGACTCAGCATCCCTGGACCTGTGATGTGCCGCCGCTGCGGGCGCCGCATGTGCCACACATTTACGGTGCCGGTCTTCCGCATAAGGGAGCTGGCCATTAGTGTTCGTGGGCACGTTGTCAGTTTGATATTGACTACACGTAGAGGGACTCTAAGTTTCTTTTAAAAAATATAGCTAACATTTGGACCTATACATTTTTATTTTGTATAAATTAATTGAATGTGTGTCAAATTTAGCAATGCCCGGGGAATTCTTGTAAAGGGAGCACCCATTGGCGAATCACTAGCGTGTGTGATTGCTGCATTATTTATTACTAACTTTGACGTTGTGCTTTAACTTTGGATAAAAGTTATCATGAATTCTAGCACCAAGAAGCCAATATTGGTAAATATGTGTGCTACAAATAATCCCTAACATACACTGTGCATACAGTATATTTAATCTGGTGCTTTAATCATAGGCTGTTTTAGAGCATTCTGATAAAAATAGAATCGTGCTGAAGACAGCTTTGATTGGTGTTGGATCGAGGACCCGGAAGTCTGCACACCTAGCAGACAGAGATAAAGCACCTTGTCAGAAAGGTTAGCGTTTTGCCTACAGGTGGTGTTTGTTGGCCTGTGGCAGGGTCAGTCACATGTCCTGGATTCCTGGCATTTAATTGGGTCTATCCCAGTTCTGCGCCTCAGTGTTTCTTCTACCCCACCTGGCACACATCATGTCGGTGGATGGTGATGCCGTTAACATTTTGCCCCCACCTGGAAAAAAGTCTGCGGACGCCCATGAAATAGCAAAGTTCTGATTTCCCAACAAACCCATCACTAATTGAAACTTCTCTTCATTGTAATATTACTGTCAGTCAAAATAAAATATACCCATTGGCATATCTATTGATTTATTATACTGTCTTTATCTGAGGGGCGTCACAAAGCAATAAACAACAGATAGTACAGTACAAGGTGAAAACATTAGGTATCTACATAGGTGCCATAAAGTTACTCTCATGCAGAAGGTACCACCATTAAGTAGTTTCCTGAAAACAGAGAATAAGAGAAGAGCGTATAGATTGTTGATTTTAAAAATAAGGAGCAATGAGTGTGAAGGGATTAAAATGTGAAGAGGCACACAGAGGTTGGAAAACAGAGAAAAAAATGATGGTAAGAACTAGACTCAAGAGTAAGGTTATGTAGAGAATTCAAAGAAGAAAGGTTACTGTCAGGTTCTGAGTTCATGAACGCAATGAAAACCAGTGCTTCCCCGAATCTACACCAACAGCAAAATTGAACTTGCAATCTACAATAGGAATGCTGGGACAACAGGGAAGGTGAAGGAGAGCGAGAGAGAGAGATGCAAAGACCGGATGTGACTCTTTCGGAACCTCAGCAATTCTCTCTGTAAAAACGATTTCATTCTGTAAATATGTATACGCTCCTTTATCAACCGCCCCATACACCATGAAGAGAAGACACATCCAAGTGCGTCCTACTGATCTAGAGCTGCGCCTCACCTGAAGCTCCGCATTCTAATACATTACACAGTGACATCACAGAGAATGTACAGTCCCCCACATTCCACATTAAATAATGGAGAGAGCCGATTACCACACTCTCAGGGGCAGTATCTCACAGACAGTTACTGATGGAGTTTGCAGAGTTGACGCAGCTGGATGTCAGAGATGGACTGATAGATAGAAATGCCAAGTAAACAAGTATACAGAGAGTAGGCTTACTGGTCTCAGCAGAGGGTGTAACTCTAGAGAACATAAACTGACCTGAAAACCAGCTGACTGCCTTGGACACTTTGCAGAGCACACCAGTCCATTTGGGAGAGTAAAGTAGGAGAAACAAGGCACAGCACAATAAAGCAACAGACTAATAAAAGGCAAAGGACCAGAAACACGGAGGGAACCAAACAGGAGAAAAACAACAGAGGTGAGTGATCGGAATACGGATGCGAGCTAAGCTTTAGCTAAGAGCCAAAGCAACTACCAAGAAGTTACCAGGCAAGGTGCCTATATACTCATAGGTTTGACATAGGGCTCTCCCACTAATGATCCAGAATGAACCTCAAACCCTGCAAGTGAGTATTGCAGGGGTGTGCAGTTAGCGGGCTAGTGTTCCGGATCGTCTACATTTCCCCTGGTCTGTCGTTCACCTCCCCCAACCTCTCCATAGCAGGTTGAGTATTGTTTCTGTCCCAAGTTTTAAGGTTGAGCAATTAGTATATGCATTTAATATTAATATAAAGATAATGTAATCTGAGCTAAGATGTAATAAATAGGCAACACAGCTGAGCCCAGAAATATGAGTTCAGTAGCCAAGAGGTAAGAGAAAGCATTTCGGATAGGTTAAAGGGG
Organism: Lissotriton helveticus; assembly: GCF_964261635.1. NCBI lineage: Eukaryota > Metazoa > Chordata > Amphibia > Caudata > Salamandridae > Lissotriton > Lissotriton helveticus. The sequence continues at coordinate 1,317,407,511 of NC_136065.1, read as the reverse complement.
TGTAGGCAGATATTTTGAAGGTCAATTTATGGCAAAGAACAGTGTGAGAAAGAGACAATCACCGAATCAGTAATTTGAGACATTAGAGGGTGGAACATCTTTAATTTATGTATGTTATGGAACTACAAGGTACAGATCTTGACATCTAATAAAAGATGTTTGAAAAAAAGTGATTTCAAGCTAAGGAAGAAAACGAGAGTAGAAGAAAAGTAAATAGGAGGAGGAGGATGATGAGATAAAAAAAGAGAATCTTAGTTTTGAGGTTGAATTTTAGGAGACACATTGACACCCAGAAAAGACAAGCAGAGATCTTAATACAAAGAGATTAAGTACAAATGAACAATGAAAAATAGATCTGGTAATTATCACCAGAGAAGGGTGAATTAAGCATGAAGGATGAAATGTAGTGCTGTCTTAATAGAATGACTAGGACAAAAAACAGATTGAACAGGATATAGCAGATTATTAGCTGGGAGATAAGAAAAGAGTTAAGAAAAGACAATACTTTCCAGTATCTTAGAAAGAATGGGAAGCAGAGAAATGATTGGGAAGTAAGAGATCACTAGAATCAAGAGTAGCATTTTTGAGAAAAAGTTGAACTGTAGTTGATTTGAAGGAAGAAGGGAAGAGCTCAGAGGTAAGCATTCAGATGAAACGAGAAACCAGCTATCCAAGAGTATTGGATGCACACTTAAGTGATTGGAAAATGGGAGATACAGTAGGTCTTTTCCTGGATAGATTATAGTAAAAACCCAGTTCAGAGAATATAGGTAATTCCCACCAATGAACGCACAATGAGGACAGACAAGTTTCATAAGATGAGATTCAGGAGGAAATGAAGAGGTTTCTATTGGAAAAGAGAGGAATGGAACATGTATGTTGGATATTATTTATGTGAAGTACAAAACCAATTAATAAGCAGCGTGAGAAAAGAGAAAGGAAGAGATAGGTGAATTAGGGGAAAGGAGCTAGTTAAACATTCCCAATAAAAGATGAGGATCATGAGACTGCACAATACGGAGTGGCTGAAAGGTGTATTCCTCAGCAGTTTTGAAGCACTGTTGCAGTGGGCCAAAAGAAAGCAAGATATGAAAAAAGAGGTTCCATGTTTATGTCATTGGTGTTCAAAACGGCAGCCAGTTTTGCAGAGGAAAGAGATCTTATGGTAAAACGTAGATTGAGGAGGTTTAGCGGTACAATTGAAAGATTTAAGAGCATTGAGCAGGGAAGCCTTCGGGTAGCCATGCGCTTTACAAAACATCAACATAAACACTGTGCCCGTCAGAAAGAGCAGTAACAAGGTACGAGATGGCATGAGCCTTAAGAAGCAAAGAGAATAATTTGATAGAGGCAAATATCCCAGACGGAGGCAACTAACAAATCAGAGGACAGATTGTGCAGATTATTTTGTTTATGTGTAGATAGAGGAACAGATGGCAGAGTAGGGACAGTATGCCTGAAAGTAGTAGACAAAAATATATGATCGAAGGTTAAAAGTTGTTATAGAGAAGTCAGAAGAGTAGAATGAAAGCATAACAAAATGAAATTGAGATCCATTGTTATTCCAAGAGTATATGTAGTTGGAGAGTGTAAACACTGAAGGTCAAAAGGTTCTGAGAATACATGAAGGGAAATGGATCATCATCAGGGAGCTTTAGTTAGTCACTCTGTACGAACAAAGATAAGGTATTGGTGATAATGGATTTAATGGCCAGCAAATCCTTGAAGAATGGGATGGTTGCCCAAGTGAATGCAACACAATGAATTTGGGAAGATGAGATGGACAGAAAGGGTACAGTAGTTGAAATACCTATCCATTGTGAGAGATAATGAAGGCCAACCTTACCATCTACCTAATGGGAGTAGAAGGTAGGTGACTAAGAAATAGCAATGTTGTTCTGATTCAGAAAATTGACTTTATCTAAACCAGCAGTTCTTAACTTTTGACTTTTGTGGACCCACTCTGAATCATTACTGGAATCCAGGAACCCCTGTCCTATCATTTCTATGACTTGGACCTCAAAACAATCAATACACACCACACAAATACAAAAAATATATACACCAAACAAATGCTCAAATATTGCAATATTATGAGTAATTCACAATCAAATGTAGAAAAAGTTTTAATATTTTTGATTTTAATCTTTATTTGTATAGACTTAATCAATTTTAATTAATACATTTTAATATTATTTGATTTTGTAAAACAGTTGCAGACCCCCTCAGTACCAAAGATGTACACCAATATCAACATCCTATCCAGCAAATTCCAGGAACTCTCATCTGGGTTTCCACCTTGGATGCTAAATTTAATTTAATTACATTTTTATTTTTAGAGTTTATATCGTGCAAAAAAGACCCAAGCGTGTGGCAGAGTGCTTTACAGGAATAACGAAAGGTTATAGTATACACAAGGTAAGCCGGGTACAGGCTCATAATAGCGAGAGGTCGTTAGGAAACACATGATGAGCGGTTACAATGGCATATGACCAGAATACATTATATACAAATCAAAAAATAAATGAAAAATACTAATGTAAGCAGAATCGGACAGGGAGTCCGGTCAGTGTGCATAGATTTGGAAAGTGAAAGAGACAGTGCTGAGCTCATTGTTTTGGGTGACGGCAAGATAGAATGGAACTTCAGGCAAGTCAATAACAATTGCGCATGGGGTAGAGGTGTTTCCTCCATGTGAGAGGAATCTCTTGGATAGTAGAAATGTTACTTCCTTCCTGAAGGTGGTTGTGGACGGGTTGTGCCAAGTCACCGGAGGGAGAGATTTCAAGAGTTTAGGGGCCATTCCAGAGAAGGACTGATTGTAGATTTTCTTTTTGTTAAATGTTTCTGGCTTAGGTAGTACAAAGGTTGTGCTTCTAGAAGATCTGGTTCTACCAGATAGGGTCAGGTATTGGATCAGGTAGGAGGGGTGTTATTGTGTAGCGCTTTGTGGGTCATACAGGCAGTTTTGAGATGCATCAAAGCCTCATAGCCATTTCAGAGAGTGGAGGTCAGAGGTGATATTCCTTCTTTTAAGCAATTGATGAGCCTTGCTGCGGTGTTCAAGGTAGCCTTCAGGGGAGCAAGACTGATTTTCAGAAGGCCCACAACGGTAGCACTGCCATAGTCTAATTTCAATATCACAAGAGCTTCAACTTCTGTTTTGAGATCAGCTATGGGAAGGAAAGGTTTCCTTAATGCATGTAGGTGATGGTAGCTCCTCTGGTTGTGGTACTGATATATATTAGCATGGAGAGGGTAGTGTCCGAGGTTATTCTAAGAAATTTTGCAGAGTCAATGATGTGTGGCGTACAGCTCAGGACAATAAGATGTGGTAGCCAAACCGTGATAAAGGGAGTGATACTGGGCGGTTATATCGATAAGAATCCAGTTTTGAGGGCATTTAGTTTGAGATGGTTGCGAGTCAGCCAATGATGCATTTTTGTCAATGTGTTATTTAGGGTGCTATTGTCTTTGGGAGGTGTAATTTTTATGTAGAGTTGAGTATTATTCGCATACATGTGGCAAGAGGTGTGAAAGTGTGAGGATTTCACTTAGTGGCTCCAGGTAAAGGCCAAACAGTGTCAGGGAGAGAGAAGAACTGTGGGGGATTCCGAGCGTCACTGGCGACTGGTCAGAGAGAACGTCGTTGATTAAGATGCACTGAGATCTTTTGTGATGGAATGCAGAGAACCATTTAAGTACGGTACCAGAGAGACCCGTCCTATGTTCTAGAAAGTTTAATAGGGTATCGTGATTGACAGTGCTGAGCATCGCTGATAAGTTGAGTAAGATAAGTAAGCAAGATTAATTCTAGTCGTCGGAACTTAACGCATCATCAACAATGCGGATCAAGGCAGTTTCGGTGATATATCCTGTTCTGAAATTGACCAGATTAAAGATGTTAGATATAGGGCAGTAGTTGGGGGTCAGATTGGTCGATGTTGGATTTTTTTAAGATTGGGTAACATGCCCACTTTTTATGCAGTCAGAAATAGAGCCTTGGCTAAGTGAGGCATTGATATTTCTGGTCAATAAGGGGAGTAGTAGGTGAATGGACTCATTGAGAAGTTTCGAAGGAAGGGGAGTAATGAAGTTGTATGAGTATTTCAAGGAGGACAGAAATTTGGAGATGACGCTTTCAACAAAGTTTCTGAAACATGACCATGTGGCATTGTTTTTGGATGTGTGTGGAGGGTACATCTAGGTCAATTGGGGTGGGGTGGAGGGGTTTCAGGCAGTAAGAGGTTCAAAGCAGTCTAAATATTGGTGGAGATTAGCATCCTTTTTTAATCAAAGAAGAAGGCAAAGGTTTCACAGTTAAGAGGGATTTGTAGTCTGAAGATGGAGCATTGGTTTTCAGGCTTGTTTGGTTCTTGATGATTTCGAACAGTTTTTTCGGTCAATTAATTGCTGTGTCAAGTTGATTTTGAAAGAATGTTGCTTTAGAGTGTCTAATTGTCAGATGTGGCCTCTTCCTCAGGATCTGCACGGGGTATTTTGTGAACCACAACCAGACAGCTTCAACTCAGTTTGCCATTTTAGCGCTGAGTGTTAGATTTGTCATGCGGTGCAGGAGGGGGTGAGTTAAGAAGAGAACGGCTGAAAAGGAGACCTGTTAGGAAAAAAAATGGTTATACAAACAAATACAAAGTAAGACCTACAAATCTACTGGCATTTGCACTTTTATTCGCTTTCTGATAGAAACTTAGTAATAAAATCCCTGACAATGGCTCAACCGCTTGTGAGCACCGTTTCAATGCACCAAAAATCAAGAGCGATGATGTCTCACTAAGATACTTTTTTCTATAATCAAACTTTCATTAATACATACAAATTATATTCTGTCTCATTCAAACATTCACACCATATGTTTTCTTTTGTTGTTATGATCAATCAGGTTTGAGGTATAGGGCGCACGCTCCAAACTGCGCAAATCAATTATATATGCCGTAATAGCAATCAGGTTTTTGAAGACAGTACACACTCCAAACTGCCAATACAAAGTGCATAATTCAAAATGCGCAATGTTGATTATATACGCTGTAGTACTCACTCTAGTCAAATAGAACACTATGCCAACACAACTTGCCAGCAGTCAGGAGAGATCGCTCTCCCAGTATTTGTAAACTCCCCTGCGAGAGCTGCATGTGCCCAAATATTGGGCAAAAAGTCTCCCAACCCATCTACTGTAAAGGCCCCTCCAGCCTTTCTAGATTGCCAGACAATGATGCTCCTGTCCCCAGAATTGTGTCTACACACAAAAATTGACTGCTGAGCATGGGAAATGAACTGAGAGCTTCGCTTGCATCGACAGGCAACAAATAGAGAGAATGTATCCTATGGCAGTGACGTGCTTATGGACGCATCTTTTACAAAATGGATGCCAATGGGGCTTCTGGGAAATATAGTCCCAGGAATGCTTATGGCCCAAAACAAGGACAAAGAAACAAAGGCAGCGTGCAAAACAGGACGGGCAGCATTAATAACATGGCACAAACATGCCTAGGTCCTTAGAAGGACCTACATTCACACGGTTACCACCTAGGTGCTACAATAGCGGCCTCATGTACTTTCCCACAAGTCACCCCGAAACTAGCATAGGTCCTGGCACATCGGGACAGGTATTTGCATATGGGGCTGAGTATGTGACTGTCATAAACTCCTGTGAGAGGAGTGGATGTGGTGGGCCCTAGACCGTGCACCACCAAAAGCCTAACAGTGTTCCCCCCCTCCCAAGCGTGATCTAGGTGCCAGCTCTTGGGCATTGCGGAGGTGGAAGTGATGTATTAACTGAGGTGCATGTATGTTCTCAGCTGGTTCACAAGAGTCGTTTCAGGACCATAGCTCTTCCAGGACACCTGATATCATAGAGAGGACCCTCTGCGGCATGAGTCCAAAATTGCATGTACCTCATATTCCCATTCTCCCTGAACCAATATGGGGCCAGATATTGTGGACAATGAGTAGGATCTGGCTTAAAAAGGGATGTATGACACACAGGGTTTATTCACAATGTGCGAGGAAGACTAAGTTTAAACATAGCAGGGTTCACCTGATGGATCACTGTGTAAGGGCCTATGAACATAATACTCTTCTGTTTAAAGGCAAAATGTTTAGTGGAGAGCAAGACCTTATTTCCAGGGTGATACACAGGACTTGGGCTGTGATTTTTATTGTGTTGTACCTTGTATGTCATTTTGGCTTTTTCAAGGTGATCATGTAGTCGGGTTTGTACCTGATGTATGTGAGTCAAAGATTTTTTCACTGCATTTGTGGTATTCATAGAGGTTGGCAATGTCACAGGGAATACTTTTGGGTGGAATCCATGCAACCCAAAGTGTGGGGTGTTACCTGTTGATGACTGATAGCAGTTGATATATTCTAGTTCTGTCAGCCAGAGGAGATCCATCCATGAGTCAGTGACGTCAACAGCATAGCAACGCAGGTATTGTTTCCGAGTTTGATTAAGGCGCTCAGTTTGACCAGCCATCCGTGGATGGTAGCTAGTTGAAAGTGTGGAGGAAATTTGCAGTGTTTTACACCAGGTTCGCCAGAAGTATGAATAAAATTGTGAACCACGGTCAGACAACTTTACATGTGGCAGACCATGGAGCCAAGCCACATGCTGGAAAAGGAGTATGGCCAATTGGCTGGATGTCAGCAAGTTTGTACAGGCAATAAAATGTTCATATTTGGTTAAACTATCTACCACCACTAATTCCAGTGTGTTTGCGTACCTCCAGAAGTCCAGTAATAAAATCCATACAGATGTGCTCCCAAGGGGTAGAAATGGTTGGTAAGAGTGTAAGAATCCCTTAGGTTTGAAGTGATCTGTTTTGCTGCGAACACATACTTCACCATCTCAAATAATTTGTGTTACATCAGTTGTTAGAGTAGGCCACCAAAAATATTGTTGCATCAGTTCTATGGTTTCAGAAGACCCGGGATGCCGTGCAAGGGGGTTAACATGCAACCTTCGGAAGGTTGTGTGTCTTAATTCAGTAGTGGGAAGAAACAATCGGGAATCATACAGGGGTAAACCATGAGCTATTGCTCTTTTTGAGTCCATTTTAAGCCATTTTTTGCACTCAGTGATGGGAAGTGTTCTTGAATGGTTTCGATGTGAGACAGAGGATTTTGGAAGGGGCAATAATGGACTGAGGAGTTACTGCAGTATGAGTTGCCGAAGAGTGTTGTCTAGAAAGGGCATCTGCTTTACAGTTGTCAGTACCCGGTCTATACTTTACCATAAAATCAAAGTCAGCAAAGAATAACGTCCAACCTAGTTGCCTGGGAGTGAGAAGATTGACAGAATGCATGAGTTGCAGATTTCTATGATCTCTATAGACAATCACAGTGTGTTTTGCGTCTAAAAGTTAATGACTCCACCCTTTAAAGGCATCGCGTATGACCAATAACTCTCGATTGAGTAGTTCTGTTCGGGTTCGTTCAGTTTTCAAAACATATAGGCCACAAGATGCAGCTGCCCTGTTTCATCATATCTTTGCTATGGAAAAGCTCTGAAAGCCACATCAGAAGCATCAGCTTCCACTATAAGTGGATTGTCAATTTTAGATGTGCCAAGATTGGAGCAGTAGTAAAGGCTGTCTTGAGTCGGCAAAAGGACGTTTCTGCTTCAGTTGACCATTCACACTGGGCTTTCTTTCTTAATAACTTGGTAATTGGCGCAACTGTCTGAGAAAAATGGTCGATAAATCAATGGTAAAAATTGGCGAAAACATTGAATGTCCCGGACATCGTGGTGTAGGCAGATTTGCCATCGCTTGTACCTTTCTAGTTGCCATCTGTAAACCTGAAGGAGTTAGATTAACCCCCAACAACTCCACGTGTGCCACATGAAAGTCACCTTTGCTTAATTTACAATACAGTTGATGCTACCTTCAGACTTGTAAGACTGTGCACATGTGATTTTCATGAATGCCCACATTTCTAAGTAGATGAGGATGTCATCAATGTATACAATGAGAAATAGATCAAGATACTCTTGTAACACGTTGTTCAAGATAAATTGGAACACAGCCGGGGCGTTGCAGAGGCCAAAAGGAACCACAAGAATAAAAAAGACCATAGCTTGTTTTAAATGCTGTTTTCCACTCCTCCCTGTCTCTCATGTGCACCAACTGGTAAGGCCTTTACAAATCAAGTTTGGTATATATCATTGCAGATTTCAATTGGTGCACCAACACCGGGATGAGGGGCAGTGGATAGCGTTTTTTTATCGTGATCTTATTCAAGGACCTATAGTTAATAGATGTCCTAATATCCCTGTTTGCCTTTGGGATGAAGAAGAGTGGAGAAGCAGCAGAAGACCTGGAAGGTCGGATGAACCTGTTTTCCAGATACTGATCAAGGTATTTACATAAGGGCTAATTTTTCGGGTCGGATAAAGCGTAGATTCAATAACTGGGTACACTGATGTCAGGCATTAAATCAGTTTAGCAGTCATAAGACCGGTGTGGTGGTAACAAGCCAGCTTTTTTTTCACCAAAAACATCTACAAACTGTTCGTATTGAGGTGGTACCTCCGTGTTTTTCTCCCTGCTGCTGTTGCAATCTGCATTCGAGTACCTGATCCAGTGACACCTGGATCTAGCTGTAAACAGTGGGTCTGACAATAAGGTGAAAGACATTTTAGAGTTTGAGCACTCCAATCAATCCGCAGATTATGGTGATGCAGCCAAGGCATTCCAAGGATAAAACCATATTGAGGGGCTTTGATGACATTGAGCTGGATTTGTTCACTGTGTTTTTTGTAGTTATATTTTTACTGGTCATTTGAATTTCAGTTGTTTGCAATGTTACTGGGCCTCCTGCAAGAGTCCTTTCAGCTACAGCTTGGACAACTTCTGAGGTTCCTTTTTAAATACAGGGAATGCTTAAATAATGGCCTGTTTCACAATCTATGAAGTTACTAGTGGCCTCTGAATTGATAAGTACTTGGAATGAGTGTGTGGTATCAGAAAAGGAAAACTGAACCTGTAATTTTTATGTTGTAATATCTTTATTCGGCAATTTTATCACCATAAAAGAGCACATATACATATACAATTCACATTTACTAATAAAAATTTATAAAATACATAAGAACAAGGAGATCTCATTTTGATAGATTTACAACACAACCAGATTAATATATGCCAGTTAGGCCCCCCGGGATTTTAATAAACGGGAGCGTATCCGCCATACATTTCCCAAAAATTTAGCCACCCCACAGATCATGAAGGCAGACGAAGAGTCTGTAGAGAGGACACGGAGTGCCTGTTTATGGCACCTCAGCCCTAATTCCCTGCAGACCGGTTTCAGCCAAAGCTTCCTCGCCCCTTTGTAGGCTGGGCATGCAAAAAACAGGTGGGCCACCGATTCCTTGGGGGCCGCACAGCCGGGGCATGTACGTGAGAGGGCGTCAGAGGTCGACCAACTTGCCGTGAAATCATGTACCGGAAGCGTCCCATAGCGCAGTTTCAGGTACAGCGATCGATCCAACGGTTTAGTTATTAGGTCTAAAAAGGGTTCCAATTTCCTTACACTCTTAATTGATAAAAATTTGTCCGTAAGTGAACCCACATTCGTAGCCCTCGTGGCCTCACTCTGAACCCAATCCCAATAAAGTTTTTTAATAACGGCTTTAGGTGGCGGGGATTGAGACTCCCATGCCTCTCTTAGACCCAGATTGATGGCCAGATCTTTCAGTTTTTTTAGCCATCCTATTTTATTACCTGTGTCCAGCAAGAGTAGATCATCCATCCCTTCTGCATACTTAGCCAGCTCCTCAGTTCTTCTTAGTCGAGACCAGAAGAGCAACGGGCGAAGCCTCACCAGATCTTTTAAAGATCTTCTGCCCAAATCTAGTCTTAGGGGGGTCATTGGTGTTGAAGCAGGGAGAGCAACCACTTTCCTAAAGAAATTATTTTCTGCCACCATCAAATCTGTAACCCCTTCAAACCCCCAAAGTTCGGAGCCATATAGTGCTGAAGGAAGAATCTGTCCCTCATAGATGGCCATAACTGGAGAAACCGGTTTACTGCTTGATTCCCGGAGTTCCTTCAACGTCACCCCGGAAACTCTATGATGACTAAGGAGCATTTTGGAAAGATGATCTTTCCAGGTCATACGGCTGTTTATCCGGACTCCAAGATAATCAAAAGATGTGACCAGCTCAAGGGGGGCACTATTGAGCACGAGGTGATTTTTAAATCTTTTAGAGGGGGCAAAAGCCATCAATTTGGTTTTTGAGGTATTGATGGTTAAGCCTCGAGTAGAACAAAAGGAGCTAAACAGGTTCAAGAGTTTTTGTAAGCCCACCGGGGATTTAGAGATTAATAGGGTATCGTCCGCGAAGAGAAGTGTGGGGATTTTCTCCCCCGCCAGGGATGGGGCATCCGTCTCTTCCCCCTTCAGATGGTCCACAACTCCGTTTACAAATAGGGAGAAGAGGGTCGGAGCCATGACACAACCCTGGCGTACTCCTCTCCGCACAGGGATCTTATCTGTTAATTGTCCCTGCGATCCCCATCTAACCCGCGCATAATTCCCCTCATGCAACTTCGTTATTAGATGCAGAAGGCTACTGGGAAACCCCATTTCGCCAAGTATTTGCCAGAGTTTTGCACGAGGGACCAGGTCGAAAGCAGTCTTGAGATCTATGAAGGCCATATACAAACTGCCTTTCTTGATGGTAACCGCCTTCCAATAGATTGCAAAAAAGCGAAAGACCTGGTCCATCGTGCCAACCTTCTTTCTAAACCCCGCCTGCAAGTGGGAGAGAACACTAGCCTCCTCTATCCAGTCGTCAACTCTCGAGATGATGACCCTGCCGACCACTTTCTGGATGATGTCAATCAGACTGATGGGTCTGTAGTTCGCAGGGTCATCTCTTGCCCCCTTCTTGTACACAGTAACTACCTCGGCTCCTTTCCAGGAGTCTGGTACTTGATGACCCCTCATGATCAGATTCATAATTCTGGCAATTAATTTGGCCCAAACTTCTGGCTCAGCCTTCAGCAAGTCTCCGGGGATCCCATCCTGCCCGGCGGCTTTCTTAGGGATAAGGCGTCTGATTGCCAATAATACTTCTGAAGACGAAAATAACAAATCTGTTTCGTCCAGTTTTGCCCCAACACCCAACCCATTCACCCCCAAACTCGATATTTCCTCTATGCCACCATATAGGGATGAAAAGTGAGTAAACCATTGCTGGCTAGTTATATGAACAGCCAGTGGTTGCGATTTACCCTGCCTTGTCTTGTTAATCAAATCCCAAAAGAGGTTCGGGTTCTTACTGCTCACAGCCGAGGAGAGTTCCTGCCAATGCCGTTCCTCCCACTCCCGTTTGGCCAGTACTAGTGCCTTCAGATAATCCTTTCTGGCCGCTCTAACCAGCAAGGAGTCACCCGAAAGCAGAGCTCTTGTCAGATTTTTCCTGGAGCTCTTACAATGTTCAGTATACCAAGGTTTGCAAAGAGTAGACGGCATAGCGGGAACCCTATTACCTTTCCCCTTGGAAGTAAAGAATTGGCCCACTTGGTCTATTGTTGATTTATAGACAAAATCAAGTAAGGGGTGATGGGGATCAGTAGGCCGGTTGTCTCCCTCCCAGATCTCTAGTTTAGAGGACAAACCCTCAATCAGGGTCCTTATACTATCCATATCGTCCTCCCCTAGATTGGCCTTGTCCCATTTTAATCTGCGATTGTTATTGCATGGGACCACCTCTCTAGATATTTTTAAGGAGTCACTCACCCCCCTGACATTAAGACCCCCCCAATTGAACTTACAGCACAAGGGGTTGTGGTCACTATCCTGACTAGGAGAGACCTTCATATCAATGAGGTCCGCCCAGAATCCAACATTCATTAAGATGTAATCTATTCGGGACGGGCCTGATAGTCTATTAAAGGTCACTGCCCCTGACTGGTCGGATAAAGTCCTGCCATTAAGGGCCCTTAGTTTAAAATCCCTAGTCAGTGCGTTCAATTGAATAACCTTAGGTGACCATTTCTTAATAGTGGGGAGGGAGAGCGTTGGGATGGACCATTTCGAATCCTCCTCTTCAATTCCCAAGGGGTCATCCCCAAGGAGGGGTTCGAAAGTACAGTTGAAATCACCCCCCACAAGAATTCTAGCCGAACATGAGCAGTTGGCTAAGGCCATTTCAAGGGCTGATAGAGTCGAAGAGGTAGAGTCACCCGGTGTCCCTCTAACGTAAACATTGAGTAGGTCAAGCCTGGCTGCATCCTCCCGTCCTCTCATCGAAAGGTGGAGTATATCATTACAGTCCACATTGTGGCGTGTGACCCCCCAATTCAGGTCTATTTTTAACCAAACAATGAGCCCACCCGCTGGTCTGCCCTTACCTCTGCTTACAGCAGGCACAAAATGGGTGGAAAACCCCGATTTGTGCAGCGGGACTAAGCTCCATGTTTCCTGAAAGAGGCAAACTTCAAACTGCTCAATGAATGTATGCCACTCCGGAATGTCGAGCTTCCTCTTTAACCCGGCAATGTTCCAAGATAGGAGGTTTATTACCCGTTGTCCTCTAGGAAAAGAAATGCTACCCACCACAGTCGGACTCTCATCAACCGCCCTGCTCGTGTGATTCCCCTCCTCACTAACCAGTGAGGTAGTGGATATAGGGCAACCAGCCATAATAGGTGAAGGCCCGGCTAGCCCAGAATCTTCATTAATTACGTTGGTAATGGCCATATGGGCGGAAGGTAAACTATCTACTCCTGCTTCTGAGAACCCTCCGTTTAATCCAATATCATCTGCTCCAGAAAGTTCATACTCACCCCCCCCAAGCCCCAAACTTCAATCGCAGTCTTCCAGCCCTGACAGCTGGGAAAACCGATTGTAAGTATCCAACGGGGTAAAAGGTATTAGATGGTTCATCCTAGAGCCCATGTTCAGCGAATATCTATTAGGAACCGTAGACCAAGCGGTGTGAAGGTCGGGCATCCTGATGGACTGGTGCCCATACTGGGGATGATTATTAATATAGGGATTTATAAGGGGCGGCCTAAAAGACCGAGATCTCTTATCGAATTTAGTGCTAGTTGCTTCAAGCCTGGGATAAAAGAATGTTAAAGCCCGTGGGGTGATGCCAGTTTCTCCATTCCCAGGTGGCCAGTTTAAGATATAATCAACTGCCCGCGGGTCTCTAAAGTTAACCACTACTAAGTCCCCCTCTATATTTTTCGTGGTACTCCCCAGCCAATTAATCCTTCTGACATGGACTATGTCCCCATCTATATTCGGAGCTATCGGCCTATGCATCCTCAACCAGTGGATGATTTTATTCTTAAGGTCAACATAACCCTCCTTCTTATTACCTATTAGCGGTGGCACCCCCGATAAAACTACAACATAAGGCACAGCTTCTGGGGGGATCTCCACTTGCGGAACCCTTTTATGAGCAGATCTGCTGTTTTCGCCGTCCTTGACTGTATTTTGGATGTTGCTAATCGAAGCCTTTAAGAGTGGTTTGGAGGGGGCGGCACCCGATGCAATAACTGTCGCCTTTGAATGTTTAGACGGCGATGAATTTTGTGGAGGGGGGTCAACTCTGCCCTGGGGCTGGCTAATTTGCTTAATCGGGGCGGGGACAGAAGAGATTCCAGGTTTCATTGAGGGTATAATAGGAGGGGGCCCTGTCGAGGATATAGATTGCACCACCCCACTCCCTTTGTTAATAGTGGCAGTGGACAAACTAGTTATAGCAGCTTCCAGGATAGTTAATCTAATTTCAACCCTCTTAATAGACTCATTAATAGGGCGGAGAAGAGATCTCAACAAAAATTCCAAATTCCCTGTCGCTGGAGAGGGAAGTTGGGGTGAAATAGCAGATGGCGTCGCACCATTGTTGTCAATTGGAGCTGCGTCATGTGTATCCACTACAACAGGGCAAAGAGTCGATATAGCCACACCCTGTGGTGTTTCATCCTGCTCTACAACTGTAGGGGCCTCGCGTGTAAGAAGAGTATTAGACCCTTTGCCAAAATCGGTGTGCGATGTTTTGGCGGTGCCTGGTACCACCCTATGTTTCTTCCTTCTTTTACTGGGGGGAGGGCGGTGAATCTGGACTACAGGTAAAGACTTTATTTTAAGCTGTTTGTGTTTAGAAGTCTCTATAACACGGCTACTGCTAGGGGTGGGTGAGACGCTTACAATGTCCTCTGTGGGCAGAGAGGGGGTAGCTATGAAGTCTCGAAATAGCAAGGGTACTCCGTCTTGGCTAGTGTTAACCTCGCTCAAATCAATCAAATCAGTCGAATCTCCCTCCCGGTTCAATACTTGAAGACTATCGGAGAGGGGTCTGGATTTCATATTCTCAACTGAGCGGCGCCGCTCTGCCCTGCGCTCAGCTAAGGTAGCGTCCTTTTCCCCCTCACTCTTCTTAGAAAAGTAATTCTCCAGTGAGCCGTTACGTAATTTGGGGTTTTTACCCGGAGTAGCCTCTTCTGTTGCCATGTCCCTCTTGTATCGAGACACTATCCTCCAAACGGCGAAAAATAAGGGGTCAGGCCCAGCCCGGCCTCCTGCGGCCCCGGACGGCCACAGACGGTCCCGCCCTTGTCCCGGGCTTCTCCCGGCGCCCTCCCGCGCGCTCCCGCGCAGCGGGAACGGCTACTTCCTTTAAGGTAAACTAGGGGGCGTGGCCGGCAGGGAGAGGAGCCCAGCTGACAGGGGCGCGCGGGGACTCCTGGAACACAGAGTCCACCCGCTCTACCCTCGCAGCCCTGCCGGTGACACAACTAGCCCCAACTGGCCCCAAGCAAAGTTCAACACGCTGCTAGACCGCGAAGCGGGACCCGCGCAGCGGGTCCGGCGAGCAGCAGCGGCTAGCAGGCAGGGAACAGCAGAAGTCCGTGGTCCTTGGTCCGTGGTGTTGGAAAAAAAAAAAAAAAATGAAAGAGACTCCCGCTGGCGTAGGCGTTGAAGGTAATTATATACCGCTGTTGTTGGGGGCGCGGCCGGCAGGGAGAGGAGCCCAGCTGACAGGGGCGCGCGGGGACTCCTGGAACACAGAGTCCACCCGCTCTACCCTCGCAGCCCTGCCGGTGACACAACTAGCCCCAACTGGCCCCAAGCAAAGTTCAACACGCTGCTAGACCGCGAAGCGGGACCCGCGCAGCGGGTCCGGCGAGCAGCAGCGGCTAGCAGGCAGGGAACAGCAGAAGTCCGTGGTCCTTGGTCCGTGGTGTTGGAAAAAAAAAAACAAATGAAAGAGACTCCCGCTGGCGTAGGCGTTGAAGGTAATTATATACCGCTGTTGTTGGGGGCGCGGCCGGCAGGGAGAGGAGCCCAGCTGACAGGGGCGCGCGGGGACTCCTGGAACACAGAGTCCACCCGCTCTACCCTCGCAGCCCTGCCGGTGACACAACTAGCCCCAACTGGCCCCAAGCAAAGTTCAACACGCTGCTAGACCGCGAAGCGGGACCCGCGCAGCGGGTCCGGCGAGCAGCAGCGGCTAGCAGGCAGGGAACAGCAGAAGTCCGTGGTCCTTGGTCCGTGGTGTTGGAAAAAAAAAAAACAAATGAAAGAGACTCCCGCTGGCGTAGGCGTTGAAGGTAATTATATACCGCTGTTGTTGGGGGCGCGGCCGGCAGGGAGAGGAGCCCAGCTGACAGGGGCGCGCGGGGACTCCTGGAACACAGAGTCCACCCGCTCTACCCTCGCAGCCCTGCCGGTGACACAACTAGCCCCAACTGGCCCCAAGCAAAGTTCAACACGCTGCTAGACCGCGAAGCGGGACCCGCGCAGCGGGTCCGGCGAGCAGCAGCGGCTAGCAGGCAGGGAACAGCAGAAGTCCGTGGTCCTTGGTCCGTGATGTTGGAAAAAAAAACAAATGAAAGAGACTCCCGCTGGCGTAGGCGTTGAAGGTAATTATATACCGCTGTTGTTGGGGGCGCGGCCGGCAGGGAGAGGAGCCCAGCTGACAGGGGCGCGCGGGGACTCCTGGAACACAGAGTCCACCCGCTCTACCCTCGCAGCCCTGCCGGTGACACAACTAGCCCCAACTGGCCCCAAGCAAAGTTCAACACGCTGCTAGACCGCGAAGCGGGACCCGCGCAGCGGGTCCGGCGAGCAGCAGCGGCTAGCAGGCAGGGAACAGCAGAAGTCCGTGGTCCTTGGTCCGTGGTGTTGGAAAAAAAAAACAAATGAAAGAGACTCCTGTAATTTAAAATGTGTCACCTGATTGGAGGTACAAGAATTTATTGAAGGGATGAACAAAGCACCCAAGTGCTCCCCTTCTTTGCATCTTGGGTGTTCTATTTCTCTAACCCAGAGTCAAGGCTGGACACACTCTTCTTGATTGGGGACCCATTGGTGACTTTCCTCTTTGGTTTTACTGGACACTCTTTGACAAAGTGACCCTTACGACCACAATACAAACATTGACCATTGCGACGATGTGTGTCTTTCTCGTCTTTAGATAGTGGTTGACAGAGTGTCCCAATTTCCATAGGTTCAATTCCTACATCTAGGGATGGGTTCTGGATTTTAGATCTTTCAGGAAGCCATCTAGTCCTCCCTATCCCCTTTTCTTTCTGACATCCTGTGATCTAAGCGTAGGGTTAAATTAATTAGATCTGAACAAGACATGAGTTGAAGGTCTATTTGTGCCAGCACATCTTTTAAGTCGTTCCTCAAGCCTAGAAAAAATAAGGCTGATCTCTTTTCTATGGGCCAGGATGTTTCAGCCACAAGTCTATTAATGTTTGATAGATATATTGTAAGGCCCTTGTTCCTTTGTTTTAGTTCAAGCAGTTCCCTATCTGCTGACAGAGTGACAGTACGTCTGTCAAAGACTTTCTCAAACTCATCTATAAATTGACGCCAGTTATGTAAGAGGGCGCTGCCTTGTCGGACTAATGGTACCGCCCAGGTAGCGGCATTACCAGACAAATAGGAAATTAAAAATATTTGACTGCGGGTAAGGGAAAACACTGGGTCTGCATGTGAAGTGTAACTCAACTAGGGTAAGGAAAACCTGAACCATGGTAGGATCTCCTGAAAACCTATCTGGGGGTGCTAATGGGATTTGCAGTGATACACTGACCGCAATAGTGGTCAGCTGTGTTGGGTCAGGATGTGATGCAACAGGGAATCCTACCGAACTAGGAGTACTCAACTCACTCACCTTATGATGTAGCTGGGCTACCATATAAGTAAGCGCTGCCATAGCATTTTTATACTCAACTAGATCTCTCTGCATTTGGGTTATGACCGTCATAAGGTCATCTAAGTTGGCCATGACAAAAGACCTCGCGCAGACCAGGAGGAAGTATAATCCATGGGCTCACTATTCTGTCAGATGTGGCCTCTTCCTCAGGATCTGCACAATGTATTTTGTGACCCACCTCCAGGCAGCTCCAACTTGGTATGCTATTATAGCGCCGAAGGTTATATTTGCCCGGCGAGGAGAGGGGAGTTAGGGAGGGAACAGCTGGGAAGGAGACCTGTTACGAAAAAAAATCTATACAAACAAATACAAAGTAAGACCTGCAAATCTACTGGCATTTGCACGATTAATCCATATCTGATAAAAAATCAGTTGTAAAATCACTGACAGTGGCTCAGCAGCGTAAGAGCACCTTTTCAATGCACCAAAAATCAAGATGATGTCTCACTAAGATACTTTTTTCTGTAATCAAATGTTCATAAATATATACAAATGATATTCTCTCTCGTTCATACATTTGCACCATATGATTTCTTGTGTTCTTATGATCAATGAAGTTTGAGATATGCAGTGCACACTCCAAGCTGTGCAAAGAAGTTATATACACCGCAATAGCAATCAGGTTTTTGGAGACAGTGCACTCTCCAAACTGCGGCAATACAAATTGCACTATCCAAACTGCACAATGCCAAGTATATACGCTGTAATACTCACTCTAGTCAAATACAACACTATGCCAACACAACTTGTCAGCAGCAATGAGAGATCACTCTCCCTTTATTTGGAAATTTCTCAGCGAGAGCTGCGTGAACCCAAATATCGTGAGAGAAGTCTCCCGACTCGTCTTACCGCTAAGACCGGTTCGCCCATTCATGATGGCGAGACAGCGATGCACCTGTGCCCAGAATGATGTCTCCACACCAAAAAGTGACCGCAGAGCATGTGAGATGTACCAGGAGCTCCGCTTGCATCGGCAGGCAACGAATAGTGAGCAGGTGTCCCAGGGCAATGACGTGTTTATGGAAACATCTTTTCCAAGATGGCCAACAAAGGGACTTCTGGGAAATATAGTCCCATGGATGATTATGGCCCTAAACGAGGACAAAGGGTATACTGCAAAACAGGATGGGCAGTATTACCAAGATGGCACAAACATGGCTAGGTCCTTAAAATAATCTACATTCAGACAGTGACCAGCTGTGTGCTACAATAACGGCCTCATGAGCTTTCCCACAAGGCAAACTGGAACTAGCATAGGACCTGGCAGGTATTTGTGTATGGGGCTACCATTAACTCCTGTCAGAGGAGTATGGGGCGGGACCTAGACCGCACCCCCCCAAAAGCATGACACTAATGTGCCTATTGTAGGCACTCTGTTTCTGTCGTAGATATTTGAGATTAGACAGAGAAGGGGATATGTTGCCATGTTCTTTCATCAAGTATGAGGCATTGTAACTCCTCAATAAGGTCACATTTGACCCAGAGGGTGGATTTGTTTGCCGGGGCTCTCTTAAGTTGTATGTGGGCAATAGTATCCATGATTTTGGACATGGAGTTGATGTAATGATCAGTGAGGTACTGAACATCAATCATGGTGGAAGGAAGGAGCAAATTGCAGTTTCTGATAGTAAGTGGGTTGATGTTTTGGGTGTCTCTGACCCAGTGTTTGGCTTTCCTAAGTTGGCCCCTAAAGAAAGATGCCTTTACTGATATGTGGAAGGTGATGCAGTGGTGGTCCATCCAATCGCAGGGTAGAATAGATTCAATTTTGTATGGTGTTTATTTAGTAATGATTACATTTAAGATAGCCCCCTTGATGTGAGTTGAGCTATTGCAGGCTTGGGAAAGGTTAAGCTCCTGAAGGAAGGATTTAAAACTGTTTACTATAGTGTCACTAGTGTTCCAGTGGATTTTGAAATCACCAAGAATAATGAGTGGTCAGTGCCTGGAGGGTTCTAGAACATGTGAATGAAGCATGATGGGTTTTCACTAGTGGTGTTGATCTTGAGGTAATTCACAGGAGGGCAGTGAGAAAATGTGTTTGTTTCATGGAAAGTGTAGTTCTGTGTATACAGGCTAAGCCACTCTCAAAGCAGCCTAAGCGGTCTAGTCTTATGTTGTCATGACCGGGGAGGGGGAACCAGTATGTTGAGGATTGGGGATGAGGATTCGTTCTGCCAAGTTTAAGTGAGTATAAGGATGTCAAGATTAAGTATAAGACCAGCTATGTTTGCCGCATGTTTCACTGCTGAACGTCAGTTGAGTAGCAGGTATTTAAGGGATGATTTGGTAGTACTGGTTGACTTATGAGAGATGGGTACTAGTTTTATATTCACTTTATTGAAATGTCTAGGGCTAGTGTAGGATTCCCTGAGAGGGTGATTGATAATGGTCTGAATTTTTTTGTCAGGTAGAATGAGGTCAGTTGGAGCATTGTTATAAGTGGCGAGGAAATATAGGATATCAGTATTCAATAGCTGTTGGACTAGCCTATTTGGTCGGGTAGAGTGGTCAAGGTTCGGTTTGCAATGCCTATAAGGTTGGGGGGGGACCCAGGTGTAGGGCTGACATTAGAGTGGCATTTGGGAGTGAGAATGTGTAATTATGAGGATGGTACGTACATCAGGACCAATTGTGGTCCAGGTTTGAAGTGATATGAGCCAGTTATGCAGATGTCAGTCCTAATCAGCTGAAGTTCACTTTTTATGGTATCAAATTCTTGATGAGTATAGCTGTTCCTAATGTACATTTATTCTCCCAAAGTCAACACCACCATTACCTGATCAGTATTAAATACCTTTATTGCAAACAACTCTCATAATGGTGCAGAGATGTGTGCATGCTAAATAGCATAGGATTTGTACTGGGACTATACCTTCTGGTACAAAGTCCTACGCCTAGGCAAATTCATCATGCAGTGGGGTAGAATGTGTGGAGAAACAATTTTTAGCTACATCATCCAATACCTTTAATACTAAACTCAGGATAAAGAGAAAAGGATTCCCCCACACAACTTCAACATTTGACGATGTCTTACTCTTTTCATGACTAGACTGTAGAAAATCAGTACTTCGTGCCACCCCCCGGACACCACTTTCCACACAACTAAAACATCCTAAAACATCCATCAACAAAACTCCTTGCAAATGTAGTCAAGTGTTAAGATTTCACCTTTTCTATTCTGATAAGGGTACATTGACTAAAATTCCACATCCTATTAAAAACAGACATCTTTCACCTTAAGGCAATCACAACAAAAAGATTGTCTTGCCTGCACCAAAAATGGTGTATCTGGATACCACACACTAGGAGCAAAAACATCCACATGAGTCCACAGCTTTCTACAAAATCAAAGCCTCCAAGTCATGAACTACATCAGAAAATACTTTCAAATAAATCACATTATATTCCGGAGTGGAGTATACATAAGCAAGCATTGTCTTAGCTTTGTCATCTAGTAATCTTAGGAATAGTGCACCATGCCTATTTTACTGGTCTCCTCTATGTTAATGCCATGCCTGACTGAAGCATGTTCAATACATGTAAATTAAAGTCTGGTGCCTATTTGAAGCCGCTTGGTGCTTTTTAGAGAGAAGTTTCCTCTACAGGGACAGGGATAGTGAAATTATATTTAGGGATTTTTTAAGAAGCTCAGTACATCCATAAGACCCACTTTGTAAAATCAACATATACGTTTCAGCATAGGGGGCTTCAAATTGAGATCTAGAACTGCTGTGCAAGATTTTGAAGATACACAGTGAAATACATCAAGTTTGCATAAACTCCCTCAGTGAGAGAGGTACCGAACATCTTAAAGCTTCAACATGTACAGTTTTATCATGTGATGTCTTTAACATGTCGTTTCATAATTTCATTGATACTAGTGAGTGAAACAGTATCCCACCTCTAAACAGGCACAAAAGATGAGACAATATTTCAACGAAAGTATCTGACCATTCAGACTCTACAGTTTCCATGTTTGATTTCTACTTATCTCTGTGCAGGCATTGCTGATAAACACTACTTTAACTTTGAATATAATTTTATTTTAAACCTTGGGTGGAAGCAAGGGATCAGATGAAATTTCACATCCTGTCTGATGTATATCCCACTTTATACGGAGTTGTTCTTATGAAAATAACATACAACAAACTACAATGGGAATTACAATCATTCTCCCAGTCCAAATACCTTAGGTCTTTAAAATTGATTTTTTTTTGTTTTAAAAGAGTGAAACTAAAATGTTTTATATGCTCGGCTATCTGTAATGCTGGGAGTTGTATCATTCTTCGAGGGGATGTCATTGTACTATTTTTGCCCAGCAGTTCAACATTATTATGTCTGTTATCCACAGTACCACTTGAATACTTTAACATGAGGGACATTAGAATTTTAATATACCAGCAATTTTTCTGTAATCTCACATTAACATACTTTACATACACTCAGAAAGTGTTTGAAGATGATCACATCACTCATTCTCTCTCTCTACACATGTTTTAATGAAGCAATAAAGACATTTTAGGTAAAAGGCATAAGTCAAATTTAAATACCTCAACACACTTCTCAATACTGCCAACACGGTTTAAGCAGAAATCTCATATACCACTACCCAAAGAAAATCATACAATGTTATATTGCAATATCCTCAAGATCAACTGTTGCACAACGCTATGCATACTACATACTTTGATTTTTTTAGATGCTTTACCTTCAGTTACAGTTTCCATTGAGTTTTGGCTATTACAGACAAAAATGTCAGCTTTCATCAGGACTTTAACACCTAGATTAACTTCCCATGGTGACATTAGTTGTTCATGTTCTGGAAGTTTTGTGTTGGGAAAGCACATGCATCAAATATCTACTATATATAATTGCAAAATATATTTTATTCCATCCCATAAACATTTACAAATATTTAAACAGAAAAAGAGTTAATCTCTTTTTACTTTCTTCTCTATTTCCTTCAATCAGTGTCCACAACAATTAACATCATACAGTAGAGGAATTCTCTAACTTTACCTACACCTATATTTCATATACTTAAAATCAGCAAAAACATTTTATCAAATGAAGGCAAGCGAGAGAAAACATGCAGAGCACCAAACTGTCTGCCAAAAGGGAAA
This sequence comes from Lissotriton helveticus, assembly GCF_964261635.1. Classification (NCBI taxonomy): domain Eukaryota; kingdom Metazoa; phylum Chordata; class Amphibia; order Caudata; family Salamandridae; genus Lissotriton; species Lissotriton helveticus. Next base: position 1,317,385,179 of record NC_136065.1, on the reverse strand, counting down.
TTTCACGGCTTGGCAGAGACATAATCACTTTATTCACATGGATCCTCTGTGTCATGTTAATCCTCTATCATACAAACCATTTAAATTACACCACTTAAAAGTAGAAGAACTGTATCTCAGATATGTTGGATAGCTTCTACAACCTCAAACATGTTGAGTAAATTAGTTGGGGGTCGACATATGGGAACATCTATATCAGCTTAATCACCATTAGCTCATAGTCCACTTCATCAATTGGTATCAAATTTTAGTTTTTTCATCTTACCCATTATTGAAACTTATCATCTTCAGCAAAATATGACAAAAATTCCAATTTAAATATATAGCTTTTTAAAAAATAAATTCCATTATTTTTAAACATATCAACAGGCTACCAATGTTATGCTACCTTTTCGCCCATGGACCTTTGACATTGTCATAAAAATAAACACCTTAAGCCCCCTCTCTGTTCCAGATAGAGCATGAGTAACTGAATACATCATAAAATATAACAGTCTAGTTGTCAGTCCTGGGGAAAGGTCAATGATTGTAATGTTCCATGGCAGTTTAAATTCAGTATGCCCTAACTCAGGCAATCTACAAGTGATTTCCAATTGTTGAAGAGTAACTGCTTTTCATTTTTGAGACTTTGTGTCAACATCTCTCTCGCCATGGTATTGCCCTGCTCAATGGCCTCCCAAGCTTTACACAGGCACTGCTCAAGGGCTTTCTACACACTGCAGCTCCTCATCCATGCCTGAGGAGTTATGATCACATCATACCCATACTGATTTAACTACATTTCGTCCTATTTTCAGCATGCAACATCTTCAAAACCAGCTGCATCATTTACAAAGCCATGACAATCAGCCCCACTGCTTATCTTGCAGACAATCTTTCCACCTCTGGTGGTTTTGGGCACATGGAGAGCAAGGACACATCAGACTGCAGACAGCCAATGTTCCCTTTGAAAACAATAAAATATTTCCTGTTCATCTGTCAAATTATTTTTACAATTTTCTAATGATATAATCTTATATCCACTGAACATATCCCTCAGAAGTTTACAGTCACCCTGCTTCTATGATTCAAATACACCCCCTGCAATACCAGGTAAAATTCAAGGTTTTCATGTTTGGGCAAAAAAGGGTGAGGGAAACACAGTAATTTGTGTATTGCTAAACACTTCATCTTAGATTTCAATTAAAGTACGAGTCACATTCAAGTCATATGTAACCCTAGGCCTACATTGTTTAGGGAGCCTTTTCATATCCCAAAGTACTCTACGTTATCATTGAGCGGCCCATATGTGGCTAACATAATTTCCATAGCTGACAGAGACCACTCTAATGCTAAACCTAATTGAACTGCTAAGTAAAACTTCCTACTGTTTGGAAACCTACCCACCCCTTTCTTTAGGAGTATCCATAAATTTTTTGGAATCTTCGTTTCTTCCCCTTCCATATGAAAGTGTTGTAGATCGAATTTATAGCCACTAAATCCTACCTGCAACGCGAAATTGCAAAGGTTTCGAATAGGTAAAAATACTGGCAACACATTCATTGTAATCTTTTAAAATGCTTTTAGTCATTTTAATCTCCTACCAATCCACAATATAGGCAGTGTTGAACCTGGGGTAGCCTGACCTAGGGCAAGACATATACTTCAGAGGCACAGTGTTAAGGTTGCAGACCACCCAAGAGTAAAACCACGCAATAACACACAAAAACAACACTACACCAAAGAATAGGAAAATAAGTACTGCTTTATAAAAATAATATTCTCTTTGTTTTCAAGATATACAGCTTAGTACATTTCAGGCGACTTTAGAATCAGCAAAAATACTTTTCGAACTGTTAAGCAAATTGTTATTTAAACTACAAGATTCATCACATTTGTCAGGAAATCAATAAAGGCACTTTCAAAGTATCAAATTACCACACTAAACAGTATTAGCAGTACATCTCATTAGCTCTGTGGTGCATTTATCGTACATTGCTTACTCAAATGCATCCCTCATTACAACATTACTTTAACCATTGGCAAGATCAGCCCTTATTTTAGCTCAGGTAACCAGTGTCCTTTAAATGAACAACTTTACAATTCTCCTCCTTATCTTATCAAAGATGACATTGGTAATTAGCACTTAATTCAGCTTCCTATAAAACCTGGCCAGGGATTCCTCATGGACGCTGTACTCAAGGGGGCCAGAATCTCAATTTATGGCACCAAATAATGGAGTAGAAGTCACTCCCCCACGTGTCTACCTCCTTACTTGATACTGGAAGCTGGGATCGTCCTGCTTCAGGCTCACAAGGGGAACAGCAAACGAAGGGGGTCAGGGAATTACCACTGAAGAGGCCCTGAGAGCTCAGAAGGCTCCACAATGCTCAATCCCCCGCTCGGGCCGGCTCCTCAGTGGGGCTCTCGAGCGGAGGCCAACCGGGGCAAATTGCACGAGGCTTCACCAGCCCCTCTCGGGCCTCTCACCACTCCCTCCCTGCTCGGGCCAGATCCGCAGTGTGGCGCTCGAGCAGGAGGGAAATAGCAGATCACTCGGCGCTCCCTGGAGACCTGTGGCGCCTCTCCTCAGCGTCGGTCTTCAAGAACGCTTCCTCTGCGGGCATGCGCAGTAGCGCTAGGCTGGCGCCGCCTCAGTCTGCGCTCGTCCGTAGAGCAGACGCTTCACTCCTGGGCCTGCCTACTCCTCTGCCCCTCCTTCCAGGGAAATACAGCCACAACCAGGCATGCGCGAAGGCGCCAACTAGAAGTGTCTCACCGGGCTTTCCTTAGACAACCGGTTGTCACTCGGCCATACACGGAAGCGCGGAAAGCGCCCCTGGGGTCCCGCTCACGAGAGGAAGCCTCGCAAGGTTCCTCAGCCTCAGTGGATCCCGGGGTGGGCTAGACTAATGCGCGAATGGTGCCCCAGGGGTCCCAGACCCGGCCGAGGCGGTGCTGTCCCAGTCACAATCCGGCGCCGATCTCTCCTGGCCACAGCTCACAGCAGATGAGAGGTAACTCTCGACGGGGGTAATTGGGTGAAGGGACAGACACTAAAACCAGGGCAGGATGGTTTTGAGGGATGAATAAAAGGGTGGGGGCCACCAGAATTAACCCTCCACAGTTATAGAGAATCAACAGAGTTCCTTCCACTGGGCAGAGGACTGTGCTCCGCAGCACCACAGTCTCCTTCTCCTGTTCACACCCCGCTATGTTGAAGCTAGGGGTCAGTCAGGCGCCCAGGGTCTCCCTTAACCAGCTACAGCGGGGACAAGACAAGGATCCCAAAGGAGGAGTAGAGAAGTGGATTAGCTAGGCTGCTTCCCAATCCAGGAGATCAACCCTCACACTAGCCTCTTCCCCACCTTCCAAGATAGCCTATCCTCCAGCTGACTCTCACAGGTAGACAAAATGGCTGCCCCGCATTCCGCCTTTTATAGGCTGCCCTTCAATGGTCCAGCATGGACCAGAAGGTTCTGGAATGCCCTATGTTAGGCTATGGCCAAGTTCTGGGTGCGACAGTTGGGGCAGTTGGAAGCCACCATTTTGTGTGGTTCCAACTTTCCTGTCAGAACAGGCCTCTGGGCCTGAGGTAAAAGATTATGGGGGGGAGAAAGAACACCTATCCCCTTGACCAACACCTAAAAAAATAGTAGACAGAAAAATATTAAGGGAATGAGGGGCAAAAAGGGGACAAAATAAAGAATAATGAGGAGGGACGGCGCAAAAAATCCAGACAGGTCTAACACGCGTCCCCCCCAGCTGAAAGTGGGGAGAACTACCCAACCCCTTGGGAGTCCTCTTCACTAAGGCGGAAATACCTGGAGAGACCGTCTGCATTGGCGTGGTCCACTCCAGGCGGATGTTCCACCCGGAAGTCCATTCCCTGTAGGGAGATGGACCACCTCAACAGCTTGGGATTTTCCCCCTTCATTTGCATCAGCCAACGAAGGGGGCGGTGGTCAGTCTGAACCAGGAAGTGCGAGCCAAAGAGGTATGGCCGCAGCTTCTTCAGAGCCCACACCACCGCAAAAGCTTCCCTCTCAATTGCACTCCACTTCTGTTCCCGGGGAAGCAGTCTCCTGGATAAGAAGACTACAGGCTGATCCAGGCCCTCTTCATTTAGTTGCGATAACACTGCCCCAATGCCATGTTCGGATGCATCTGTTTGAACAATGAACTCCTTGGAGAAATCGGGAGCCTTCAGGACCGGTGCTTCACACATTGCCTGCTTCAACTTTTCAAAGGCTTGCTGACAAGCCTTTGTCCAAACTACCCGTCGAGGTTGTTTCCTAGAGGTGAGCTCTGTGAGGGGCGCTACAATAGTGCCATACCCCTTCACAAAGCGACGGTAGTAACCTGTGAGGCCCAGGAAAGCTCGGACCTCAGTCTGTGTCTTGGGGGGTTCCCAGGCCATGATTGCCTCAATCTTTGCCTGCAGGGGCTGCACTGACCCCCTACCCACCAAGTGTCCAAGGTACACAACCGACCCCTGCCCAATCTGGCATTTGCTGGCTTTGATGGTCAATCCAGCTTGTTTCAGCGCCTGGAGAACTGCTTGCAAATGTTGCAAGTGGTCCTCCCAACTGCTACTGAAGACAGCTATGTCATCCAGGTAAGCAGCCGAGAAACCCTCCATTCCAGAGAGGACCTGGTTCACCAGTCGCTGAAATGTGGCAGGGGCGTTCTTGAGCCCAAAGGGCATCACACAGAACTGGAAGTGTCCCTCAGGCGTGGAGAAGGCTGACCTTTCCCTTGCTCCATCTGTCAAGGAGATCTGCCAGTACCCTGAAGTAAGGTCAAAGGTACTTAGGTATTGGGCAGCTCCTAGCCGGTCAATTAACTCATCCGCCCTGGGGATTGGATGAGCATCAGTCTTGGTAACTGAGTTCAGTCCTCGGTAATCCACACAGAACCTCAGTTCTGGTGTGGTGCCCGGTGGAGCGGCTTTTGGGACTAGCACCACCGGACTGGACCAAGGACTGCTGGACGGTTCTATCACTCCTAGCTCCAACATCTTGGCAACTTCGCCATGGATGCTAGCCTTCACCTTGTCCGACAGCCTATACGTCTTGGACTTCACTGGGGGGCTGTCTCCTGTGTCCACATCATGGGTACACAGGTGGGTTCTTCCCGGGACAAGGGAAAACAGCGAAGAGTACTGCCCCAATACCTGACGGCAATCCTCTCGTTGCTCAGGAGTGAGAGACGGGGAGAGAATTACTCCCTCCACCGACCCATCCTTCTCTTGACATGAAAAGAGGTCTGGGAGAGGCTCGCTTTCTGCTTCCTCAGCACCATCAGTCACCAACATCAGGATGACCTCTGGCCTCTCATGGTGGGGTTTGAGGCGATTGGCATGCAGCACCCGTAGGGGCTGCCACGGGGTCTTAAGATCCACCAAGTAAGTGGCCTTACCCTTTTTCTCCAACACCTCAAATGGGCCTGTCCAACGATCCTGAAGGGCACTTAGCTCTCCAGGTTCCATCACCCAAACTTTCTGGCCAGGCTCCAACTCCACCGGGTGAGCATTTTGGTCGTACCATTCCTTCATGACTGCCTGACTGGCCTCTAAGTTGTCAGCAGCCTGCTTCCACAACTTGGCCATCTGGCTTCTGAAGGCCAACATGTAGCTCACCACATCCTGGGGAGGCTTTCTGGGGGACTTCTCCCATCCATCCTTCACCAGGCTGAGAGGCCCTCGCACAGGGTGCCCATACAACAATTCGAAAGGGCTGAAGCCCACTCCTTTCTGCGGCACCTCTCTGTAGGAGAACAGCAAGCAAGGTAGGAGGACGTCCCACTTCCTCCGTAAGCTCTCTGGCAGACTTCTTATCATGCCCTTCAGGGTCTTATTAAACCTCTCAACCAGTCCATTGGACTGGGGGTGATAAGGAGTGGTGAACCGGTAGGTCACCCCACACTCCTTCCACATGGTCCGCATGTAAGCGGACAGGAAGTTAGTCCCCCTGTCAGACACAACCTCCTTCGGAAATCCTACCCTAGTAAAGATTCCCATCAGGGCCCTAGCTACCACAGGTGCAGTAACAGTCCTCAGAGGGATGGCCTCTGGGTACCGTGTGGCATGATCCACCAGAACCAGGATGAACCTGTGACCAGCTGTTGTTGGTGGATCCAATGGCCCTACAATGTCGATGCCCACCCTTTCAAAGGGGGTGCTAATGACAGGAAGTGGTTCCAGGGGAGCCTTTAGCTTCACCCCTGTCTTCCCACTGGCCTGGCAGGATACACATGTCCTACAGTATGTGTTGGACGCCGCTTTCATCTGAGGCCAGTAAAAGTGGAGAACAAGCCGTGCAAAGGTCTTGTCCTGGCCTAAGTGTCCTGCCAGTGGTATCGCATGAGCCAATTCCAGCAGAAAGGCTCGGTATTGCTGCGGGACCACCAAGGCCCTTGATGAGCCAGGTAGAGGTACCTTGGGTTCACTGTAGAGGAGGCCATCCTCCCAGTAAATATGGTGGTGTCCCGTAGCATCACCTGCTGCCTGGGCTTCAGCCTGACGCCTCAGTCCCTCAAGGGTAGGGCACTCCCTCTGCCCCTTACAGAATTCCTCTCTGGTAGGACCTCCCTCCACATGCCATTCAGCAGGGATGGGTAAATCCTCCAGAGAGTCTACTCCCCCCTCCACGGACTCCTGGCCTACCACTGCAGGTGGCCGATCTGTCACATGGGGCGTGGAAGCCGAAGCAGGCTGTCCCTGTCTCCGTTTCTGACCCTTTTTGGCAGCGGGTTGGGCCATTGTTCCAGGCTCCAACCCAGGCGAACTCCCTCTCCGGGCAGTCGCAGACCGTGTGCTTACACAGGCCCAGTCAGGTGTACCCAGCATCGCAGAATGCGTCCGGTATTCCACCTCTCTCCAAGTGTTGTGCTCCATGTCATTCCCCAACAGACAATCAACTGGCACGGCAGGGCTTACGGCAACTCGAAGTGAACCTGCAACCCCTTCCCACTCAAAGGGAACCTCAGCCACTGGATAGTGGCCCATTCTGCCGTCAGCCATCGCGGCGGGGTGGAGTACATTAGGAACAACCTGCTCTGGAGACACCAGTTGACTTCTCACCATAGTCATACTGGCTCCTGTATCTCTCAGAGCCTCCCCTCTTTGGCCATTGATGGTAACCCATTGCCCATACTTTGTAGTATTTGGGGGCACCTGGATCTTTGGTACCATCTCCCGCTCTCCCAGGGACACTAAGGTGACACCCGCCCACTCACCCCCCTTATCTAAGGGCAACTCCTCCCCGAGCGCTACACTAGCTACTCCCGGTGACTTTCCTCCGGTGGGAGGGGGTGGTCTCTTTGGGCATTTGACATCTCCCTTATAATGTCCAACACCACCGCATTCAAAACAGTGGAGAACCCTTGGCTGCTGGCTTTGGCCAGGATTAGGGTTTCTGGGCGGGTTTGCCCTAGGGGTGAAACCTGCTCCCTTACCTTGGAAATTATTTTGGGGACCTTTGGAGAACTCCTTCTTTTTATCTCCTCCCTCTTTCTTCTGGGGGGCGCCCTGTCCGGCTTTTTGAGAATCCCCTCCAGTCCCCTTGGAGGACACCCGGGTACTTGCCCAAGTGTCCGCCTCCTCTGCAAGCTTCCGGGGATCGGTCAGCTTGCTGTCCACCAGGTGTTGGCGCAACTCGGGAAAACATTTCTCGAGGAGGTGTTCTTTCAAAAATAGATTGTACAGCCCCTCATAGTCTTTTACCTCGCTGCCCTTGACCCAACCCTCCAAAGCTTTCTTGGCGTAGTCTAAAAAGTCTACCCAATTCTGGGTACTCATTTTGTGACTTCCCCTGAATTTCTGTCTGTACCTTTCAGGGGTAAGTCCAAACTTTTTCACCAGTGCCACCTTCATGGCAGGGTAGTGGGTTTGCTCATCCTGCTCCAGAGCCAACAAGGTGTCTCTGCCAGCAGGTGGCATGTATTTATACAGCCCACCTCCCCAGTGAGTTTCTAGGATCCCGTGAGCCCTTAAAGAAACCTCGTAGGCGGCCAACCATTTGGCAATGTCATCACCTGGGGTGTAGCTAGCAATGACATCTTTGGGTAAATAGGGTCTGGATTCCCTGGTGTTCACTTTATTTTCGCTGCCACCATTATCAGGATTGGGAGACCTTCTTAGGACGGCTTGTAGGTCCATCTCCTTGATGGTTCGCTCATGAGCTAACCTCCTTTCCTCCCTTTCCATATCCATCCTAGCTAATTCCAGCTTCATTCTCCTCTCCTCCCTCCTATCTTCCAGCTCGGCTTCAGTTAAACCCCTGTCTGAGACGCTGCTGCTTGCCCTTGAAGGTATCCTGGGACCTGTCAGCAGATTCCCACCTCCCACTTGGTTTAACAATGCAGCCTCAGTAACAGTGTCCCCGTCACCCTCTTCAGTTTCTGGTTCCTCCCTTAAATGAGCTTCCACCCATGCCCTTATGCTTGTCAGCAACTCTCCTTTCTTGGCACCTTTATTAAAAAATACCCCTTGATGCTGACACCAATCTCTGAGTTGGGCCACAGTATTGGCTTCCAGCTCTTTAAAATTCAACTCCATCTTTGCCATGGAATGAAATTACTCACAGGAGAAAACCACGAAGTGACCTGAGGTTAACCTCCACCCACCACCAGAAATAAATTTAGAAAAAACAAAATTTAAATTAGAAGGGCCGCAAGGAGAAAACTCCTGGTGTAGGTTAGTGTATTGCGTTGAATTACTAGTGAGTAGCTGCAACCAAGTCAGTATCCCACCGCTAGGCACCAAATGTTGAACCTGGGGTAGCCTGGCCTAGGGCAAGACATATACTTCAGAGGCACAGTGTTAAGGTTGCAGACCACCCAAGAGTAAAACCACGCAATAACACACAAAAACAACACTACACCAAAGAATAGGAAAATAAGTACTGCTTTATAAAAATAATATTCTCTTTGTTTTCAAGATATACAGCTTAGTACATTTCAGGCGACTTTAGAATCAGCAAAATTACTTTTCGAACTGTTAAACAAATTGTTATTTAAACTACAAGATTCATCACGTTTGTCAGGAAATCAATAAAGGCACTTTCAAAGTATCAAATTACCACACTAAACAGTATTAGCAGTACATCTCATTAGCTCTGTGGTGCATTTATCGTACATTGCTTACTCAAATGCATCCCTCATTACAACATTACTTTAACCATTGGCAAGATCAGCCCTTATTTTAGCTCAGGTAACCAGTGTCCTTTAAATGAACAACTTTACAATTCTCCTCCTTATCTTATCAAAGATGACATTGGTAATTAGCACTTAATTCAGCTTCCTATAAAACCTGACCAGGGATTCCTCATGGACGCTGTACTCAAGGGGGCCAGAATCTCAATTTATGGCACCAAATAATGGAGTAGAAGTCACTCCCCCACGTGTCTACCTCCTTACTTGATACTGGAAGCTGGGATCGTCCTGCTTCAGGCTCACAAGGGGAACAGCAAACGAAGGGGGTCAGGGAATTACCACTGAAGAGGCCCTCAGAGCTCAGAAGGCTCCACAATGCTCAATCCCCCGCTCGGGCCGGCTCCTCAGTGGGGCTCTCGAGCGGAGGCCAACCGGGGCAAATTGCACGAGGCTTCACCAGCCCCTCTCGGGCCTCTCACCACTCCCTCCCTGCTCGGGCCAGATCCGCAGTGTGGCGCTCGAGCAGGAGGGAAATAGCAGATCACTCGGCGCTCCCTGGAGACCTGTGGTGCCTCTCCTCAGCGTCGGTCTTCAAGAACGCTTCCTCTGCGGGCATGCGCAGTAGCGCTAGGCTGGCGCCGCCTCAGTCTGCGCTCGTCCGTAGAGCAGACGCTTCACTCCTGGGCCTGCCTACTCCTCTGCCCCTCCTTCCAGGGAAATACAGCCACAACCAGGCATGCGCGAAGGCGCCAACTAGAAGTGTCTCACCGGGCTTTCCTTAGACAACCGGTTGTCACTCGGCCATACACGGAAGCGCGGAAAGCGCCCCTGGGGTCCCGCTCACGAGAGGAAGCCTCGCAAGGTTCCTCAGCCTCAGTGGATCCCGGGGTGGGCTAGACTAATGCGCGAATGGTGCCCCAGGGGTCCCAGACCCGGCCGAGGCGGTGCTGTCCCAGTCACAATCCGGCGCCGATCTCTCCTGGCCACAGCTCACAGCAGATGAGAGGTAACTCTCGACGGGGGTAATTGGGTGAAGGGACAGACACTAAAACCAGGGCAGGATGGTTTTGAGGGATGAATAAAAGGGTGGGGGCCACCAGAATTAACCCTCCACAGTTATAGAGAATCAACAGAGTTCCTTCCACTGGGCAGAGGACTGTGCTCCGCAGCACCACAGTCTCCTTCTCCTGTTCACACCCCGCTATGTTGAAGCTAGGGGTCAGTCAGGCGCCCAGGGTCTCCCTTAACCAGCTACAGCGGGGACAAGACAAGGATCCCAAAGGAGGAGTAGAGAAGTGGATTAGCTAGGCTGCTTCCCAATCCAGGAGATCAACCCTCACACTAGCCTCTTCCCCACCTTCCAAGATAGCCTATCCTCCAGCTGACTCTCACAGGTAGACAAAATGGCTGCCCCGCATTCCGCCTTTTATAGGCTGCCCTTCAATGGTCCAGCATGGACCAGAAGGTTCTGGAATGCCCTATGTTAGGCTATGGCCAAGTTCTGGGTGCGACAGTTGGGGCAGTTGGAAGCCACCATTTTGTGTGGTTCCAACTTTCCTGTCAGAACAGGCCTCTGGGCCTGAGGTAAAAGATTATGGGGGGAAGAAAGAACACCTATCCCCTTGACCAACACCTAAAAAAATAGTAGACAGAAAAATATTAAGGGAATGAGGGGCAAAAAGGGGACAAAATAAAGAATAATGAGGAGGGACTGCGCAAAAAATCCAGACAGGTCTAACAGGCAGGGACTGCCATCACCAAAGATTTATTTCCCTCAGTAGTGCTGGATAACTGGCTGCTTACACATTCTGCAAATAAGAGCTAATAATTATTCCCAAATATTTAATTTGAGATTCTGCCCATTTGAGAGCAATATAGTTGCAATTCTGTCTTAAGTGTCCATTTCCAATCATACACTCGTAATTTCTGACTTCTCGAAATGTACCTTAAAGTCTCAGATATCTCCATATCTTTCCACAATGTCCCTTACCTTTGGGTAGATAGTGCTGCATCTCTTAATATCATCAAAATATCATCAGTAAATAAACAGATTTTATGAGCCATCCCTCCTAAAAGCACACTGTGTACCCCCATTTCTTGTCAAACTTTCTGTGCCAATGGCTCCATGCATTAAGCGAAAAACAGTGGTCTCAGGGAACACCAATGCCCTGTCTCTCTCATCAATTCATATTTGGCGCAGCCTCTTTCCATTCACAACTACTATAGTTGTTGATTCAATCTTCACTATCGATGACTATTTCCGCATCCAAACTAAGAAGGCTTTTGGTAATTTTCCCCTGTAGGATTTTTCACTGAGATCAAGTACTTGCCTTATATTATCAAACCTCTGCCTATTTTCAACGAATCCGGATTAATGGCAGTCTATCCAGTTTGTCAGATAAAATTCTAATCTGTTCTCCGGAATTTTTGTGTATATTTAAAGATTTATGTTAAGTAATTAAATTAGCCTCCATGATGCACATTTGTGTTTGGGTTTCCCAGATTAATAACTAAGCTTTATATCTGCCTCTTTATTTGTTGACATGACCATGACCAATTTTAAGAAGAAGCTATTTGGTTTAGGTTTACAACAGGGCTATCAAGGAACAGACTTTTGTACAGAGAATACTAGCTATTCTATCAGGATGGGTGCCTTACTATTCAGTATGTTTCTAGTTAATTTCCACAATTCCTCCATTGAAACACCTCATTTCTTATCTTCCCTAAATTGTAAAGCCAGTTTTGGTACGTCTAAACCTTAAAAGAAAGATGTGTGTCCCATTGATTTGAAGAAAGTCTATAAAGTAGTTCACAAAAGCATTTGTTTACCATTGTCTGAATTTTCCATGCTACCTTTGCCTCTTCATAGAAACGCTGCTTTAGTCTGAACAATGCTAAGACTAAAGTAGCCTGATTGTTTTTTTGCTCCTGTTCAGTGTGCAAAATATCAATCAGTCGCATGAAATGCATCACCATCCTCAGGGTTTTGAGACACAGTCTATTCAGATTCTACATTTTGTAGAATGTTTAGCAGTGTAATAGTACTACTAACTATACTAGAAAATGCAATGTACATACTTACATACTGTAGTCTGTCTCCTATCTTTTATGTGTGTGGGTCTCTGCCACCACTGTGGAGCTCTCTGCACATGTGAGTATACATTTTAGTAGTAAATGGGGGAGGGAAAGAGGGGGAGTGACTGGAAAATATGAAATACATCTTATTAAAGCAGAGGAGTTAAGGGAGGAGTGAGGAAGGGTCTAAGGGGCTTTTAGGTATGTATTTGCACTCACCCACAAAGGAGTAAGCCATTGCTACTCACAAAGTGCCTTTCTGTAGCTACTACAGCCAAAAAGGACCCAAAACATTTGTACATGTAATCCAGATATGAGCTGGAATAAGTCCAGCATTACTCATGACACACCACTGGTACTGCAGCACTCTTCTGTAAACAAATGGACTTATGAACTAGTGTTAAACTAAATTAAATTATTTAAACTACTTAAAAATATACATTCATTTAATTTATTGTTAAAACATTATCTATGAATAAAATATATTTATTATTTTATTTGTAACTATTTTAGTACCCTTTTTAATTAATAGAATTGTCAAATTAATTTACATTTCAAAATAATAAAATAACTTATAATCAGTTATAGTTAAACAACAATGGGGCGACCCTGTGTCCCTCAGAACCTGGGTATGGATATATAAACAAAAACAATGGTTCTGTTTGGCATACAAACTATTTCTACTGCAAACAATTATTTTTTTTTATTTTGTACAATCTTCAAACAATGATATCCGAGCTGTTTAAACATATGGAACACATAACAAAAAGCAAAAGCAACGCAAATTGGTGAGTATTGTGTTGTTTTATTTAAATTAAAGCATTTATATATACTCACACATTTGGAAACAAGGCTGTCAATGCAAGGTGAAGCTTAAGGTGATGTGTGCTAAAGGGACATTAATGCTCAGTGATATGTTATATACAAATTGATTACAATATGTACAAGGGAAAAGAAGGCCAGAATATTAGGAAAACACAATGATTCTGTTGCTTTTTACAAATTATCAGTCATTTGCACGCAGAGCCTTGGTCAATCTGGACCGTAGGAGATCATCGACATGTCAACCAAATCTATGCTCAATTAAGAAGTCAAGGCGGATCTTCATCAGGATAAGTGTGGGGAGTAGGGGATGACCGCCTATGACTGAAAAAAGTGTAAGATAGGATGTGTTCCAAACCAGAACCAATTATGGTCGGCAAATTAAAAATTAAGGTTGGGGTGGCAAAACTCACCCTCAGTGAAATAGAATGAATCCTGGTTAATGGGTTATCAACACCAACATGTTCACATATTGTTTAACGATTTGTTATGTATGTACCGTAAGTGCCTAATGTTACAGGAGAACCTTGTTCTCCACCAATCTTGCATGAAATCTGGTATGTGATTACCGTTATAACATTTGATATATACATTTCCACTAGTTGTAGTCAAGTGGCGCTCCTCAATTATAAGCATTTCTAATCTTGGATGTTGTGCATGTATGTACCATAAATGACAAATGTTACAGGAGAATCACGTCCTGCACCGGTTGTGCATGTTTTCTGTTATGTGATCACAACATTATAGGCAGCTAAGTGGTGCCCAGGAATTGGCACAAGTGTCATCGAAAGTGCTATAGGAGAACCATGTCATACACCAACTGTGCACGTAATTTGTTTTGTGAATACTATTCATTCCCGCTGGCCAAGCTTTACCATGCCACTCTAAGCAAGTATCACTCAGTACCCTTGTCATTGTCACTCGGTACCCTTGTCTAAATGTGGAGATTAAATCAGCTACCTTCGTTGTCACTTTCAAATTCTTTGAGGAGCAATTTACCCTGCACTGACTGTGCATGTTATTGGGCATTTAAAATGTTATATTTTAATAACTGGGTGAGCAATATAATGCTATATATGACATTCTCTACCGTAGTACTCATTTCCGCAGTACATTCAGAGGCAGCTCCAATTAACTTGACCCCTTGCATTTTTTGCCAAGCGAATGCGTAGCTTAGCTACCAGGCTAGATAGCATTGAGTGCGTGCAGACACAGTGAACGTGATGCAGCCTTTGTCCACATCTGTTACAATCATGGAGGCTTGCTAATGGACGGCAGCGTTGACACAGGACTCATGCCTGGCTTCGCTTTGAATCTCCCAACACCCATTGTAAGAAATTACTTCAGGTAAGCCCCTGAGTGGGGTCTCGAACATGCCAGCAAGCATCACCTGAAGGTGACACAGCTGGTCTATTCTAAATCCTCCATCCCGCTTTCTTTTCTTTTAGATTCTTCACGCTGGTGGAAAATTTTCACTTGGTGAGTCCTTTACCAGGATGTTTGCGCGTTTTGATCTTTTAACTTTAACTTATGAGGTCCAGCTAATATAGAGGCCAGCAATCGTGTACATAACAGAGCGGGTGTATACTAAATCTTCCATCCCGCTTTTCTTATAGAATTCTCACGCCGGCACCAAGATCATACATGGTGAGTTGGTACCAGTATGTTTGCGCGCGCTAGCTTAGTAATTTACGGGGTCCAGCATACATTAGCAGGACCAGAGGGAACAACTGATTGATTACTCATATCTTCCCCTCCCCAGACTGAACCACTTGGATTGTTAGTTTTTACAGATGACCGATTAACCAGGATTAATTCTAGTTCATTGAGGGTGAGTTTTGTCACCCCAACCTAAATTTGTAATATGCAGACCATAATTGGTTCTGGTTTAGAACACATCTTGACTTACGATTTCTTCATTCATAGGCTGTCATCCCCTAATCCCCCACACTTGTCCTGATGAAGAGCGACCTTGACTTTTTAATAGAGCATAGATTGGGTTGAAACGTTGATGATCTCCTATTGTCCTGAGTGACAAAAGCTCTGCGTGCAAATGAATGATTAATTTGTATAAAGCAACAGAGTCATTGTGTTCTTCATAATATTCTGGGCTTCTTTCCCTTGTTCATATTTTAATCACTTTGTATATAACATATCACTGAGCACTAATGTCACTTTAGCACACATCACCTTAAGCTTCACCTTGCATTGACAGCCTTGTTTCCAAAGGTGTGACTGTATATAAATGCGTTAATATATATAAAACAACACAATTCTCACTAGTCTGCGTTGCTTTTGCTTTTTGTCATGTGTTCCATATGTCTAAACAGCTCGGATATCATTGTTTGACGATTGTAGAAAATAGCAAATATTAATTGTTTGCACTAGAAATAGTTTGTACGCCCGACAGAGCCATTGTTTTTGTTTATATATCGTCAGTTATAGGCATCATTTTTTAAATAACATCCTTATATATGATTCTAAATTTAAAATAAATATTTTTTCCTAGTTTAAAAAAAAGTTTACTAAACGTTTGCAATTTTCCTGTTACCTCACAGAGATCTTTGCTCCCAAGACGAAGGTCTCCTCCAACTGTGTGTAGCATCACATACAGGCATAAAGTCACTACTAGTAGTAGCTTTACAATTATATTTGACGTTTTTACCAACTCCACCGTCTATTTCAGGGGATGGGGACATATAAGTCTACACTTTTGATTAACTTTACACTTGTAAATGGGGAACAGACAAAAGTAGTAAAACTACTCAAAAGTGTAGGAGTAAATTTACTTGTAGTAAATGTTCATGTGTTGATTTACCTTTATGCATGGGCCTCAGAATCTTTGGAGGGCCTCTCTGTCACCATAAATTTATTTCATAGGTGTTGCCTCGCCAATCAACCATAGCATTTCTTGGCAGTTCTAGCCTCTATCCATTATACTATAATGGTTAAGTGGAATGTTTCCCATATTACATTCATCTAAACCTCCTTGTGAAGTGTAATTATTAAAAGTCTGCAAGCTGATCTTTCAGCTCCATTACATAGGCTCTATCACTGGGAGTAAATTCTATAGCTGTGTGCTAGTCTACAATTCTGCATGTGGTCTAAAACCACTCCAATTTAGAGTTTATCTACAAATCCAAATCCCAGTAAACCCTCTGTAATCCAAATATAATATCTATTCTCAAATATGTTCTATAATTATTGGAGAAGAATGTGCATTGTTTCTCTAATGGATGTGCACTTTTCCAAATTCAAAGATTCACAATTCTGAAAGGGTCCTTCTTAGCGAACATGACACACCCTTGCTAGTGTATCGATTAACAGGGTGTCTGTCAAGTGTGGGTGACCGAACCACATCAAAATCGCCCACCCAAATTAGCTTGATACTCTTATTGTCTTTCAACTTTTGTATTCATTTTTGCAGGTAATGCACTTGGTTCAGATTAGGGACATAATAAGGTATCAACTGCATCATCTTGCCCTATAATCTCCAAACATTCAGCACATAGAATCCCTTCTTGATATCGCTCACCACTTTGTAAGGTCACCCTCCAAATCTTGTCGTGCTTGACTGGGGAATTTAATCCCATATATTACATGTTGCAAGGTGTACCATCGATATCCTTATATTGATGATCATCAGCATGTGAAGCCCTCTCCATTTCAATCCTAGCCCATATCAGCATTTACACATCAAGCAGGTCCATACATTTTCCTTGTGCCTCTTCCCTTTCCCGCCACCACAATAATGTAAACCTTAGAAAATCAACATACCAAGATATGTAACACAGTGTTTGTGTAAAATAGAGAAACACCAGGGGCTGTATTTCACAAAGTGCCCTACGGTAGCAATGGCCGTTGCCCGGGGCAATTTGGTATTTCCGATGGGGCCGCAGATGCCTGTGCGACTCCTTGTGTAATACAGATTAGCGCTGGCACACATATAGCGGCAGTGCTATCAGAGGGTGTTCCCGCATTTGCATGGGGGCAATCCTCATGCAAATGAGGGTCTCTCTTTCTCTCTGGGCCCACACCATATTATAGATGCGGGTACAAAGAGAAAGAAGCTGTCAAAAGGTGCATTGACAGCTGTGTGAGTAAGTCCTGAGGCGGAAGCCGGGACTCTACATGAGAGATTTGCAATTTCTGTGATTTGGTGCTTGCTATTTTTAACCTGATGCAAAATTGTATTTGCTGTATTTTACTTTCATCCACAATTTTAAAAATATTCATTGTCTTTCTCGCGCACTCTGCGCTTGCATTTCGGGCATTGCCTACCTCTCCCCGAAGCGCTGTAGCCCCCATTACAGACGACTAAGGTCTGGCTGGGATCGACTACTCTGGGCGCCATCTTGTGTGAGGCGAGGAGCCGGCGAGCGGTCTAGTGCTCGGCCCCTCCCGCCCCACAAGCATAAAAACATCGGCAATCTCCTCACTCGGCGATTAACAGCTGTGTGAGTAAGTCCTGAGGCGGAAGCCGGGACTCTACATGAGAGATTTGCAATTTCTGTGATTTGGTGCTTGCTATTTTTAACCTGATGCAAAATTGTATTTGCTGTATTTTACTTTCATCCACAATTTTTAAAATATTCATTGTCTTTCTCGCGCACTCTGCGCTTGCATTTCGGGCATTGCCTACCTCTCCCCGAAGCGCTGTAGCCCCCATTACTGACGACTAAGGTCTGGCTGGGATCGACTACTCTGGGCGCCATCTTGTGTGAGGCGAGGAGCCGGCGAGCGGTCTAGTGCTCGGCCCCTCCTGCCCCACAAGCATAAAAACATCGGCACTCTCCTCACTCCGCGATTAACAGCTGTGTGAGTAAGTCCTGAGGCGGAAGCCGGGACTCTACATGAGAGATTAGCAATTTCTGTGATTTGGTGCTTGCTATTTTTAACCTGATTCAAAATTGTATTTGCTGTATTTTACTTTCATCCACAATTGAAAAAATATTCATTGTCTTTCTCGCGCACTCTGGGCTTGCATTTCGGGCATTGCCTATCTCTCCCCGAAGCGCTGTAGCCCCCATTACAGACGACTAAGGTCTGGCTGGGATCGACTACTCTGGGCGCCATCTTGTGTGAGGCGAGGAGCCGGCGAGCGGTCTAGTGCTCGGCCCCTCCCACCCCACAAGCATAAAATGGTCCCCTGGCATCGGAAGCGCAAAGGCGAGCCCATCTGCGCCCGTCCGCGACAGGACGGGACCTGGGACCACTCTCTCTGCTCCCGGTCACATAACTTACTCCCACTCCCGCTCTACCGTATTGAGGTTGCAGCCGCCTCCCTGTACTTTTGCTCCTGCACTCCGTTGCCAAGATGCGCCTCTGAGGTGTCCGAACTGCTCTCTCACGCTTAACTCCGTTACCCCGGTTGTATGTACTACATCCTCTACTTACTGGGATATTCCATCTGTCACTCATTTGTCTTCTATTACTTACAGAGCTTGTCCTGATTTGGGCTTTATCAGTATAAATTGCCGCTCTCTCTCTAAACATAAGAGAGATATTTTTGACCTCCTTGTGTCATCTAGTCCGGCCGCCATGTTTGTGACGGAAACATGGCTAAATGAGAGCTCCGGCCCGGACATCGCCATGGTTCTCCCCAACAACTACACCTTTGTGGGGAGAAACCGGGTACTCAAGGATGGCGGTGGTATTGCTGTAATCTTTAAAAGGGAATTTTCTTGCAAATGGGAAGATCTTGATTTTCCCAATTGTGAAGCTGGTCTCTTTAAACTTTTACTTTCTCCTAATTTCACTTTGACTGGAACCCTTATTTATCGTCCCCCTGGCTCGGCCTGTGCATGGACATCTTCCTTCCCAGAGTTCATTGCCCCTTTGATGTTACAATCTACCAACTTCCTAATAGTGGGTGATTTAAATATTCATTTTAACAACGCATCCTGTCCCATTAGCATTCGCCTTCTACAGGATTTAGCCGCCTTGGATCTTCACCTGCATAATTCCGGCCCCACCCACAAAGCTGGTAATTTACTAGATCCCATTATTTCCAATCTCAATAGCATTACCTGCCATCCCCCTCTACCTGTTTTTTGGTCCGATCATTTTATCATAAACTTTTCAATTAATATATCTGATTATCACAAATCCTCTACTAGTTTACATCCACATAAAGCCAGCAGGAACTGGAAACGCTTAGACAACGTCAAACTTAACATCTGCCTTGAGAATTCCAGTCCCACGCCTCCCACCATCACTACTAAGGATGTGTCTGCTATCAACTCCTGGCTGATATCAGCCTTAGATTCTTGCCTTCCAGCCCAGAGGAATAAGCCTCATATCCACCATCCACCGGCACCCTGGTTTAATGATACACTTCGCCAGGAAAAATCTTGCTGCAAGAAACTGGAACGCATTTGGCGCTCCAACTATTGCATGGATAATAAAAAAAGATATAAGGCTGCCCTTCATGCATACCATTCTGCCTGCGACACCGCCAGAGCTAATCATGCCAACATTACTATACTTAATGCCCAAAATCGACCTAAGGCTCTGTTCAAAGTTGTAAAAGATCTTTCAGGCATGTCCTGTGTACCCAAAGACCCCTGTCTTGACACAGAACAATGTAACTCCCTCGCCAATTTTTTCCTTGAAAAAATAGATAAAATCTACGCTAACTTTAGCGTCCCCTCTTCTGACCTCTCCATCTCTGATCCTCCAACATCCAACTTCTGCTCTATTGAGGCACCTAGTCCAACTCCCCCTGCCCCCCAACTCCACTCCTGGGATCTGATCTCGTTCTCTCTTTTTCAAAAATATTTAAATGAAATAAAAACTGGCTCTCCTCTTGACCCCATGCCTCCGCAAATACTTGGCACCCTGGATTCATCTACACTTCAGATCATCTTAGATCTTCTGAATGCTTCACTGATTGAAGCCACGGTTCCTAAAGAATGGAAGCACGCAATGGTGGTTCCATTGATAAAAAAGGCCAATGCGGACCCAAATAATCCCTCTAACTTCCGGCCTATCTCTCTGCTCTCATGCTACTCTAAAATTCTTGAAAAGCACGTTAATTCTCTTCTCACTTCTTATGTTGAATCCTCTAATTTCCTTCACTGCTCTCAATCCGGGTTCAGGGCCGGCTTCTCCACTGAGACCACTCTTCTTGGAGTGTCAGAGACCATCAGAAGACAGGTGGACAATGGGGAGACAGTGGCACTCATTCTGTTAGATTTGAGTGCCGCATTTGACACTGTCTCCCATTCCATCCTTTTGTCCACCCTGAAATCTGTGGGCATTTGACGGCTCTGCCCTGGCCTGGATTGCCAGTTTTCTTTCTGACCGCACTTTTCAAGTTTTCTCCTCAACTTCTGTCTCTTCCACCTATGCTTCCTCTCACGGTGTCCCCCAGGGTTCTATCCTCAGCCCTCTTTTCTTTAATCTTTATGTGAGACCTCTAGCTTTCTTGGCTGAGCAAGCAGGTCTCACGATCTACTCTTATGCTGACGATACTCAAATCGTCTACTCTCTATCAACAAATAAACATTTTCCCACGTCTTCCCTGCAGTCTGGTCTGGAACAAATCTCCAACTGGATGCATAGACATAAATTAAAATTAAACAGTGACAAAACGGAGTTGCTTCTATTTGGTCCAAATCCATCACTCTGGGGCCCGCAACACTGGCCTCAGCAGATGGGCCCTACTCCTACCCCTTCAGCTCGTAAACTGGGGGTCCTCCTTGACAACCAGTTGTCAATGAAGCAACATGTGGTAAAAGTTTCAGCCACCTGCACTACCATCGTAAGGTGGCTGAGAAAGATCACGTGGATGCTTCCAGCTGACACCCTGAGGACCGTAGTCCAGGCCCTTGTCACTTCACGGATGGACTACGGGAACATTCTTCTTCTGGGTGCCTGCAAGGAGGTCACCAAGAAATTACAGGTGGTTCAGAACATGGCAGCTCACCTCATCTGTAATCTGCCTGCCAGGTCTTCGGTCGCCCTCCATCTGCGCAAGCTGCACTGGCTGCGCATTGAGAGCCGAGTGAAATTTAAAGCTCTCTGCATAATGCATCATATCAAATCTGGTAAAGCCCCGAAATACTTGTCCTCCTTGGTACAGGATTATGTCCCTACCCGCACTCTGAGATCCTCTACGCAAAATAAGTTTCAAATTCCGCGCTTTAACAGAGCCAAAATGGGCGGTCGCTCGTTCGCGCTGCTAGCACCTTCCTTATGGAACTCCATGCCTCAACCCCTGCGATCCGAAATCTCTTATCTTAAATTCCGCAGGGGTATTAAGACCTGGCTTTTTAATTCTTAAAATGTTTGCCCAATCCGTCTCAGCTTACCTTACCTTTTGTTTGCTCACTAGCGCCGGGAAACCTCCGGGTAGCTGCGCGCTCAATAAATGCAATTATAATAATAATAATAATTGACAGTGTGCCATCTGATGGCAGCCCTCTGGATGGGGTGAGCAGAGTCCTAAGGAACCCCCTAGACATTCCCTTGCAGGTGGGTGAAGTCACATACTGCACCCACCTGCAAGAAGAGCTCTCATCTCTCTTAAAAGTGCAGACGTTTTCCCGCCCGCACAGTGAAATACGAAGCGGCTGCTTCAACACTGCCAACTCTTAAAAAATGAAAACAAAGCTTTTCCGTTTTGTTTTTAAAAAAATGCATGCCATTTTCCTTTAAGGAAAATGGGCTGTAATTACCCCCCCCCCCACCCCCCAACAATTGCTTTATTGAAAAAGCAATCACAGACATATTGGTCTGCTGACCCCAGCAGGTCACATCCCTGTGATTTTGGGCATTCCTAATGGATCACAAGTTGCGACCTCCCTCATGAATATTGATGAGGCAGGTCCATTAGCGACCCACTGGGAAGCGCAACCTGCTCCATACACACTGTTTTATTTTGCAGTTTGCGACTTCCTACTTGTGAGTAGCAAAATGTCGCAATAGGAATTCGCAAAATGTAGCTATTGTACATGTGGGCCTATAGTTTTCTTGTTGGAGAGTTTTTGTCTGTTTTTTTCATTGCTGCATTGAGCCTTTACTCACCTTCCTTCATATTTGGTTTGCTGCCTCCATTCATCAGATTGGGAGTTCAGTGATGCTGTTTCTTGTGGTCCCTGAATAGGTTTCACTCTTTTGAATACCCTATCACCTGCGTTTTACCATTAAAATAAAACACTATGGTTGAAGAGGAACATCCATCTATATTTAATCTGTCTTATTTATTTATTTAAAGAGTTTTATATAGAGAAAACATGGATGAAAGTTATTAGAGCACCCTACAGATAAAAAACAGAAACCTGTTGCATAACATATAGTATTACATAACATACAAATGAAAGCACGAAGACAAAAACATTTGTCACCAACCTGGTAAATCTTATTGTATACCACAGCATACAACAGAATGCACCAGTGACAACATTTTCATTGAGCAGGATAGCCCTAATTCCAGTGTGTCATAGTTCCTGCAACTTTGCAAGATAACTTCCTAGGTCTAGGGTGTATCGGAATCCAGCTAGTCCAGAGGCGAAAAGTCAGGAATCTGGTTTGTAGAATCCTCTTGATCTCTTTCTTGAAGGTGCTCGTCGATGGGTTGGACAGATTCCATCGGGAGCGACTTCCATATTCTTGAAGTAGATCCAAAATAATTGTGAGCATAGGTCTTTTCTTTATTATTATGGGGCTCTAACAAGAGAGGTATGTATCACTGCATATGCAGAGGCTGGCTCATGAGAATTTGAGCTTATCTGTAATGTATCTATGTTGATCATGGTGCAGGGGCTTGTTTGTCACGTACCAATCTTCAGCTGAATCCTAGAAACGAACAGAGGCCAGCAGAGACACATTAGAGAAAGTGCGATATGGTCAAAACATTTTGTTCCTATTATCAGCATTGATGCAGCAATAAGGGTTGCGTTGAGTAGTGCCTTGCTTGATTTTGCCAGTCCTGCTAAAGTCCCACTCCCATAATCTAGTCTGGACACAACTAAAGCTTGACCTGTAATCTTGAAGTCTGGAGGCCGAATGAAAGGTTTAAACTCCTTAATGAGGTTCATTTAGAGAAGCACACTGTATGTATATGAGGTTATGTGTGCTTGAATGTTGGGCTTGTTATCCAGGGGAAGCCAAAGAGATTGTTTTGGTGCAGTAGTGACAGGTTTGCAATTGAGGGTGCCAATCCAATCTTGTATCAGGTGGGAACTGTGTTAAATGAGTTAGTGTGAGGTGTTCATGTGACTGGCAGGTTCGAGTTTTCATAATTATCTCATTGAGTAGGATGATATCTTCCAGTGAAGAGGCCTTCAGGTATAGCTGAGTGTCATAAGCATAAATGTGGTACACCAGGTTTATTTGTTTGAGGATCTCTGTCAGTGGTTCCATATATATGTTGAAAGGTGTTGGGGACATGATAGATCCTTGTGGAACTCCCAGTCATACCAAGGATGTGTTTGATGCCCAGTGTACAAGTTTGACTCTCAGTGGCTTTGTCGAAGCAAGGTGAACCAATTAATAACCGTGCCAGATAGCCCCATTCTGCATTTAAGTAACTCTAAAAGGCAGTTGTGTTTAAACAATTTGAATGCACATGCTAAGTCGAGTAGGATGAGAAAGAATGAGTAATTCCAGTCGAGTATTGAGTGCATCTTCCATGATTTATTTATTTATTTGTGTATTTTATAAAGCGCACAGCTGCCCCAACGGGGCGTCCCGGCGCAGATAGATCTGGGAACAGGGGGCGTAGAGAAAAGAGCATTACATGGAGAAAAGGTGGGTCTTAAGAGACTTTCGGAATGCCGGTTCTGTTTGGCAGGCACGTAGGGTAATCGGAAGCTTGTTCCAACACTGAGTGGCACAAACCTCAAATGTTTTCCCTCCAGCACGAGTTCGTTTGAATCTGGGAGTTGCGAGGAGAAGTGGGGAGTTAGAGCGCAGTGTCCTGGTATTGGCATACGGCCGCAGAGTGCTTTTCAAATGGGCCGAACCATTACCCTTAGAAGCTCGAAAAGCCAGAGTCATGGCCTTGAATACGCATCTCTTAGCAATGGGTAACCAATGCAGTTTACGGAGATGTGGGGAAATGTGATGTCTAGCAGTAATTCTCTCCACCAGCCGGGCGGCAGCATTTTGGACAGTCTGTAGTTTATGACATAAACCTGCTGTGATACCAAGGTATAGCGCATTGGCGTAGTCAAGATGAGATGTTATCAATGCTTGGACCACAGTCTTACGGCAGTCCACCGGCAGATAATTAATAAGCTGGTTAATAGTCTTGATCTTTGCAAAGCAGGATGCTGCTACTGTTTGAACCTGGGCATTAAAACTAAGATGGTTATCCCAGCGCACTCCCAAATTTCTCACAGAGTCT
Organism: Lissotriton helveticus; assembly: GCF_964261635.1. Classification (NCBI taxonomy): domain Eukaryota; kingdom Metazoa; phylum Chordata; class Amphibia; order Caudata; family Salamandridae; genus Lissotriton; species Lissotriton helveticus. The sequence continues at coordinate 1,317,360,794 of NC_136065.1, read as the reverse complement.
TTGGGCGTGGGGGCTTGGCTCAGATCCTCAGGTCACCACAGACTGGAATCCAGAGGGGACGGTGAATTAAAAAACAGGATCTCCGTCTTTCCTGCATTGAGTGGGAGGGAGTTGGAGTCCATCCAACTGGAGATATCCCTGAGACAGGATTTCAACGGATCAAAGGCAGAGGCAGAAGGTGCATCAAAGGTAAAAAGTAGCTGAATGTCGTCAGCATAGGAGGTGGATTTAATCCCAGTTTGCGCAATCAGTCTAGCCAGGGGGGTGAAGTAAACATTAAACAAAAGCGGGCTCAGGGATGAGCCCTGATGGACTCCCCATTTGAGTGGTCTAGCGGAGGAGGTATAAGGAGAGGTATATACCTGCTGTGTGCGGTCGCAAAGATAAGAAGAGAGCCACTTCAACACAACACCGCCTATACCCAGGTCCCCCAGCCTTCTCAGCAAGATCTTATGAGAGACGGTGTCAAATGCTGCTGAGAGATCCAGCAGCACTAACACCGCCCTCGACCCCCGGTCCAGCGTCCATCTCACCGAGTCAGCCATTTCAATTAGGGCTGACTCCGTGCTGTGGCCCGACCGAAAGCCGTGCTGAGAGTCATGCAGGAGCCCATTGGATTCAATGTAGTTCGCAAGCTGGGAGTGTACCAATTTTTCCAGGATCTTAGCTGGAGCGGGCAGAAGGGAAATGGGCCTGTAGTTACTGGAATTATTAGGATCTGAATTGGGCTTCTTCAGGATGGGGACCAGGGAAGCATGCTTCCATTTGGCGGGGAATCTACCCGTTCTCAAGGATTCATTCCAAATATGGTTCAGGTAGGGATTGAGCAAGGCTGCCAGTTTCTTATATTGTTTGGCTGGCCACGGGTCATTTGGTGAACCACATTTACATTTGAGTAATTCTACCATAGAGTCGGCTTCAGAAATGTCTGCAAATTCCAGCAAGGCGGAAGTCTGTAAAGTGTGAGTGGTGGGTTCCTCCTCCAATCCTTCACTATTAGAGATAGGGAAGGAGGTGTAGATATTCTCAATTTTTTCCTCAAAGAATTGCGAGAGTTTGTCACACAGGGACTGGGAGGCAGGCTGAGTCCGAATCAGCGCGTTAGGGTCTGTAAAAGATTTGACTATGCTAAAAATCTCCCTGGCGCCATTGCTAGCTTGTTTAATTCTAGAGGCCAGATAATCCCTTTTGTGCTCCTCGATCAGTCTACGGTATACTTTGAGGGCTGTTTTATAGATGATTTTACTATCCAGGGAGTAATTCTGCCTCCAGAATCGTTCGAGAGATTTACAAGAGGCTTTTTTCTGACGAAGCTCGTCGGAATACCAAGGTGCTGATGGTGCAGCCCTATAGGTTTTGATGGGTTTCAGAGGGGCAAGAGCCTCTAGGGCCTGTCCGATCCAGGCGTCCAGATGGTCAATACCCCTATCGGGGTCAGACGACGGGATGGGTTGTGAGTTTTTTAAGTATTCCTGGAGCGTTTCTAGGGTAATGCGGCTCCAGTTTCTGCCTGATGCCTTGGGAGTGATAATAGGCCTGATGAAACAAGGAATATCAATCTTAAAGGGGGTGAGGAAATGATCTGACCAAATAACCGGAATAGGAGAAGCTGTCAGAATATTTGGCAAATTGGAACAGATCAAATCTAGTGTATGTCCCGCTTTGTGCGTAGGTAGAACTATTTTTTGGGCTAGATTGCAGGCCGCCAGCGTAGAAACAAAGTTTTTGCTGTGCGGGCAAGATTCCTCATTTACGTGGAGATTAAAGTCCCCTAGAGCAGTGAAGTTGGCATAGCGTGTGCTGAGCTGAATAATATAATCCGCCAAAGCCGGCAGGTGTGAGGTGTTGGAATGGGGGGACGGTAGTTCAGTATTCCCGAGCAGGAGGTGGACAGGGATATTTGAACACTAAAAGGCAGTCCTTCTATGCAGTCAATTTGATCATAAAGAGGGAAGGTAGCCGTCCATTTAGATTTATGGATTAAGGCAACGCCACCCCCCTGTTTACCATTAGGTCTATTGGCGCAAATGATACTATAACCCTCCGGAAGGGCAAGAGTGATGATGAGATTCGTGGTATCATTCAACCATGTTTCGGTTAAGAAAAACAGATCCCAATTGTTGTCCCAATGATCTACAATTGACCAGCGCTGCTCTAAGGGTCAAAGAAGGACAGACTCTATGAGTGGAGGCGGGACTCTGAGCGTGGGCCGGACTAATTGTTAGGTGGAAGGATGGGTAGGAGAAATGGCAGACTCCACATACGTATTCCTGGCTACTAGCGTCTGGAATAGGCCAGGGGCATGACGAACATGGGGAAGGTCTCAGGGACATCAGCTCAGAGCGAGTATATATCGCGGTGGTATCGCTGGTGAGTCGGGCAGGGGGACCAGCCCCGGCCACGTCATGGCCGCGGACGGGCGCAGATGGGCTCGCCTTTGGCGCGCCATCGGCGCGCCCGCTGCGCGGCCGAGAAAAGGCGGCCATATCTAGGAGGGGAGGGTGGGAGGGGCCAGGCAGCTGTACCGCCAACCCTCCAGTTCCCCCAAGATGGCGGCTGGATGCGAGGAAACCTCTGCGGCAGCGATGAGTCGGCTGCGCGGTCTGTAGGGGAGGGGTGCGCCCTGTCAATAGCAGCAAGTAGGTGCACCTCTAAAGTGGTGTACTAGAGTCCACAACACAATATAGTACACGGTGAAGAACCACAAAGTCTAAAATCACAATGTGCAATCACAATTTTTAAAAACAGAGTCACAATTTTAAAATACAGCGCCGCAGCCTTCCCGGCTTCCGCCTCAAGAAGGTCTGCTGCCAGATCTAGAGGATGGCTGGTGTAGGATGGCTGGTCTGACACCAGAATGGAACTCGTTAAGAAGGTTGAACTGCTCAATGTGTTGGTATAGATGGTTGTGAAAGCATTTTTCCAACAGTTTCACAAGAAATGGGATGTTTGACACTGAGCAAAACCTATTTGTACCCATTGGGTTGGCACCTGTGTTTTTCAGGAGAAGTGATACTTGACCCATCTTCAAGCAATCTGAGATAGTCATTAGGTTAATGATGCATGTATGGTTCACTTCCATATGGGTGCAACAAAATGACTGATATCTTTTTTGATAGTAGAGGGGTTAGGATCATTGAAGTGTGATCATGCTTTCATAGATGCTATGATCTTGTTGATGCCACCTTTATTGAGGGTGTAGAATTTGCTTCATATAGCCTCAGTTTTGGTTTTAGGAGGGGTGCATGTAGGTTTGGGTTTTGTCATTCGTTATAGATTCCCATAGTGCTAGGACCTCAAATTATTTCACTGTCAGCAGCAATTGATTTTTCAATTTTAATTATTTTCTGCTTGAAGGAGGTCAAGAAAACTTCACAGATGTCCATGGAGGTGTTTGTGATAATTTTGGGATTGTTGGTCAGTGATTGGTATTTGACAATTTTGAAGAGTTTTCCTGGCAGAGTTTTGGCTCTATCTAGTTGGGATCCGGAAAAAGAGGCTATGACATTCCAAATTACCTTTTTGAAATTTTTTTGTAGTTTCCTTAGCTATTTTAGAAAAAGTATGGCAGGTTTGTTTCTCCATAATCTCTCAGCTAGTACAAGTCTCTTTGTTTAAGTTTTGGTTGAACCGAGGTGAGAAATGTCTTTTTGTCTTCTGTGGTGGAGTGGGGCTACCCTCTCTGTATTGCCTGCCATTTTTGGTTTCTAGTGCTCAGTTAGATCTATTATGTTCTGCCGTTCCTTGGCACTTCCTCTGACAAAGGGAGGTTAGGTCAGCGGCATTGATGAATCTGGTATCTCTAATCCAATGTTTAGGATTGAACTCATGACCTTTGGCTTTCTGAGCATGTGCTGTGGTGTGGAATAAGATTTGGTAATGGTATGACCTGTTGGTTGGGTTGATAGAGTCAATTCTAATAACTCAGTCCAATGCACGCTTTTACAAGTTTTTGAGCTGTAAACATGTTGTTTCATATGGAAACTTGTAAGCCTTCCTTGTCGTTTCAGTGAATGTTGAAATCTTCTAGGAAGATGGTGTTAGGGTTTACTAGGGAGTGGACAGTGATTGTTTCAATTATTTCTTTGAGGAACAATTGGTTATCTCCAGGGACTGGTACATGAGATGCACTCTCACTAAATAGGTGCCTGCGGTGTGAATTTAGACTTTCATCTATTTAAAGGAGAATAGTTTTTCCACTGGGAAAGGATTAACATGCAGGGAGTTTCGGTTCTTGCCGGCAATCCCAACACGCTGTTGCTACAGACCTTCTAGACATTTGAAGATGAAGGTAGGAGTGTTGGTGAATCCATAAGAGGGGCACATGACTGATTTAACCATGTTTTGGTTAGGAATATCACATCCACCTCATGAAACAGGATAGATTTGACTATGACTGGCGCATGTTTAGCTGCAATCTGCAGTTGTGTAACAGGCATTTCAGAGTCATCTATGTCTCTTGAAATGAAATGAAAGAAAATTTATAACGCGCAACTAAAACCCGAGGGCATCAAGGCGCCTATCAAAAATGAATCAGAAAAGGCAGAAGCAGAACTACGGGTAAGCTTTGGCGAATAGCCGTGTCTTCAGGACTTTTCTGAAAGACTGAAGAGTGGAGAGGGCCTTAGTTTCCACAGGAAGAGCATTCCACATTTTTGGTGCTATAGTGGAAAAAGCTCTGCCACCCCATTTGACTCTGCGAATGCGTGGTACAGACAGCAGAGATTTGTTGGTAGAGCGCAGATTCCTTGAGGGGCAATAGAGGGCCAAGAGAGCCCCAATCCCCCCTGACCTATTTCTCGCTAAGGCGCCAAAGGTCAGGCACAGGATTTTAAAAGAAATCCTGTCCTCAATAGGGAGCCAATGTAGCGCTTTCCTAGCGGAGGTGGCTGACGCACGTTTGGGTAAGTCCAACACAAACTTGGCCGCCGCGTTTTGGACCATTTGAAGGCTTGTTTGCACAGTCAGGGATAAGAGGTATCAAAATAATTTTCTCTGAGTTGACTTTCTGTGCTTTGAAGTATGTTCTATGAGTGTTGTTGTATGCCAAGATTGGTACGTCATACGTCGGTAATGTATGTAAGTTTGAGAATCCTCTGTAAGACTGCATTAGGGCTCCAATGTCTCCCTCAGATAGATGATTGAGTGATCTCGTTGGATGATGATGGTCAATAGATAGCAGCATGGATAGTCATATTAATGTGCTAGACCAAAAGAGTGTGTTGAAATGTGATGTGAGATAACACCTATTGAATTTGAGTCTTTATATCTGTCTCCAGACTTCACCCCGTTAATTAGAGAGATAAGCGCCTAATTACTATCCGCTTTTGGCGCCATTGCTTTTTAAAGATAAAATGTTCACCTGGTTGGACAGAGTGCAATCAGCTTGTTTTCACAGAGTGTTTCACCTACCCAACTCGACCTCTCATGCCCAAATCCATATGGAGTTCTGCCTGTTTTCCCAACATTGGATCATGAGAGCAAGATTCATTGCCTATTGTGCAAAACTAAAATGGCTCATGACCCCATACTAAAGAGCAGTATATGGTCACTGTTAAACAACCCCAGCACTTCCTGGAATACATTTTTAATATTCTGCTTGGACGTACTAGACGCTCATGAATTATGAGCAAGCTCGCTGCCCATAGGGGTGGTTGCTAAAGTTTTGACTAAACAAGCAAAGATCCTCTCATTGGAACACGATGCATCAGCCGTGAAAAATCTATCCCATGGCAGTCGGACGTCAAAAGTTTATGATATTAAAACCGTATCACATTATCTGTCATCTTCTATGAAGCTAATGAGAGTACGTTTTGGCCTAATCCCTCTGATGGCATATAAGTATGGAGGGAGATAGAAGGCAGATATGCCCTCTCAGTGTCGTTTTTGCAGCAATGGGTAAGAAAATGTAATACATGTTTTGTGCATCTGTAGAATCCTACTCCCCTTTCGAATTATTTGGTTGCGCCCCATCTGGAGAATTCTCAATGTGCAGTCATGCCAAGAAGCCCTAGAGGAGTGTATGAAGGGGGACTCAGCTCAGATGGCTGCCCGGTTTGTAAAATTAATGATCAAGATAAACTAAATTTTACCAGTAGATGTCCCCCCATGAATCTCCACTGTGTTAGTTATGAACGTCTTCATTTTTCTTTTTTTTTAAAAACATGAAATTTTTAATTGAGAGTGGAAAGTGTGTTTATGTCCTTTTGTATGAATTGCAATGATTTTAATTAATTGTGCAAATAAACATATCTATCTATCTGGTGTAGCTAGTGAGGCCACATTTAAGTTGGTTATAATGATTTTTAGCTACTCACAAATATAGTTAGTTTTGTGCTCTAGCCAATTGCAATTCGAGTACTAGTGTGAGATAGGGCCAGGTATGCTTTTAGGCACATTCCTAGGGGTTGTCACAGCATAGACATTAATCCAACGCTTTGTCTGGTGGACTGTTCTACTTGCACACACTTTGAACCTACTTGTACTATAATTAGGTCGTCTTTGTCATAATGGTGTATGTTTAATTTGAGCCTGGTGTACTGCTTGTGCTCTGAGTCCATGTTTGCCCAACCCCCTAATGTTTAAGTTGGGTATTTTCTGTGGTGAGGTACACATCTGATAGGAGAGTATGAGGCTCTCTTGGTTTGGGTGGGTGAAGTGTAAGGTTCTGCCTCTCTCTCATTCTCATGCAGATATGTGTTTCAGGGGCATTTGTCTTGTGTTTAGGGCCGAGCCTGGTGTATTGCCACACTGCTGAGGTTTGGTGGGCATTATATGGGGCTGAGTTGTAAGTTGTTGAGTTTGGGACCAGTTCAGATATGCTTGAAATGATGCCTGCTGCTTTGCATCGGTAAATGTCGTGGGGTGTGTGGGTTAGAGTCTGTGTTCATCTGAGGGTTATCTCAGCTTGTGCTAGTATATTGCTATTCTTGCAGATTGATATTACTGCCTCAGCATTAAAAAAGGTGATGGTGAGATAGATACTTTGAAACCACAAGGTATTTTGATGAAATTCAAGATTACCCGCAGAGCATTTAGTAATATTTTTCACCACGCTTTGCGGAGCGTGTGAAAAAGGTATGGCAATATTTTATTGTTCCTTTCTTTATGCTTAAATAGTTGTCAAAGATGAGTGTTTGAGGGAACCTTTTAAGAAGTCTCTGTTTGAAAATCGTTGCAGTATACTTGGAGAGGTTGAGTGGGTAATTTATTTTGAATGAGTTTGGGCCAGAATTGGTAACCTTTTTTTAGTGATTCTGCTCCTTCATGGTTAGGGATTCTGTAGTGTGTGTTGCGAGTGGAGATACTGCTATGTTCCCAGACCTGTGGGTGTTTTCGTTTATCCTACCTTCAGGTTCACGCTCTCCAGCTCTTATGTCCATATTCAGATTACCGCAAAAAGAACAAATGATAGACGGAATGATGAACAAATCAAACATTCATCCCCAGTTGTAGATCCAGTGTTTAATCCACCGTTTTTTGCTTTCAATGCCACCCCAGTTTGGACCCAGCCATATGCAAATCAGTCTTGAGCCAGCTCAAACTGTCAGGCCAGGTCCTCGGTGAACAGGAAACAACCATCCTGGAACTGGTTTTGGGGTATCACCCCTCATCAGCCAGGCTAGCTAGAATCCAGGAGCACTGTGAGCATTAGCAGCAGAAAGGCATGAACATATATGTACCAGTCTTAGGTATTCACTTGCCCAATTATCCCCTCAGCCTCAAAAGTGACCTAAACCCATGTGCATAATTTCCAGAGGTAGTCACGATCCAAGCTATCCCTTCGACATCAAAAGCTAGAGCATAAATACAGGCTTGTTCAGAGGTATTCCACTTTCCCACTATCACATTGGCATAAATCATGACATATCCCAATATAGTATACCCCTCACAGCTTGTAATGGTCAAGAAGTCACAGTTTTCCCCTATGCATCATGACCAACCCTGCAGTCACTCAAATTACACCACCCACCGATACACTTGTACCAGCTGGAGACACTATGATTGGATTGTCAGGACCACCTAAGCAGAAGGAAACGGTTACTTGGTTTCGACTATCCGAAATAGGCTGTCAAGCACCCTGTGGTAAATTCAAGAGTGTGGAATCACAAGACTGTGACCCCAGATACTGGTCCAATTTGGAGAACTGTTTCCCCCCAAACGTAGGTGCGAGCTGTAGTTGCTTTAGACAGCCAACCGTGGTTGCACACAAGGCACAACAAGACCACTCGGTCCAGTAACGATGTTACCAACAACAGAGTTGTGGAGTGGATCAGGGGAGAGGGAGTCGGTGAACTCGGACTGATGCTGTGATGTCAGGCACTGTCATCCTCCTGATCTGAATTTTGGAGACAGTCTAGGCTTCTGGCTCGGATCCCAGGGGCTTAGCAAACGTCCCCCAACACCCCTCAGACACCACACACTATGATGTGTGTTCTAGCACAGGTTTCCTGTTGCCAGCTTGGGCCCCTTAGACTCTGCCAACTTCCCTAGGACTCCTTGAACTCCTCACATTATGTAATCTTAGGTGGGCCGCTGATCTTTACGAGCACGCTCTGCTGCACAGTGTAATTAATGCAAATGTTAAGAAAGTCCTTGTCCCAACCAATGATAACTTCTACCTGTTTTGCCAACAACCTGCTTGGTTCCTACTATCTCATGGAAATGGGGAGATCATTTCTGTCCCTGGGATCTCCTGGACAGGCAGCCAGCCAACTGGCCCTAGGAGAGTGCTTAGGGCCCCGAGCCATGACAGGAGGCGACTGACTGCTGGCCAGCAACATCCAGGCAAAAATCGAACCAGTGATTGTCCCCTTCCTAGAGCACAAGAAGTCCCAGGCCACCACAAGTCTGTGGATAATCCAGTTGCAGTCCCTCCTGCTCCAATGGTTTTACTAGTCGATGTCCCAGCATCGAACCATCATAGAATGCTTCAAATATCACCACCGCATGCACCCCCAAAAGAAAATGTAGTGTAAGAGGTGGAAGGGGAAATGACCAAGGCTCCAAATAAACACCAATAACTCATAAGGGAAACACTACCAATTGGTTGAGAAACTGCTAATATAGCATATGTATGTATGTATGTATGTTTGGATTTATATAGCGCTTATAACCCAGGGGTCTCTAAGCGCTTTGCCTTGGGAACCCGTCCTGGCTTTTCCCTGTGAGATAGCCCCTACAGGGCATCCCCAAGGTGAAAGCCAGGCATCCCGCCGCGGGGGGCCGTTGTGGAGATTAAGCAAGCTTAATGCCCAGAGTTGCAGAGTGTGAACCCATGATTAGGTCAGGCACCGAAGCGAGAATTATTGAGTCCGTGGACATTTGAGCTCGAGACCCTGCCGCGTCGGGAATTGAACCCTGGTCCCGGGTCTGACCTCTGCTTCAGGGTCTGCCTGCTCTAACCAGTGAGCCACACTTCTCCATAGTGCACAAAAGGAACACCCAACAATTTGGAATTTCCAATCCAGGGTCAGGACCGGGGTAAAACAGCAAAAGATAATAAATAAAATGGTTCTACCAGCCTGAAGTTACTATCACATTTGACTGAATTCTACTAGTAAAAATTCAGATCACACTCTGTACTTTTTTTTTACATATTTCTTATTTATATTTTTTGTATTCTTTTCACCATATTATTTCAAACCTCTTTCCACGATTTAAGTCATATCAATTACATATATTAATTTATTTTTACACATTGACATTAACCATGTATCTCAAATTGAATCTTTTGTTTAGCTATGAACAATTATTTTTATTATTTAGAAGCACTTTTTTTTAAAAGACACACAGCCTGTCTCTTCTACTTCACACTCTCCTCTGACATGCCATTCATACCACATACTCCCCAGACAAAAGGCCGGAAGAGAGAACATCCTCCATACACCGGCAGAATCTATTTTCTTCTCTCCTTCTGGTGTAGTGTGCCCGCACTGCACACACCAATAGTCAATGCACGTTTGAGTGACACTATATTTATTCTACCATCAAACTTAAACATATGTAAAACACTTCAGCAGGATAGACCGGGCATTCTAAAAAACAACAGAAAGTATATAATTACCAAACATTTTTATAATAGATAATAAACATGATCTGGATGTGTTCCAACTTTATTTAAAAAGAGCTACTTTTTGCAATTAGGAAATACAGCTCAATAGCCTTTTCACAAATCCCTCATGTTAATGCAAGAAGCATGCCTCAAAGTACTGAAGACACCATCCGATGTTATTCACTACTAGGGCATGTAGTGCCGATGTCCATATGCCCTACCTCTTCCCTACACCCCACTCTGCCACCAGGGAGTACTCAGATGTTGTGAAAGACGTGCAGAACTTGGCAAGTAGCTTTTAAATGCCAAGCTGAGTAACAGTAACTTCCACACATAGGCAAGCCTATGGTTACGTTAGAGGAGCTACCTCCCTGGCTGGCACAACCAGTGCTGCCGGCCCACTTAGTAGCATTTGAGTTACATGCCCTAGGGATATATGTCCCGCCACTGGACAAGGGACTTACAACTAACTCAAATCATCAAATCATTTATACGCCAATCACCAATATGTATATGACAAGCACAGGGCTTTGGCACTGAATAGCGGTATCAAACCACTCAAAGTCCTAAGCCCGCAAAACCAATCAATCAATCAATCAATCATGCCATTTGTATAGCGCACTACTCACCCGGGAGGGTCTCAAGGCGCTTGGGGGGAGGGGTATGCTACTGCTCGAACAGCCAGGTCTTGAGTTGTTTCCTGAAGGCGAGATGGTCCTGGGTCAGCCAAAGGTGGATGGGGTGGGAGTTCCAAGTCTTGGTAGCCAGGTAAGAGAAGGATCTTCCTCCGGTGGTGGCTCTTCGGATGCGTGGTACGGCTGCGAGGGCGAGGTTGGTGGACCGTAGCTGGCGGGTGGGCGTGTAGAAGGTCAGGCGGTCGTTGAGGTACTTGGGGCCCAGGTCGTGGAGAGACTTGTGTGCGTGGGTGAGGAGCCGGAACGTGATCCTCTTGTCGACGGGGAGCCAGTGCAGGTTCCTCAGGTGGCTGGAGATGTGGCTGCGTCGGGGGACATCCAGGATGCGTCGGGCAGAGACGTTCTGGATGCGCTGGAGTCTTTTCTGTAGCTTGGCTGTGGTTCCGGCGTAGAGGGCGTTTCCGTAGTCCAGTCGGCTGGTGACGAGTGCCTGGGTGACAGTCTTCCTGGTCTCGGTCGGGATCCAGCGGAAGATCTTGCGAAGCATACGCAGGGTGTTGAAGCACGATGAGGAGACGGCGTTGACTTGTCTGGTCATCGAGAGGGAGGGGTCCAGGATGAAGCCCAGGTTGCGTGCGTGGTCGGTTGGCTTGGGTGCCGTGCCCAGGGCTGGGGGCCACCAGGAGTCGTCCCAGTCGGAGGGCGAAGATCCCAGGATGAGGACTTCCGTCTTGTCCGAGTTCAGTTTCAGGCGGCTGTCCTTCATCCACTCGGCGACGTCTTTCATCCCTTCATGTAGGCAGGTTCTGGCGGTGTCGGGGTCTCTGGTGAGGGAGAGGATCAGCTGGGTGTCGTCGGCGTAAGAGATGATGTTGACGTTGTGCTGGCGTGCGATGGCTGCGAGAGGTTTCATGTAGATGTTGAAGAGGGTGGGGCTGAGTGAAGATCCTTGTGGGACGCCGCAGATGTCTTCGGTGGCCTCGGAGCGAAACGGGGAGAGGCGGACTCTTTGTGTTCTTCCGGCGAGGAACGAGATGATCCACTCCAGTGCCTTCTCTTGGATACCGATGTTGCTGAGGCGCTGGACTAGGGTGCGGTGGCAGACCGTGTCGAACGCAGCGGAGAGGTCCAGGAGGACGAGGGCCACTGTTTCCCCCTTGTGGAGCAGGGTCCGGATGTCGTCGGTGGCTGCGATGAGGGTGGTCTCGGTGCTGTGGTTGGCTCTGAAGTCGGACTGCGAGGGGTCAAGGGATCCGTTCGTCTCGAGGAAGGCGGTCAGCTGTCTGTTGACGATCTTCTCGATGATACTTTAGCAGGAAAAGGGAGGAGCGAGATGGGGCGGAAGTTTTTGAGATCGGTGGGGTCCGCTGTAGGTTTCTTCAGGAGGGCGCTGATCTCGGCGTGCTTCCAGCTCTCCGGGAAGGTGGCGGTGTTGAAGGAGGCGTTGATGATGTTCCGGAGTTGGGGTGCGATGGTGGAGTCGGCCTTGTTGAAGACATGGTGTGGGCAGGGGTCGGTCGGTGATCCGGAGTGGATGGTGTTCATCGTGTGGGCTGTGTCTTCGGTGGTCACCGTGGTCCAGGTGCGAAGGGTGGCCGGGGGGGCGTTGGTTCGACGGTTGGGTGCGTGGGTGGGGCGCCGAAGCTGTTGTGGATGTCCGCGATCTTGCGGTGGAAGAACGAGGCGAGGGAGTCGCAGAGGTCTTGTGACGGAGTGATGTCGTTGGTGCCGGTGCTGGGGTTGGAGAACTCCTTGACGATAGTGAAGAGCTCTTTGCTGTCGTGGGCGTTGTTGTCCAGTCGTTCCTTCAGGGATTTCTTCTTGGTGGTGCGGATGAGCTGGTGGTGCTTGCGGGCCGCGTGTTTGAGGGCGGTCATGTTGTCGGTGGTCCGGTCGAGGAGCCAGGCTTTCTCGAGGGTGCGGCAGGTCTTCTTGGAGTCCTTGAGGTCGTCGGTGAACCAGGATGCCTTCTTGCTTCTGGGTCTGCTGGGAGGGTTCTTTAGTGGCGCGAGGTCGTCGGCGCAAGCGGTCAGCCACTGTGTGAAGTTGCGGGCTGCTTCGTTGGGGTCCGTTGTGTTGGCGGGTGGGCTCTGGCTGAGGGAGGTGGTGAGCTGGTCTGCGGTGATCTTGCTCCAATTCCTGTGAGGTACCTGTTGCGGGTGGTGGTGGGTCGTGGATCTTTTGAAGCTGAAGTGGACGCAGCTGTGGTCGGTCCAGTGGAGTCCGGTGGCGTGGCTGAAGGTGATGTACTTGCTGGAAGAGAAGACGGGATCAAGCGTGTGGCCGGCGTAGTGGGTGGGGGTGTTGACCAGTTGCTTGAATCCGAGGTTGGCGAGGTTTTCCAGCAGGGCGGTGGTGTTGCGGTCCTTGTTGTTCTCCAGGTGGAAGTTGAGGTCCCCGAGGAGGATGTAGTCAGTGGAGGGGAGGGCGTGCGGGCTGATGAAGTCTGTGATGTCTTCGCTGAATTGTGAGCGTTGTCCCGGGGGTCTGTAGACGAGGGTGCCTCTGAGGGTCGTCTTAGGGTCGGTGTGAATCTGGAAGTGGAGATGTTCGGCTGCGGCGAAAGAGTCGTTGGCGTCGGTCGTGATGCGGATGGGATTCCTGTGGACGATGGCGATGCCACCTCCGGTCTGGTTGATGCGGTCCCTCCTGATGATCTTGTACCAGTCCGGGATGGCGATGTCGGGTGCAGAGGAGGCGTTCATCCAGGTTTCCGTGAGGAAGGCGACGTCCGGTGATGTAGCGTCGAGGAGGTTCCAGAGTTCCACGGCGTGTCTGTGGAGGGAGCGGGTGTTGATCAGGATGCACTTGAGGTGGTTGCTGCTGGTGTTTGTCTTGGTGGGTGCGGGGCAGGTTCGGAGGCAGGTGAACTTGCAGGTGCAGCAGGTGAAGGGTCCGTGGGTGCGTCTCGGGGTGGCTCGGCAGCAGGCGTGGGCCCGGCCGGCATTGAGTGCGTTGAGAGTGGCGGCGTCGTAGGTCAGTCGGGTTGTCTTGACTCGGCGGGGAGGGCCAGGGGTCCTGGCGCTGGGTGCGGACGGGCGCAGACGGGCTTACCTTTGGCGCTCAATCGGCGCTCCCGCTGCGCGCGTCCGCTGCGCGGTCGCTCTGGGGGCGTCATAAGTAAGGAGCCCGGAGGGAGGAGCAGCTGGGTGGCGGGAGCGGGGCGGCGAATGGAATCACAGGGGGGCGGGGCCGCAGGGAGGCAGCGGCGGGAAATTCCAAGAAGCAGCGGGCAGCGGGAAATTCCCAGGAGCAGCGGGAAATTCACAGGAGCAGCGGGCAGCGAGCGAAGGAATCTGCAGGCAGGAGGCGGCAAAGGCAGGCAGGAGCGGCAGCAGTGAGTGGGGCGACCAAGCCCTGTGGAGGGCTGAGCGGTCACACTCTGTGGTCCCCTACGGTCCCCTTAAGTAAGGAGCCGGGAGGGAGGAGCAGCTGGGTGGCGGGAGCGGGACGGCGAATGGAATCACAGGGGGGCGGGGCCGCAGGGAGGTAGCGGCGGGAAATTCCAAGAAGCAGCGGGCAGCGGGAAATTCCCAGGAGCAGCGGGAAATTCCCAGGAGCAGCGGGCAGCGAGCGAAGGAATCTGCAGGCAGGAGGCGGCACAGGCAGGCAGGAGCGGCAGCAGTGAGTGGGGCGACCAAGCCCTGTGGAGGGCTGAGCGGTCACACTCTGTGGTCCCCTTAAGTAAGGAGCCGGGAGGGAGGAGCAGCTGGGTGGCGGGAGCGGGGCGGCGAATGGAATCACAGGGGGGCGGGGCCGCAGGGAGGCAGCGGCGGGAAATTCCAAGAAGCAGCGGGCAGCGGGAAATTCCCAGGAGCAGCGGGAAATTCCCAGGAGCAGCGGGAAATTCCCAGGAGCAGTGGGAAATTCCCAGGAGCAGCGGGCAGCGAGCGAAGGAATCTGCAGGCAGGAGGCGGCAAAGGCAGGCAGGAGCAGCAGCAGTGAGTGGGGCGACCAAGTCCTGTGGAGGGCTGAGCGGTCACACTCTGTGGTCCCCTACGGTCCCCTTAAGTAAGGAGCCGGGAGGGAGGAGCAGCTGGGTGGCGGGAGCGGGGCGGCGAATGGAATCACAGGGGGGCGGGGCCACAGGGAGGCAGCGGCGGGAAATTCCAAGAAGCAGCGGGCAGCGGGAAATTCCCAGGAGCAGCGGAAAATTCCCAGGAGCAGCGGGCAGCTAGCGAAGGAATCTGCAGGCAGGAGGCGGCAAAGGCAGGCAGGAGCAGCAGCAGTGAGTGGGGCGACCAAGCCCTGTGGAGGGCTGAGCTGTCACACTCTGTGGTCCCCTACGGTTCCCTTAAGTAAGGAGCCGGGAGGGAGGAGCAGCTGGGTGGCGGGAGCGGGGCGGCGAATGGAATTCGGGTTTAGGGTCTCCATTCAATTCTAAAACAAGGTCCAAACAGGAGGTCGGAAATCAAAAAGTCAGGGGAGACCACGTCAAAAGGTGACAGGTCTAAAAAGACTTTGGCACTACTTTCAGGCCCGATATTCAAAGGCTCTCGGATGTCACTATTGCAGCCCATTTAAGTTGTCGTGCCAGCAGAGATGTTTCCTTGTCATATGAAGTACTGGATAGAGCTTTCCAGGCAATATTTCACAAAATTGCTGCCATGAAGTTCATAAGCACCAAATATTATTGGCCCCTATCTAAAGTCCAATCACTGTTCTGTACCACGTTTCAAATGATCCTCCTGGGCACATCTCATTCATATTTGTCATCTTCCTGGCATCACTGTGGATCTTTTTGTTAGCTATGCAGTCTTTTTCATTTCATCTCTCTGACATGCAAGGCATCAGGCCCACAATAAGACAGCAGCGGAACACGGCTTCTAAAATTGACTCCCCTTGCCCTTACTCACTAACCCTAACGTGAGCAAGCCGATGGATTCCGGACACAACCCAGATTATTGGAATTGAATGGAGACCCTAATTACCACTCTCCTCGCACCTTTTTTGAATAAACTGGGGGCAATCGAAGAAAAACTAGCCCTGCTCTCAAAAAGTGCTGAGGTAAGGGCAAATACTGATGTTGCGAGGATCATAGGGGGAGGCCCGGAACATGGGGTGCCAGTATGGCCCAGGAGTAGTGGTTCTGTTGGGGATCAAAATCAGGTTATGACTCACGGGGCAGCAAAAAACATTAATGAAGAAATGCGTATAGCAAGTTCGCAACCCCAGCATGTAAGATTATACTCAGGGGGGCCCTTCCCGCAACCGAGCGCAGTACCACAAGGCACGGGAGGGCAGGCAAACTTCTCTTGTTCAGGTGGCCAGAATTTGCATATCCCGAAGGGGTCACCTAGGCTATTAACTGCCACTCCAGCCTGTTCTAGCTAGGGACCCAGCACTACTAACAATGCGTCCACTAAGCCTGCGCGAGACACTTTAGATTTGCCGGCGGCGGCTTGTCCCCTGGTCGTGGTCTTGGCCGGTGTTCCCCCGCTGAGAGCCGATCAACCAAAATCTTGGACCCAACTACGAAACAAAACTGTGCACTGGTTATCTAGATTTAAAGGTTTCAGGGTGGCTTTGAGCAATAATATCTTGATGGTGCGCAGAGTTGCATGGGTGGGCGGTTGCAAAAAAACATAGGGGGGATTGTGTTATTGTACATTTTCGAAGACCCATAGATGCTCAAATGATCCTCAAACCTCATGATCATTACCCACTATCTGCCACTTCTATTGTTGCTCTCCTATTGAGCTATTTTACAGGCCCCCATTGAGACTCCAGAAGGAGATTGCCCCTTATATCCCTGTCTCAAATAGAACACCAATATGTTGGACCCGGGAACACCGGTCCACCTAGGGTAGCTTGGCACAAGGGGGAAGGCCTATCTCCAAGGCTTTTGTGCTGTACTTGCGTCACACTTTCTCAGCACCCCAGCGTACCTCCACACAAAAATGACACTACACCATCTTTAGAAAAGTAACAAATCTTTACCTGCTTGTGATCCTTATTTTTGAAGTAATCAGGTTTCTCTAGCAAAGCAATTTCCCAGCATAAACTTTAAGTAAGAAAAAGACAATTATGTTTCATCTGGTTCAAAGCATTACCAAGCAATAATCATTAAACAGGTCCATGTACTGCATGTAAAACACCATTACCAATCGAGAGACTAATAGTCTTGGTTAAACATTAGATGATTATTTGCATCCCCCATTACATACATAAATAATTACACGAATAGCCCCAAGGTTGTAAATTACATACGTTTACCCTCAAGTCTCTCTGGCCAATTATTCACTAGCATGCGTGCATGTTCTGGGAAATGGCACAACTTATTAACAATAAACGTCATTCCGATGTAACGTAAGGAACAGGGACATGTTATCAGGTATATTACATTGTTTGAGTTGCAGTTGGTATGTGCAACTTGTGTCCAGATTTTTCCTGTTTCCAACGCAAGGAAAACAGGAAAAATCTGGACACAAGTTGCACATACCAACTGCAACTCAAACAACTAGAAAAGTGAAACAGCGCATTGGTGAGCATCGGAGTAATATCCGATGCAAAAAAGCTACAACTAAACTGAGCCGACACTATCTGGAACATAACCATACCCCAAATGATATGAAATGGACAATAATTGAAAAAATTACTGGTACCACGAACATCACTAGCAGGCTCTTTGAGAAAGAACAGCAGTGGGTGTACCGTCTAGGTACCAACATCATTGGGCTCAATGATGATATTCCGTGGAATACAGTACTAAATTGATGGACCCCCGCATCTCAATGAACACTAGGTCATTAACAATTCCTGAAAAATCTGACAAGAAATAAAATTTCTTAAAAACATTTTTTCAAGATAAGAGAAAACTAGAGAAATGAGTACCTAATAAGACCCGTCTGATCAGTAAGCGCACAAGAAATTACCATTCTGTTGCTGAATAATAGGACCTTTGGAACATCACTATTCAGCAAACGTCATGTTGACCTCTGCGCTCCCACCTACATTAATATTGGAAGATCTGAACTATAACGAATGAAGCCCAGACATAATGACAACAATGATTGTATTTCGAATAGCCAAAGGCACTTAATTCTGACATGCCGTCTTGTTTACATTCTCGCAAGCAGTGATTGGCCAATTCATTCGAGCCTCCCTTTGGAGACACAATGTAATTTCCTACACGAGTGCAACCAAGCCTCGTTTTCACCAAGCCTTACGAGCGCGACCAAGCCTCGCTTTCCCTGAACCCCGCCCACAGGGAAGCACAGCCCGTCCTCGGTCTGGTGCAGCCACGCCCACCCGGAAGAGCGCCAACAACGTTACACAGCCTTTAAAAACATCCCCACCGGCCCCGTTACCTATCGTCGGGGTCCGGTTGAGGAACTATGAGGTGTATAAGCGGGCTGCGAGTGCTGAGGGCGTGAGTAATGCTGCAATGACGATCGGACAATACCACGCAGTCAAGCTAAGTTGAACGCGATTCCGAATGTTTCTAGCCTATTTTCTTTTTTCTTAGGATGTGCCAGGGACACTCCAACCCCCCTCCTGAGACCCATGGTGCAGATAGCGCCTAACTTTAAAGTGAGATATGTTCCTTTATATCAAACTGATGTGTGTGGGTCACTGACTCTTTGTCCATTGATCCTCCGAAACACCCACACCACGTGATTTTAATCCCTTGCAAGCCATCCACGGCTTTTTTAAATCACTTATCGTCACGACACTTCCCAGAACTAGATTTATCATCCCTAGAGGGTATGCGGATGGTGTTTAATTCTAGCAGTTAGTCTGGGAACACAATTGCTGCCACTTACTTGGAGCACCCTGAACGGAAAGGCGCTAAGGCATAGCTTTACAAATAATTGTTTGTTTGTCTTATATGTCTGTCTGTCTTTTTGTTCCACAGGTGCCAAGACACTCCATAATTAGGAGTGATTTTTCGGAATGAGCAATGGCTCTTCCTATTTTTATGCACTTTAACACTTTTTTCATTTTCACTTTCACGTCCCCAGGTTAGGGTGGACGATTAGAGAGTCCATACCGCCGGGGTTTAACATTGTCCTGATGAATGCCTAGGTAAATTGAAACCTACACTAAGGCTGAAACATGTTGACTAAGTTATTTCTGAATTAAACCATCCATTACCTTGGCTTTATAATTCAGTCACATAGAACTCTTTTTACTGTGTGTTAGGGATCATTAATAAAAAAAAATTTGTAGATACCCTTTAGGCACTTTTATAGTTTAATTTAACCCTCCAACACACCCATCACACAATACCTGCTCCGCAGTCTCCTGGCGTCGTAGCACACCGAAGAGGCATTAGGTCTCTTCGGTGGGGCCCGATGATGAAGCATGACACCGACCAGGTCGGTGTGTGAGGGCTTTCTTTTCAAACCCAAATAGGGTGTGAACTTCTCGAGTCTTTGAGGCTCCATTTAAGTGGCTTATAAGAGACATTAACCTCTCTTCCTTTGTTTATTGCTATATCACTGGGGATTAAGAGAGTGTTCCTGTAATTCCCTACCTCTCCCATTGTTTTTTTTACAACTTATTAACCTCTTACTCTATATAATAACCCACAATAACAGAGGTTGGAGTTATTTCAGTAAAGCCTCTTCTTGTACAATTCTGGGACGGTAGTTCAGACAAGATCGCTCCGGGAGAGAACCCTCAGTATTTGCAGTTCCAAACAAGGGCTGAAGAGCGCAGACCAAATGGCCAATGCTAGCACCACACTTAGGCAGGACAAAGGATGGTCAACAGCGAACATTATCCAGTAACCAGCAGTAATAGGACAGGTTTAATCTCAGGTTCCGGCCCTTGAAGAATCACCACAGGAATGGACAGATCGTAGTTATTATTATCCACCCCTCGTTAGCTGGCTCTCCCCGTCCAATGCCCTCTCAGGGTTGTCGGAAGCTTTCTATGCTTCTGTTCGTGAAGTCTAATTCCACCCCTCGATAGACCTTCCAGAAGAATGCAAACTGAGACCGCTTCACTTCTCTCCTCAACTCGGTCCCAGCGGTTATGTTTCCCACCCCATTCTCACCTGAGGTTTGTTGCTGATGGAAAGGTGACCACCGCCTGCACAAAGTGGAGAGAAAAAGGGGGGGGGAATGCCACCACCACAAGATCGCCTCGATTGGAATCCCCTGGAGGCTCTCAATGGCTGGGACGGGCTTACAGCGTTGCTCGGCAGAAGCCGGAGGCGGGGCACGGACGCGGGAGAGTGACGCGCGGGGCTGAGGCCTCGGTTGCTAGGCGACCCCGCCCAGCATCTCTCCCGTACTTCAATCAGTTTCCTCACAACGCGGATCAGCTTCGCTACCCAACCCGGGCCACCAAGCTGACCAGTTTGCACCAGTAACAATTTGCTTCAGGAGCGGAGGCCAGCACCCATCTCTTACAGCCTCACACACAAGAGAAATCCCCAGGCTGCCGCGATGAATTAACGAGCGTCTAGCAGCACCAAAAGGGAAAATCACAGTTGACGACGATATCAGTCAATGCGCCACTTCAGCTAGGAGGGCCCTGGGCTCATGGAGCTTACGTGAGGGTTGTCCCGTCAGACTAACGCTCCAGGCTCTAAAGGGGGGGGTTGGAGGTTACTACACTCAGGCTTCTCCTCCAGCTGTGGGCGTCAGCATTCACCACCTTCTAGGGAACTTCTGTCTCCCTCAGAATATGACCTAGGAGAACCCCGGGGTCAATCTGGAACCTCCACTCCTGTGGGGTCACCGAGGAACAGCAGGTCCAGGAACTGGTTACAGGCGGGATCAGATCAGCAGGATGTGGTAGCGTCAACTGTGAAGGGCAGCAGCCCCAAGAGGCGGTCAAACCCTGCAGTGCGCCAGCCTACACACTGCCCAGCCTGAACTCCAGCTCTAGATGACCACTCTCTTCTTCTAAAATGGCCGCCCCGCACTCCCCCTATATATAGCCTGGGCCTAAGTGACTAGAGTGGACCAGAAGGTTCCAGAACCTCTCATATCACCCTATGGCCCAAGGCTCTGAGGTAATTTCTGACAGGCCACCATTTTAGGACAGAGCACCAATCCTCCCTTTTAGAGGAGCACCTGCACCCCACCATTAATTAGTAATGATGGTGCGCCCAGAGTTTTGAAGCCAACACCATAAAAAAAATATTGAAGGGGACAAAACAAAATCAAAAACGAGAAGGCAGAAAAGGGATAAAAATTAGGAGGGACCACCCAAAGGGCTGACAGGTCTCACAATCATTACCCACTATCTGCCACTTCTATTGTTGCCCTCCTATTGGGCTAGTTTTACAGGCCCCCATTGAGACTCCAGAAGGAGATTGCCCCTTATATCCCTGTCTCAAATAGATTTGAGGCCTTATCCAACCTAGACGAACAAGGTTGACTACCAGTAAATCAAATGGCTACAGTGGACCCATTAGTTAAGGGGGACACTGTAGAGGAAGAAATTCCTCTTCCCATGATTAACCCGCTACCTCCTACTACACCTCCTATTGAAGAGCCCGGTCCCTTTATTCAGGGACCCACCGAACCTAATTCCACTCACAGTTATCTAGTGTTCCTGGATTAAAAATTCTATCATGGAACATAGCAGGTCTTCGATCCCAAAGGGGGGACTTTAATTGGGAACTTTTCCTTGCTAGTCATCACATTATTGCCCTGCAGGAAACATGGGACTCAAAAGAACCCTATTTTCTGGATGAGTATTTGTCATTTTGTAAATATGCTGTTCCATCTAGAATGGGGAGATCTACTGGGGGGCTTTTGCTGTTAATTAGTCCAAAATTACTGTATAAGGCAAAGGTAATAGATACGTGCTCACCTTACATTCTAGCAGTTGAACTAACAGGGAAAAATCTACCGAGCTGCTTAGTGGTCAATTTTTACAATCCTTTACAAGAAGTGATGATCTGAAGCATTTAAGACTTCTCACTGCCTTTTTGGATGACTATGGGGCTAAGGTTGATATGTCCTACCATTTATTAATCCTTGGTGATTTTAACATTCATGTTTGTCCCACCAATTGCATGTCAAGACTAGAAGAGGAGTATGGCCCGCAGGGGCTAACACATTTTGAACATACAAACTCTGGGTGTTTTCGAGAGAGTTTTTTATCGGCCCTTAATCTGATCTGCCCTGCGCAGTCGTATGCTTTATCTCCCATTTTTACATATACGGGCCAAGGCAACCCAAGTATCATTGATTATATTCTAGTCTCAGGATTATTGATGGACTTACTAGGTACTTTTTGTGTAACCCATACTTGCCTGAGTGACCACAAGCCTGTGACTCTGGTCATTAACATCTCTGTTACTGAGAAGGTTAAACCCCTGGTTCACATACCTAATTCCAATATCGCTCCAAAAGACCAAGCTCGCAGGCTAAGATGGGAGGTAATCACCCTGGATAGTTTCTTTGAAACCTATATAATGACTGCGCAGAGGAGTTTGGAATTTGTATGGACCAGGACTCTGACCCATCAATAATCCTAGGTGCATTTTACCTCATTACCAGGCAGGTAGCGGTCAATTTGAGGGTCCCTTGCAAACTTAGGCCCAAAAAACATAAAAAATGGTTTGACCAAGCCTGTATTAGTACGCACAGAGCGCTCTTGGAGGAGCTTAATGTGAAACCAAGGGACCCTGACAAGGTTAAGCAAACCAGAAGGGCTTACAAAACTGCAGTGCAAAAAAGAAAGTTGCAGCTAAGAGAGATGGCATGGGACGAACTTAAAAAAGCGAGTGTTTTGGCTAATAGCATTAGGTTTTGTACCGTGGTAAATAGCCCCACTTTTGATGAATCCACTAACTTGGGGGTGTGTACAGTGACGTTAGCCAAGGATCTATTAGTTGGCCGGGGGACAGAGGCTGTGTTTCAAATGCGCTGTCCTTCACATTGGACGAAGTCACTGAGGCAATCATGTCAACACAAAGGGGGAAGGCACCAGGCCCTGATGGGGTGCCGGCTGATCTTTACAGGGCAGATCCTATTCTTTAGGCGAAAATCTTAACTTTTGTTTTAATGCTGCAACCTAGGTCGGCTTTCCCCCGTCTTGGGCGAAGGGGGTAATCGTCCTGATTTTTAAAAAGGGCTCAAGAGATGATCCAGCCTGTTATAGAACAATCTCACTCTTGGATTCCACAGCTAAAATAATGGGAAAGTTGTTCTTGTCAGTTTAACAGATTGGTTAGATAAAAATAGCATCATCTCTGATCTTCAATATTGTTTTAGACAGGGAAAGGGCACATTGGGACAATGTCTTAATCTACATTTAGTAATAGGGAAGTACACGGTCACAAAGCATGGGGCTCTCCATTTGGCTTTTATGGACCTAACCACAGCTTTCGACCTTGTAAATAGACCAAAACTCTGGGCCTTCCTTCATAGCATCGGTATGGAGGTAGATTTGATCTCTTTTTTGGGGGCCATTCACGAGAATACTACAGCCGCTGTCCGCTATAATGAGGATGGCGGCTTAACTGAAGCATGGGCTGTCAAGAGAAGGGTGCGACAGGGGTGCATTTTAGCTTCCCTGTTGTTCACACTCTATCTCAACAAACTTAGGGACGCCCTGACCTCCTCTTGCAAAGATGTCCCAAAAGCCGGTTCAAAATTGATCCCTGCTTTACTCTACGCTGATGATGCGGTTCTGGTAGAAAGGTCGTCGCGAGGGCTGCAATCTCTTTTAGATTGTTTGATTGATTTCATGGACTCTCTAGAGTTAATCAAAAATCTTAAGAAGTCACACTCAATGTCTATTGGTACAGCTAGAGCAAGGAAGGCTAAATTGTATTGTAAGGTGATGGAACTTACAAATGTCCCCGCCTTCCCATATTTAGGTGTTCTTTTTGATGAAAGACGCTCGTGGCTTACGCAGTGTGTCCACAAAAAGAACACCCTAGCCAGAGCCTCTAGGGCCATCTTAGCGTTTTCTAGAAAAATTGGCTCCAAACCACTCCTGGCCCTCATGAAGATTTATAATGCCAAGTGCCTCCCTATGATAACCTAAAGGGGGTGATGTTTGGGGAATTATACAGACCGGTGAAATCCAGGCAGTTGAAAATAATTTATTTCGCAGGCTGCTGTTTGTCCCGACCTTCACCCCAATTTTTAATATTCATGAGGACCTTGGTGCTGGTTTCATCTCGGATCAGATTGCGGTTGCCCCTTTATTATGCTGGCTGAGAATTTCGGCTCAACCGCCCCCTAATCTGAATCAATTGATCATCCAAGATTGCGTTTCCCTGGACAAAGGGTTAGACATACCTTGGTTCCGCTATATTAAGACTCAAATGGAATCTCTTGGTTGTCCTGACTTATTCCTAAGCCCTAGAGCTCTTGGTAAGTCAGCTATCAGAGGTCTAAAGCAGCAGTTCTTGGTTAGATTTATGTCAATAAGGGAGGAAAGGGAATTAGTTAAACCTACTGTGAGGAGCTTTGTCATGCTGAGTCTAGGTAGGCAGTTGCAACAACATTTAACATATATAAATGAACCGTATCATCTATTTGCTTTAATTAGATTTAAGCACAATATGGTGCCCTGGCTACTAGCCTTTCCAAAAGGTTTTTTTTAAAGAAGAGACATTGTGTCCCTGTCCCTGTGACAACTTCTCGGAACAGAACACCCTACATATGATATTTTTCTGCGAGTTTTACGTCTCGCTACGCATGAAATTTATCATTCCACTCTTAAACGCGCGCTGCCTCGAGGGGTGATTGTGCACTAGCTGCTGGATTGTATGTTCCATTTTTAAAACTGACGGCAAACGATTTAGGTTTGTCAGTTATTTTAATAATCGCGCTGTGTTGTGCACCAATGTTTTAAACTTGCACTTTGCCTACCTGCTGTCCTAATCCCCCTACACCGTTCCACCGCAGGCGCTGCCTGATTGATGTGGAGGGTAGCGGGGGCGTTCCTCTAGTATCTTCCTCACTTCCGGGTTCGTGGGTGGAGTCAGAGGTTGGCGGGCTAGGCTTCTTAAGCCCCTGGCCTTCACGTCGCGCAGTGGACGCGCGCTGCCTCGAGAGGTGATTGTGCGCTAGCTGCTGGATTGTATGTTCCATTTTTAAAACTGAAGGCAAACGATTTAGGTTTGTCAGTTATTTTAATAATCGCGCTGTGTTGTGCACCAATGTTTTAAACTTGCACTTTGCCTACCTGCTGTCCTATTCCCCCTACCCCGTTCCACCGCAGGCGCTGCCTGATTGATGTGGAGGGTAGCGGGGGCGTTCCTCTAGTATCTTCCTCACTTCCGGGTTCGTGGGTGGAGTCAGGGGTTGGCCCGCTAGGCTTCTTAAGCCCATGGTCTTCACGACGCGCAGCGGACGCAAGCCCGTCTGCGCCCGTCCGCGCCAGTTCAGCGCCTGTTCCGCGCCTAGGGCCAGTCACGCTGCCAGTGGCCTTCCAACTCAGAGGCGACCCTGGTCTAGATCTCAGCTAATGGCGATGAACAAAGGGGTCTGTACTCCTCAGGTACGGTGCAATCTTGCGGCGCCTTGCTTCCCTCATTTCCAATGTAACAGCTGCACCTTTTCCTTAACCGCCATAAAAAATCGCCTACGCTTACAAGTAAATGTCCCTACTACTCCCATACCGATAAGAACCTACACGGCTGGCCTATTGAACTGTCGCTCCCTGCCTTGTCACTCAAGTGACATATGGCTGCTACTCTCGTCGAAGGCCTGGGATCTACTCTTTCTCACGGAGACGTGGATTAAGGATTCCTCTAATCCTGACATCAACCTGGCCATTCCCCCGGGTTATCGACTAGTAGGCATAAACCGTGAGGGCTCGAAGGCTGGAGGTGGAATTGCTATTATTCTACTATCTCACTTAACGATCACGACCAGGAAAATTCCCAAGGTAGGGTCCATAGAGGCCCTATACTTTTCCATCTTAGATGCCTCTTCTGCCATATTCTCGGGTGTTCTTGTGTATAACCCTCCCGGAACCCCTCCTTCCGCCATGGCCTCTCTGTTGGCAGTGATTGCAGATTTGTCACTTAAACATCCCCATTTTACAGTATTAGGGGATTTTAACCTTCATGTTGATGTAAGCAGTTGCTTACGTGCCAACACTCTTTTGGACTCTATGCTAGGCTTGAATCTGACCCAGTGGGTCAGGGGCCCCACACATTTAGCAGGCCACACTCTTGATCTGATCTTGTCCAACTGGGCTGACCTCAAGGTGCTTCCCTCTCTGCCTCTCACGTGGTCTGACCACTTCATGATCCCGTTTAAAGTGACCTCACCTAGGCCGCCCAATTTGGCATCCAAAATCAGAGAACAGGGCAGAAAATGGCATAAGGTCACATGTAAGGCCTTGGAACAAACCTATATGAGTAGATCAGGCCCACTGTCGGGTGACCTTAATGCGGAGGTATCCAAATTCAACAATGATCTTTCCGCCGCTATTGATCAAATTGCGCCAGTGCAGTATCTTACCTCCCTAAGATCCAAGTCTTCGGCTCCCTGGTTCACAGTGGAATTACGGGAGTATAGAAGCAGATGTAAAAAACTGGAGCGTGCTTGGCGCCGGACGAACGACCCAGCCGCCAAAACCCTCTACAGATCGGCTCTTAAAGAGTTTCTTAAACTCAAGCGCAGCACTATGAAGGATCACTTTGCAGAAAAAATTAAAATGGCGAAAAATTCAACTAAGTCCCTTTTTAACATTGTTAAAGAATTTGCTAACCCCCCTGCCTTGGCTTGCTCTGTTGCCCCGAGTCAATTGCTCTGTGATGGTTTGTCAGATTTTTTTTATGAGAAGATCGCTAATATCACGGCAACAATCAATCAGAACCATACAGCAGTGACTGCAGACAATGTTATTACTTATGATGAAGTGCTTACCTCATTTAAACCCTTGACCAAAGAATATGCTCTGTCTCTGCTCCTAAAATGTAAATCGGGCTCCCCGCTTGACCCGCCCGGCTCAGATTTTGAGTGATATGGCCCCGTTACTGATTAATCCTTTGTTAGAAATATGGAATTCCTCTCTGCGATCCGGCCTCTTCCCCTCTCTGTGGAAACATGCGATGTTGTTTCCGATCTTAAAAAAAGCAGATGCTGATCCACTATGCTTCAGTAACTACCGGCCTATCTCACTCCTCCCTAAGCCAGCAAAAGTATTGGAGAAAGTGGTACAGGAGCAACTGTCTGAATACCTAGAATCTAACCAGTTGCTACATGACTCCCAGTCAGGCTTTAGGCCAGACTACAGAGTTGGCCCAGCTGGAAGTGTCTGAGTCAATTCGCGAGTGTGTGGATAGGGGAGAGGAGGCCATGTTGGTCCTACTCGACCTATCCACAGCATTCGATACGATCTCGCACGATATCCTGCTGGACTGCCTCCGTGAGGTAGGCATAGGAGGGACCCCGCTGGCTTGGGTGAAATCCTTCTTGAAGGACAGAACTCAACAGGTCTTCCTCAGGCCGTATGTCTCCACGGAGAAATCATTGACATGGGGGGTCCCGCAGGGCTCTGCACTCAGCCCTCTTTTATTTAACGTATACCTGACTCCGCTAGCAAAAGTGGTCGAATCCTGGGGCGTCAGAGTGGTCTTTTATGCTGATGATACTCAGCTCGTGTTTTCTTTTAAAGACCACTCTGATAGCTCCATGGTTAATTTTCGCCACTGCTTGGTGAACATCGCCTCCTGCATGTCCTCCAACAATCTCAAATTGAATACTGATAAGACGGAGGTCTTATTTTTTAATCACAAATTTCCAATTCCAGCCAATGCTTGGTGGCCTTCTGAACTTAACCCCCTCCGGTACCAGTCCAAGCTGCACGAAATTTGGGTTTCCAATTTGATACAGCTTTATCCTGCAAAACCCAAATTAATAAAGTTTCGGCATCTTGCTTTGGAAAGCTTTGAATGATTAAAAAAATCGTTCCCTTCCTCCCATCTGACTCACGTAGGACGGTGGTCCATGCCTTAATTACGTCCCACTTGGACTACGCAAATAGTCTGTATGTAGGAGCCCCGGCGTATCTCATTAACTGTCTGCAGACAGTGCAGAATTCCGCGGCCAGGCTGATTTGTAATATTCCTTTTCGCCAATCCATTACACCTTACTTGGCTAAACTGCACTGGCTACCAGTAAAGTACAGAATACAGTTCAAGACCCTGGTTCTTGCCTTCAGGGCTCTTAATGGACGAGGCCCTGCATACTTAAGGCATAGACTTAAAATTACACAATCGGCACGTAACCTCAGATCAAATCATCTTCGCCTGATGCATACCCCACGTTTTCGTCTTGCACGCACTGGGGGCCGGGCTTTTGCCGTGGCCACTTCCAAACTTTGGAATCAACTACCGATCGAACTTAGATTCTCTACATCTGAGCCTCTGTTTCAGAGGAAACTTAAGACCTGGTTCTTCTCCATGATCTAGCTCTCATCAAATCCCTCTGGTTGCCGTTCGTCTGCAGCGCCGGGACACCCCTGTCGGGGGTAGCCGTGCGCTTTACAAGCTTCTAAAATAAATAATAAATAAAGAGGGCGTAATTTGGAGCAAGTCAGGCCAGCCTTTGGCCTATTTGCAAATGTTGGCATCCCCAGTAGTCTGTTTTGAGGTAGCAAGTTTTATTATCGGAGCAATCAGGCGTAGGAATAGACTCACTGTGCCATAGCGTGAACTTTGTTAATTTTTAATCTGCCCTTGGTAAAATTGTTTTGTAAATAGTGGATATTTGATTAGGACAAACTTTTTATATATTTATTTAAATATCAAGGAGTATTCT
Source organism: Lissotriton helveticus (assembly GCF_964261635.1). Lineage (NCBI taxonomy): Eukaryota > Metazoa > Chordata > Amphibia > Caudata > Salamandridae > Lissotriton > Lissotriton helveticus. The sequence goes on along the minus strand of NC_136065.1, from coordinate 1,317,332,403 downwards.
GTTTGGTAGGAATGCCTAATATTTGATGTCTCATGGTGTATCTGTTAAAGGCGTGCGATTTGGAATGAATTCTTGTATAAATGTAAACTGTTTTAATGTGTCATGCTCTGTGATGTGCACTTTGATGGTTTTAAATTTTAACAGAATAGAGTAATTTTTGACTGGAAAAAAACAACTTTCAAAAATTCAATACCATTTCTATTTTGATATTTCACAAAATCAACAACTTATCCCATTGCTCCATTCACTTAACCTTCTTCTACATTCAGATTACGCTTCAAAATTACCCAACAGTTTAAACATACATCTAAATTTTTGTCTAAGCCAGCAGGTTTTGTAACAGACTTTTCCAAAGAATCCAATTTAGTCTGTAGTTTTTCTGAAAGAACAATTGTTATTCCTTGATGCTCGATTTTATCAATAGCTTCAATGTGAACTATTTCTTGATTTTCCAATTTCAGAAGCTCTCTATTAATTGTATAACACTCTTCCACTGTAGGCATTAAGCAAACTATAGACTTTTTTCTTTCATTTTCTTGTACATTACTACTGCTGGTGTGTTTTCATTTGTAAACAAGTTCTTTAGTAGACGACTTTGAAAAGCTTGTTGTCACCATTGAGACCTATGGCTTTGTAGCATGTAGGAAGCAAGATGGCGGCTGAGTAAGATCTCCCACAACTCACCTCCACGCCACTTCACCTAGACCATCTCGCCGATCGGCTAAAAAGCGCCCTGGACCTGGCTTCGAATGGTTGGAATCCGCTTCTGTTGTTGGCATGAGCGGGGTAGACTGAATGCGAACACCGCAACAGCGAGGAGCAAGCGGCATCACTCCACAGATTGCAGCCGACGCTGGGAGGCACTAACGCGGCTCATACAACTTGTCGTCCCCGGCTGGGGAAAGAGCGAAGTGCGTGGCCGTTTGCTGGGCAACAGCAGTAGGCTTCGGTAAACCAAGGCAACGAGGAGCGAGAGGCTCGCCAGGAATGCGGAAGAGCCCTCGTGGAGCGCAATGGCAGCCCGAGGCGGTGCGCGGAGTAAGACGCACTCTACTATACCGGCTCCTGAGGTTACAGTGGCAACCCCGCAGCAAGATGGCAAGGCACGGAAGGGACAACGTGAACCCGCTGCTGATACGGGTAAGAAGAAACCCTGGGATAAAAACATTAAGCCTGCAATTGGGTATTCATCCAGCAACCCTGCCCCTCTGAAAGTTAAAAAACAGGCTGTTATCACAAATTTTTTTTCTGGCAAAGCAAGTAAAACTGTTGGTAATATTTCTGTTGTTAAGGGCGACCCTGTGCCTGACCAGTGTATGACTACTGTAACGGAGGGGGGGCAGGATGAACTGATGCCAGTTAAAGCTAACAACCCCAACAAAAACATTACAGACTCTATAGATACGAGTATTGTGACCAGTAGTTTTGTACAAAAGTCCTGGGGGTCAAGCTTGGAAAACAATGGATCTGGTACTGTAATCAACACGGGGATAAGTTGAATGACACCCCATTGGAGACAACAGATGGGGTAAATAATTCAAGTGTTAGTAATGTCGAAATCTCGGAAACTGAGACAGAAACAGGCTATGCATCCCCAGACCCGGTTGAGAACTTTTACTCGGTGAATGAGGAATCTGGGGGGTCTGAAGATACTCACCTTTCTAGTGCTAGTAGCAGAGAGGGGGTGAGGAGTTCTCAACAAGTAACGGAATACAACAAGACAGCCAAAAGAAAATAATAAGATCAAAAAGGGTGTCAGGAGGGCACAGATCAACACCACATGAAGATACAGAGGAAGAGCAAGACCTCAGATGGGATTACTCGGATACGCTGCCACTTCGCACAGCATAGGGGAAAGACCCATTCACAGGGAGCGCAATGTTGCTAAAAACTCAGGATCAAGGCAGTACATACGAAGGTAATTCGGAACCAACGCTGGCAATGATATTTCAATCCCTGAGCTCTTTTCAAAAAGAAGTCAAAGCTGAAAGTCGGATTGCCAGAGCCGCTGGTAAAAAAATCCAAGGTGCAGTGCGTAAGGTTGGGAAAACATCGCTGAGAGAATGTGTATGGTGGAAACCCGCATGGAAATTCTTGAGAATACAGTAGAAAATCTCAAAACTAAGATGACCTCTCAGGATAGTACCGTCAAGGATATAATGTGGAAAATGGAAGAGGCAGAGAATCGCAAACGGAGAAACAACCTTACGATCCTTGGTATTCTGGAAAAGAGTGAGGGGAATGACATCAGGACATTCACAATCGATCTCTTTAAAAATGCGTTTCCCGAGCTTACACACTGGGATTGGGACAAAGAGATTCAGCGGGTGCATAGATTCCCTTTCTCACTGCCTAAAGACTCGAAAGGAGACCCGGCATTTCCCTGAGTTATCCTGTTTTTTTCGGCAACTTTTTGCTTAGACAAGCGGTCTATGATCTGGCAAGGCCCAACAAGAAACGAAACTGGGGGAGCTTTTCTTTTTTTGCTATGCCTGACTTCGCTCATGCGACTGTAGAGAGGCGGTGGCGCTTACGACAGCTGATAACACCCTTCCAAAAAGCTGGGGCATTAGCCTTTCTACAAAACCCTGCTAAACTAAAGGTAATTTCACAGGGCAAGACTATGTTTTTTACTTTAGAAATTCAGGCGGAGCAGGCCCTAAAAGATATCACCCTGGAGAAGAACAGTGCGGCAGGGGGGAGATAATAATAATGAACTTTCTTGACTAATGGAGCAGATACAGTGTGGCTACGCTGATATTTAAAAAGAATTTCTCCCCCCCCTTTTTTTTTTCTTTCTCCTTTTTTTTTCTCTCTCATGCTGTATTACTATGTATTCGTATGTATTATTATGCCCTGCGACTCGATGAAGGAATCAATATGAGGTATTACTAGCTTCAAATGGTGTTAAAGGTGGGCTTATAATACAAGAATGTCATTGATTCTTGAGGTGAGGTAGGGTGCAGAACAGAATATAGGAGAGGGTGATGGTGTGGTGTGTGGGGGAGGTTAGTCGGACGTCATCACACAGGCTCAAGCTGAGCCTGGCAGCTTCAATAAAGGTGGGGGGTGGGAGGGAGGCGGGAGGGCTGGAGGGGGACAGGGACCGGGATTTTCACAAGGGACACAGGGTGTATACAGGGGGAAAAAGGAATGGAGGCTAAGGAGGAAAGGCTGTGTTCAGGGCTCGCATTTGATTAATCTGGTAATTCTGAAAGATTTAGATGGCTAAATTAAAAATACTTTCTCTGAACGTATGCGGCCTGAATGATATAAAGAAAAGGCAAAAAGTGGCAGAAGGACTTAAGCTATCTTCTGCAGACATTATATGTCTCCAGGAGACTCACATTGAGGGGTCACAGCAATACCTATTGAAAACACTCGGATATAGACGTATCTCAGCTACATCTCAGGGGTCACGTACAAGGTGGGTAGCCATTTTGGCAAAAGGAGGGGGGATCCAGTTCTCGCGCTCAATTGTGGATACATTTGGGCGTTATGTGATAACTGAGTGTTGTTATAATAAAGGGAAAAACAAATTGACATTATGCACTGTGTATGGCAGTATTAGTGATGACCCGGCAGTGTTGAAAAAGATCTCCAACGAACTGATACACTGGCCCCTCGCTGTGATTGTTTGTGGAGATCTTAACATTCATTTACCTGGCGATTGGTCATCCGACCCAGGTTTTAGATATCAAGGTAGGAAACAAAAGGTATATCATTCTCTGAAAGATATGTGTGTGCTCCATGGCTTAATAGATGGGTGGTCAGAGAAATACCCGGGAGATCCTGGATATACTTATTACTCGCATCCTCACTCTAGGCACGTAAGACTGAACTACATGCTCATGTCCAGTACTCTAAAATCAATCTGCCAAATAAATAAATACCCGAGAATCCTTTCGGATCACAACCCACTTGAACTTACCATTACAGGGGGGCTGATAGAACCACAGTTGCTAGTTGGACGTTTGAAAGAGCGTTATTGAATAACAAAAAATATTGCTTGTATATGAGAAACTGGATTCCGGCCTTTTTGGAGGATAATCTGGGGTCCACCTCAATAGAAACAGTATGGGAACCTCTGAAGGCCTGTATCAGGGGTGAAACTATGCGGTTTTCATTCCGACGTAACAATGTAGAAAGATAAAAAATGATGTCCTTAGAACAAAATCTGCGGAGAGCAGAAGAAGATCTGATCAAGGCAGTACAGGATGGCGAGGTAACAGACAGGGAGGTGAACAAGGTGGCAATTGCTAAAAACTATATTTCTGAAATTTTTATTGAGAAAGCAGTTGTCAGAGCAGCTACCCGCAGGGAAAGTACATATGAACTGAGCGAGAAAGTGGGACACCACTTGGCGGTTAGAACTCGGGAAGAGACATCCAGTACTTTAATTAAAGCAATTAAGGATCCTGTGCTTGGTTTGAAGTCGGATCCGGCAGATATTAGAAAGGCTTTCCAAGTATTTTATCAGAAGCTGTACCATGAGGATGAGAATGAATGCGAGGATCCCATGAGCTATATAGATCCATCCGTCACAGAGGGTTTGGGAACAGAAGATCAGGAGATCTTAGATAGCGCACTCTGTTGGGAGGAAATTCTACTATCTATGAACTCCCTAGCTACTGGGAAAGCGGCAGACCTGGATCGGATCCCAACTGAGTTTTATATCAAATTTGCACCACAGCTCAGGTCTATCATGACAGAACTTTTTCAATACATCTTTCATGGTGGGAATCCACCGAAATCCTGGTCACTTGCCAAAATAATAGTTTTCCCTAAGAAAAACAAAACCCCCCAGGAAATGGGGCCGTACCGACCAATTCCACTGATTAATGGGGATTCCAAAGTATACTCCAAATTATTAGCAACACAGCTAGCCCCTCAGATCGATAAAATTGTCTCTGAAAGACAACATGGGTTTGTACCAGTTAGATACACGACCGACCATGTGCAAAGAGCTATATCCCTTTTTGACTACACAGGGACGACAGGAGACCCTATGGCGCTTACACTGCTTGACGCAGAGGAGGCGTTTGATAGGGTCTCCTGGAAGTTCCTGTGGGCCGCCATGCTAAACTGTGGCATAGGAATGAAATATATTACAGCAATCCAACAGCTCTATGTCAATCCCAGTGCCAGGGTACTGATCAATGGGGATTTATCCGACAATTTTTACATCAACAGGGGGACGGCAGGGGTGCCCCTGTTCGCCCCTCCTTTTTGCCATCTATATTGACGGGTTTATGCACAGGCTCGAAAAGAATGTGCTAATTTCCCCTATATGCGTGCGTGGTTTAGAAACAAAATGCTTAGCTTACGCTGACGATATCGCCATTGTCACAGGGATCCTATAAACGCAATGAATTGGATAGAAAACGAAGCACAGGATTTTGGTAGAGTCTCGGGGTATAAGCTAAACTCCAGCAAGACACAGATTGCGCTTAACACTAAGATTGTGATGAGAGATCCGAGAATAACTGATAAGGCGACCTACCTGGGTGTTAGTATCAGTGCTGATGTTGGGAACATTGTTAATAATAATTTGGAGCCACTTCTGTCGCACACTAAGAGAGAATTGTCACGTTTAGACAACCTGCACCTATCTATTGGAGGTAGAACTAATCTAGTGAAGATGTTTTTTTTCCCTAAGTTTTTGTATTTTTTTAGGGCGATATGTTTAGAATTCCCACCACATTTATTCAAGAATATAGACACTTTGTTCTCACGGTTTATATGGGGTTATAGCAAGCCACGGAGAGCACTCAAATGGATTACATTACCAAGAGAGCGTGGGGGGTGGGCTTTACCTAACTTCATGCTTTACTACTGGGCCTCGGTAATGAACTATAGCATAAGACTACTAATTACTAACCCAGATGATCTGAATATTCCCACACCTCAAGAACTCATCCTGGGGAATGGGCGTACAGGTTGTCTCTGGCGACATGTTAATAATGATCACCTCAAAAAAGTGAAATTCAAAACCATCTCTAGTGTCGTCAAAGTTTGGGGAAAGGTTAAAAAGCTACTTGGTCTAGGCTGATTTTCACATTACACACCGGTGTCACAGAATACGGATCTCCCAGAAATATTTCATGACTCCTGTGTACGGAGATGGTGTGCATTAGGGATAGGGCAGCTCGGATGTTTTTTTACTACCCAGGGAATTAAATCATTTGATGAATTAAAAAAAGACTTTAATATCTCCAATAGGGACTTTTTTAAATACCTTCAGGTGAGAGATTTCCTACTAAAGAAGGGGGGGTGGCCGTATTAAATTACAAACATGCCAAGTTATAGAAAATCTATGCAGCAACACGCCCCCTAGAATTGGTGAGATCTATGAAAACTTTAGCGCCTTACTCCCAGATGATATGGACAAACATGGGGCGGCATGGCAGATTAAACTTGAAGTTCCATCCAGTATCCCCCTCATTGCATATGATTTGTCACTCACTTGCTTAATGTCCATAAAATTACAGGCGCAGTTTTACAAGACATATTCTTCATTATACTACACCCCGTATAAAATTGCTAAGTGGGGGACTGGTAAAGGCACTACATGTCCACGATGTGCGCTCCCCGCTGCAGACATTGTCAATATGTTCGCCACATGTAATATCCTAACAAATGTAATAAATGAAATATCTGGTTTTCTTTTGGACATTACCCATGCTAGGGTTAACATTACAACCGAAGAGGTTATGTTGGGCATTTTTTTGTAATGATCGTCCTAGACGGGTACAAGGGCTGATTTTTGTTGCAATGGCCATTTTTCGGCTGTGCATTGCATCATCCTGGTTAGATCCTACTCCACCATCCTTTCCTCAATGGAAGGCTAGATTACTTGTGACATGCAGTCTCGAGGTCGCCATCTATAAACAAAAGGGGCGCAATATTCGGAAGAGGGCATGAAAATCTGGGCACCTCTTCTAGACTGGATTCAGGCGCATTGAATGGAGGAATTGGAAAAGCCTTTGATAAATGCTAAAATCTTAAATTATTAAATAATGCAATCCAACTTTTTGACAACACAATATTAAGGTCTCACTAAAATATTACAGGAGGAAATGTATGATTAAGAGTGTATTAAGCTTTGATGTTTTTGTGTTTTTTTTTCCTTTATTCCCTCTTTAAGAAGTTCGTTTTCGTGTACTGTAATACCTATGTATGTAACAATAAGTGCACCTGTCCTCGTGGGGGGTGGGGAGCGGGAGGGTTGGGGGTTAAAAACTGTGTTGTAAAAATCAGAATAAAAATTGTTTAAAAAAAAATCGAAAAGCTTGTTTACCATGTTTTCTTAGAACACCAATTCTTTAATCTTTTAGAATATTTGCATAATCTTCATCTCTTGCTTGTCACATATTCCGAGTGAGTTCTTTATATTCAAAATGTAATACAGATTCACATTTCCAATGCTTCCCAAAGATTTCTTAGTGTCTTCATGTAGAAGAGTTTTAAACACTGGTTCTCCTTTTACAGGGGTTAGTTGTAGCAGATCTCCAAATACAAATAAATATTTTCCCCCAAAGAGAACGCCATAATCTGTTTTTAATACCTGTTGCACTCTTAAGTGTACAACAGCAAGCATTACGTTTGAGACCATGCTCACCTCATCAATAATTAAAAGTTTTATTTCTTCAGCACTCTTGACACTTCATAAGAAGCTTCCCTTGACAACTTCTGAAATTCTAATTTATTATCATATTCAACTGGTAACACCAAGAATCTATGCAAATTAACATTGTGTGCAGCAAAACCAGTTGGCGCTGTTACCACACAACATGAATGTGAGCCAGTAGTATTTTGAAGATAACTGGTCAAAACTTTAATTAAAAAACTTTTACCTGTCCCAGCTTGACCATTGTTGTACATCAGAAGAGGTTTAAAAGATGAACACACACATTCTTTTTTTGGTGCAACAAACCATGTTCTATCCGTTCTCTCACTTGCACATATATTTCTTTCTGTTCAACATTTACATGTTCTTCTAAGTTTTCCAATGTAATATTCTCCTTGTGTGATTGTTGCATTGCAATTTTGACTTCATCCATAGCAATTGCTGCTTCATTTTCCAGCATTGGTTGTCCAAGAGGGTCTTGATTACATGGACCACTACTTTGACTATCTTGAGAACTGTCATGAGCTATTTCAGCTGTAATAGTCTTTTCCTGTTCAACTTCATCATTTAACATTTTTAAATATGTAGGGAAAATTGTACATCCAATGCTATATTTACATGCATTAAAAGAATCTTCGTAGCAGTCAAACTTTCCAAGTAATTCACTTTCGCAACACCATGCTTTAAACAGTTGCAGAAGTGCTAAATAGTAAAATTCTTGCCTATCTGGAGTTTCACAACTAAGGGCCTCATTAGGATGCCGGGCAGGCTTTGCTCGCCTGCCATCCCATCGGTAAACGGGACCGCCCGCCATAAGGGTGGGGGTCCAGTGGGGGGCATTAGGATGTGCCCGCCACAGTGGCGGGCACATCCTGTATTTTTAGTATTGTGGCAGGCGGAGCTCTCTGCTCCGCCCGCCACAATACGAAAATTGCTTAGCAGCATTTACATAAACAAAGCGGCAGGCACCGCGCGGTGCCTGCCGCTTTGATTATGCAAATGTTGGGGGGTACCACAGGTACCCCCCGTGTGCATGCCCCTACCCTCCTTCACTCTGGGGGCCCACAGGGGGCCCCCAGAGTGAAGACCGCCTGCCTTTCATAATATGGCTGGTGGTGTCTGATAGACACCGCCACCATATTAATCATTTTCCGCCCCGGCCGCAAGGCGACCGGGGCGGAAAACAGGCGGGCAGAGTTTTCTCCCGCTGTGGTCCCCCCCGCCATTGTAATATGGCGGGGGGAATTCAGGGAAGGATGTCTGGCAGATTGCCTCCGCCAGGCTGGCGGTGGCAATCCGCCAGACATCCTAATGACCCCCTAAGTTTCTTGTGGTTTATAAGATTACCCTTTGCATGTTTTACCAAACAACCATGACATCCAAGTACTGCAAACTTTCCTTCTTTTAAATTCTGTTTAACATTTCTTTTGAAGCTGTAATGTTAAAGTACTTCATACAGACATAGCTGTTCCAGATGACGACTCCTTTTCCGATAGTATGAGTCCACCATATTAGTGTTAAGAATGTCTGTACTGTCTGGCTCATTTGCTGCTAATTGTTCAATTTCTTCCAATGATTTCAACACTCTATTTCGTTTGCAGGCAGACCTAAACTTACCCAAATGATTCCTTGTGACTTTGAATATAAACTTGAAGAGCACAAGCGATCTGAACATTCATAGGATCCAATTTTCCGGTGGGAAAGCATTTTCAAAGTAAAGCTGTACAATTTTTTGCTAAGGCTTTTCTCTTGTGCAATTTCTTCCCACATTTGTTTCATCTCTGTTTTTTCTGATTTTGTTATGTACGATGTAACATAACGTGCAACAGCAATTGAGTTATCTTCAACATACTGGATGTCCATGTTCGCATTCCACATTTTTAAAATGACTGGATGGTAGTCACTGATATACTTTGATACTTCTGCTCTTTTTAAGTTGTAGGTATTCTTTGGAGATTTCTGAGTTATTGTGTGCCTTACAGAAGAAAAAAAAGAATGTACTCTTCCTTTAGAAATGACTGGATGGGGAAAACCAAACCGACATTGGGTGTAAAGTTTTCTTTAGACTTGTATTTTCTTCTGCAATACTTTCCATAACGATGACTTTGGAGACGTAAAACTTGCTGTCTCAAACTTCTATATGCTCCTTCTCTTGGAATCTCACATGTCACATACTATTTCATCAGAATTATTTCCAAATTTAGGTGCATCCTTGATTCATAGTAGCATATGTTCATGAGGTGCACCTCTTGCTTGATACTCCTTTCTCCAAAAGAAATTGACAACTTCTCCAAGAGGTGGATTTTTTTTATTGCAGATAAAAGACATCATAGCTTAAAGCTATGATTAAAATATCTGCACACACATTTACAGGATCTAATCAACACAGTTCACCAGGAGCCTTTATTTCAACATTTTGTATATTGGAATTCGCTTCTCTTAGAAACTCAAGCAAATCTTCCCATGCATATTCTGCACAGCTAAGTGTGACAACCCATGTTGGTGTACCTAAGTTCCGTAACATACACTTGAGTTCTCCATGACGACAATACCAATACTCCTCTGTTTCATGTTGACATGCCATCAAATTGATTAACTGTGCTTCTAAATTTTCATCTGTTTCTTGAACTTTCTCCACAAATTCTTTCGCAGAAAGAAGTGATTGATGAGCTCCAGTTTTAAGTATGTGTTTCACTGCATACAACAGAGAAGACAGATCACTTTCGAACAAAAGGTGAAATATGTATTGAATGCACTGTCGAAATCTAGGATCTTCAGAATATAATCTTGTTGACCGATATTCTGAAGCTGGAATCCGTACAGGTCGGTCATCATATTGTCCACCTTCTCCAGTAGGAAACAGCTGTGGAAAACGAGCTTCCAAGCTTTTCTCCCATACACTCATTGGAGTTACCTGTACCTTTTTCATTTGAAATAACTCAATGTTACTTCCTATTACTTCTTTTGAATGCAAAGGACATATTATGTAATATTCATAAATCGCTTCAATCCTTGACTGGTCCACTTTCTCTATTTGGCCACTTGAAATTTCAGATTCATCTTCTAAACTTATTACCTGCTCATTCACATTTACATTTTTGTAATAAATATTGTTCTCTATAAGATATTAGATAGCCTTTAAAACTTTATTTACATCCACAAATCCTTGCCATATTTTCCGACTCTTTGTTGGTACACCATTTACTAAAATAACTACTCCCTCACTTTCTTCTTTCTTTCCTGCATTTGTTTCAATATTTTTCTTAAAATCCAAAGGTAAGTACACCACTCTTCCTTTCAGCCCTCTTTGCAAGTCTGTTGGTGGCAGTTTACCTGTTTTAGGCTCCATCTGAATTACAGTTTGAAAAGAATGAGCAGATTGAATTAGAACCGACTTATAAGTCTTCAATTTGGCAGGTTCCTGCCGGAATGGCTACTAATTCTAAGTTCTTATGTACTGCTCTAGCAGGCATTTTGTTCTCTTCTAATTTGTTGTAACAATATTTACATATACATTGATCTCTACCTAACTTAAATCGGCCTTCCACAAACAAGTACATTGCAAATTCTTCCCACTTACCATTGTTCTCCTTTTCACTTTTCAAATACAAATCAACATTCCTACTTTGACTTTTATAATGAGTACGTCGACAACAAACACAAATATAGTTTAGAATTTCGGAGCACACTACATTAAACTTTCCAATTTCTTCTTCAAACTGATCAGTGCTAATCACTTTCCCTTATCCTCCAACATCTGTAATTGTCAAACTTTCACTTTCTATGGACTGCTCTTCTGAACCAAAATATTGTATTTCAATATCATCACACTTTTTTTGAACATCTGATTAAAAAAACCTATAAAAGACATGTGTTCAGTTCACTTAAACATAATGCAGGACTTTTTACATAGTACAGTTTCCTTACAAATTTCTGCATTTCTGAATGGTGTACTGCTAACATCCTCAAAATGATAAAAAACCCTTTTACAAACTTTTCTTGAAAGACAAGCCAGAGAATGCCCGTACTCATCCGTATATTTTCTTAGATTATATGTATCTAGTCCTTGTAAGAACTTAATCTTCTGTTTAATACTTTTCTGTGTATATTCTCGTAGCAAAGTTCGCATTATATCAATGTATTCCTGTCGAATACTACAAATACTACTACAACCCCACTTATACACAGGAACTTGTGGACGTTTCCCTTGCACTTCTTCAGCTATTAACTCTTCTGCACTTTTACCAACCATTTCCTCTTTTAGAAGAGGACAACCATCCTGAACTTCGTAGCAATGACCTCCAGTATCAACTGCAAATGGTATACTATCTTCTTGGATGTAACTTTCCTCTTTAAAAAAGGCTCACTAGTAGAAGTATGTCTCCAATGTCCACTAAAGATTTTGCAAAAGTTGGTTCTGTTCACAAGTCTCTTTTTTCTACTTTTGTCTTTCAACCCTTTGACTATTTTATCGAACTGTTTGATTCTCTTCAAGATCAGAATGAATAACTTCTGTTTTAAATTGAAAGCAGTATCCACTATACTTTCAATACGCTGCTTCTCTTTGAATTGCAACACTTTCCCTTTATATTTGCAGCATGTTTTCATTAAATTCTGAATCACTCTAGATCGAAGAAGTCTCTGACGAATTTCTTGAAATTGCATTTGTCTCCGAGTAACAGATACTATTTCTTTATCATGTTTCCTTTTCCTGGTATTTGAAATAGAACTCTGCTTCAACTTACTTAAAAAATTCTTCTTTTTGCTTTGTGAGATGTTTTTCTCATTAAATGTTTGTAATAATTTTTTCAGAAATTGTCTTCTGCTTTTAGTAGAGCAAACTGTTTCTTTACTACTCACATTTTTTTCTAATTGAAGATCTTTCCTTTTGGTCAAATATATATTTTTCTTCTCTTTTCTTTTTTTTCACTTCTTCTAGGCATTTCCAAATTTTTATCTAAACAAAATAATTTTCTGAAAAACAAAAAATAGATTCATTATTTTTCACAATTGTGCACTATGTTAAAATAATAACATACAATTACAAAACTTCTACTAACGACTTCCAGACCCAGTGCTGCAACGTGATGGAGCATGACAGAGGAGCACTAGGATGACAAGTAGTGCCTTAGAACATATAGCAAGTATTTATTTAATTATTTACATACACCTTTACAATTTATATGTAACTGCACTACCTCGTACTTTTCACCTCTCCGCCGCACCCCACCACCCCACAGCACTCCCCCTGCAACCCACCACAGACAACTTTATAGATAGTATTTTAAAAAATTGTAATCTATGTACTTCGGATGATATTATCAACTAAACGGCACACACAAAAATTACCATTATTAGCCTAACAATTTTATCTACAACTTCGCAAACATAACACTGCACCCAGGGCTTTAAGTGGGGGGGGGTCTGTGGGGGTCTGAGCACCAGCACTTTATTTTTGGGAGACTCGAAACGGGTCTTTATGGGGCTCTACTGTCGGGCCTCGCAAAGCTAATCCATTTCTTTTATTTTTTTTTGCAGTGCAGTGAGACTGTGAGAGCATGCACATTGCTCAATACTGAGAAGTGCAGACATCATGCCAGGTGACTCGCATTGTAGGAAAAGGGAAATCCTTTAAAGAGAGCCATTTTCTCTCAGGATTTCCCTTCTCTTTTTGCAACGCAGGAGCAACATCATCGTGGGGTGATTAGCAGACAGACCACCAGGCGCGTAACACCCATTGCCTCTCTGAGACAGCTTCCCGGGCGCACACACAGACCTGCACCCTAGTACTTCACAGGTCTTCAAAAGACAATTTTTTTGTAAATGAGACTCTGTTTTTTTACCCCTTTTTACAGCCCCTACATCCCCACTCTGCCTATTGCTGAAAGAATTAGTCTCCCCCGAAATTTCGCTCTGGTTGCGCCTCTGGAATCAACCACAAGCAGGCAACTCCAGCACGACCCTGTTCTGACCTTACACACTGTCTTGTTTTAGTGCGATGAAAACACACGCTTTGCCTGGCTCACTTAGTTCTCACACCCCCTCTTTAATATGAAGAAAAATCTTTGCAATTACTTTTATATTCCTATAATGTGCTTCACATGGAAATATAGAACTGCAGGTTCTCACCACCCCAAATTAGCCCTCTGGTTTACTTTCTCAAATGTAAGAAGTACAGGTATTTAGTATCTGTCAGCCACGGCAACTTTAAAGCAGTGTTCCTATATACAACTCGACAAAACGTTATGTTTTTAAATTAACGTCTTACACTGAAAAGCTCCTTTACATTTCTTTTGCTAGATGTACCTTTGTTTTAAACACCACCAGAGAAGGGTGGTGTGGTATTCTCCATAAAGAGCAACTAAAAGCTTTGTTGTTCTTTATAAGAAACATCTGCCTGTCAATGTTTATCGCCAGCCTTTTCGACCCCTTAAGAGGCTGCGTGGATGAAAATAATATGTCATATTTAGGATCGGAGGTGGAGGGTGCACGTAAATAAGAAAGTATCGTTGAATATAGGGCGAGTGGATGCATGGCCAGATGGATGAATGGATAGGTAAATGGATGGATGTATCAATGTATGGATGGATGGAAGGATGAATGAATACATGGACCAGTACTTAGGATAGATGGGTGGTCTGATGCTTAGGATTGGTTCTGGGACAGATGTATCTAAGGGTATATAGGCGTATGGCTGCATGAATGGCACAGTGCGTACCATAGGCGAGTGGGCTCATAGTTGCTTAAGATAAGTGCAGGAACAGATATATGTATGTCTATAAGTAGGAATGTATGCATCATATAAAATATGGTTGGATGGCGCAGTGTTTAAGATGGATGGATGCTGGCTTTAATTGGGGCGGGTCTGAGGACCTGCACCTATTTTCAAAGAGCCTCCAAACGGGTCTCTATCGGGCTCTATTTTCACCCCTCGCACAGTAAAACATTTTTTATTGTACTGCAGTGAGCGCATGCACATCTATGTATGCATGCTCATTTTGCTCACTACTGAGAACCGGAGACATCATGCTAGGTGAGCCACGATGTAGAAGGAAGGGAAATCCTTTGAAGAATGTTTTTTCCGAAAGTAGGATAATTGGAGGGGATTTTCTAAAGCACACAATGCTACTTATCTTGGTTTAGACCAAGCCCCTACTTGCATAGCCCACACCCCTTTAAGAGGTTTGCCCCCCTTTTATAGCACTCCCAGTTTTTTCCCACTTAAACTCCTGACTACACCACAGTAACAAAGAAATAGTCTAAGCTTCCATTGAAATCTACAATGGCACCAAGTTTCATAATTTGCCATCAATGCTGGCAGCCTACTACCACAGGGCAAGACTGTCCATTAGCACGAATATTTGTTATCCACAGAAATGTTGTGTAATATGTGTAGCAGTCTGCTGAAACACTCATCACCAAAAGGTATTAAAACATGGCAATTTGCCAGAAAAACATATACCATACCATAAAGCGATTCATAAATTAGTAGAGCCACTATAGCAATACAGGAACTTAATTTCAATAATTGTCTGCCAGAAGGCTCATTAGCAAAGTGTATTAAAACATGCAAATTTGCGAGTAAAATATATACCATGCCATAGGACGCTTTATAAGTGCTCCTAGTGGTACTACATCACTTTTAGTAGCTCGACATCTGCACGCTACTAAATTCTATGTTTTAATGACCAACATACCCACCTCCCTTACACCTACCCCACCCTTGATTAACCATACGAAATAAAACAGAAACCCCCACCATTCCCCGTAGCGCCACTATACCCATATATGATGTTAATTTGAACAGGTGTCTGCCGGAACACTTATCAGCAAAAAGTATTCAAACATGCAAATTGGCAGTTAAAATATAAACCATCCCATAGCATGGTTTATAAATGGAGCCAGTGGAACTACACCACTTTTACTAGCTAGACATCTATATGTTACTAAAGTCGTTTAAACAGTCTGTAGAGTGTATAGCAGGGGATGGTGAGAGTAAACAAAGTTCTAATTCCCAAACTTTTGATATACCGTCCCTTTACTGTATCTATATTAAAGACATTAAATGGAATGAAAAAATTGACGAGTGTCTCAAATGGGATAGTGAAGCTGACCACCTGTAAAACCCGGACCACTTCAACACCTACGTATATCCAGCACAGGGACACAGCCTAACAAATAGTATCACTTATAATCACATGTAGTTCTCTAATGTCAACAAAGTCATACAGAAAATATACCGCACATTTTGATTTCTTTTTTATCTCTCACACATTTATAAAATATCTCTTTGTTTACTTCCATATATTTTAGTATATCTACCTTGTTATTTATTTATTTTATTTTACTCATTTGTAAGGTGCACAAATCATCCCCAAGGGGATCTCTCGGCGCCCAGAGAAGAAGGCAGATGGAGGAGAGGTGACTGTTCCCTTTTTAGAATAGCCAGGTCTTGAGGAGCATTTTAAATTGTGCAAAATTAGGGCAGGCACAGAGAGATTCGGCGAGCTCATTCCAATGTATAGTAAAGTAAAGTAAGTAAGTAAAGTCCACATTTGTATAGCGCACAATCACCCGTAAGGGTCTCTAGGCGCTGGGGGCCGTCGGGAAGATTAAGCGAGCTATTGCCCAGAGTCACATGGTGGTGGGCTAACCTGCGCCGGAGCCGGGGATCGAACCGTGGTCCCCAGATTCCAGCGTCAGTCGCCCTGGCCGCGGCGCCACACCTCTTCCACTATAGGGGCCAGATAAGAAAATGCCCGGCCTCCCATTTTAACTTTCCTAATTCTCCTACCACAGAGCAGGCTGTGATTGCTGGATCTAAGTTGTCGCACATGTTGGTAGCGTGCGATTTTGTTTGTCAGATAGACTGGGCCCAGCCTGTGTAGAGACCTATAGACCATGCAGAGTAGTTTGAAGATGGCGCACTTCCTAACAGGAAGCCAGTTTAAAAGGCACAGGAGAGGGAAAGAAGGGGTTGGTGCTTATTTGTTAAGGGCCAGACGGGCTGCGGTATTCTGCACCACCTGCAGCTTAGATAGCAGGGCTTCCCTGATTCCTACCAACAAGGAATTGCCGTAGTCGAGGCGGCTCATAAGGAGCGACTGGATAAGGATCCTTCTAGCGTTCAGTGGAATCCAGGGGAAGATCTTTTTGAGTAACCGCATGGTCCCAAAGCAGGTACCTGCTCTTCCATAGAAAGTTTATTATCAATTTTGACCCCTATGTTCTTGGCCCAGCCCCTGGGGGCAGGGGCTTCTCCTAGTTCTGTTGGCCACCCATCGGCACTCCACAGTTCCTCTGCCTTACCAAACAACAAAATCTCAGTTTTGGAGGAGTTAAGTTGCAGAAAGTTCTTCTTCATCCAGCTGGCTATATTCCTCATACACGCAATAAACTTAGCCCTAGTGTGCACGGGGTTTTTTCCAATGTGTACTATCAACTGCATATCATCAGCGTAGGAGATGGCTTCAAACCCATAATTTCTGATGATAGAGGCCAGGGGAGCCACGTAAAGATTGAACAGTGTGGGGCTCAGTATAGAGCCCTGTGGGACCCCCTTGTCCACTGCAGTTGTAGGAGACACAAATGAGTCCAACTGCACAGATTGAGTTCTATCTGACAGGTAACTCTGAAACCTGTCAAATGCCTGGCCTCTGACACCAATCTCCCTACTCCTGTTCAACAGGATATGGTGAGAGATGGTGTCAAAGGCCGCCGACAGGTCAAGCAGCACCACCATGACTGGCGAGTCCCTGTCCAATGACATCCTCAGCGTATCCGTAACCTCTAAAAGAGCAGCCTCAGTGCTAAAAGAGGCATGGAAGCCAGACTGGGATGGATCTAGTATTTTTTTCTGTTCTAAATAGCTGGAGAGATGTTGATTAATTAACCCCTTCCATGCTCATGACGAGCTCAGCTCGTCATGCAGTACAGTGCTCCTGTGCTCATGACGAGCTGAGCTCGTCATGACCACACCCGTTTTTATTGCTGTCCAGCACAGCAGGGGAATCGCTCTAGCAGCGATGCGGTTAATGTCTCCAAGATCTTCGAACAGCACGGAAGGAGAGATATTGGCCTATAATTCTGGAGGTCCATAGGGTTTGCAGTGGCCTCTTTTAGCAAAGGCTCAAGATATGCATTCTTCCATTTACGATGGAAAGGCGCAGTCACTACTGAGATGTTACATATCTCTGCAAGTGAGTCCGCTACGACCGAGGAAAGTTCTGACATGATTGCAGGTGGTACCGGGTCCAGAACAGACCCCGATTTCACATGGGCTAAGAAAGAGAGCGCCTACCTGTTCACTAGTGATGATGGGAAAGCATTCTAAAGTCGGGGCATGGGTTTTCCTGGAGGGAAATTCCCTCATTCTCTTCCAAAAGAGTGGTAAATTATATCAATTTTATTGATAAAGTAAGTTGCTAAGTTGGCAGGAGTGGATTGTTTGCCCTAGGATTAGTAAATTCCTTCAATATGGCAAAGAGCTCGCGTGAGAACTCCTTAGCTTCTGTAATGCGAGAGCCTAAATAGGATCTCCTAGCTGCATTACAACTGTTTAGATAGGTCCTATTGGCCTCTCGACAGCTCCTCTCGACCTGTTCATATTTAAACTTTCTCCATTTCCTTTCTTTTGCCCTACACACGGCCTTCTCCCTTCTAAGTGTGTCAGAGTACCATGGTGCCGGGGCTGCCCTAGTCTGTATTTTAACCAGCTTCAGGAGTGCCACAGAGTCAAGAGCCTCTGTAATGGCGGCCTCAAATGTTTCTAAGGCCATGCCACCGTTGGTACAATTCCTAAAAATGGGGGGGGGGAGGTGTAAAAGCTCTACTTAAAGCCGGGGCTGTCACCTTTTTCCAGCCTCGGCGAAGCTCGTTGCACTGTTGCAAAGTTTTGTTAGAGTTTGAATGGGCCCAAAAGAAACTGAAGATCGCATGGTCCGTCTAGCCAACCCTCTGAGGGGGTTCAACTGAAAGTTCTAAGATGTTCGAAAAAAATAGTGTCCAATACATGGCCTGCCACATGCGTTGGACCATGTTTTCTTGAGGAGAGATCCAAAGATTCCATGGCTGCAAGCAGACAGGCAGAGTCCGCACTATCAAATGCCTCCAGGTGATGATTAAAATCACCCACAAGTAGGAACTTGTCAGATTGCAATGTGAAAGGAGCCAGCCTCTCTAATAGTGCTACACAGAAATCTCTCCCATTTCTTCCTGGAGGGTGATATACCAAGGCTCCTGTCCATTCGGCCTTAAGTCCTCGCTGTAATTTAAAAATCAGCAGCTCTAGGTTGGAATTAGATACAGATTCAAGAGTCTTAATATGAAAGGGGGGACACGTAGCGATAGCCAGCCCTCCACCCCTCTTTCCAGATCTGTCTAGATGCACAGCCGAATAATCCGCAGGAAATGCTATTGCCAGTGCCGGGGTAGCAGCATTATTCAGCCATTTTTCACTGAAGAGGCAAATATCCGGCTTTTTATCCTCTAACAGATCCCAAATTTCAGCCACATGTCTGGGAAGGGACCTGACATTAAGTTAGAGCCCTTGGAACGATGCTGCCGCTGAGTGGATCTCAGACGGAGTCATTGCCCCAACGGACTCTCTACCTTCTGGATGATCCCACTTGGGGGTGGTCTGTGCACTTGTAGACCAACTGCTTTTAAGGGCAGCTCCAGTCTGAGATGATCTCCATTAATTGGGGGTAAAATCTCCCCCAGTACAGGGTGCAGCGGATCCCCATTGCAACAAACACTCTCTCAGATAACATATCCTAGGTGTGGGGCAAACCTGCTGATGAACGGGCAGCATTTTCTGGCAGCCGGCAGCGTCCAGGCACGGACGGGCGCAGACGGGCTTACCTTTGGTGCGCGTCCGCAGGCACAGTGGTATTTGTGCCCCCAAGTGCTCAGAAAAACTGGAGCGCTGCCCGTTATCAATGGCGGCCAGCGCTTCCAGCCAGTGCGAAATGCCGACTCTCTCCCCACAAACAATCAGCTGTCTGATTGCGGAGGACCAGAGAGCAGCAGGTAAACTGCAACAGTGCTTGGTAGGAGTTTCACAAAGCCCCGCCGTCCCCACAGTGCAAGACAGAAAAAGATAACAATCAGGTAAAATGCTCAGATTTAGTGTAAGTTTAAAAAGCGGTCCGTTTCAGGGTACAACGTTTTAAAAGTAAATACTTGCTTCTTCTCTTTTATTATTCACTAGTCAGAAACTACGAAAACTATTAACTATACCCGAATGCGAACCAGAAAGCATGTTCATATTATATCTCAACCTATGATCAAATGATTCAAACGATGCGTACATATAAAAGGAACGTATAACTTTTAGTATCTCCATCTCCTCTCCATGTAATCTCCAAATACTGTAGACAGCCTCACAGTACAAGAACCTACATTTAATTACATTCAAATCTACCACTCAGTGTCAAAAATGAGACCACAACCTGCCCTCATATCATTTCTGAGTTACGTTTTATCGCTTTTAACTTAACAACACATACATCTCCTACCACCACCCCCTCCCCACTATTTTCACAAAAAGTATAATTTGCAAACGTGTGACATGGCATGGTATAAGAGAACTGCTGTACATCATTTTCAAAACCATACTGTCCTTTAAAGATGACAAACTACACTTCTTCTTTGTGAAAAATTCCTAAACATATATAAATTACTTATTTAGCAACAGGTCAAACTTTATGCATATTTTATAACCAATATCAACACCACACTTTACTAACACTATATTATTTTTAAATAAAAAATACTTTCAAACTTAAAAACATCACCTCAAATATTTAATCACTACTACAGAACACATAACACACCTTGTTCATTTCTAACTCACCTTTGTAGTTGGTATGCAGATGGAGTGGTGTGTCTGCTTGGCGTTTCACTCCCAGGTCTTGGGCCCACATCTGTCCACTTTTCGTGGCCCCCGCTCCGCGGGTGCCGCTCAGGGAAGGAGACTCTAACGGCGGCGAAGAGACTTAATCCGGACCCCAGCGGGACGGCAAGGACCAGCGGGCAGTGCGTGACTAATCTGCCGCAGCTGGTCCTCTTCCCGCCCCCCACCTACCGGACCGTGATAAGCGGCGTGCTGCCTGTATTTTGGTGGATTCCTCTGCTGACGGAGTGGTGTGTCTGCTTGGCGTTTCACTCCCAGGTCTTGGGCCCACATCTGTCCACTTTTCGCGGCCCCCGCTCCGCGGGTGCCACTCGGGGAAGGAGACTCTAACGAGGGGCGGCGAAGAGACTTAACCCGGACCCCAGCGGGACTGCGAGGACCAGCGGGCAGTGCGTGACTAATCTGCCGCAGCTGGTCCTCTTCCCGCCCCCACCTCCTCTCTCTATTTAACTGCTCAGGGGACCGCGTACGCGGGACGCGCGCGGGCTGGCGCCGGGCTAAGCCCGGGCAAAGGGCGGGCCCTCTGAGGCCCTCCGAGGCCAGAGGAGGCAGGGGCTGGGCCCTTCTACTTGTGCTGTGTCCCTGTAGGCGACATTAGTAAGGATTGTATCACTTTGGTGCCATTTCTTCATTTTGTGTATCTAATCATTATTTTGTTATTATCTATTTATTGATGGTTTTAGGGATTATATTTTTCCTCACTGTCAGCACGTTATTGCCCAAAACTTATTACCACCGTAGGATGACTTCACCCATCCCTAAATCTTTAGCAGAGGGAGGCGCTAAGCGGGGGACTCTGGATAGTTTTGTAATCAGGGCGGTCTCTACGGCTGATAGGGATTTAGTCCTAGCCGAGCGACGCGCGGAAAGGCGCCGCTCTATTGAGCATATTAGGAGTAAAAGGTCTTCGTTGGGCCCTATTCTTTCAGGTATGTCCTTGTTAAATGACAGTTCAGAGGGCCCAGTGAACCCAGAACCTCCTCTTGATTCCAGTATCCCTTTATTACTCCAGGATAGAGCTACTTCCCCAGAGCGCTTGGTAGCTTCTAATTCTGTCATTAATCTTTCCGCCTCGCTGGGCAGCATCATCGACAAGGTGGAATTAAGGACAGATACCCTGTTAGTAACGGCTGAGCCAGCTTTCAAGTTTAACGCACAGGTTGTAGCTGCGGAGGTACACCAATGTCAAGGTCCTCCCCCTAAGAAAAGGAGAAGAAAGGGGCTTGGTACATCCAGAATTAAGGCTATCCCCCCACGTGTATTAAGAAGATTGACCAACTACCCATTGGATTAGCCTCACCGGTTGCTACCTCCTCCCAATCCTCCCTTTCTTTAGATCAGCAGGGACCAGACTTACTGGGGAATATAGAAAAACTGATTAGATCATTCATCTCACCACTGGTTGAGAGACTCAAGAAGATAACTGTCCAGCTGGGAGACTTAGAGATGGCCTTTAAGGCTTCTTATGTGAGTCACAAGGGTTTAACCGGGTTACCCTCAGTTCCTACATCTACTACCGTACCTCTGGTTCATGCTCCTCGGATTCCGGATAAATCTAAAAAACAATCTAGAAGTACCACGTCACAGGCTACGGCAGATATAAGGCAAGACAGCAATAGGTTGGACAAGGCTGCTACTGGGTGTGCGACATCTAAGTGCCCATTGCCTAAACCTATTGCTGTGGATGCTATTGTAAGACCTCCTATTCCCAAAAGTCAAACGGTTAATTTGCCCCCTGAAGCGGCCCCTTTTGTGGTAATCCTTACCGGAGTTCCAGCTCTGGAGGCGGGCAAGAGGGAAGACCAAGTTCAGCTTAAAAATAAGGCCATTTATTGGCTAAAACAGAACCGGCCTTTACCCCTCTATTTAAATGGGGAAATATTAATGGTCCGGCGACTAGCATGGCTGGGGCCTACTCAAAAAAGGATTTCGGGGGATATTGTAATACTTAGCTTCAAAGATAAAAGGGCGGTCAGTCACATCTTAAATTGGTCTTCACCTAAAAGCAGAAGCTCAATTACACCCCGAGAACTGCCTTACTTTTACCCTAGAAGTCTGTTAGGTCCAGTGGCAAAATCTGGTTTGTGGGCACCCGCCTTGGACAATCCACTGCTACATCCGCAGGGCAATTGTCTGAGGAACCAGCGTATCCACCCTGAGGGTCGTTTTTGAATCTCTAGACCTCTACTTGCTTCACAGATGGATAATTTTGTCCACCCTGTCTATCCGGCTTATCCTGGTCCCTGGACTCAGCAACTAAATGATCCGCGTGCTCCAGCTGACCTCTGGTCATCTAATTGGTTTCAAATCCCCCTTTATAATCGATATGATGGATTAAGAGATTTAGAGGGAGTGGATTGACTGAGCTGTAAATCTGTTGCACCTGTTCTTCCGATAGATCTTACTTCTACTGTATGCAATGTTAGTGGCCCTGCTATCGATCCTAGGCCGCCCAATGTCACGGGCACAGTTACTATCTGTAGTTTAGGCTCTGATCATCTTGAAGTCCGTGAACCTAGTAGCGCAAGGCAGATCTGTGATCTTCCTGATAGATTTAGTAATAATACACCAGTTGTTAAACATAGGATCCATGGGAAGATTGAGTTTCTATTTTGGAACATTTCAGGGATCAAGGATAGGGTTTTAGATCCCTCCTGGCTGGAGTTTGTAAGTCCCTTTGGACTTTTGTGTCACAAGAAACCTGGTCCGTTGAGCCTGTTCACATAAATGGGTACAGAACTTTTCATGCTGCAGCTTTGCACTCTAAACGTGGGAGGAATATGGGAGGACTTTGTATTTATATTTCGAATCTGATGGGTGTCGAGGATATTAAGATAGTTAAGATGGGGGTCTGCTTTCAGATCCTATTAATTCGAATGGCCTCTAGGGTTGATATCATTTTGATTAACATCTACAATAATTTGCATAAACATTGTGTTGCAGATATGGTCTCTTCCCTGATTAATGTAATTCACGGGATTACAACCCTGAAGGGGAGGGATTGCATTATTGTTTGTGGGGGGGATTTTAATCATAATCTGTGTGGTCATGATCGGGGGGGGTGGAATCATAGGGGCGGGTGCGGAAGTCACGTCCCCACACTTTTCCCATCTGGACGGGGGTGAATCTTTGAACGATATGCTGGCATCTTTTAATCTAGATTTTGTTAATAGGTTGTGCTGCCCCAGTGTAGAGTTTAGCGCAACCTTTGTGGGGAGAGGGTTAGGCACCATCATTGATTTTATTGTTGCCTCTGAAAGTCATGCCACCTGGTTTGCGGATTATACCATTCATTCTGTAGGATTCAGTGATCATCTCCCCCTCTCTTTTGCCATCATTTTACCACAGGCTAAACACAGTTCATTGATCGAAAGACCGTCCTGGTTAAAAACTTGTGATATGCCAAGACAAAACGGCTACGCTATTAAATGGAGTCAGAATGACCCGGAGGTAATGCATGCCAACATAGTCAGGGGATCCCTTGACTCAATCGAAAGGTGTCTCACGAGGATACTTTGTCAGCCTTTGAGGCTATTACCCGGTCCGTCCGGGGAGAAGTCATACTTCTAGGTCTACTACCAAATTCCTGGTTCGATGCTGCCTGTTCTAAGGCGCATTCTTGCCTCAAAGCCGCGTTACACAACAGGGTAAGGGACCCGGTAGAGGTGGCTACCTGTAGGAGAGTGGATAATAATTGTAAGAATAACATCAAATCCGAGGCATGGAATAATCGGGCTAATGCCGCACAATCTAAGGACTGTGCCCTATTCTGGTGTGCAGTTAATGCACCTTTTTTTAATGAAGCCAACAAAGCAAGGGTAGAGGTTGCTATCAGCGAAAACTCCTGGATTGACTTTTTTCCAGAAGTCTATAACCCGGAGGGGATCCTAAAGCTGGCTGACATAGAGGATATGGACAAGGAGGCTTCCCGGACCTTTCGCCAAGTTAATTTGGGTATCTCAATTGGTGAAATGTCCGCTGCTATTAAGCAGAGTAGGGGAGGTAAAGCCCCAGGTTTAGACGGGGTTCCTATTGATATTTTTAAACACTCAGTTGACTTATGGTCCCCCATTTTGAAGAGAGTCCTGGATGCAAGTTGTGAGCGGGGGTTTCCCAAGACCTGGTCTGATTCTATTATTATTCCCATCTTCAAGAAGAGAGACAGGGAGAGTCCCTCCTGTTATCGCCCTATCTCCCTTCTTGATTCTTTTATGAAGATCACTGGGAGGGTTGTTCTGAATCGGTTACTATCCTGGGTAGAAGAAGCAGGAGTGTTGTCCCCGGTTCAGTACGGCTTCCGTGAGGGGATGGGCGCCGTTGAACAGGTCCTGAACTTTACACTATTACAAGGGAAATATGTTCAGGCTAAGGCGGGTGAACTTTATGCAGCATTCGTCGACCTGAGTGCTGCTTTCGATTGCGTAAAGCACGACCGTCTGTGGAAGGTGTTGGAAGAACTTAAAGTAGAGGACGCTATTATTTCTTTTTTAAGGCAACTCTACGCTGGGGCAAGGGCCAGGGTGAGATTTGGAACCGGAGGAGAGTGCACCAAGCCCTTCCACGTGAAGCGTGGTGTGAGGCAAGGGTGCGTTCTCGCGCCTCTTCTTTTTCATTTATACACAAATGAATTAGAGGATGTTTTGGTGTCTAAAGTCATTGACTCACCCAGAATCAACTGTAAACAAGTGGTGTCCCTATTATATGCGGATGACGCCGTCATCATGGCCAGGACAGAGAGAGGCCTGCAGACAGCCCTAGATGCCTATATTAATTTCATGGACTCTAGGGGTCTGAAACTGAACGTGGAAAAAACGTTTGTGATGACGTGCGCCAGGGGTAAAACAAAAACCTGTAAGCTGTTCGCACGTAGGGAGAAAGTGCAGGCCACCAAATCCTTTTCATATTTAGGAGTAGTCCTTGAGGGAGGGGGACATTGGGGTCCGGCCATTAGGAGTAGGACTTTGTCCTTCAAAAAAGCGACAGCAGCACTTATGGCTTTCTCACGAAAGATGGGTAAAAGACCCCCTGAAATTTTACTTAAAATATATATGGCCAAATGTGTTAGTACAGCCATATATGGTGCTGGTGTTTGGGGTATCCAAGACACCAGGGAAATACAAATAGTAGAAAATGCTTTTCTAAGGTTTATTTTAGCTGTACCTTTTAGTTTATCTGTGTTTAATTGTCACGCTGAACTGGGAGTTCGTCATATCAGCGATTTGATAGCGATGCAACCACTGCTACTTTGGCACAGGGTTTGGACCGCAGCAGACTTGGAGCTGAACAGAGAGATTATCCGTGATGTTATGGCCCTGGATAAATCAAACAAAATAGCATGGCTAACCTATATCCAAAAGTTTTGCCAAGATATGGGGAAACCTGAGTTCTTTTCTGTACCAGAGGGGCAGTGTAAGATCAAGAGGAAAGATCTAAAGAACATTTGTTGGTACCATCTGGAATCCCTGCGGCTCGGGGTTGGCTCAATAAGGGCTCGGTCGTGCGGCACCAAATGTCGCTAGTATCTGGTAATATGCAACCCTATTTGAACTGGTGTATTAAGGGTTTTGATAGGTTCATACCCACAAGGTTTAGATTCGACATCTTTTTTCGCCTTGTCTCATTTCCAAAAAGTAATGATTGGACCAAAATACTCTGTAAGTGCCCATGTGATGGGGTGGCCGAACAATCAACCCTCCATGTGATTTGCTTTTGTGGATTTTATTCTAAAGAGAGAGCCCGATGGATTAAACCTTTTCTGAAAAATAGCGGAACATGGTATCAGTGCCGCCCAGCATTACTGTATCTTCAGTTGTTACATGATGAACTATGTGTGGCCACTATGGTCGGTTTTCTAAAGGGTGTATTCAGAAAAAGGAAAAGTTTAATGTGCTCTTAAATTTACTGTATAGATTGTTAATTCTTAAACGTAATGATTTATATGTGACAAGTTCTGCATTTCTATGCACATTATGTATTGATTTTCTGTGTTGCTGCTTTTATGATTTTAAAATTTTGCTAAAATCGAATAAAGCTTTTCTACTTCTTCTTCTGGTATGCAGATTTCAAATGTCACACACGCATACAATTCTTTCTTTGTCACATAGTACATGTATAGCACCGATTTAATCAAAAATGGAACCAGTAATGGCACAACTTCTCTGTCACTCCACACATAAATACATGTAAAGAGCAAAGCAGAATACTTCATTCCTTCAACAACATTCCAAAACCTATCGCCATTGGTTAATTTTGAATTTTCCATATGAAAAGCTACTTAATATTCCGCGCCACATACAGGTCACAAGTTCAACCCATTTTATCACCACACTTTCTGGAACATTCTACGTCACCTGCAGGTTAAAAGTGCATACATTTTTTTTAACCTAACGATATTATTTTGCAACATTTTATCGAACATTTAACGGCACGTGCAGTTTAAAAGTTCACAATAGGGCTCAGTAGTTCATCAGCTTTATCCCCAACTCCAGCAGCATCTCAGCTTACACCCCCAGCACCATCAGACCCGTAGGAGTCAGTGCTTTCCTCTTTACAAATACCGAATTCATTTGATACGCGCACATTTACCTTTGCACTCCCTATATAACACCCCCTAAGCACCATACACAAGTTACAATGTTCAAAACAAAAGTTTCTCCGAGTAGGTATAACTACATGCTGACACTCCTTGGACAGATGTGGCACAGTGGCCAGAGCACATGACTTCACACCATATGACACACAGTTTGGACTCACGCTTTCATCCCCGAGTCCGGCAACAGCTCAGCTTAGCACCATGAGACTCTAGACAGTACCTCACATATTTTCCGTACCCCAGGACTTTCAGACCAGTAGGGGTCAGTGGTTTGTCCTAGTAGGTATAAACACATGCTGACACTACTTCCACAGGTGTAGTGCAGGGGCCACGGCACATGACTTCACAGAATAAGACACACAGTTTGGGCTCCCACTTTAATTTCCGAGTCCCGCACCACCTTACCAGCATCAGACTGTACGTAATACCTCACAAAAGTTCCGTAGTCCAGCACTTTCACACCGGTAGGGGTGAATACTTTGCTTCGCATTCCCTCTGTACAACACCCTAAACATGCCACACAGCTTACAGTGCTCCTCCCCACCTCTTTCCTACTTTTTTCACCCTTTTTCCCCTTACTCACTTAAACGGAATCACAAAATGCCAGCCAACACTTCCTAGTTGCAACCGCTAGCAGCGAATAAGCAGCAAGCTCGTGCTCGTAACGCCTCAGCCAATCAGATGGCTGAATTCCCAAATATCCATATCTGTAAATGTTGATATTTCTCAAAAACTACTGAACGGATTTACACCAAATAAACAAAAGCGTGCTTTCTAGACCAAGACCCTTCTCCCTGCCAAATTTGGGGTAATTCTGTTCACCCGTTCGACCTGTGGCCTATGGAAATGAACATGAAAAAAACCCATTTTGGGACCCCCTTTTTTCTCAACCCCCCCCCCTTGACGAATCATCCTCAAACTTTCAACATAGGAGCTAATATCAGCGTAGAATTTGTTTTGGAAATTTCATGAAGATTCATCAAACAACGCTAAAGTTATACGCAAAACAAAAAATGCTCTTCCTATGTCAACTAGGTCCTAACTATATATATATATAGAAATATGAGAAGCGTATAAAGGACGGAAAAGCCACAAAATTCACCAGGGATAGTATTGACTACGAATCAGGAAGAATTTACACTTTTGCTAAAAAATTCGATTTGGCGAGACGACAGAAAATTCAGAGTGGCCAAATTGATCAACATACTCCCTATCAGAGTGATGCAAGCTCGGATGATTGTTCAGAGCAAGAAGGTTCTGATCCAAGATGTAGGGATCGAGAGATGTAAGGCTGGCTGTTACGGAGGAATTCCGTTTTATGTTGATGGAGCAACAAACCGACCATCGCATAGGAAGAGGAAGGGGCTGGGTGGACAGAGGCAGAGGAAGAGGAAACAAAGGCGAGGAGGCGAGGGGTACAGGAGTAGCACAAGGAGGGCAAACAAAGAGAGTATTGCGCTCAAACACACAGAAATAATGAGTACACCTAACGATAATGCAACCATTATTAACTTGAGTTCTGTGGAGTTAACAGATGACGAAAGGAAGATATTAAATCTGGGACTATCCTACTGTGACAGTAATGAATTTAATTATCCTAATAGCAGGATGGACCTCTATCGTTTATCAGAAAACTCAAGTTAGCGAAAATGCATGTAGGACGCCATGTAAATACCTCTCAACCCGGAGAACAAAATCTGACCCCAGAAAATGACATGAATTTTCTGAGCGTGAATGATATATGTCACGACGTCAATGGTGATATACCACTAACCTCTGAGAGATGTCAGCAGGAACGATGGATAGATGAATATCCCCCCTCCTCTCCAGAACGCACAACACACAGTGTAAGGGTAACACAACTATGTATATATGCCTCCCGGGGAAAAGGGAAGTGGATAAAATAATAAAGGTTGTCCAGAGGGGCTTCTGAAGGAATGTCAGTATGCCGTCCACCCACTCTCTCGCCGGTCTCTAAGAACCCCCGGTGGTATACTGCAGGTAAGGAAAGAACAAGAACCATCAATTAGAAACCCAGCACTGCACAGGCATCAAAGAAACATAACATATCTATAAGGGTAATTACTAACTGATGTGGTGGACTGGAGCGCCTGAAAAACCCTCAGGAAAATAAACCACGAAACAGCAGATATCCGAGTGGAAACAATAGCCTCCTCAGGAGCAGCCGGACAAATGGCGGCAGTACAAAATCAGCAAGGGTTTCTTAACGTAGACAAAATCAGCAAGGAATAATAAACAAAGAACAAACAAAATCAGCAAGGAGTCTCTTCGTGCAGCACGTACCGGTACCGGCACGCCAGGATTCACTAAAGGTAATGTCCCATGAAGAACACCAGTGACGGAGACGACAACGCGCTCCTGCGCGGGTCTCACAAACGCCACTCAAAAATAGCGAGGCCGCCCGTCTTATAGATGCGGGGACTCGCTAACGTAACTGGATGCAGAAAACAGTCTCTAGAAGTGCTGAAAAGCAGAAATCATTCTGCTCAAGGCAAACAATGTACCTGGAAATCCACTCCGAATGAGCAGGCAAGGGCTCCGTCCCGTTCTCACTCAAGGTCCTGATTGACAAGCCCCGAGCCGTTACCTCGGAAGGCTTTTGTCGACACAACGCTTCCGCTTCCGTGTCTGCTGGGCCTCTGGGGAATGTAGTTCCGCAAACGCCAGGCTCCCTCCAGTGGCGATATGCGGTTACCACATCGTCTGACCAACACTGTTTGTCCCTTTCTGAACCTAGCACCCCTGGTAATCGCTACAGAGCCCCCTCTCGAGGACCGACGTCCCGGCGGTCGACCAGGCTTGCCAGGATTTGCTGCATGAAACCGTTCCACCAACAAGGGACAATGCACGTTGGCGGAAGGTTCCCAGGTCCTATCCTCCTCCCCATACCCTTTCCACGCTACAAGGTACTGCAACCTCCCACGGGTCAAACGGGAATCTAGAATCTCCTCCACCTCGTACTCCTCATCACCGTCCACTTCAACGGGGCCAGGACGCGAGGGAAGACGCATACCCACCTGACAGGGACGAAGCAGAGACACATGAAACACCGGGTGGATACGCCAAGAACGGGGGAGAGACAAACGGACCGCCGTTAACCACAGGGTTAACCAGCCCCTCAATACCATAGGGCCCTATGTACTTAGGCGCCAACTTACCCCTCCCTTTCAGACGCAGGTTCTTAGTTGATAACCAAACCTTATCCCCAACCTTGTACTCGGGTTCAGGGACCCGCTTCCGATCTGCACATCGTTTTTGGGCTGCTTGAGATAGAGCCAATTGGCTTCTAGCGTCAATCAATACAGCCCTGAGATGAGCATGATGCTCCTGAATGGAAGGGTGAGTGGAGGTGACCGGCCATTCAAAGGGGAGCATATCAGGATGGAACCCATATGAACAAAAGAAAGGTGAGCACCCTAATGTGGAGTGTTCTGCGTTATTGTAGTCGAATTCCGCCATCCATACCAGAGGGAACCAGTCACCCGAGTTCTGCAGTGTGAAGCAACGTAAGTATTGTTCCAGGGACTGGTTAAGCCGCTCGGTTTTACCATCTGTCTGGGGATGGAAACTGGTCGATAACCGAGCTCAAATATGCAATGCCTGACAGAGAGCTTTCCAAAAGCGAGGGGTAAATTGAGATCCCCTGTCAGTGATTAGGACTCTAGGTATACCATGAGCTCTCACTACATGCTGGAGAAACACCAAGGCCAATTCGGAAGAGGTAGGCAGCTTTTTCAGGGGAATGAAATGACCCATTTTCGTCAAATGATCAATCAAGACTAGAATCGTGGTATAGGTCTCACAAGGGGGCAATTCAACTATAAAATCCATCGATACTGTATGCCAAGGAGAAGGAGGAATTGGGATGGGGCGTAGCAACCCCACAGGTTTGGAATGGCTGGATTCACTCTGAGCACAAACAGCACATTTCTGTACATAGTCTTTGACATCTTTTCGCAGCGAGGGCCACCAAAAGGATCGTTCAATACTGGCGATGGTCTTGTATTCTCCCAAATGACCTCCCAATGTAGAATCATGACACCAAGGCATGATCTGTTCCTGGAGTGTGCTCAAGGGAATGTATAAAGCGTGATAATGGTACAGCAGATCATCCTTGGAGCTTCTATGTACCGGATCTTCCTGTATCCATGAAGCGCCATCAATCCCAGACACAGCTACTTTAACATCTTCCAAGAAGTCATGTGATATCACAAAAGCCAGCGTCGATTCCGGAAAAGCCGAGGGAGAAAGGATGGTAGGAGGCACTGTATCGTCATCCTGAGGGGGTCCTGTGAGGTCGACCCTACGGGATAGAGCGTCTGCCTTACCATTCTGGGGTCCAGGTCTATATTTAATGATAAAATCATAGTCCGAGAAAAAGAGCGACCACCTTAGCTGCCTGGGCGTCAGTGCTCTTGCAGTTTTCAGAAATAACAGATTCCGATGATCCGTATACATCTCGACAGTATGTAGAGCCCCTAACAAGTGATGCCTCCATTCCTCACATGCCCGTTTAATGGCCAGCAGTTCTTTGTCTGTGATAGAATAGTTCACCTCAGATGGTGTAAGTTTGCTGGAATAAAAGGCCACCGGATGTAATTGTCCCGTATCTGGATGTCGCTGGGACAACACCCCACCCAATGCATACTGTGAGGCGTCCGTTTCAACCACAAACGGCAGATTGGGATCCGGATGCCGCAGGATAGGAGCTTGAGTGAACCGCCTTTTTAACGTTTCAAATGCTTGATCTGCTTCTGGAGTCCACTCAAAGGGTACATTCTTTCTCAGCAGTCTGGATATTGGACTGATAATGCGAGAGAAATCTTTGATAAACCGTCTGTAATAATTAGCAAACCCAAGGAAACTCTGTACAGATTTAACATGAGTAGGGGCTGCCCACTGGGTTATCGCTTCTACTTTGCTCATGTCCATTTGGAATCCCTGGGCGTTAATGACGTATCCCAAGAAAGCCACCTCGCTAACATGAAATAGGCACTTGTCCAGCTTGGCGAACAGGGAGTGAAAACCAAGGCGATCCAGTACTGTTTTCACATGGCAGATGTGTTCTGAGATGTTACGAGAATAGACCAAAATATCATCGATATATACGATGCAGATTGTTTCCAATAGTCCTCTTAATACTTCATCCATGAAGTACTGAAAAGCGGCAGGGGCGTTGCATAGCCCAAAAGGCATCACTTGGTACTCGAATAAACCAAACTTCGTACGAAAGGCAGTTTTCCATTCATCACCTGGCTTCACTCGTACCAAGTGATAGGCACCACGGAGGTCCAATTTGGTGAACACCTGTGCCCCTCGAAGCTGGTCCAAGAGTACGGGTATGAGGGGCAACGGGTATCTATTTTTGATGGTCACTTTTTTGATAGACCTGTAGTCTATACACGTTCGCAGTTCATCACAGTCTTTTTTCGATATGAAGAAGAGTGGAGAAGAAGCCGGGGAGGTGGAATGGCGAATAAACCCCGAAGCAAGGTGTTCCTCCAAATATGTCTTCAAGTAACGCGTTTCAGGCTCAGTGAGGGCATACACTCGACTGCAGGGTATATCCGCCCCTGGAACAAGATCTATACGACAATCATAAGGTCTGTGAGGTGGTAGCTGTGTTGCTTTCCTTTTGTCGAAGACATCTTGATAATTCGAGTACTCTCCAGGAAGAGAGGTAGCACAGCAGTACCTTCCATCTATGCATCCCTGGGCAAGAAGAGTAGCCTGTGTTTCATTGATTTCACCGGATACCTCCGGAGGGCAGCAATGTTCTCGACAGTACTGGGATGTCAAAGACACCGAACGTGCAGCCCATTTCACAACTGGATCATGTAAGGTCAACCAGGGCATGCCGAGGATCAGGCGGAACTGGGGAGCGTCAATGATGTCGAATTGTATGATCTCCTGATGATTCGCACCTACGTACATTACAAGGGGTACTCTGTGAAATCGAACAGGCCCAGAGGTCAGTGCCTTTCCATCCACGGCTTTCACCATTTCAGGGATTTTTTTCTTCTCATAAGGAATGCCCATCCTCCAGGCATACTGTTGATCAATAAAATTCCCTGTGGCCCCTGAATCCAATGAGGCAGACACTGTAAGCGAATTATCCTCAGTAATTCTCAAAGAAATGGTAATGTTCATATGAGCCACTGAAGGTTGCATGGTATTTGCAAGGTATAATGGGATATTTTCCTCTTCTTCCAAACCCAAGACGGAGACCCCGTCCGTACTTGGGCTCTTCAGTTTTCCGACTCCTGTGTTACGGCGACTTGTTTCCGGGGACCCATACTAGGATTTGACGTTTTTCCTCGAGCTCGACATTCTCTGATGAAATGGCCACTTTTCCCACAATAGTGACACAGCTTTTGTAGGCGTCTTTTCTCTCTTTCTTCAGGAGTCAAAGGACCCCTGACCCCGCCGATTTGCATGGGTTCTACTCCCATCCCAGGTTTGGAATAGTCCTCTGGAGGAGGGTGAGACTTCGGAAAATATGAACGTATTTCCCCTCTATTCTTATCACCTTTTCTATCTTGCACTCTGTGGTCAAGCTGAACAGCAAGATCTATCATCTCATCACATGTCTTGGGTAATTGTACAACTTGGGAGAGCACGTCTTTTAACTCCGCACATAATCCTTGATAAAACAAAGAGGTTCGTTTCTCAGGGGGCCATTCTGTTTCCACTATTAGCCGATTAAAGGTGGTGATATATGTCAACAAATCCTGTGATCCTTGACGAAGAGTCATCAATTCACGGTCTAGAGACAGCATGTGTGTTTTCCTATCAAACAACTTCCTCATCTCACTACAAAAATCCTGGAAGTTGTGTAGCACTGGGTCATTCCTTTCCATCAACGGAATAGTCCAACTGGCAGCATTGCCCCCCATGTATGACATCATGAACGATGTTTTTGATGCATCATCCACGAAAACGGTTGGTTTACAGAGGAAATGGAGCCTACACTGATTTAAAAATGTTTCAAACTTCTTGGTGTCCCCATAGAATCGCTCAGGAGGTGCTAATGGTATACCTGGATTTTGAATGACATGGACTGTGGGACCGGGACCTAAAGGAGAGGGATTAGAGGGTTGAGAAGCAAAGAACCCACCCCACATAGACGCCCCATCCGGGTTTTGAGTAGGGGGGGGAAGCGTTCCCTCTCTGATATAACTCTTCCCTTTCCGAGCGATGCCAGCCACCTCACGTCTAAGTGAACTCACTTCCGTTCGGAGATCCAAGTTCTCCTGTCGTGTGGCATGTACCTCCTGCTGGAGAGCAGATAAACTCTCCAACAAGGAAGCCAACACAGTATTCGTATCCATCGCTCAGGCTGACGAATTTCGTGGGCTTGTCAATCTGTCACGACGTCAATGGTGATATACCACTAACCTCTGAGAGATGTCAGCAGGAACGATGGATAGATGAATATCCCCCCTCCTCTCCAGAACGCACAACACACAGTGTAAGGGTAACACAACTATGTATATATGCCTCCCGGGGAAAAGGGAAGTGGATAAAATAATAAAGGTTGTCCAGAGGGGCTTCTGAAGGAATGTCAGTATGCCGTCCACCCACTCTCTCGCCGGTCTCTAAGAACCCCCGGTGGTATACTGCAGGTAAGGAAAGAACAAGAACCATCAATTAGAAACCCAGCACTGCACAGGCATCAAAGAAACATAACATATCTATAAGGGTAATTACTAACTGATGTGGTGGACTGGAGCGCCTGAAAAACCCTCAGGAAAATAAACCACGAAACAGCAGATATCCGAGTGGAAACAATAGCCTCCTCAGGAGCAGCCGGCAAATGGCGGCAGTACAAAATCAGCAAGGGTTTCTTAACGTAGACAAAATCAGCAAGGAATAATAAACAAAGAACAAACAAAATCAGCAAGGAGTCTCTTCGTGCAGTACGTACCGGTACCGGCACGCCAGGATTCACTAAAGGTAATGTCCCATGAAGAACACCAGTGACGGAGACGACAACGCGCTCCTGCGCGGGTCTCACAAACGCCACTCAAAAATAGCGAGGCCGCCCGTCTTATAGATGCGGGGACTCGCTAACGTAACTGGATGCAGAAAACAGTCTCTAGAAGTGCTGAAAAGCAGAAATCATTCTGCTCAAGGCAAACAATGTACCTGGAAATCTACTCCGAATGAGCAGGCAAGGGCTCCGTCCCGTTCTCACTCAAGGTCCTGATTGACAAGCCCCGAGCCGTTACCTCGGAAGTCTTTTGTCGACACAACGCTTCCGCTTCCGTGTCTGCTGGGCCTCTGGGGAATGTAGTTCCGCAACCGCCAGGCTCCCTCCAGTGGCGATATGCGGTTACCACATCGTCTGACCAACACTGTTTGTCCCTTTCTGAACCTAGCACCCCTGGTAATCGCTACAGAGCCCCCTCTCGAGGACCGACGTCCCGGCGGTCGACCAGGCTTGCCAGGATTTGCTGCATGAAACCGTTCCACCAACAAGGGACAATGCACGTTGGCGGAAGGTTCCCAGGTCCTATCCTCCACCCCATACCCTTTCCACGCTACAAGGTACTGCAACCTCCCACGGGTCAAACGGGAATCTAGAATCTCCTCCACCTCGTACTCCTCATCACCGTCCACTTCAACGGGGCCAGGACGCGAGGGAAGACGCATATCCACCCGACAGGGACGAAGCAGAGACACATGAAACACCGGGTGGATACGCCAAGAACGGGGGAGAGACAAACGGACCGCCGTTAACCACAGGGTTAACCAGCCCCTCAATACCATAGGGCCCTATGTACTTAGGCGCCAACTTACCCCTCCCTTTCAGACGCAGGTTCTTAGTTGATAACCAAACCTTATCCCCAACCTTGTACTCGGGTTCAGGGACCCGCTTCCGATCTGCACATCGTTTTTGGGCTGCTTGAGATAGAGCCAATTGGCTTCTAGCGTCAATCAATACAGCCCTGAGATGAGCATGATGCTCCTGAATGGAAGGGTGAGTGGAGGTGACCGGCCATTCAAAGGGGAGCATATCAGGATGGAACCCATATGAACAAAAGAAAGGTGAGCACCCTAATGTGGAGTGTTCTGCGTTATTGTAGGCGAATTCCGCCATCCATACCAGAGGGAACCAGTCACCCGAGTTCTGCAGTGTGAAGCAACGTAAGTATTGTTCCAGGGACTGGTTAAGCCGCTCGGTTTTACCATCTGTCTGGGGATGGAAACTGGTCGATAACCGAGCTTCAATATGCAATGCCTGACAGAGAGCTTTCCAAAAGCGAGAGGTAAATTGAGATCCCCTGTCAGTGATTAGGACTCTAGGTATACCATGAGCTCTCACTACATGCTGGAGAAACACCAAGGCCAATTCGGAAGAGGTAGGCAGCTTTTTCAGGGGAATGAAATGACCCATTTTCGTCAAATGATCAATCAAGACTAGAATCGTGGTATAGGTCTCACAAGGGGGCAATTCAACTATAAAATCCATCGATACTGTATGCCAAGGAGAAGGAGGAATTGGGATGGGGCGTAGCAACCCCACAGGTTTGGAATGGCTGGATTTACTCTGAGCACAAACAGCACATTTCTGTACATAGTCTTTGACATCTTTTCGCAGCGAGGGCCACCAAAAGGATCGTTCAATACTGGCGATGGTCTTGTATTCTCCCAAATGACCTCCCAACGTAGAATCATGACACCAAGGCATGATCTGTTCCTGGAGTGTGCTCAAGGGAATGTATAAAGCGTGATAATGGTACAGCAGATCATCCTTGGAGCTTCTATGTACCGGATCTTCCTGTATCCATGAAGCGCCATCAATCCCAGACACAGCTACTTTAACATCTTCCAAGAAGTCATGTGATATCACAAAAACCAGCGTCGATTCCGGAAAAGCCGAGGGAGAAAGGATGGTAGGAGGCACTGTATCGTCATCCTGAGGGGGTCCTGTGAGGTCGACCCTACGGGATAGAGCGTCTGCCTTACCATTCTGGGGTCCAGGTCTATATTTAATGATAAAATCATAGTCCGAGAAAAAGAGCGACCACCTTAGCTGCCTGGGCGTCAGTGCTCTTGCAGTTTTCAGAAATAACAGATTCCGATGATCCGTATACATCTCGACAGTATGTAGAGCCCCTAACAAGTGATGCCTCCATTCCTCACATGCCCGTTTAATGGCCAGCAGTTCTTTGTCTGTGATAGAATAGTTC
Source organism: Lissotriton helveticus (assembly GCF_964261635.1). Classification (NCBI taxonomy): domain Eukaryota; kingdom Metazoa; phylum Chordata; class Amphibia; order Caudata; family Salamandridae; genus Lissotriton; species Lissotriton helveticus. Next base: position 1,317,295,048 of record NC_136065.1, on the reverse strand, counting down.
ACCTCACATGGTGTAAGTTTGCTGGAATAAAAGGCCACCGGATGTAATTGTCCCGTATCTGGATGTCGCTGGGACAACACCCCACCCAATGCATACTGTGAGGCGTCCGTTTCAACCACAAACGGCAGATTGGGATCCGGATGCCGCAGGATAGGAGCTTGAGTGAACCGCCTTTTTAACGTTTCAAATGCTTGATTTGCTTCTGGAGTCCACTCAAAGGGTACATTCTTTCTCAGCAGTCTGGATATTGGAGTGATAATGCGAGAGAAATCTTTGATAAACCGTCTGTAATAATTAGCAAACCCAAGGAAACTCTGTACAGATTTAACATGAGTAGGGGCTGCCCACTGGGTTATCGCTTCTACTTTGCTCATGTCCATTTGGAATCCCTGGGCGTTAATGACGTATCCCAAGAAAGCCACCTCGCTAACATGAAATAGGCACTTGTCCAGCTTGGCGAACAGGGAATGGACACGAAGGCGATCCAGTACTGTTTTCACATGGCAGATGTGTTCTGAGATGTTACGAGAATAGACCAAAATATCATCGATATATACGATGCAGATTGTTTCCAAAAGTCCTCTTAATACTTCATCCATGAAGTACTGAAAAGCGGCAGGGGCGTTGCATAGCCCAAAAGGCATCACTTGGTACTCGAATAAACCAAACTTTGTACGAAAGGCAGTTTTCCATTCATCACCTGGCTTCACTCGTACCAAGTGATAGGCACCACGGAGGTCCAATTTGGTGAACACCTGTGCCCCTCGAAGCTGGTCCAAGAGTACGGGTATGAGGGGCAACGGGTATCTATTTTTGATGGTCACTTTTTTGATAGACCTGTAGTCTATACACGTTCGGAGTTCATCACAGTCTTTTTTCGATATGAAAAAGAGTGGAGAAGAAGCCGGGGAGGTGGAATGGCGAATAAACCCCGAAGCAAGGTGTTCCTCCAAATATGTCTTCAAGTAACGCGTTTCAGGCTCAGTGAGGGCATACACTCGACTGCAGGGTATATCCGCCCCTGGAACAAGATCTATACGACAATCATAAGGTCTGTGAGGTGGTAGCTGTGTTGCTTTCCTTTTGTCGAAGACATCTTGATAATTCGAGTACTCTCCAGGAAGAGAGGTAGCACAGCAGTACCTTCCATCTATGCATCCCTGGGCAAGAAGAGTAGCCTGTGTTTCATTGATTTCACCGGATACCTCCGGAGGGCAGCAATGTTCTCGACAGTACTGGGATGTCAAAGACACCGAACGTGCAGCCCATTTCACAACTGGATCATGTAAGGTCAACCAGGGCATGCCGAGGATCAGGCGGAACTGGGGAGCGTCAATGATGTCGAATTGTATGATCTCCTGATGATTCGCACCTACGTACATTACAAGGGGTACTCTGTGAAATCGAACAGGCCCAGAGGTCAGTGCCTTTCCATCCACGGCTTTCACCATTTCAGGGATTTTTTTCTTCTCATAAGGAATGCCCATCCTCCAGGCATACTGTTGATCAATAAAATTCCCTGTGGCCCCTGAATCCAACAAGGCAGACACTGTAAGCGAATTATCCTCAGTAATTCTCAAAGAAATGGTAATGTTCATATGAGCCACTGAAGGTTGCATGGTATTTGCAAGGTATAATGGGATCTTTTCCTCTTCTTCCAAACCCAAGACGGAGACCCCGTCCGTACTTGGGCTCTTCAGTTTTCCGACTCCTGTGTTACGGCGACTTGTTTCCGGGGACCCATACTAGGATTTGACGTTTTTCCTCGACATTCTCTGATGAAATGGCCACTTTTCCCACAATAGTGACACAGCTTTTGTAGGCGTCTTTTCTCTCTTTCTTCAGGAGTCAAAGGACCCCTGAGCCCTCCGATTTGCATGGGTTCTACTCCCATCCCAGGTTTGGAATAGTCCTCTGGAGGAGGGCGAGACTTCGGAAAATATGAACGTATTTCCCCTCTATTCTTATCACCTTTTCTATCTTGCACTCTGTGGTCAAGCTGAACAGCAAGATCTATCATCTCATCACATGTCTTGGGTAATTGTACAACTTGGGAGAGCACGTCTTTTAACTCCCCACGTAATCCTTGATAAAACAAAGAGGTTCGTTTCTCAGGGGGCCATTCTGTTTCCACTATTAGCCGATTAAAGGTGGTGATATATGTCAACAAATCCTGTGATCCTTGACGAAGAGTCATCAATTCACGGTCTAGAGACAGCATGTGTGTTTTCCTATCAAACAACTTCCTCATCTCACTACAAAAATCCTGGAAGTTGTGTAGCACTGGGTCATTCCTTTCCATCAATGGAATAGTCCAACTGGCAGCATTGCCCCCCATGTATGACATCATGAACGATGTTTTTGATGCATCATCCACGAAAACGGTTGGTTTACAGAGGAAATGGAGCCTACACTGATTTAAAAATGTTTCAAACTTCTTGGTGTCCCCATGGAATCGCTCAGGAGGCGCTAATGGTATACCTGGATTTTGAATGACATGGACTGTGGGACCGGGACCTAAAGGAGAGGGATTAGAGGGTTGAGAAGCAAAGAACCCACCCCCCATAGACGCCCCATCCGGGTTTTGAGTAGGGGGGGGAAGCGTTCCCTCTCTGATATAACTCTTCCCTTTCCGAGCGATGCCAGCCACCTCACGTCTAAGTGAACTCACTTCCGTTCGGAGATCCAAGTTCTCCTGTCGTGTGACATGTACCTCCTGCTGGAGAGCAGATAAACTCTCCAACAAGGAAGCCAACACAGTATTCGTATCCATCGCTCAGGCTGACGAATTTCGTGGGCTTGTCAATCTGTCACGACGTCAATGGTGATATACCACTAACCTCTGAGAGATGTCAGCAGGAACGATGGATAGATGAATATCCCCCCTCCTCTCCAGAACGCACAACACACAGTGTAAGGGTAACACAACTATGTATATATGCCTCCCGGGGAAAAGGGAAGTGGATAAAATAATAAAGGTGTTCCAGAGGGGCTTCTGAAGGAATGTCAGTATGCCGTCCACCCACTCTCTCGCCGGTCTCTAAGAACCCCCGGTGGTATACTGCAGGTAAGGAAAGAACAAGAACCATCAATTAGAAACCCAGCACTGCACAGGCATCAAAGAAACATAACATATCTATAAGGGTAATTACTAACTGATGTGGTGGACTGGAGCGCCTGAAAAACCCTCAGGAAAATAAACCACGAAACAGCAGATATCCGAGTGGAAACAATAGCCTCCTCAGGAGCAGCCGGACAAATGGCGGCAGTACAAAATCAGCAAGGGTTTCTTAACGTAGACAAAATCAGCAAGGAATAATAAACAAAGAACAAACAAAATCAGCAAGGAGTCTCTTCGTGCAGCACGTACCGGTACCAGCACGCCAGGATTCACTAAAGGTAATGTCCCATGAAGAACACCAGTGACGGAGACGACAACGCGCTCCTGCGCGGGTCTCACAAACGCCACTCAAAAATAGCGAGGCCGCCCGTCTTATAGATGCGGGGACTCGCTAACGTAATTGGATGCAGAAAACAGTCTCTAGAAGTGCTGAAAAGCAGAAATCATTCTGCTCAAGGCAAACAATGTACCTGGAAATCCACTCCGAATGAGCAGGCAAGGGCTCCGTCCCGTTCTCACTCAAGGTCCTGATTGACAAGCCCCGAGCCGTTACCTCGGAAGGCTTTTGTCGACACAACGCTTCCGCTTCCGTGTCTGCTGGGCCTCTGGGGAATGTAGTTCCGCAACCGCCAGGCTCCCTCCAGTGGCGATATGCGGTTACCACATCGTCTGACCAACACTGTTTGTCCCTTTCTGAACCTAGCACCCCTGGTAATCGCTACAGAGCCCCCTCTCGAGGACCGACGTCCCGGCGGTCGACCAGGCTTGCCAGGATTTGCTGCATGAAACCGTTCCACCAACAAGGGACAATGCACGTTGGCGGAAGGTTCCCAGGTCCTATCCTCCACCCCATACCCTTTCCACGCTACAAGGTACTGCAACCTCCCACGGGTCAAACGGGAATCTAGAATCTCCTCCACCTCGTACTCCTCATCACCGTCCACTTCAACGGGGCCAGGACGCGAGGGAAGACGCATACCCACCCGACAGGGACGAAGCAGAGACACATGAAACACCGGGTGGATACGCCAAGAACGGGGGAGAGACAAACGGACCGCCGTTAACAACAGGGTTAACCAGCCCCTCAATACCATAGGGCCCTATGTACTTAGGCGCCAACTTACCCCTCCCTTTCAGACGCAGGTTCTTAGTTGATAACCAAACCTTATCCCCAACCTTGTACTCGGTTCAGGGACCCGCTTCCGATCTGCACATCGTTTTTGGGCTGCTTGAGATAGAGCCAATTGGCTTCTAGCGTCAATCAATACAGCCCTGAGATGAGCATGATGCTCCTGAAATGGAAGGGTGAGTGGAGGTGACCGGCCATTCAAAGGGGAGCATATCAGGATGGAACCCATATGAACAAAAGAAAGGTGAGCACCCTAATGTGGAGTGTTCTGCGTTATTGTAGGCGAATTCCGCCATCCATACCAGAGGGAACCAGTCACCCGAGTTCTGCAGTGTGAAGCAACGTAAGTATTGTTCCAGGGACTGGTTAAGCCGCTCGGTTTTACCATCTGTCTGGGGATGGAAACTGGTCGATAACCGAGCTTCAATATGCAAGGCCTGACAGAGAGCTTTCCAAAAGCGAGAGGTAAATTGAGATCCCCTGTCAGTGATTAGGACTCTAGGTATACCATGAGCTCTCACTACATGCTGGAGAAACACCAGGGCCAATTCGGAAGAGGTAGGCAGCTTTTTCAGGGGAATGAAATGACCCATTTTCGTCAAATGATCAATCAAGACTAGAATCGTGGTATAGGTCTCACAAGGGGGCAATTCAACTATAAAATCCATCGATACTGTATGCCAAGGAGAAGGAGGAATTGGGATGGGGCGTAGCAACCCCACAAGTTTGGAATGGCTGGATTTACTCTGAGCACAAACAGCACATTTCTGTACATAGTCTTTCACATGTTTTCGCAGCGAGGGCCACCAAAAGGATCGTTCAATACTGGCGATGGTCTTGTATTCTCCCAAATGACCTCCCAACGTAGAATCATGACACCAAGGCATGATCTGTTCCTGGAGTGTGCTCAAGGGAATGTATAAAGCGTGATAATGGTACAGCAGATCATCCTTGGAGCTTCTATGTACCGGATCTTCCTGTATCCATGAAGCGCCATCAATCCCAGACACAGCTACTTTAACATCTTCCAAGAAGTCATGTGATATCACAAAAGCCAGCGTCGATTCCGGAAAAGCCGAGGGAGAAAGGATGGTAGGAGGCACTGTATCGTCATCCTGGGGGGGTCCTGTGAGGTCGACCCTATGGGATAGAGCGTCTGCCTTACCATTCTGGGGTCCAGGTCTATATTTAATGATAAAATCATAGTCCGAGAAAAAGAGCGACCACCTTAGCTGCCTGGGCGTCAGTGCTCTTGCAGTTTTCAGAAATAACAGACTCCGATGATCCGTATACATCTCGACAGTATGTAGAGCCCCTAACAAGTGATGCCTCCATTCCTCACATGCCCGTTTAATGGCCAGCAGTTCTTTGTCTGTGATAGAATAGTTCACCTCACATGGTGTAAGTTTGCTGGAATAAAAGGCCACCGGATGTAATTGTCCCGTATCTGGATGTCGCTGGGACAACACCCCACCCAATGCATACTGTGAGGCGTCCGTTTCAACCACAAACGGCAGATTGGGATCCGGATGCCGCAGGATAGGAGCTTGAGTGAACCGCCTTTTTAACGTTTCAAATGCTTGATCTGCTTCTGGAGTCCACTCAAAGGGTACATTCTTTCTCAGCAGTCTGGATATTGGAGTGATAATGCGAGAGAAATCTTTGATAAACCGTCTGTAATAATTAGCAAACCCAAGGAAACTCTGTACAGATTTAACATGAGTAGGGGCTGCCCACTGGGTTATCGCTTCTACTTTGCTCATGTCCATTTGGAATCCCTGGGCATTAATGACGTATCCCAAGAAAGCCACCTCGCTAACATGAAATAGGCACTTGTCCAGCTTGGTGAACAGGGAATGGACACGAAGGCGATCCAGTACTGTTTTCACATGGCAGATGTGTTCTGAGATGTTACGAGAATAGACCAAAATATCATCGATATATACGATGCAGATTGTTTCCAATAGTCCTCTTAATACTTCATCCATGAAGTACTGAAAAGCGGCAGGGGCGTTGCATAGCCCAAAAGGCATCACATGGTACTCGAATAAACCAAACTTCGTACGAAAAGCAGTTTTCCATTCATCACCTGGCTTCACTCGTACCAAGTGATAGGCACCACGGAGGTCCAATTTGGTGAACACCTGTGCCCCTCGAAGCTGGTCCAAGAGTACGGGTATGAGGGGCAACGGGTATCTATTTTTGATGGTCACTTTTTTGATAGACCTGTAGTCTATACACGTTCGGAGTTCATCACAGTCTTTTTTCGATATGAAGTAGAGTGGAGAAGAAGCCGGGGAGGTGGAATGGCGAATAAACCCCGAAGCAAGGTGTTCCTCCAAATATGTCTTCAAGTAACGCGTTTCAGGCTCAGTGAGGGCATACACTCGACTGCAGGGTATATCCGCCCCTGGAACAAGATCTATACGACAATCATAAGGTCTGTGAGGTGGTAGCTGTGTTGCTTTCCTTTTGTCGAAGACATCTTGATAATTCGAGTACTCTCCAGGAAGAGAGGTAGCACAGCAGTACCTTCCATCTATGCATCCCTGGGCAAGAAGAGTAGCCTGTGTTTCATTGATTTCACCGGATACCTCCGGAGGGCAGCAATGTTCTCGACAGTACTGGGATGTCAAAGACACCGAACGTGCAGCCCATTTCACAACTGGATCATGTAAGGTCAACCAGGGCATGCCGAGGATCAGGCGGAACTGGGGAGCGTCAATGATGTCGAATTGTATGATCTCCTGATGATTCGCACCTACGTACATTACAAGGGGTACTCTGTGAAATCGAACAGGCCCAGAGGTCAGTGCCTTTCCATCCACGGCTTTCACCATTTCAGGGATTTTTTTCTTCTCATAAGGAATGCCCATCCTCCAGGCATACTGTTGATCAATAAAATTCCCTGTGGCCCCTGAATCCAACAAGGCAGACACTGTAAGCGAATTATCCTCAGTAATTCTCAAAGAAATGGTAATGTTCATATGAGCCACTGAAGGTTGCATGGTATTTGCAAGGTATAATGGGATCTTTTCCTCTTCTTCCAAACCCAAGACGGAGACCCCGTCCGTACTTGGGCTCTTCAGTTTTCCGACTCCTGTGTTACGGCGACTTGTTTCCGGGGACCCATACTAGGATTTGACGTTTTTCCTCGAGCTCGACATTCTCTGATGAAATGGCCACTTTTCCCACAATAGTGACACAGCTTTTGTAGGCGTCTTTTCTCTCTTTCTTCAGGAGTCAAAGGACCCCTGACCCCTCCGATTTGCATGGGTTCTACTCCCATCCCAGGTTTGGAATAGTCCTCTGGAGGAGGGCGAGACTTCGGAAAATATGAACGTATTTCCCCTCTATTCTTATCACCTTTTCTATCTTGCACTCTGTGGTCAAGCTGAACAGCAAGATCTATCATCTCATCACATGTCTTGGGTAATTGTACAACTTGGGAGAGCACGTCTTTTAACTCCCCACGTAATCCTTGATAAAACAAAGAGGTTCGTTTCTCAGGGGGCCATTCTGTTTCCACTATTAGCCGATTAAAGGTGGTGATATATGTCAACAAATCCTGTGATCCTTGACGAAGAGTCATCAATTCACGGTCTAGAGACAGCATGTGTGTTTTCCTATCAAACAACTTCCTCATCTCACTACAAAAATCCTGGAAGTTGTGTAGCACTGGGTCATTCCTTTCCATCAACGGAATAGTCCAACTGGCAGCATTGCCCCCCATGTATGACATCATGAACGATGTTTTTGATGCATCATCCACGAAAACGGTTGGTTTACAGAGGAAATGGAGCCTACACTGATTTAAAAATGTTTCAAACTTCTTGGTGTCCCCATAGAATCGCTCAGGAGGCGCTAATGGTATACCTGGATTTTGAATGACATGGACTGTGGGACCGGGACCTAAAGGAGAGGGATTAGAGGGTTGAGAAGCAAAGAACCCACCCCCCATAGACGCCCCATCCGGGTTTTGAGTAGGGGGGGGAAGCGTTCCCTCTCTGATATAACTCTTCCCTTTCCGAGCGATGCCAGCCACCTCACGTCTAAGTGAACTCACTTCCGTTCGGAGATCCAAGTTCTCCTGTCGTGTGGCATGTACCTCCTGCTGGAGAGCAGATAAACTCTCCAACAAGGAAGCCAACACAGTATTCGTATCCATCGCTCAGGCTGACGAATTTCGTGGGCTTGTCAATCTGTCACGACGTCAATGGTGATATACCACTAACCTCTGAGAGATGTCAGCAGGAACGATGGATAGATGAATATCCCCCCTCCTCTCCAGAACGCACAACACACAGTGTAAGGGTAACACAACTATGTATATATGCCTTCCGGGGAAAAGGGAAGTGGATAAAATAATAAAGGTTGTCCAGAGGGGCTTCTGAAGGAATGTCAGTATGCCGTCCACCCACTCTCTCGCCGGTCTCTAAGAACCCCCGGTGGTATACTGCAGGTAAGGAAAGAACAAGAACCATCAATTAGAAACCCAGCACTGCACAGGCATCAAAGAAACATAACATATCTATAAGGGTAATTACTAACTGATGTGGTGGACTGGAGCGCCTGAAAAACCCTCAGGAAAATAAACCACGAAACAGCAGATATCCGAGTGGAAACAATAGCCTCCTCAGGAGCAGCCGGACAAATGGCGGCAGTACAAAATCAGCAAGGGTTTCTTAACGTAGACAAAATCAGCAAGGAATAATAAACAAAGAACAAACAAAATCAGCAAGGAGTCTCTTCGTGCAGCACGTACCGGTACCGGCACGCCAGGATTCACTAAAGGTAATGTCCCATGAAGAACACCAGTGACGGAGACGACAACGCGCTCCTGCGCGGGTCTCACAAACGCCACTCAAAAATAGCGAGGCCGCCCGTCTTATAGATGCGGGGACTCGCTAACGTAACTGGATGCAGAAAACAGTCTCTAGAAGTGCTGAAAAGCAGAAATCATTCTGCTCAAGGCAAACAATGTACCTGGAAATCCACTCCGAATGAGCAGGCAAGGGCTCCGTCCCGTTCTCACTCAAGGTCCTGATTGACAAGCCCCGAGCCGTTACCTCGGAAGGCTTTTGTCGACACAACGCTTCCGCTTCCGTGTCTGCTGGGCCTCTGGGGAATGTAGTTCCGCAACCGCCAGGCTCCCTCCAGTGGCGATATGCGGTTACCACATCGTCTGACCAACACTGTTTGTCCCTTTCTGAACCTAGCACCCCTGGTAATCGCTACAGAGCCCCCTCTCGAGGACCGACGTCCCGGCGGTCGACCAGGCTTGCCAGGATTTGCTGCATGAAACCGTTCCACCAACAAGGGACAATGCACGTTGGCGGAAGGTTCCCAGGTCCTATCCTCCACCCCATACCCTTTCCACGCTACAAGGTACTGCAACCTCTCACGGGTCAAACGGGAATCTAGAATCTCCTCCACCTCGTACTCCTCATCACCGTCCACTTCAACGGGGCCAGGACGCGAGGGAAGACGCATACCCACCCGACAGGGACGAAGCAGAGACACATGAAACACCGGGTGGATACGCCAAGAACGGGGGGGAGACAAACGGACCGCCGTTAACCACAGGGTTAACCAGCCCCTCAATACCATAGGGCCCTATGTACTTAGGCGCCAACTTACCCCTCCCTTTCAGACGCAGGTTCTTAGTTGATAACCAAACCTTATCCCCAACCTTGTACTCGGTTCAGGGACCCGCTTCCGATCTGCACATCGTTTTTGGGATGCTTGAGATAGAGCCAATTGGCTTCTAGCGTCAATCAATACAGCCCTGAGATGAGCATGATGCTCCTGAATGGAAGGGTGAGTGGAGGTGACCGGCCATTCAAAGGGGAGCATATCAGGATGGAACCCATATGAACAAAAGAAAGGTGAGCACCCTAATGTGGAGTGTTCTGCGTTATTGTAGGCGAATTCCGCCATCCATACCAGAGGGAACCAGTCACCCGAGTTCTGCAGTGTGAAGCAACGTAAGTATTGTTCCAGGGACTGGTTAAGCCGCTCGGTTTTACCATCTGTCTGGGGATGGAAACTGGTCGATAACCGAGCTTCAATATGCAATGCCTGACAGAGAGCTTTACAAAAGCGAGAGGTAAATTGAGATCCCCTGTCAGTGATTAGGACTCTAGGTAAGGCCAATTCGGAAGAGGTAGGCAGCTTTTTCAGGGGAATGAAATGACCCATTTTCGTCAAATGATCAATCAAGACTAGAATCGTGGTATAGGTCTCACAAGGGGGCAATTCAACTATAAAATCCATCGATACTGTATGCCAAGGAGAAGGAGGAATTGGGATGGGGCGTAGCAACCCCACAGGTTTGGAATGGCTGGATTTACTCTGAGCACAAACAGCACATTTCTGTACATAGTCTTTGACATCTTTTCGCAGCGAGGGCCACCAAAAGGATCGTTCAATACTGGCGATGGTCTTGTATTCTCCCAAATGACCTCCCAACGTAGAATCATGACACCAAGGCATGATCTGTTCCTGGAGTGTGCTCAAGGGAATGTATAAAGCGTGATAATGGTACAGCAGATCATCCTTGGAGCTTCTATGTACCGGATCTTCCTGTATCCATGAAGCGCCATCAATCCCAGACACAGCTACTTTAACATCTTCCAAGAAGTCATGTGATATCACAAAAGCCAGCGTCGATTCCGGAAAAGCCGAGGGAGAAAGGATGGTAGGAGGCACTGTATCGTCATCCTGAGGGGGTCCTGTGAGGTCGACCCTACGGGATAGAGCGTCTGCCTTACCATTCTGGGGTCCAGGTCTATATTTAATGATAAAATCATAGTCCGAGAAAAAGAGCGACCACCTTAGCTGCCTGGGCATCAGTGCTCTTGCAGTTTTCAGAAATAACAGATTCCGATGATCCGTATACATCTCGACAGTATGTAGAGCCCCTAACAAGTGATGCCTCCATTCCTCACATGCCTGTTTAATGGCCAGCAGTTCTTTGTCTGTGATAGAATAGTTCACCTCACATGGTGTAAGTTTGCTGGAATAAAAGGCCACCGGATGTAATTGTCCCGTATCTGGATGTCGCTGGGACAACACCCCACCCAATGCATACTGTGAGGCGTCCGTTTCAACCACAAACGGCAGATTGGGATCCGGATGCCGCAGGATAGGAGCTTGAGTGAACCGCCTTTTTAACGTTTCAAATGCTTGATCTGCTGCTGGAGTCCACTCAAAGGGTACATTCTTTCTCAGCAGTCTGGATATTGGAGTGATAATGCGAGAGAAATCTTTGATAAACCGTCTGTAATAATTAGCAAACCCAAGGAAACTCTGTACAGATTTAACATGAGTAGGGGCTGCCCACTGGGTTATCGCTTCTACTTTGCTCATGTCCATTTGGAATCCCTGGGCGTTAATGACGTATCCCAAGAAAGCCACCTCGCTAACATGAAATAGGCACTTGTCCAGCTTGGCGAACAGGGAATGGACACGAAGGCGATCCAGTACTGTTTTCACATGGCAGATGTGTTCTGAGATGTTACGAGAATAGACCAAAATATCATCGATATATACGATGCAGATTGTTTCCAATAGTCCTCTTAATACTTCATCCATGAAGTACTGAAAAGCGGCAGGGGCGTTGCATAGCCCAAAAGGCATCACTTGGGACTCGAATAAACCAAACTTCGTACGAAAGGCAGTTTTCCATTCATCACCTGGCTTCACTCGTACCAAGTGATAGGCACCACGGAGGTCCAATTTGGTGAACACCTGTGCCCCTCGAAGCTGGTCCAAGAGTACGGGTATGAGGGGCAACGGGTATCTATTTTTGATGGTCACTTTTTTGATAGACCTGTAGTCTATACACGTTCGGAGTTCATCACAGTCTTTTTTCGATATGAAGAAGAGTGGAGAAGAAGCCGGGGAGGTGGAATGGCGAATAAACCCCGAAGCAAGGTGTTCCTCCAAATATGTCTTCAAGTAACGCGTTTCAGGCTCAGTGAGGGCATACACTCGACTGCAGGGTATATCCGCCCCTGGAACAAGATCTATACGACAATCATAAGGTCTGTGAGGTGGTAGCTGTGTTGCTTTCCTTTTGTCGAAGACATCTTGATAATTCGAGTACTCTCCAGGAAGAGAGGTAGCACAGCAGTACCTTCCATCTATGCATCCCTGGGCAAGAAGAGTAGCCTGTGTTTCATTGATTTCACCGGATACCTACGGAGGGCAGCAATGTTCTCGACAGTACTGGGATGTCAAAGACACCGAACGTGCAGCCCATTTCACAACTGGATCATGTAAGGTCAACCAGGGCATGCCGAGGATCAGGCGGAACTGGGGAGCGTCAATGATGTCGAATTGTATGATCTCCTGATGATTCGCACCTATGTACATTACAAGGGGTACTGTGTGAAATCGAACAGGCCCAGAGGTCAGTGCCTTTCCATCCACGGCTTTCACCATTTCAGGGATTTTTTTCTTCTCATAAGGAATGCCCATCCTCCAGGCATACTGTTGATCAATAAAATTCCCTGTGGCCCCTGAATCCAACAAGGCAGACACTGTAAGCGAATTATCCTCAGTAATTCTCAAAGAAATGGTAATGTTCATATGAGCCACTGAAGGTTGCATGGTATTTGCAAGGTATAATGGCATCTTTTCCTCTTCTTCCAAACCCAAGACGGAGACCCCGTCCGTACTTGGGCTCTTCAGTTTTCCGACTCCTGTGTTACGGCGACTTGTTTCCGGGGACCCATACTAGGATTTGACCTTTTTCCTCGAGCTCGACATTCTCTGATGAAATGGCCACTTTTCCCACAATAGTGACACAGCTTTTGTAGGCGTCTTTTCTCTCTTTCTTCAGGAGTCAAAGGACCCCTAACCCCTCCGATTTGCATGGGTTCTACTCCCATCCTAGGTTTGGAATAGTCCTCTGGAGGAGGGCGAGACTTCGGAAAACATGAACGTATTTCCCCTCTATTCTTATCACCTTTTCTATCTTGCACTCTGTGGTCAAGCTGAACAGCAAGATCTATCATCTCATCACATGTCTTGGGTAATTGTACAACTTGGTAGAGCACGTCTTTTAACTCCCCACGTAATCCTTGATAAAACAAAGAGGTTCGTTTCTCAGGGGGCCATTCTGTTTCCACTATTAGCCGATTTAAGGTGGTGATATATGTCAACAAATCCTGTGATCCTTGACGAAGAGTCATCAATTCACGGTCTAGAGACAGCATGTGTGTTTTCCTATCAAACAACTTCCTCATCTCACTACAAAAATCCTGGAAGTTGTGTAGCACTGGGTCATTCCTTTCCATCAACGGAATAGTCCAACTGGCAGCATTGCCCCCCATGTATGACATCATGAACGATGTTTTTGATGCATCATCCACGAAAATGGTTGGTTTACAGAGGAAATGGAGCCTACACTGATTTAAAAATGTTTCAAACTTCTTTGTGTCCCCATAGAATCGCTCAGGAGGCGCTAATGGTATACCTGGATTTTGAATGACATGGACTGTGGGACCGGGACCTAAAGGAGAGGGATTAGAGGGTTGAGAAGCAAAGAACCCACCCCCCATAGACGCCCCATCCGGGTTTTGAGTAGGGGGGGGAAGCGTTCCCTCTCTGATATAACTCTTCCCTTTCCGAGCGATGCCAGCCACCTCACGTCTAAGTGAACTCACTTCCGTTCGGAGATCCAAGTTCTCCTGTCGTGTGGCATGTACCTCCTGCTGGAGAGCAGATAAACTCTCCAACAAGGAAGCCAACACAGTATTCGTATCCATCGCTCAGGCTGACGAATTTCGTGGGCTTGTCAATCTGTCACGACGTCAATGGTGATATACCACTAACCTCTGAGAGATGTCAGCAGGAACGATGGATAGATGAATATCCCCCCTCCTCTCCAGAACGCACAACACACAGTGTAAGGGTAAAACAACTATGTATATATGCCTCCCGGGGAAAAGGGAAGTGGATAAAATAATAAAGGATGTCCAGAGGGGCTTCTGAAGGAATGTCAGTATGCCGTCCACCCACTCTCTCGCCGGTCTCTAAGAACCCCCGGTGGTATACTGCAGGTAAGGAAAGAACAAGAACCATCAATTAGAAACCCAGCACTGCACAGGCATCAAAGAAACATAACATATCTATAAGGGTAATTACTAACTGATGTGGTGGACTGGAGCGCCTGAAAAACCCTCAGGAAAATAAACCACGAAACAGCAGATATCCGAGTAGAAACAATAGCCTCCTCAGGAGCAGCCGGACAAATGGCGGCAGTACAAAATCAGCAAGGGTTTCTTAACGTAGACAAAATCAGCAAGGAATAATAAACAAAGAACAAACAAAATCAGCAAGGAGTCTCTTCGTGCAGCACGTACCGGTACCGGCACGCCAGGATTCACTAAAGGTAATGTCCCATGAAGAACACCAGTGACGGAGACGACAACGCGCTCCTGCGCGGGTCTCACAAACGCCACTCAAAAATAGCGAGGCCGCCCGTCTTATAGATGCGGGGACTCGCTAACGTAACTGGATGCAGAAAACAGTCTCTAGAAGTGCTGAAAAGCAGAAATCATTCTGCTCAAGGCAAACAATGTCCCTGGAAATCCACTCCGAATGAGCAGGCAAGGGCTCCGTCCCGTTCTCACTCAAGGTCCTGATTGACAAGCCCCGAGCCGTTACCTCGGAAGGCTTTTGTTGACACAACGCTTCCGCTTCCGTGTCTGCTGGGCCTCTGGGGAATGTAGTTCCGCAACCGCCAGGCTCCCTCCAGTGGCGATATGCGGTTACCACATTGTCTGACCAACACTGTTTGTCCCTTTCTGAACCTAGCACCCCTGGTAATCGCTACAATATACCAGCAATAGAAGACATGCTAAGTCTGCTCAATGACACGAATCAAACAGCAAACGAAGAAATATTGGCAACAGGACCTGGCTTAAATGAAAACGATCATGCTCCGTTTAGAGCACCATCAAGATATCTACCACAAAGTATCAGAGACAATCTTGATATCTGCGGAGAGAATGTAACAAAGGACCTAAAAAATCTGTATGCCCGGGAGATTAAAATTAAACATAAAATGAATCCCAGGAAAGCTTTATTTCACGAAACAGTGAAAAAATTACAAAATGAGGATGGGCTCCTTATCAAACCCTCAGATAAAGGGGGGAATATTGTTTTGTGGGGGAGGGAGCAGTATATAAAAAAAATGAAGCCCTAAACCAATTGCAGGACCATAGCTGTTATCGTAAAATCAGTCCAAAAGAATATGATAATGTGACAATAGAATTTTTTGCAAGATTGGATAATTGGAGAGATGAAGGACTTCTTAGTTGGGATGAACATAAATTTATCAAAAGAGAAAATCCGACAATCCCTACATTTTACATGCCCCCCAAAGTGCATAAGAACCCCACTAGTCCACCAGGGAGACCTATAATTTCATCCTGTGGCCGTTTGTTTGAGAATGCTTCCCGTTACATTGATTATTTTCTCAATCCAATAGCTAGGTCCCTTCCCTCTCACATCAAGGATTCTACTGATTTTTTTTAATGTATTTTCGAAATCCGTTGGGATAAGGAAACTATGGTCTTATTAACATTAGACATATCTACGCTATATACCAGCATTAGACATGTAGATGGACTAATTGCAAGTGAGTATTATCTAAACAAGAGACCAGCTCGCTTTGCCACCCAAAATCGAATGATCCTGGAACTCATGGAGTTGTGCCTCACTAAAAAGATTTTCTTGTTTGTCAATGATCTCTTCCTGCTGGAACGGGGACCGCGATGGGCACCTGGTTTGCCCCTAGTTACGTCAATTTACATCTCGGCTGGTGGGAGGAACAGGTGCTCGGGGGCTGCCCCCTTGAACAATGGGCCGAACATATTCTTTTGTGGGTTAGATTCATCGATTACGTCTTCGTGCTGTGGCAGGGCATGGAGGCGGACATCGAACTTTTTATTGGAGATCTAAATCGATTTGGAATTTGTGGGGCACCATAGTAAAACCACAATAGATTTTTTGGATATTAGAATTAGCCCAACTGATGAGAAATTGGAAACAACAATTTTTAGGAAAGTAACTGCAGGGAACTCAGTTCTTCACGTGGACAGTGCCCATCCTGCCGCATTAATCAGAAGTATCCCATTTGGGGAATATTATAGAGCTAGAAGAACATGTAGTACTGAGGAGGAATTTGACAGAATTGAAAACAAGATGACACAAAGGTTTATCCAAAGGGAGTACAAACCAGGCATTTTGAAAGGGGCAGCTAGGAAGGCTAGAGATCTCAAACGTCATAAAATCGTATTTGAACCCTCACGCACGAAAAGGCAGCAGGAAAAGTCTAAACTTCAGGGGAACCAAATTAATTCCAGATTTATCACCACATTTCACATAAAACATAAAGAAGTGAGATCAATCTTAAATAAACACTGGTATTTGGTAAAAAATGATCCAGTGTTGGGTCCCAAGGTGAGAAAAAATCCTGAGATCAAATACAGAAGATCCAAATCGTTAAAAGATTTGGTCGTTAAGAGTGAATTTGTGGGAAGGAAGAAGGGTTCCTCTGACTGGCTAAAACAGAAACCAGGTTTTAGAAGATGTACAAAATGTAAGGCCTGCCAACATGACATGAATCGAACTAGCCTTCAAACATTCTTTAATAAAACCATTACCATTAGGACATCATTAACCTGCAAAGTAATTTTGTTGTTTATCTACTGCAATGTCCATGCCCCAAAATATATATAGGTAGTACAATTCTACCAGTGCATCAAAGAATCCTGCAGCACAGGCGGGCCATTGTTAATCGAGACAGAACGTATCCTGTCGCAAGACATTTTGAGTCCCATCACCAGAGTGACCCAGAGGGTTTACAATATACTTGCATAGCTGAAGTCCCTAAGAGAAAGAGAGGGGGGACCGGAAAAGGGAATTACATAAATTAGAAACATATTTCATTCTGGATTTCAATTGTAAAGAACCGTATGGAGGATTTATATACATGTCTGTCTTGATTGGTTTAACAATATGATGAAAAGCTGAAACACGGATCTGCACGTGTAACCATGAATTAATTGTGTTTTTAATCAGGAACATGTTTTCTCTTGACAGTGGTAATACTTTTGATGTACAAATGGAATGGACCAGAGTTAATAAGACAGTTTTTAGCACTTTTGAAAAAATTCTCTTAAGCATTAGCACTTTAAATTAGCACTGTTTACTTGTTTTTAATTAAACAGGGATAGAACAGTAGGATGGTAAAGAGTGGAAATGTTGACTATAACAGATATGAATGGAGTTTACATAAGCACTAGCACTAGCACTTTTTATGAAGTACTGTGATGGAAAAGAGTGGAATGTTTACAGTGAGATAAATTATCATAGTTTACATAAGCACGAGCACTTTACTTTGAAAGTACGGTTTATTGAAGGACACGCAGATTATACATAAGAATAATCTACTTATTATATAGATATGAAATTTTTAATATATGTATATATTTTTTAACTGTATAATTGGACTTTATCAGTCCTTATTTAATTTTAGTTCTCTCCTTTTCTCATATAATTTATTCATATACCATCCACGTAGAAGAATTCTTTTTTGAAGTGTGACATGAGTAGAGAATTATAACGGTGCTTCAGTGTCTCTGATATGTGTGGAGAACAATGAATATTGATAGGGGCACTTGCCTGCAAACACTGAAAAGATTGTTTTCAATTGTAATTCTCTCCTTTTTATCCAAAAAAAATCACTAGCACTTTAATTAAAGAGTAATATTGTGTATGGGAAACTGTATAAAATTACAAACATATTGTTTCCGCAATATACACCAGTTAGCACCTATGCAATTGAAAGGAAAGCTTTGTGAATACTGAAAAGTTGCACGTTAAAATATGGCCGACACCTTTCAAACAATTTTGATCTGTTTTAACCCTGTGTCCATTGTTTGTTTCCATTACCACTGCAAGTGCGTTTTAAAGGGAAAAGTAATGGTTGAAAAACATCGTGAACAAGGGAGTTCGACTCCCGAAACTCGTCCATGTATTGTGTCATTCGTTATAAATAAATAAAAGGACTTTTTACCCTACCGGAGAGTGCTGGATGATTATCTGAGGCGCATGGGGTAATCCTATAACATATATATATATATATATATATATATATATATATATAAACACCAAGTTTGCCTGCAAAGGAAGGAGCCCACAAGCAAGGTGAAATCTCTGCTTTTTATTCCTGTTGGGAGCAGCAGTGAAATGGATGCAAATTTCCAGCAACAAGCATCAAATGCTTGCTTGCCTCCGAGTACAAGCCCAAGCCTCTGATGAAGTAAGGCTACGAAACGCGTCAGGCTGGACTTTGATGCTTGTTGCTGGAAATTTGCATCCATTTCACTGCTGCTCCCAACAGGAATAAAAAGCAGAGATTTCACCTTGCTTGTGGGCTCCTTCATTTGCAGGCAAACTTGGTGTTTATATATATATATATATATATATATATATATATATATATATATATATATATATATATATATATATATATATATATATATATATATATATATCCAATATCCATGACACGCTTAGGATTGAATCAGTCGGAGGAACTGTACATTCATTTATAAACTAATGACTACCTTCTCCACTCCATTGTTTTCTGTTTCGAACTGTACCCTCCTTCCCCCTTACCTAACAACATTTTTTCTTCCCTTTTACTAATTTTTCTCTCACCCAGTACCCCTCCTCCCGTAACTGACCTAGATAGGCCCACTGGAGGGCCAATATTGCGCACGTTGTACATATTGTATATATTGCACAAAATTGCATACCTTTTGTGACTGGAACATTGGGACATGGGCTCTGTTAACGCCAATGAAAAAATATGAGGAGTATCATGGCCCACTGGAGGGCTTGATTTGGTATGATTATAACAGATGAAATTTCTTTTTAATACCCATGTAAAAACTGTTTAATGTCAAACTACATCATCCAGAATGCCCTGCTGGTTAACACACAGGCAGTGTGTAATCACATGACTTTGGGGAACATGGGTAACTTAAATAACGCACTTTCAAAGTGAAAAGTAACCGTGAACAAGGTAGATGTAACTACCGAAACGTGTTGGTTTTCTGTGCAATTATAATCAATAAATACATGCTTTGCAGAGGACATTGGTTTTGAGTGGTGGCTCCTTTTCGTTAATTCGAGGATTGACGAGGTTTGTGAATATATATATATATATATGTATCACGCTCCACTTTTTCCAGGCAACCAAAAGAACCGACTGCACTCCATTCGTGGGAAATAAAACGGGTTTATTAATCCGTTAAGTCAAACAGGACGCGTTTCGGCTTCGCGCCTTCTTCTTGCAGTTAGGCACATCTTTTGAAAATGATCTTTTAAATACAGTTTTCACATGAACAACCTCATCAACATATATAATCAACATAAATAATGCACTTTTGTATGTATGTTACAATGGCGGCCATCCTAAAGTGTGTTTTGTCAACATTCCCACTATAGGAAAGGACGGAAGTGATTAAGCCATGTATCGGCTTTTGATTTGCACAATTCATTTACAAACTAATAAAATGAAGAACCTGTATTCTCATTACATTAAATTCATGTATGTAAGTAAATTCATTTACCAAAAAATGTGTGTACACTATTTACAGTCAAGCCTTGGATAGGCTTAAATTCTATCACAACAATGATTGTGACTCACTGTCTCTCCATAATTCAATTTCCTGTGCAAAATAAATTAATTTAATCTACGGGTATGCTAAATGAGGATGGGAATCAAAGGGTATCACTACCCTAGATGAATTGATAATTCCTCCTCGATATTGAGGCCTAACGGTATCTTAGTTTGTAGGTCAATAATGAACCGGGATTCCAACCTGCGTAACTGTAGGTCTCGATCCCCCCCGCGGTCTTTGGATGGAATATGGTCAAGGCAGAAGAAGCGAAGGAGGCTGCGATCGCTCGGATGTTTCTGGGCAAAATGCCGGGCTACAGGATAGTTAGGGTCATTATATTCAATGGCTCTTGCGTGTTCTAAAATCCTTCTCTTAACAGGGTGTTTTGTACTGCCAATATAACGCAGTTTGCAGGGGCATTCCAGACAGTATACGCAATATGGAGTCATGCATGTCATATATTTGTTGATCCTTCTGGTTGAGGTTCTCCCAGGGATTGGAAAATGGGTGACTTTGGGACTGGTCTTACATGCCTTGCAATGGTGACAAGGAAAAAACCCGATAAGGTTTCCAAGTCTTTGTGTTTTGGGAATAGGATCAAAATGACTATGGACCAGTAAGTCTCTCAACGATCTAATACGTCTGTACGTAATCTGCGGAAAATCAGAAATCTCCTTGCCTATGGTGCAATCTGATTTAAGGATATGCCAATTGCGTGAGAGAACTTGGTGAATCTTTTTAGAATCTTGGGAGAAAGTGGTGATAAAACGTAAGATGCCTTTAGTGACTTTTTCTTTCCTTTTAGAGTCTTTCAAAAGACACAACCGTGGTATTTTTCGCACTTTCTCTAAGGTTTGCTCCAGAATCGATTCTGCATATCCTCTTCTTGTGAACCTTTCAATAGATTCTTTTGCCACTGTCTCAAAGTCCTATTCTAAGGTGCAGTTCTGTTTCAAATGCAGCAGTTCCCCATAGGGGATGCTGTTTTTGAGAGGTTTAGGATGACCGCTAGATGCCTCCAGAATGGAGTTTCCGGCTGTGGTTTTTCGGAATAAAGAGGTACAGATCTTACCTTCCCTGATGGAGATTCTCAAATCCAGAAAGTCAACTTCACTGTTACTTATCTGACCACTGAAATGTAAGTTTAAATTGTTAACATTCAAGTGTTTATGTATATATATATATATATATATATATCGACACACAAAGTGATCCTTAGCCACACGAGAGCGCTCCACAGCGTGTGCTCTGCCTAGGGGTCGGATCGTGACCCAAGACGAATTTTGCAATACAAAAGAGGCGGCACAGCCAGGGTACTTTTCAGCCTTATTTATTTACTGCTTCACCCCACCAACGCGTTTCAGCCACAACTGGCCTTGCTCACGGTCCATGACCGTGAGCAAGGCCAGTTGTGGCTGAAACGCGTTGGTGGGGTGAAGCAGTAAATAAATAAGGCTGAAAAGTAGCCTGGCTGTGCCGCCTCTTTTGTATTGCAAAATATATATATATATATATATATATTCACTGAAAAAACCATAGGTTTTACACAGGTTATAGTTAGGAAGTAGCATTTACAAAACCTATGAAATTCACTGAAAAAAACCATAGGTTTGACACCAGTTATAGTTAGCTGGAAATTTTACTGATATAAAACCAATGAAATTCCACGTTATAGTTAGTTGGACTCACTATAACTTGCGCGTGTAATGCACTGCTGATGACGTCACATATTACATCACTCATGACATCACTGATAACACCATCCAGTGAATGTGTGTCTTTCTGAAAAATGAATATGTGTTACATATGTATATATTATTGAATATCTTAGTGAATACATATATTACTGAGTAATGCTTAAATATTTAAATATATGTATTAGTGTTTCACTTTGTGTATAAGTGGCTGCATGGGTTGATGAGTAAATACATGTGTATGTATATAGGTTATTAGATGTTTTTCTTAGTATCAGTATGAGTGTTTGCATGATTTGGTGGGAGTATTACTTAGTACATAGATGCAAGAATGACTGAGTCTCTGTTTGTATGTGTTTTGAAGACAGCATATGTGCAGGACTGTATGGGTGGATTAGTGTGCATATGTCTGTGTTAGTGAGTGAATTACTGTCTTATTAGTGTCTTTATCAGTAACTACATATGTTTTAATGTAGTATATGTGAATATTGATGTATATAAGTGACTATATGTGAGAGTGAGGTATTGTAAGAGTTCCTGTTTAAATTAGTATGTGTTTATATAAGTGATTTTTAAGAGAGTAAGTATGTGTAAGTTTCCTTAGAAGTAAAGTGGTAGTGTGTGTATAGCTGTTTATGCAAATAAATGGATGTTCAATAGTTTATTTGCATGTGTGAGTATGTGTGTGAATAACTTTTGGATGACTGTCGGTGTGTAACAGGATGTGTAGGTGTATCACTACATATGATTAGTGAATATATGTATGAGTGACTATATAGAACTGTTGGTGAATTAGTGCATGTGTATATAGATGGTGGAATTATTGAATTGGTTGTTGTTGTAACTGGTATGAGTATCTCCATTTTTTTTAACATTTTAGTTTCTATTTTTGAATATGCGTTTCAAAGGTTAGATTACAGTGAAAGGAGGTCTGTCACTGTGTCACAAGGATGGTGTTATCAGTGATGTCATGAGTGATGTAATATGTGACGTCATCAGCAGTGCATTACACGCGCAAGTTATAGTGAGTCCAACTAACTATAACGTGGAATTTCATTGGTTTTATATCAGTAAAATTTCCAGCTAACTATAACTGGTGTCAAACCTATGTTTTTTTCAGTGAATTTCATAGGTTTTGTAAATGCTACTTCCTAACTATAACGTGTGTAAAACCTATGGTTTTTTCAGTGAATTTCATTGGTTTTTAAAATGCTAATTCAAAAATATCTCGTGTATACAACCTATACTTTTGTCCATAAAGTTCTGGCAATATTTTTTTCGGAAACAAGCCGTTTTCTTCACTGTTCAAGTTGCATAGAGACTCCTTGTAAAGCGATACAGAATTAGAAAGTCTGTACCTTGCCTTTTTTTCAACGCATTAAAATTTGTCTGTAAATAAAAATAGCCTTTCTAAACTTTCGTGCGCGACCCGGTGTGCGCACTCTCGGCAACAGTTCTCAATAAAATGGATAGCGCATTTCCAGGCTTTCGTGCGCGACCGTGTGCGCACACCCACCTATATATTTCGTGAAAACTTTGCAATCTGAACTTATTGAATTTCTTCATAGACCCATCAAAGAACTTATAATACGTCAAACAGACTAAACCTAGGCTTCTTTTTTAATATTATGAACATTTTCATTAAATGGAGCCGAATGTCTTTTTAAACTTTCGTGTGTGACCGAATGTACACACCTTGGTATTTAAAAAAAATATATAAAAGGTTTTATACTTTAACAATTGTATGCTTGAATCGAGCTCAAAAGATATATTAAATCCGAATATGTTTGAATTTACTTCTTTTCACGTTTTGAAACTTCGCTGAATTAGACCGCTACTTCCAAATGACGTACGAGACTAGATACTATCACCGCGTACACGTCCTGAGACGCGCATGTGAAGTCATGTGACTTGAAAACAACACTTCCAATTGGTTCTTAGTAGTTTCTATTCTGCAATTTACACGGAGGACTCCACCCACTTCCCTCACTATCTTTTGTACTCTCAAAAGAGAACAACGTTCAACACCCTTCGGAAGACTTTGCTGAAATGGCTGCCGCCCCGCAATCATCTTCCGAATCTGAAGGAAATGAGCGACTACCTTTAAAAAGAAAAAAGGAATCTTTTATTTGGAAATTTTTTACTTATCCTGAAGAATTAAAGAAAGTAAATGCGCCAAAAGTTACCTGCACGATATGCAATTCGGTTCTCTCAAGAGGAAATCCAAGAAAAAAATATTCCTTTTCAATACATACCATGATGCGGCATGTCAAACAAGTGCACCCTGTGGAATTTGCAAAGGCATCGACAAGAGCCCTGGCCACGCTATTACCATCAGAGGTGGCCAGCACATCTTCTGCTGGACGACCTGTATCTCCATCGAGTGCTGTGATGGACTTGAGACCATATCTTGCAAAGGTGCACATGAAATGCAACGAGTGTGGAGAAATTCTTCTGTACGGAGAGCAGAGCCTCATTCTTACTAAACTAAAAATTGAGAGTCATAAATGCCCCGAGAAAAGATAAATTTCTTCATTTCATTTAATAAACAACATACAGTTGTTTTAAAAAAAAAAAAAAAAAAAGTTCTTTTCAGAACTAACTCATTGTACCAAAAACAGCTCCAGGAGCATATTATAAAGGGCGTTTATCTCCCCGTTTTTGGCTTTCGATCGTGCGCGACCGTGTGCGCGCACCCGCCCAAAACTTTGCGATTGTAACTTATTAAATTTCTTCATAGACCCATCATAGAACTTATACTACTCAGAAGATATATTCAATCCGGATGTGTTTAGATTTACTCCTTTTCACGTTTTGAAACTTCCCTGAAGTAGACCGCTACTTCCAACCAGATACTATCACCGCGTACACGCGCATGTGAAGTCATGTGACTTGAAAACAACACTTCCAATTGGTTCCTAGTAGTTTCTATGCTGCGTCAATACCTACGCCTGCTTCAAACACATGCACAGTTTTGAAACAGCATGGGCCTGAAAGTCACTGAGTGAAATATCATACATTACAGTCAGCCACTTTCAAGACGCATTCCTTCAGAGGAACACTTACCGTTTATTAGAGGTAGATCGTCCGACTCCACCGGAGGACACCCCTAATAAAAAAGACATATATATAAAATGCGGCCTAGCCGCTGTATCGTACTAGCAAACTTTAACTTAAAAATCGTTAGAGAAAACAAAAGGAATCGAACAAAATCAGTAGGCCACTGATAGGATCTCTTTTTGACCTTGCTAAAATAGAAACATTAGGAACAACCCCTCATGAGAAATATGAAACTAGTGAGAGAAACCGAGCTCGACGCCATCTTGCCCCCTTTTAGGCCCCATCACGAACATAGATAGCCCCACATAGCAAAACGTGATCTTATCGCCTGCCCAACTTCAGATCTGACCCCCCCCCTTTTGCTCTCATGTCCTGTCGGAATGTCCGGCTGTAGATTACAATCACATGTTACATTTGGGAGGGGAAACGACATCAGAGCGACAAATATTAGAAATATACCACACGACAGCAAAATAACAGGTTACAACGTTTTTATTCTTGAACAAAAATATATTAAAACAACTATGGAGAACCATTACGCGAATAGTCCGGAGGCGACACCACGCGCCAAGGCCTGTCCCCAGGATGAACCAAGGGATCCGTTCCTGGGGCCGTGGCAAAGAGCAGCCGGCCGCCATCGGCCGGAGAAGGCATGGGACCGACCCGAGATGTAGTTGTCTTCCCATTCCCTTCCTCTTTCGGCGCCTTGCAGGCCACGAGGGGGGGATGTCTTGCATATGCCTCCGACCCCCCCCTCTCTTCATCGCCTGGTCCGGCCATAACAAATGTCAGCAAGACGCCGTGGGGTGCACTGGGAGGGAGAGGCGGCGCGGACGAGCCTCTCCCGCCTCCCCAGGTGGAGGCCCCTCAGCTGCTCCCCCAATGCTCCACGCACCCGTCAAAGGACTCGTCCACTCTTGCGGTGCAGCAACGCTCCACGCACCCGTCAAAGGACTCGTCCACTCTTGCGGTGCAGCGACGCTCCATGCACCCGGCAAAGGACTCGTCCACTGTGGCGGTGCAACGATGCTTCGCCCGACAGGCTTGAGTCCATCAGCTCCTGCAACCCAGTGACTGCCGGTGGTTGCAGATCTTTCCTTTCAAAATGCTGCCAACAATATTTTCTGAATGGCGTAGCCACGAGACGTTGGCGCTCTCATGCTGATGCCAGCCTCAGTTTGAATGACCAACAATCCGGGGCGCGGCGCGGAGCGCGTAACGTAAGCATAACAGGTCATGTGACTTGTTAATAAAGCTTTTCATTGGTTTAGAAATATTTTTATGAGCATATTTGACTATTTTATTAAAAACACTACACATAACCTGTTTTTCAAGTTATGTTTAATTTTAAATGAAACGGTTTCCATTTTCACTTTTTATTTCCAGTACATTTTAAAAATAAATGTTTATAGTTCCATATGCTGAAGCACATCAGCTTCCCACCCTATGTCATACAATTCTGACAAATCTGCATCCTCATCATGTTCTTCATCATCCTCAGGATTTAATTCATCTAAGGGATCCACTTCCACTGACGTTTCAATGACAAGTTCAACGATAAGATCGAGATCAACGGATTGCTTATTATCACTCATGGTTAAATGTTGTCGTTATCTTTAAAGAAAGAGAACAACAACGAGATGTTGCAGAGTAAGAGACAAATCTCAGAGACTATAATAGTAATTTTTTTTAACAAGAGTAACATTTTGCAGCTATTATTTAGCCATGTCCAGCGATGCTGAGGAGGTGAGTCCTATGTCCAAGTTTTCAGTGAACAGGACTCATCTCTTTTTAACCTTGGATAAGCCTCACCAAAACTGTGTCCCCTGCTCATACTTAAATGTAAAGGGGCAGATTTATGTTAACTGGCGCATCCCCAGAGATGCACCAGTTAATGTGCACCGCTGCTCTGCCACCCATGGTGTGCCGCATTTACAATGTGGAGCACCATTGAGCAAAAACAACACAGATGCGTCACGCACCTGTGCCGCAAAAGCAGCACATTGCAGGAATCACGTCGTAAGCGCGACATGTCTACTGCAATGCACAGGAGCAAGCCACACATTGCATGGTGCATCATTCCTTATGCCTGTTTCAAACAGGCGTAAGTATTTGATTCAGGAATGCTATAAAGCTGACTCAGTGAAATCTTCTAAATTTCACTGTGTTAGTTTTACAGGGCTTTCATGCAAATGAATGCCCACCTGCAACAAAACGCCTATATGAAACCTGACGCAGGTTTCATGTGGTGTAGAAAATGAAAATGTATATGTACATAAGCGGCGTTCATTTGTGTTCACCCTCACCACTGTTGGAGTTAAAGCGAAAGTCACGGCACAGTGGCCCCGCCATCTTGCCCCCTTTTAGGCCCCATCACGAACATAGATAGCCCCACATAGCAAAACGTGATCTTATCGCCTGCCCAACTTCAGATCTGCCCCCCCCCCCTTTTGCTCTCATGTCCTGTCGGAATGTCCGGCTGTAGATTACAATCACATGTTACATTTGGGAGGGGAAACGACATCAGAGCGACAAATATTAGAAATATACCACACGACAGCAAAATAACAGGTTAAAACGTTTTTATTCTTGAACAAAAATATATTAAAACAACTATTTACATGACAAACGGCCGCAGCAACAAACCCACAATGCATTTCGCCGTCTACTTGACGCCATCCCTGTCCCTCCTTCCCCAAAGTAGCAATGTTGGGCTACTTTTGGGCTGCTTTCTAGTAGGATTTTTGAGCGTCAGAAAGTCTACAAAAGCCGTCGGCAACGGCCTGTGGTGGAGAACCATTACGTGAATAGTCCGGAGGCGACACCACTCGCCAAGGCCTGTCCCCAGGATGAACCAAGGGATCCGTTCCTGGGGCCGTGGCAAAGAGCGGCCGGCCGCCATCGGCCAGAGAAGGCATGGGCCCTACCCGAGATGTAGTTGTCTTCGCATTCTCTTCTTTTTTCAGCGCCTTGCAGGCCACGAGGGGGGAATGTCTTGCATATGCCTCCGACACCCCCCCCTCTCTTCATCGCCTGGTCCGGCCATAACAAATGTCAGCAAGACGCCGTGGGTTGCACTGGGAGGGAGAGGCGGCGCGGACGAGCCTCTCCCGCCTCCCCAGGTGGAGGCCCCTCAGCTGCACCCCCAACGATCCACGCACCCGGCAAAGGGTTCGTCCACTGTGGCGATATAGGGACGCTCCACGAGCCCAGAAAAGGGTTCGCATACTGTGGCGGTATAGGGACGCTCCACGAGCCCAGCAAAGGACTCGCCCACTGTTGCGGTACAGCGACGCTCCACTCACCCAGCAGGGTCTCGTCCACTGTGGCGGTGCAACGATGCTTCGCCCGACAGGCTTGAGTCCATCTGCTCCTGCAACCCAGTCACTGCCGGTGGTTGCAGATCTCCTAAAAATGGCGGTCGACTTTGCAGAGATGGGCCTGGCGTGAAAAGTTGGCCTGGTCGCCTGTTAACCAGAAAATGGGCCCCTGTCTTTCCTTTCAAAATGCTGCCAACAATATTATATCAGACTCTGCATCGGTACTTACTTATAAATGCAGAAACAACTCAATTAACACAAGGGCTCTTTTCAGAGCCACCTTATATCAAAGCACTCAAACTTCTGATTTATCTCCATTTTCACACTTTTGTAAATAGTTGTGCGCGCCCGAGTGCGCGCACCCCGCAACTTTTTTCGGAAAAAAAAATATATATATTTTCGCGTTTAAGGTCCTTACT
Organism: Lissotriton helveticus; assembly: GCF_964261635.1. NCBI lineage: Eukaryota > Metazoa > Chordata > Amphibia > Caudata > Salamandridae > Lissotriton > Lissotriton helveticus. The sequence goes on along the minus strand of NC_136065.1, from coordinate 1,317,266,595 downwards.
GCACACCCTGAGAAAACCTACGCAGCAAAACAATCTCTACCTTCACCCCTTTCCATGTTCCAACGCTTTGAAACGAGAATATATTTACTCGCGCGCACCCCGCAACTTTTTTCGAAAAAAAAAATATATATTTTCGCGTTTAAGGTCCTTACTGCACACCCTGAGAAAACCTACGCAGCAAAACAATCTCTACCTTCTCCCCTTTCCATTTTCCAACGCTTTGAAATGACAATATATTTACTCGCAGTGACAAAATGGCGGTCAACACTTCCTGATTTCCTTCGAATCGAACGTTAACAGACGTCACGCAGCAAAAAAAAATTCTGCGCGCGCGCAGCCGCTTGAGTGCGCGCACCCGTCCGCTCTTATAGATATATAATTGACTTTAACTTTAATTTTCTCAACAACTACTGAACGGATTTACACCATTCCACAAAAAGCGTAATAACTTCAGATCTGACGCCCCCCCCTTTTGCTCTCATGTCCTGTCGGAATGTCCGGCTGTAGATTACAATCACATGTTACATTTGGGAGGGGAAACGACATCAGAGCGACAAATATTAGAAATATACCACACAACAGCAAAATAACAGGTTAAAACGTTTTTATTCTTGAACAAAAATATATGAAAACAACTATTTACATGACAAACGGCCGCAGCAACAAACCCACAATGCATTTCGCCGTCTACTTGACGCCGTCCCTGTCCCTCCTTCCCCAAAGTAGCAATGTTGGGCTACTTTTGGGCTGCTTTCTAGTAGGGTTTTTGAGCGTCAGAAAGTCTACAAAAGCCATCGGCAACGGCCTGTGGTGGAGAACCATTACGTGAATAGTCCGGAGGCGACACCACTCGCCAAGGCCTGTCCCCAGGATGAACCATGGGATCCGTTCCTGGGGCCGTGGCAAAGAGCGGCCGGCCGCCATCGGCCAGAGAAGGCATGGGCCCTACCCGAGATGTAGTTGTCTTCCCATTCTCTTCTTTTTTCAGCGCTTTGCAGGCCACGAGGGGGGAATGTCTTGCATATGCCTCCGACCCCCCCCCTCTCTTCATCGCCTGGTCCGGCCATAACAAATGTCAGCAAGACGCCGTGGGGTGCACTGGGAGGGAGAGGCGGTGCGGACGAGCCTCTCCCGCCTCCCCATGTGGAGGCCCCTCAGCTGCACCCCCAACGATCCACGCACCCGGCAAAGGGTTCGTCCACTGTGGCGATATAGGGACGCTCCACGAGCCCAGCAAAGGACTCTCCCACTGTTGCGGTACAGCGACGCTCCACTCACCCAGCAGGGTCTCGTCCACTGTGGCGGTGCAACGATGCTTCGCCCGACAGGCTTGAGTCCATCTGCTCCTGCAACCCAGTGACTGCCGGTGGTTGCAGATCTCCTAAAAATGGCGGTCGACTTTGCAGGAATGGGCCTGGCGTGAAAAGTTGGCCTGATCGCCTGTTAACCAGAAAATGGGCCCCTGTCTTTCCTTTCAAAATGCTGCCAACAATATTATATCAGACTCTGCATCGGTACTTACTTATAAATGCAGAAACAACTCAATTGACACAAGGGCTCTTTTCAGAGCCACCTTATATCAAAGCACTCAAACTTCTGATTTATCTCCATTTTCACACTTTTGTAAATAGTTGTGCGCGCCCGAGTGCGCGCACCCCGCAACTTTTTTCGGAAAAAAAAATATATATATTTTCGCGTTTAAGGTCCTTACTGCACACCCTGAGAAAACCTACGCAGCAAAACAATCTCTACCTTCACCCCTTTCCATGTTCCAACGCTTTGAAACGAGAATATATTTACTCGCGCGCACCCCGCAACTTTTTTCGAAAAAAAAATATATATTTTCGCGTTTAAGGTCCTTACTGCACACCCTGAGAAAACCTACGCAGCAAAACAATCTCTACCTTCTCCCCTTTCCATTTTCCAACGCTTTGAAATGACAATATATTTACTCGCAGTGACAAAATGGCGGTCAACACTTCCTGATTTCCTTCGAATCGAACGTTAACAGACGTCACGCAGCAAAAAAAAATTCTGCGCGCGCGCAGCCGCTTGAGTGCGCGCACCCGTCCGCGCTTATAGATATATAATTGACTTTAACTTTAATTTTCTCAACAACTACTGAACGGATTTACACCATTCCACAAAAAGCGTAATAACTTCAGATCTGACGCCCCCCCCTTTTGCTCTCATGTCCTGTCGGAATGTCCGGCTGTAGATTACAATCACATGTTACATTTGGGAGGGGAAACGACATCAGAGCGACAAATATTAGAAATATACCACACGACAGCAAAATAACAGGTTAAAACGTTTTTATTCTTGAACAAAAATATATGAAAACAACTATTTACATGACAAACGGCCGCAGCAACAAACCCACAATGCATTTCGCCGTCTACTTGACGCCGTCCCTGTCCCTCCTTCCCCAAAGTAGCAATGTTGGGCTACTTTTGGGCTGCTTTCTAGTAGGGTTTTTGAGCGTCAGAAAGTCTACAAAAGCCATCGGCAACGGCCTGTGGTGGAGAACCATTACGTGAATAGTCCGGAGGCGACACCACTCGCCAAGGCCTGTCCCCAGGATGAACCATGGGATCCGTTCCTGGGGCCGTGGCAAAGAGCGGCCGGCCGCCATCGGCCAGAGAAGGCATGGGCCCTACCCGAGATGTAGTTGTCTTCCCATTCTCTTCTTTTTTCAGCGCTTTGCAGGCCACGAGGGGGGAATGTCTTGCATATGCCTCCGACCCCCCCCCTCTCTTCATCGCCTGGTCCGGCCATAACAAATGTCAGCAAGACGCCGTGGGGTGCACTGGGAGGGAGAGGCGGCGCGGACGAGCCTCTCCCGCCTCCCCAGGTGGAGGCCCCTCAGCTGCACCCCCAACGATCCACGCACCCGGCAAAGGGTTCGTCCACTGTGGCGATATAGGGACGCTCCACGAGCCCAGCAAAGGACTCTCCCACTGTTGCGGTACAGCGACGCTCCACTCACCCAGCAGGGTCTCGTCCACTGTGGCGGTGCAACGATGCTTCGCCCGACAGGCTTGAGTCCATCTGCTCCTGCAACCCAGTGACTGCCGGTGGTTGCAGATCTCCTAAAAATGGCGGTCGACTTTGCAGGAATGGGCCTGGCGTGAAAAGTTGGCCTGATCGCCTGTTAACCAGAAAATGGGCCCCTGTCTTTCCTTTCAAAATGCTGCCAACAATATTATATCAGACTCTGCATCGGTACTTACTTATAAATGCAGAAACAACTCAATTAACACAAGGGCTCTTTTCAGAGCCACCTTATATCAAAGCACTCAAACTTCTGATTTATCTCCATTTTCACACTTTTGTAAATAGTTGTTCGCGCCCGAGTGCGCGCACCCCGCAACTTTTTTCGGAAAAAAATATATATATATTTTCACGTTTAAGGTCCTTACTGCACACCCTGAGAAAACCTACGCAGCAAAACAATCTCTACCTTCACCCCTTTCCATGTTCCAACGCTTTGAAACGAGAATATATTTACTCGCGCGCACCCCGCAACTTTTTTCGAAAAAAAAAATATATATATTTTCGCGTTTAAGGTCCTTACTGCACACCCTGAGAAAACCTACACAGCAAAACAATCTCTACCTTCTCCCCTTTCCATGTTCCAACGCTTTGAAATGACAATATATTTACTCGCAGTGACAAAATGGCGGTCAACACTTCCTGATTTCCTTCGAATCGAACGTTAACAGACGTCACGCAGCCAAAAAAAAATCCGCGCGCGCACCCGTCCGTGCGTATAGATATATAATTGACTTTAACTTTAATTTTCTCAACAACTACTGAACGGATTTACACCATTCCACAAAAAGCGTAATCTGCGAGCCGGACTCTACAGTTTTGCCAAATTTCTTATAAATCCATTCAGCCGTTCGACCTGTAGCCGTGTCTAAACGTCCTATGGAAAATAACATGGAGAAAACACGTTTTGGGACCCCCCTTTTATCTCAGCCCCCACTTCACCAATCCCCCCCAAATTTTCAGGGAATGAGCGGAGCGGACCGAGCCATCTTCTTTGAGAAATTCGCAAAGATTCATCCACCAGGGCCAAAGTTAATCCAAATAGAATGTTGACGATTTCCTATGGAAACTAGGTCCTAACTATAACTACCTACTGGCGACCGCCAGTAGGTAATATATATATATATATATATATATAATATATATAATATATATAATATATATAATATATATATATATATATATATATATGCAAAGCAAAATCCTCGAACCTCCGCACCGTCGGCGCAGCGAAAGAAGAAAGCAGACCCAGCGTTGTCAGGCAGGATGTTTATTCAAACCTTTTCAGATGACGCGTTTCGAGTACCCTGTACTCTTGTTCACACACCGTTAAACCAGTCAACCTGTTATTTTTGTATGCTTTTTTCCCTGACCCTTCCCAAGGGCCACACCTCCTGTCAAACATCACGTGACATAGAACATGACCATAGAAACGGGTGCTAGATTGTAGATAAACAAACAGACGACATTTCTCGTTGTAATCAATTTGAACACAACATAACAGGAGAAAATCATACAGTCTGTAAAACAAAATCAAATCTGTTTGCCAAAATTGTATTGCGTCATAGAATAATATAAAACCAAAAAATGTACGTTGTAACACATTTTTTTTTTAAATCTACTATTTATGTCCCAATCTTTGCACGAATCTCTTAGTTGGTAGCTTTACATATCATAAATGCCTAAATGCAGATGTCAAAAATGTACACTGAATAGTGACTGGTACTTAGTTCTTATATATATATTCAGTTTTCACCCAGCACAATGAAATTGCACCGATGCACTCCAGTCCAAACAAAATCGCCAAACAATCCAATATCGTGTTCCAAGGATTTATTTATTTAATTCAATTCCAGCATGATGAATCAGGTATGGAACAAAGCCCCAATGCGTTTCCGCGAAAACTCGCCTTGATCACGGGTGGGTTGCGTATCAAATTGAAAACAATAAATAAAGTTTCAGTAACACAAGTCTCACGTGAATTCCCTTGAGTGCAAAAATAGATAAAGGACTTAGACCAGATATCTGGGGGCCATCTTGTAGTGTTGTTGTAAGTGCGAGATATATTGGGGGTTAACATTTAATAATCAGTTATAACTTGCGAAAACAATATATTGCCCTTCAAAGTGATAGGATGCCACATCTTCTGTTCAATTTAGATATAATAAGGATAAATGCCCTAAATTGGTCCCATAAATAAATGACGTAAATATAGCCAAAAATATAGACCAGTTATATCTTGTCATTACAATATATTCACTAGATACCCCAAGTGGGAAAAATAGTTGATTATCGTACATTCAAAATAAATTGCAAGATAATGCAGAGCCATAATGAAAAACTTTATAGAAGACTTTTTCAAAGACTTTTGTTGACACTGTTTGTAGATACATCCCAAGTGAGAGAATTGTATATGTCTTTCTGGCAAAGAACAGATTATTCTTCATGTTCGGTACTTAAATAGGGATTCAACATTTTCAAATAAGTGGCTCCTTCATGATACCTGGGCAAAAATGAGAAAATAGGCCAATCAAACTCAACACCAAAACACCTAGTCCATCAAATACAGGCCTCTGGCTTAAAGTGCATAAACAGTGTGTCATTATACCATGAAAATAAAAGTGCTTAAAAACAACTGATTTAAAGTTAACAATTAAAAACAAATGGAGTATACTATAGGAGACTCAGTTATATACAACCTGCATAAAGGATGGATGTAATGCAAACATAGGCAGCCAATAGGCAGTCAGATTAATGTTAAAATTCATTCCCCGAGATGCCAGATCATTTCCTCCTCAGAGTTAAGGCCTCCAGGGATCAGAGTGTCTAGATCTATAATGTACCTGTTTTCAAGTTCCCGCAGCTTGCTGATTTTGTCCCCACCTCTTTTCATGGGCGGTAATTTGTCAATCACAAAGAATTTTACAAGATTGCGATTGCTGTTATGACTTTCTTCAAAGTGTCGAGCAACAGGTGAGGTTTGATCTTTGTTTTGAATCGCTCTCATATGCTCCAAAACCCATTTTTTGGCTGGGAACATAGTGCTCCCAACATATTTTTTTTAACAAGGGCAAACAAGAACATAGATACAATATTCAGACAAACAGGTAAGATGTTTACCAATACTCTTTTCTTTTTCTTCTACGGGAAAAAATACCTTTTTGACATTAGTACTATGTTTGCAAACCTTGCATTTCATCCAGGTAAAAAATCCCTGAAGGTAACTATTCCTCAATTTGTTAGTACTCACATCATTTTTACTCAATTTGTCTTTTAGTGAGTCTGCCTTGCGATATGTCATGTTTGGAATGTCTCCCAGGACGTCACACAATGTAGGTTCCGGCTTGAGGACTTTCCAATGTCTTTTAAGTATACTTTGGACCTTCCAGGACTTCGAATGGTACGTTGAAATGAACCTGACCACTTTGTTGTCCTGTTTGCTATCCTTATCCTGGGGACTCAGGAATGAGGCATGGCTGATCTTACTGGCTTTCTGGAATGCCTCATCAATAACTTTAGGATGATAGCCTCTTTCCTTAAAACGCTCCTTCATACACTCGCCCTCAAGGAAAAAATCTTGATCTGTACTGCAGTTTCTCCGAGCCCGGAGAAACTCGCCAAAGGGAATACTGCGGATCAATGATTTTGGATGGCTGCTTTCTGCATGAAGCAGAGTATTCCCCGCAGTCTCCTTGCGAAACAGTTTCATCACCAATTTGTTATTGGATACTGTACTGTAATTGATAAGTCAAGAAATTCCATTGTCTGGTTGCTGATTTTACCGTCTAGTGTGATATTTAGACTGTTTTTGTTGAGGTCCTGTAAGAAGAGCTCAGCCAAGGCCCACGAGCCATCCCAGACGATAAATAGGTCGTCAATAGACCGCAGCCATATTTTGACATGGCTGCGGTATAGGGCATGTGTCCTCGCCACTTGTTGCTCCCAGCTCGCCATGAACAAGTTGGCGAAACTGGGAGCAAAACAAGTCCTCATCGCTGTCCCTTGTTTCTGTCTATAATAGACATCATTAAAGACAAAAAAGTTTTGTTCAAGGCAGAAGGTCATCAAGTGTATGAGCATTTCCGTATGATTTAAATAAGAAATGGACCTGTTTTTAAGAAATTGGCGACAAGCGTCAATTCCGTCTCTGTGTCTAATCGATGTGTATAAACTATACACATCTAATGAAATGAGTAGATAATTCTCTTGCCATGTAAGGTCTCTCAACTTGTTGATGAAGTCCCTACTGTCTTTTACATAGGAGGGTAGTTTTTCCACGAAAGGTCGCAGGAAATAATCGATGTATTTCGATGTGTTCTCCAAGACAGAACCCTGCCCGGGGGTTCATAAGGGTTCTTATGGAGCTTGGGCAAAAGATATAATATAGCCACCTTGGGATTGCGATTAAATAAGAAGGAATATTCATTCCACTCAATAATCCCTTTAGTCCTCCATTCATTGAGCAAATCATAGTAAATTCTATTCATCTTTTCTATGACCAGCAGAGAAGTGACTTCATAGCACTCAGAACAATTTAACTGTCGCATACCCTCTAGCATATAATCCTGCACATTCAATATAACGTTTCCCCCTTTGTCAGATTGCCTAATAACTATTGAGGGATCATCCTCCAATGTTTTAATGGCAAGACGTTCTGATTTGCTTAAATTGTCATTAGACCAGCAGTTCTTTTTGGCCAAATTCTTAAAATCATTGATGACTAAGGATTCAAAAGTGTCAATGCTACAGGCAGGTAAAGACGGGTTGAAAGAAGATTTGGGCTTAAAGGAGTTAGGACAATTCAAGTTTGTATTGAACCCCAATGAAATTGCATTAATGGAATCGTCAGCAGGAGTTCCAAGTTCCAAGCATTTCAGGGCAATCAAAGTCTCTACTTCACCAATTGTTTCACAAGCGGGTTTGGTGATAGTCGAGTTATTGCCACCACTTTTCACTTTTAATTTGTTCCATTTGTGTAAGCGTAATTTTCTAGTACATTTGAACAGGTCTACACGTTCTTGGGAGTAACAGAAATTAGAAGTTGGACAAAAAGAAAGGCCATATTTCAAAACATCATGTTCGATTGAGGAAAGTATACGAGAAGATAGATTTACCACATTTTTTTGGTTCATTTTCCTCTTCTTTTCGCGCCCCGTGTTTCCACTCCCACTGGGGTTACATTTGCTCTTGCACCATCCACCTCTCCGGGTTTGTGGCTTACTTTGGTGGTATCTTCTCTAAGATTTCTTCTGCTTTTGCCTCTTCCTCTGAATCCCTTTCCCCTTCCTCGGCCACGATCTATCTGCCAATTTTGTTTTTGTGACGATTAGTTCATTAGCCGGAATTCCTCCCAAAAATTTAGCGGTTTGCAGTGATTTTTCGTTGTTGTTTCTGGTGTGCGACCATCTTCTGACACATCGCTTTCAACCACTTCATCCTCAGATTCGCCGCCCACCTGCACTTTGTCCAAATTAGCTTGAACGCCTTTTCTTTTTATTTTGTCATACTTTCTGCTGAAAGTGAATATACGTCCTGCTTGGTAATCAATTTTATCTCTGAGGAATTTCCTCTCCTTTTTGGCTACAATTTCATCTTCATGTTTGGAAATTCTCTTCTTTATCTCTTCCATCTTCTTGTTGAAAGCTTCAGGTGTTTCCTCCTTTATTATCTCCTCTTTTAATTCTGAGATCTCTTTAAGTAATGCCAGTCTGTCTTTCCAGGCATGTTTTATTAGTATTGACAACATCCTATTTGAACAGTCCATAAGGTTTTCTGCCCACTCTTCAGCCAATTCCATATCAGGTTCCTCGTATGAGGGGGCTATCAAAATTCTCAACCCCCTTGGCACTCTTTTCTCCTCCTGATATTTTTCGAGGGTAATTGCTTTTTGGAGGAAGTGAAAACGAATATATATATATATATATATATATATATATATATATATATATATATATATATCTATATATATATATATATATATATATGTATATATATATATATCCTTAAACACATCCGGCACATACAGTCATCGAGCTAGACTCCGACATCACCATTCCAGTGATTCAGTAAGCTTTTATTTTGCAATTATCAGGGCTATAACGCGTTTCGGCAGGATCCCCTGCCTGGTTCACACATATATATATATATATATATATATATATATATATATATATATATATATATATATATATATATATATATATATATATATATATATATATATTTATATATTTCGACACAATGCTGCCCCTTCCTTTCCAAACAGCATGCCGTAGACACAAATGTTGCAGAGCGCTATTTTATTTTCGGCTTTTGTCAAGACCCAACGCGTTTCGGAGACAACCCCTTGATCACGAGTAATGGTGTCTCTGTTTCAGTGCATTAAATAAACATTCACGTTATGAATAAAACATAGTTAAAAGACTTCAAAGAGTTACAACACTCTACTCATCTGTTTTCTAAAGTGAATTAAGATATATATACAGTGAAGTTAGCAAAAATAACTGACAACTGTAATGTTGGCAGAACCACACAGCAATAATATCAAGTTAAATCAATTTTAGTTAGTGTTTGTTCAACAAAACTGTATCGACACTCACTGTGTTTAGGTTAAGCTTCACCTATTTAGTAATTAAAATTCCATTCCTGAACTGGTTGCGCCCATGTGGGCATTAAATCAATCATATATACTTTATTACTGACCGTAATTTCCTGACAAAATTTCATTTTTAAACCATATATTTCAACCTTCACAATTGAAATATAGCATAACTCTAGTGTTACTTAAACAAACAAAATACTTTTAATTTAATCAATATAATTGTGCTATACAAATAAGCAGCAAGCTCGTGCTCGTAACGCCTCAGCCAATCAGATGGCTAAATTCCCAAATATCGATATCTGTAAATTTTGATATTTCTCAAAAACTACTGAACAGTTTACACCAAATAAACAAAAGCGTGCTTTCTAGACCAAGACCCTTCTCCCTGCCAAATGTGGGGTAATTCTGTTCACCCATTTGACCTATAGCCTTGTCTAAAGTTTCCCCTGCCTTGTTCACATATATATATATATATATTTTATATATATATATATATATTTATATATATATTTTTTTATATATATATTTTTATATATAGATATATATATTTTTATATATACATATATATTTATATATATATATAGAGAGAGAGAGAGAAAGTGAGTTAAGAATATCTGTTCTTACCTTTATATACTTACTTTGCTGATATTTTGGTCATTATTATTTTAACTACCATATTTTGGTAGCAGATGATGTATAACTCAATATCCTGACTTTCAAACTTGGGCACAAGTGGGCCTAAGGGCTCCACTGTCAGGCTTAAGACACTTTTTTAGCCACCATCTTGCAGATTCCCCGAAGCTGCCCATGGCATTCTCCCAGACTTGTAAGGCACTTCGTAATGGAGAAAGTCAGTGTGGAAGCTGCAAGTGGCCAATGCACAGCCAGTCACTACTTATGGCTACCAATTGGTGGAAGAGTTTAGGGCACTTGATGTGGGCCACAGTTTCCCCACAAAGGAAACAAAGGGTTTTCTTTCTTGCAGGCATTGGCCAGCAGTCAATGCAATGTCTGATGATTTTCTTTTCTGTTTGGGACAGACAGGAAGTACCTAGTGGTGCCAAACAGCTTTTGGAATTTGATTTTGAAATATAATAACATTAGGTGCACAACCGTCATTTAACATGGCGGCCTTATGTTCATATCTGAGTAGCATGTGGAAGCTCCAAAATTGTTGGGAGACAAAACAAAACTACTTGTGTAAGTGTCTCTCTTTTGCAATAGAAAGGATGATGTGAGAACTGATGTCTTTAATCAGAGTTTGTTGGGGCTATTTTCCTTAATCATTGGTGCTACAAAGAAAAATCCGAAGTCCGTCAGCAGCACTTATGTGTGGATGTCTCACTGTTAATATAGAAGGGATCAGTCATGAGGAAGAGAGGGAATGACAGAGAAGATAGGAGAAAAGTGATTGAAAAATGCTGAAGAAGTCTTAGAAAAGGGGAGAGGAAAACTGGAGCAACGGGGAGACTAAATTACAAAAGCTACTCGTGAGAATGAGTAGAAAAAACAAACAGATGGGGAGATACTCACTGCTCAGAGGTTGATCTTAATTTCTTCTTTAGTGAGAAACTACTACGGGGGGGTTGAAACAAAAGAGAACAATGGAGTAGATTGAATTAAAGGTATAAAGAATAGATGAATAAAAAGCAAAATGGTGATAGGAGGTTCAGAAAGATATTAAGAGAGGAATATATGAGAATACACAAACACGTGTAGGACACTCATAACAGAAGAAAGAAGTATCTTAGAGCCATTTAAATGAGAAAACAGGGAGCTTTCTGTTATATTGAGAGTATTTCCATAGGTCTAAAAAGAGACAAATATCACTGTCCTTACAGTAATCCACTATTTGCGGCATATGTTTTCTTAGATGCACTACTTGGGCAGATGGTGGCACTTAGCACAAGTATAGAACATATATTTGGCAGGGGATTATCAAACATATGGAAGCATTATGGGTACACAAATCTGGGATGAACGACTTAAGTCACCCATCCCTGCATTCCCCAAATGAGTTATGCTAGAACTGTCTGAAATAGATGCATGTAGCTTGGTGGAGGGTCTTCCGTCCTTGAACAAGGCACAGCTTTTTATTTTGACTCAAACCACATTAGACGCCACACAGTGACGTAATCCAAATACTAATGGAACTAGATTGAGCAAATTGCGAACTGCATATTGATGAGATGATTTCTACTGACATGGAGAGTGAACAGAAACTGCAAAAATCAGGGAGAAAGATAAACTACTGAGATGCTTTCTGAAGTTGACTGAGGGTTAACATTCAGAAAGATGTTTAACAGACAAGCATCTCTATCACATAATAAAGCCTCATAGGCGGCTGCCGAGGGCTATACAGGTTGGTAAAGGCCCATATTGGTTATTAAAGGTCCATACCCGTTGTTTAAGGCCCTGAGCGCAGGTTATTGGCCCGAGCCTCTGGCAAACTCCTATACTAAGGGAGAGAGCCTTTAACAACTGGTAGAGCCGGAAGCAGAAGGGCTATAAGTGATTTAGAACATTCCACCCACTAAGGGTAGAATGTTCTACATTAAAAAGGGAGAAACGTAAAGGCAAGCGTTGGAATGTTAGAGCAGAAGGCTTGTACCAGCTATTATAAGCTTAGAGCTACTCCATTGTCTTCATTGAAACTCTCAATATTCAAATGTTCTAATGGCAATTAATTGGATGAAGGCATAAGAAGGACATGATGTGGCCATGATCAAATAATCTGGCTAAGCAGTAGTACCACAAACACAGTGCAGGATCCTATTTCGAGGTCCATAACTTTCTCACTAAACCCATTTTAGTGAGAGGATTGTGACACTAGGTTTTCTCTTCCCCACAGGAAAAATCTAAGAGAGGTGTGTTCAAATTGTGATTGCCCAAGAGCAAATTGATAACAAAAGAAGGCTGTGATTTTAATAAAAAAAACATGTTTTCAAGTTTCTTAATTTCCATCTTGCTCATTACACAACAGGGGTGTGAGTGATTATGATGGTAAGAGTCGAGGACTACTTTCATAAAAAATGGCTGGTGTTGTAGAACCTGTTTAGACTTTCAAGTTTCCTAGTGCAATGGTTAAAACTCTAGTGGTGGAGATTGGGCATTTGTGTCTGCCCACCTCAGTGAATTGCACACCTTCTTGGTGTTCTTTTGAATGGTACTAGCTACATTAAACTGAGTCTGTTTCTAAGAACAAATAGGCCCAGATTTAATATCCTTTGATGGAAGGCAATGCAGACCAACGTTGCTGCACTGCTCTGCATCAAAGGGAAAGAGACTGCGCCTCTGGCCTGGTTGCCCCCTCGCTCCTCCGCGCTCCTGCTCCAGAGCCCCTTGCTGAGCTAGATCTTCACCGTCGCCCCAGCCGCCGCAGGGCCGCCCGCTCAACCCGATCCCGTTTTCCTGCCGCTTCCTGCCTGCGGCCCCGCCCCCTTGCCACACGATTGGTGGACGCGACCCCGCCTCCTAGCTGACCCGCCCTCCCGGCTCCCCTCTTATGTCACCCCCTCAACGACCGCGCAGCGGACGCGCGCAGCGGGAGCACCGAATGAGCGCCGAAGGTGCGCCAAAGGTAAGCCCGTCTGCGCCCGTCCGCGCCTGGACCGCGCCCAGTGCCAGGACCCCTGGCCCCCGCAGACCCCAGCCCACACGCTGGACTTACGACGCCACCGAACTCTACGCACTCAACGCCGGAAGAATCCCGGGCTGCTACCGAGCCACCCCGAGACGCACCCACGGACCCTTCTGCTGCAACGCCTGCAAGTTCACCTGCATACGGACCTGCACAACTCCAGCAGCGCTCAAGACCTCGACGAGCAACAGCAGCAGCCACCTGAAATGCATCCTGCTCAACACCCGCTCCGTCCACAGACACGCCGTCGAGCTCTGGAACCTGCTCGACACAACTTCACCAGACGTCGCCTTCCTCACGGAAACCTGGATGAACGCCTCTTCAGCGCCCGACATCGCCATCGCCATCCCAGACGGCTACAAGATCATCCGAAAGGACCGCATCAACAACACCGGAGGAGGCATCGCCATCGTCCACAGGAACACCATCTGCATCACGACCAACACCGACGACACCCTGACAACCGCCGGCGCCAAACACCTTCACTTCCAGGTCCACATCAACCCCAAGACCACCCTCAGAGGCACCCTCATCTACAGACCCCCGGGACAACGCTCACAATTCAGCGAAGACATCGCCGACTTCATCAGCCCGCACGCCCTCTGCTCCGCTGACTACATCCTCCTAGGGGACCTCAACTTCCACCTGGAGAACAACAACGACCGCAACACCACCACCCTGCTGGACAACCTCGCCAACCTGGGACTCAAGCAACTGGTGACCACCCCCACCCACTACGCCGGACACACACTCGACCCCGTCTTCTCATCCAGCAAGGACATCGCCTTCAGCCACGCCCTCGGACTCCACTGGACGGACCACAGCTGCGTCCACTTCAGCTTCGGTAGGACCACGGTCCACCACCACCAGCGACAGGTTGCACGCAGGAGCTGGAACAAGATCACAGCCGACCAGCTCACGACCTCCCTGAACATGAACCCTCCCACCAGCACAACGAACCCTAGCCAGGCGGCCACCAACCTCACGAAGTGGATCAGCGACTGCGCAGACGAGCTCGCCCCTCTGAGGACCCCGCCCAGCAGACCCGGTAGCAAGAAAGCCCCATGGTTCACCGACGAACTCAAGAGCTCCAAGAAGAACTGCCGAGCCCACGAGAGAACCTGGCGAAGAGACCCAACACCGGACAACATGACTGCCCTCAAGCTCGCCACCCGAAAACACCACCAACTCATCCACGCCACCAAGAAAACTGCATTCAAGGAACGACTGGACAACAACGCACACAACAGCAAGGAACTCTTCAACATCGTCAAAGAGCTCTCCAACCCCAACGCCGGAAACAACGACATCACCCCTTCGCAAGACCTCTGCAACTCCCTCGCCTCCTACTTCCACAACAAGATCGCGGACATACACAACAGCTTCAGCTCTCTACCGACGAACGCCACGACCGAACCACCGCCCCCCACCACCACCCTCCGCGCCTGGACTCCGATCAGCACCGAAGACACCGTCCGCACGATGAACTCCATCCACTCCGGATCTCCGACCGACCCCTGCCCTCACCACGTCTTCAACAAGGCCGACGCTGTCATCGCACCCCACCTGCGGGACATCATCAACACCTCCTTCGACACCGCCACCTTCCCGGAAAGCTGGAAGCACGCCGAACTCAGCGCCATACTCAAGAAGCCATCGGCCGACCCGACCGACCTCAAGAACTACCGCCCCATCTCGCGGCTCCCGTTTCCAGCAAAAGTCATCGAGAAGACCGTGAACAAGCAACTGGCCGCCTTCCTCGAAACGAACGGATCCCTCGACCCCTCACAGTCTGGCTTCTGAGCTACCACAGCACCGAGACCGCCCTGATCGCAGCCACTGATGACATCCGAGCGCTACTCGACAACGGAGAAACAGCGGCCCTCATCCTCCTCGACCTCTCCGCGGCCTTCGACACTGTCTGCCACTGCACCCTAGTGCAGCGCCTCAGCAACGTCGGAGTCCAGGAGAAGGCACTGGAGTGGATCATCTCCTTCCTCGCCGGAAGGACACAGAGAGTCCGTCTCCCTCCGTTCAGATCTGAAGCCACCGAAGTCATCTGCGGCGTCTCTCAAGGCTCCTCGCTCAGTCCAACCCTCTTCAACGTCTACATGAGCCCCCTCGCAGACATCGCACGCCAGCACAACCTCAACATCATCTCCTACGCCGACGACACCCAGCTGATCCTCTCCCTCACCAACGACCCCACCACCGCCAGAGCCAACCTTCACGAAGGGAGGAAAGAGGTAGCCGAATGGATGAAGAACATCCGCCTGAAACTGAACTCAGACAAGACGGAAGTCCTCATCCTAGGATCCTCACCCACCGCGTGGGACGACTCCTGGTGGCCCCCCGCCTTAGGCAGCGCACCCAAACCAACAGACCACGCACGCAACCTGGGCTTCATCCTGGACTCCTCCCTCTCCATGACCAGACAAGTCAACGCCGTCTCCTCGTCATGCTTCAACATACTGCGCATGCTACGTAAGATCTTCCGGTGGATCCCCACCGAGACCAGGAAGACGGTCACCCAGGCCCTCGTCACCAGCCGTCTGGACTACGGCAACTCCCTCTACGCCGGAACCACCGCCAAACTCCAAAAGAGACTCCAGCGGATCCAGAACGCCTCAGCGCGACTCATCCTGGACATCCCCCGTCGCAGCCACATCTCCGGACACCTGAGAGACCTGCACTGGCTCCCGGTCAGCAAGAGAATCACCTTCCGTCTCCTCACCCACGCACACAAAGCTCTACACAACCAAGGCCCAGGATACCTCAACAGCCGCCTCAACTTCTACGCTCCCAAACGCCAGCTTCGATCGACCAGCCACGCCCTCGCCGACGTCCCCCGCATCCGAAGAGCCACCACAGGGCGACGGTCCTTCTCCTACCTCGCCGCCAAGACATGGAACTCCCTCCCCACCCACCTCCGCCTGACCCAGGACCACCTCACCTTCAGGAAGCTACTCAAGACCTGGCTGTTCGAGCAGTAGCGGACCCCCCCAGCGCCTTGAGACCCTCTGGGTGAGTAGCGCGCTATATAAATGCGATGATTGATTGATTGATTGATTGAGATATGATACATTTCTCTCTGCCCCAGGGCTTACACACATTTGGCAGATATGCACCAATACAGACACACTTGCCCCATAGTGCAAGGTTGTCCGTGCTCTCTAAAAATAGGTTTTGCACTGGAAGGTGTCACTAGAAGTTCAAAAGATATGCTTTAAATCTTTCTCTACTTTGAATGTGTGCTGCGCAATGTGGCACCCATGCAGAATAGGAGAAACAAGAAAAAAGGAATACATTTTTCCTTGGTGGACCTGCTTCGAGGGAGCGTAGGATTTTGGTGCACTTTCCTGTGTACAATTCTGTGTAGATACATATTTTCATCAAAACCTATGGGTGGTTGCATGAGAATGCCAATGCATGACCCTCTGAACACCCCCTTGATGCAAAGTAATGCAAGGCAGGGCATTGCACAACTTTGTATTTCTTTGGTCTACTATCCAATGCAAATCTATATTTGTTTTGGATAGTATATCCCACCTTAATACTTTGAGTCTGGTGTGCATTACAAACGTAATGCACACTTGATACAAAGCGTTAGTAATTCTGGGCCAGAATGTTTATAGATAAGAGACTAAGTACATAAGGAGATGGTGAGGTCTAAGATTATAATTCATTCTAATACAGCAATCAAGAACACATGACTTGCCAATGATAGCCAACACAGAAGGCTTACTCCAGGGTGCAATAGAGGGATAGCAACTCAGATACAGCATAACAATTTTGTCAAATATAAGCCTCTTCAAGGGACTTGCGGTTTAATTTAGACGGCAATATTGAATGAAGCCTCAAAACAACTCCATGACTCACAAGCCATAACATTACATGATTTGCTCCCACGTTCCTCACTTTACACCCTCCCTGCTAAAGTTTACTGTGCTGGCATCAATGTGTTCCTCTGTCACACCACAGAGCACACTTTTTGCCCCATGGGCAAATGTTTGTGTTGGCATCAATGTGGTCCTCTGTCACACCACAGACTACACTTTTGCCCCCTGGTAACATGTTTGTGTGTACCCATGGTGTGAAATATTACTGTCAGATGGAGTTCAATTGCAGACATATATATGCATCTCCCCGCCAGGCTGCTGATGTTTTGAAGAGAAATGACCCATTAGATTAAGGGCTTGGCTTAAAACATGTGAACTAGAATCCTGTGCTTCAAAGAGAGTCGCCTCCCCACCCCCCCGCCCAAATCCCCACCACTAATATTTGGGCACCTCTCTGAGCTTTGTTACTATATCAAGGCATATAACACAACAAGCAACTACAATTCAAGCAAGCCAGACCTATTGACTTTGCCAATGCTTATTAGAGGTATCCTATAAATAAGTAAACAGCAATGATCATAAAGTGGAAATATTTAAATTCTGAAAATATGAGCCTCAAGCATTACTAAGCCATGAAGAATGTGGCCGGGAGCAGTGAAAGAGTGGGGGTGAGTGTTTGATTTGCTCAAACTCTCCATCCATCAACCCCTTTTGTATCGCTTTGTTCGCCCTAAGTTGGCAGGGTAGCTCAGACGTGAGTCCCTTGCTCACTTGGCCACTGGATTCAAGATAGCCTGGCTGATAAGGATTATGAGTCCGAAACCGGTCCCAGGATGCTTCTTTCCGGTCCAGGGAGGACATGGTTCGGCAGTTCGGGCTGGACTGTTCCTATGAGGCACAGGGTCAGACTGATTTGCATATGGCCATGTCTGACCTGGGGTGGTTGAGTGAGCTAAAGAATGGTGATGAATTTAACCCAGATCAGTTGACTGGGGTTGAGTGTTTGATTGGCTCAAACGCTCCGTCCATCACCCCCTTTTGTATCGCGATGTATTCCCGCTAAGCCATGGTGTGATATTCGGCTATGCTCGCGGAGTATGCAAAGTTTTTCTCACTCCCGCTAGAGTTTTTTCCTTTCTCGTGCTTACAAACGTTAAGTAGGCGAGCGAGGAAAACCTTACCCCAGGCCACCTTCTGGTGAGATTTCTCAATGTGGGTGTTAGACCTGTCTGGCCTTTTGCGTAGTCCCTCTAATTTATTATTTATTTTGTCACCTTTTAGCCCCTCATGCCTTTATTTATTTTTGTGTCCACTAGATTTTTCAAGGTGTTGGTCTAGGGGATAGGTGCTCTTTCGCCCTCATAGTTCTTCACCTCAGGCCTAGAGGCCTTTCCTGACAGAAATTCCCTTGGAGTCACAAAATGGTGGCTACCAACTGTCACCACTGACAAACCTAGAACCTGTCCCATAGGATAGAGTAGGGCATTCCAGAACCTTCTGGTCCCTTCTGGACCTCTGAGGGTCAGCCTATAAAAGGCGGAATGCTGGTCAGCCATTTTGTCTTACCAGAGAGAGTCAGCTGGAGGACAGGCTGTAGCAGAAGGTGGGGGTAGGATAGTCAAAGGGTTGACCTCCTAGTCTAAGGACGCTGCCTTATTGATTCACCACCCTTCCTCCCTTGGGTTACTTGACTTGTCCCCGCTGCTTGGGATTACTGGAGACCCTGGGCGCCTGACCAACCCCTAGTCTGGAAGTACGGGGGTGTGAGAAGGAGAAGGAGACTGCGGCGCTGTGGAGCGCAGTCCTCCGCCTAGCTGAAAAAGACTGTAGACAGACTCTGCTGAGGGTTGCTAAGAAGAAGGGGAGTACCATCTAGCCCTTCCAATAGATCCCCCCTCCTCTGGTAACGTGGGTCTGAACTGTCTTGAGATCTCCAGAGTGATAATCCTGCACTGGGACGATATTAAGGATAGTGCCCCAGAGCAACTCGACTCCGGAATTACTCCTTACCCTCGCTTGTGTCAAAATCCTGTGGGTACTGAGAGAAATTATCGTGCCCCTGCCGGGCGCCCCCTGCCTTCACCTCCAGCGGATTCCTGGTTTATGGCAGAGAGGCTCGGAGAAGCCGTCGAGCGGTAGTGTCCTGGTACCGCTTCTGCGTGGAGGAGAGGGAGAAGCGTCTCTCCTTGGTGTCAGTGCAGTGGAGGCGGGTCCGGTGGGAGTGTCCTGAGGCCCGAGGTGAGAGGTGGCGCCAGCGTGGGCGTCCCGCGCATGTCAGGAGGAGTAGTGCTTCCCTCGACCGGCGCGAAAGAGAGGTGAGGAGAAGCACCGGAGGAGTCTGTGGGGAAATCCCCTCGCGGGAGCTCCGCGGGAGGAGCGGCTGACTGGGGACGGGAGCGGAGCCCTTCCCACCCCCGGGAGAACCAACGCCGAGATCCCTGGCACTTGTGGTAAAAGGACTGAACCCTCCCGCTTGCAGGGCCGATTCACTGGCCGGAAGCCAGCCAAAGTAGCGGAATAGGTGAGGAGAGGGAGGGAAAGTGACGGAGGAGATCTGCAATCCTTTTGGTAACTGGTGAGAGTGAAGATTCTCCCCCAAAGCTTGGAGTGGGGAGGACTTATAAACAGCGACTAAACTATCCTCATGTAGTCAGGCCTATAAGGAATTGGACTAGTTAACAGTCGATGACTAAGAGAGGTTGATTGCATATACTCTGTAAAACCTTGGGAAACAGCTGAAGGTTGAATTAAACTCTTGAAAATTACTGCCAGAAGTATCTGAAGTGGCCAAATAGCCCTGTTTACAGGCAGAAGGAGGGAAGTTAGAGTTGAGAAGCTGTATATGCTAGCCTGTATTTATGAAGGAGCCAAATCTAGAAAATATTCCTTTAAAAGTATAAAACACTTCACAGAAGTCAAGTCTAACAAATTTTGGAGTCTAATGTAATGTGCTGTTGGTGCTGATTAATGATTTAAGTTAGCAACTTTAAAAGTAATATTATTTCCATGTCAAACTGTAATGTACTAAGCTGTGAATTCTAAAGACAAGAGAGCAAAGATTATTTTTATAAACAAGCTCATATTTTTCCAAACATTGGTGTAGCGTCCTTTTTGAGTGAAATTGCGTTGATTTACTGCTGGGTGGTTTGCCACCTTTACACATGTGCCTCTAAGTGATAGTGTCTTACCCTAGGCCAGGCTACCCTAGGTGACCTGACATATTTAGGTTCCAACAGTGGTAAACCGCGGATGGCTGCTACCGCTCACAATGAGAAACCTACCGTTTGTGTTGAGAACCCTGCCGGTCCAGTAGAACATCTACTCGAGAGGCAGAAAGAAGAGGGGCCCTCTTGTGCTGCATGTGGTGCCGTTCATGCTGATTTAACAGCATGGGACAGACATCCAGTGCTAAAAATCAGCGCAAACGGCGTAACGTAACACACTTCTCCACTCGTGGAACTCTTCCTAGAGTGGCAGAGTTTTTTGGTCACTTCTGCGAACTCTGCCCAGACCTAACCCCACTCTCATCCACAGTACGAATCATGCCCGTAAGGTACTCAGTGTGTAAATCTAATTCAAATGACCGGTGATAGCCAGCATAGCATGGAGTGCAGCTGCCCCCAAAATCCAATAAAATGCTTACTGTGCGGTTAAAAATTCTATCAGACCCTTATCATTGGTAAAACGTTTTTTAAATTAGTATAGCAGCTCATTTAGTGGGTTAGCAGCAGGATGAGCCTTGATGCAGCTTTATAGTTTAAATGTATGTACCTCCCATAAGAGCGCGGGAGCTCAGAATCTGCAGCAGTCAAACGACTTTTGCAGTCCGAGTTTGGTGGAAGTCAGATTCATTGCAGCATTGTATTGCTGGGTGATCTTCTACTTTGTACTTTGAACAATGGAGTACAATGCAAAGTTTGTCTACTCATTGGTGCAGGAGGAATATAGTGTTTGTCTGTTCCGTACTGCCATTGTCGTTTCCACCTTTATAAGAACATTTACAAACAGGCAGTTTAGCTGCAGGTCCCCTGGGGCAAAGCAGGCCACCACAGCCTGACTCCATGTGCATAGACCTGTGTGATTGGAAGAATCTCTTAAAAGCTGCCTCTGTTCCCCCATTAGCCCCTTGCAGGAGCATACCAGATGTGACAGATCTTCTTTGCCTTGCCGCATAAGCAGCATCCATTCAGTACACAATTTCGCTGCCAGGGGGTAAGGTGTAATAGAGAAAGAAAAAAACCTGAACGATACTTGAAGAACTTCTACATGACTGTTAGTATGCCCTGTGTGGAAGTATTGTTGGGGTGCCGTTGTGCTGTAGTTGTTTAAAGTCATCGAGGCATGAGCTCTGCATGCTAGAGCTACCTTATCTTCAATCAATCAGAGAGTTTTTATTGTTATTCTAGCCAGTTTTTTGAAGCCCAGATGTCTGTTGGAAGTTTCCCAGAGCTGGGTTAACCCGGTGATCGATAATGATTCTTGTAAATAATCTTTGGTAGCGGAGGTGTCCCTGTTATGAAGCTCCTGCCATAGGTGAATGTTCAGGGCGTTGGAATCTGCCTTCCTAATTGTATTCCAACAAGTTATGTAGGCCCCTGTCTGGCGAGAGTCATAATTACAGGCCAAATTTGAGCCTAATTTGGGTTGGAGAGGTATAGTTCGGGAGGTTGAAAATTATTCAGTACGCTCTTATCATTGTGCTGTCCAATATGGTGGCACCCCTTCCTCAAAGAGGTTTGCTCCTCTACCTTATTGTTGGAAGCAGATTAGCTTGCACCAACCTAAGAAAGGGCGTCAGAGTTGGTCCTGACCGTTTTCTCTTAAGATTCTTGCACGTTATTGCTGGACCAGACCCCTCTGCGTTATTACCACTTTCTGGGGAACAAATGAGCCTTTTTTATCAATAATTATCCCCAAGTATTTATATCCATCTGCATAATCAATCCTTGTTTTAGCCAAATATCAGGTCAGTATTCTTTTCTTGTTGTTATTGATCAACACAGTCTTGGTTTTTTTCTAGGTTGATGATCAGACCATTTACAAACTACGTGGTATTTAGCAGACCTTGCAGCCTCACCTGGGTGTGCCTCACAAAAACCAAATCGTCAGCATATATGAGGCTGGAGAGTGTCTTACCACCTAGGTTTTGGGGTGTGGGAGTTGCAGGTGTCTAATTTTTATTTTTTATTTATTTTATTTTATTAATGTCATTTATTTGAGTGTTATATAGCGTTGGCCAGACCTAGAGATATCAGAGCGCTTTATATAAGGTTCCACAAAATTACATCAGTTACAAGTTACATCAGTTACTAGAAAAACATTTCAAGAGCGTAGAAGCCGAAATAAATGGAGCTTAGAAGGGTAAGGGGTAGGGTAAAGGGGTAGGAGGGAGATAGGTTGGAGAGACGAAGGAGAGTCTGCCCAAAGTCCAGCTGGGTAGGTGACGGCCGAGGGAGAAGTACACAGCCCATCTCCTCTTTAGCTATCAGGTAGCTCCACCGATCATCAGCCAAACAGCTAAGTCTCAACGAGAAAACAATTAAAGAGCAAATAGGAGGCATAAATGGAGTGTAAAGGAGAAAGGGGTAGAGTAAAGGGGTAGGAGGGACATACAATGGAGAGATGAAGTAAGTTTTGCCCAAACACCGGCTAGGTAGGTGACCCCCGAAAGGGTAGTCCATAGCCCATCTCCTCTTTAGCTATCAAGTAGCTCTACCGGGCCTTAGTCAAAAAGCTAGGGTTCCATGGTCAGAGGTGGGTTCACAGATTCCGTATCCTGATGGGTAGGCCGGATGGGGGATGTATTCGAGGCCCAGTTGATGTCCGTTTTTTTCTCAGAGTAGTAGCACAACGTGGTAGGGACCACTGTGGTTGGCATCTTGGGGTCAGGCAAGGGATACTGTCCTAGGAGTTAAAATCAGCCGACGTAGTTTGACACCTTCGTCACTGTTTTTTTAGGTGGCATAGATGCGATTGCTGCCCTCCGCCGGGTAGTCCCGGGCCACTTTTATCTCTGGGGGTCCCCTCTATGTGCTGCAGGGAACAGACGTGTTTGTAGAGAGTTGTGCCAGATATGTGCCACGGTCCTTCTTATCCCCTGAAATGGTGGGTCTCCTCGAGATGACTCATGGCGGCCATCTTAACGTCAGGCATGTGCTGGGTGTTTCCGTGTCTCACTGTGCCTGGGCCATCTGTTCCTCATCTTAAGCCCTGTCAAGGTGCCTCAATGACTCTCTCCAGTCTCCCCCCATGCTGCGGGGGTGCCACCTGCGTAATCTCTCATTAGGGGGGTCCCGGCCGTCATTTTGAAGTCAGGCAGGCTGAGACAGGAGCTCCATCCCCTTTCACTTGGCTGGTGGGAGCCCACAGCTGACGTGACCCAAGGAGCCACAATAGTCTACTCACCACCTGGGGGCTGCTTTCCCGCGTGTCAGGTGGGCCTCCGGTGGTCGCGTCTCCTGCAGCACTTCTCACTGCACTTGCTCAACGGAACGCCTCTTTCACTGCTCCCGGCCACATCCACCACCTCGAACCTCCTCAGTACTCTGGTGTGGCACTATTCCCGGGTTCCTGGACAGTTTCAGCTGTTCCAGTCGACTGGCACAATCTTAGGTCGTGGCGTGCAAGTCAACCGACCGGCTGTTTGCACCGCAGCGCGTTGTCTTCATGAGTCCTCCGGTGAGCCTCCGCATCCACCAAGCAATACGACCTCGAGTTTTGCATTTAGCAGCATTGGATCTACACTATTATGGTGATTACCAGCGGGCTGGTGACGAAGCTGGAACTGCTTACGTCCGTCTAATTCTTGTGTCCAATCTGCAAAGAAGAAGATGAACAAGGTGGGTGCTTCAGCCCTTTAGTTGTGGGAATTTGTCTGGAGAGGTGTGTTCCTGTTCCCAATTTTACCTGAACCCACATATCGGTGTGAAGTAAAATGAGCATATTCAGTAGGGCCTGAAGGATGTTCCAATGTGCCAGTTTGCTCGAGAGTTTGCCCCTATCAACATGATCAAACCTGCCCTATAGTCAATGAAGCAGAGGTGCAGAGGCATCCTGGAACGTTTTGCTGCTTCGATCAAGAGGGAGAGGACCAACATGTTGGTAGTGGTGCTCCTCAACTTAGAAAATCCCATCTGGTTTGCGGGAGTATGGTCTTATCGGATGCCTAGATGGGTAATACTTCAAGAAGTGTTCCAGTGAAGTACTTAGCATCAAAAAAGTTTGAAATTGGAGGCGTGGCCAAGATGGCGTCGGAGTAGGACACTTCTCCGAGCCTCTCCGGCGCCGATCCAGCATAGCGTCTCATAGCACGGTGCTGGGTGAGCGGTCTGGCTCCAGAAAGGTAGCGGAGGTCTCCGTCACACAGCGGAGTGGCCCGGAGCCGTCAGCGGGGCGAGGCGGCGTTTGGGGCCTGAGAATCCCCGGCCTTGCGTAGCTTGGGGGCCGGCTCGGTAGATCGCGGTGCTCGCCGCAGACGAGGAGAGCCCCGCCCGCATCCCGCCCACGGTTCCCCCTGCACCGGCTGACAGAGGAAGAACGCGCCTTACCGGTGGAGAGGCAGATCTGACCGCCGGTGAGCCCCGGGGGTGCTTGGCTGTATTGACCCACGGAGTGGTGGGGGCCCAGTAACGGCGGAGCGCGGAGGCGCCACAGTGCACGCCCGGGGGGACGGAGGACGCGCCTGGAGGACAGCGGTGGCTGCGCACACCTGGGGTCGCTGGGGGGCCTGGATCTGATGAGTGGGCCCCCACCCTGGACAGGAGAGGAGGCGTGTGGAGCCGGGCCGGCGGACAGGGCCCGACGGGAGACCTGATCGGAGCGCTGAGTGACCACGGCGTGGAGACAGCCTGGTGATAGCTACGGGGTAGTGCCTCTGGCCTGGGCCGGCAGATCAACGTGGTGCCACCTGCGCAGGCCTCGGGGGGGTGCAGACAAGTGGAGGCTGGACGCCGGTACTGCCACGTGGGCCACTTGAGCGGATCGGACACGCATCGCAGCACAGTTTGCGGCTTGGAGGGTGCGACGGAAGGTCGCTGGAGCTGCAGATCCCGCCTTTGGCCCGGTGGTGAATTGGCTACTACCACAGGAGGTCGGCACCAAGTGTCCTGGGTGCATTCCTCGGCAGTGAACACCGCGGGGCCATTTTATCTGGCTCCTCCTATGGAATTGGCTGGCTACCACCTGCGCCTGGACTGATGGTGGCTGCATTGCCTTTCCGCACCCTCCTCCCTGGACATTGATACCGGGGGCGCGGTGCTCCGTGACTCCTGGCTGTGGAATACTCCTGGCAGGTCTGTAGGCTGGTGTTTCGGCGAACTGGGGAACTCTGGAGGCTGCCTGGATTGCAAGGAGGTGACCATTTGGGCTGCTCGGAGGGGACAGTTGCTACACCTGCGGGCCCAGTACTCCCATAGAGCCTGCCATTGAGTGTTTCGGGAGAGAGGATCGCCCGGGCCGAGGGCTGCCCGGCACCATGTCTAATTCACTACGCAAGGGGCGCGCAGGGAAGGATGGGGCGCCTAAGTCTTCACAGCAGCCAGCATCCCCGGGGGCCAGTGGCTCGTCGAGGCAGTCGGACGATGAAGCCCCTGTAACCAAGGCGTTTATGACCGATCTTTTTGCCTCCATCAAGGAAGATATATCCGAACTTCGTGCGCAATTGGCGTCCGACCTCCGGGAAGTACGGAGAGATGTGGATGGGATTGGCGAGAGGGTGGCGACCCTGGAGGACCATGATTTGAGTATGGCCAATGATGTGCACTTGCTGCAACAAGATGTAATCCGTCTCACAGAACAGAACTTGGACTTTCAGGCTCACGCGGAGGACCTGGAAAACCGGTCCCGACGGAATAACATCCGCATTCGAGCAGTGCCATGGGATGGCGAGGCGGGCGACCTGCGTGGCTACGTACAGGAGTTGTTTCTGCAGATTTTGGACGAAGAGGATGTGCGGGAAATTAGAATGGACAGAGTACATCGAGTTGGATTGCCCAGGCGAGGTGGGGGCCCCCCCCCTGACATCCTCGTCTGTGTACATGATTTCCAAGTGAAGGAGCGCATCCTCCGCAAGGCCAGGGCCATCACATCACTGCAGTTCAGGGACCACCACCCTCAGCTTTATCAGGACTTGGCAGCTTCTACGCTACAGAAACTGAGGGAGTTTCGTCCAGTGACTTCCTTCCTGCGGGAACGCAACATCGCCTATTCCTGGGGTCACCCTTTCAGGATCATCTTCCGATGGCAGAATCGGTTAGCACAGATACGCTCTCTTCAGGCGGCGAAAGACCTCTTGGGTTTGAACGACGATGCATCTTCTCAGAGAATGAACACATCCCCGTCTCGGAGACGTCGTCGCTCCTCATCATGGCACCGGGTAGGAGCGTCCCCGGACCGGCGGCGACCGGATCGCAATACCAGCCTGCAGGAAAGGGGCGATGCGGTGGCCTCGGTAGCTTTGGCGACATTGGCGAAGTCTCAAACAGGCTCAGGAGCGGCATGAGCGTGCTCTAATGGCGGATCGGCGCTGGAGGGGCATCGGCCCTTTGGTCTGGGGGTATGGATGTACTTTTGGAGGAGACTCCCTGGACCATGGCCATGGGGGTCACCGAGTTGGTCCCCCTACCCCGCCTCCAGACTGGAAGGTCCTTCACGAACCTTGGACTACTGGAACTGATGAGTATTATCCTCAACGTTATTGTTTTGAGTAGTTTTTCACTGTTATCTTTCCCTTTGCGGGGGGGGTTGGGTGTTGGGGGGTTTGGGGTGCGGGGTGTGGGGGGGGTCCATGGTGGTGACGAGGCGGGTCGGGTGAATGATAGGTTGCTGTTGTGTGTGAATGCGCTGAGAGGGAGAGGCCTGGGAGGAATTGCTGCCCAGTTCGTTACAGGCTGGTGGAGGGCTGGGGGTTACATTGGGGGAGACATAGTTGACCCGTTAACCCTTTTTTTGATCGGAGAGCTCCCGAGTATGGGGGAGGGTATTCATAAGATGGCTGCAGAGAGTTCCGGGGTTCTACTGTGTCATGCCGATTAGCATAGGGACATGGAATGTCAAGGGTTTGAACTCGCCGCAAAAGAGGCAGAAGGTATGGAAGTATGTGGTTGATCACCAATTGGACATTGTGGGGCTCCAAGAAACTCATTTGGCAAGGAAGGATGAGTTACGCCTGCGGCATAGGGCATATCCCATCATATATAGGTCCTCTGCTGCCACGAAACATAGAGGGGTGGCCCTCATTTTTCGCGCTGCGCTCCATTTCCAACCAGTAGAGGTTCGCAATGATAAGGAGGGCCGATGGTTGATGGTGAAGGGGCTCGTTCAGGGGCGCTTGTGCACCTTTGTGGTGCTATATCTTCCCAACTCTGGTCAGAATCACTATTTACAGTGCCTGTTGCAAGGGATTGGGGATTTTGCAGAGGGGAGCCTGTTTCTACTAGGGGACTTTAATTTGGTGTGGGATAAGGAGATGGACAGCTCGGGGGGCCAACGGGCGGGCACGGGAGTGTTCTCTGCCTCAACGCAGCAGGGGGTGGGGGAACTGGGGTTGGTTGATGGATGGCGCTTTTTTCACCCTACCTCAAGGGATTACACGTTTTTCTCACATGTACACCACTCCTACTCCCGCTTAGATCACATCTTCCTCGGCCAATCACTGCGCGGGGATGTTGTGGATGCCGCCATTCTTCCTATATCCGTTTCGGACCACAGCTTGCTGGTGCTTACCCTCCGTTGGTCGTTGCCCGGTGCGGGACAGCGGAAGTGGTATTTCCCGGCGTCGGTAGTCAGGGACGACACCTCCAATAAGGCGCTGCGGCTTGCCATTAGGGAATTCTTTGAGCTTAATCCCTCGTCGGACACATCGTTCTCGAATACGTGGGACGCATTCAAGGCTTCGATCAGGGGCACGTGTTTGGGTCTCAATTCGCAACTTAACAGATTGCGGCGGAAGGATCGCGAGGCACTGGAGGCTGAGGTGGCCGGCTTCGAACAGGCCCACAAGCTTAATCCCTCGAGAGTGACCCTTCGCCCATTGACTGCGGTAAGGGGGAAGTTGAGGGCCCACTACACTAATAGAGCCGAGCTCACACTTTTGAGACTGGGACGACAATCCTATTCCTGCGGGAACAAGGTGGGCAGGCATCTGGCGCGCCAATTGCGTGACCGGAGGGAACGAGAATATATAGGAGGCATTAGAGATACAGCGGGTGTACTGCAACATCGGGATGAAACAAAAGCGGACATTTTTGGCCGCTACTATGCTGATCTCTACTCGGGAGATAATCTTGATGCGGAGGCCCAAAAGGAGTATTTGCAGCGCCTGCCCCTACCACAGATATCTAACGAGTGGAATGAACTGCTGGAGGCACCAATCTCTAGGGAGGAGGTCCTTGAAGTCATAAAGAATTTGAAGCTGCACAAGGCGCCGGGGCCAGATGGCTACACCGCTGTTTTTTATAAATCGTACGCTACTGAGATATGTGACTTCCTAGTGTCTCTGTTTAACGATATGGCAAGGTCCGGGTCGTCTACGGGGTCTCTCGCGGAGGCAGTGATCACGGTCCTGCCGAAACCGGGGAAGGACCTCACGTATTGCGCGTCCTTCCGCCCCATAGCCTTACTCAACATTGACGCCAAATTGTACTCAGCGATCCTGGCGCGCCGACTTCAGGATTTGATGCCGGCGATCATACACCCTGACCAATCCGGTTTTATCAAGGGGCGCCAGACTCACGATAACACCCGCAGAGTGGTTCACTTAATTGAAAAGGCGGATAGGTTCCGCATTCCGGCTGTGCTTGTGGGTCTGGACGCGGAAAAGGCCTTTGACCGGGTGGACTGGGGCTTCCTATTTAATACACTTTCGGCCTTTGGATTCTCGGGGAATTTTATCACCATGTTGAGAGCGAATTTTTGCAGTCCCAGATCAAGAGTGGCGGTGAATGACCAACTGTCGGCGTTTTTCCCGCACTCGAGAGGCACCAGACAGGGCTGCCCCCTCTCCCCTTTGCTGTTCGCACTTAGCATTGAACCTCTAGCGATGGCGGTGAGAGAACATGAGGGGGTACGAGGCTTACAATTCGCAGGAGAACAGCATAAGATCACGCTCTTCGCGGATGATGTCTTGCTTTCTGTGGCGGACCCGGAACATTCATTGCCCTTCATTAGGGACCTCCTGCTAGAATATGAGGAAATGGCGGGCTTCAAGGTGAATTATAGCAAATCTTACATTCTGAACTTGACCCTCTCGCAGACGGAGGTGGCCCGCGTACGACCTCTGTCTCCTTTAGCCTGGGCCTCGGGTTCAATTGTTTACCTGGGAGTCCATCTGACCCCGACGGTGGGCGGATTGTTCTCGGCCAATTTCCCGCCTCTTCTGGCTAAAACCCGAGCTGAATTGGAGAAATGGAAACCCAAATTCCTGTCATGGTTAGGCAGGATACATGCAATCAAGATGGTTCTTCTTCCTAAATATTTATATTTATTCCAGGCTTTACCCATTCCACTCGACAGCAATTACTTTAGACAGCTCAAGACGCAGATATTGAGATTCGTTTGGCAGGGAGGCCGAGCTCGCCTATCCTTTGCAGTTCTAAGCCGGCCTAGATTGGAGGGCGGAGTGGGGCTCCCGGATATGCAGCTTTACTACAAGGCGGCTCAATTGAGGGTCCTGGTGGAATGGTCGCAGCAGCTATCAGAAAAACATTGGCTGCACATGGACCGGAGTGTGGCCGGCCGGTCGATATGGGACCTGGCATGGAAGCCGAAGAGGGATCGCCCCTTGAACGCCTATATAAGCACCCCCACGGGTACCACGTTGAAGGTCTGGGACACCCTGGCTGCGGATGAGCGGTGGACGACCTTCCCCTCTCCGTTTACACCCTTGCACTTCAATCCGGCCTTTCCGCCAGCTCTTCGGGAGGGAGCCTTTGACGCCTGGAGGGAGGGTGGATGTAGGGCGCTGACCCACTTGTTCCACGGGCCAAACCCCCTTACTTTTGATAACTGTGTACGGGACTATCGGGTGCCGCATTCCGATCGGTATCGGCACGTACAGTTGTTACACTGGGCCACGTCTCCGGGGATGCTGGAGGCGGCTACGAGGCCCCCCACGCCGTTCGAGGCTTTTTTGCTGCGGACGTCTGCCATGAAGGGCGTTGTCTCTTTCCTCTATCAATTGCTGCTCAAATCTGAAACGTCGCCTAGGCCGCGCTATATGGGACAGTGGGAGCAGGTGGTAGGACGAGATATCGCCGACGCGGAATGGTCGGCGCTTTGGCGGGATATGACCCAATTTAATCACTCGCTCCATCTGAGGGAAGCACATCTAAAGACTCTCACGCAATGGTACCTCTGCCCAGCTGGGCTCCACCGCATATACCCAGCGACCTCTGATAAGTGCTGGAGAGTATGTGGGCTCTTAGGGGACTTCCGCCATATTTGGTGGGACTGCCCAGTAATCCGGCCATATTGGGAGGAAATCCTCTCGCGTATCAAGGACATCCTCCAATACCCTATAGAGGATTCTATAGCCTCTGTATTATTAGGTCTGCGAGATCCTGGCCTTGAACATCAAACGCGATCTGATAAAAATATTCTGTGGCTTTGCTTAGGAGCAGCCAAACTCACTTTGGCGGCGGCTTGGAAACGGAAAGAGGCACCAGCAATCTCTCTATGGCATGCTCGACTGTGGAAACTCTTGAGCTTGGAAAGAATGGCGGACATCTTCCTCGGTGGTTATAAGACCTTCACGCTCCAATGGGGCCCCTTGGTTTCCTTTCTATCTAAGGGCTTACCTTCAGCCGTGTGCCCAGCATCTTTGCGTTCCCTGCATCTCTTCCAGGTTTAGTGTGAACGTCTGAATGAATGTGGTAAGTGTGAGTCACCACCGTGGGGGAGGGAGGAGCGGAGGGGGGGATTGGGAGTTGTGATTTCCTCTTTTTTACTTTCCTTCTGGACTATGGAGGGCACGACGCTGTCAGTATATAAATCTGACCAGGCCTCGCAGGATCGTGGACATGATTGCTTTTGACTTGCTTTGTTCCACTATGTAGCACCGGTGGCTGGTTGCCTGATCTACTTCTTTGCTGCCTTCTGTTTGCATTCACTGCCGTCGACCTGGATTGGTCTCTGTGATGTGCCGCCACCATCATTTTGCTTTGCTTTGCTCCCCCTGCGTGGGGAACTGTTTAGCTCCTCGGTGCCCTTTTTTGTGTTTCCTTTTGGTTTCTGCAAAATAAAAATTAAAATTAAAAAAAAAAAAAAAGTTTGAAATTGAATCTAAAGTTATGACCGAACGTTTTTTGCAACGTGGGTACACTAAAAAAACAGTCAATAAAGCGTTGACAGAAGTATCTAAACGACCAAGAAAATCTCTGCTTGTTGATAAGACAAAAGAGAAAGACGGTGCAAGCAAAGATGATACGAATCAAACTGTAAGATTCATAACAACGTACAACAAACAAACGCATGCTGTGCGAAAATGTTTGAATACATTTTGGCCTGTTTTAGGAACTGACAAAGATCTGACGGATTGCATAGGGTCAAGCCCGCAAATCACATGCAA
Organism: Lissotriton helveticus; assembly: GCF_964261635.1. NCBI lineage: Eukaryota > Metazoa > Chordata > Amphibia > Caudata > Salamandridae > Lissotriton > Lissotriton helveticus. Next base: position 1,317,234,898 of record NC_136065.1, on the reverse strand, counting down.
GAGAGCTAGATCTCTGAGAGATACCCTGTGTAGAGCTGTAGAAACAACTAAGCTAGGGATTCCTGGAATTCAAGGGTTCTACACATGTAGAAGCTGCAAAGCTTGTAAAAATAGCAGAAATAAGAAAGAATGTATCCTGTCCTCAGAATGTAAGCCCTATGTGATTAAAAAACACACCTTGTGTAATACAGATTATGCGGTGTATGCTTTATTTTGTCCCTGCGGTCTGGCCTACATTGGAAGCACTATCCACAAGGCCAAAATACGGATCCTAGAGCATTTGCGTGCAATAAAAAACTTGGACAAAGCCTACCCCATTGCCCGCCATTTTCAAAGTCACCACAAACAGAACACTAATTTAGTGAGTTTTGCAGTATTGGAGTTTGTTAAGGCAGATATAAGGGGAGGTAACAGATTAAAAGAACTCCGCAGATTAGAGTCTAAGCTCATCATACAATATAGGACTCTTACCCCTTCAGGCCATAACTTTGATGAGGAGTTAGCCGTTCATTTTGGGTAATCAGTCTTTAAGTGGCAAATGTAAATTCTGCTGTATGTAAGTACCTTCCATAGAATGCCCAGAACTATTAGATGCCGCTGAGTAAATTTGAACTGTTTTTGATTGTACTTTATTGGAATTATTTAGGTTACTTTTTCATACATGGGTGACACATATTATTATTTTCTGTTCATTTTTTAGATCTGACTTACATAAGTTAAAGAAATGAAATTTAGTAAAGAATTGCTTACACCATGCCACAAAATGGAATGTTGAAGCTCAGCCCACTGGGGTTGGTTTTGGTGACTTATTAGCCCACTGGGGCTCAATCAGCAGGTAGCAACAACGGAGACTGTTTTATCCGTGAAACAATGAACAGTGATGTGCAGCCCACATGGGCATTTCAGTTAATTTCGTTGAATCGATGTACACATCAATTGAAGTTCTGAACTCATGTTATTTGGCAACTTAGATGTGTGCAAACTAGGAAGCGATCAGTCCGATGCAATTGGTTACTTTGTATAACACTGTTTCTTTAAGCTGTTGCTTTATTGTTCACAATGAGCACGAACGAATACTTAGTTCAGTTACTTGTGGCAGTATAATGTATATTTATGCTTTCTTTGATTTACGTTTCAATCTTATGTAGTTTCACATTTATGATTATCCTTGCATTTGTGTGTAAGATGTATTTGAAAAGGTTATTCACAAGAAACTTAGTCTCTTTTCACTCACTATGGTGAAAGGGTGTCACGTGTGTTTTATAAAACGAAAAGCAACGTAGGATCAAACACTCGTGAACAAGGGAGTGATCCTGAAACGCGTTGAGTGTAAATCTTGCCAGACCCGAGTGCTGAATAAATTGAGGTTTGCTGCACTAAACTCTTTGGTGTCCTTGACTGCTGCTTTTCGAAAAAGGAGACAGCCGTGGTGTATTTGGATGATGCTGCCTGCCTCGTCACGGACCGCCTTCCACAAGTGGCTGGGAGAGGCGCTACGAGCGATTCAGCTCGTATTTTGTATTGAAATAAATATATATATATATATCCAAAAGAAATCCTCAAACCTCCACGCCGCACGACGTGGCGAAAGAAGGAGACAGACCCCACGGCTTGAGACAAGATGTTACGTTTATTGTTGACCTTTCTGGCGACGCGTTTCGAGTACCATGTACTCTTGATCACACACCGAGTATTCAAACAGCCTGTTATTTTTAAATGCTTAGATTCCCTGATCCCTCCTATGGGCCACACCTCCTATCGTGCATCACATGACCTTGAGACCATAGGCATAGAAAAGGTGCAAATTACAAGGGGAATACAAAAACAGACGATAATTACATTTGTAAATAGTTCGAAAGTTTCAATTTTGCCTGAAACAGGTACGAATTATAAAAACAAGTCAATCCTGTTCTCAGATTTACTATCCATTTGAACTTTTCAAGATGAATAAAATGCTGCATCAAAAAATTGTATTCCTATTAAAAAATTGCACAATTCTCATTGCTGTCATTTATAATATTATAACTGCGTGAATGCAGATACCATGAAACTACTAAAGTGACTAGTGCTATATCATTTCTGCATGAATGCATATACCCAACGGCATGTAAGTTATTTAGTACATAGCTGCCTAAATGCTAGTGTCATGGCACTACTAAAGTGACTGGTGCTATATTCTTACTGCATGAATGCATGTCCTCAAAGGTATATAAAGTAACCAGTACTAATTCATATAAAATGACAATATAAGAAAATTAAAAATGCCGGTCAAATCATGTGACTATTAAACATGTATGTAATACTATATCACCCTGTTGCCCACAAGCTCATGTCCTAATTATTCATTAAAAATTCACAAACCCGGAATTCTCCATTTCATACTATTTACAGTTCATATATTCAGAATCAAAATATATGTGCTTTTCTGTACATGTGCTTGCTAATGAGTGAAACAACACCTAAGAATTCTTTTTTTTACAAGAAAAAGACAAAAAAAGCCCTCTTTGAAAAAGTAAAAATAAACACTGTTGCGAAATATATGGTTTACAGTCTATTTACAGAATATACAAAAAAGGGGATAAAAAATCCATTATACAGGTACAATACTTAATTTGGTGTGTTCATTTCATAATACATCCTTCATGTGTACCTGAGTGTAGCTTGATAGGTAATGTATACTGAGCACAGGTTGATAGTTTGGCTATAACATACATATCAACTAAAACAGGACTAATAAAGAATAAATATCGACCGCATCAAATCTGCCAAGTGACAATATAAAGGTGCTGTTCAGAGAAAGTTGTGGAGATCCTCAGTCGCGTTGAGCCCATAGGGCTGTTTACTTTCCAACGCGATGATGTATTGTGTTTCTAATTTTCTTAATATTTTGTCCCTGTCTCCTCCCCTCCTTTGTACGGGCACTGCATCTATTACATAATAACTCAAACACGACAGATCCCTGTCATGTGTAGAGTTAAAATGCCGCACCACGGGGTAAGCTGTATCGTGGTTCACAGCCGCACGGAGATGCTGCAAAACCCTCATGTGAACCTGCGACCTCGTGCTTCCCACATAGCACAAGCCGCAGGTGAACGTTAGGACATACACAGCAAACTCCGTGCGGCAGCTATAATTACCCTTGATTGCAATTTTGGTGCCTGAAAAGGGATTGACATAGTGTGTGGTGTTCTGTCCGAATTTACACGCTCGGCAAGAGCTGCATTTGTAGAAACCCTTTCTGGTCAGCCAGTCACTGCCACTGACCAGCTCGGGACTAGGTTTAACCAACTTGCTGTGCATGCTAAAAGCTTTTCTGAAAGTAATGATGGGTTTGTCTGAAACTCGAGAGCACAATACACCATCAGTTTTGAGGATGGACCAATGTTTGTTAATAATGGACTTTATCTGACGTTGTTGCTGACTGTACGTGGTGATCAGCCGGGGAGGTTGTTCACCAATGTCAACTTCAGCGGGCTTGGGTGTGAGGAGAGATTCTCTAGATCTTTCTTTAGTTTGTAACATTGCTTTAGACAGAATAGACTCACTATATCCCCTGGCCCTGAGGCGTTGTAACATCAGTTTTGCTCCCTCATCAAACTTTTCAGTATTGTTGCAAATGCGTTTTAGACGCAAAAGCTCCCCCAGAGGTATACTCTCGATTACGGGGATGTCCACTACTGGCATGCAGTATACTGTTGCCAGCAGTGGGTTTGCGATATAGTGAAGTTATGATGTTGGTTCCCTCAATGTCAATCTGAACATCCAAAAATTCTGCTGTTTGTTTACTTACATTGGATGTAAAAAATAAATTACTGCTGTTGGTGTTCAGAGCTTGGACAAACTGTTGTGCACTCGAAATATCACCCTCCCATACACAGAAAATGTCGTCGATAAAACGCATCCAATACTTGACATTGCTAAAACCCGGTGCCGCGATGAGATCCCGCTCCTCCCACCAGCCCACGTGTAAACACGTGTAGCTGGGGGAGAAACAGGATCCCATCGCGACGCCCCTGATTTGTTTCCAAGCATCTTTGCCGTACATAAAAAAGTTATTATTCAGACACCACATCACTAGGTCACACAATATTTGGTTGTGCCCATAGTACTCACAAGATTTCTGTCCCAAGTAGTGTTTGATGGCTTCAATACCTTTGTAATGTTCGATACAAGTATACAATGACTCCATGTCAAGTGTTATTATGCACCAGTTGGTCTGCCATTGTATTGTGCCAAGTTTAGACAAAAAATAGCCGGTGTCTTTGATGTAACTGGCAAGACCCTGGACATGACTCTGCAAGAAATAGTCAATGTAGCCGGAAACATTTTCGCCCATGCTCTTTATCGCGGATATGATCGGTCTACCTGGGGTAGGTTGTCTCATTTTGTGCACCTTAGGAATCAAGTATAGGTGCGGCATCACTGGATTCTCTACATGCAAAAATGCACACTCCTCAGGTGAGATCAAATTGTTCCGCTTATATGACATTAGCATTCTTTTTAAAGTGTCCCGGGCCCGTTTGTATTCCAAGCCGCTGCTTCTGACATAGCAGTTGCTGTCGCCCAATTGTCTCATTGCCTCTGTCATATATTCCTGCTTTTGCCAGAGGACGATATTACCTCCTTTGTCGGATGTATTAATTACTATTTCTTGATTTCTGCTGAGTTTGTCCATTAATTGGTCATATTGAATGGATCGAAAGTCTTTTTTCCTCGTCTTCTTGTTGTTGGTGGCATATTTTTGTCTGTGTACGCGTCTATTCAGTGTTTTTAAATCTTCCACCACACATGCAAATACTCTCACACATGCAAATAAACTATTAAACATCCATTTATTTATTTCTAAAGAACAACTAGAACGCTAACAGTCTTACTTATGACAAAAGTATGGCACACCTGAAGTCATCTTGATTGGAATAAAGTGGTAACACTTAATACATTTAATTTGAAAAGGAACAAAATGAGGGGTTTCATTTTGCCATAGAAATGTTATATATATATATATATATATATTCACTGAAAAAACCATAGGTTTTACACCAGTTATAGTTAGGAATTAGCATTTAAAAAACCTATTAAATTCACTGAAAAAACCATAGGTTTCACACCAGTTATAGTTAGCTGGAAGTTTTACTCGCATAAAACCATTGAAATTCCCACGTTATAGTTAGTTGGACTCACTATAACTTGCGCGTGCAATGCACTGCTGATGACGTCACATATTACATCACTCATGACATGGTCAGTGACATCACTTATGACATCACTGATGACACCATCCTTGTGACAGAGTGACAGACCTCCTTTCACTGTAATGTAACCTTTGAAACACATATTCAAAAATAGAAACTAAAATGTTCAAACAAATTGAGATACCCATACCAGTTACAACAACCAATTCAGTAATTCCACCATCTATATACACATCCACTCATTCACCAACAGTTCTATATACTAACTCATACTTATACTCACTCATCATAGGTAGTGATACACCTATACATCCTGTTACACACCGACAGTCATCCAAAAGTTACTCACACACATACTCACACATGCAAATAAACTATTGAACATCCATTTATTTGCATATAGAGCTATACACACACTACCACCTTACTTCTAAGGAAATGTACACATATTTATTCTCTTAAACAAACACTTAAAGAAACACATACTTATTTAAACAGGAACTCTTACAATCTCTTACTCTTGCATATACTCACTTATATACATCAATATTCACATATACTAGATTAAAACATATGTAGTTACTGATAAAGACACTAGTGAGACAGTCATTCACTCACTAACATACACATATACACACTCATCCACCCATACCGTCCTGCACATATGCTGTCTTCAAAACACATACAAACAGAGAGTCAGTCATTCATGCATCTATGTGCTAAGTAACACCCCCACCAAACCATACAGGGAAACGGAACCGGGATAAATGAACAACGGTGAGGGAGGGTGAAAAAAGAGCAGTGAGTGTAAGTAAAGAGGAGTGAAAGAGGGTGAAAAATTGAATTAGGATAAGACATGGGGAGTGACTAAGAGAAAGGACAGAGAGAGTAAAGGAAACAGTGCCTGAATGGGTCTGAGTGAAACAGCAAAGAAAGGTAAGTAATGCAGTGTGTGTGACTTATAGGGAGTCACTGGGTGTAGGTCGGGGTGTGGGTGTGTAAGGTGTGTCTGTGGGTGTGGGTGTGTGGGGTGTTTCGGTGTGGGTGAAGGTGAGGGTGTGTGAGATATGTGTGAGGGGTGTGTGGGTGTGGGGGGTATGTGTGTGGGATGTATGTGTGTGTATGGAATGTGTGTGTGTGTGTGAGGAGTGTGTGTGGGTGTGTGTGTGTGTATGAGGTGTGTGTGTGGTGTGTGTGGGCTGTATGTCAGAAGTATGTGTATGTGTTGGGAGGGGGATGAGGTGTGTGTGCAGGAGTGAAGTGAATAATTAAGAAAAAGAGAATGAGTGAGGGAGCAAAGGAAGGGAACAGAGGGTAAGTGAACTAAAGAATGGGGACTGAAAGAAGTTGAATGTGAGAGGGGAATTGGGAAAGGGGAGTAAACATGGAGAATAAGAATAAGTGAACGAAGCAGAGTAAGGAAACAGGAGTGAGGTTGCTTGAGAAATTATTAGTGAGGTTAAAGCAAAGGGTGATGACAAACTACATTTTTTTAGTCACACTTACCATATAATAAATGTAACTTTTATTACATTTTTTTATTACACGTTGTATCTGTGAAAGAGAGAAGAAAAAATAAGTTATAATTAGTAAAATATCTATTGTAAAATAAAAGATACAAATGAAGAGGTTAAAAATCATAACAGTGTATTTAGAAATAAAGTAAGAGTGAAGGACACAGAAAGAGAAATAAAGTAAGGTAGAAGGACAAAAAGAGAGAAAAAGAAATAGAAGGAGAGCAAATTACTAAGAGTAAGGCATATAGATTCACTGACAGAGAGGAAGAGAAGAAGAGAGAAATGAACTGAAGGTACGAAAGATACTAAAAGAATGTGAGTTAGCAAAACTAAATCAGGAAAAAAGAGTAAGTAAAAAGATAATGACTGAGAGGGAAAGGAGTCTAATTAAGGATGCATTTAGAAGAATGAGGAATGGAAGATAACTGAGAGTAAGTGAAGAACAGTCATAGAGTGAAGGGATGAAGGGAGATGATAATATAGAAGGATTGAGTGAAAAGGAGTGAGGAAGTTAGTAGACAGACAGACTAAGAGAAAAACTGAGTGAAGTGGAGTACAATGAGTGAGGAAAGGAAATTAGTAAGGGAGCAAAAAAAGGAAAGAGAGGAGAAGAGGACTAAAACAGTGGTACTGAGAGAAAATGATTCGGTGATAAAAGTAAAGAGAAGGACACTGAAAGATAGGAAATTATGGATAGTAATGGAACCAGAGTAAAAGAAATGGGATGAAGAATGATGAGAGAGGAGCAGTGAAGTTGTTGTAAGAGAAATGATAGAAGGTAGATAAACACAACTGAACATAACACGAGGGGAGTGAGGGACTGAGGACATAGAGGTAGTGAACGGAAAATAGAGAGAAGAGGTCAAAACAAAGGAGCAAACAAAGATTAGCGAGGGAGAGTGGGTGATTTATAGTGATAGAGTGCAACAATACTGCTGAGTGAGTAAAGAGGAATTACTAAAAGAGCAAAGGAGGAAAATACGGAAAAGGGAGGTAAAGCAGAGAGACTGAAAGCTGAAAAGTTATGCAAGGGAGAGAGGGGATGCAGACAGTTGAAATGAGAATGAGGGGTTGTGAAAGAAGTGGAGTAAAGGAACGGGGGTTACAGAGAGTAAGAGAAAGACATTATAAGTGAGTAAAAAGAGGTGAAAGAGGATGGAAAAAGGAAAGTGAGTGTCAGACAATGGGAATACAATTTAATTTACACAATCCAAACTATAGAATAACTTGTACAACATGTTACATAGTTTATTTTTGCTGTTCTCAGAATGTATTGAATTTCACTTAAAACAGTGAGTTCAAATTACTCATCATATGACAGTGGGAAAAAAAACACAATCTAAAAGATTGTGTTTTAAAAAAAACCTTAGATACTGACAAATGACAAATGTACACTAATCTTTGATTCACTTACTTTTCCTTTAGGCCAAATAGTATATCATGAAGGTCCTTTTCTCGTTGGAAAGTACTCTGCTGTTCACTAAAAAATCCAGTTCATCGACTTTCTAGAAGAAAAGCTCCAAGAATATCTCAAATATTTTCATTATTTTCATATACTCCTTTTTTCAGTCATGACTCTTTACTCATTCCTTTACTTTTCCTTTTGGCCAAATAGTGTCAGATGTATGAGTATATTTTCAAATTAATTCTAAGAAACTCTGAAATTACCGTTTTTCCGACGTTCTGAAAGAAAGGCTCATACAACATTTTCACAATATTTAAGTATTTGTAAAACCATCTCTGACTCACTCATGTTCATCATTTTGTATAATACTGATATCACTTACTATGAGATCCACTTACAGTACCTACATGACAAGTCAATTTTTTATATTACCTGGATCACTTTTACTCAGAATATATTTTTAAACAGCAAAATAACCTTTATTAACTGGTCCCGTCTTCATAGGCCAATTACCTTTACTTAAATTTTGGTTCTAAAAACACTAGATATGAATTTTTTAAGTCAAAAGGCAAACGTTGTTTGAAAGTCAAATGAGTGTCATTACAAAGGGTCCAACCTTTACAACTTTTTAAATAGCATGCGTAATGCCCTGATGTTGTTGAAGGACCGTCATGATAAATAATAGCTACAGTTGCAAAGGTTCTTCCTGAAATTGATAACTGAGAAGCCACAAAATTTTTAATAGAAGTTGACAATTTACTTCCATCAGGTCTACTTCGTTGGAACATTAAAATCACATATTTACCATAAGTTTGTAAAAATAATGAGGACAGCATTGCAGACTTACATTGGGTGCACACCATATTGTGATCAGCTGCTTTAACTAGATTATTAAAAGGCACTGATTTGCAGTCTGGTAAAGTCAAATATATAAATCTTTCAGTGTCTATTCTAGTACTACTTGATAAACTACAGTTGTCGCAGTCATGCTGCCATTGATAAGAAAGGCTAAAAAGATTTTTTATATCTACACCTTCATCGTCCAAAACATCAAGCATATACATTAAAAATTCCTGACAATCCTGCTGAATAATCTGTAAAAATTGATTTTGACCAGAACATATGTCTAGAAGATTTCTAATTTCTGAAACACTTTCTATTTTTGCTCTATCACTGCTACATTTCTCAAACACAGAATTCAATAAACAGCAGAATGTTTGATCCCGATTTTCAACAATCGGTTCTTGTAAATTTTGAAGAAAAATAACAACATTAACCACTACATTAGCATAGCAGTTGACACCAGAACTGTTTTCAAACTGAAATCCAACAACATCTTCAACAGAATCCTTTTTCTTTCTGCTTACAATTACAGTTTCATCTACTTTTTGTCTTTTTGCTAGTACCTCACTGCAATTATTCTCATTTCTTCTTTTTCGGCCTACCACACGTTTTTCAAACAGAGGATATTGAGGCAAATGTGGAGCATACTCTCTTCTTAACCTATTGTATTCTTTAACACACTCTAGATCAGCACAAATCTTTATTTCATCACACTCAATCAAGTACAATCCTGATAACGTTCTGACTCGTGATAATGCCACATATGCCATACCCTCTTTAAACACAGAACTTCCAATGTTCACCAAAGCACTATCTACACTTAAACCTTGAGATTTATGAATTGTCACTGCATATGCCAAACAAACAGGAAACTGTTTTCGGCGAACATATAAGTCTTTCACAAGCAAAAATGTAGCTGAACAACGACAAATTTGTTCTATTTCGTCAATGCCATCAAATTTACTTTTTAAAATTTCAATTCCAGCTCTATTTTTGTAATTCACAAAACCAACAACATGACCCATTGCTCCATTTACCAGACCTCTTTCAACATTTAAATTCCTTCTCAAAATGATACGCCAATTTAAACACACATTCAGAGTCTTTTCAAAACCAGCAGATTTAGATATAGTCTTCTCTAATGAATCCAATTTTGATTTCAAATTTTCTGACAAAATAATTGTTGCTCCCATGTGCTCTATTTTATCTATAGCTTCCAGTTTCACTATCTCTTCATTTTCTAACTTTAACATTTTGTTGTTGAACATGGAACATTCTTTCAGAGTAGGCTCAAACATATGCCAGATTTCTTCTCATTAATTTTCTTAAAACTATTCTCTGGAAGAATGTTTTCATTTGGGTACAAATTTGAAATTAATCATCCATGTAAAGCTTCTTTCCCATGCTGACTTATTTTTCCGATTCTTACATCTTGTAGAATATTTTTATAATCTTCATCCTTTGCCTGTCGCATATTTTGGAGTAGTTCTGCATATTTGAAATGTAACCATATATTAACGTTTCCAATGCTTCCTAGGCACTTCCTGGTATCTTCATGCGTGACCATTTTAAACACTGGTTGTCCTTTCACTGGAGTCAACTGCAGTAGATCTCCAAAAACAATAATGTGTTTTCCTCCGAATAACATATCATACTCTGTTCTAAGAATTTCTTGCATTCTAAATGCACAAAAGCAAGCATTAGATTTGAGATCATGCTTACTTCATCAATGATAAGAAGTTTCATTTTCTTCAGGACTCTGGAAACTTCGGAACACGCATCTCCAGATAGCTTGTGGTATTGCAATTTGTTATCATGCTCCACTGGCAGCATCAGTAAACGATGTAAAGTAATCCCTTTAATATTATGTGCTGCCAGCCCAGTTGGAGCGGTAACAACACAAGACAGCGATGATTCAGTCCTTTTCTGCAGATAAGTTGCAATTGCTTTAATCAGAAAACTTTTTCCAGTTCCCGCTTCTCCACTCAGGTACAGTTGGACAGGCTTAAATGATGTACATGAGCACTCTTTCTTCTCATGACTGAATCCATGTTCAACCTGTTCTGTGACTTCGTCATATATCTGTTTCTGCTCAAGGTTTAATTGTTTCACCAAATCTTCTAAATTAATTACATCCTCTTGAGCTTGCTCCATAGCTCTTTCCACCTCATCCATGGCAGTGGCAGCTTCATTTTGGATAATTGGTCCTCCTAGTGGATCCTGACTCAATGAAGCAGAACTCTGACTGTCTTGAGAACTGTCTCTCGCAATCTCTGCAGCAATTGTTGCTTCTTGCTCTATTTCTTCATTCAACATTTGCAGATAATTTGGAAAAACAGGACATTCTATGGTATCCTTCGTTGCATTAAAAGAGTCTTCGTAACAGAGAAAATCTCCAAGTAGTTCCTCTTCTGTACGCCATGGTTTAAAGAGTTGCAAAAGGGCCAAATAGTAAAATTCTCTTTTGTCTGGATTTTCACAACTCAATTTTCGATGATTAATCAAATGACCTTTTCTCTGTTTCACTATACATCCTTTTCACATCCAATGACAGCATATATTCCATTATTGATATCTTCTCTGATGTTCCTCTTATAAATATATCTTTGCAGAACTTCATAGAGACAAGCGTTCTCAAGATAAGGACTTCTATTTAGATAGTATGTATCCAACATGTTTGTCTTCAAAATATCTGTACTTTCTGGTTCTTTCTCCGCCAAATACTCTATTTCCTGTACAGATTTCAAAACTCGGTTTCGTGTTGCAGCAAGACCTAGACTCACCCAAATGATGGTTCTAGATTTGGCATAAAGACTTGCTGATGACAATCGATCGGAACATTCATATGCTCCAATTTCTCGATGTGACAACATCTTTAGACTGTAACTGTATAATTTCTTGCTTATACTCTTTTCATGTGAAATGTCCTCCCACATTTCCTTCAGTTCTGTCTTTTCTTTTTTTGTGATGTAAGACGTCACATATCGAGCCACAGCAATAGAGTTGTCAGCAACGAACTGAATATCCATGTTAGCATTCCACATGGACAAAATCACTGGGTTGTAGTCGTTGATGTACTTGGACTCTTCGTTTCTTTTTAAATTGTATGTATTTTTTGGTGATTTCCTCGTCACAGTATGTCAGAGAGAAGACATCAAATTATTTACTCTTCCTTTAGAAATCACTGCTTGTGGAAAACCAAAACGACATTTTGTGTAGAACTTGTCCTTGTTTCTGAATTTTCGACGACAGTACTTTCCACAACGATGGGATTGAAAGCGTAAAACTTGTTGCCTTAAACTGTTTTCTTCAGTAGTTTTCGGAACAGCACATGTTGCATACTCTTCAATGAAGCTCATCACTGTCTCATCCGAATCTGTTCCAAATTTGGGTGCATCTTTAATCCACAACAACATATGTATGTGAGGAGCACCTCTCGCTTGGTACTCCTTTTTCCAAAAGAAATCCAAAACCTCTCCAAGGGGAGTATTTTTTTGTTGGTAATGAAAGACATCATAGCTTCAAATCTATGATTAAAATATCTGCATACATTCACTGGACCCAAAGAACACAGTTCTCCAGGTGTTTTGAATTCTATATTTTGTATATTTACATTTGCCTCGCGTATAAATTGAAGTAAGTTGTCCCATGCATACTCGGCACGGCTAAGAGTGAGGAACCATGTAGGAGTTCCTAAGTTTCTTAGCATACATTTCAATTCCCCATGAAGACGGTACCAATACTCGTTTGTACCACGGTGACATGCCATGAGATTGATTAGATGAGATTCCAAAATATTATCTTGCAGATTAACTTTCTCCATAAAGTCCCTCGCCGAAACATTTTGGAGATGTGGTCCACTTTTCAGTATATGGTTTACTGCATAAGAAAGCCCAAACAAGTCACTTTCATACAGTAGATGAAACAAATATGGGATGCATTGACGAAACCTTGGATCTTCAGCATATAATCTTAAAGTCCGGTATTCAGATGCTGGAATTTGAAGTGGTCGATCATCATATCGTCCACCTCGACCTGTTGGAAATAGCTGTGGAAAACAACGAGTTTCCAAACTTTCTTCCCATACACTAATGGGACTTCCTTTTGCTGATTTCATTTGAAACAAGTCAATTGCATTCCCCATTAATTCTTTGGAATGCAAAGGATGAACAGTATAATGTTCATATATTTCTTCACTTCTAGACACATCAACTTTTTCAATTTGGCCAGCTGAACAATCACTGTCTTCATCTGCATCTGTTTCCTCTGCTCCAACACATTCATGTTTGTAGTACTCATTGTTTTTGACCAAATACAACGTTGCCTTTTTGACTTTCCTAACATCCACTAAATCTTGCCAGATTTTCTTACTCTTTGTCGGAACCCCATTAACTAGAATAACCAGAGGTTCCTCTTCCACTTTCTCTACACCAATTGTATCAATATTTTTCTTGAAATCTAGAGGCAAATAAACAACTCTTCCCTTTAATCCTCTCTGTAAATCTGAAGGAGGCAATTTCCCTATCTTAGGCTCCATGCGAACAATTGCCTGAAAAGGATGGACACATTGAATCAAAATACACTCATATGTATTTAAATTCATCAATTCAGGAGGAATGTCTACCAACTCAAGATTATTATGAACAGCTCTAGCAGGCATTCTGTTTTGATTTAATTTATCATAACAATATTTACAAATACGCTGATCAGAACTCAAATCAAAAGAATTCTCCACCCACAAATAAGTTGCAAAATCCTTCCACTCATAATTATTTATCTTTTCACTTTTTACGTATAAATCAACTAATCTAGTTTGATGCTTATAATGAGTTCGTCGACAACACACACAAGTAAAATTCGGCCTTTCACTTGATTTCACCTTAAACCTGATAATTTCCTGGTCAAACTTTTCTGTACTTGAAATCTGTACATTGTCTTCCACATTACCTTGAATTTCTGTGTCAATTTCTACACTGTCCTCTTTTTCACTAAAATAACAAATCTCAATTTCTTCACAAATCTTCTTCACATCTAATTCAGTTCCATGCAAAAGAGCACTGTTTAATTGTTTAAGCTTAAGTGCTGGACTTTTTGCATAATACAACCTTCTCACTAATTTCCTCATTTTGTTATGATGCACTGCTAACATCCTAAAATGATGAAAAAGACTCTGACATACTTTTCTTGAAAGACAAGCCAGTGAATGGCCTTGCAAACCTGTCTTTTCTCTCACTCTGCAAAGATCTAAGTCTTGCAACATTTTCATTTTCTGTTTTAGAGTTTTCTTACTATATGTACGTAAGAAGTTACAAAACAAATCGATTGATTCCTGTCGCACACTACAAATACTACTACTCTTCCAAGTGTACACTGGACCCTTAGTACATCTCACTAAAACTTCATCAGTTAACACCTCTTCTGGTCCTCTAGGCACAAGTTTCTCTTTTTCAATCGGACAACCGTCTTTCACCTCATATGCTCGACCACTGGTGTCAACTGCATGCACTAAATCATTCTCCTGAAAGTAACTCTCCTCATTAAAAAATGGCTCACAACTTGAACTGTGCATCCATTCTCCAGAAAAAACTTTACAAAAATTAGTCCGATTAATTACTCTTTTCCATTTACTGTTTGATTTGAAAACATCAATTGTCTTGTTAAGTGTCCTAATTCTATTGATTATTAAAATAATTTTTTTTTCTTAACTTCAAAAGCATGATCAACAATCTTCTCTACACTTTTCTTTTTCTTATAAAAAGCAGATCTCTGTTTACCTTTTTTTATATTTTTTAACAAATTTAAAACCACCCTATTGCGAAACATTCGTTTACGAATGTCCCTAAATTGATTTTGCCTTCTATTCCTATACATATTATTGTCTCCTGCTGCAGTAGTAAAATTTTTTGGGAATATCTCCTTCCTCTTCAAAATTGCTCTCTCCTTCTCTTTTTCTACATACTGTCCAACATTTTTTTGGGATCTACATATGTTCCGTAAGAAAGACTTAGTTGTCTTACCAGGAGCTTTTTTCCTGTTTTTTGAAGTATTTGTTGTAGGAGACTGCTTTAATTCCGTTGCTGTTTTTGATTTTTTCCGCTTACAATCTTTTCGTCTCCTTTCCCTTGAGGGCATTTTTTCTTATTTTTAAAATCTTGATTTAAATCTGTGCAAAACAAAAATAAAAATAAAAAAATCATTATAGACCACTATTACCAAACAACAAAACAATGACAATAAGCAAACAATATAAACACTATAATACTTCTACATATGACCTTATCTCTGTTTTTTAAATATAATTCTAAACAAATATTTCGGGCACATGAATTACTTTTACATTTTTAACAAGGATTAGATAGTATCTGCATGTTTAAAAAATATATTTGCACATTTCACAATCATATCACCTGTGTTTCCTCAGATTAGTAAGCAGATTGTACACATGAGGTAAGGACTGTCCTGGGGAACATAGGTGGTGAGGCCGGTGTCTAAGAGTCCACTGGACTGCACTTCATGAAGCCTATCCCCCACTACACTCTTAGACACAGCCCTCACCTCCTTTCCACCTCTGGACAGACCTCTCTTCCACTACACTCCTCAACACAGGCATCACCTCCTATGCACCCATGGACAATCCTCACCTTATCTGCAACCCAGAATAGACCTCAACTCATCTGCACCATTAGACAGGCCCCAGTTCATTTACACCCCTGAACACACCTCATCTCATCTCCACCCTGTTACCATCAATTATACTCAATGTATTGATGCCTGTCGAAGGGCCACAGATTACATAATCTTTGTCTAAGGGTCAGAGGAGGTAAGTCCTCTCAATTGCACTCATGGACACAGGCCTCAACTCCTTTGCGCCCCTGGACATGCCTCACCTCATCTGTACAATCCACTTCCTAATTTGAGGAAACACAGGTAACATACATTTCCTCTCTCTTGCAAACATTCCTACCAAGCATTACCCAAAAAATGACACAAACCAGCAGCAAACAAGCTCAGTCTGCTTCCTAATCTGAGGTAACACAGGTGACATGATTGTGAAAGGTTCAAATATTTTTATGTAATCATGCACACACTATTTATTTCTTCTCAAAAAAGTAAAAGCCATTCATTTGCCCCAAAATCGTTTTTTGAATAACATTTTAGAAACAGAGCACAGGTCCTATGTACAAGCATTCAACTTCACTACTGAAACCTTACTATTTCACAAAATAAAAATCCTCTATCTTGCAAATGTTGATTCCAAGCATTAGCAAAAAGCATGACACAAACCAACAGCAAAAAAGCTCAGAGCCTAATTTATGAGGCACTGCATTAATTTTCCGCTGGTGATGCGTCACTTTTTGTGACGCATCGGCAGCATAAAACATGTGCTTTGTTGCGCCATATTTAAAAAATGACACATCTAGGTAGATGCGTCACTTTTTAAACCCCTGCGCCACATTATACCTGCGTCAGGTATAATGTATGCAGAGGGGGCGTTCCCCCGTAAAAAACCTTGTAATAGTGACGCAGTGAAATCTATGAGATTTCACTGCGTCACTTTTAGGACACTGTTATGTCAAAATCTTGTACCTGCCTCACAGCAGGCGTAAGACTGACGCAAACCCTTTCACATGGGGCTTTCCCCATTTAAAAAGACGCATTGCTGGAGTTGCGTCACTTTTGTGACACACTCCAGCAATGCGTCACTTTTGCGCTTACAGATACGTCAGAAATACTGACTTATCTGTAACTCCTTGCGACATGATGCGTCATACATTAAATATGACGCATCATTGGTGTCGCAAGAAGTGCGCAGTGAAAACTGACGCATCGCTGTTTTCATAAATAAGGCCCTCAGTGTCCTTCCTAATCCGAGGTAACACAAGTGACATGATTGTGAAAGATTCAAATATTTTTATGTAATCATGCACACACTATTTATTCCTTCTCAAAAATGTAAAACCATTGATTTACCCCAAAATCGTTTTTTGAATAACATTTTAGAAACACACCACAGGTCCTATGTACAAGCATTCCATTTCAGTTCTGAAAACTCACTATTTTACAAAATACATTTCCTCTCTATTGCGAACATTCCTACCAGGCATTACCCAAAAAATGTCACAAACCAACAGCAAAGAAGCTCATTCTGCTTCCTAATCTGAGGTAACACAAGTGACATGATTGTGAAAGGTTCAAATATTTTTATGTAATCATGCACACACTATTTATTCCTTCTCAAAAATGTATAACCATTGATTTACCCCAAAATCGTTTTTTGAATAACATTTTAGAAACACAGCGCAGGTCCTATGTACAAGCATTCCATTTCAGTTCTGAAAACTCACTATTTTACAAAATACATTTCCTCTCTATTGCGAACATTCCTACCAGGCATTACCCAAAAAATGTCACAAACCAACAGCAAACAAGCTCATTCTGCTTCCTAATCTGAGGTAACACAGGTGATTAATTGTGAAAGGTTCAAATATTTTTATGTAATCATGCACACACTATTTATTCCTTCTCAAAAATGTAAAAGCCATTCATTTGCCCCAAAATCGTTTTTTGAATAACATTTTAGAAACAGAGCACAGGTCCTATGTACAAGCATTCAACTTCACTACTGAAACATCACTATTTCACAAAATAAAAATCCTCTATCTTGCACATGTAGATACCAAGCATTATTAAAAAGCATGACACAAACCAACAGCAAAAAAGCTCTGAGCCTAATTTATGAGGCCCTGCATTAGTTTTCCGCTGGTGATGCGTCACTTTTTGTGACGCATCGCAAGCATAAAACATGTGCTTTGTTGCGCCATATTTAAAAAATGACACATCTAGGTAGATGCGTCACTTTTTAAACCCCTGCGCCACATTATACCTGCGTCAGGTATAATGTATGCAGAGGGGGCGTTCCCCCGTAAAAAACCTTGTAATAGTGACGCAGTGAAATCTATGAGATTTCACTGCGTCACTTTTAGGACACTGTTATGTCAAAATCTTGTACCTGCCTCACAGCAGGCGTAAGACTGACGCAAACCCTTTCACATGGGGCTTTCCCCATTTGAAAAGACGCATTGCTGGAGTTGCGTCACTTTTGTGACACACTCCAGCAATGCGTCACTTTTGCGCTTACAGATACGTCAGAAATACTGACTTATCTGTAACTCCTTGCGACATGATGCGTCATACATTAAATAAGGCGCATCATTGGTGTCGCAAGGAGTGCGCAGTGAAAACTGACGCATCGCTGTTTTCATAAATAAGGCCCTCAGTGTCCTTCCTAATCCGAGGTAACACAAGTGACATGATTGTGAAAGATTCAAATATTTTTAGGTAATCATGCACACACTATTTATTCCTTCTCAAAAATGTAAAACCAGCGATTTACCCCAAAATCGTTTTTTGAATAACATTTTAGAAACACACCACAGGTCCTATGTACAAGCATTCCATTTCAGTTCTGAAAACTCACTATTTTACAAAATACATTTCCTCTCTATTGCGAACATTCCTACCAGGCATTACCCAAAAAATGTCACAAACCAACAGCAAAGAAGCTCATTCTGCTTCCTAATCTGAGGTAACACAAGTGACATGATTGTGAAAGGTTCAAATATTTTTATGTAATCATGCACACACTATTTATTCCTTCTCAAAAATGTAAAACCATTGATTTACCCCAAAATCGTTTTTTGAATAACATTTTAGAAACACAGTGCAGGTCCTATGTACAAGCATTCCATTTCAGTTCTGAAAACTCACTATTTTACAAAATACATTTCCTCTCTATTGCAAACATTCCTACCAGGCATTACCCAAAAAATGTCACAAACCAACAGCAAACAAGCTCAGTCTGCTTCCTAATCTGAGGTAACACAGGTGACATGATTGTGAAAGGTTCAAATATTTTTATGTAATCATGCACACACTATTTATTCCTTCTCAAAAATGTAAAAGCCATTCATTTGCCCCAAAATCGTTTTTTGAATAACATTTTAGAAACAGAGCACAGGTCCTATGTACGAGCATTCAACTTCACTACTGAAACCTCACTATTTCACAAAATAAAAATCCTCTATCTTGCAAATGTAGATACCAAGCATTATCAAAAAGCATGACACAAACCAACAGCAAAAAAGCTCTGAGCCTAATTTATGAGGCCCTGCATTAGTTTTCCGCTGGTGATGCGTCACTTATTGTGACGCATCGGCAGCATAAAACATGTGCTTTGTTGCGCCATATTTAAAAAATGACACATCTAGGTAGATGCGTCACTTTTTAAACCCCTGCGCCACATTATACTTGCGTCAGGTATAATGTATGCAGAGGGGGCGTTCCCCCGTAAAAAACCTTGTAATAGTGACGCAGTGAAATCTATGAGATTTCACTGCGTCACTTTTAGGACACTGTTATGTCAAAATCTTGTACCTGCCTCACAGCAGGCGCAAGACTGACGCAAACCCTTTCACATGGGGCTTTCCCCATTTGAAAAGACGCATTGCTGGAGTTGCGTCACTTTTGTGACACACTCCAGCAATGCGTCACTTTTGCGCTTACAGATACGTCAGAAATACTGACTTATCTGTAACTCCTTGCGACATGATGCGTCATACATTAAATAAGACGCATCATTGGTGTCGCAAGGAGTGCGCAGTGAAAACTGACGCATCGCTGTTTTCATAAATAAGGCCCTCAGTGTCCTTCCTAATCCGAGGTAACACAAGTGACATGATTGTGAAAGATTCAAATATTTTTAGGTAATCATGCACACACTATCTATTCCTTCTCAAAAATGTAAAACCAGCGATTTACCCCAAAATCGTTTTTTGAATAACATTTTAGAAACACACCACAGGTCCTATGTACAAGCATTCCATTTCAGTTCTGAAAACTCACTATTTTACAAAATACATTTCCTCTCTATTGCGAACATTCCTACCAGGCATTACCCAAAAAATGTCACAAACCAACAGCAAAGAAGCTCATTCTGCTTCCTAATCTGAGGTAACACAAGTGACATGATTGTGAAAGGTTCAAATATTTTTATGTAATCATGCACAGACTATTTATTCCTTCTCAAAAATTTAAAACCATTGATTTACCCCAAAATCGTTTTTTGAATAACATTTTAGAAACACAGCGCAGGTCCTATGTACAAGCATTCCATTTCAGTTCTGAAAACTCACTATTTTACAAAATACATTTCCTCTCTATTGCAAACATTCCTACCAGGCATTACCCAAACAATGTCACAAACCAACAGCAAACAAGCTCATTCTGCTTCCTAATCTGAGGTAACACAGGTGATTAATTGTGAAAGGTTCAAATATTTTTATGTAATCATGCACACACTATTTATTCCTTCTCAAAAATGTAAAACCATTGATTTACCCTAAAATCGTTTTTTGAATAACATTTTAGAAACACAGCGCAGATCCTATGTACAAGCATTCCATTTCAGTTCTGAAAACTCACTATTTTACAAAATACATTCCCTCTCTATTGCAAACATTCCTACCAGGCATTACCCAAAAAATGTCTTACACCAACAGCAAAGAAGCTCATTCTGCTTCCTAATCTGAGGTAACACAAGTGACATGATTGTGAAAGGTTCAAATATTTTTATGTAATCATGCACACACTATTTATTCCTTCTCAAAAATGTAAAACCATTGATTTGCCCCAAAATCGTTTTTTGAATAACATTTTAGAAACACAGCGCAGGTCCTATGTACAAGCATTCCATTTCAGTTCTGAAAACTCACTATTTTACAAAATACATTTCCTCTCTATTGCAAACATTCCTACCAGGCATTACCCAAAAAATGTCACAAACCAACAGCAAACAAGCTCATTCTGCTTCCTAATCTGAGGTAACACAGGTGATTAATTGTGAAAGGTTCAAATATTTTTATGTAATCATGCACACACTATTTATTCCTTCTCAAAAATGTAAAAGCCATTCATTTGCCCCAAAATCGTTTTTTGAATAACATTTTAGAAACACAGCGCAGGTCCTATGTACAAGCATTCCATTTCAGTTCTGAAAACTCACTATTTTACAAAATACATTTCCTCTCTATTGCAAACATTCCTACCAGGCATTACCCAAGAAATGTCACAAACCAACAGCAAAGAAGCTCATTCTGCTTCCTAATCTGAGGTAACACAAGTGACATGATTGTGAAAGGTTCAAATATTTTTATGTAATCATGCACACACTATTTATTCCTTCTCAAAAATGTAAAACCATTGATTTACCCCAACATCGTTTTTTGAATAACATTTTAGAAACACAGCGCAGGTCCTATGTACAAGCATTCCATTTCAGTTCTGAAAACTCACTATTTTACAAAATACATTTCCTCTCTATTGCAAACATTCCTACCAGGCATTACCCAAAAAATGTCACAAACCAACAGCAAACAAGCTCATTCTGCTTCCTAATCTGAGGTAACACAGGTGATATGATTGTGAAAGGTTCAAATATTTTTATGTAATCATCCACACACTATTTATTCCTTCTCAAAAATGTAAAACCATTGATTTACCCCAAAATCGTTTTTTGAATAACATTTTAGAAACTCAGCGCAGGTCCTATGTAAGAGCATTCCATTTCAGTTCTGAAAACTCACTATTTTACAAAATACATTTCCTGTCTATTGCAAACATTCCGACCAGGCATTACCCAAAAAATGACACAAACCAACAGCAAAGAAGCTCATTCTGCTTCCTAATCTGAGGTAACACAAGTGACATGATTATGAAAGGTTCAAATATTTTTATGTAATCATGCACACACTATTTATTCCTTCTCAAAAATGTAAAACCATTGATTTACCCCAAAATCGTTTTTTGAATAAAATTTTAGAAACACAGCGCAGGTCCTATGTACAAGCATTCCATTTCAGTTCTGAAAACTCACTATTTTACAAAATACATTCCCTCTCTATTGCAAACATTCCTACCAGACCTTACCCAAAAAATGTCACAAACCAACAGCAAAGAAGCTCATTCTGCTTCCTAATCTGAGGTAACACAAGTGACATGATTGTGAAAGGTACAAATATTTTTATGTAATCATGCACACACTATTTATTCCTTCTCAAAAATGTAAAACCATTGATTTACCCCAAAATCGTTTTTTGAGTAACATTTTAGAAACACAGCGCAGGTCCTATGTACAAGCATTCCATTTCAGTTCTGAAAACTCACTATTTTACAAAATACATTTCCTCTCTATTGCAAACATTTCTACCAGGCATTACCCAAAAAATGTCACAAACCAACAGCAAACAAGCTCATTCTGCTTCCCAATCTGAGGTAACACAGGTGATTAATTGTGAAAGGTTCAAATATTTTTATGTAATCATGCACACACTATTTATTCCTTCTCAAAAATGTAAAAACATTGATTTACCCCAAAATCGTTTTTTGAATAACATTTTAGAAACACAGCGCAGGTCCTATGTACAAGCATTCCATTTCAGTTCTGAAAACTCACTATTTTACAAAATACATTTCCTCTCTATTGCAAACATTCCTACCAGGCATTACCCAAAAAATGTCACAAACCAACAGCAAAGAAGCTCATTCTGCTTCCTAATCTGAGGTAACACAAGTGACATGATTGTGAAAGGTTCAAATATTTTTATGTAATCATGCACACACTATTTATTCCTTCTCAAAAATGTAAAACCATTGATTTACCCCAAAATCGTTTTTTGAATAACATTTTAGAAACACAGCGCAAGTCCTATGTACAAGCATTCCATTTCAGTTCTGAAAACTCACTATTTTACAAAATACATTTCCTCTCTATTGCAAACATTCCTACCAGGCATTACCCAAAAAATGTCACAAACCAACAGCAAACAAGCTCATTCTGCTTCCTAATCTGAGGTAACACAGGTGATATGATTGTGAAAGGTTCAAATATTTTTATGTAATCATGCACACACTATTTATTCCTTCTCAAAAATGTAAAACCATTGATTTACCCCAAAATCGTTTTTTGAATAACATTTTAGAAACACAGCGCAGGTCCTATGTACAAGCATTCCATTTCAGTTCTGAAAACTCACTATTTTACAAAATACATTTCCTCTCTATTGCAAACATTCCTACCAGGCATTACCGAACAAATGTCACAAACCAACAGCAAAGAAGCTCATTCTGCTTCCTAATCTGAGGTAACACAAGTGACATGATTGTGAAAGGTTCAAATATTTTTATGTAATCATGCACACACTATTTATTCCTTCTCAAAAATGTAAAACCATTGATTTACCCCAAAATCGTTTTTTGAATAACATTTTAGAAACACAGCGCAGGTCCTATGTACAAGCATTCCATTTCAGTTCTGAAAACTCACTATTTTACAAAATACATTTCCTCTCTATTGCAAACATTCCTACCAGGCATTACCCAAAAAATTTCACAAACCAACAGCAAACAAGCTCATTCTGCTTCCTAATCTGAGGTAACACAGGTGATATGATTGTGAAAGGTTCAAATATTTTTATGTAATCATCCACACACTATTTATTCCTTCTCAAAAATGTAAAACCATTGATTTACCCCAAAATCGTTTTTTGAATAACATTTTAGAAACACAGTGCAGGTCCTATGTACAAGCATTCCATTTCAGTTCTGAAAACTAACTATTTTACAAAATACATTTCCTCTCTATTGCAAACATTCTGACCAGGCATTACCCAAAAAATGACACAAACCAACAGCAAAGAAGCTCATTCTGCTTCCTAATCTGAGGTAACACAAGTGACATGATTGTGAAAGGTTCAAATATTTTTATGTAATCATGCACACACTATTTATTCCTTCTCAAAAATGTAAAACCATTGATTTACCCCCAAATCGTTTTTTGAATACCATTTTAGAAACACAGCGCAGGTCCTATCTACAAGCATTCCATTTCAGTTCTGAAAACTCACTATTTTACAAAATACATTTCCTCTCTATTGCAAACATTCCTACCAGGCATTACCCAAAAAATGTCACAAACCAACAGCAAACAAGCTCATTCTGCTTCCTAATCTGAGGTAACACAGGTGATATGATTGTGAAAGGTTCAAATATTTTTATGTAATCATGCACACACTATTTATTCCTTCTCAAAAATGTAAAACCATTGATTTACCCCAAAATCGTTTTTTGAATAACATTTTAGAAACACAGAGCAGGTCCTATGTACAAGCATTCCATTTCAGTTCTGAAAACTCACTATTTTACAAAATACATTTCCTCTCTATTGCAAACATTCCTACCAGGCATTACCCAAAAAATGTCACAAACCAACAGCGAACAAGCTCATTCTGCTTCCTAATCTGAGGTAACACAGGTGATATGATTGTGAAAGGTTCAAATATTTTTATGTAATCATCCACACACTATTTATTCCTTCTCAAAAATGTAAAACCATTGATTTACCCCAAAATCGTTTTTTGAATAACATTTTAGAAACACAGCGCAGGTCCTATGTAAGAGCATTCCATTTCAGTTCTGAAAACTCACTATTTTACAAAATACATTTCCTGTCTATTGCAAACATTCCGACCAGGCATTACCCAAAAAATGACACAAACCAACAGCAAAGAAGCTCATTCTGCTTCCTAATCTGAGGTAACACAAGTGACATGACGTGGAGAAGCGTGGCTAAGTGGTTAGAGGCGGCAGACCTGGAAGCTGAGATCGGCCGAGGACCAGGGTTCGATCCCCCGCCTCGGCGGGTCTCGGGCTCAAAAATTCCACGGACTCGACAATTCTCGCTCTGGTGCCTACTCGACTCACGGGGTCACACTCTGCGACTCTGGGCAATAGCTTGCTTAATCTCCACTACGGCCCCTCGCGGCGGGATGCCTGGCTTTCACCTTGTGGATACCCTGCCGGGATATCTGACAAGGGAATACCAGGACGGGTTCCCTAAGCAAGCGCCTTGAGACCCCTGGGTGATTTATGCGCTATATAAGTCGAAATACATTTACATTTACATTATGAAAGGTTCAAATATTTTTATGTAATCATGCACACACTATTTATTCCTTCTCAAAAATGTAAAACCATTGATTTACCCCAAAATCGTTTTTTGAATAACATTTTAGAAACACAGTGCAGGTCCTATGTACAAGCATTCCATTTCAGTTCTGAAAACTCACTATTTTACAAAATACATTTCCTCTCTATTGCAAACATTCCTACCAGGCATTACCCAAAAAATGTCACAAACCAACAGCAAACAAGCTCATTCTGCTTCCTAATCTGAGATAACACAGGTGATATGATTGTGAAAGGTTCAAATATTTTTATGTAATCATGCACACACTATTTATTCCTTCTCAAAAATGTAAAACCATTGATTTGCCCCAAAATCGTTTTTTGAATAACATTTTAAAAACACAGCGCAGGTACTATGTACAAGAATTCCGTTTCAGTTCTGAAAACTCACTATTTTACAAAATACATTTCCTCTCTATTGCAAATATTGATACCATGCATTTTCAAAAAGCATCACACAAACCAACAGCAAAGAAGCTCAATGTGCTTCTTAATCTGAACTCTCTATCTATATTGAATGAATCATAACTCACCTTTACAAATGCTTTGGGAGATTGAGAACAGTGTCAGATACACACACCAATATTTCTTTAGCAGAGCAAAAGGTATGTACTCCAGGCACTGCAACCATGAATGGCACAGAAAACCTCTACTTCTGCACACATATTCCTTATGGTAACCAATCAAAACTCTTCCCTCTCTATTTTCAAATCAACACCCTTCTCCCCCTCAGCCCTTTCTACCTGTTACCATAGCAACTCCCTCCTCACTGAGCTCTCAGGGTTAAAAGTTTATTCTACAATGTTGCACATGAACTCAGCAAGGATGTTTGACCTATCAATAAACCAGCTTATCAGTTGCAATCTTTCTTTTTATGACTTTTTCTTGACCATTCAAATGACTTCTTTCACAGAACACAACCATGCACCGTAACGTTCACTTTTCAACTATCTGAATCTCCCAATCATTGCTTCAAGAGCACTGAAACTCCACAGTTTTTTTTTGCAAACTCCTACTGTTCCAACTGCCATTTCATTCCTACACTTCATCTGACTGCACCAGAACCTCCTCTCACCATGTACTCTGTCTGGATTATTGGACATAGCTGTAGCTATCAGAAATTTTCACAACCTTGATTTACCAAATGTGCACATAAAATGGATTGGCCAAAGAGGATTGAGATGTCATCAATTGATACCATTGGTGAAAACCTTTCACCATCTGCCACACCCTGACCTTATAATTTTGCACTGTGGTGGAAATGACCTAGGCACTTTGACTGGGGTAGGTCTGGAAATGGTTTTAAAGGACACCTTTGGGCAATTGATGACACTTTTGCCACAAACTGCCTTGGTATATTCCAATATATGCCAAAGACAGAAATGGAAGTGGTCCAACCAATTTTGTCCACAGATTGAGAAAGCAAGGAAACATGTGAATAAATCTGTTTCTGCTTAAATGAGAGACTATGGAATGGGTTCAATATACAACAACAACTTGCGTTACAACATGCAAGATATCTACAGAGGAGATGGTGTGCACTTCTCAGATGAGGGGAATAGAATATTCCTCCTGAATTTAAGATTGTGCATTGGAACCTACTTGTAGGTACCTAAATCAGCCCCAGAACCCAAAAGCTCTTTTCAGGGCAACCCTACATCTGATCACTCACAATGAATATTTTACTCTAACTTTTTTCACTAATTTTCACCAAAGTACGCTCCCCGGTACACTCCCCGGTGCGCCTACCGGGCGCTCCCCCCGCGAAAAATAAAAAAAAAGTTTTTTGGGGGGCCTATATGGGCCTCCTAAGCCCCCCTCAGAAAACCTAGGGGGTCAGGAGGTGTCTACCGTGCCCCCTTTTACCCATTCCCAACGTTGTTTGTCCTCCATCTTGTGTCTCAAATCTACCGAAACACAAGATGGAGGACTCCTGTTGCGCTGCCGGTACGCGTACCGGGGCGCGCCCCGGTGAGCGCTCCCAAAATTTTTTAAAAGTTAATTTACATAAAAACGTCTGTAGAGAAGTTCACCAAATATAGAATAGGACATACTACATACCAGTCCCTACCATTTTCCCAAATTTGATGGAATTCCATTGAGCCATTTGGCCTGTATCCCTCTCTAAATATCCTGGGGTAAATTACATGACAAAAACACATCTGAAGTGTTAGAATTTACAACCAAATAAAATGTTACTTTCAATTTCTAGTATTATTTCCTGACATTTGATTGGTTATGTACATGAATAAAAATGAAAAAGAGGGAAACACAGCCATTTTGACTACAACTACCTGAGGTACATCTTGAAAGGATTTTCAAATTTTTTCGTCTTCACCTCTCTCAAAAGTAAGTTGTTAATTTGTAAGGAGCACTTTAAATTAATTAGTAAAAACGTTTTCTGATAGTTATTTATTGTCCCTCTGTTATAGTTATAGCTTGAGATACGCTTCTCTATTATATTTATGGATTAAGTTAGGCTTCTCTAGTATAAATATGATTTTAATTAGTCTTCATCACATGCACTTTTTAATAGTTCTACTTCCTGCCTGATACCATACACTGCCCAAACATAACTTCACTGTTAAAAACTCAGAAGTACCTGTCTGAACTTAAAGCTAACAGTGCCCTATCTCTACTGATATATTTATTTTTTATACAATTTACAGCAACAAAATGGAAGGAGAACAAAAGAAATTTAATATTTCATTCGAAATTGATCTCGAGAACAACCCAGAGGAAGAAATTAATGTTTTAGACTTTTTGGATCAGTCTCTTGATGAAGAGTATCTTAAATATGTGGAAGAAATGGAATCATGTAATCCAAATGAGGACATTCCCGACGAAATAATGTTGGAAGTATTATTTTGAAAAATCAGAGCAATACATTTTTATTTAATAATTAAAAATTGTTCCAGACATTATTCTTTTTTATATGTAATTCATGAAATAGTACCAAAATGAATATAATATAATGTGAGACTTATAGTATACTGTGCAACTTTTTTATGTTACATAGTAATTTTCCTCATAGTTACTTCCTTTCTCCCACTATATTATCTCCAATGTTTATTTGACATCTCTTTTTCATCTCCTGCCTCCATGTTGTTTCTACTTTCCTGACAAACTATGGTATGGATTCCATATACCACAATAACTTCGGTAACAACATGCAAATTATCTACAGAGGACACAGTCTACATTGAATTTAAAACTCTGCATTGGTACCTACATGCTGGTACTTATATCACCCACACAACACACAACACAACAACTCTATGCAGAGCTACCCTACCTCTAAGCACTTTAAATTATTATTTTACTGTTTCACTGGGTTTTCCCCATGTGTGAGTGGGGGGGGAGGTGTGTGTGGGGGGTGTCTGTGAGGTGTGTGTCTGTGTGTGTGGGGGGGTGTGGTGTGTGTGGGTGTAAGTGTATGAGGTGTGTGGGTGTGGGTGGGGGTGTGAGTGTGTAAGGTGTGTGTGTGGGTGTGGGTGTGTGGGGTGTTTGGGTGTAGGTGGAGGTGTGGGTGTGTGAGGTGTGTGTGGGGGGTGTGGGTGGGGGGTATGTGTGTGTGGGATGTGTGCATGTGTGTAGGATGTGTGGATGTGTCTGTAGGGTGTGTGTGTGTGGGGGGGGGAAGGTGTGTGTGTGTGTGATGTGTGGGGTGTGTCTGTAGGGTGTGTGTGTGTGGGGGGGGAAGGTGTGTGTGTGTGATGTGTGGGGTGTGTCTGTGAGGTGTGTGTGTGTGTGGGGGGGTGAGGTGTGTGTGTGAGTGTGTGTGTGTGGGGTGTGTGGGTGTGGGTGTGGATGT
This sequence comes from Lissotriton helveticus, assembly GCF_964261635.1. NCBI lineage: Eukaryota > Metazoa > Chordata > Amphibia > Caudata > Salamandridae > Lissotriton > Lissotriton helveticus. The sequence goes on along the minus strand of NC_136065.1, from coordinate 1,317,206,047 downwards.
GTAAGGTGTCGGTGTGGGTGTGTGGGGTGTTTGGGTGTGGGTGGAGGTGTGGGTGTGTGAGGTATGTGTGGGGAGTGTGTGGGTGTGGGGGTGTAGGGTTATGTGTGTGGGGTGTGTGTGTGAGATGTGTGGGTGTGTGTGTGTGAGGAGTGTGTGTGTGGGTGTGTGTGTGGTGTGTGTGTGGGGTGTGTGCGTGTGGGTGTGTGTGGGGTGTACTTGTAGGTACCTAAATCAGCCACAGGACCCAAAAGCTCTTTTCAGAGCTACCCTACCTCTGATCACTCAAAATGATTATTTTACACTAATTTTTTTCACTATTTTGCCCCTTGGTACGCTCCCCGGTGCCCGTACCGGGCGCTCCCCCCGCGAAAATCAAAAAAAAAAATCTTTTTTTTGTCCCGCGGGACCCTTTTATGGCCCCCACATCAAACCTAGGCGATCAGGGGGGGTCTACCCTGCCCCCTTTTGGTTATTTCCCCCTTTGTTTTTGCCACCTCTTGTGTCTCGATCCTACCGAGACACAAGATGGCGGCCGCTCCGGACTGTTTCGAATGTTTACAGACACCCGAAAGCCAATCAGCTTTCCGCACGCGAACTCGCGGTGCGCGCCAGGAGCGCTCCCCGGTGCGCGTACAGGGGCGCGGCTATAGATATATATATTTTTTTAAACCTAAATTACTCAAAATCCGCTGGAGCACATATCTTGAGACATAGCAAAGGCACATCGGGCTACCAGTCCCTACAATTTTACCAAGTTTGGTGAAAATCCATTCAGCCGTTCGAGCAAAAAGTGAGTCCAACACGTTTTGGGGCCCCCCTTTTATCTCAGCCCCCGATTGACGAATCCCCCCCCCAACTTTCAGGGAAGGAGTGGAGACCCGCGAGGCAAATTTGAGGAAAATTTCAGGCAGATTCCTCAACCGGCGCCAAAGTTATTCCCAATAGAATGTTGCGATTTCCCTATGGAAAACAATCCTAACTATAACTACCTACTGGCGACCGCCAGTAGGTAATATATATATATATATATATATATAAATATATATATATATATATTTCCTCTCAAATGCCCTTGAGCTTTGCAGAAGTCACACAATGCAGCTCCTACCATCCGGTCTGAGAGCCTCGAGGCTGCTTGCAGCTTTTTGCATCCATTTCTTTTTTTGATTCCTTTTTTTATTCCCGACGCGTTTCAAGGCAGAATGCCTCTTCCTCATGGGCTGCTACACAGAGGAAATGAATAACTCACCAGTGTTGTCTCTGTAGTTACTTTATTGAGAACACCACCCACAATGGGCGTTACACACAAGAGTTGCACAATGGCATGCTGGTTCATGTAGTCTCTGAGGTGAGTACTATATTAAACATTTCTTAAAAAGTTCATTGTCTCTGTGTTCTTGTTAGAAGCTTATTTTAATCCTTTAGTAGGTTGGATTGCAAAACTGCAGGCTTCGTTTTGCCATGGGGCTGCATGCTTACACGGAGAGAAGAGGTTTCTTTCCAAGCCTTTCCATTCAGTTGTAGGAAATGGTGCTCCTCTGCCACGGACAGGGCTGCCATGTATTTCACATTTCCTCTCAAATGCCCTTGAGCTTTGCAGAAGTCACACAATGCAGCTCCTACCATCCGGTCTGAGAGCCTCGAGGCTGCTTGCAGCTTTTTGCATCCATTTCTTTTTTTCATTCCTTTTTTGATTCCCGACGTGTTTCAAGGCAGAACGCCTCTTCCTCATGGGCTGCTACACAGGGGAAATGAATAACTCACCAGTGTTGTCTCTGTAGTTACTTTATTGAGAACACCACCCACAATGGGCGTTACACACAAGAGTTGCACAATGGCATGCTGGTTCATGTAGTCTCTGAGGTGAGTACTATATTAAACATTTCTTAAAAAGTTCATTGTCTCTGTGTTCTTGTTAGAAGCTTATTTTAATCCTTTAGTAGGTTGGATTGCAAAACTGCAGGCTTCGTTTTGCCATGGGGCTGCATGCTTACACGGATATATATATATATATATATATATATATGCACGAAAATTCCTCCACTCCTAGAAGAAAGCAGAAGCCCAGAGGGGAACTGGCTGGAGAGACTTTATTAAAACAGAACAGTCTGGTGGCGGCGAATGCATTTCGGCGCATTGCCTTCCTCAGCGCCCAACACCTGACAGGAATGTCCCGGTAAGTACCCCTGCTGCTTAATGTAGATGACGTACATCCGCTCCTCCCCCTAGCTGTGCTGCTCACCTGTTGTAGTGCGTTTCATCATCTTCGCACCACAACTCCCAGAATGCTTCATGATCAAACAGATTGGGCCGGTGTAATGGGGGAGAGTCCATGTTGAAATTGGAAGCGGGGTTCCATAGCAGCGGGGCGCAATGTTCTTGTGTCTCAGTCCTGTGATGCCAAAGTCGCTCCTTGGGCCCCCTCGAACCATCACAGCCCCTCGAATAAGGCGGCCAATGAGCAGGGGCATAATGCCACGAAGAGAGGTAGATTACCTCAACTGCTCCGGTCGTCCCAAGGGAGAGGCGGGTTCCGGATGAATCCATACCTGGAAGAACATTATGGCCGTTGAGCAAGCCAGCGTTTGTCCGGACCCAAAGCGTGACAGGGGCTTCTGCACTGCGCGGCTGGCTAGCGCAGGAAAATATGCACGAAAATTCCTCCACTCCTAGAAGAAAGCAGAAGCCCAGAGGGGAACTGGCTGGAGAGACTTTATTAAAACAGAACAGTCTGGTGGCGGCGAATGCATTTCGGCGCATTGCCTTCCTCAGCGCCCAACACCTGACAGGAATGTCCCGGTAAGTTCCCCTGCTGCTTAATGTAGATGACGTACATCCGCTCCTCCCCCTAGCTGTGCTGCTCACCTGTTGTAGTGCGTTTCATCATCTTCGCACCACAACTCCCAGAATGCTTCATGATCAAACAGATTGGGCCGGTGTAATGGGGGAGAGTCCATGTTGAAATTGGAAGCGGGGTTCCATAGCAGCGGGGCGCAATGTTCTTGTGTCTCAGTCCTGTGATGCCAAAGTCGCTCCTTGGGCCCCCTCGAACCATCACAGCCCCTCGAGTAAGGCGGCCAATGAGCAGGGGCATAATGCCACGAAGAGAGGTAGATTACCTCAACTGCTCCGGTCGTCCCAAGGGAGAGGCGGGTTCCGGATGAATCCATACCTGGAAGAACATTATGGCCGTTGAGCAAGCCAGCGTTTGTCCGGACCCAAAGCGTGACAGGGGCTTCTGCACTGCGCGGCTGGCTAGCGCAGGAAAATATGCCCGAAAATTCCTCCACTCCTAGAAGAAAGCAGAAGCCCAGAGGGGAACTGGCTGGAGAAATTTTATTAAAACAGAACAGTCTGGTGGCGGCGAATGCATTTCGGCGCATTGCCTTCCTCAGCGCCCAACACCTGACAGGAATGTCCCGGTAAGTACCCCTTCTGCTTAATGTAGATGACGTACATCCGCTCCTCCCCCTAGCTGTGCTGCTCACCTGTTGTAGTGCGTTTCATCATCTTCGCACCACAACTCCCAGAATGCTTCATGATCAAACAGATTGGGCCGGTGTAATGGGGGAGAGTCCATGTTGAAATTGGAAGCGGGGTTCCATAGCAGCGGGGCGCAATGTTCTTGTGTCTCAGTCCTGTGATGCCAAAGTCGCTCCTTGGGCCCCCTCGAACCATCACAGCCCCTCGAGTAAGGCGGCCAATGAGCAGGGGCATAATGCCACGAAGAGAGGTAGATTACCTCAACTGCTCCGGTCGTCCCAAGGGAGAGGCGGGTTCCGGATGAATCCATACCTGGAAGAACATTATGGCCGTTGAGATTCCCGACGTGTTTCAAGGCAGAACGCCTCTTCCTCATGGGCTGCTACACAGGGGAAATTAATAACTCACCAGTGTTGTCTCTGTAGTTACTTTATTGAGAACACCACCCACAATGGGCGTTACACACAAGAGTTGCACAATGGCATGCTGGTTCATGTAGTCTCTGAGGTGAGTACTATATTAAACATTTCTTAAAAAGTTCATTGTCTCTGTGTTCTTGTTAGAAGCTTATTTTAATCATTTAGTAGGTTGGATTGCAAAACTGCAGGCTTCGTTTTGCCATGGGGCTGCATGCTTACACGGAGAGAAGAGGTTTCTTTCCAAGCCTTTCCATTCAGTTGTAGGAAATGGTGCTCCTCTGCCACGGACAGGGCTGCCATGTATTTCACATTTCCTCTCAAATGCCCTTGAGCTTTGCAGAAGTCACACAATGCAGCTCCTACCATCCGGTCTGAGAGCCTCGAGGCTGCTTGCAGCTTTTTGCATCCATTTCTTTTTTTGATTCCTTTTTTGATTCCCGACGTGTTTCAAGGCAGAACGCCTCTTCCTCATGGGCTGCTACACAGGGGAAATGAATAACTCACCAGTGTTGTCTCTGTAGTTACTTTATTGAGAACACCACCCACAATGGGCGTTACACACAAGAGTTGCACAATGGCATGCTGGTTCATGTAGTCTCTGAGGTGAGTACTATATTAAACATTTCTTAAAAAGTTCATTGTCTCTGTGTTCTTGTTAGAAGCTTATTTTAATCCTTTAGTAGGTTGGATTGCAAAACTGCAGGCTTCGTTTTGCCATGGGGCTGCATGCTTACACGGATATATATATATATATATATATATATATATATATAATTACCAACGTTGCTCCGTCCAAACCGCTCGTGGCCCCGTGGGAGGTGGCGTGTACTCCGACCGAGTACGCCGGACTTCAAATTCCAAGGTAAATTGATCAATAACCACGCTCTCAGAAATCAAAATCACGTGATCAAGGCTTGCCAAAGCCGAAACATGTTGTAGGTGCAATAAACACCCTTGGACCTGATCCAGTGCAAGACGTTTTGATTTCTGAGAGCGTGGTTATTGAACAATTTACCTTGGAATATATATATATATATATATATATGTATATATATATAGATCTGAGAGCAATTTGGCCCAGAGATGGTCTTCCTTTGTCCTTTTTATGACCTACTTCAGCTTCTTTAGCGAAGTTTTTTTTGGTCGTAATGCTATTTATAGATTGGGATACCTCAGCCTGCGATATATAGTTTTTTGTTTTGTTTGCTGCCCTTTTAAGTTATTTTAATTGTATTATTTGTGCATGGGGTATGCTGCTCTGTTGCCTGTTTTGAATATTGTGGGGCCGTGTTTTCATTGTAATAGCAAGACTGGCCACTAGTCCTGTAGTAAAACTCTCCCACATTTTTAAAGTACTAATGGTTGCCTTTATTTGTTGTAACAATCCCTGCACTATTACTGACAGGTCATATATGGTAGATGGGGAGAATTTCATTCTCTTGTAGTTGACAGTAAGCACAGAGCTAGATGCTTCTGCTGTGCGACAGAGTGCAAGTGGAGTTAGACTCATCTTGCGAAAGATGACTGCTCTCTACCTTGTACCCTAGATGGCATGAATGGACCTTGTGAAGCAGTGACAGAGTAACTAAGGTATAACCCTAAGTCGTACTAGTTGTGATTGAGTGAAAAGATGCTGTTGCTGGGTTGTGCCCAATGAACCTGCCATGGAGGGCTCAGAAGCATAAGTGTTCTACGTTTTCCAAGAGTTGTCTACGGGTTTTGTTTGATTTGCCATGTCCCTTACTACCCTGGACCGGTACGTCCTAATGTAGTGAGTAGGCTAACGTGAGATCATGTGAGAGGACGGAGGGAATCAGGTGTAATTTAAAATTGCAAATGAGAGGTTTCCTCTTCCTCCATATGTCTCAATCTCCTCCACCAGCAATCTTGAGGCTTTTGATCTATTTTTGGGATGAATGTAGACGTTAATTATTACCACTTCTGTGATGACTTTATGGTCATGAATTGAGATCTTGATTGTGGTAATAGCCAGAGACTTGGACTACAGTGCATTTATCGAGTCTTTTCTTGTTACACAGAGAAATCCACGAAGCCCTGTAAATGGAATGGTTCCGCAAGCCACGTCTCCTGGAGAAGGATGATGTCAAAGGATCGCATGTATTGAAGAAAGTCAGGATCTGATCTTTTACTAGTGAGGCTGTTTATGACGTAGAGAGACTTGCCTGTCTCCTTGACAGATGCACAGTTATCTGAATTTTGTCAAGGGGTCTGGGGAGCGCAATATATATTGTCTGCAAGATCCATCTTGGGTCTTGAGAGAAGGGCCCAGATATATTTGGATTCAGCCTATGTTGTTCATTAGATACAGCACTCTTCGATGGCAATTCCCCTAGTGCCCCCTTCAGCCCATAGTCGCCACAATTTTATGGCCGGAAGTCCGCTATAGTTTGGTCTAGGTGTAGCAGGGGTAGAGGATAGCCTGGCTCATTGTAGGGGCATAGCTTTATTCCCCATCTCTTAAAGGTCGACCACTCCATCAGCACTAGGTGGGTTATTGCAGTTGTACTTCAAGTGGCCTTGGTAACTTCACTCACTGAAGGACTTTCAGTGCGGACAAATTCTATTGAGATGATGTCCTTTGACCTTAGGTCAGCTAGATTCAGAATTATTGATAGTAACCGTAGTATGTTTCCCCTATTTAAGACATTGTAGTTGCCTTAAATTTGTACTCAAGCATGAGAGTTATTATTTTTGTGTCTTCCATGCTGTCCAACGATACCTGTGTATTGTGTGTAATTCCGCTAGGATATTGTATGTTTGATGTGTGGTCCTCTGGTAAAATTTTCCTTTTTGCAATTTGGATGATGGAGCCTGCTGTTGGGGCGGTGGAAGGAACAAGTGGTAATTGTCCTGACATGCTCATGCTTGTTGCCAGACCGTCCCTCTGTCGTGATGGCCCTCATCACCAAGGCAGAATTGCCACCTAGGGCACCTTGCTGCGTGTTAGTCAGGGTGTCATGTAGCTACTACATATCTTTATACCGTGTTAGGTTAGCATAGGCTCATTAGAGGTTTAAACGCCATTTTTCCTTTTTGCAACTTCTGCACACGACACTTAATTGTTGATTTAGCTTTCACCCTAGTAGTTCGTTGTGGTTTACATGAGAATAATATGTTATTACTCTGATATCAGCTTTGCTTAATAAACTATGTCTGTACAGAGAGTGCTGAAGTTTCAGGAACAACACGATACAGATTTGTTATGAGGTCTGATCATCACGGCTTCATAGACATAACATAAGTGCAGCTTCTGCCAAGTTTGTGCTTGAGACTGGTTTTATATTGCTTTACTTGAGGCACAATAACACACTTGATGCGGTTCACATGAAGAGAGAGCTGGTGTATGCTGATGTGATTCCTTCATGCTAGGACACTAAGGTATGGGCCCGCCCTAATACAACCCAAAGAGACCTTCTTAGCTAATAATATAATATGTGTGTTAGGGAGGGTGAGATATAAGTGTTGTTAACTCTTATTCATTTACAGCATGTTATCATGCTGTCACCGTTCGCTGTTTATGTACTAGTAACTATGCTGGTAACTTTGCTATTGATAATATGTTCACTTGTATTATCTAAGATACTGCACCTGAGAAGACGGCATTAGTAAATAAACATTTCAAATGCACATGTGTTCTTCTTTACTCCATGTTCTGGTTTGTAATGATAGTATAACGAAAGAGTGTTCATGAGTTCCACGTATCCTGAGGTACTGTAAGTTCATGTTCTGGTTTGTCCAAACATTGGGAGTTTGTTATGACCCATGAGACACTGTAGCTAGCTCGGTAAGGGGTTTGTTGGGTACTTAGGTGAGTTTTGGGTCACCCTAATTCTCCGAGGTTCCAATCCTCTGTGCACAGTTCTGTGTGAGAACAGAAACCCTGCGACATGGCGCCCAACGTTTTCGGTGGTCTTATATCACGACACTCGAGTAGTATATCGTTCAAACCTTAACCCCTTCACATCCGTTTCCGGAAAACGGGGTGTCGGTGAAACCCACCTATTTATGGTAATAGGTCTTTTTCAAGCTTGATTCTTTCTAAAACGGTTTCTTTGAATTACTACCCAGTTGTGTTACAAAGTATTCTTTGTTTTTCCGTATTTCCAGTGTTATCATGGCGGCGGTGGCAATTGCGCAACATAGTCGCGTAGCAGTGCGCACACATCTACAGACGTACCAAGTCCCGGTGGATGGGATGGCTGTGATTTTGGTGGTGTGTGCTGATCCGGCGTTCCCTTTTGAATTGTTTTACTCTTGGGTTACGTTTCCGGCTGTGGACGCAACTTCTGGTTTGTTCCACTCCTACACGGCCTCCCCTGTACCGGCTGAGTATACACCGTACAGGGCACTGGAAATACCTATTGATCATTGGCAGCATCGAGTTTGGTTTGATGGCGCCCTCCCCCACTCTTTGTCCGCTGTGAGGTTAGGTCCACTCTCAATTCCAGGTACAAACTGGCCTGCGTTGGGTGGTTTTACCCCGCACCCGAATCACGGGGCTTGTCCCCTTGCTGATATTCGCAGACTACACGTTGTCTCGATTGCTGTGATTCGTGCATTAGTGCAATACATAGGTCGTCATCTCCCGGGTGGTCCCCCGGGGGGTCCGGCCGTTCAAACGGAACGTGGTGGTTTACGGCTCAATCCAGTTATGGTAAATTCGGTTTTTGGTCAATGCCCTGATAATAAAGATGATTTTCCTTTTTGGCTGGCCGAGAAATTTGACCAACTGGAAGCCGTGTTTCCCAATTCTACTCCTGCTGATAAACATAGAATGTTGACGATTACTTTACCAAAGGATATCACTCCCGAGCTCGTTGACTGTGAAAGTTGGGGTAAGACTTTTGCGGCTGTTTATGCGAGGTGTTTCGGCACCCCATCTATGGCTGTACTGCCTACGATCATAAAACGTGTTCAGGATGATCACGGTCCAGAGGCAGCGGTTGAATTGGGTATGCGCCTATGTGGTTCTTTTGAGATTGTAAGTGATCTCATACTCTCCAACATCAAGGGAGATGCTGTGAACTTCCAGGTTTTTAATGCACTGGCAGCGTTACCCGATGCCAAAAAGCCCCGCCAGTTGGCGAAAATTGTGGTGGCCGCTTATAAAACTATCGGTCGCACAAGTAAGGGTTTGAAGTACTTCGCGGTTAAGGAGAAGAAACAACCACAAGTGCAATCTGCTGCGGCAGATGTACAACCTAAGTCCAAAAAACAGAATTGGCCTCAGAAACAGAAACAGGGGAAGCAACAACAGCAAACTCAGGAATCATATCCTGCGTCACAAGTCCCTGCGCCGGCTGAGAAAGTTTATGATTAAATCACCTGATCGATTTCAGGTTTCTGATCAACGCTCTCCTCGTTCCTTTCAGGACTCATCGGCCCCGAAGACCGGTGGAGGAGGAGGCGGACGGGGACGTGGTGGCCAACAAGGACGTGGCCAGCCCCGCCAGACAGAAGGCGCTTGGAAGCAGGAGGATTCTACGCCAAAGAGACCGCAGTTTGCGAAAAAGAAAGTCGCAGCCTTAACAGCGCATGGATATGCCACAGATAGTGAGAACGCGGCTTCGGAATCTGACGTGGGCTCTGACCTTGCTGGACAGCGCGGCGGAGATAACCATAGTCAGAGAGGCGCTGCGTCCACTACTGAGGGTGACAGCGACTGATGTGTACGTTGTAATAGAAACAGCAGATACGAGACTTGCTCCCCCTGAAAGACTTTATGAAATTGTCCTGTTAATTGAAGGTGACATACAGCGTACCGTTAAAGGTGTATTTTGGGAAAATCTGTCTTCTACATATGATATTTTGCTTTCGGAGGCTGACTGGCCCCCACCTTTTGTGCTCGCGGCGCCGCGAGGGGAGGAGGTAATCCTCCCCAGTTTCGCGAACACTGTCTCGAAAGAGCATGCGCAGCATTTTGCAGAAGAGTGGGCTCGGGCTCTCGCGCCGGCTCTGTACCATAACCAATGTGGTTGGGATAAATTGTCGCCTTGCCACGAAATTCCATTGCGGTCTCAGCCACAGCCTCAACCTCAATATCCCCTTCGGCGTGAAGCAAAATCTTCAGTCGCGGAAATCCTTGAACAATTGGAATATCAGGGAGTTATTGAAACGTGTGTGTCACCGATGAATAATCCCCTTTTTACTGTGAACAAACCTGACGGATCATATCGTTTGGTTTTGGATTACCGGCATTTAAACTCGCATTGCCGTAACTGTGCAGTACAGAATACTCACGGCTCTGCCCTAGTGGATAGTCTCGTGCGTAAGCGTTTTAAGACAACGCTTGACATATCCAACGGTTTCTATGCCCACAGATTGGACAGCTTTAGCTCCCAATGGACCAGTTTTACGAGCGCTGGAGTCCAAAAACAATTCCGGCGTCTTCCAATGGGCTATAAGAATAGTCCTGGTATATTTACCGCACGCATTGTCTCTATTCTGGAGGCACTCGACCCGGATGCTTGTTCGTATGTGGATGACATATATCTCACGGACGACGATATTTGGGAGCATCTGTGTCGTGTAAATTCTGTTATTTGTAACTTCGCTGACATGGGTTACAAATTTAACTTTGCAAAATCGCACATTGCTGAACACACAGTGTTGTTTTTGGGCTATGAGCTCAACAATGAAGGTAGAGGTTTGGCTCCTCACTTCTTAGAGAAGTGTGCACAGTTGCGCGCTCCGACAACACTGAAAAAATTACAGTCCTTGCTGGGTTTCTTAAATTTCGGGAGAACATACATTCCGGAATATGCCCAGCGTATCAAGCCATTGTATGCTTTGATACAACCAACTTTTTCGAAATCATGCTGGCTGCCTGAGCATTCAGCCATTTTGCAATCCTTGCAGGCTGATTTGCTCGCTTCTAAGTTCTTACTGACTCGTGATAACCATACCAACCTGGTGATAAGAATAATACCAGGGACAGTGGGTTTCACGTACCTCACTTTTAATGAAGGAGACACAGTACCTATTGCTTACAAGTCACACTTGTACACTTCGGCTGAGATGCGGTTTCCCACTGTGGAAAAGGTTTTAACAGCTGTACAGATGGCTATTCTTAAGGAACGGGCTCTATCACAAGGGAAACGCATGTTGGTTGTAACACCCTGTCCTCACTTGGAGGCAGTCACGAAAGCCAGTGTACCAAATTCAAAAGCTTTGCACCCTCGGTGGATTCAGTGGGCTGCGTCCTTGACGTCCACGGATGTCACGTTTATTTTTGACGCCTCGTTGCGGTCGCAGGAGTACTTGCAGTATGAGTTTGTTCACCCTGCTCCTCTAGCTATGCGACCTTTGGAGGACTTCCATTGCATCATTTACACTGATGGTTCGGCGCAGGTTGCGCATGGCTCTAAACATGCCTACGTTTCCGCTTGCGCCATTGTGGTCGGTGCTATGTTGAACGATGAGTTCATATCCAGGGAAGTGCACACGTTGCCGCTTGGAGATTGCACCGCACAATTGGCAGAGCTTCGTGCTCTTTTACTAGCGTTGGAGTACGCAGATCCTAGTGTTACTACTCTTATTGTAAGTGATTCTTTTTACTGTGTCCAGTCTTACAATGAAAACTTGTTCTTTTGGATTCAGAATGACTTTCGTGATTCCAAGGGTAGCACAATAAAACATAAATTGATCTGGGTTCGAGTGGAAGAACTTAAGGATAAGTTACCACTCGTTTATGTAATTCATACTCTTGGCCATCAGCGTCTTGGGGTTCACGCTGTCGGTAACTCGCTTGCAGATGAAGCGGCGAAATCAGCAGTATCTACATACTTAGTTGCAGCAGTTACTAGGTCCAAAACTAAGATTGATAGCGACATCTTGGCAGCAGTTGCTGCCTGTGAGAAGGGAGGTAAACATCCTTCGGGATTCCCTTCGAAGTACAAATACCACTTAAGTCCCGAAAAGGTTCCTTTTGTGACAATTCCAGAAGTTGGTGAACGTCTGATTCCCAACTCGGATCGCAGGGCTGACTTGATTACAGCGGCGCATGAAGGTGTGGCGTCTGCGCATGCGGGCGTCTCGGCCACTGTAACTCAATTACAACAACGTTTCTGGTGGCGGGGACTGTACAAACAGACGCGTGATTATGTCCTTCTTTGTGACATATGCCAGCAGATTAAACCTTCAACTGCTGCGCGTCCGCCACAGACACAGTTATACATTTCTAATAAACCACTGGGTTGTGTTTATTTAGATCACTGTGGTCCTTTTTCATCTGATACTGCGTATAAGTACATCTTAGTAGCAGTTGACTCATGCACACGCTTTGTGTGGGTATGGCCCCATTGCAGCGCTGATTCACGGACTGTCATTAGAGATTTGCGTGTCTTTATTGGGATTTTTGCCTGTGGTACCTTCCATTCGGATCAGGGTCCGGCTTTCGCCTCTAAGGCGTATAAGGATGCCATGACTTCGTTGGGGGTCCAAGTCAAGTTTTCGTCTCCGTACAGACCTGAGGGTAACAGTGTGGTGGAACGAATGAACCGTGATTTAAAGCAATCATTGACAGCTCGAGTTATAGGCACTGGCAGAAACTGGCTTACCCACCTCAATGGCGTGCAGCGTGCGCTTAATAATCTCCCTAGAAGGTCTCTGGGTGGGCGGACCCCATACGAAATGCTCTTTGGCATCAAGATGTACGTCCCTGACCTTGACGGTCTAGACTGTGTGGTTCGCGCCACTTCCTTTGACGCAGATGAACATTGCAATGTTTTACAGAATCTACAAAAGACCAGAGACAGTCTTGCAAAGGAACATTTGCCCTCCACATCGGATGATGCGTTGCAGATCCCGGTAGTCGGCTGGCTACCCCAAGTTGGAGAACTGGTTCGAGAGAAGATCGATAACAAGAAAGAATTTGGTCCTTCCTATCGAGCTCCGCTCCAGTCCTTGGAGTGAAGGGCACCAGAACAGTCATTTTACCACCACTTCCTGGTCGTAAGGAAAACAGGTTTATTTTAATTGACAATGTCAAGATACACAGAGTGGCCGATTCTTCTTAGCATGACACCGGCTGTTTCATGTCCTTCCATTGTGAGAAATTCAGTTATGCCCACTGCTTCTATTATTGAGCCTGAAGTGGCCATCGAGTTACCTGCTGTTTCCAGTCCTTTGTTAAATACTTTACCCGGAACTAACAATGATGAGATAGACTATACCTACCCCACTGATTTGTCCATGCCTGACCTGCAAGCCCATTTGGCCACAGAATCCAGATTTTCATTTGACTCTGTTTCCCTTGCCTCAAAGAAACCCTCTCGTATTGCAGTTTATGCCAGCTTGTTTAAAAAACATTTTTTGATTCCCCCTTGGACATACATTTGGCTGGTCCTTTTTTCAGTTTACCTCTTTATGTCAATTGGTTTTGTGTTTTATTTTTTTCGACTCATCAATGGACACTATGTCGAGGAAAGAACGTGCATTACCACATCTAAATGGAACTTTGGCCCCACTTTCCTCGTCTCATTCTACACACAGATTGAAAAGAGACTTAACTTTGGTTAACATCACAGCATGGCCAGTCCTTGATGGAATTGTGTGGGATGCGGTTCGATTCAAATTCATGGCCCAACGGAAGTCGTTAAAGTTCCTAATGTACTTAGAGTGAATATGGGGGATGTAGTGAAACAAAACATTCATTCTGATGACTGGGATGTTAATACAGTAGAAAGTTTGTTTTCTGATTTGCAATACTATGCTGCCTTTGATGCTGAGGATTTATATTTAGAATCTGCTAATTATGGAGATTTATTTTGCTACCAACATTATGGCAACCACTTCTTACACAAAACATCATCCCGAAGGGATACTGTTAATTTTACACAGTGGGAACATTGCCCAGCGCCTGCTCTAGGCAGTTCAGGAACTTTTCTGAAAAAGTATACTTATTTCACTGACTTTAACCAGTCCAATCCCGAGTCCTTTTATTTTAAATTTATAAAAATGCCAATGTCCAAGGTTAGACTTACCGATACTAAATTGTTGTATTCGAAGGCCTTCCTTGATCAATTAGTTATTGGAGGCTACGATGTATGGAAGGAAACAATAGACCTTAAATCAGTCTGGGGTTCAAGAGCCTGGCAGGTACAAGGCATAGAGGCTTTGCACCGTGCATGTCTCATCCCGAATCATATGTTGTTTTTAAATGAAACCATTTCCCAGACCACATGCTTTGGATTAGCTACTTCTAAAAAATTAAACACCCTTACTGTCCCAGATTTGGAGGAATATGATGGTTGGAGTAATTTTACTCAGTTGTCCATTAGAGAATTACAGGCCCTACTCCTTAATTCTTCCTTTAACATTTCCAGTTTGGATCCAAAAGGTTGGTTGCTTTGGCACCGTGGTGCTGATTCTTGTCAGCATCGATTCTTAGGTTTATCTGACGGTTTTAAAACTGTTAGGTCTGATCCCCGTTTTGACTTAGTCCTCACTGTCACGACTTATTCTGTAGGCAAATTGTGTCAAAATTGGCTGAAACATTCTACTTTACCTGCAGTTAAAAGTCACCTTTCTAAACTGAATGCAGACGTGGATTTAAATGATTTCATTAAAGGTCCAGCTAGTGGCAGGTCAAAAAGGTGGATATATGCAGTTTACAATGAAATTTGGAAAACATCACAGATTGAGGCTGCTACACGCCTTAGGGCCATTGATCAGGCGAATTTGGAGAAAGTGCTTGCAGTTGTTGACAATAGTATTAACGTGCTTTCCTCCCGTATTTACACTTTAGATAATATTGTGTCGTCCGTTGTGGATATTGTGCATGATGAAGTGTCAGTATTGTACCATGGTCAAAATCAGTTACGGTCAATCATGCAATTTGCATGGACCCTTCAGACTCTGAAAAATAATAAGGTTCCCTGGACGTACATGAACGTTTCTTCACTCTTTGCCCCGTTTAATTTGACTGACAAACAACGCTTGCTTTCAATGCGTGATGCTACCTTTAGTATGTTACATATTGAGAGGTTAGAATCTTTGCCTTTTTCCGTGGCAGAGGCCACTGCTGCAACGTGGCTTACCCACGGTTTAATAACGCTGCCTTTTGCTTTATATAAATTTTCAAATTGTATGAAATATGTACCAATTGGTCGTTATGAACCATTGGGTAGTGGTTTTCTTCATGAAGTCTGGTCCCTTCCATACACATACAGGTGTTTCAAAGATGGTCAAGAAGTTTATCTAAATGGGGAGGAGTGTACTGAGACACCAGATCATTCATTGATGTGTAGACACATACAATTACACGGTTCATGCAACCAACACCGACCGAATTTGGCTTGTGTTTTGAAAGGCACACCGGTTCCTGCTATCATCCCCACGTTTACCTTATTAGGAAATGGTAGTTATTTACTTTTAAATAATGAAGACTGTTGCGGGTTAATAAAGGGTGTACCTTATATTGTAACAGTAAGTGAACGTGTTATTTGCTGTAGGAATGTTCTGTATCCACCCACACATGAACATAGGGAGTCCTCCATCTGGCCACAAATACCAACCTTGAGAGCAGAATTCAGCGGCATGGCAAGAATAAGGGCTCTTTTGTCCCAGAAGGAGGTGGCCTTGAGTTCGGCTCGTGAAACTTTCGTTCTTCACGTAGCGAACACCCGTACGGAGGTTCAGGCCCTTTTAAATACTGATTTGCCTTTACATTTCGGTGAGATGATTCGTACTATCTTTAACGCGTCCTCCACAAAGGGCCTGGCACATTTTTTTAAAACTGTTAGCAGTGGTCTCGTGACTTCCTTTGAAACAATTTTTGGAGTCATCCCTGCTTTCTTTCATTCTATTTTTTCATCGTTGTTTGGTGGATTCCCAGTTTTACTTGCATTAGCAGCGGGCGCTCTAGTGGTTTTCTGTATCTTTAAATATGGATGTCCTTCCTGTACAAGGCACCGCCCGGCAGCTGCTGACGCTGTTCCGCAATCGCATGCTTGAATATTATGGCACGCTGCCGTTAGCGATATTGAGCACGGCATATGGATTATCTTTTCGATTCTCCTACTTCACCTGTGTCCAGCCTGTGTTTCACTGCCTGGCCTGTGATTTCGATTGGGCCATTGATTTGTGTCTCTGCGGACCGGTTTCTCCTGACGTCGACTTTAATCAGCTGATGAGTCCTATCATTACTCACGAGTTGGTTTGTCCTGGCGAAAGGATTATGGCCTTAGCAGTTATGCATGGACTAATTGGTCCCTGGAATATACTGGCGGCGGCACAGGATTTCTTGGAACTGAGCTTTCTTGAAAACCCACCGAGCTGTCCTCTGATGGTGATAGGGGATCCGGTGCTGGGAGAACACGTATGTTCTTTTCCTCTTTTAAATTGGATGGCTGAACTGTTTTCGGATGAAGACGGTGATTTCCTGTTGGAGGCTGTTGCTGCTTATTTTGCATACACAGTTATGTCCTAGACACTTCCGTGTATTGACATGCTGAAGTGCTAGCAAGTCATTGACACTTATTGACTTATCTGTCGCAGTTTTTTTAAATTAATTCTCTTGCCTATTGGCTTGAGCCACTATTGTTTATTTTGGCTATTTTTTAGCATTACATTTTATTACAAATTTTGCAATTTTTTTTTAATGTTTAGTTTGAGAACCATGCTCATATAATGTTGCACTCTGCTCTCATGTGATGGCACTTCTGTTATCTTATTTAGTCCGTTCCCGGATCATGGGGGGGTGTCATGTAGCTACTACATATCTTTATACCGTGTTAGGTTAGCATAGGCTCATTAGAGGTTTAAACGGCATTTTTCCTTTTTGCAACTTCTGCACACGACACTTAATTGTTGATTTAGCTTTCACCCTAGTAGTTCGTTGTGGTTTACATGAGAATAATATGTTATTACTCTGATATTAGCTTTGCTTAATAAACTATGTCTGTACAGAGAGTGCTGAAGTTTCAGGAACAACACGATACAGATTTGTTATGAGGTCTGATCATCACGGCTTCATAGACATAACATAAGTGCAGCTTCTGCCAAGTTTGGGCTTGAGACTGGTTTTATATTGCTTTACTTGAGGCACAATAACACACTTGATGCGGTTCACATGAAGAGAGAGCTGGTGTATGCTGATGTGATTCCTTCATGCTAGGACACTAAGGTATGGGCCCGCCCTAATACAACCCAAAGAGACCTTCTTAGCTAATAATATAATATGTGTGCTAGGGAGGGTGAGATATAAGTGTTGTTAACTCTTATTCATTTACAGCATGTTATCATGCTGTCACCGTTCGCTGTTTATGTACTAGTAACTATGCTGGTAACTTTGCTATTGATAATATGTTCACTTGTATTATCTAAGATACTGCGCCTGAGAAGACGGCATTAGTAAATAAACATTTCAAATGCACATGTGTTCTTCTTTACTCCATGTTCTGGTTTGTAATGATAGTATAACGAAAGAGTGTTCATGAGTTCCACGTATCCTGAGGTACTGTAAGTTCATGTTCTGGTTTGTCCAAACATTGGGAGTTTGTTATGACCAATGAGACACTGTAGCAAGCTCGGTAAGGGGTTTGTTGGGTACTTAGGTGAGTTTTGGGTCACCCTAATTCTCCGAGGTTCCAATCCTCTGTGCACAGTTCTGTGTGAGAACAGAAACCCTGCGACAAGGGGTGCACTGTCCAAAGTCATGGCTCCTGTTGTGGCGCCTTGGGCACATCCTTGGTATTGCACTGCTGGCCCTGATGGGTGAATGTTTGATTCCTCCAACTTCGGTTTAACATCCCTTTTACCCTTAGTCTTGCCCACTTCCACAGTTTTGCCGCAGGGCTGACCCTCCTGGATGCCGTGGGTGGGAGGACTGTCCCCGGTTTCAATTGTGCCACATTTTGCCCTCGATCTCGACCGTTTCCACAGTGTTGTAGCAGGGCTGTCCCTCCTGGATGCAGTGGATACGATGACTTTCTCCAGCTTCATTTGTGGGCTGATTTTCCAATGCTGGTGTATCTTGTGGTTGGGAGGCCATTCTAGAGATTCCGTCTCTGAAAATCTAGCCGCTATTCTAAATATAATGGAGTACTCGCCCACCTGGTTTGCTGCAGTATTTTTTGTTGTTTCTGCCTTTCATTCTTCGCTTCAGTCTGTATTTAGCATTGTTATTTTATACTACGGCAGTCTCCTTTATAGAAACAGACTTTTCTGTGGCTACCGTCCGCTCAGTTGGAGGAAATGACGGAGTTCCGCTGATGTTTTGTTTTGAGCTGGTCTCAGAAAAAGCTTTTGGCCTAGTGTTGGTTTGCGCGTCATGTGTCTTTGAGGTAGAGGTTGTTGAAGTTTGGAGCTGCCCTCCTTATGCAGGCTTAGTGGGTTGTTTGAAGTCTGTATGTAAATCACTGAGCATTGTCAGAAGTGAAGGCAATTTATCTAAACTCGGGGTGCAAGAGCAGCTTACAAGCAGAATGGCTGTGCGCGCTTGGTGAGCGAATTTAAATTACCAAGCTTTTCATCAATGCCAGCGACAAAAACATCCAGGGTGTTGAGCAATGACAGCTGGTTGTCCATTGTGTTTGATTGATATTGCAGTGCTTCAACTGACAGCTGCACAGTATTCAGGAGAGATAGCCAGACACTGTCCAGTTGTGGTGCATTTTCGGGTCCTGGCTCGACTTCAGGACCTTGTAGACCAAGCTGCCTGGGAGGGAATCTGAAAGTACCATACGCATACGAGTCCTCCAGGTCTTAATGTTCTCTTCTGTTGCTGGTGGAAGGTGAAAAAGTGTGCATGCTTGCGGGTCGTTCTGGTTTTGTGCCCTTCTGGTGTGCCTCCTAGGTCGGGGTCAGTGTTTCGTTCAGCAGAGGGTTACAGATCCTCTGAGAGTTTCTATGCTCCATAAGATAGCTCCCTTTGGTGCCATTGTGTGCGTCAAGGGTGCTATAAGTTATGCTTCCTGCCACTGCTAGGTGTGGAGGCTGGTGGGCCAGACAGATTGTTTCTGGTAACTGCCCATGATCTAGGTCAGAGGGTCCCATGGAGACTCCGATGAGTCCATCTTGATTGGTCCATGGGGCAGCATGTTCGCTTTTTTGTGCTGATTCACTTTTTGTGCTGAAGCGCTCCTTGTGAAATAGCAGAATACTGTTATTTACCTGCGGTTAGCCATTGGCTGGAGTAGACTGGCCCCCTGCCACATACTGTATGCTGTAGTGGGCAATAAAAATTTGAATGAGACAAGACCAGACCTATGGATAAAAATGTGTGGCTGAAAGTACCCTTGAGTATGTATTCTATTTTATAATTTTAGTCAAATCAAAACGACTTGGCAAATGCCAGGCCTAAACACGTGGATGGTGAGTTAACTATGCAAAGAACAGCAAAACATGGTACTTGTGTTATTTGCACACCTAAGTCAAATTTAGGTGTACTCATAAAGAAATTTGCAAGCATAAATAGTGTCACATGCTCTCAGAAAAATAAATGATGGCTTTTTGACTTTGTAAATCATACAGAAATTCCAGCAATCTACTTCTAAGTGTGTGTTTGTTGATGTTACCCAGTGCCGCTCCTGTCCACTGCAATTAGCTGGTGCACACAACCAACTTTTTACAGATAGTTTGCTAGCTCATATAACCTGTAGACAGACTCCTGCCGCGGGCATTAGTAAATGTGTACTCCAGGAATGCAAAGGGTTCACAGCCCAAATTGAAGGGAATGTTGTGGAGTGAGATTTTCCATGTGGATAAATGGAGAAACCCAAAAATTACAGCATTTGTATGCATGCATCAATAGTTATGGATGTACTCATGTAAATGCATAATTACACGTGCAAATATTTCTAATGACCTGTGACATTCACTCATTTCCATGACATTTATTGAGATTCTGTCTTCCATAAAAGTTGAAAAATGTACTTCAAACAATAGCACACGCATAATCGAGTGGTTTTTCAACCTTTACAGGGTTTGTCAACTAGTCCTTTGGTTATTAGGACTCACATTCTGAACAGAGGATTCCAGGAAGTGGTTCTCTGGCTAAACAATTTTAGGTTAATGCACATTTACTTTAAGAAATATACAGTTCAAGAGAAGAATTTCTTATAAAATGGAATTAAATTTAAATTAAATTGCAAAAAATATATTTGATTGTTATTTTACAAATGTATCTGTAGTCTGTGTTTCCATCATAACAATTATCATACCTACTATCTTTGGGATGGGCCTCACTCTAAGATTTATCATTTAGGGAATGGCACCAACATAGTCTAGCAGATTTATCAACTAGTTTTTATGTAATTGGGATCACTTTTAAGAACATGACATTTCATCCAACAGTACTTTAGTGTTGAGACTTGTAGCTGCATATCCAGAGTGAACATTTGTATGTCATACTCAAAGCAATCAAAGCCCCCTCAATAGAAGCTTACTGACAGATACTCACTTTCCTTGCTCAAGGCAGCTTCACAAAAATTCTAAAAACTTGCCAGGTTCTCCTAGGGAATCCACAGTAGACCTTTATGTGCTTGCCAAATAAACTCCAACACTCACCTAACCTTCCCCAACAAGATCATCATAAAAGCAGTCTACTCACGCCTCCAAATTTCACATAAATGCCGGTCTCTGGCGTGACTATCGATCCTGCTTCAGATTATGCTGCACCACGTGTTTTACAAATCAAAGAGGACACCCTGCGGAACACAAATAAAGATGATCCTTGCTTCCCGATATTGCTGGACCTTTTCTTCGTCTTTGACACTGTTGACCATCAAACTCTCATTAACACAATAAAGTATCAAACTGGATTCACTGACAATGCCCTACATAGATTCTCCCCAGGCCTATTCAACTGACACCAGTTGCTTCACATATGCACCTCCTGGTCTTAGAAGATACATATTATCGGTGAGGTCCACCTGCATTCAAATTTGTCTTTGTCATCTACATTTTCTACATGGAGCTACATTAGACTCTACTTGCTTAAAATAGCACCAAATGCTAATATATACAAGACACACAGCTCAACTCAGACATTTAATGACTCAAACAATGCCTGCTTCCAATTTAGACCTGGATGTTCAGTACCTACATGAAGCTTAACCCACAAAAACAGAATTCCTGTTATTCACCAAGAACAGCAAGTAACAACTAGTCCATACCTGTTTAATGATTTGAACCTGGACAGAGTCAACCCCAAACCCTGAGATTTATCCTAACCCCTACATCGCCCCAAGAAACTCACTGCCAAGAAAACGATGATTGCCTGGTACTTCCACTCTCTACTAAAGAAAGTGAAACTATTCCTTCCAGAAAGCGACTTCGGAGCTCCCATTCAAGCCCTCATCTGTATAGGGGCAACACCCTACTTCATAGCCTTCGAAACATGATCATTCCCTCATTAAGGTCATCCTCTATGTCATGCAAGGCTACTCAATGGCCTGAAGACATATGTCCAGATCACCACCAACCTGATGGAATCCCACTGACTCACCTTGACCGCAGCATAATTGTGAAACCAACTGCAACATCTACAAAACCATTACAACCACCACTGGTACCCCCACGTATATGACTGACAAGTTCATCACCTCCAGTGGCTCTTGCACTCCAGCAGCCAGGACACCACCAGACTAGAGGCGAAGAAGTTCAAAAAAGGAAAAAGTCAAGCCAACAGTCCTTCTCCACCTACGATTCTGACAACCAGTCCTATATATATCAGGACTGCCCAAACCTGCTCCTATTTAGGAACGGGTAAGGGCACACTTTAAAAAGAAAAACTCTATATCATGACACAGTAACATTCTGCTTCTGTTCTCAAAACCAAGCTACCCCTCCAGTCACTTGTTACCTGCATCTTTGCCTTTGACCCTCTATAACGTTCAGCTGCCTTTCGTCTTAGTTTGTGCTATATAAATATCACACACACACCTGCTATTAAAACAAGCACCAGTATGGTGTTTATTAAACAAATCAGTTCATTGTGCTTATGGTCGTACGGGACCAGTTGACAACTGTAAACTGTGATGATAAATGAGACGTATGTGTGCTCACCTTAAGCATTTTAACATGATTTGGAAAAATCTGCAGTTTATTTCAATGGATGTGAAGTTCATATGGCTTTTAGACAACATATTGAGCTGAAAATATCTAGGTGCAGAAATAGTGATTTTTTTTAAATTGGAACACAGAAATCTGTACAGTTTTTTTGTTTGTTGAGAAAAATCGGTTTTTAAGTTTCTTTATGTGTTTAAATTATATTTTAATTGTACATGATTTTTATTTGTGTATTTGGTAATGTTTTTAAATATAGTTTGTAATTTTAAGTTATTTATATATATAGTTTAATTGTAAAGTAGTAATTTATAGTGCTGTAGCGGGTTGTGAGGTTTTAGGGGTGTTAGATTCCTTCCACTCAGCCCACACACTGCAGGAACGAGGTATGTTCCACTCCACTTCCCCGACTCACCAGCCACTCACGAGATATCAACTATGAGTGTACCAATGACCCAGGAAAGGGGGTGGAATATGAGGAGACACCAAGTCTTCCACCCCTGTAGATCGAAGAATAAACTGCTCCCTCATCCACGCTTCCGCACCTGAACAAACAGGGAAAATACACTTCACAATCACATACCTTTCCCAGAAACCCCAACATCAGTGACCATATCCTGCTAAAACAATCACGTTGCGCTTACCAGTTGTGAGTGCAGGTTTGGTATCGTGGAGACTTCAGTCAACAAGCAATTCACATCCAAGATAACGTCTCTTGGTTTCAAGTGGCTGACTGTTTAAACAGGGTGTCCCTCTTTACGTTTCGTTTTCAGGGGAAAAACATGTCTCACTCTGGACATGAACAAAAAACCCCTTCACGCTATCAACTATGCGTGAAAACCGGCACTTGGTATGGGACTGTGAGTGTTACGATAGCGAGCTGGCTATTCTTGCACTCGGGATTGGATCGTACTCGCGGAATGACCTAAAACGTCATTTCCGCGCCCAACGATGTGGACCGGTGCTTTGAGGAGCCGCACAATTCGAAGGTAAGCGCTGATACAACGACTGCGTCTCCTCAGCAGCTCGCTACTCACAAATAATAATGGACAGGGTTGCAAGTCGGGAGGGAAACAGGAGCCCCTAGAACCCCCCAGGCAAACAAAAAACGGGAAAAATAACAAGCACCGAAAATGGGAAAAATCAGGGAAAAGAGACTCTATCTCACTAGCTCACTAAATAGGGAAAACGAGGGAAGGAAAAAGGACATCCGAAGCCCAAGACTCAAGCTCCAAGGAAGGGGGGAAAAACAGTTCTCGCGAGCCCGTGAGAAACAGCTAAGCAGATCCAGTTAACACAGGAACCAGCATACAGGAACCCACACATTAGCAATAACAAGCACTGACAGTAAGGTAGGACTGGCCTATATCCTGAACTGGTAGGTCATGTGATAACAGTTCATGGTCACTGAAAGAGGACTAAACCTGATTCCTAACAGTACCCACCCCCCCAATAATCCTCCCCACCGGTCGGGGTTTCAGGGGATGCTGTCTATGGAACAACCTGACAAAACGAGGCGCATGCACCCCCCAGCCGGCTCCCACGTCCTATCCTCCGGGGCATATCCCTTCCAATCGACCAGATAATATAAATGTCCTCTCCTACGCCTGGAATCAAGAATAGCCTGGACCTCAAACTCTACCTGTCCATCGACTACCAAAGGAGCAGGAGGGGGCAGCACCTGATCCGAAGGAACATAGGGTTTCAACAACGATCTGTGGAACACGGGATGGACTTTATAGTCCTGTGGCAACTGGAGCTTCATAGCCACCGAATTGACCACCTGAACCACCGGAAAAGGGCCCACAAACCTCGGTTGTAATTTACGAGACCCCAGCAATCTCAGATTACGAGAAGCCAAACAAACTCGATCGCCCAACCGATAACAGGGGGCAGGGGCCCGATGCCGGTCTGCCTGCAGTTTCATATCAGCCTTAGCTTCTTGCAGCCGCACCCTCGCCACCTCCCAGATGTCACACAACCTCTTACACACGTCCACGACCACGACGAGCAACGGGTCGCTCAGCTCTTTCATGGCCCCTGGGTTTCAAAATTATACAACCAGAAAATTCTTCCGCCATATCTGGCAGCTCCTATGAAAGTTCATATAAAACTTAAATTAATGCGATTTCGTTTTGGTTTAATCCCGCTGATGGCATACAAGTTTGGCCAAGGGTACAGGAAAGAGGTGTCGTCTCAATGCCGCTTCTGCAAGCAGGAGGAGGAAAACCTTATCCACATACTGTGCATTTGCCAAAAACTCAGAGCCCAAAGAAACTTCTGGTTGCGTCCTATTTGGCTTCTTCTTAACATCAGGACCTGCCAGGAAGCACTAAACGCTTGCATGAGGGGTGACTCGCCGCAGTTGGCGGCTCGTTTTGTTAAGTTTATTCTAGACATTAATTCCCCTAATCTGATTTCTGTTCTCATCTCCTGGTGACACTACTGGACGTCTTGTCCAATTTATAAATTTTCTGTTTTGAACTGTTTTGTGTATTTTCTCACCCTTAATACGTAATGGTTAACCTAGTGTGGGTATATTGCAATGATTTTAATTAATTGCGCAATAAAAAACTTTACTTACTTTACTCTTACACACGTCATCAATGGCTGGAACATGCCCAGTGGGTTGGATAGCTAAAGCTCTTGGATGATACCCTGATGAACAATAAAAAGGAGTCATGCCCAAGGCGGCGTGCAGACTGTTATTGTAGGCAAATTCCGCTATGGGAAGAGCAGTCACCCAGTCGCATGACAGGGACGAAATCAGGCACCTCAGATACTTTTCCATGGTCTGGTTGGTGCGCTCAGTCTGACCATCGGACTGCGGATGATACGCCAATGACAACCGTATTTCCATCTTGAGCAGCAAACAAAGCTCCGTCCAGAAATGGGACACGAACTGAGCCCCCCTGTCAGATATTACTACAGACGGTAAGCCATGTATCCTCACAACCGAGGTCATACACACCAAGGCCATCTCCTTTGCTGTAGGGATCTTAGATAGCGGGATGAAATGTGTCATTTTCGTAAACAAATCTACCACCAACAAAATGGCGGTAAATCCAGACACGGATGGAAGGTCAGTTACGAAATCCATACTGATGGTATGCCAAGGAGTGGGAGGGACCTCTAAAGGCTGCCAAAGACCAGAGGGCTTACAGTGTGAAGGCTTACTAACGGCACAAACAGGGCAAGCGGTCACATAACTCTGGATATCTCGCGCCAAAGTCCCCCACCAGAACCATCTCAAACATAACTCCGTCGTCTTACGCATCCCAGGATGTGCCACCAATGCAGAGGAATGACACCACTCCAAAACCATCTCTCTCTAGTCTGGGGGGACAAACAACCGACTCTCATAATACAATAACCCATCCTGAGATACCACCTGGGGTAATGCTAACCAAGGAGCCAAATCCGTCTGACGTAACCGCTCTTTCACCAGAGAAGGGAAGTCATCAGCTGTTACTACCCCAATGATCCTCTCACCATCGATCATCGGTCTATCTTCCTTTAAGGGACTCACTTCTCTTGGATCAACATAGATCCGGGAAAGAGCATCAGATTTGATCTGCTGTGCTGCAGGTCTGTATGTTATAACAAAGTCATATTAATTGAAGAATAGGACCCACCGCATCTGTCGCAGAGTCAAAGCCCGGGCAGACCGGAAAAACTCCAGATTTTTGTGGTCGGTATAGATCGTAATTGTATGCCGGGCGCCCCATAAATAATGGCGCAATTCCTCGAAGGACAGCTTCACAGCCAATAATTCCCTCTCCGCCACAGTGTAGTTGCGTTCTGCCGGCAACAAGGTCTTAGAGAAAAAGGCGATGGGGTGCATATGGCCAGTACCCTCCTCCCGTTGGGATAACACCCCACCCACCGCATACGATGAAGCATCCGTTTCAACAAAGAACGGCAGGGCAGGATCAGGATGCGTCAACACAGGTGCCGACATACATTTCCTGAGTAACAACTGGAAGGCATCCTGAGCCTCAATAGACCAAACAAAGGGAACCCCTTTCCTCAACAGGCGAGTCATGGGTGCCACTATATCGGAAAAATGAGAAATAAAACGCCGGTAAAAGTTGGCAAACCCTAAAAGCACCTGAATGTGCATAACTGTAGATGGTATAGGCCAGGTCACAATCGCCTGTATCTTTTTTGGGTCCATTCAAATACCTTCCGCTGAGATAATGAATCCCAAGAACTCCACCTCAGAGGTGCTGAACTGACACTTTTCTAGTTTGGCATATAATTGATGTTCCTGCAATTTCTGTAGCACTTGTGTCACATGTTCTTGATGTTCAGCACCAGTCTCCGAAAATATGAGAATGTCATCCAGATAGACGGTGACAGTTCTGTCCAGGTACTCGCTAAGAACCTCATTGATGAAGAACTGGAATGCCGCTGGCGCATTACATAAGCCAAACGGCGTTACACAGTATTCAAACAAACCATGTTTGGTCTTAAAAGCCGTCTTCCATTCATCCCCGGGTTGAACACGGATAAGATGGTAAGCGCCCCGCAAATCCAGTTTGGTAAACACCGTGGCTTTGCGGAGCTGGTCCAACAACACGGGGATAAGTGGAAGAGGGTATTTGTTCTTCACCGTGGCCTTGTTTAAGGTCCTATAGTCCACACAGGCCCTCAACGTCCCCTCCTTCTTTGGTATGAAGAAGATCGCTGATGACACAGGCGAACAGGAGGGACGGATAAAACCCAACTTCAGCATCTCATCAAAATATTCCTTGAGATACAGCTCTTCAGGTTCAGATAATGCATATATGCGACTGCATGGCAAAGGAATACCGGGCACCAAATCAATCCTGCAATCGAATGACCGGTGCGGGGAAAGGGGGAAAAACAGTTCTCACGAACCCGTGAGAAACAGCTAAGCAGATCCAGTTAACACAGGAACCAGCATACAGGAACCCACACATTAGCAATAACAAGCACTGACAGTAAGGTAGGACTGACCTATATCCTGAACTGGTAGGTCATGTGATAACAGTTCATGGTCACTGAAAGAGGACTAAACCTGATTCCTAACAAGGGGTACAGGGTGGGAAGTTAATTAGGTATACATTTTTTAGTTAATATTCATTATTTATTTGACTATTAAGTAAGCAAATTGTGTATATAATATTTTTAAAGTTATATTTTAGGTACATGTTAAGTTTGTACGGGTATAGGGTGGGAAGCTAAATAAATAATTGATTAATTATTGTTAAAGTATTAATTAATTGCTAATTTTCAAAATTGTATAATTATTACATGTTTTAAATTTACATTTTAGGTGTGGGTTGTTGAGTTTGTAGTGGTATACGGTGGAACATTAATTAAATAATTGGTTCATTATAAATTATTTATTTATTATACATTAATTAGATGTTCATGAATGATGTCACTTGTGTATTTATTATAATATTTTAATTTAGATGTATGTTAAATGTACAAATCTGGGTATGTGGGCCTATTGTGTGTGGGTGTAATTAAATAAATATTAAATATAAAAAAACATATATTAATTATTTAAAAAATGTATAAATATTTTAATTGTTTCATTGTTTTTTCGATTTATATATTTATTTGTAAGTTAATAGCTTTATAAATTTATGAAATTATACTTGTATTAAAATAAGGTATGTGTTTAAGAAGTGAAGTACTTTCTCTACCGTTGTACACACTGGAGTGGGAATAGTAAGTTTGACCTCTCCTGGGTCTAATGCTTTCCCTACTGTTGAACGGAATGGAGTGGGAATAGTACATTTTACCCCTCCAGAGTCCATCACTTTCCTTACTGTTGCACAAACTTGAGTGGGAATAATACATTTTACCTCTCCTAAGTGCAAAGCTTTACTTACTGTTACACCAACTGGAGTGGGAATAGCAAATTTTACCGATCATGGGTCCAACGTTTTCCATATTGTTGCACTGACTGGAGTGGGAATAGTAAATTGTCCTTCTCCTGAGTCCAACACTTCCCCTACGGTTACACAGACTGGAGTGGGAATAGTCTATATATTTCTCATAGAATTTTATAATTTTGTTTTTATTGTTATGTTTCTGTGTATTTAAAAAAAAAATTTTTTGTAATGTTTGTAATATATAATATATTTTTAGTAAAATGTTTTGTTTTATATTGTTTACTTTTTTATGTGTATTTAAATTGGTATGTTTTTTATTTTTTCCAGTTTATTTGTTACGGTTTTACGTTATTGGGTGTATGTGAATGTGTGTGTGTGTATATATACAGTTATTATCTCCTCCGTGGCATAGTCACAGTAGTGTGCGCCAACCATCACAAAATGTGCAATATTTGAATATGGACATCAGTGTTTTTTTTTTATCAGAAGTTAAAATTTATTTTAACTTTTGTACGGTTTCATCCTGGTTTTATATTGGTGAATTTTACCTGATACATAATTATAGATAAGATTATAAAGTGCATATTTTTTAAATGGATATTTTAGCATGTAAATATTAACCCTGGGCGTAGTGGGCGTAGTGGGGCTCCGCGGAGCTACGCGGAGAGGGCGAGAAGCTACGCCCACTCCCGCACTCCGCGTAGCCCCACTACACACCTCCCTCCCGCTCTCCCCTACATACATTATTTAAGCAATTACCTTGATTAAAATTTTTTAAAGCACTTACCTTGTCCGGGGCTCGTCCGGGGCTCCCTCATTGAATAGCGTCCTTTCCTGGATACCAATGCGCATGCGAGGGCGGCCGCGCATGCGCATTTCTCCCGAGAAATGCGCATGCGCGGGCGGCCGCGCATTTGTTTCCAGGAAAAGGACGCTATTCAAAGAGGGAGCCCCGGACGAGCCCCGGACAAGGTAAGTGCTTTAAAATTGTTTTAATCAGTGTAATTGCTTAAATAAAGTATCTAGTGGAGGGCGGGAGGGAGGCGGGTGGCGGCCGACTCGGCTACGCTCACGGAGTGGGCGTAGTGTTGCCGGCTACGCTGTCTACGCAAAATGCGTAGAAGGCAACACTACGCCTACTCTGTGGGCGTAGCCGAATCGGACGCCCAGGGTTAGTAAATATGCCTATCATCTGTTCTTAAACCCCATTTCTGGATATAACTGTTTACACTTTATTGTTTTTGCACATGTACAGTTGCTAAACGAGGATTATCCCGCAACTTGAGTAGCCTTCCAGTATGTTTTTCATGTCTATGAACTTACTGCAGGAGCATTTGACTAATGCAACCAATCACGGTTTAAATATTCTTGCATTTGCACTTTAAATTTTGCCTTCCCTCCCCTTTGCGTCATGTGACCAAGGCCTCTGTGAAGGCCGAAACGTTATGCTGAGGTGGGCCTTCCACGCTATTGAATAAAATCACTGCTCACCTGCACCCTGGGTCTTCCTCTCTTCTTCTGCGCCGTTGGTATCCAGCATAAGGGCTCCTGGTGAGAGAATGTTGAGATCGTGTCTATCTCTACATCCGGTTATGAACTACTCCGGTTCTGGTTGACCCCTTCCTTATCAAGTGGCGGAGCAGCAGGAAGCCAAGACCTCTGTTGACCCGGAAGTCGATTAGTGCCTCCCTTTGGGGAGAAACTGCTCCAGCACCCGGACGCTGCATACTGCATGCTTATAATACCAACCTACTCAAGGTTTGAAAATATGTGCTAAACAAAGGAACAGACATTGAGCTTACTTAAAGTTGAAAAAACACACCTGGTTGCAGACTTCATGTCCCACAATGCAGTGTGAAGCGAAGGTACGCCATGATTGGCAAACTGCTGAATAAAAAGGTGTGGCAAAAGCAACCAGGTGTTTTGTCAGTGCTGATCCATAAAAGCCTCAGAAGAAGAGGCGCTAATGCCTCGAAACGCGTTGGCTTGCTCAAGTTAATAGGGAAGAGTTCATGCTACTGACACGAGGTTACAGCCCGGATGGGAGGGGCGCGGTCAAGTGACCTTACCGAAATGCGAAGGCGTTTATTTTTTGGGTAAAATAAAATATATATATATATATATATATATATATTTATATATATATATACAGTACAACTGAAGTCAAAGAAACAGGCACCGTCTCCGTGGGATGAAGATCAAAAGAAAATGTTTATTCCATGCGAGACAGCTAGACGAGTTTCGACGGACAAGTCCGCCTTGCTCACTTCATCTGATAACACTGTGGTGAAATGACATTTAAGAACTGTTTAACTTGTGACGCATTGGCACATTACATCGCCGTGGGATGAAGATCAAAAGAAAATGTTTATTCCATGCGAGACAGCTAGACGAGTTTCGACGGACAAGTCCGCCTTGCTCACTTCATCTGATAACACTGTGGTGAAATGACATTTAAGAACTGTTTAACTTGTGACGCATTGGCACATTACATCGTCATGGCAACTGGTGATAAACATATAAAAGTTTGTGTTGCATTGTGCAAGTCATGCAGTACTTGTGTGATTTACGAAAAACATAAAATGTGACTGGTATTGCAGTGGTCCCACACATTGTTCCAACATCATGTTCGCATAATTTAGCATTTTCAGTTTTGCGTCTTTGTTAAAAAGCGAAATAGTGTCAGAATACCGTCACTTTCTGTGTGTAGAAAGTAAGGAAATACTTCCATCTACTGGTCACTGGTTATATTAGTTGCGTGCTCAGCCCGTGCCTCTTTGTTGGTATATGTGTATCGGACCCATTGGTAGCCTGGGTCTGCTCCATTGTTTTGATTTTATCTCTGTTAGGTAAGAGGACTTCGTATTAGTTATTTGTGTTCGCTAATGTGTTCTAAGTAGGTCGGGTGTGGGGTATCCATAAGCCGGTATAGTGTTTGTGTTTGGGTTTCACGGACCCCAGGGCCGCATTGTGCTCGAACTTTGCACGGTGCGGACGATTGATTAGCACCCAAGTGGGCCTAAATTGTATTATAAATGTGTATCCTGCGCCTTAATGATGTGGTGCTGTTTAGTCAATGATGAGTTAATAGAGCCCAAGTGGGCATAACCGTTGTAGTGTGGGTGTGGTCATGACCGTAGTAGCATTGGTTGTGGTCTTGGTATGTTTTCACGCGAACATGTGTGGTGTGTCTGGACAATGATGTGTAACTTAAAAGAACACGAGAGTGTCTTGAGTAGTTGTGACATAAAAAGTGTGTGTTCAAAAAAACTACATTGTGTTATGTACATGTGTGCCTAAAACAAATAGAAAACAAATTAAGTATGTACAAAGTGTGAGATGGTTAATCAGATGTTAATAGGATTGGGTTCAGTTATCAAAGAGGCATGTGTAGCTATCTCAGTGTAAATGACACCTGGTGTTCGGAGGTGTACATTCGAAGCTTCGTCAGCATTTAAACCATTTGGAACTTTACTGTTTAGCAGGATTATATATCTAGACTCCAGTCGTCTTAGTGTGAGCTGTCTGTTCCCCCCTCTGGGATTCTTCTTCATGTTATTTATGACAAAGTACGACAGTTCGTCTTCTTTACCATTGTGTTTGGTGTTTATGTGGCGCGACACCGGATATGTCTGGTCATTGTTTGCGATGGCCCTAAGATGTTGTAATATCCTGACGTGTGCGGGGTGAATAGTGCTGCCTACATAAAGTTTGTCACACGTGCACCTCAGCACTTATATTGCATGATCTGTCTTGCATGTGTAGTGTTCCCTGATCTTCAGGGGGCTCTGTCTCAGGGAGATGGTCACTGTTTTTGTATTGATCTCATGCCTACAGGCCTTGCACTTGGTGCACCTAAAGAAACCCTTTTGTGCTTTGAACCAGTTGTTACCCTTGTCTAGTGATGGTGTGTTTGTTAGTTTGTTACTACTTCCTGTTGCATGGATTTTGCTCGTCTCTGAAGGAGAGCTACGGTAATTTTGCGCAAGAAGGGCCTATGGTGGGATCGCACTTGACCAGTGGCCAGTTACTGTACAATATTTTACGGAGATTCGATGGTATTTGTTGTACCCCGTGATGATTCTGGGTGTGTCATTGGTACTTGACTTTGATTCAGTCTTGGTGGTGGTCCTGTTTTTTAGCAATTGCTCTCTAGTTTTGGTAGTGCTCTTTTTTGCATTTTCCAGTATTTTGGCCTTGTAGCTTCTTTCTGTTAATCTTTGGGACAGACTGTTGATGTACTCCTGCAGATCTCGTTCAGTGCTGCAGTATCGTCTCATTTTAAGGCATTCTGCATATGGGTTGCTCTCTATGAGACTTACAGGGTGAAAGCTTTGGGCGTGTAGTATGGCGTTCCCTGCTGTTTTCTTCCTGAATGTTCTTGTGTGTATTTCAGTGTCGGTGTGGTAAAGTTCAAGGTCAAGGAACACTACTGACTCTGTACTAGCAGTGCAGGTGAATTTTAAATTTAACGAGTTGTTCAGTTCTTTGGCAAAGTCCTGACACACTTTGTACTGAGCCCTGCCACAATATGAAAATATAGCCAATGTAGCGCCGGTATTGGACCATTTTACTGTTTACTTTGGTACGGTGTGTCGTCATGAGTACTTGCTCCTCCCACCAGCCCATATGCAAATTAGCATAGCTGGGGGCAAAGCAAGTACCCATGGCTGTGCCCTGTGTTTGTTTATACAGTAGTTTATCGAATATGAAGGTATTGTTCTCCAAACACCACTCGGTCATTTGGAGAAGCATGTGAGTGTGTTTGTAAAAACTGATGTCTCTTGTGCCTAGGAAATGCTTAAGAGCATGCAGCCCATCTTTGTGTCCTTAAACTCGTATGCAAGCTTTGCACATCAAGAGTTAAAAAAACATAGTCCACATTCCATTTGTACTCAAAGATTTTTGACAAAAAATCCCCAATGTCTTTGACATACGCGGGCAATGACTGTACCAAGGGCTGAAGAAAATGGTCAATGTATTTGCTCGTATTTCCGAACAGCCTGCCGATAGCAGAAATGATTGGTCTACCGGGGGGAAAATGCATGCTTTTGTGGATTTTGGGGATAAGGTAAATCTGTGGTGTTACAGGATAGTCATTTTTCAAGAAGTCCATTTCTTGTTTTAAAATCAGGCCTTTCCCCCTCCATTCGTAGAGACAAGAGTGGTATCTTTCCTTTGGGTTGATGATGTTAGTGAAACTGACCTGTATGTAGCAGTCTTTGTCTTGTAATTGTGTCATGGCTTCTTTGGTGTACATGTCAAGTGGCCAGAGTACCACATTAACCCCTTTATCAGAGCATGGACCACAATTTCTGGATGTTGTTTGATTTTCTCTATGACTTTTGAGTATTCAATCCTCTCTTTGTGTGCATTTTTGTTGAACTCCTTACTGCTGGTTATAGCCAGTGTTTTCAAGTCTTGGATTACTTTTTCCGCAAAAATGTCAATATTGTCTTTGGGCATTAAAGGCGTGAAGACTAATTTGGGCCGAAATTGCGTTTTTGTTGCTGCACAGATGTTGAGCTCTGATTCCGCTGCCGTTTGGCTTGTGTTCAATTCACCCAGTCCATTCCTATGTTCTAATTCAGCCATCTCCTTTAAAAAAGTCATATCTGACACACTTAGAGAACTGGTGGTCCCCATAGTTGTGTGTTGCTCCATTTCCCCAGATTTGCTGGTTCTTAAGTTGTAGAAATGTTTGCACAGTTTCAGTTTGCGTGTGAACTGGTATAAGTCTATTCTGGTCTGGGTGTAATCAAAGTTCGTCTCCCTACAAAAGGTTAGTCCCAGAGCAAGTGTTTTTTCTTCCTCATGAGTTAGTTCCATGTTTGTTAGATTTATTACTGTGTTTGGTGTCTCTTTTGTGTCAGTTATCTCCGTCTTTTCCTTCTGTATGTTGGTTTGGTTATTTGTGCCAAGTCTCCTCCACCGTCTGTTTTTCCTCCTTCTGCTTTTTGAGATTGGTTTTTGTTCTGTGCTTGGTCTTTGTCTTGGGGGTCTTGGCCGCAGATTCTGAAGCCGTTCTATGCATAAAAAAACAAACTCATCGACTGGTGTTGGTATCCTTCCGACTTGTGCTGCCACCCACATCTGGGTCCGACTCTGCTCATGAACTCACTTCTGATTCACTGAGTTCTTGGTAAACCGGTAGCTGGCTGTTTGTTGATGAGAGTTGTTGGCGGCGGATGTTTTCAAATTTGCGAGAAAAAAATGTAGATTCTGCCATTGATGTGTAACAAACTGATGTTCCCGGGATTGGGGAAAGCACAAAAAATACGTAGGACACAGACAAGGAGTAAGAACTTTACCGATTTAATGGCCAAAGGTAAAGAACAAAGCAACACGTATGCAACACATGCTGTACAAGGAATAATGTAGATAACAACGATACCCAATCACAGCACCTGGATGATCTCACCGTCCTTCGCATGAACACCGGTCCCGGTGTTCACCAACGAAGGACACTGTGCTAAGAAGCGGCCGACAATGCCGCTCGACTGCTGTGATGGGTGCGTTACTTCGGGCTTAGTTCCTGGTCTTCCGCGGGGCTTTTAGGCAGTTCCAGAACGAGGGAATGCCCAGCCGGGCACTCTACCTTCCGTTCTGGTTCTGAGTCAGGGAACAGCCGCTCTACCTGCACCACTCTATAAGCAATCCCGCGTCTGACGTCTGGAACCGTGTGCTACCAAGTTAGACGCGGCAACCACCTCCGTGGGGTGCGTCTCTGAATATCCAGAAGGAGTAGTAGGGCAAGGAGCAAGCGCTCAACGTGCCCTATCCTTCCAACGGCCACACTCCTCTTCCGCTGAGACGCGGCAAACACCTCCGCGGTGTGCGTCTCAGCTATGGCGGGTGAATGGGTCTGCGAAGGGGGCAGAAGACAGCCTTCACTGCCCTTTGTTCTGTGGGGGCTCCAAACGCTTACCTCGCTCTCCACGGCTTCCTTAGCTGAGACGCGGCAAACACCTCCGTGGTGAGCGTCTCTGCTACGGGTGACGCCGGCTTGAAAAAGGGGTCAGAGAGCGTCGGCTCTATCTGTCCTCGGGGTCCTGCGGTCTATCCTTAAGAACGGGTCCTATGGCTGTAGTGCGATGTCGGCAGGGATACGAATATCCGACGCTGCGTCCTCGCTGCTACCTGCTTATGTAGGCGTGTCTGTTCCGTGCTGGCTCCACTCTAGGCATGCTGGTAGTTGTGGTCCCAGCGGCACAGATTGGTATAGCAGGATCACGCACTCCGCGGCTGACTTCTGTAGGTGAGGGCAATCCTGACAGTACATCCTCCCTCCATCAGCCCCTCCCAACCGGTCCCACACAAGTCGGATGTTTCCTGTTGAAGAAGGACACCAAGCGGGGTGCGTGTATCCCAGCAGCCGGCTCCCAGGACTGTTCCTCTGGACCATAACCCTTCTACGCTACCAGGTACCACAGTTTGCCCCTTCGCCACTTGGAGCCATGGATGCCAGCAACCTCGTATTCCACCTCCGAATCCACGGCAATCGGAGCAGGAGATGTCCGCGCCCGCACAGATGCTGGTTTAAGCAAGGACACGTGGAAAACAGGATGGATACGCAGACTCGGAGGTAAGCACAACCTCACGTTCACAGGGCTAGGACACTTGGTGATACAGTAAGGCCCGACGTACTTGGGATGGAACAAGCTATGTTTGCCAAACCGCATATTCCTGGTAGATACCCATATGTAGTCTCCCATTTTGTACAAAGGCCCAGGCCTCCTCTTCCTATCCGCCACGGTTTTGTACTCCGCCTTGACGGCATCCAGGAATTGACGGGAACGTATCAGTGTGTCCTTGATGTGTGCTACCCTCTTGGACGTTTCAGGCATTTTTTCTTCCTTGAGAGGGTGAACAAAAGGTAAGAACCTGGGGTGATGTCCATAGTTGCCATAAAAAGGGGAAGCCTTGGTGGAGCTATGCGTGGCATTGTTATATGCTATTTCCGCGATCCATAGCAGATCCCCCCTTTCCTCCTTCCCTTGCTCGACGAAACAGCGCAGGTATTGTTTGAGCGATTGGTTCAGGCGCTCCGTCTGGCCGTCCGTTTGAGGATGGTAGCTCGTGGACATGGCCGATTTGACGTGTAGCGCCGAACACCACGTTCTCCAGAACTGGGCGGTGAACAGCGATCCCCTGTCTGACACTATCACGTTGGGCAGTCCGTGTAACCTTACCACGTTCTTCAATAGCAACGATGCCAAGACACCCGCAGACGGCACCTGCTTACAAGCAATGAAGTGCCCCATCTTGGTGAGGTAGTCGACCACCACCAGGATAGCCGTGTTCCCCTGATCCACGGGCAGCCCTACAATGAAGTCCAGGGATATGTTCTCCCACGGCCTGCTTGGTGTGGGAAGGGGCTGGAGGAGTCCTTGGGGTTTTCTGTGATCGGCCTTCATCGTGGCGCAAGTGGAACAGGCCGCTCCCCACTTCCTGACGTCCGTTCTCATGGCTGGCCACCAGAATTGTCTTCCCAGGCTGGCCACCTTTTTCTCAAAGCCGAGATGTCCTGCACAGGGCGACACATGACACCATTCAAAGGCCTGTTTCTGAAGTCTAGGTGTCGGTAGCAACAGGCAGCGACCTTTCAACGGTATCCCGTCCTTGACCTGCCATTCCCTGTGACTGATGAGCCATCTCCTCCACGTAAACGAACAGATCCCTCTCTGGATGGCCTAAGGAAGGTATCCGGTTGAATAACCCCCAACACCACCGTGGGGGGAAGTATGGAGTGCTCCGAGGCAGGCCTTGGGTCCTTGGCGGCCGATTGACGGGACAGCGCATCCGCCTTCCTGTTCTCCGACCCTGGCCTATATGTGATATGGAAGTTAAACCCGGAAAAGAAAAGCATCCACCTCAGCTGTCTGGGAGAGAGGTGCCTCACCGCCGTCATGAACTGCAGATTTCTGTGGTCCGTGTATACCGTGACCACATGTCTTGCCCCCATCAACAAATGCCGCCACTCCGTGAAGGCGTCCTTGATGGCTAGTAGCTCCTTCTCCGTTATATGGTAGTTGCGCTCTGCATCGTTCAGTTTCCTGGACATGAATGCCACGGCATGGAGCAACCCCGTCCCTCGATGATGTTGGGACAGAATGGCTCCCAACGCTACCTCAGACGCATCCGCCTCCACCACATACGGTTGTTCTGGATCAGGGTGAGCCAACACTGGGGCGGTGCCAAAAGCCTTCTTCAGAGCGACGAATGCATTCTGCGCCTCTTGATTCCATACGAACTCCTGGGATTTTCGCAGCAGTTGCGTTATTGGGGCTACCAGTTCTGAAAACCCATTGATGAAGTGCCTATAAAAGTTGGCGAATCCGATAAAGCTCTGTACGTCTTTAACCCCCTGCGGGACGGGCCATTCTTCCACCGCCTTGATCTTGCGTTCCGCCATCTCCTGCCCATTTGGGCTCAGCATCACCCCAAGGAATTCGACGGACGCGACGTGGAAGTCGCATTTGCTGAGCTTACAGAACAGCATGTTCTCCCTGAGCTTCCTGAGTACCGACTGTACGTGCATGACATGTTCCTCTTCTGCGTCGGAGTAGATGAGGATGTCATCAATATACACAACCACGTATACATCCAGTACCTCGCGGAACACTTCGTTGAGGAAGAACTGAAAGGCCGCAGGGGCATTGCAGAGGCCGAACGGCATGACGAGGTATTCGAAGAGGCCGAATCGGGTCTTAAACGCCGTCTTCCACTCGTCGCCGTTCCGCATGCGCACAAGATGCTATGCCCCTTTGAGGTCCAGTTTGGTGTAGACCCGGGCCTTTTTTACCTGTTCCAGGAGAACGCTTATGAGAGGCAAAGGGTAATGGTTCTTGATAGTGATAGCGTTCAAGGCCCTAAAGTCCACACAGTCCCTCAATTCCCCATTGGCTTTCGGAATGAAGAAGAGGGGCGACACAGCTGGAGACTTGGATGGTCTGATGAAGCCCAACCCCAAGAGCTTGTCAAGATACACACGGAGATGGACATTTTCCGGCTCCGTCAAGGCGTACAGTCTGCCATTTGGGACACTTGGCCCTGGAACCAGGTCGATTTGGCAATCATACACCCTGTGCGGGGGGAGCACCTCTGCCCGCACCTCATCAAAAACATCCTCATAGCTGAGGTATACGCTGGGGAGCGTGACCGCTTTCTCTGCCGCTGTGGCGACCGTACGGCCCTCGCCTTGATGTTTGTGGAGGGAAACCTGTCGCATGACACACCGCTGGGAGCAAAGCGGTGAGGTCATCCTGATGTCATGGGTTGTCCAATCTATTCAGGGGTTGTGTTTTTGGAGCCAGGGCAACCCCAGTATTACACCATACTGTGGGGCTCGGATGATGTTGAAGTCTATTTTCTCTTCATGCCACTTCCCGTACTTTACGGGAAGTTCCCCCGTGTGGTGCCCGATAGGCCCAGTGACCAAACGTCTCCCGTCCACTGCATACACTTCTTCGGGTATAGCTTTAGGAATGAGCAAGATACCCAGTCTCCGTGCCTCGTTCTGGTCCATGAAGAGTCGAGTGGCCCCGGAGTCAACCATGGCCACCACAGGGATCCATTGATCCTGTACCCCTATGTATACTGTAATAAACAAGTGCTGTTGCCCTGCTTGACCCAAGCTAGACAGAGAAGGTATGTATACATGACTCCAGGAGGCCCCCTCACCCTTCTGGGAGTCTGTTAGTTTTCCGCCGGTGCCTCCACCACGGCCGTCACCGTCCTGTTGGTCCGGTATCGACTGGTCTTCGGCTTGGCAGGGCACTCGCGAACATAGTGCCCCTTCTTGCCGCAGTACAAGCAGAGGCCTTGCTTGCGGCGTGTTTCTTTCTCTGTGGCCGTTAGGCTAGCCCGTATGGCCCCTATGTTCATGGGTTCGGTCTTTGTGGGTGAGATGGGTTCTGGGTTTCCAACCGACCCATAGGAAGGCTGGGGCTTCCCTTTCCTTTTATGGTCGCCTTTTCTCTCGCTCAGCCGATGGTCCAAATGCAATACCAGATTAAATAGACCTTCGCATGTCTTGGGTTGGGGGGTCAATCTGCGCTACAACCTCTTTGAGCTCATCGCTCAGCCCTTGGTGGTTTGTTTGGAGAGAGGCCACTTGGTTTTGGCCACCAGTCGCCGAAAAGCATTAAGGTACTGTAGCAGTTCCCCGCTACCCTGTTTCAACTCCAGCATCTCCCTATCAGCGGTATAGGAGTCAGCCTTCCTGTCAAAGACCTTCAGGAATTCCTCTTGGAAAGCACCCCAGTCACACAAGAGCGGGTCGTCCCTGCTCACGAGCGGCACTGCCCATTGCGCTGCGTTTCCGGCCAGGTAGGAGATGAGAAAGGCCACCCTGGCTTGGCTGGTGGGAAACGCCTTGGGCTTGCTTGACAGATGCAACGCCACTTGGGTGAGGAAGACTTGTACCGTGTTGGGATCTCCGCTATACCTCTCAGGTGTGGCCAAAGGAATGGAGACAGGCAATTCGACCACCACCGCAGGGGATGATGTCGCTGCAGAAGGCCCAGGAGCGAAGGGATCCACCTGCAGTGCGTCCAGCCTGGCCCTGATGTCCGCTGTTTCCTGCCTGGATGCTGCAAGCTCCACTTGTACAGCGGCCAGAGCGGCCAACACGTCCTCCAATGTTGCCATACTGTTCCTCCCGACCAGGGGATAGTTAAGTTTGTAAAGGTCAGATATTATGTAACAACCTGATGTTCCTGGGATCGGGGAAAATGCGAAAATACGTAGGACACAGACAAGGAGTATGAACTTTACCGATTTCATGGCCAAAGGTAAAGAACAAAGCAACACGTATGCAACACATACTGTACAAGGAATAATGTAGATAACAACGATACCCAATCACAGCACCTGGATGATCTCACCGTCCTTCGCATGAACACCGGTCCCGGTGTTCACCAACGAAGGACACTGTGCTAAGAAGCGGCTGACAATGCCGCTCGACTGCTGTGATGGGTGCGTTACTTCGGGCTTAGTTCCTGGTCTTCCGCAGGGCATATAGGCAGTTACAGAACGGGGGAATGCCCAGCCGGGCACTCTACCTTCCGTTCTGGTTCTGGGTCAGGGAACAGCCGCTCTACCTGCACCACTCTATAAGCAATCCCGTGTCTGACGTCTGGAACCGTGTGCTACCAAGTTAGACGCGGCAACCACCTCCGTGGGGTGCTTCTCTGAATATCCAGAAGGAGTAGTAGGGCAAGGAGCAGCCACTCAACATGCCCTATCCTTCCAACGGCCACACTCCTCTTCCGCTGAGACGCGGCAAACCCCTCCGCGGTGTGCGTCTCAGCTACGGCGGGTGAACGGGTCTGCGAAGGGGGCAGAAGACAGCCTTCACTGCCCTTTGTTCTGTGGGGGCTCCAAACGCTTACCTCGCTCTCCACGGCTTCCTTAGCTGAGACGCGGCAAACACCTCCGTGGTGTGCGTCTCCGCTACGGGTGAAGCCGGCTTGAAAAAGGGTTTTGAGAGCGTCCGCTCTAACTGTCCTCGGGGTCCTGCGGTCTATTCCGGCTAAGGGGAATCCTTAAGAACGGGTCCTATGGCTGTAGTGCGATGTCAGCAGGGATACGAATATCCGACGCTGCATCCTCGCTGCTACCTGCTTATGTAGGCGTGTCTGTTCTGCGCTGGCTCCACTCTAGGCATGCTGGCAGTTGTGGTCCCAGCGGCACAGATTGCTATAGCAGGATCACGCACTCTGCGGCTGACTTCTGTAGGTGAGGGCAATCCTGACAGGATGCAATTGTTTCTGTCCCACTGATATTTGCTCGCTTTTCTCTCTTGGATGATTTGTTCATGTTTTAGCACTCGTGTTCTGATATCCGCTAGGGCTTTTAGTTATTTCTTCTTGTTTGGGTAATTTTTCAAGGTCCTTTTGAATTGCGTCAATTTTTTGCCAGAATCTTTTCTCTATTGGTTGTGGCGTATTTTACCAATATACCTAGCATGTTGCGCGATGACTGTGCGCTGTTGTCCGCCCATTCTTGGAGCATTGCAAGATCTGTGTTTTCATATGTTGGTGCCACGAGGATCCTCAGTCCTTCCGGGACGCGGCCCACATCTATGTATCTTTTGAGGGAAGTGCACTCCCACCATTTGGCTACTTCTTGTTTGCGTAGTTTTTCAAGTTCACCTAGTAACTTTTTAAGGTCATATATATATATATATATATATATATATATATATATATATATATATATATATATATATATATATATATATATATATATATATATATATATATATATATATATATATATATATATATTCACAGAAAAAACCATAGGTTATAGACCATATATAGTTAGGAATTAGCATTTACAAAACCTTGAAAATTCACTGAAAAAACCATAGGTTATAGACCATATATAGTTAGGAAATAGCATTTAGAAAACCTTATTTTACTCACACAAAACCATTGAAATTCCATATATAGTTAGTTGCACTAACTATATATCGCGCACCTGCAATCCACTGCTGATGATGTCACATATTACATCATTCATGACATGGTCAGTGACATCACTGATGACATCACTGATGACATCTCAAATGACATCACTGATGACATCACTGATGACATCTCATTTGACATTACTGATCACATCACTGATGACATCATTTATGTGATGATACAATGAACCTCTTCAGACTCTAATATAACCTTAGATACACTCAGTGTAAACAGACACTCACAGACTGTCACTCATCCATGGAGTTACTCACACACCTAGTCAGTCTTGCAAAGAATCAATCACACCTCGATTTCCTCAACTATATAGTTATACACACCTTACTTATTGGAACATATAATAACACATATTTACTCTGTTATACAATCCCTGATACAAGTTCACAATAATCCATACAGCCACTCACACATTCACTGGCTCTTATGCACAGTTATTTATATATGTCAACTATCACATGTACTGTGTTTTACATATGTACTTACTTTGACATGTAGCACTGAGATATCCATTCACTCACCAATACACTCATGCACACAGTCAACCGCCCATACAGATGTTTCCACATGCACTTTTGAACCCATACATCTAGTGAATCAACTGCTCACACATCTATGCACAGAGTCATACACCTCCCAGACACCCACACACACACTCAGTCTCCCATACAAATACTTGGGCAACTAATCAATAACCCATATAGTTAGTCATATAGCTAATGATCAACACATGCATCAGATTACAAAACAACAGACACAATGATGCACAATTTAAAACAGTTTAGTCACTAACCCATGCACTCAGTGAGACACATTTAATCACTCACTTATACAGTCAGTCATGCACCTACTAAATCCTTCATCCAGACACTTATACATCCACTCATTCTTCAATATGTAAGACATATTTTAACTTTACAGAAGCATACAGTCACTGGATGTTGTCATCAGTGATGTCATCAGTGATGTCATTTGAGATGTCATCAGTGATGTCATCAGTGATGTCACTGACCATGTCATGAATGATGTAATATGTGACATCATCAGCAGTGGATTGCAGGTGCGCGATATATAGTTAGTGCAACTAACTATATATGGAATTTCAATGGTTTTGTGTGAGTAAAATAAGGTTTTCTAAATGCTATTTCCTAACTATATATGGTCTATAACCTATGGTTTTTTCAGTGAATTTTCAAGGTTTTGTAAATGCTAATTCCTAACTATATATGGTCTATAACCTATGGTTTTTTCTGTGAATTTCATTGGTTTTTTAACAGCTAATATCTGTAGCTGTAAAATGTATTCTTCTTTAAATCCAAAAATATATTTTATATGTTTATGAATAATTTTTTTTTTAAATATTTTTTTTTCTTCGTTCCCGCTTCGCGAATCGGGAAGCTTCCCGTTAGCTGACCTTGATGCCGCGAAATAGACCGCGAGCCGGTAAACGTTTCTTTACCGCAAGTGCCGCGTTAGAAAACAACATCGTGACGCCTCCCGTCCGCATGACGTTCCACGTTGTCGCTTGATACGTCATATGACGTGCTACGTTAGCGAACTGGTACGCGAAGCGAGTGCCAAAGCGCAGGTTTCTGGAAGCAAACAGGGAGGCCCTGCAAAGCGCTTAACG
Source organism: Lissotriton helveticus (assembly GCF_964261635.1). Taxonomy (NCBI): domain Eukaryota; kingdom Metazoa; phylum Chordata; class Amphibia; order Caudata; family Salamandridae; genus Lissotriton; species Lissotriton helveticus. Next base: position 1,317,163,119 of record NC_136065.1, on the reverse strand, counting down.
TAAACACAGCAAGTCATGTGACTTGGTAATAACACTTTTCATTGGTTCATTTCACTTTTGGTTTCCTAATGATGTAAGACTAGGTCATATAATCTAAAATGAACACTTTAGATTGGTTGAGAACTCTTGTTTTTCCCAAATGATGAAAATCCCTCCTTCTTTCCTCACTCTGACTTTCATCATTGTGAGAGAAAGACCCTTTGTGATCACTGAGCAATGGCTTCTTTAGTAGCTTCAGCTGGTGCTTCCCCACCACCTCCACCACATCCAAGGAAGAGTGGACCACCTGCTCAAGTTGTAATTCAACAAGAAGAAGAAGAAGAGGAACAGGAGGACGAGCACGAAGAGAGGCAGTTTTTGCCTGAGCAGCCCAAGACGTCTCACCGGAAAGAAAACTTCATTTGGCAATTTTTTTAAATTCCCAAAGGTCAGAAAAAAGTAAATGCAAGATACGTAACTTGCCTTATATGTCAAGATAGACTGTCCAGAGGGACCGACAAAAAATACAGTTTCGGAAACTACACAATGCATCGCCATATGACTAGGTGGCATCCTAACAACTACAGTGCTGCACAGTTTCGGAACGACCTAGATAATCTCCCTATTATGGCCAGAAGATCTGTTGTACCGGAAGTAACGGGACCAGAGGGCAGGGAGATGGTGCCAAATATACAAATGAGATTTGGTGAAGTAAAACACACCTGCGTATTTTGCGATGGATTCATTTCCTACGGAGAAAGAAGCATCACTCTGATCAACAGAGCTATTGACTATCATATGCAAGTTTGTCCGAAACGCCCAAAATAATAAATACTTCTTTTTTTTGTTTTGTTGCTCCTGTTGAGCCCTTTACAATGAATCGTTTTCATTGCCCCCTCCAAGAAAAACCCAAAAAAATATAAAACTGTTCCGAAAAATTCAAAAACAGTAAAAAAATGTTCAGAAAAATAAAAAAAAAAGTTATTTTCAGAACTACCTCCCCGTTATTAAAAAATTGGTACAATATTTGGAACTGTGCCAACCTCTATTTCTCTTAGTTCGCTTCCTAGTTCGCTCGCTGGTACGCGAACTGGAAGCGAACCAAAAACAGTAAGTATAAGGGAAGGAAACACACACTTATGTTAAAAGAAAGACAGCTATAGGGGAGTAAACTAGAGATACTATTACCCATAATCCACTACTGATGATGTCCCATATTACATCATTCATGACATGCTCAGTGACATCATCAGCAGAGGATTGCGGGTTTTTTGGCAACATGCCTTATCCACGGTTTAATAACGCTGCCTTTTGCTTTATATAAGTTTTCAAATTGTATGAAATATATACCAATAGGTCTTTATGAACCTTTAGGTAGTGCTTTTGTTCATGAGGTCTGGTCGCTTCCATACACATACAGATGTTTCAAAGATGATCAAGAAGTTTATCTGAATGGAGAGGAATGCACTGAGACGCCAGATCATTCACTAATGTGTAGGCACATACAGTTACACGATTCATGCAACAAACACCGACCAAATATGGCTTGCGTGTTGCAAGGCACGCCAGTTCCTGCTATCATCCCCACGTTCAAGTTGTTGGAAAATGGTAGTTATTTGATGCTCAATAATGAAGATTGTTCTGAGTTAATTAAAAGTATTCCTTTTATCGTAACAGTAAGTGAACGGGTTATTTGCTGCAGAAATGTTCTATTTCCTCCCACACATGAACATAGGGAGTTTTCAATCTGGCCACAAATACCAACCTTGGGACACGTTTCAACGGCATGACAAGAATAAGAGCTCTTTTGTCTCAGAGAGAGGTGGCCTTGAGTTCGGCCCGTGAAACTTTCGTACTTCACATAGCGAACACCCGTACACAGGTTTGCCTTTCAATTTCAGCAACATGTTTCCGACTATCTTTAACGCATCCTCCACAAAATCCCTGGCACACTTTTTTAAAGTTGTTACCAGTGGTCTCGTGACTTCATTTGAGAAAATCTTTGGAGTCATCCCTGCTCCCTTTCATTCCATTTTCTCCACTCTGGTTCGTGGATTGCATTTTTACTTGCATTACCAGCGGACGCTCTTGTGCTTTTTTACATTTTTAAATATGGATGTCCCTCCTATGCAACCTCCGACCCTGCAGCTGCTGACACTGTTCCGCAATCGCATGCTAGAATATTATGGCACAATGCCGTTGGCGATATTAAGCACGGCATATGGATTATCTTTTCGGTTTTCCTACTTCACCTGTGTCCAGCCTGTATTTCACTGCCTGACCTGTGATTTCGATTGGGCCATTGATTTGTGTCTCTGCGGACCGGTTTCTCCTGACGTCGACTTTAATCAGCTGATGACTCCTATCATTACTCACGAGTTGATTTGTCGTGGCGAAAGGATTATGGCTGTGGCATTGATGCATGGACTACTTGGTCCCTGGAATTTACTGGCGGCAGCACAGTCTTTCTTGGAACACAGCTTTCTTGAAAACCCACCGAGCTGTCCTCTGATGGTGATAGAGGATCCGGTGCTGGGAGAGCACGTATGTTCTTTTCCGCTTTTAAATTGGATGGCTGAACTGTTTTCGGATGAAGACGGTGACTTCCTATTGGAGGCTGTTGCAGCTTATTTTGCATACACAGTTATGTCATAGACCTTTTTCATGTTTGATATGCTGAGTACTAGCATTTCATTGACAATTCATTGACTTATTTGTCAAGTTTTTATTATTTACCTTGCCTATTGGCTTAAGACTCGATAAAGTACTTGGCTGTTTTATTTTTCTTTAGCATTGAATTTTCCTAGTTTTTAATGCTTTACCTTGCGGACCGTCCACATATAAACTTGCAATCTGCTCTCATGAGATGGCACTTCTATTATCTTATTCAGTTCGTTTCCGGATCATGAGGAGGTGTCATCTAGGTCCTGGATATCTTTACACCGTGTTAAGTTAGCATGGGCTCATTACCGGTTTAAACACCATTTTTCCTTTTTTGCAACTTCTGCACACGACACTTAGTTGTTGCTTTAGCTTTCCACCTAGTAGTTCATCGTGGTTTACATGAGAATAATATGTTATTGGTCTACTATCTGCTTTACTTGTTAAACTATATCTGTACAGCGAGTGCTAAAGTTTCAAGAACAACACGATACAGAATTGTTATGAGGTCTGATCTCCACGACTTCATACTCATAACATAAGTGCAACTTCTGCCAATTCTGGGCATGAGGCGGGTTTTATATTGCTTTGCCGAACACACATACACAACAGTTGATGCGGTTCACATGAAGAGAGAGCTGGTGTATGCTGATGTGATTCCTTCAAATCTAAGACACTAAAGTATGGACACGCCCTAAACCAACACAAAGAGACCTTCTTAGCAAATAATATAATATGTGTATTAGGGAGGGTGAGATATAAGCAGCCGCGGGCCGTGGAGGGAGTTACGATGGGGCAGGGAGGCGGGGAGGGGGAGAAGCAGGGTGGAGCCCTCTCTACCTTGCCCCTCCCCCTCCCCGCCTCCCTGCCCCACCGTAACTCCCTCCACGGCCCGCGGCTGCTTATAAGTGTTGCTAACTCTTATTCATTTACAGCATGTTAACATACTGTCACCATTCGCTTTTTATGTACTAGTAACTATGCTGGTAATTTTGCTACTGATAATATGTGTACTTGTATTCTCCACCCTGCTTCTCCCCCTCCCCGCCTCCCTGCCTCACCGTAACTCCCTCCACGGCCCGCGGCTGCTTATAAGTGTTGCTAACTCTTATTCATTTACAGCATGTTAACATACTATCACCATTCACTTTTTATGTACTAGTAACTATGCTGGTAATTTTGCTACTGATAATATGTGTACTTTTATTATCTAAGGTACTACGCCTGAGAAGACGGCATTAGTAAATAAACATTTCAAATACACATGTGTTCTTCTTAACTCCATGTTCTGGTTTCTAAGAAATATATAACGACCGACTGTTCATGAGTTCCACGTATCCTGAGGTACTATAAGTTCATATTCTGGATTGTCTAAACATTGAGAGTTTGTTATATCCAATGTGACACTGTACCTAGCTTGCTAAATAGTTTTTGATTACTAACGTGAGTTTTGGGACACCCTAATTCGCCGAGGTTCCAATCCTCTGTCCACAGTTCTGTGTGAGAACAGAAACCCTGCGACAGGGGCACCCCCGACCCTTGCTGGAGCTTCATCACACTTGCGATACAACTCCAGCAATGCGCCACCTTTACGGCACAGATACATCACGCATCTGTGCTGTTTTTGCCCCATGATGCGCCGCATTGTAAATGCAGCACACCATAGGTGACGGAACAGCGGCACAGAATGACTAACACATCCCTGGTGATGCGCCAGTCATCATAAATCTATCCCTATGCTTCTTATCTTGTTAGAGATGAACCGCCATATGTATCATCAAAGTTATTTGCATTTCCTAAATAGCGAACTTTAAGGAATAAATAGCGATTCTTTACCATTCCTAGTTTGCGATGAGCTATTTGCTAATTAGCCGAATGTAGCCCAATGAAGCCCAATGTAGCCCAATGTAGCCCAAAGATGGCCGCCAGACACACAAAAAAACAAATGTAGCCCAAATATCAGCCAGATGTAGCCCAACTATAGCCCAGTGACAGAATGACCAATCAGCTTCGCAAACCTCCGTTACGCGAAGCGGAGCGCTGTTACAGATATATATCTTTTTTTGAACGTTAATTTCTCAAAATCCACTGGAGCACATATATTGAGACCTAGCAAAGGCACATCGGGCTACCAGTCCCTAATATTTTGCCAAGTTTCGTGCAAATCCATTCAGCCGTTCAATTATTATTATTTTTTTTTTTTTTTTGCCCCGCGGGGCCCTTTTAAAACCTCCACATCAAACCTAGGGGGTCAGCGAGGATCTACTATGCCCCCTTATAGTTATTTCCCCCTTTGTTTTGACCTCCTCTTGTCTCTCGATCCTACCGAGAGACAAGATGGCGGCCGCTACGGACTGTTTGGAATGTTGACAGACGCCGGAGAACCAATCAGCTTCGCTTCACAAAGCTCCGTTGCGCGAAAAGTCCGCGAACCAGAGCGCTAACCGGTCCGCTTTTACAGATATATATCTTTTTTTAAACGTTAATTTCTCAAAATCCACTGGAGCACATATATTGAGACCTACAAAAGGCACATCGGGCTACCAGTCCCTACAATTTTGCCAAGTTTCGTGCAAATCCATTCAGCCGTTCGGGCTAAAAGTGAGGCCAACCGCCCTATGGAAAACTCAATGTTAAAAACACGTTTTGGGACCCCCCTTTTTTCTCGGCCCCCACTGGACGAACCCCCCCCAAATTTTCAAGGGCTGCTCAGAAACAAAATGTGCCATTTTCCTGAAAATTTCAGCCAATTCCGTCCACAAACGCCAAAGTTATTAGACATAGAATTTTCAAAAAACCCATAGAGAAAAAATCCTAACTATATATACCTACTGGCGACCGCCAGTAGGTTATATATATATATATATATATATATATATATATACTATGCATGGGGGAAAAGCGGAGAACATTAAGTACTTTGCGATCGACCATGTGAAGAAGAATATCAGAGGGGCGAACAGACAACTGGCCCTTCGAAGACTAGAGTCACAGGACATTATCCTTCTGGACACTAAGGCCCCACAGGGATTGAACGCAGATGAGGCCATTAGTGTGCATTTATAGCCCACAAAATTATAGCAATGCAAGTAGCTTTCTATGCGATTCTGAACCCACCCCTCCGTAGGAGAAGGTTCAAATTAGCTTCACTATTACTTTTCAGCAAAGGCTGTAAGTATCACAGTAAAATACACACAAGGTCGAAAGAGATTTTAGTGGTGGCAACATAAAGTATGGTAGATGTGAACATTGCTTGTCATGTAAGAAAATTTAACAAATATCTTACATTAGGTTAATTATTTGAAACACTATATGTCAGATCTTCACTTATAATTGCCCACATGGGCTGTATTCAAGAACAATCTGGAATATGCTAAATAGATGGAGGGGCTGTGTACCAGTAGATTATTTGGGCTGGAATATGGGGCACTAGACCCTTAAGCCGGTTCCCTCCTTAGCATATGGCATATGTGAGATGTAACACTAGGGTAATTACTTAGCCTACAGTAAAGATTGGTACCTATGTATATAGATAATATGTGCACAATTTTATACACACATGACCAAATATATAAACAATGACCTACCACATACCGCACTGAGTCACCTTGAATGATGAAGGTGCCAATTTCACGAGTTTCACAAGCGCTGAACCTTAGTTGAAAAAAGATTATACTTTGATACAATGTAATTGAATTGTTGTTGAATATGTTTTCTTTATTATTGTCTTGCGCTTAATGTGAATGCAATGTGCAGCGCGGTTTTAAGTGTTGCATTTAAAGTTGTAACTCTTCAGTGGCCATGGTGAAATGGTTGCTATGGCAATAATGATGCCGCCACACAGACCAATGAGCACTCTGAATTGTTTAAAAAGCACTCACTTACCTGAGTTCTTTGTTGTGAGCAAGACGGTCTCATCTGTCGAAACGCGTCGAACTTTGCACTTGGGTTAAATAATAAAACCTGTTCCTGAATGAGACCCCACGGTGTCAGCGTCTGTTTATCATCGTGTAAACACAGGAGTGGAGAGTATATATATATATATATATATATATATATATTACCTACTGGCGGTCGCCAGTAGGTATATATAGTTAGGATTTTTTCTCTATGGGTTTTTTGAAAATTCTATGTCTAATAACTTTGGCGTTTGTGGACGGAATTGGCTGAAATTTTCAGGAAAATGGCACATTTTGTTTCTGAGCATCCCTTGAAAATTTGGGGGGGGTTCGTCAAGGGGGGGCCGAGAAAAAAGGGGGGTCCCAAAACGTGTTTTTAACATTGAGTTTTCCATAGGGCGGTTGGCCTCACTTTTAGCCCGAACGGCTGAATGGATTTGCACGAAACTTGGCAAAATTGTAGGGACTGGTAGCCCGATGTGCCTTTTGTAGGTCTCAATATATGTGCTCCAGTGGATTTTGAGAAATTAACGTTTAAAAAAAGATATATATCTGTAACAGCGGACTGGGCAGCGGCCCAGGACGCGTACTTGTCGCGCAACGGAGCTTTGTGAAGCGAAGCTGATTGGTTCTCCGGCGTCTGTCAACATTCCAAACAGTCCGTAGCGGCCGCCATCTTGTCTCTCGGTAGGATCGAGAGACAAGAGGAGGTCAAAACAAAGGGGGAAATAACTATAAGGGGGCATAGTAGATCCTCGCTGACCCCCTAGGTTTGATGTGGAGGTTTTAAAAGGGCCCCGCGGGGCAAAAAAAAATAATAATAATAATAATCGAACGGCTGAATGGATTTGCACGAAACTTGGCAAAATATTAGGGACTGGTAGCCCGATGTGCCTTTGCTAGGTCTCAATATATGTGCTCCAGTGGATTTTGAGAAATTAACGTTCAAAAAAAGATATATATCTGTAACAGCGCTCCGCTTCGCGTAACGGAGGTTTGCGAAGCTGATTGGTCATTCTGTCACTGGGCTATAGTTGGGCTACATCTGGCTGATATTTGGGCTACATTTGTTTTTTTGTGTGTCTGGCGGCCATCTTTGGGCTACATTGGGCTACATTGGGCTTCATTGGGCTACATTCGGCTAATTAGCAAATAGCTCATCGCAAACTAGGAATGGTAAAGAATCGCTATTTATTCCTTAAAGTTCGCTATTTAGGAAATGCAAAAAACTTTGATGATACATATGGCGGTTCATCGCTAACAAGATAAGAAGCATAGGGATACATTTATGATGACTGGCGCATCACCAGGGATGTGTTAGTCATTCTGTGCCGCTGTTCCGTCACCTATGGTGTGCTGCATTTACAATGCGGCGCATCATGGGGCAAAAACAGCACAGATGCGTGATGTATCTGTGCCGTAAAGGTGGCGCATTGCTGGAGTTGTATCGCAAGTGTGATGAAGCTCCAGCAAGGGTCGGGGGTGCCCCTGTCGCAGGGTTTCTGTTCTCACACAGAACTGTGGGCAGAGGATTGGAACCTCGGCGAATGCATTGCTGGAGTTGTATCGCAAGTGTGATGAAGCTCCAGCAAGGGTCGGGGGTGCCCCTGTCGCAGGGTTTCTGTTCTCACACAGAACTGTGGACAGAGGATTGGAACCTCGGAGAATTAGGGTGTCCCAAAACTCACGTTAGTAATCAAAAACTCCTTAGCAAGCTAGGTACAGTGTCACATTGGATATAACAAACTCTCAATGTTTAGACAATCCAGAATATGAACTTATAGTACCTCAGGATACGTGGAACTCATGAACAGTCGGTCGTTATAGATTTCTTAGAAACCAGAACATGGAGTTAAGAAGAACAGATGTGTATTTGAAATGTTTATTTACTAATGCCGTCTTCTCAGGCGTAGTACCTTAGATAATAAAAGTACACATATTATCAGTAGCAAAATTACCAGCATAGTTACTAGTACATAAAAAGTGAATGGTGATAGTATGTTAACATGCTGTAAATGAATAAGAGTTAGCAACACTTATAAGCAGCCGCGGGCCGTGGAGGGAGTTACGGTGAGGCAGGGAGGCGGGGAGGGGGAGAAGCAGGGTGGAGAATACAAGTACACATATTATCAGTAGCAAAATTACCAGCATAGTTACTAGTACATAAAAAGCGAATGGTGACAGTATGTTAACATGCTGTAAATGAATAAGAGTTAGCAACACTTATAAGCAGCCGCGGGCCGTGGAGGGAGTTACGGTGGGGCAGGGAGGCGGGGAGGGGGAGGGGCAAGGTAGAGAGGGCTCCACCCTGCTTCTCCCCCTCCCCGCCTCCCTGCCCCATCGTAACTCCCTCCACGGCCCGCGGCTGCTTATATCTCACCCTCCCTAATACACATATTATATTATTTGCTAAGAAGGTCTCTTTGTGTTGGTTTAGGGCGTGCCCATACTTTAGTGTCTTAGATTTGAAGGAATCACATCAGCATACACCAGCTCTCTCTTCATGTGAACCGCATCAACTATTGTGTATGTGTGTTCGGCAAAGCAATATAAAACCCGCCTCATGCCCAGAATTGGCAGAAGTTGCACTTATGTTATGAGTATGAAGTCGTGGAGATCAGACCTCATAACAATTCTGTATCGTGTTGTTCTTGAAACTTTAGCACTCGCTGTACAGATATAGTTTAACAAGTAAAGCAGATAGTAGACCAATAACATATTATTCTCATGTAAACCACGATGAACTACTAGGTGGAAAGCTAAAGCAACAACTAAGTGTCTTGTGCAGAAGTTGCAAAAAAGGAAAAATGGCGTTTAAACCGGTAATGAGCCCATGCTAACTTAACACGGTGTAAAGATATCCAGGACCTAGATGACACCTCCCCATGATCCGGAAACGAACTGAATAAGATAATAGAAGTGCCATCTCATGAGAGCAGATTGCAAGTTTATATGTGGACGGTCCGCAAGGTAAAGCATTAAAAACTAGGAAAATTTAATGCTAAAGAAAAATAAAACAGCCAAGTACTTTATCGAGTCTTAAGCCAATAGGCAAGGTAAATAATAAAAACTTGACAAATAAGTCAATGAATTGTCAATGAAATGCTAGTACTCTGCATATCAAACATGAAAAAGGTCTATGACATAACTGTGTATGCAAAATAAGCTGCAACAGCCTCCAATAGGAAGTCACCGTCTTCATCCGAAAACAGTTCAGCCATCCAATTTAAAAGCGGAAAAGAACATACGTGCTCTCCCAGCACCGGATCCTCTATCACCATCAGAGGACAGCTCGGTGGGTTTTCAAGAAAGCTCTGTTCCAAGAAAGACTGTGCTGCCGCCAGTAAATTCCAGGGACCAAGTAGTCCATGCATCAATGCCACAGCCATAATCCTTTCGCCAGGACAAACCAACTCGTGAGTAATGATAGGAGTCATCAGCTGATTAAAGTCGACGTCAGGAGAAACCGGTCCGCAGAGACACAAATCAATGGCCCAATCGAAATCACAGGTCAGGCAGTGAAATACAGGCTGGACACAGGTGAAGTAGGAGAATCGAAAAGATAATCCATATGCCGTGCTTAATATCGCCAACGGCATTGTGCCATAATATTCTAGCATGCGATTGCGGAACAGTGTCAGCAGCTGCAGGGTGTGAGGTTGCATAGGAGGGACATCCATATTTAAAAATGTAAAAAAGCACAAGAGCGTCCGCTGGTAATGCAAGTAAAAATGGGAATCCACGAAGCACAGTGGAAAAAAATAGAATGAAAGAAAGCAGGGATGACTCCAAAGATTTTCTCAAATGAAGTCACGAGACCACTGGTAACAACTTTAAAAAAGTGCGCCAGGGACTTTGTGGAGGATGCGTTAAAGATAGTCGGAAACATGTTGCTGAAATTGAAAGGCAAATCTTAATTTAAAAGGGTGTGCACCTCTGTACGGGTGTTCGCTATGTGAAGTACGAAAGTTTCACGGGCCGAACTCAAGGCCACCTCTCTCTGAGACAAAAGAGCTCTTATTCTTGCCATGCCGTTGAAACGTGTCCCAAGGTTGGTATTTGTGGCCAGATTGAAAACTCCCTATGTTCATGTGTGGGAGGAAATAGAACATTTCTGCAGCAAATAACCCGTTCACTTACTGTTAGGATAAAAGGAATACTTTTAATTAACTCAGAACAATCTTCATTATTGAGCATCAAATAACTACCATTTTCCAACAACTTGAACGTGGGGATGATAGCAGGAACTGGCGTGCCTTGCAACACGCAAGCCATATTTGGTCGGTGTTTGTTGCATGAACCGTGTAACTGTATGTGCCTACACATTAGTGAATGATCTGGCGTCTCAGTGCATTCCTCTCCATTCAGATAAACTTCTTGATCATCTTTGAAACATCTGTATGTGTATGGAAGCGACCAGACCTCATGAAGAAAAGCACTACCTAAAGAATACATTTTACAGCTACAGATATTAGCTGTTAAAAAACCAATGAAATTCACAGAAAAAACCATAGGTTATAGACCATATATAGTTAGGAATTAGCATTTACAAAACCTTGAAAATTCACTGAAAAAACCATAGGTTATAGACCATATATAGTTAGGAATTAGCATTTAGAAAACCTTATTTTACTCACACAAAACCATTGAAATTCCATATATAGTTAGTTGCACTAACTATATATCGCGCACCCGCAATCCACTGCTGATGATGTCACATATTACATCATTCATGACATGGTCAGTGACATCACTGATGACATCACTGATGACATCTCAAATGACATCACTGATGACATCATCTAGTGTCTGTGTGTTTTTGTAAAGTTTAAATACGTTTTACATATTGAAGAATGAGTGGATGTATGGAAGACTGAGTGTGTGTGTGGCTGGCTGGGAGGTGTGTGACTCTGTGCATATCAATGTGTACTTGTATCAGTGATTGTATAAGAGAGTAAGTATGTGTTAGTATATGTGTGAAAAGTATGGTGTTCTGTGTTTAACTATAGATGAGGAAATCGAAGTGTGATTGATTCTTCACAGGACTGACTAGGTGTATGAGTGCATATGATAGTGTTCTAATAATAACTGACTGTATGTATGAGTAATTGTATGGGTGAATGAGTGAATGTGTGTGTAGACGTACGAATCAGTGAGTGCGTATGTAGTAACTGGTATTGGTGTGTCATGATGTCATCAGTGATGTCATTTGAGATGTCATCAGTGATGTCATTTGAGATGTCATCAGTGATGTCACTGAAGTATGGTGTTCTGTGTTTAACTGTATAGATGAAGAAATGGAAGTGTGATTGATTCTTTACAGGACTGACTTGGTGTGTGAGTAACTCCATGGATGAGTGGCAGTGTGTGACTGTCTGCATAGGTGTATGATTGCATATGATAGTGTTGTAATAATGAGTGACTGTATGTATGAGTGATTGTATGGGTGAATGAGTGAATGTGTGTGTAGACGTAGGAATCAGTGAGTGCGTATGTAGTAACTGGTATTGGTGTGTCATGATGTCATCAGTGATGTCATTTGAGATGTCATCAGTGATGTCATCAGTGATGTCATTTGAGATGTCATCAGTGATGTCATCAGTGATGTCACTGACCATGTCATGAATGATGTAATATGTGACATCATCAGCAGTGGATTGCGGGTGCGCGATATATAGTTAGTGCAACTAACTATATATGGAATTTCAATGGTTTTGTGTGAGTAAAATAAGGTTTTCTAAATGCTAATTCCTAACTATATATGGTCTATAACCTATGGTTTTTTCAGTGAATTTTCAAGGTTTTGTAAATGCTAATTCCTAACTATATATGGTCTATAACCTATGGTTTTTTCTGTGAATATATATATATATATATATATATATATATATATATATATATATATATATATATATATATATATATATATATATATATATATATATATACACACACACACACCAGGTTCCTCTCCAGGAGAGAAAGTTGAGTCGCTCACCTTCCGTTATTAAAAGCATTTATTTGCAGCTTGCAGTTGTTAGATTTCCTAATGCATTTCGGTCACCACTGTGACCTTTATCAAAGGATGCCACGATAAGTTCAAGTACAGCAGTTACCTCCGTCAGCACACTCGTTATTTATGAGGGTAACTGCCCTCTGGTGGACGCCTCGCAGGGCTGGCTCTCCCTCAAGGTGTGCTGGTATCAGTAGTTCACTGTTGCCTTCACAGAGTAGTTCATATACCAGTTAGGACCTATTAAGCATTTCCCATAGGACCTTTAGCCACAGCTACAGCCCGAACTGCTGAACAGAATTACACCAAATTTGGCAAAGAGGTAGTTCTTAGTTCGGACTTGTGCCTTTTGCTTATTTGGTGTAAATCCGTTCAGTAGTTCCTGAGAAAATGACAGTTAAAGTCATTTATATATCTATGGGCTCGGTGTAGCCGCGGACCTACCTGCGTACCCTAAGCGCACCCTGCTGTGCACGAGCTGTATTTTAATTTGCAGTCAACACTCCAAATCAGGAAGTGTTGGCAGCCATCTTGTGCCTCGGTAGAACCGAAGCACAAGAAACCAAAGAATAAATGTCGCAAAACACGAAAAGGTGGCAGGGTAGAAACACCCTGACCCCCAGGGCCCAAAAAAGCATTAAAAAAAAATCACTGAGATTTGCACATCCAGCGCGAATTTTGGCTGAAATAAAAAAAAAGAAGCGCGGGCTCCAGTGCATCTTTTGTATTTAGCCCCGAGGCAATGGACTATATATAGCCCCGGGGACCGCCACCCCCAGGGGGATTTTTAAATTTATGTACAGGGGGCTCTCAGGCCCCCCCAGCCCTGGGGACCGCCACCCCCGGGGCATCTTCAAAGTAGGTTTGGGGGGCTCTGAGGCCCCCGCAGCCCCGGGGACCACCACCCCGGGGCTCTCAGGCCCCCCCAACCCCAGGGGCTGACACCCCCGGGGCTTATTAAAATTGGGTGGGGGGCTCTCAAGCCCCCCCAGCCCAGGGGACAGCCACCCACGGGGCCACTACAAATTTGGTGTGGGAGGGGCTCTGAGGCACCCCCTGCCCCGGGGACTGCCCCGGGGCTTCTTACAAATGTGGGAGGGGGCCATGCCGCCCCCCTCCTGGAGCCTTGTATGGGCCCTGGGGACCGCCACCCCCCAGGGCCGGCTCCCTCAGTGTCCCTGGGTGCCCACCCCCAGGACACTGCCGTTTGCAATGACAGGGTGGGAGCCTCATGGCTCCCACCCTGTCATTGCAAACTGCTTTCCTATTTGGAAGAGAGAGCAGGAAACCTGCTCTATCTTCCAAATAGGAAAGCAGATTGCTTTTCCACAGGGAGAGCAGCATGTTAGCTGCTCCCTCTGTGGAACAGCAATGCCGACTCCTGCAAGTCGCGGGGAGCCGGCCTGGACCGTGGGGGGATTGGGGACCCCCCCCATGGCCCCCAATGAAGAGGGCCAGCCCTGGGGGATGGGGTCCCCAGGGCTATTAGTGGCCCGGGAGGGGGGCCTCATGGCCCCCCTCCCCAAAATTGTTTTTTAAAAAAGGGCCAATAAATTGGAAAAAGAAGGGGATCCCCTTCTTTAAAAAAAATTTAAAATGGTATATGGCTGGAGGCCACGCCCCCTCCTTGCACCACTCTGCAAAGCGCCCCTGGCGCGTTTGCAGAGGGGGAACAAATTCCCCTTGAACACTGGGGGTCCCTGGAGGCACACTAGCCCACCAGGAACCTCCAATATGCGCCAGGGGGCTGCGTTGCAGAGAGGTGTTCTGAGGCCACGCCCCTTTTTACACCTCTCTGCTGCAACACAGTTCTGTGGCGCTTACTGGAGGTACCTGGTGGGCTAGTTGGCCGCCAGGGGACCTCAGAATTCAAGGGAACTTAATCATTCAACTTAAAACGCACCACGGGGCGCGTTTGCACAGTGGTGAAGGTAGGGGACGGGCCTGAGGTGATATTGTATTGTATTGTATTTGCATTTATATAGCGCTTACTACCCCTAAAGAGGCGTCAAAGCGCTTTTTCGGCGAGTAGCATGCTACTTCGGGACCCATAGAGGATTAGTGTTGAATTAGTATAGTGAAACATGCAAGTACATTTTAAGTGGTGGATAGGTTAGTCAGTTATTTGGATTTGGAATGATAGCAGAAGGATAGACGAGAACAAAGGTTTGTATTGATATAGCACTTGTTGATGCACGCTATTCAGGAAGCCTACAAAGGATTAGTGGTGAATTAATATGGTGAAATATGAAGTGATTTCAGTGGTGGATATTAGTCAGTTACTTGGAGTGAGAAGGATAGCGGAGGGATAAAAGGGGAAGAAAGATTTGCATTCATATAGCACTTGTTACCCCTGATGGGTTAGGAAGCGCTTTTCTGGCGATTAGCACGCCACTCCGGAACCCATAAAGGATTACTGTTGAAAATTAGTATAGTAAAAAAATAAATAAGTAATTTGAGTAGTGGATATGTTATTCAGGTATTTGGGTAGTATATTAGTATAGTTTAATATGGAATTTGAGAAGTGAACATGTTCGAATTCAATTTCAGTTTCGATTGAAAAGGATAGTGGAACAATAAAAGAGTGAAATATTTTTTTTTTAGGTCTTAGCAATAGGAGGATGTTTTTGGATGAGTAAAAAAGGAGTTTTGGGTATTGCTAAATGGGAAAAATGGCAGCATTTCTGGCCCTAGTCCCTACCAGTCTCGAACAGACTCTAACAGGCAACTACCCTTGTCCTCTCTGCCCTTACCAGACTCTAACAGCAACTACCATTATCCTCTCCGCCCTTAACAGACTCTAACAGGCAACTACCCTTGTCCCCTCTGCCCTTAACAGACTCTAACAGGCAACTACCCTTGTCCTCTCCGCCTTTAAATGTAAATGTAAATGTACAGGAATTTATATAGCGCAAATCACCAACCGGTCTCTAAGCGCTTGCTTAGGGAACCCGTCCTGGTATTCCCCTGTGAGATAACCTCAGCAGTGTATCCGCAAGGTGAAAGCCAGGCATCCCGCCGCGAGGGGCCGTTGTGGAGATTAAGCAAGCTATTGCCCAGAGTCGCAGAGTGTGAACCCGTGAATCGAGTAGGCACCGGAGCGAGAATTGTCGAATCCATGGACATTTTAGGACTCAAGACCCTGCCGAGCCGGGAATTGAACCCTGGTCCCGGGCTGACCTCTGCTTCCAGGTCTGCCTCCTCTAACCAGTGAGCCACACTTCTCCACTTTAACAATCTCTAACAGGCAACTACCCTTGTCCTCTCCGCCCTTAGCCTCGACACCCGGGCTGAGACGCCCTAAGCCTGGCCTTTCATAGCCCTAGTAATCAGGTGACCCCTTCAGCCAATGGGAACCCTAGCCCTAACACTATCCAATCACAACACTAGCCCTAAAATCTAGAACCAAATAGTAGACCACGACCTTACAGACAATCTTAGCCCTCGTCCAAGCACCCAATCAGTTCAAAAACCCTGACCTCTACGTCCAACAAAGGCCCTAGCCCTACCAGTAGTCCCAAAACAAGTCCATGCAACCAATGGCACAGGTAGCCCTAGTCCCTACTTCCAATAGAAAGCCTAACCTTACTCTAAGTACCACACCTAGTCCAGCAACCAATCACACCAGAAGCCCTAATCGCTAGTTCCAATTAAAGGTCTAACCCTAGCCCTAGTCCCACCCTACTCCCAACAACCAATAACATAGGAAGCCCTAGACCCTACTTCCAATAGAAATCCTAACCCTAGCCCTACAATGATTGAATCACAGACCCAGAAACCAATCAGAACCCTCAAATACCCAACCAATGAGGACATTAACCCTAATCCAATAGCAACACCAGATACAACCACCAATCAGTGTACACATGTACCAACCACTAGCCGACTATATAATGTCCCAGCGACCTCAGACAAGGTTTGCTGGCCAGGGAGTTGGTAGCTGCTTCTCCTGGTCAGAATCTCATAGGAGACAGACAGGCTCAATCCACACTTTGGACTGCAGCAGGTAAGGGTCTCACTAACTTGAAATCTAACAATACTGTTTGAATAAAGCTTTACTCCCCCTGCTGGCCAAAAAACGAAGTGCACAGGCCTTAGTAAAAAACAGTTTAAACAGCTCACAGAAGCACCCTCTGATGTAGAAAAATCCCTGTTGCAGAGGTCCCCTGGGGGCCAACCAGCCCACCAGGTGCCTCCACTAAGCGCCACAGAGCTGCATTGCAGACTTTTCAAAAAAGGGGCCCTGGCCTCTGAACACTTCTCGGCAACGCAGCTCCTTGGCGCATACTGGAGGTACCTGGTCGGCTAGTTGGCCACCAGGGGACCTCAGGATTCAAGGGGACTTATTCCCCCAACTTAAAACACGCCACGGGGTGTGTTTGCACAGTGATGAAGGTGGGGGCGGGGCCAAAGGTGATATGTGTGCAAACAGGCCCTGTGGGGTGTTTTAGGTTGGGGAATAAATTCCTCTTCAATCCATAAGTCCCCTAGGGACCAACTAGCCCAACGGGTACCTCCAGTAAGCGCCACGGAGCTGTGTTGCAGAGTGTTGTAAAAAGGGGCATGGCCTCTGAATACCTCTCTGCAACGAAGCTCCCTTGCGCATACTGGAGGTACCTGGTGGGCTAGTTGGCCCCTGGGGACCGCAGGATTGAAGAGGAATTAATTCTCCAATTTAAAATGCGCTACAGGGCGTGTTTACACACATCACCGCAGGCCCGCCCCCTTCCTTCACCATTGTACAAATATTCCTCTAAAATCAGCCGAACTACGAATTCCGATTTACTCACCTGTTATCAGGAGTGACCTCAGTGCTGCTTCTTTGAGCCCAGTACTGATCCTGAAAAGTAATTCTAACCGTACTTACCAGTAACTTGTATTTCCTTCCATAGGAATCCATTGTGTGGTTTTCACCAGAAAAGATTCTGTCTATTTTCACAAACTAAAAATATTCCTTAAAAATTGCCTGTATGACTTAAACGCATTCTTTCGACTGTTTACAGGAGATTCACCCGTGAAGGATGCAGGATCCAGCACTAAGTAAGAAAAAGTAAGATTAACACTACTTACATGATAAGTGAATTTCCTCCCGTAGGATAACATTGGTGATTCTATGTGAAAAAGTTTCTAAGTGTCAACTTTTAAAATACAATATCATTCCTTAAAAATCGCTACTGTAACCAAAACGTTTTTACTCAACTGTTTACAGGAGATGTGCCAGGACTGATTCTAGTATCTAGTTCTGTGGTTAGAAAAGTAATCCAAAAAGTAACTAATTGCATTTAACTAGAAATTCACATTGAGCTGAATGTTGCATTGTGCCTGAAATTGTGTTGCGCATTACAACAACTATAACTAATGTACCTAAAAGTCTATTGCCTATTTGCAAATTATTTAAACTAAAGTAATTCATTCTGACAAAGTATATTTTGTAATGTGATGTATAATGTAATTATAATGTAATTTAATATCTAATAATAAATAGTTTAAAAAATGTAGTAAATCAGTATCACAAAAATAAATATAAGAATTAATACATTTAAAAATTGTCATTTACAAAACCTTTGAAATTCACTGAAAAAAACATAGGTTTCATACATGTTATAGTTAGGAATTAGCATTTAAAAAACCTTTGAAATTCACTTAAAAAACATAGGTTTCAGACATGTTATAGTTAGAAATTAGCATTTAAAAAACCTGAGAAATTCACTGAAAAACCATAGGTTTTAGGGGTGTTATAGTTAGTTGGACATTTCACTCGTACAAAACCATTGAAATTCCCCGTTATAGTTAGTTGTACTAACTATAACTCGCGCGCCCGCAATCCACTGCTGATGATGTCACATATTACATGTTATATTTTCAAATATTTAATTTTTACTATGTTTAAATATGTTTTAAAAAACAATCTTTTTGTATATATTTTCGATATTAGTGTACAACAAAAAAAAATTCAGTACTTTTGTCATTTACATTATAAGTACTGTAAAACAATATTTTTGTGGCCAATATTTTTGACACAATATTTAGGGTTTTGATATTTTGTCAGTGAACCAGTTCATATATGGACCAACCACTAAAAAACACTCATGTGGTTCACAAGCCACAAAAATAAAGCATGCTCAACAATGGTTTCAGCAAATACTTGATATTCAGCCAACAAACTTTCAATGCAATGACTGATCAGCCTATATACTGGCCTATACTTATAAAAGGAGAAAGGAATGACTGGAATAAAAAGGGCTCTTATTGTAATTTGAATGTATGTTACATGATGTGGCAGCTACACAAAAAGGGTATTCTGGTCAACTTCTATTTAGCACGAGTCACTTTACTGGAGCCTGATCTTAAAAAAGGAAAATCAGGACATGTAGGGGTGCCATAACTCTGTGCCTTAACCCATAGGTTGCTCAACTGAACTGTAAGCTGTTAAAGTTTTTAAAGTATAATGAGTTAACCTTAAAAAGCACGCCAATTTAACAGACAATATATTCAAATTCTCTGGTATCATATTGAATGGAAATTTTAATCCTCATTGAAGGATGTCACGTGTGTCTACTGTGTTTTATCATAATTTAAAATATTTTTTTATGTAACATTGTTATGGTTTTAATCAACCAAACAATAAAGAGTTTTTCAGTTTCTGTATTCTGGTACGCTTACTATCAATCCTGTGAAAAATTTTGCTTTTCGTGAAACAGAGTTTGAACACAGAAAGCGTACTTACAAAGGGAACTTCAGAAATAAACATGAGGCCAAATGCATTTAATACCTTTGAATTATTCACCAATATCGCGGAGAAATACTCAGCAGTAAATTTCACCAAAGGGTTAAGAAGTGGGCATTCCAATGCCCGGTTAGCCTTTTAAGTTTGATAGCACCCCCATCTTGGACATTCCCAAATTACTCTCTGATCTTTTCTCACCCTGTAAATTATCAGAAGTTTACTCTATCTAAAGGCTGGAGTAACTCCTCTTCCAGGATGGGAACAGGAATGGATGACCCCCACATTTTGTTTTGGTTACAGGGAAAGGGTTTTCTCCAATGGAAAAACATGTTTTCCCTGTGTGGAAACAAATAGGTTTAGGGGGCTCTATTCTCCCAGGTCTCATCCATGAACACTTTTGCACTTTGCCAGCTTCGCAGGCATACCACTGCGCATGTTTTTGAAAAGAAAAAAAAATTACAAATAAGTTCATCAGCAGAAGGCAAATTTCTGCCCATACTTTTACGCTTTTTTATGAATAGGCCCCAATGGCTGAACAAACATTGAGACATGTTTGTAAATAAATGTTTACCTCTCACTCTGCAGCGGCACGCTTGAAACCTTTATCACGTTTTTATATTTTAAATAAAAACATGTACCTGGACTTGTAGTTCCACTGTGCTTACTGTAGGGATGGTCCAACAAGTCACAGCATGCACAGTACCCTTGTCTGAAGCCCCAGGACAGCATGTCTAAAGTCTTAATGACTTATGACTACTTTAGAGCTTTGAAAGGTTTCTGTGCCTAAGGTAAATCTGAGAGTGCCTGGTGTTTGTCCGTGGGAGCAGCGGGGGAACAACGAGTCAAGATCCAGAGGTCTGTTTAGAAAAGGGATGTGTCACTTTAATACACTTAATAGTGCATAGATATTGATAGAAGCTGCAGGCCTCGAGACTCCCCGTACCAAGAAAAATGCCTTTATTTGGGCATTCTGCGTGGAGACTCGTCTGTGTTTCATTCCAGCAGCGTTCGCCGAGTGGGAGCTCAGCCAGGGTGCTCGTTAATGGATACTGGTGGAACAGCTGAGAGGAGAACGAGTGAGGGCGGGGCATGAAAACCTTGTACTCCAGAAACAAGGCTGTGCCGTCTAAATATGATGTAAACGTTACGAATGCCCGATAGCTCCAAAAAGGAATGAGTCCCGGCGTTCCCGCTGTTAAATGTGTAAAAACACAGGAGACAAAACTGTAGCCCCTGGTTAATTTGCAGTGCTTAGATGAGGATGAAGGGTGACTTTAATTTCGTTAGAGATGAATATGTGCACTACACTTTGTAAAAGTGTACATGATAATCTGTCTAATTATAAACCAACGTTTGTCAAAGGCTAGCAGTGATATTCTCCCCTTTTGTCCTCTCCCTTCGTGCTCTTGCGTGGTTCTCTTATTTTTCCACAGTCTCTCTCTCTTTTCCACAGTCTCTCTCTCGTTTCCATTATCAGCTTTCTGCTAACCATGCGTCTCTTTCCTTTTTTTGTCTTTCGCCCCCGAGCATGTTTCCTCTGGTTTGTCCCTTAACTTTCACTTTTCCTGTCCCTGCCCCATGTGTCACCTTCCTTCCATGCCTTTCTCACCTTTTTCTCACTCTTTTTTCTCTCCATGTCTCACTCCTTCTCCTCCCAGGTTCTCCTTTCTCTCTCTCATACCTCTGTAACCTGAATCGCTCTCCCCAGTCTTACTGTGGCACTGCGCATTATACTACCTCCTTCGTCGCACTTTCTCTCCCAACCCAGCCCTGCCTTCCCCTCTCATTTGTCAAACCTTGGCAATCATTCCTCCTCTCCCTCGCCCATCCCATTCAGCCCTGCTCCCTGAAATACAGCGCACGTGTTGCATATATCACTGGCCTGAAATTCCTGAATGCTACAGCACTGGAATAATAAGGTGGGGTTTTCCCAGAGACCCATTGCTTTCCCTGCTCGCTCTATGTTCTCCTCCCCTGCCCTCACCGTATTTCCATACCTTTCTAGCTTGTTGTCTGCACAGTGCTGGGGTGCAGGCTGCATGGGTGCACTCACAGCGTTTAGATACGGGTGGGCACTGGACGCCAAAATCTGACATCAGGTATGCAAGCACACTTAATGCTGGCTCTCGCACGCATTCAATCCATTTGATTTTATATTTTGCAAACAAATACACTCCGCACCTGCATCTACTGTCTACCTCACCTCCTTCTTCCTCCATAGTGTGATCGACTGTGCATGCTTATCTAGACCCTGTCCTGTTAATCACAGCATGATGCAAGCCCTCTCAAACCCATGCTGTCGGGAGGAATTCAAATGAGCACTGCTGGTGGCTTCATCAAGGCGACTTCAGAGATTTGGTGAACTTACAATCTTCTGTCCCGTGATGGTAGAGATACCTAACCTGATACTGCCCTGCGGTCCATCAGGGCACTGGTACTCTCCCTGGGTAAATAGAAGTTCTGATACAGAGGGATGGAAAATTTGGAAAGCTGGAGCTCAGCACAGGTGACTTTAAATCATGGTGTGTAGCACGAAATGATCGAAGCTGCCTCCAAAACGAGCAAAGCAAACACAAGGAGATGATGGACAGAGTACCGAAACTTTTCAGACACTCACCCCCCAGTCACAGATCTAGTTAGTTGAATCCATCATCATTCTTTAGCTCACTTTGCCACTCGAGTTCAGAAACAGCTATATGCAAATCAGTCTTGACCCTGTTCCTCAAGGGAACAGTCCAGCCGGAACAGTCCAGCCCGAACTGCCAAGCCATGTCTTCCCTGGACTGGAAACAAGCATCCTGGGACCGGTTTCAGGCTAACAGCCTTCATCAGACAGGCTGGCTTGAATCCAGGGGCAAAGTGAGCAAGGGACCCACGTCTGGGCATACCCTGCCAGCTTAGGTTGAACAACGCAAACACAAGGAGATGATGGACGAAGCACTGAAACTTTTCCGACACTCACCCCCAGTCACATGTCTTGGTTGGGTCCATCATCATTCTTTAGCTCATTTCAACACTCCAATTCAGACACAGCTATATGCAAATCAGTCTTGACCCTGTGCCTCATGGGAACAGTCCAGCCCGAACTGCCAAGCCATGTTTTACCCTGACCCGAAACAAGCATCCTGGGACCGGTTTCGGACTAACAGCCCTCATCAGCCAGGCTACCATGAATACAGTGGCAAAGTGAGAAGGGGACATTTGTCTGGGCATACTCTGCCAACTTAGGGCGAACAAAGCAAACACAAGGAGATGATGGATGGAGCACTGAAACTTTTCAGACACTCACCCTCAGTCACAGATTTGTGTTGAATCCATCATCATTCTTTAGCTCACTTCGCCAACCCAGTTCAGACACAGCCATATGCATTTTTGCATGTGTCAAAACGAGCAAGGGCACTGTATGATTCCTGCCATCTCCACCTGACTAGCCATTCTCAACATTTTCTGTGGGGAGGTGGTCTGAACCTTAAAGCACAAGCCCAGGTTTTTTAGTCTGCTTTGACAGTGCAGAATGTTTGCTTAAAATGCACTTAGAGTGGGTTTTTGGGCCCGTCTCATCAATCATTGATTTCTTTCCAGGCTCCTTCATCCATGAAACTTTTTCAGTCACATGTCGACTCACCTAGAAGACCTACTCTCTCACCCGATGCTATTGGCTGTTAGATTGTATCTTCTACCTCCACTGCAGTGGATACATTGAACTACCTGAGAGACTATTTTATAACCTCTATGTCTCCTCTTCCTCCCCCACCCACGTGTATCACTCTTTGTGTTCCACATGCCTCCTATCTACTTCCACCCCTTTTGTTAGCCTCTTCCACACCTCCTTTTTTTCTCTTGTGCATACCCTGTTTGCTTCCCCCCACCATCACCCGCTTGTTCATCCCTCTCTGCCTCTCTCATTTTACTCTGTGCACTTTAACCTCACAACCAAGCCCTCCTACTCCCTCAGAGGACAATTCCCTTCCAGAGACTACTCATAAGTGTCACACCTAACCATTCCCTTTTTTGTTTATTGTTGTTACATTAAATCAAATGGCAGGCTATGCTGAAGGCTTCTTTGCAGGCAATACAGTCCTCTTTTTGTTTTTATGTCAAAAGAAGGTCAGGTGGAAAGCAACACTGCATTATAGTCCTTTATTTCTTTATACATTATTAATATTAAAGAAGTGCTTTAATGAAGGCTCCCTCACCTTCCAATCATTATGTTACATGGAAATAAAACCGGATGTATCAATGGCACAGAACCTTCAATACAGACTAACCTTTGTTTGTGTGACTTCAATGTGCATATGCTACTTGCTTTACCAAAGTAAGCCCATGAGTATGATCTTAGCCAGTGCTTTTTTTCTTTGCATTCTGGTTCTTGTAGTCGTGAATTTGTAACAGGATAAGTAGAAGAATGCAAGTGAAGCACTTAGAATGGATAAGATATCCACAAATGGAATAAGCAAATTCAAGAGCCACTATACTGAGATTACCACCTGACTCCCTTTCCCCTCTAATGGAATGCTTCAGTCCTGAGCTTTCCTTTTACATCGACTTTAGGCATGTTAGCAAGGACATCAATTAGGAGAAGCAACTGCTATCCATGGCACTTCCCTTGCTATGCGTGTCTCTGCTTTTGCTACCCTTGCTTTTATGTGTCCTACGGATATTGATAAGGACGAAAGTAAACAGCCCAAGACCTTTCAGTTTGTTTACTTTTTGTGGGTTCAACAGGATTCCATTCCTGTAGACCTGTAGCAGCAAACAGGAGACTGTTGAGAGATTAAATGTGACAATATGAGATAACACTGCAATGTCATCTCAGATTAAATGGTGTTCCTTCCACTACCCCTAGCAATTCGGCGAATCAACGTCCATACATTTTAGTTCATTGATCAATTAATGTGATACAGGACCAACCTTGTCCCGGCTGAAAGTTAACCTCCTGATTCAGAAAGTTTACTGGAGAAAAAGTGGTCATAAACAAATCATCTGTGATTCAAGCTTCAAGCTGGATTAGAAGCAAGGCTTGATAATGGCAGGATGCTGAAGAGAGGGCTCCTGGTGTGGTCGTCAACAAAGACAGGAATGCTCAGAGCAGGCGAAGTGCAAAGTCCATGACCAGGAAGGCCTCAACATTGGTTAGCTTCAGCTTGGCATTGATCTCAGTGAAGCCCTCTACGTTTGGACTTAGAAATATTTCTGGAAGCCAGATGTCCTTCAGTGGGGCAAATCGGCAAGTTGGATCTGACTGGCAATTCACCATCAATGGCTCAATGGCAGTTCCAGTTTTCCACTGGTTCTTTGGAGAAAAGTTGGCAAAAAGTTTTAAGTTCCAGCTCTTCCAGTTTGGGCAGGAGAAGTACACTGTAACCCCAGCTTCGGGTTCAGCACCTGGGGGGCTTCACATGGAGGTTAGGACTCACTCCAACAGAGGCCAACGACAATGTCCAGGGCAGGTCTAGTTGGAACTGGTCAGCTGGCCAGTTTCTTGGAGAGAGTCCTCTGGAAGCTTGTCATTCGCCTGTAGCTCAAACAAGACGTCAACCAACAGACCATTTCTGTCACTTTTGGGGTTCTTGGTCAAGGCAAGCAGGCCTAGTCTTACATCTGGTTCTTCAGACAGCAAGGAACATCCTTCTTCTAATTCTTCACAGGTTAAGGGGTGTTCTGAGGAGAGGTCTATGGGGTCCACTATTATGCTTTGTGCAACCTGTGGATGGAGGGCCACCTTTGGACACCCCTAAACCGTTTCTAGTCTGGTCTTTCCCTCTTACTGGGTTTGAAGCCTGACTAGAAAGATAAATGAAAGGTAGGCCTAAGTGAAAGCTTCTTCCGTGAGAGACAAAGTAGACATCCTTTGAAGCTCAGGAAGGGGCTAGACACAGCCCCATGTCATTCTGTCGAGTGGGGAGGCCCCCTTCCCCAAACCTAGTGTTCTATTTCAGTTGGCTGAGAGCAATGCACATCACATCACAGGGAAGACATCTGGGGGGGGGGAGACAGAAGGACACTGGCAGGAAAGCATTTGGTTTGAGGCAGGAAAATGAGAACTTTCTAAAAGTGTAATTTCCAAAATATTTACATAAGAGCATTGGGCATTTTTTGAAGTTCTGGCATAACACAAACTCGACCAAAAGGTAATGGAGTGCTTTACATGACCACCAGTTTCATTACACAAGGTCACTGTTAGACCCGTCCGCCCTAGGGTGGTCTTCCCCCAAACCTTTTTCCTTTCTCCTCCATATTTTTTCTGAACTTGTTTTTATTGGCCTTATGCCTTTCTGCACTTTACCACTGCTAACCAGTGCTAAAGTGCTTGTGGTCGCTCTTTTAGACATGGTAACACAGGCTCATTCCCAATTCGCATATTTAATTTACTTATAAATCCCTAAGAAAGGAGTATTACATGTACCCAGGGCTTGTACATTAAATGCTACTAGTGGGCCTGCAGCACTAGATGTGCCACCCACTTAAATATCCTTGCAATATTGTCGCATGCCCTGCCGTTGCAGCCTGTGTGCAGTTTTAAACTGCCATTTCACCCTGGCAAAATAAACCGCTTGCCAGGCCCAAAGCGACCTTTTAAATACATACAGTAGGGTAGGCCATAAACAGCCCTCAGGGCACAATGCAATGTATTTAAAAAGTAGGACATGTAATTTAAAGTTTACACATCCTTTTTTCACTACTGCAAGGCCTGCATCTCCAGTAAGATTACATTGGAGTTACCTTTTGCCTTTAACCCCTTAAGTGCTGCCGTCGGCCGTAGGACGTCGCGTGCACTACCTTCGTAGTGCTGCACACATCCAACGGCCGTCGCGGGCCCGCCCGTTTTGCGGAAGTGCCGCACTGCCGCGAAATCGCGGCCCCGGCAAACAGATTAGGAAGCTATACCTTTCAAATGGGAATAGGTTAACATTTGATGTTTAGTGTCTTTGAAATTGTAATAAAACATCCTCCCTTAGGGTGAAGTCAGATTTTTTATTATAATTTTGAAAATGCCACTTTTAGAAAGTAGGCATTTTCCTGGCTAGCCATTTAGTGCTTGCAGCCAGTCTCTGGATCACATGACTGGGTTGTCATGTGGCCACACTAAGCCTGATAAAGAAATGCCATTTTACATACTCATATTTTTAAGTTGCCTTCGGCCCCTAAACATTCTGACATTTGATACACATTCGTTTGCGTGCCCGTGTAGGATAATATTCATCAAACTCAGTTTTGCTTATACTACTACTTATTAGTCACTCTATCAAAACACTTTGAACATTCTGTGGACTGGCTTGTTATTTGTTTTAGCTGCTCGGTGGCAGAGCTGTCACAATAGAATAAACAATAGTTCCCAGACTGGGGCTTCTGCATGATAATATGGGTGATGGTATTATTTACACAACACCAAGTCTTTGTTTAGATAGAGGAGTTTTTCACTGGCACGTAGAGGTCGATCCATGCTGGAATTCCAGCTCTGCAGATTCCTGTTTACCCCGTGTGAGGGATGCTGTCCATCTCTACACTAACACGGGCAGCTTGATGACACTAACCCACAGGTGAAGGGGAGTTAGATCACCCGGAGGGATTTCGCAGAATCACCCACCCTAGACATGATACGCTAGGATCCGCTAGGATCCGCTAGGTAGGAGTACAATATATTACAACACTTGTAATCTCTGTAATCAGCAAAATGGTTGAACTATTTATCTTTTTCACCATTCTAGTAATGCTAATCACAATATTCTGTTTCCTTCTATTGATTATTGCAGCACAAGTATTTTACTCAAGAATCACAATGCTTCAATAAATATTGAAACACTTTACTGTGTATTTCTTGTGTATCTCTTTGGATATGCATAAGTAACTGAGCGAAAGGGGTCTAGAGCTGTTACCATGATTTCCTTGAGAAGTCAGAGTTGTCATGTTCCGAGGTTACATATAAATTTGTTACCCTGTAAGGTAAGAAGTACAGATTTTGCCCTGTGACTAGCAGGACTTCGGCCAACAAATCCAGATGGTGTGCGTGGAGTTTGTCTTGCACAGTTCTGATGTTTAATGTGTCCAACAAATGTACTGTTTTAATTAGGAAATTCTAAGCCGTATCAACGTGGCACCACCAACGTTCAAGCTTGAGTTCTTATTTAATGGATTGCCTGAGTAGTTTTCTTTTGTTTACCCAAAAAACCCTACTCACCTACTAACAAGAGATTTCCTTGCTCTTAGGGACAAAATTCTCCTCAGCTGAGTAGGTGAACCCTATGTATTGGCTGTAGGTTGTTCAAGCTTGAACCTTTCATCGGATTTCCACATAGACGTACACTCTCTGATTCTACATATTCATATGGCGGAAGATGCACCAATAAATATACCAGCGAAAAGCAGACATGCGATTACGCAAATTATGTTACAATGTCGACTATCTCAGACAGATGGTGATGTTACCTTCATGGTTGAGGCCCATGAAACCTATAGTATAGAGGTATTACATTCCCAGCGGCTAATACAACTTCAAGACACCCACATACATTGCATATACAGTTCGTAACAACTACACAGCTTATGAAGCACTAAAAATACCACTACATTTTCAAGAATGTCAAAATTTGTTTGAAGGCGGCCTACCACATACAAACAATAATGTTAGACTAGGTCCCTTTAGCAATGAGGGAGCATCATTGCCAGACTTAGCCGGTTACACACCCTATCCAGATATAGACAATCTGATAGCTCCAGACCAATGTATGCTACATACAGATGTGGATAAACATTTAGATATTTAACACAATTTCTCATGCGAACAATGACAATAATTCCTGCAAGGCCTGTTTAAGCTGTACAACCACAATTGGCTACACCCGGATTTAATCCATAAACCATCAAAGCAGTCATGGAAAAAATTCCCATCAGACGGGAGGAAATTCCATTCTGAATTGCACAAAAAGCAAGCCAGCTTGAAGCAGTGTTTCCCCATACGGGACCTCATGAAAAAGTCAGAATTCTTACCATATGTCTGCCAATGAGGATATCTCTCCCGGTGGAAGACTGCACAACTTGGAGTACAGTGTATGCTGCAGTAAATACCAGAACATATAGTACACCCTCATTAGCTGTTTTGCCAGAGGAGTTTAAACAGATCCAGATTGAGTTTGGGGCAGTCCCTGCCCTGAATTTGAGGATGAAACTGATAGGCAACTTTGCCCCAGTATTCGCCATAATGTTAAGTAACATTAAAGGGGGCAACATCAGCATTGGCAGTAAGCCAACAACTCTCAAACTTGACCCAGGGAGAACAGGAGCGCGAGTTACCTAAAATTATTGAGGAAACTGATGCAAAAATAGGTAGACATTTGTGGTGCCTTGGAGTAAGTGTGACTACAAGCCCATGTTACCACAAAGGTCCCGGGTTCAGAGAAATACTTGTGAACTTGTAAAAAGGATTGCCCTCTACGATTTTCAGAGTGAGGTATTGGAGATTTTCCACTTTGCAACTGAGGTAAACACCCTAGTAGGGGTGAAGATCATAAAAGATAAGGGATCATTACCCTTACCAAGGCCCTTGTGACCCGGATGGGCACATAGCACTGGCTGAAACATGTTGGTTTTTGCAGTAGGGATATAGGGACCTTTACTTCCCCTGAATATCCTATCTTTTATTTTTTAATCCTATCAAGGGGACACATGAATAAAAGCATATTGAGGTTATCCCCTTAAATAGTTTTAACTATATCTATCTGCACTTTTTGGTCCCTTCTTGAGGGAATACTTGTTCCTCTTTTTCATTTCTTGTTCCTTTTTCATTTATCCCCCTCACCACTCTTCTTCATACACAAAAAATTGCGCTTTGTCCAGTGTGTTGGTCTGCGCCTGGTCGTCTGATGCGGCCCTATGATGAAGCATGACACTGCAAAGTGTGTGAGGGCAGTATTAAGAAAAGCAATGTATTTTCCATTCTTTTCTTGCCTCTCTTGTTAAAAGTGTTTAGCCATCTCGTTGGAGGGTATTACAACGGTTATTTCTTGCCTCCTCCATCCTAGGTGGGCACTATTTTGTTGTTTCTAGTCCTTTTCTCTTTAAGTGAGTTATTAGTTTTGGGTAGGGGAGTCAGAGAAGACTCATTCCCTTGTCTCTTCTTTTTGTGGGATAGAGAGATAATTTGGGAGCCAGACCTAGTAAACCACATATTAACAGTATTTCTGAAAAGGATAACTCGAAGCAATCATCAGACTCTTCTAAGAAGAAGTGGGATAATAAACATAAAGAATAGACAAAATCATGGGCGGATCTCCTCAACAGGAGGCCACTGAAAAAAACTATAATTTGCGTAAAAGTGATAATGTTAAAACGCATGACAGGTATCATGATACTGATACACGTCCATCTCTTTCCTTTCAGGAGTCATCTTAAAAGTGCTTAGAGAGAGGTGGACGATCAGAGTGCACATCAGATGAGTACATGAAACCAAAGAAGGACTCACAACGCTCTTCTGACTTTTTAATAAAAAAGGAAGATAAACCTAAACAGTGCACGCCTCCATTCAAAAAGAAGAAGGTGGCTGCCATTAAATTAAAGTATGCCACAGATATTGAGGATACTGCTGCTGAGTGGGCTCTGACCATGTTAGACAGTGTGGCAGAACGCATAATAGTTCGCCGAAGCTTGATGCATTGTCTGGCAGCTGTAGCGTTGAGTGACTATATCCAGGTGGAAACACCAGATACAAGAGTGAGAGTCTCACGTCGATTATACGAGATGCAACTCCAAATTGAGGGAGATATACCACACACCATAAATTTTCTCTTTGCTTTCACATTTTCTTGGCTAAAATGGATTGGCCACAAGAATGTGTCATGGACTGCCCTGGGGTAAAACAGTAATTTTACCTGCTTTTTCCAACCTTGTTCCAGATGCATTGAAGCATTCATATGCCAGGGAGTGGGCTTTAGCTCTAGCTCCTGCGTTATACTGCAACCATGTGGGATGGGATTACGGTTCCCTTTATCACATTATACCAGTAAGGTCAACCCCACAACCTCAAAGACAATACCCCATTAAAAATGATGCTAAAAAACAAGTTAGAGCAATACCCACACAACTTGAATATCAAAGTGTAATAGAAAGTTGCACTTCCCCAATGAATAATCATGCGTTTCCAGTAATGAAATTAGACCATTCATATAATCTATTATTAGATTACAGACACCTTCACACAACTACACGTTCATTTGCTGTACAAAACGCACACAGCGCAGCACTAATAATGAATTGGGAGTGGCTTATCTAACTGACATTATTGCCTTTTGCCCTCTCTCCCTTTGGATAAATATCTGAACCAGGGCCGGGATCCAACTGAGCAAAGAGATTTTCAAGGACTGCCTGGCCCTTGATCCTTTACTTCACATTCCCTGGTTTAAATATATCAGGGACTGTTTTTTGAGATTAGGTAGGGTAGATTTATTTAGGAATCTCGACAGGATCTGCAAGCAGAAAGACACAAATGGGTGAAATAACATTTTTGTAGAAGGAGGCAGTATGATAGAGTGGGGGGCCTTTAATAAAGACTAGTGTTAGTTGATATGTCCTCTTCAAAACCGTGCCCTTTACCAAGCCTTACCTCCAGTCTGTTAAAAATAGGTGCAGCTGCTTTCTACTTTTTAAGTTCTGGCTGAACCTATTGCCCTTCTTGTTAGCCTATCTGCGGGGGTGGTAGGAGTGTTAATCTTACACCCTGTGACTGCGATGGTAAGTCTCCGCAGGACACGCTACCTTTCATGATGTTCATGATGTACATAAAGTACCCAGCAAACCTTATATTCACCCCTTACTGAAAATGGCTAACAGGTTCACCCGCACTCATATACTTGCAAATGCTTTCGGGAGACATTATTCTTAGCGACTTTCGTTTTTTAAAAGTCGCTGTAAGGTTGAGAAACAGCTGTGATTAAACCCCTTTGGAGTGTAGGAAATTTGTCACCTTTTATATCTTCGTAGGACCATGTAAGCTATGTATTTATTCTATGTTTTTTGCAACTTTGATATTGAAGATGGTTTTTAAACTGTTGATATCTAGGGTGATTTTGAAGTGTGTGTCATGGATTGTTGTACTTTTATGGTTTTTATTTCAAACACCAAATAAAGTTTATATTGATTGATTGAGTGATTGAATAATAGTGCGAAAAAAACACTTTAGACAATTCAAATGGATTTTTCTGCCAAAACAGAGCACCTGAAAGCAGGTTCTTGACCATATTCAGTATGCCCGGGTCTCAAAAGCAGATCTGTCAATTGCCTAAGGGGTATTAGACCAGCACAGGGTTGTTTTCATCCCGGGTTACAGAACTTTTGTGAGTATATAATGAACAGGGATTGTCCTATATCGATTACATATACCTAATGGATGATGACCTTTCAACTCACTTGGCTAGAGTAGATCGCATAGTTTTGGGATTTGCCCACATGTGCTACAGATTCATTAAGAAAAAATCAAAAATACCCACCTTAATGTCCTATTTCTAAGATACAAGTTGTCAAGTGAAGGCAGAAACCTAGCAACACATTTCCTTGCAGTGTGCACTTCTACAGCAACCAAATACACTAAAGAAACTCCAATCAATATTGGTTTCCTGAACTTTGGCAGAGTCATACATTCCAGACTACGCAGAGTGGATAAAACCATTCTACAAGTTGATACATCCAGACTTTTTAAGCACACATTGGACAACTGAACACACACAAATACTTTGTTCAGTACAAGGTGACATGCTAGCTTCAAAACACTTATACACTTGTGTAAGCACCACAAACATGGTGATCCATCTAATTGCTGGGGCATCAGGCTATACATATGTCACATTCAACTTGGAGACACTGTACTAATTGCATATTAATCACATTTATACACCAATGCGGAGACTGACAGAAAATATCCTGATAGCAGTACTGACTGCTCTAGTGAGAGATAGATACTTGGCTCAAGGGAAACACATTATTGTTGTGACTCTGGTTCCAATCTTAGGAGCTGGCACAAAGGCCATTGGTCCAAATGTGAAAACTTCCAATTCAAGATGGATACATTGGCGAACTCAATCACAGCAAAAGATGTAGCTTACAGATTTGACTCTACAGTACAAACACAAGCATACCTTCAATATGAACATAAATACCCTCAGCCTAATGAAGTCATTGTGCTAGATCAATATGATTGCATCATTTATACTAACGGTTCACCACAGCCTGTCATAGAGATGAAGCACCAATACTCTGCAGGGTACTCCGCTGTTAAGGATAGACTGGTGAACTCAGCCCTCCCAAAACATACACACAGTCACTAGGTGATTGCACAGTGTAGCTGGAAGAACTCAGGGCTCAAATTCTGGTATTAGAAAATACAGATACCAGATTCCCCACACTGATTGTGTGTGATTCGTATTATTGGGTCCAGTTTTAAAACAAGTACCTACCATAGTGGAGCCAGAATGGATTCAGAGATATCAAAGGGTATACCATAAAGCACAAACTGCTTTGAGGACAGGTGACAAAACTCAGAGTGTTTGCCAGAGACCTATGTAAAACAAACACTGAGTCACCAGCGTGTAGGAATAACCACTGTAGGGAATTCCATGGCTGATGCAACCGCTAAAGCAACAGTGCAAACTACTGCTGATGCTGCACCTACTCGTTCAAGTATGAGGATAGATTGAGACATCATGGTGGCTGTCAACACTGTACATAATAGTACCTACCTGCCAAAAGGCTTTACAATAAAATACTCCTACCATTTAAGTGCACAAAACATTCTATTCGCTCAGATTCTCAGAGTGGGGGATCAATTGATGCTACTTCAGACTGCAGGGTAGGTTTAATCCTAGCAGCACATAAGGGCCTAGCATCTGTTCACACAGGGGTGGTAGCTACAATTGCATTATTACAGCAATGCTATTGTGGCCATGTCTATTCTAATAGACCATGGACTTTGTCCTAAAATTCAACACCTGCCAGCAAATGAAGGTTTCCACTGCAGCGCGTTCATCACATACACCTCTATTGATCTCAGACAAGCCACTCACTTGTGTTTATCTGGACTACTGCAGCCCTTTCAAATACATCTTGGTAGCAGTGGATCTCTGCTCTCGAATCCTATGGGTTTGGCCACAGTGATCGATTGCGCCTGAACTGTTATAAAAGATCCACAAGCCTTTATCATGAAATATGCAGCAGCCACATTCCATTCGGGCCATTGACCAGTGTTTATCGCCTGGGCTTACAGTGACGCCATGAGAAAATTGGATCTGACTGTGTGGTACTCCTTCCACTATCATCCCAAGGGAAATGCAGTTGTGGAGAGGAAGAACCAGGAATTAAAGTAATCTTTAAAACAGCGAGGGTATTAGGTTCAGGTCACAGTTGGGTTCATCACCTGTACGGGGTCCAGCAAGCCCTAAGCAATCTGCCTATAAAATCCCTGGGTGGTCAGACTCCCTATGAGATCCTGTTTGGGGTTAAGATGGGGGTGTCCCAACCCCTTTTATCCTAGTACAGTGGTGGCTGGAAGACCATTTGACATCAGTTAACTTTTGGATGTTTCAAAGCATCTGAACAACTTTCGAGAAGCTCAGAGCAACATCCAGCAGAAATGTTACGCCACTGGAGAAGTGAAGAAAGTAACAGCAACTACAGGTTGGATCCCCAAGATTGGTGAACTAGTCCATGAGAAGATTTTGCACAAAAAGGAATTCGGGTCGTCTTAGAGAGTGCCTGTACCTATCCTGGCCATTGAAGGTACGAGAACTGTACTTCTACTGCCACTTGCTGGTTGTAAAAACAAGAGATTTATGTCAATAGATCTCATCAGACCACACTATGTGGCCAGTTCTACACAGTTGGCTAAGAGGGTTCCTAGGTAGTTAGCTGCCTCCTCTCACTAACCCCTTTTGGAAGACCCTATGGAAGCTTTGATCAGCGACGAAGCTTCTCCTCCCCTCCAGGGGACAGTTAACACTGAAGTATCACTTCTTTCTGTTACATCAACAAACTCCTTACAAACATCATGCACAGAAACTCAGATTTCAATTTGGCAAACAGACAAAGATGGTATCTACAGAAACATACCATCAATGGAATCATCTCCAAGTTTTAACAGCCTCCAGAATTGCCAAAATAGATCGAACAACCTCCCTCTACTTCATTGACTCTGATGACTTCCCTTTAGATTCATCTGACCCATCACTATACTACCTCCCTGAGGTAGCCTACTTTATCCCAACTTGGATATGCATTTAGATTATAATTTCGTTACTTTTCCACTTTATTTGGATTGGTTTTGTGACAGTTGTTTTCTTGATTCTGAATGGACACTATCTCCCAGAACACTCTGCTGTTGAACTGGTGAACTTTGTTTTAACTCCCCATTCGTCATCATACAAAATCCGACGAGACCTTTACCTGGTGAACATTTCTTCAGTTCCATTTGCTGATGAAAGTGTTTAGGGTAAGGCATCCTACAATATATTTGGACCAACTGAATTAATTCAAATTCCATAAGTGTTTAAAATTTCTTTGTGTGATTTTATCACTCTTACTACCATCTATGATGACTGGGACATTAATACAGTGAATGAAATGCTAAATAATCTACAACATTCAACAGTTTTTAATGGAAATGAAATGTAGAAGGCATGGCTAATTTTGAATGAATGTTCTGCTTTCATCATTTTGGTCACCATTTCCTACAGAACACAAGTACTCAATGTGCAGTATATGGTTAAACACAATAGGAACATTGCCATACACCACCACAGGTTAGCTCAGCATTTTCACAGAAGAATGCATAATTTTCAAGTTATAATCCAGCTGACCCAGAGTTTTATTATAAACTGACACCCTCAAGGTCTAGGAAACTATGCTAACTGACACTAAGTTGATTTATTCTGCATCTTACATTTCCCAGCTGTCATCACAAGCGTTTGACTTTTAGAAAGACAGTGTTGATTTGAAATCCGTTTAGGGAACTAAAGATTGGCAGGTTCATGGGAAATTATCTTTATTTAGAGCATGCTTCATACCACAACTAATGATTTTCCTCAACAAAACTGTGCAGCAAACATCATGTCTTGGCCTGGCCAAGATAAACAATTTAAACCTACCAAACATTCCCACATTTGCATGATTTACAAACTGGCAACAATTCACAAATTACACGGAGGAAACATTAGACACCATGCTTTGCAATGGCTCATACAATTCTTCAGGTACCAATAAAGAGGGATGGTTAGGGTGTCTCTTAGAGACTAATGGATGGCAGGCTCAATTTCTAGGTGACATCCATGGGTTAAAGATCAGGAGGCCCATCCCACGATTTACGCAGACACAGCACTCAGGTGTGATAACAACTGACAGTGTCAGGAAGTTGTGCCTTGATTTGCTCAGACAATCCAAACTGTCTCAGGTAAAACAGCAAGTGTCCCTTCTTTCTGATGACATGGAATTACAGGACTTTTTATTAGGTCCTCGAAGACAACATCAAAAGCGCTTTCTGTATGCATTGTACAATGTGGAAGATTTCACAGCAGGAAACTGCTGAGAGACTGTGGGAAATTGACAGGGCAAATTTGGAAAGGGCTCTGGTAGGAGTTGATAATGGTATCCACCAGGATTAACTCTCTGGGTAACTTTGTTTCATCTGCAATTGACATCATACAGAGTGGCATGTCTTCTTTACAAAATGGGCAGTCCAAGCTTATTGCTAAAGTGTTACTTAGCTGCACTCTACAGACATTCCAAGCTGGTTGTATTCCATGGAAACATCTTAAAGCCACTAGTTTGTTTCTACCATGCAATCTTATGAAACAACAAACCATCATGGCCAAGGTCACATCATACACCATGTTACAAATAGAGAAATTGGGGGGCTTGGGTGGGGGAGGAACGACAGGGCAAGGGAAGGTTTGGGTTGGGGTTTGTCTTTGGGAATAGGGTAGCTCAGGTAGGGCGGGCACAATCTCTTAGTTGGATGTATGTATGGAATGTTTCCACAGCTGTATGGCTAATATCAGGATAGCATCTATAAATATCTGCGGACTAAATGATTCTGCCAAACGGCGCCAGATCAGAGAGGATGTTCGTTTTTTGCGGGCAGATATCATCTGCCTTCAAGAAACTCACATCGAAGCTAGTCGGTATAAGCTCTTGGAGCTTGAGGGTTTTCAATTGCTTTCATGGACCAAATTGGAGGCTAAGACCAAAGGGCTTAGCCTCCAATTCCCATTCCCATTCTGGCGTTACGGGGAATGGTTAATATAATCCGTTCCTCTGTTGATGTTTATGGTAGATGGGTTATTATTCATGGTAAATTTCAGAATAAAGTCCTTACACTCTGTTCAGTTTATGGCCCGGTACTCGACGATCCAGAATTATACAACTGGCTAAATCATGAGCTGATTGGGTGGCCTGCTCCGTTTATATTATGTGGCGATTTTAATAGAAATATTAATTGTGAACTTGCTAATCAATCGGGTCTAGCCTATGCTGGTCGAAAACCTAAAGTTTATTGGGCTCTGCGGCAGATGAATGAAATGCATGGTTTGATCGACATATGGACCTCTTTCAGAAGGAATGATCCTGGGTTTACCTTTTTCTCCGCACCACACAAAACCCACTCTAGGCTAGATTATTTTTTTATTCTCCAGTTTTGGCTCAAGGCTCTAGTATTACTAGATATCCGAGAGTAATGTCGGATCATAATCCACTTGTACTCGAGGTTAACATACAGCCCACAGTTAGGAAACCAGATGCATGGACTTTTAATCGCGGTCTGTTAAGAGACAGCAAGTATATTGATTGCATGGTACTATGGATAACAAGATTTTTAAATGAAAATATAGGTAGTACTAGTGTACAAAATGTGTGGGACACACTTAAAGCTGGTATAAGGGGAGAGACTACTCGATTTGGATGGGAGAGCCAGAAAAGGGAAAAAGGGAAATTACAGGAGCTATACAGAGATCTCGAAGAGGCTGAGCTTAATCTGGCCAGGGCTGTGTTGGCGGGTGGGGATGGTGATGCTGCTCAAACTCAGATTATAATCGCTAAATCAGCCATAATAGAAATTTCACAGGCTAAAGCTGCAAGCAGATTCTTAGCTTGGCGTTCGAAATTTTTTGAGAATAGTGAAAGAGCTGGACATATGTTAGCTGCCAGAACTAGAGAAAAAGAATCTGCTATGCGTATTGAAAGCATTTTGGACCCTGAAGTAGGGTTAGTCACTGAAGGAGGCGCTATAGCTCTAGCTTTTCAGAAATTTTACCAAAATCTATATAATAAAGATATCTGTGAGAACGAGGTGGTTCAGGCTGAAATCCAAATATACCGTAAGGAAATCGAGGTAGGGGCTCTATCCTTGGAAGAGCTGGATATGTTAGATGTGGAAATAAAAATGGAAGAGCTATGGCTAGCTATAGATTCTCTTCCTAGCGGCGCGGCTGTTGGCCC
Source organism: Lissotriton helveticus (assembly GCF_964261635.1). Taxonomy (NCBI): domain Eukaryota; kingdom Metazoa; phylum Chordata; class Amphibia; order Caudata; family Salamandridae; genus Lissotriton; species Lissotriton helveticus. The sequence continues at coordinate 1,317,125,372 of NC_136065.1, read as the reverse complement.
TGATTTTATACCAGGGAATTTTATAAGTTCTTTTGTTCCCAGCTCACTCCTGTAATGATAAAGATGTTCCGAAGGATCCAAAATGGCGATAAGCCTCCTGAAACTTGGCGGAAAGCCAGGATCGTCATATTTTTAAAGAAGGTAAGATACCATTGGATACCGGGCCTATCGACCAATAATGCTAATTAATAGCGATATTGAAATTTACTCAAAAATTCTTGCAAATCAACTAGCAGGTGTGATCAAAAAGCTTGTGTCGCCCCAACAACACGGTTTTGTGCCTTGGCACGAAACAATTGAACATATACGCCGTGCTGTTCGATTATACTAAGGTTACAGGAGACCCTATGGATTTAATCCTGCTTGATGCGGAGAAAGCTTTTGATTGGGTCTCCTGGCCTTTTTTATGGGCTGCATTGAGGCATTGCGGTCTTGGTTGGGAGGTTTATTTGTGCGATTCAGAGCATGTATATACACCCAACCGCTCAAATTTCGGTTATGGGAATTCAATCTGATCCAATAAACATACTGAGAGGTACAAGGCAGGGTTGTCCGTGCTCCCCTTTATTATTTGCAATTTATATTGATCCTTTGATTAAATATATTAATTCGTCCGGTGCGGGCTAAGGGCGGGGACACCAAAATCCTTGGCTACACGGATGATCTAGCCATCTAGCCATCTAGCCATCTAGCCATCCTGACTGACTCCCCGCAGGTAGCTTTGCAAGAAATTCAAATAATTACATCGCAGTTTGGTGCGATATCTGGTTATCACTTAAGTGATGCAAAAACCCAAATAATCTCTAATGATAAAATCATTCTGGCCATTCTAGCAAATCTAAATATTTAGGGATAGAGATTAGTTCCAAACCTGAGGAGATGGTTGAGATCAACTTGAACCCTCTGATGCGTAAATTAGAGGCTGATGCTCATCGAATAAACAATTTACAGTTAACAATGATGGGAAGATGTAATGTTATAAAAATGATTTTTTTGCTCAAGATTTTATACTTTCTCAGAGCCATTCCTTTGCTAATTGATCAAATTTGGTTTAAAAAGCTGGAATGGATTACTTCTTGGTTTTTATGGGCCGGCAAACGCCCAAGACGGCCTATGAAATATATGACTCTCCTTAGGGAGAGGGGAGGCTGGTACCTAACCTTCAGGTTTATTACTGGTCGATAACGTTGAGACAGATTGCTGATTTATTAGATGTAGGAGATGTAGATCGCTCTGATACTTCAATTTATCATTTAATTTATGGGGAAGAGGCTCGGGGACTATTGTTTAGACATATCGACTTTGGCTATTTCAAATGGGTGAGGTTTAAGGTTCTGCTGGGTGCTATTAAAGTTTGGATGACTGTTCGGAAAATGTTTAATATTGGTAGAATTCCTCTATACTCTCCATTTGCAGGGAATACTCTTCTTCCGGAAATTTTTCGGGATGGGTATTTTAAGGAGTGGTCTGCACAAGAGGTTATTGTAATAGGGGATAATTTTTCTGAATCTGGGTTCTTGACCTTTGAATCTATCAAGCAGAAATTTGGTATAGGCAATGGGCAATTTTTTTAATTCTTACAGATTCGAGATTTTTTTTCTTAAAAAACTGTTAGTTGGATTCGTATTCTGTTAGTGGAATCAATTAATGAGAACCAATCGACCATATCCTCTATTTATAAACTGGTTAATGATAAGAGGAGTGATGATTTAGCTAAGCATTTTAGCCGGTGGCAGGCTGGATTACATGTGGAACAAGGTCTCTGCAAGGATTGTTTAGCTTTTAGCCAATCTGCCACTATCTCTGCTAACCTCCAGGTTCAATGCTTTAAGACTTGGCTGAATTTGTATATAACTCCTTTCCGTATACATCAATGGGGTGGGGCGGTGGGGGTAAACTGTCTCCGATTTGGGGAGCTTGCGGTGGACAGTATTCACATGTTCGCCTCTTGCCCCTCTCTGGCTTCCTTGTTATGTAAAATAGAACAACGTTTAGAACAAGTGTTTGGGTATCGGATATTAGTAGCACCCCAGGGTATTATGTTGGGTATAGCTGATCAAAATATGGTTGAATTGGATAGGTAAGGTAGGTAGGTAAGGTAAGTATACTTGTAAAGCGCACTGTTACTCCATCTCGGAGTGTCCTGGCGCTGTATACCGCTGGGGAACCCGTCCTGGCTTTCCTTGTGAGATGGTCCCTCCTGGGCACCTCCAAGGTGAAGCCAGGCATCCCCAGCGTTGATGGGGCCATTGTGGAGATTAAGCAAGCTATTGCCCAGAGTTGCAGTGTGGGACCTATGGTAGGCGTAGGCACCTCGGTGAGAATTATCGAGTCCGCGGACATTGACCCAAGACCCTGCCGCGTCGGGAATTGAACCCTGGTCCCAGGCCGATCTCTGCTTCAGGGTCTGCCGCTTCTAACCAGTGAGCCACACTTCTCCAGATAGAAAGCTGCTCTTCGTTGCTATGACTGTATTGAGATTATGCCTAGCTACTGTTTGGTTGAACCCCGTCACAAATGGTTTAGTAAATTTCTAAGTGTGTGTAAATGGGAATTATCTGTGTTTAAGAGAAGAGGACATAGGGCCCGGAGGGAGGGTGAACAGATCTTGGGTCCCTTAACTAATTGGCTGAATACTGAACACTAAGGCTTAAGGTAGCCTGATAAATGTGAATTATGTTTATGTACCCTTACTTTCTTTTTCTTTCTTTTCTATCTGCCTTGTAGTGATTCACCGGGGGTGGGGGGGGGTCATTAATTTGAAAATAGGACCTATGACATGGCTGTGTGATGAGTTGCTTATATTTCTTTTTTTCTGTATGATTCTTTGTACATGTCATATCTCCTAATAAAAATTTATTTAAAAAACAACAAAAAAACAAATAGAAATTACCTGTCACTGTTGGAGAAATACCTTCTGCGGATTGGATAGTCCACAAATTTATTTCTCTGCCAATTTAAACATTTCACTTCCAGTACTGCTTACAACACGATCAGGTGGGCAGATATGAGGCTCTAGGAAAGGAGTATGCACACAAGTCATAGATCTCACCTTTCAAATTCTGATGTTGGAGTAGGCAGACTGAGGTTTTTCCTAGCGGGACTGACTGTGAGAATACCTTGGCACATCCCTCAGTTTGCTGGGAAGATTGCTTCATGACTCATGTAATGCATCTAAGGCAAACATGTCATGTTATTTTTAGGGTTCTCCGGCCACTGTGATCCGTCAGGCTTTCAGATTACCATTGAAGGGGAGTTTCTCGATGCTGAATGATCAAGGCTGCTGTGGGATGCCACTGGGCATTGCCTATCTGCTAACAGTTTCTGCTGTTGTGACATATTGTACACAAGTACTGTTTCCACCAGCCCGCACAGTTAGGGATACAATGCTTTGGCCTTCGATAAAACTTACAAAAATGTGCTCTGTTGCTTTGAGCAGACTGAAAGCCCTATTGTTCCAGAAAGATATGACCTTAACATCTGCAAGGGATATGTTTAATCTTCAAGTTGGAAGGTCCTCTTCTGAGATACAGTTGCTACTACGCACTATTTCCAACACCAGTTTGGGGAGCTTGTGCACTGCATTTTTAACATGTCTAGTACTGCAGGGTGGCACACTTTTTTAAAGACAATTGACTCCAGGTTGGTTAGCACCTTCCAGATGGTCTTCAGAGTTATTCTATCATTCATACACTCCATGCTTGGAAGCATTATTTGGAGGCTTACTACTTGTCCTGTTCCTAGTTGTTGGGAATGTACATTCATTGTTTCTGCTCTGCAATGGATCTCCTAGCACAAGACCAAATGGGGATAGTACTACCACACGTCAGGATCTTAATGAACACTAGTTCTTGTCCTTTTGGCCTGGCTGGATAAACTGCATGCAGCCTGTTTTCCGATGTCTGCTGTGCACTTTCAAGTGTGCCCTGGACATATGCTTGGTCAAACAACCGGTTCAATCTCAAGACATTGATCTACTGGTGGGTCCCCTAACAGCTCACTTGAACTGTTTTCCTTCACTCTTAGCATTGCTCCTAAATGCATACTATGGGCCCTCCTCGGATGCTTCAGCTCCTGTGATCTGGATCCGAGCTTGTCATCTGCGGAATCAGCGCCAACTGTTCCTAACTTGTTGGATGCTGAGGGGGATGACTGGAACATTTTTGCTCTATATACCTGATGCATTGGGTGCCTCTTGGAACATCGTCTGCAGTTGCTGGTATCAGCAAGGTTTTGTTTACTCCTCAGAACACATAAACAATCTGTCAGTTTTGAGATGTGTGAACTTTTTTATTCAGACATGTTTTTATACATCACAAATTGTTTTTAAAATGTGCACTGCTTTTTAAATTGCCTTTTAAATTAGCTTTTATATTTTTAAAATGTGGCTTTCTGAATTTTTTTAACTTCATACTAGCATAGTGTATTGTTATCCTTTTATCCTTATGTATCCTTATGTATATGTTTAGTACTTCATTTACATAGCTTTTTAATTGTCTCAGGTATAAGGAGTGGGTGTTATGTGGTTACACTAGTGCTGGTTAAAAAATAAAATTTTCCATGCTCATGTTCTTAAGTTGCCTTTTCTCCCTAAATACGCTAATATTTTGAACACATTAATGTATGTGCACATGCAGGATAATATTCTTCAAACTCAGTTTTATTTACACTACCACTTTGTAGGCAAACTGTCAAAACACCTTGAACATTCTGTACAAGGGCTAAGTTCATCACGCAAGATGTTATTTGTTTTTGCTGCTCGGGTATGGAGCTATCACAATAGAATAAACAATAGCGGACTGGCTGGGGCTTCAGCATGGTAATACGGGTGATGATATTATATATATGACCCCAAGCCTTTGTTTAGACAGAGGAGCATTTGGCTGGCATTGAGAGGTCGATCCATGCCGGAATTCTAGTTCAGATGATTCCTGTTTAACTCATGCGAGAGATGCTGTCCAGCTCTACACCAAGAAAGGCAGGTTGATGACACTAACCCACAGGTAACGGGGAATTAGATCACCCTACAGGGATTTGGCAGATTGACTCAGATCAGGAAAATGGTTGAACTGCTTATCTTTTTCACCTTTTTAGTAATGCTAATCACATTATTCTGTTTCTTCCTATTGATTATTGTAGCACAAGTATTTTACTCAAGAATTGCAATGCTTCAATAAATATGGAATTGCTTTACTCTGTATTTCTTGTGTATCTCTTTGGGTATGCATGAGTAACTAAGCAAAAGGGTTCTAGATCTTTTACCATGATTTCCTTGGAGAGTCAGGGTTGTCATGTTCTGAGGTTGCACATCCACGTGTTACCCTGTAAGATTAGGGGTACAGATGATGCATTCTGAACTACCAGGACTTTGGCCAACATATCTGGATGGTGTGCGTGGAGTCAATCTCGCACAGTTCTGATGTTTATGTAGTTCAACAAATGCCCAATTTTACTTGGTAAAGTATAAGCCATACAACAGGGTGTAGTTGGCAGTGGGTCTGTGTGTATTTCTCCTAGACAGTCACACACAATAGAGAGCTTAGGTGTGCCTGGATGGGCCATCACTGGCAGGGTGGGAGGGCAGAGGAGCTAGGCTCAGTCCCACTTACACATAAATAGGCTGTGTCCTGCCTTCACACAAAGGATTGCATACACCATGTAGTTAATGTGGAGCCAGGTGAGGGGAGGCAGGAAACCTGTGCACTTCAATGAGAAACCTCTAGCTGAGTTTCTCACTTTAAAGGAGGCATCAGTTATGAATATTGGACCTCAGACACCAACTCTTCAGTACACTCCTGCACCTGTAGATAGTACAGAAAGGACTGCTGTGCTGCGTTGCTGTCATGCCTGCTGAGATTGAAGATTGGACCTGCACCCTTCATCCCAGTTTGAAGTGACTTCTGTTATGAGCTATAGGGACATAACAAGCTCCAGAGACTCCCTGCAACTTCCCAGCTGACCTACTGCTTGGACCAGCAACTGGACTTGCCTGAACCCTGCTGGCCTCTCATGGAGAGAGTTCCTGACCACCCAACTGCTGCCCGTCAAGTCCTGCACCCTTGGGGCAGCCTCAGTTGAGCTCCTCTTAACTTATTTAGCTCTTTGCTAATGCAAACATGCTAGTTTGTGCCAAACAAAGTCGTCTACGCCAAACACAAAGTTCCGGCAAACCAACTCTTCACGTTCCAGTTCCAGACTTACAGTCTGTGTAACAGGATCTTTGTTCTACAACAACAGCGCCCGGGCAGCTCTTTGCACTACTTCAAAGAAAACCTGCAAAGCTCTCTCTGCTCCTCGTAACCCCTTCCACCATGAGCAGAACTCTTGCTGTTGGACTGAGAAGGTAATTCTTTCAGCAGGACTAACCTGATCCCTGAACTTGTGGCTTTCTTTTGGTCTTGCACAATCAGATAGCTGCGAGGGGCGCTTTGGGCTTTTTGTGCTATTTTCACCTAAATCTTAAACAATTCATTACTTCAGTTATACTCATTCAATGTTTGTCATTTTGGTATCAAATAATTTATTAAATTCTACTCTATTTTTCATAAATGACCTTGAATTTTCCTTGCGTTGTGTTTTCACTTTATTGCTGTTTGAAGTGCCACCTAAATACTTTACAAATTGCCTTTAAGTTAGACTGCTCTGTGCCAAGCTCCAGAAGGTGGAGCACAGGTTAACTTAGGGTTTGCTTGAGACGACTTCACGCTGACAAGGATTGTGGTGGCTGCTTCAATAGGGGTTCACCCCCTCATCCAGTAACCCAATTCCTTTCAGTCTTTCAGAGTGGCCGTTTTTCCTCAGGATCTGCACGCTATACTACAAAGGCCCACTTCTTGGCACCTCCAACTCCGACTGCTATTATAACACAGAGTATTAGAGTGGCAAAGCAGAGGGAAAGGAATAAGTAGGGTACAGCAGGGAAGGATACCTTTAAAAGAAAAGCATAAACGCAAAACACTGCATGACATAACACTGATCTCTTTAGACCTCAGGTATATTCCAAATTACTGTAGCATATCAGAAGATAAGAATCACCTTTCATAAAGTATAGTCTTATTAGTTGCAACACTAACAATCTTTGTAGATTCCAGCATCTCTAATAAAGTCAGCGTAAATCTGAGGATATTTAAATGGCATTTACAAAAGGTACTCATTAAATCACGAGCAGGTTCAGTGCCTTTTTGCTTCTCTTCAAAATTGAAATTTCCAATATTCCAACTATTCCTGAATATGTAATATTAGAATGGTTTCGGAATTGTTTCACACAATGCTTATAATGTAATACACACTCAGACTGTAATCGCCAAAAGAAATAATCGTATCAACCTACAGCCATAAGACGGTGTTTTACAGCAGTTTTACCGTACAGAGTACAACCTACTCTGATTGGGCATTCCTGACTGAAGATCAGCAAGAATGCAGATATCACCAAAGAACTGTAGGAGCCGGCTGCTTCACCGAAACTCGGAATGTCATCAGAGACTTGCGGGAGCCGGCTGCTTTACAGGAACAAGAGACGTCACTAGAGTCTTGCGGGAGCCAGCTGCTTTATCCGAGCAAATGATGCTGCAAAACAACACCACAGAAGATCACGCTCCCAACCACGAGAGAGAGCCAAGGAGCAGAAGCTCAAGCACCCAAACCAGGACATGAAAATTCTCCCCTGGGAAGAACTTCAGTGGAATAGTGAGTGCTGAAGCTAGGGTGTGGCTGACTTTATAGACCTGCCGCACCCAACATGGCTTCCACTGAGGACCATGGGAATTGGAGTCTAAGGACTACAAATGTCTAAAAAAAATAAAAGCAGAACGAAAATAACTATGTATGAGGGCACAATTGGAGCACAGGCAGGTAATACAACACCACAGCAATGTACCTTGAAAAACACAGCGTTTCAGCATAAACTAACGATGATACGAACAGTGGGACCACCGAGTGGAGCGGCCGCTACATGCGCCTTACCACATAGTGACTTAGCCCAGAGTAGCTTAGGGAGAAGCATACAGGTAATCACCATGGAGATGTGTTTGGCAGGCCCTTTACCGCACACCACCCTTATTCCGACACAGTCACATTAATTTTTTTGGCCTGGGGAGATTAAGTGATTTGCCCAGAATTACAGGATGTTAAACGGAAGCAGAGACTTGTACCTTGTTCCCCAAGTCCAATGTCGCTAGCTCTGGCGGTAAAAATATAACCTTCCCAATTAAGTTAGATTTTTAAGTTGTATTTTAAATTACTATTAAGATGACTCCATGAACCATTTTTCTAGCTATCCCTAAACTGTATTTAGCATTCATTAAATGTAACAATGTAAACCAGTGTCTACCTATGGGACAGCCAGCCTGTCCACAGTGAAAACGACTTTGGAGGTATTTCACTGCTAGGACAAGTAACGCATTAAATATACATGTCCAACTTTTAAACAATATGTGTACTGACCTATTGGACATTTAAGGCCTAACTTAGAGGTACATTATTGGTATTAAAAAGGAAGGTTTAGGCCAGGCAAAAGTTTTAGTTCTTCCCAGGTCGAAATGGCAGTTTAAAACTGCACACCCAGACTGCAGTGGTCAACCTAGAAACATGTTTTGTGCTACTGTAGTCGGTGGCACAATTAGTGGTGCAGCACAGGGGTAGCATTTAATTTACAGGCACTGGCTTCATGTTTACCATATGCTAGGTACTTATAAGTAAATTAAAAGCGCCAATTAGTGTATACCAATTTTACCATGTTTAACAGGGTGAGCACGATCACTTTACCACTGTTTAGCAGGTCAATAGCCTAAAAAATATGGTGCAATACAAAGTAAAAAAAAACCAGAGTGAACCTTAAGAAAGAGTAATTTTCCAACCACAGCCATTATAGGACTCGGGAACATAATACCTATAGAAATACATTGTAGTGAAAGCCTTTTTTTGAAAATCGCAAAAAGGAAGGATTATAACAGATTTTTGTCACAATGAAAAATGTTTGTTCGTGGTACATTATGATTTTAGAAATGTGGGGAGATCTAAGGTGAGGTTTACCCCATGAAAAAAATATGATGCTCTGCTGAGATTTGATGAATCATGTTTAAAAGAAACAATTTCTCTCCTGCTTTTCTTGTAAAGGTTAAGGTGATAATACATTTTCTATAAGTTCACACTACATTCCTCAGTCATTTGAGAACAAAATGATTTTCTGAGTAAGACATGTCCTTCCATGAGCAGTAGAGGCATGTCAATTGATTTCTCAGTGTTCTACTGCAACTTCACCACAGTGTTCTAATGGACAGCTAGTGTGATAACATTCTGTATTTGAGAAAAATAACATGCTGTGTTTGAGAAAAGTGTGGCACACCTAAACACCAGAATCAAAGCTCTAAAACGGAAAGTGTTTCTTACATAGGATAATTCAGTAAAGGAAGAAATGAGGGGCTTATAGTTTTATGGAAATTATGGTTAGTGCTCTAAAAGCTACTAAGGGGACATTTTCTATGAGTCCCTAAATATCTTCCCCATTCATGTCAGTAAAACATTCTGAGATGCAGAGGGAAACATACACCAGCAGAACTAGCCCCTAGTGATCAACTGCAGCTTCACCACAGAGTTATAGAAAACAATTAGAGTGCTAACATTTTGTATTCAAGACAAAAGTGAAGTACTTCTGAATGCAATTTCGTTGGAATAGCAACTAACACATTTAAAGCCTTTCCTGAGGAGCAGGCTGAATTAAATGAGCATTGTCCTATTAAGGCAGGTATGAAACCAGCAGGTTAAAAGTGTGTGGGGAGGTATGGGTTTTAAGTAATGTGGATTTTAAAGGATCTTTAAAATAGTTGAAGAGGGAGATGTCTGCATACGTACAGCATCCCCATCTGTTTACACAACCAACACATTTTCTCAGTAGCTTAACAGCTCCCTACTTTTAAAATAGTAAAATATTTGGTACACAAACTTTGTGCGCAATTGTGCGGCCAGTCTCGGCACCCAATCCTCAGTGCACGTGGGCAAAGGCCATGGTCAACACAGATCGGGTGCCAGCAGTGTTGTGGGCAGGCCCCGACCGTGAGGCCAGCAACTATGGCCAGCCTCTGCTGCGCACAGTCTAAGACGTTGCACAGCTAGGGTTGGGTGCTTGCAGAGGGTTAGGAACTGGGCTAATTTAGAATATTATTCTCAAAAACTGAAATTCATTAAAAAAAAGAAATGGATAAAGTGGCATTTTGTTAGGTGTTTAAAGGCAAGAACTAACATTTAAAAACCCATACGCCAGTTACTCTTTAATCTAAAACTTGTGCCATCATCATGGACTCCTTGTGACATCATATAGGATCCTCCCATTTAAATATAAATAATTTAGTGCATGGAATACATTCTACAGTGTTTTCCTTTGAGTCACACTTGCATTACCTCACACTTGGTATAGCCAGAAATGCCCTCAAATGGCTATCCTCATTTCTGTTAAATAAAACTTTTCTGGTTTGAAAAGATCTTTCTGCAAAATAGAACTTTTCAGGTTTGAGAGGATCTTTCTGCATTAGACAGAGTGGGGCTCATCCTTGAATCCAACTCTGTTTAATGTCTATGTCCAACCACTATCAATAACAAAAGGGGGAGAGAGAGAAATAGATCGAAATGGATTTGTTCTCCCTAGACAAATGTAAATAAACGAAAGGAATCCACTCCTTGGGTATAGGGCGTGTCCTCCAAAGATGGGGAACACCCTTGTTGTTTTTGGTCCCCTCACACACCAACAGGCCCCTTGGTGTCATGCTTCATCATTGGGGTCCTCGTACTCCTCTACGGGATACGGCGTGCTGCGACCTACGGATACGCGGGAGCACTTGAAATGACTATGTGTGGTGTGGATGGGGTATTTAAATGTGAGTGTATGGTGGGGTTTAGATCTAAGTGAGTGAAGTTTAAAAAGTACCTGGCTCGTGGGGTGACAAAAAAATATTTAATGGGCCCCGGGCTGGTGCTATTAAAATTAAGTGTGGGAGGTTAATAACGCAAACAATGTGCATTACCTCCTCTCTGTGTGCGTCGACATGTATCGGTGTAAAAACACCATGCTTCAGGACGGGGTACACAAATCCCCACCTTACTCACGTTTCTCTAACTTGTATCAGAGTCTCTAATAAAAGTGAGAACTACAGTGCAGGTAAAACAATGTACCTAACAAAACGCCGCTTAATAGTCGACCTGTTTTTGTGGTGGTCTACTTTTCAACAACCATAGGTAAGGTGACCAGTGGTTACAGGTGACAGAAATTGCGGTTAAGTCTCATACTATAGGTGTCAATCGTGCCTATAGTGGGATTAAAACAAGGGGACAAACTAGACTCGCTGACATATAACATAAAACACACACTTTTTGAAGAATTGGCGTACAGCGTTATTCAGAACATGACCCCATTAGTGGTCAAAAGATATTAAACAAATTGTTTAGTGCCCCTGTAAGGAAAAGAGACAGTACATGCCCCTAAATACCAATAACATACTGTTTTGCAGGGGTAGAAAAGCCTCATGAGCCAACCAAACGTCAGGGTCCCATATGCTATTTAGCACCTGTTGGAAAAACTGAATTCAGAGTCCCATTTTTACTTACATTAGCGTAGTGGAGAAAATGCTGCTCTTTGTCTCATGTACTCACGATTTCAGCGAGGAAATTCCTCCCGACCGACCCATCCGTGGCTCCGGTGATTATGCCAAAGGGAGTCAGAGGTACGGGTATTTGTACCTTTTCCCAGGGCTGAGATAATTACTCGATTGAATAATTAGTGTTTCCTGCCTGCCTTTCTAAGGGCTTCTTGTCGGTTCTGCTCGCGGCTCAATTTGTTTGTGTTACGATGCCACGCATGCGTGTAGCTAGTCCCACGCATGCGTCCTGGGCCCGTGTCACTGATCCAGTAGTTTTCACGCGCATGCGTTTGGATGCGTACGATGTTGTTATGGCACTGATCCACTTGTGCTCCACACCACACATAGTCATTTCAAGTGCTCCCGTGTATCCGTAGGTCGCAGCACGCCAAACCCCGTAGAGGGGTACGAGGACCCACAATGATGAAGCATGACACCAAGGGGCCTGTTGGTGTGTGAGGGGACCAAAAACAACAAGGGTTTTCCCCAATTTTGGAGGACACGCCCTATACCCAAGGAGTGGATTCATTTTGTATATTTACATATGTCCAACCACTGCCAGATATCATAATGGGGCATGGTTTTTCAATGGTATCATAAGCCGATGATACCCAGATAACCATCTCCCTAACACCTGACACAACAGCTCTTTCCATCCAGCCTAATGCATGTCTCAGAGATGTCAATAACTGGATGATCTGCAACAGCCATAAACTCGACAGAAATAAGACTGGGGTACTGGTGGTTGGCAACAATGTCTCCCTTTGGAATGAATTACAATGGCCCAACTACTTCAGAGATCCACCCCCTCTTGAAACTGAAATAAAAAGTCTGGGTTTCTGGATTGATCATAATCTTATCACGGACATCCAAGCCAAGAAACACGAGGCTTGCTGCTTTGGTCTACTCAGGACCCTAAGGAAGGTGCTGAGTTGACTTCTGCAGCCCACTCAGAGAATAATTGTCCAAGGCCTAGTGCTGTCTTGTCTTGATTCTGGCAATTCAATATATCTGGGATATGTGACCAAGCACCTTCAAATTGTTCAAAATGCGGCAGCCCGTATGCTCTTGAAGATTCCCAAGCACCAGCCTGTCTCATAATCTTTGGCAGGCTTACACTTGAGGCTGCCAGTGCTCAAGAGAATCAAATTGAAATCTCTGTCTGGCCCACCGAGTGATTCATAATTAGTGTTCCCCTCTAATTCAGACGCTGTTAATCCCCTACAGCCCAAATAGATTACTATAATCAGTGACTCCTAACTGTGCCAAAAATAAAGAAATCTAGGAGCGGAGGGCATTCTAAATTCTATTTGGCACCAAAGCAATGGAAGTTGCTAAGGATGATTGAGGAAGAAAAAAAATTCGGAAACTGCTTAAAACCTATCTTTTCAAATGAGCAGCTTGCTTGATCCTTTGTACGAAGGACCTTGTTTCTCTGCGCTGGGAAACCTGCAGGGTAGCCATACACTTTACAAATCCTTGGCATAGGATATCAATCTATCACACAGAAAGATAGATGTGCTTATTTGGATGATTGACATTATTGTTAATGGACCCTGTCAGGATGTTACCCCTAACTAAACGGAGAATATTCTGCACCATCTCCCAAGTCCCAAAATCATGATAAAAGGATTGTTGTCCACTCTGGTGAGTAAAAGATGTATTCTCATCTTGGAACATGGAAAAATTTAGGAAAACAAATCTGTCATGGCATCTTGTGCTGCGACATTATGGTATTCCAAACCATGTGGGTTGTCGAGCAATGGAATCCTTCTGAGGATGGAATTTGGTGTGGGATGCTGGGAAGGAGCAGAGCGATCCATAGCGGGGGCACAGATAGCTAACGATTGAGGCTGGAGCAGCTGTTGGTATTTTACCAATACATCTAATTATAAGCTTACTGGATCTGGCATTTGCTGTCTTAACACAATCACCTCTAAGGACTTTGTGTATGTGTTTTGTAGTTTTTGAAGTGACACAGTTGAGCTTACTGGAACCTTTGGCTGTAAATAATCCATTTCGGTTTTTAACTCTTTCTGTGCTGATGACGGAACCGCTCCGTCATCAGCCGCGGTGGCGCTGTGCTGATGACGGAGCGGTTCCGTCATGGCCCGCCCGACGCGCCTGCGCGGCGCTGATTTCGCGCCGCTGAGGCGCGTTCTTTTAAGCGGGCAGGGCCATGACGGAACCGCTCCGTCATGAGCACAGCTCAACCGCGTCTGGTGACGGAGCGGTTCCGTCACCAGCATGCGCCCGCCGCGCGCCCCGCCCACTTAGCGCTGCAGCGGAATAGCCGCCGCAGCGATGTGGTTAACAAGCATATATCATTCAAAGGAAATAAAGCATGCAACACGTTAGCTTCACTGGTCTCTTTAAAGACAACATTAATCCTTTTATTAACTGGCTGTGGAACCAGAAGATTTTGGGAAATGAGCCATGTTTCCCTACTTAACTATGTGCATGGTTCTGTTTTTGAGCAAATCACTTTAGGCCTGAGTTAGAAAGATTTTTTCTGTGAATAGCTTTATATATGAAAGTCTTCAGCACCATTTCCCAGGTGACACTTTTGCTATTTGGCTTTATCTTTCTGCAGATATTTGCCAGTATGTTTCCCTTCAGCTAAATGTAAGGGGCACACAATGCAAGAATCCATAAACTGCTAATCCGGTATGCAAATGGGCCACTTTAGGTAGCCACTACCTTATTGGAGCCCCCAAACTGATCTCCCTATCTTATAGTCTTAAAGGCTGTACTTCCTTGATGCCTTTCTTTATGTCTTGGCTGGTGACTGTATCATCAAATTTTTTGGGTGCAGTGGAAACGTTATTTAGATAATGTGTGGTACACCTGAATTTAGGATTATTTTAGAATCACCCCTCACTAATCCTGACCATCTTTCTGTGAGCTTATTCTCAGAATATAGATTTTGGAGCAATCACTACTGTGTTTCTCCATATACATGGGTACTGTGGTGCATGTTGTGAATAGGAAAGGTCTGTCCCTGGCCAGAAGAGAAACAGTATTTTTACTGTAAAAATGTATTGTTTGCTACAATGCAAGAGTGTATGGTGCTGACCCTGTCTCAGTTTCAGACTGGACATAAAAACATAAGCATACCCTGAGTTCATTGAAGACTCACCTTGACTAAACACGTGTGTATCTGAGGCGTAACACAGGCCCCTGCAGCCACTGCAGTGCGGGGGGCCCTCACCCTCCAGGGGGCCCCGTCAGCACCGCACTTCTGCTGGGGAGCTCTAGATTGAGTCCGGAGGGGGCCCTTCATGTACCCTGCAGGGGGGCCCCCTCAAGGTTCGTTACGCCACTGGTGTGTATCCTGCCCTGATGCCTTTCTCAACATTTCATCGAGGGCTGCTAGTTTTCTCTATGCATGGATTAAGTCTGATGCCCTGGTGACGTTCTGAAGAAAGGCCTTCTTGCTGCTGATAATGCCTGTGGGAAAGGCAATATTCAGGGCAAATTCTCAGAGAGTCATTGTCTTAGAACAGTAAGGATCCCTCCCACCAGAAATTGTAAGATGGATTCCTAAGAAGCATTTCTACAAGTTCAGATAGCTGATTAGTGACTCTGCCTGGTAAACACACCCGTTTAATCTCTGTGTAAACATCTCCCACTCAGAATGCCTTCCTAGTTACCCACTAGTGATAACCTTCCTTGGTATTGAGCTTATATACCCATGTCCAGTACCTTAAATGCCTTCTGGCTAGCCAGGTTTAAAGCCTGAAGAGGGTCCTTTGTGGATCAAGTGTGTATGAGCATTTTGACTTTGTGGGTTTACACCTATTTTTCTACGAAGGGTCGATAATCCATCTGATCTCCATCATTGGCAATATTTATTATTCCTAGCATTCAAGCATTGACTAGGTGTCTGTATCTTTTGGCTGCAAGATATCCAGACGGTACAGCAAAACCTTAACCCCTAAACTAGTAGGCAAAGCAGGTTTCCAAAGCACAAAAGACTCAACAAATGTATTGTCTGTTGTAATTTTACACGCTTATTGTTATTGGTTAGCAATTGCGAATAGTATTATTCCTGGACCTAGTCTGTATTTAGGGCCAGATGTAGGAGCCCTAATAATGGTCAGTAACGGCCGAATTCGGCCGTTACCGACCGGTATTTGGGTTTTGCAATGTAGGGGGCTTAAAATTACAGAATCGGTATATTTACCGATTCGGTAAAATTACCGATTCGGTAAATTACCGAATCGGTAAATATACCGATTCTGTAATTCTAGATGTAGCTAGCACTTCAAAGAGTGCCACAGGCCCTTAAGAATCGGTATTTTACCAGACAATCCTATTGTGTGGTAAAATACCGAATTTAGGTGTGCATGCACATCTGTGCATGCACACCTGTGCCATGTGACACGCAGACATGCCCTTAGGGCATGCATGTGTGCCACATGTCACACAAGCCTGTACTTGGGGTGCTAGAGGGTGTCAAAGTGACACCCCCTGCACCCTTGCAGGATTCGGTATTTACCGATTCGGTAAATACCGAATCGGTATTGCCCATTGATTCCTATGGGCTTCAAGGCCCATAGGAATCAATGGGCAATTCCGATTCGGTATTTACCGAATCGGTAAATACCGAATCTTACAGATTCCGTAAATGTAAAATGAAATTTACCTACATCTGCCTACTTCTAATTTACCGATTCATAAATACCGAATCGGTAAAATTCGGTATTTATGAATCGGTAAATTTGAATTACCTACATCTAGCCCTTAGTTTCTTAAATTCAGTTCTTGGTCCTTCCTCTCTTTCCATCACCTGCATTTAATTGGCATGCAGCCCTCTCACACTGCCCCTTGAGAACTCATGGTCCCAAGAGGACTCAATGCTCCCAGTCAGCACTTCGAGCACATCTCCATTTTTGGGCTGATTGAAGCCCCATGAAGGAATCTGGCACTCAGTGTTAAAATACGGAACCCACGCGCTGAATGCACTTCCCACTGCAGGCTGATTGGAGCCCCTAATGGGTATCCAGCATATTTCTAGCTCAGGTCAGTGCCTCTCTTACTACTTCACACTCTGTCCTTCACCAGTTTTACCAGTGGCGGTGTCTCATTAGGGCTCTAAAGCTGTGTCCCACTGAAACTCCTACACCTGCCTGGACAAATATTAAATAGATCAATTCATTTAGAGATACAATGTTATCTCTAAACAAATCTATGTATCTAAGCCTGGGATGTCTGTCCCAAGCTGCCGCCCTGCCTTGCTCTGAAGCAGGAGATGGAAGCCAGGCAGTAAATCAATTTTCTGAACTATGATGTATAACGCAGGGTTTACCATTCTAAAGCCCTTCACTGCATTGTAGTTTATGACAGTATCCACTATAATGCTTTTAACAACACTATTTGGGCATCGGAGTGTCCATCCCTGCATGAGAGCAGCAATCCGTCATTTACAGGCATACATCCCACCGTTTCCCATTCGTCACACATAGAAGTAGATGCAAGCATGTGTGGTTTGGTGCCTTGTCACCCATAATGGTAAGTTTTATAATACTGATCTTGTTTTATGTATATTGTGCTGAGACCCTGATCACCCTAACCTCCGCCCGTGACACCCCATGCACCATCAGCATGTCACTGGCCCTGCTAGCTCATCGCTGGCCGGGTTAGCACGTTGCTGGTCACTTTAGCACACCGCTGGCCCCGTTAGCATGCTGCTGGCCCCGTTAGCACGTCGCTGGACCCGTTAGCAAGTCCCTGGACCCGTTAGCAAGTTGCTGGCCCCATTAGCAGTGGAGCTGATGTATTTGTTCCAAGCAGGGTTTTTATTCCCTTGTGAAGTTGATCCAAATATCCAAGTCAAGCGAAAAGGGAGAAGAAATTCCTTATTTATTTATTTATTTATTTATTTATAAAGTTTTATATAGCGCTGGATAGACGCGGAGATATCAGAGTGCTTTACATGAGCATCAGATCATAGTTACAGGTTACATCCTTACAAAGGTTACACAGTTCTTAGAGCATGGCAACATAGGGCCAGATGTAGGTAGCCAAATACCGGTCGGTAACGGCTGAATTCGGCCGTTACCGACCGGTATTTGGCTTTTGACATGTAGGGGGAAGGAAACAGGCCAATTCGGTAATTTTACCGAATCGGTAAATATACTGGTCGGTAAATTTACCGACCGGTATTTTTACAGAATCGGTAAAATTGAGATGTAGGTGGGACTCTTCTGAGTCCCACAAGCCCTACAAATTCGGTATTTTACCATCAAATTCAATTTGATGGTAAAATACCGATTCAGGTGTGCATGCACATGTGTGCATGCACACCTGTGCCATATGACAGGCAGACCTGCCCTTAGGGCAGGTATGCCTGCCACATGGCCCCCGAACCTTTTTTGGGGGTGCTAGAGGGTGTCAAAGTGACACCCCCTGCACCCTTGTCAAAATCGGTATTTACCGATTCGGTAAATACCGACCGGTAATGCCCATTCATTCCTATGGGCTTCAAAGCCCATAGGAATGAATGGGCATTACCGGTCGGTATTTACCGAATCGGTAAATACCGATTTTTACCGATTCGGTAAAAGGAACATCTAGATGTTCCTACATCTCCCCCTTCTTATTTACCGATTCTTATTTACCGAATCGGTAAAATTCGGTAAATAAGAATCGGTAAATTTTCCCTACCTACATCTGGCCCATAGTTACTTGTAAGGTCGAGATAAACAATAAGCACAAATACGTAAGGGGAAAAGAAGGCAGGGTGAGAGATTCAGGGGAGGGGGTTGGAGTAGGGCAAGTATACAGATAGTGAAGATGGGAAAGAGGAGGGGAGGGTGAGAGACACAGCATGGGGAGAGGAGGGGAAAGGTGATGGGGACACAAACCGGTAGACGAGTAAAGGCAACGTCCAAAGTCCAGTAAGCTGTGATCCCAGGGGAAGTGGTATCCCTTCCCTATCTCTATTGCGAGAGGTTCCCTTTACGCAGTGGACTCTCTCAGAGGGGTCTCTGAGACTCCAAGGCCTACATACTGGATCCTTCCCTAAAAAGGGGAGAGGTAGTGATTTGGCAAGGGGTGCCATACAATACCTCAAGTGTGAGTGGCTCCCTTGGCGCAGTGGACTCACTCTGCGGGTTCGCTGAGACTCCAGAGTATAAATATTGGATCTTTCCCCAACAAGGGGAGAAGTAGTGCTTAGTCAAAGAGCACAAAGGTCAGGGGGTAGGCAGAGTAGCAGGCAAGGGGAGAGATTCACGGGAGAGAGGATAGGAGCTAGGGAAGAGACAATAAGGAGAGACGAAAAGAAGTCTGCCTAAAGACCGACTGGGTAGGTGACGACCAAGGAGGGAATCGACGGCCCATCTCCCCTATAGCTAAACTAAGTAGCTCCATTGGGCATCAGACAAAATAGTTCAGTCTCAAAACATTGAGAGAGGAGGGAGGGAGAGACATAAATAGAGGGAGGATGCGGTAGGAGATGACCGGAGAGACGAAAGGAAGTGCAACAATGTGGTTCACCAATATACCAGAAGAAGATCAACAAGTAAACATTAAATCAAACAATCAGCAATACAATTAGGGGAGGAGAGAAAAGAGAAAGAAAGCAGTGGGGCTTAGGGGAGGAGGGAAAGTGAGGATAAGGGAAGAGAAAACCGTAGAGACGAAAGGAAGTCTGTCTAAAGACCGACTGGGTACGTGATGACCAATGAGGGAATCCATGGCTCATCTCCCCTATAGCTAAACCAGGTAGCTCCATAGGGCATCAGACAAAATAGATCAGTCTCAAGTGGCGAGGGAAGAGGTTCACAGAAAAAACAGGGTGGGGACAAAGGGCAAGGGCATGTGAGGGCAGAGGACAGAAGCTGGAAAGAGTAGGAGGGGAGAGGGGGAGGGTTGGGGGAAGGGGAAGGTAAGGTCAGGAGAGACACGGGCTCGTTAGCCCGAAGTCCGGCTGGGTAGGTGATGGTCAAAGGAGGGAGCCCAAAGTCAATCTCCCCCATAGCTGGGATATATCTTCTTTTCCTCTGTTGCACCTTTTCAATAGACTCTCCAATGAGAATACTCTTCATCCAATTATTAAAGTTCCGGAGGTAGAAAATGAGACTTTGGCTGCGTTGTTCCAGTCCACACTCCTAAAACACGTTGTAAAGAGCAGCTACTTTTGACCCATGGCCTTCAAGCCTTTTGTACTTTGCAGGTGGCTCTTCAGTCTCTAATGTAGTATGGGAGGAGATATATTTGGAGAGTATGAGAAGTCGTAGGCCTCCCTGTTTAATTCAAGATGATGACTCCTTGGGATAGGTCCTCACTCCATTACCATTAATGGGTCCCGTAGTGGTAGGTGGTCCTTGCTATTTGTAAGGATGGGAATTAACTTGGCTTACTATGTCCCAATCTAGGTAATAACCTGGGATCCTTAGTCATAAATATTAGCGGTTAATTATAGAAAATAATATCATTTAATTTGAGGGTTAGAGTTTCTGGGGATGAGATCAATGAGCACGCTCTGTTTTAATTGCATAATGTATCAGTCGTTCCAAGATGGCTGCTTGCTTATTTAGTGGTGGAATAGATCTGGGGATTAGTCCTATCACTCTTTCCCTGCAACAAAACTA
This sequence comes from Lissotriton helveticus, assembly GCF_964261635.1. Lineage (NCBI taxonomy): Eukaryota > Metazoa > Chordata > Amphibia > Caudata > Salamandridae > Lissotriton > Lissotriton helveticus. The sequence goes on along the minus strand of NC_136065.1, from coordinate 1,317,105,145 downwards.
CCTGGGTATAGTCCTCTATCTGTTTCCATGGGGGCAGATCAGCGTGCATGGTCCTTTGTTTCTGTTTGATAGCGTGCTGAAAGCAATTAGTCCAATGTCTTTGCCTATGTGGTGGTGTGAGGTGAGTGGTCCGGTCTTTGATTTACCAATACAGCTAGCTAGCCATTACCTCCTCGTCCTGTCTCCCCGTCCCATTCCTTACAAGTGAGCAGCTAGTCTGCTCCACAGAACCCCTAGCCTAGCTGAGCTGTTTGAACTTCCCCCAGGATGACGTCACCATCACGTGCCGAAACCAAACATCCTGTTCTTTTTTTTCTGCACCAGTTCCTGCTGCCTGGCTGTGCTTTGCTGTTAGGAGTTTGCCTCGTCTTCTGGTAAGTTCCTTTTTGTTTTTGATTCTTGTTGAGCGGCCTGCTTTAGCGGCCGCTCCTTGTTTCTTGCTGTTTGTTCCCCGCGCGCTGCCTCTGCCGGCGGTCTGCCTTTTCTCACGCGGTTCGCGTTAGCGGCCGTTTTACTTTGTCCGCTCTTGCCTGGTTGCTCGGCTAGCTTCAGCGGCCGTTTCTGGTGGTTTTCTGGATTCCCCATGTGCCCTGCCTTAGCGGGCTGGGTTTTTTCGATGTGTGGATGCGCGGCGCTCCTGTTTACACGATGTTTTTGGCGGCGAATTTGGTTGCTGCCTGTGCCTTTTGTCCCAGCCCACTTTTACAGCTCTCATGGGACTTCGCGTCCTCGGGACTTCGTGTCCTTCCTCTGGGGTCCTTCCTGGCTGGATTTTTGTCCTTGCTTCTGCCTGTTTTGGGGTTTTGGACTCGGCTGGTTGCTGGCATATATTCCAAGGCTTCTTCCTCTGCTGCCCCTCTTGATGCCCTGCGCCTCATTTTTGATGAGACTGTGGCTGCTGCTTTCCTGGCTGGGGACATGGCTGGGTCTCCTCCCAAGGTGCCTCGTGTCTCTTTGGATCCGCAGGCTGCTTCTGAGGATGACATTGGACCTGATGATGATGAGGGTGTACGTGGTCGATTTGTTCAGGGTGCCGAGCTCGCTGAACTTTTCACCCATGTGCGGTCCGATTTGGGCTTCTCTCCTCCTGCCGATGCTGTCTTAGAGGTTGGCTTCTTTGCGCGGTATGTCCAGCCTGCTCCTGGCTCTTTTCCTTTGCACGGGGCGGTGCGCGCTGTGCTGCTTCACGAATGGGAAGAGGTGGACGAGTCTACTTTTCCTCGTTTCCTGTCCAGGCGTTGCCCTCTTGAGGGTTTTGCTACTGTATTCCCTCTGGCTATGTGGGTTGCCGTGTTGGTGGCTGGCCTTTCCTCTCAGGGTTTGGTCGTTTCTGTGGATGCCCTTCCTGCGGACGCAGTGGATATGCGTGTTTGAGGGGGCAGTGAGGCGCTCCTATGCTGCTTCTGATTTTTCTGTCCGGGCGACTGCGTATTCTGCTATATGGTTCAGTCGCTCCTTGGGGATTTCCAGTCCCTGTCGGTTCTGCTGATCGACGGCGAGGATGCCTCACCTCTTTTTGTCTCTGATGGATTTCAGGTGCGTTGCCTATCGGTTCTTTCCTTCGTCTCTTTGGGGGCAAGGCAGGGTGGCCGAGTGGTCTAGGGCACTGCGTTCAGGTGGCAGTCTCTTCTGGAGGCGTGGGTTCAGATCCCGCTTCTAAAGCTGAGCACCGCAAGCTGGTGGCTCCGGTCCGCCCTCCTTCTCGGGGTCGTGGGTTTGGTTACCGTCGCGCTTTTGGGCCTCCTGCTCGTGGCGCTTCTCGGCCCTTTCGTGGCTGGGGTTTTGGCCGGGGGGGCCCTGGAGGTGCCAAGCCCCGGGCCGCTGCCGGTGTTGCCGCCCCCGCTTCCTCCTCTTCACCGGATGCCTGGGCGTTTCTGCCTGTTTTGGTGGGTTGCCGGCTCGAGTTTTCCTCTCCTCCTCCTCCGAGTTTTGTTCTGTACTCCCCTGCCCCGTCTTCCTCTGCGCTGAACTGCTTTGTTGGCAGGTGTGCGGCTCCTGTTGGTGATGAGGGCTATTGTGGAGGTTCCTCCTCTGGCGAGGGGCAGGGGTTGCTCTTCACTCCTCTTTCTTGTCTCATGGAGAGTCACTTCGGATCTTCGTCCTGTTTTGGGTCTGAAGCAGGTTACTCGCTTCGTTGTCCGCCGTCCGTTCGGGATGGTGACGCTCCGGTCCATCCTGCCTCTGGTCCTGCCGTGGGGCTTCCTGGCTTCCCTGGATCTGATTGATGCGTATTTGCACGTTCCTGTCCATCCGGTGGTCCGGCGTTTTCTCTGATTTGCTGTGGGAGCCCTGCCCTACCAGTTCCAGGTGCTCCCTTTCGGCCTTTCTTCGGCGCCCGGAGTGTTCACCAGGCTCTTGGCCCCTCTGGTGGGTATCCTTCATTCCAGGGGACTGCTGGTGTTTCCATATCTGGATGACTGGTTGGTTGTCTCTCCTTCTTTTTCGCCGGCTCTGTCGGATGTGGACCAGGTGTGTCTTCTGCTGGGTTCCTTTGGGTTACTTCTCCACCACAGGAACTCCTCCCCGGTGCCCTCCCAGTCCCTGAAGTTCCTGGGGGCTCTCTTCCGCATGGACATGGTTTTTCTCTCGCAGGAGCGCCAGTTGCCTTTGTTTCGTCACCTTTCCTGGCTTCTGTCCCAGTCCCGGGTGTCTGCCCGTCTCTGGTTACGGAGTCGGGGGAGGTGGCGTCCACTCTGCATCTCCTTCCTTGGTCCAGGCTCCGTCTGTACCCCGTGTTGCTTCATGTCCTGTCGCACTGGGATCCTGCCTCCTTGGACTACGAGTCTCTGGTCCCTGTCGCTCCGGGGATTCGGGCGGATCTCCAGTGGTGGTTGTCCCCTCTCTCTTTCCCGGGGGTTCGATCTCCTTCCTCCACAGTCTGTGGTCGTGTTGTCCACGGTTGCCAGTGCTTTGGGGTGGGGTGCCGTTCTGGGTGCCTCCAAGGCTCGGGGTCGGTGGTCCAGTTTCGAATCCCTCCAGTCCTCGAATTGGAAGGGGTTGAGGGCGGGGTTGGCTCTTCTTTGGTTCGCTCCTCTACTTCGGGGTCAGGTGGTCTCTGTGCAGACGGACAATCTGGTGGTTCGTTCTTATGTGTCTCACCAGGGGGGCGTGTGTCGTACTCTGTTTCTCCTCTCCCGGGAGATCGGCCTTTGGGCCGCATCGAGTCTCCTGTCTCTGACGGCGGTCTATCTTCCGGGGAATGAGAATGGGCCTGCGGATTCTTTGATCGGGGTGTTCCCCTCCTCGGTGTCCCTCTGTCTGTCCCCGGATCTGTTCGATCTGATTGTCCTCCGGTTCCGCCTTCCTTGGCTGGATCTTTTCGCCTCCGAGGAGTCCGCCCTTCTTCCTCGGTTTTGCAGCATAGTTCCCTCTCCATTGGCGTGGGCTACCGATGCTTTCTCGATTCCTTGGTCGGGGGTCTGCTGTTTGCCTTCCCTCCGTTTGCCTTAATTGCGAGGGTCCTCCGGAAGTTTCGATTGGATCGGGCGGAGGTTCTCCTGGTGGTTCCGGAATGGTCTCGGCAGTCTTGGTTCCCCCTTCTGCTGCACTTTCTGTTTGCCCGCATTGGCGGTTTCCCCTGTCTCCCTCCCCGCTGCGGTCTCCTCTTCTCGGGGTTGCCTCCCTGCGTCGCCTCCGGCTGGGGGTTTGGCACTTGAGAGGTTGAGTTTGCTGGGTCTGGGTTGGTCGCTTGAGGTTGCCCGATGTCTTCAGCTTTCTCGGCGTTCGTCCACCTTGATGTCGTATGGCCGTCACTGGAAGAATTTCTCCTCCTGGTGTCTTGTGAAGGGTCTCTCTTCTGCCTCCTGTGAGGCCGTGAAGGTTTTGGACTTCTTACTGGATGGTTTTGTCTTGGGGCTTGCGGTTTCTTCTCTGCGGGATCGGTGGGCTGCCATTCTCGCTTTTCGGGGTTCCTCTGTTTCCTCTGTCTCCCCGTTGGTGGCTCACCTTCTGCGGAGTTTCTTGCTTCAGCGTCCTGTATCTCGTTCTCCTGTGCCTCCTTGGGATCTTCCCTTGGTTCTCCGAGCTTTGACGGGTCCTCCTTTCGAGCCTTTGGACTCCGTGGCCCTGTAGTTCCTTTCTGCTAAGGTTCTTTTCCTGGTGGCCATTGCTTCTGGGCGGAGGGTTGGTGAGGTTGGGGCGCTTGGGGCTTCCCCCCCTTCTTGCGCTTTTGCGATGATAAGGTCATTCTCCGTCCGAGTCAGTTCTTTCTTCCTAAGTTGGTGTCTTCTTTTCACTGTCTGGAGGATGTTGTTCTCCCGGTCTTTTTCCCGGCTCCTGCCTCTCCTGTGGAGGTGCTCCTCCATTCATTGGATGTGCTGGGGACTCTCCGCATTTACTTGGAGCGTACGGCTGGTTTCCGTAAGGTTGATTCCCTGTTTGTCACCTATGGCCTCTCGGGGCTGGGGCTTCGGCCTTCTTTGTCCACCTTGTCTCGTTAGGTCAGGGGCGCTGTGGTTTCTGCTCACAATTCTGCCCACTGTCCTCTGCCTTCTTCCGTTCAGGGTCGGTCGACTCGGAGCGTGTCTTCCTCCTGGGCCATGTTCAAGGGGGCCTCGTTGCGAGACATTTGCGATGCTGCCACATAGGCTTCTCCCCATACGTTTGTTGCCCATTTTCGGCTTCAGTTGGGGTTGGCGGCCTCTGCTGCTTTTGGGGCTAATGTCCTTTCTGCGGTACATGATTTGTGATCTGTACTGTTCTCTGTTGTTTGGAAATGGACCTGTTCTTTTCTCGAACTGTTTGGTCTGTTTTTTTCTTACAATCACCGTGTGCTTGGGTATGGGCTCACTTGTAAGGAATGGGACGGGGAGACAGGACGAGGAGGTAATGCCTGGTTACTCACTGGTAATATCCATTACTCCGAGTCCTGGTCTCCCCGTCCCATTCCTGAGCCCTTCCCTCCCTCCCTGGTTTGGTTTTTCTTTGGGTGATTGTGTGTTTTTCTTTCTGGTTTCTTTGGTATTCTCAGGATGTTTGGTTTCGGCACTTCCCCCTTTATCGTCACGTGATGGTGACGTCATCCTGGGGGAAGTGCAAACAGCTCAGCTAGGCTAGGGGTTCTGTGGAGCAGACTAGCTGCTCACTTGTAAGGAATGGGACGGGGAGACCAGGACTCGGAGTAATGGGTATTACCGGTGAGTAACCGGGCATTTTGAAGTTCAACCGTTCAGGCACAAAATGGTGGGGCTTGTACTGTTCATCGAGGTGTTACCATCCAAATCACCCCCTCCACAGTGGCATCAGGTCCAGTACCTGCCCAGCCCGGGCCTCCTTTCAGAATGCTCCAGAGCCAGTCCCAGCGATGTGAGCCAGTACTCGAGCGCTTACATCCCCCAGATGCAGCATACAGTTCAGGCATAGTCTCTCACATAATTTCTCCGGTGGGGACACATTCGGCAAAGTCTTGCTGCTCGGGGCCCGGGGCAATCACACAGGGGTCATACATCCCCTACCTTAGTTCAGCATGGCCATTGCCCCCCATGGTACCAACAGGGGGGAAGGAGGGTAGAGAAGGGCACGCCAGTCCAGACATCGCTGATCCGGCGGCCTGGCGCCTGAATTTCCAGCACAAGCCCAGCACTCATGCGTCGTCCCCAGTGCACACTAACACAGCACCGGGCAGACAGTATAGTATCCCTGAGGCGAGACCGCCCTGTAGTGGACCAGAGCGGATGACGTAGAACCTATCGGAGAGAACACTAGCCCTTTAAGAAGAGACCTGGAAGTGGTAACTCCACCGCGTAACCTGGCTGTCGAAGGAGGTCCCGAGTTCAAACGCCAAGAGGAGGAGAAGAAGAATGAAAAGGGCCCGGTAGCTGACGTTCAACCGGCGGGAGACCACCTGCTCCAGTGACCCATGGAGTGAGAAACTGAAGAGAAGAGGACGCAATAGCGAGCAGCAACCCACCACGCCCCAGAAGGGACGTAGCTATCACAGGTGCATGGCCGGTTACAGCCTTACTTGAATTAAAGGCAAATTAAAGAGGAGTCTGGGAGGGTGAGAGATTGGCAGGGCGAGAGAGCTGTTAAAGAAAGATTTTTGTTTATGTAATCACTTTGTGTGACTTCAGTGAGCACCGGTGGCGGTCGGTGTGGGAATTGCTCAACCCTCTCACTCCCAGATCCTAATAATCGCTGACTGAGACAAAAAAAAGGGGGTAATATACTTACCATAGTCCCATCTTCTTTCCGAGGGGCAACATCGGGAAGCCAGTCCTATGAAGGAGAACCTTCAGAGACTTAGAAAGAAAAGAAAAAGACAACAAAAGCAAGCTCATTCATCCTGGCATCACATAGGCTTGTGAAGGAGCCTAATAAAAGAAGAAGAATAAAAGAAATTGGGAAAAGAAACTGCTGAGTTCAGACTCTTCACCTACCTAGATAAAATCCACAATCTCACATACCTGCACCCGTGTTATTTAGTTTTTCGGATGCAACTAAGTGGCAATCACCTTCAGTTCAGCTGACTTCGATCAGAGCAGTAGACCTTTCCTCACTCGTGCTGTCTCCAATTAATTAACCCATGCACCGAGTGCATACCGGATTAAGTAAGTGTCCGTTTTTGCGCTTTAATTAGATCCTTATTGACATGCACAGATCTTCTTACTCAGTTCAACAGACCTTATAGTGGTTTTTATTCACAGTGCTCTGGTCCCCTTGATGTAATCCTGACGACTTCAACGTCAACCCCTGAGCTTTGACCTAGGCGGTTGGACTTTCCTCACTCATGCTATAGCCAATTAATTAACCCACGCACCGAGTGCATACCGAATTATTTCGATCCGTATCAACATGCACAGATCCTCTTACTCAGTTCACCAGACCTTATAGTGGGTTTCATTTTACAGTGCTCAGGTCCCCCCGATGTAATCTTGACGCCAACAACAGCATCAACCCCAGTGCTACTGATGTATATAGTAAATTTACATAGCACGGGCATCTACCAGGTTGCCTAGTAAGCCATCACAACTCCTTTTATAGCATGAATGTTGTCTTGGCATACACTGAGCTCTGCCTGCTTCTTCCCCCTCTGTGGAATCCTCTATCATCTTCCTTGACCTTCTGTGACCTTTTGCTCTGCGCACATTATAATTTGCACACACTATAGCTTATTAGGTGCGTATATGTTTTTAACCAGGTCACCCACCCTTAATGCTTTCTTACGGATTCATTTCTTAAAACGTTTGACTGTATCTGATGATTGGTTCATCCAAATTTACCCACTTGGACCACTAGATCATAGATGTAATGTGACTGTCCTGAGCTCCACGAAGGCGGTCGCTCCCCCACCCTGCTCCCAGACCAGTACCTGACCTGACCTGGTATCGTAGCGCTGCTCGCACTGTAATTGCTGATTACACGAAAGCTGATCTCTGTGAACTGCAAGCATTGTCGCATTCTCGCGCTACTAAAGATTAATTGGATTATTAGGAGCGTTGTGCCGCCAGACTGCGCTTAGTTTGCTTATTGTTGTCCAGTGCTGTTGTCCTTTGCCTGATTGCCGATTTACGCCGAATTGTGCAGATTTATCTAGCGATCTCTGTACCATTGCTTTGCCTGTGCCCCAATATCGCCCTGATTGCCTTTTGGCTCGCTGCCATTTTATTTGTTGTCTATCCGCCCCGCCCCCGCCTCCCAGCTGACCCTCCCTCGCCCCTCCCCTCTCCACCATCCTCATATGACAGATGCATTTTAGCGCGGACGCGCCCCATGCGTGCCGAAGGCGTGCCAAAGGTAAGTCCGTCTACGCCCGTCCGCGCCTGGACCGCACCCAGCGCCAGACTCCCTGGTCCCCGCCATACCCCCTCCACTCGCTTAACGTATGCTGCCGCTACTCTCCTTGCCCTTAACCCCGGACGCAATCCACAATGCTGCGTAGCTACCCCTGGACACACCCATGGACCTTTCGCCTGCCACCCCTGCAAATTCACAAGTATCAAGACCCACACCAAACCCCCGTCCAAAAACATCTCCGACTGTAACCAACTGAAGTGCATCCTGCTGAACACCCGCTCAGTCCACAAACACGCCACTGAACTCTGGGACCTACTCAACACCACATCACCGGATGTCGCCTTCCTTACAGAAACCTGGATGAACGCCTCATCAGCGCCCGACATCGCCATTGCCATCCCGGACGCTTACAAGATCATCCAAAAAGACCGCACCAACCAAACAGGAGGAGGCATCGCCATCGTTCATAAGAACACCATCCGAATCACGACCAGCTCTGACGACAACCTCGCGACCGCCGAACACCTCCACTTCCAGATCCACACCGACCCCAGGACCACACTCAGAGGCACCCTCATCTACAGACCACCAGGAACTCGCACACAATTCAACGAAGACATCACTGACTTCATCAGCCCACATACCCTCACCTCCGAGAACTACATTCTACTGGGAGACCTCAACTTCCACTTGGAAAAAATTAATGACAGCAACACCAACACCCTTCTGGACAACCTGGCCAATCTCGGACTCAAACAACTTGTTGACACCCCCACCCACTTAGCTAGACACACGGTCGACCCTATCTTCACCTCCAGCAACCACATCTCCTTCGATCACACCACAGCTCTCCATTGGACGGACCACAGCTGCGTTCACTTCAGCTACAAAAAGACCGCGACCCACATCCCGCCACAACCAATTCCTCGAAGAAACTGGAACAAAATCACCACCGACCAACTCTTCACTTCGCTTAACCAAAAACCCCCCACCATACCATCGGACCCAAACCAAGCTGCCACCAAACTCACACAATGGATCACCCACAGCGCTGACGAACTAGCGCCCCTGAAAAACCACCAGATCAAACAAGGTAACAAAAAGGCCCCCTGGTTCAACGATGACCTTAAGAAATCCAAGAAGCTATGTCGTACCCTCGAGAAAACTTGGAGCAAAAACCCAACCACCAACAACCTCACCACCTTCAAGGACGCCACTCACAAACACCACCAATTGATCCGATCCACCAAAAAATCAGCACTCAAGGATCGACTCGACAACAACACCCACAACAGCAAGGAACTATTCAACATCGTCAAAGAATTTACCAACCCCACCGCCGGCACCAACGACATCACTCCCTCCCAAGACCTCTGCGACTCTCTATCCTCTTTCTTCCACAACAAAATCGCCGACATTCATAAGAGCTTTGATAACTTGTCCGAAGAACAACCCACTCCACCCACCTCCGAACCCAAACAACACTCTCACAACCTTCTCACCTGGAACCCAATCACGACTGAAGACACCATCCATCTGATGAACTCCATCCACTCAGGATCACCAACCGACCCATGTCCCCACCACATTTTCAACAAAACAGACTCTATTATCGCACCCCATCTCCGTGACGTCATCAACTGCTCATTCAACTCCGCTACCTTCCCGGAGAGCTGGAAACATGCCGAACTCAGCGCCCTTCTGAAAAAACCCACAGCGGACCCCTCTGAACTGAAGAACTACCGCCCCAACTCACTCCTCCCCTTCCCGGCCAAAGTCATCGAGAAAGCCGTCAATACTCAACTCGCCGCCTTCCTTGAATCCAACAACTCACTGGACCCCTCACAGTCCGGCTTCTGAGCCAAACACAGCACCGAAACAGCCCTCATCGCCGCTACTGATGACATTCGAACGCAAGTGGACAACGGAGAGACAGTTGCCCTCATCCTACTAGACCTCTCAGCAGCCTTTGACACAGTCTGTCATAACACCCTCATACAACGCCTCAGTAACGTCGGAATACAAGGAAAAGCGTTGGACTGGATCATCTCGTTCCTCGACGGAAGAACCCAGAGAGTCCGCCTCCCCCCTTTCAAATCTGAGGCCACCAAAGTCATCTGCGGCATACCACAAGGATCATCACTCAGTCCCACCCTCTTCAACGTGTACATGAGTCCCCTCGCATCCATCGTGCGACAACACAACCTCAACATCATCTCCTACGCCGACGACACCCAGCTAATTCTCTCCCTCACCAAAGACCCTAACACCGCCAAAACCAACCTACTCGAGGGAATGAAAGAAGTAGCCGAATGGATGAAGAACAGCCGGCTAAAACTAAACTCGGACAAAACAGAAGTCCTCATCTTAGGATCATCCCCCTCTGCATGGGACAACTCATGGTGGCCTCCAGCTCTGGGCACAGCACCCATACCTACAGATCACGCTCGTAACCTGGGCTTCATCTTTGACTCCTCCCTCTCGATTACCAGACAAGTCAATGCTGTCTCATCATCGTGCTTCAACATCCTACGCATGCTCAAAAAAAAATTCCGCTGGATCCCCACCGATACAAGAAAGACAGTCACCCACGCACTAGTCACTAGCCGACTAGATTATGGAAACACCCTTTACGCCGGAACCACTGCCAAACTACAGAAAAAACTCCAACGCATCCAAAACGCCTCAGCCAGACTCATACTGGACATCCCCCGCCAAGCTCACATTTCCGGCCACCTGAAAGATCTCCACTGGCTTCCCATCAACAAAAGAATTACGTTCCGTCTCCTCACCCACGCACACAAGGCCCTCCACGACAAAGGACCCGAATGCCTCAACAAACTAATGTCCTTCTACACACCCACCCGCCAACTACGTTCATCCAATAAAGCCCTCGCCACAATTCCGCGCATCAATAGATCCACCATGGGAGGAAGATCTTTCTCCTACTTAGCGGCCAAAACCTGGAACTCTCTCCCCAATCACCTCCGCCTCACACAGAACCACCCCTCCTTCAGAAAGCAGCTAAAAACCTGGCTATTCGATAAGTAACGCACCCACCCTCCCCCAAGCGCCTTGAGACCCTCTGGGTGAGTAGTGCGCTATACAAATCACTGAACTTGAAATTGAACTTGTGCCTCAGGGCCCGTGCTTACCTTTATTCATTTCACCATTTTTATTGATTCATCTTGCTCACAATTTTCTGTCCTGATGAAGATCTCCAATCAGTGAGATCGAAAGGCCATCGACTCCCATACAAAAAGAAACTCCTTCTATTGTGTAAAAAATACTTGGGAGTCTCTACCCCTGTTGTCAATTTATTTGTATTTATTTAGTGAGCTTATATAGCGCAACAGCTACCCGTAGGTTTTCCGGCGCTCTGGAGCAACGCTATTTTTAGGAGGGATCAGGAGGAAATTATTGATTGAACAACCATGACTTAATGCCTTACGGAATTTAACATAGTTCTGTTCCAACCGTAGTTGAAGAGGTAGTGAATTCCACAGGGCAGGGGCCAGCTGAGCAAAAGAGCGGCCATCCATCCTCACACATTTAAATCTGGGAACTGCGAATTTAGCCTGATTGGATGAACGAAGATGACGAGAAGGGATGTATTTTTGGACCAGCTTACAGAGATAGCTGGGAGCCATTCCTGTGTAAATTCTGAACATAAAGCAAAGAGCTTTAAATTTGAAGCAGTTGCCATTCTTAAGCCAGTGTAGGTCGCGTAAGTAGTCCGAAATATGGGTCCTTTTATGAAGGCAAAATAGAAGTCTGGCTGCGGCATTCTGGATCACTTGCAGCTGACGAGTGACCTCTTTATTAATTCCTAAATATAAGATGTTCCCGTAGTCCAGTCTGGAAACAATAAGAGCCTGCACTACCGTCTTTTGGGCCCCTTCTGGTAACTGCCAAAGGATTTTCCTCAGCCATTTTATAATGGCAAAGCATATCGAGGCTGTCTTTACTGCTTATTGTTGCATAGACAGTTTGTCATCAATCATGATGCCCAAGTTACGCACAGCCTGCACTGGTTGAGGGGTAGGACCCATTTCCATTGGCCAATGCATAGGGCCCCAAAGCTCTTTTTGTTTGCCCAGGATCAAAAGCTCCGTTGAGCTTCAATTTGTTGGCGTGCAACCAATTTGCAATCATCTGGAGTCCATTAAGAAGGGGCGACACCTCAGCTTTGTCAACTGCCGATAAAGAGAAGGCAAGCTGGGTGTCATCTGTGTAGGAAAATATAGTAAGTCCAGCTTCCTCTGCTATTGTTGCCAAAGGACTTATATATATATATATATATATATATTACCTACTGGCGGTCGCCAGTAGGTATATATAGTTAGGATTTTTTCTCTATGGGTTTTTTGAAAATTCTATGTCTAATAACTTTGCCGTTTGTGGACGGAATTGGCTGAAATTTTCAGGAAAATGGCACATTTTGTTTCTGAGCAGCCTTTGAAAATTTGGGGGGGGTTCGTCAAGGGGGGGCCGAGAAAAAAGGGGGGTCCCAAAACGCGTTTTTCCCATGTTAATTTCCATAGGGCGGTTGGCCTCACTTTTAGCCCGAACGGCTGAATGGATTTGCACGAAACTTGGCAAAATTGTAGGGACTGGTAGCCCGATGTGCCTTTTGTAGGTCTCAATATATGTGCTCCAGTGGATTTTGAGAAATTAACGTTCAAAAAAAGATATATATCTGTAACAGCGCTCCGCTTCGCGTACTTTTCGCGTTACGGAGGTTTGCGAAGCTGATTGGTTTTTCGGCGTCTGTAAACATTCCAAACAGTCCGTAGCGGCCGCCATCTTGTCTCTCGGTAGGATCGAGAGACAAGAGGAGGCCAAAGCGAAGGGGCAAATGACCATAAGGGGGCATAGTAGATCGTCCCTGACCCCCTAGGTTTGATGTGGAGGCTTTGAAAGGTTCTCGCAGGGCAAAAAAATATATACCGTTTTTTTAGTTTTTTTGCGTGGAGTGCGCTCGGTTCGCGAACCGGGAAGCGTTCTGGGGAGCGTACTTTCTTGAAAATTAGTGAAAAAAGTTAGAGTACAATAATAATTGTGAGTGATCAGATGTAGGGTAGCTCTGAGAAGAGCTTTTGGGTTTATGGTACATTTAGGTACTTATAAGTAGGTACCAATGCACATTCTTAAATTCAGAGTGAAAACTCTGTTGCCCTCATCTGAGAAGTGAACTCCATCTCCTCTGTAGATATCTTGCATGTAGTAACGCAAGTTATTGTTGTACAGGGAGCCCATTCCATGGTCTCTCATGTAAGCTGAAACAGATTTGTTTACATGCTTCCTCGATTTCTCAATTTGTGGACAAAATTGGTTCGACCACCTCCATTTCTGTCTTTGGCATATATTTGAATATACCAAGGCAGTCTGAGGAAAAAGTGCCATCAATTGCTCAAAGGTGTCCTTTAAAAGCATTTCCAGACCTACCCCAGTCAAAGTGCCCAAATCATTACCTCCACAGTGCACAATTAACAGGTCAGGTTTTGGCAAATGCATAAAGGTTTTCACCAATGGTATCAATTGGTGACATTTTAATCCTCTGTGGCCAAACCACTTAATTTCCACATCTTGTAAATTGAGGTTAGGTAAATTCCTGTTTTCAGCGTACCTTTGAGCCCAATAGATGTAGCTATGTCCAACAATCCAGACAGAAAACATGGCGAGAGAAGGTTCTCCTGCAGTCAGATGAAGTGTGGCAATGAAATGGCAGTTGAAAAAATGAGAGTGTAAAATGAAAAAAACTGAGGAGTTTCTGTGTTAATGAAGCAGTAAGAGTGATTGGTGGATTTTGATTGCTGAAAACAGAAAGTTAGTGTGCATGGATGAGTTCGTTGAAAGATGTATTTTGAGTGGCGAAGAAAAAATCATTAAATGAAAGAATGCTTTGGATATGCAGGTGCACTGAGAGTTCAGAGTTCAATTGCAACATTGTTGTGTGAGAGGTCTTGCAAGAGGTGGTTGCTATGCAGAAAAAGCAGAGAGGGGGCAGAGGGGGGAAGGGTTTTGCTTTGAAAAAAAGTGAGGGAAGAGTTTTGATTGGGTGACATGAGAGATCTGTGTGAGGAATTACAGCATTTCTGTGCTTTTGATAGCTGCAGACTCTGGAGTGCATACCTTTTGCTCTGCTGAAGACAAATTGGTGTGTTTCTGAGACTGTTTTGAAACTGAAAGTACTTGCTAAGGTGAGAAAAAATGTCTTTAATTTAGATAGAAAATAGTGTGCTTTAAGGAGAAAATTATGAAGAAAGTTGTGTTTTTCAAATGTTGCTTTGTCTCAAGTGTTTCACAAATAGATTTTGTTTGTTTGAGAAATTGTAATTGGAGAAAATGTGAAGTATTAGTACTGACAGGGCTTTTATGTGCATAGGAGCTGTGGAGTGTTTTCAAATTATGACTTGTAAATCGTTTTTGAGAAAAAGCAATGGTTTTAATATTGATGAGAAGGATATAATGGTGTCTGCTTCTTTATAAGGTAATTGAGAGTCTTTCCCATTTCAATGTAAGAAGTTTGTCTGTGGAGCAAATTGCTTGTAAATATGCTCCCACCTGTGCATGGCAAATTTAGATTTTGAATGTTTCCGTTACATAGGCATGTTAAAGGTGACTGAAACATGCTGCAAAGGCAATCAAAAAATGCTTTTATGTGTCTTAAGGACATTTTAAGTCATTTCCCCATGTGCAGTGTTTTCAAATTATGAGTTGAAAATCGTTTTTGAGGTAAAGGAATGTTTTCAAAATTTATGTGCGCCATATGACCCCAAATTTTTTTTTCAGGGGTGCAGCAGGGTGTTCTTGAGATACCCCTGCACCGTCGGAAAAATTCGTAATTTGCGATGAGGTAATTGCTAATCGCAAATTGCACCTTCATTCCTATGGGCCTCCTGCTGCATGGAAATGAATGGGTAATCTTGCTGAAATGCAAAGTCGAATCTGTATTTAAAAGGGTCTGCACCTCTGTACGGGTGTTCGCTATGTGAAGCACGAAAGTTTCACGGGCCGAACTCAAGGCCACCTCTCTCTGAGACAAAAGAGCTCTTATTCTTGCCATGCTGTTGAAATGTGCTCCCAAGGTTGGTATTTGTGGCCAGATTGAAAACTCCCTATGTTCATGTGTGGGAGGAAATAGAACATTTCTGCAGCAAATAACCCGTTCATTTACTGTTACGATAAAATGAATACTTTTAATTAACCCAGAACAATCTTCATTATTGAGCATCAAATAACTACCATTTTCCAAGAACTTGAACGTGGGGATGATAGCAGGAACTGGCGTGCCTTGCAACACGCAAGCCATATTTGGTCGGTGTTTGTTGCATGAACCGTGTAACTGTCTGTGCCTACACATTAGTGAATGATCTGGCGTCTCAGTGCATTCCTCTCCATTCAGATAAAGTTCTTGATCATCTTTGAAAATCTGTATGTGTATGGAAGCGACCAGACTTGATGAAGAAAACCACTACCTAAAGGTTAATAACGACCTATTGGTATATATTTCATACAATTTGAAAACTTATATAAAGCAAAAGGCAGCGTTATTAAACCGTGGATAAGGCACGTTGCCAAAGCAGTCAACCTTTTGGATTTATACTGGAAATGTTAAAGGAAGAATTACGGAGTAGGGCCTGTAAATCTTTAATAGACAACGAGTAAAATTACTCCAACCATCGTATTCCTCTAACTCCGGGATAGTAGGGGTGTTTAATTTTTTAGAAGTAGCCAATCCAAAGCATTTGGTCTGGGAAATTGTTTCATTCACAAACAACATATGTTTTGGGATGAGACATGCACGGTGGAAAGCCTCAGTGCCTTGTACCTGCCAGGTTCGTGAACCCCAAACTGATGTAGATCCTGGATATTTTTACTCTGTATTACGTTAGCATGGTCTCATTACTGGTTTAAACGCCATTTTTCCTTTTTTGTAACTTCTGCACACGACACTTAGTTGTTGCTTTAGCTTTCAGCCTACCTGCGTCAAGATCTATGCCTGCTTCAAGCAGGCGCAGGGTTTTGATGTAGCTTTGTCCTATCTGATTGTAAATGCGGCACACCGTGGGTGGCAGAGCAGCGGTGCACGTTAACTGGTGCATCCCTGGGGATGTGCTAGTTAATATAAATCTGTCCCTTTACATTTAATTATGTGCAGGGGACACAGAGTAGGTGAGGTTTATCCAAGGTTAAGAAGAGATGAGTCCTGTTCAGTGAAAAATTGGAGATAGGCTTCAGTATATTATATACTTAAGTAGTGTGTTAAGTTTTTGATGACTGTTATTAATTTACTGTTGGGTAATAGTGGTTAATAACATTTTTTATTATATTTTACCACAGATTCAACTGCACATTATTTCAAGATTTTAGGATGCCTAGCAAAGAAAGAGTAAGAAAGGCTGGAAAACGTCAAAGACAGCAGGAGCATGGAATATTGCAGCAGTCCTCTAACAAAAAGATTTGTCAAGTCACCAAGAAAGCACCGGGTAAGAGTCGAAAAACAGTCATAAGAAATATGTGTAGTAAAAAAAATATTACTACAGAAAATGTTTCACTCCAGAAAAGGAGACCGAATTCAAATGGTAAGGAAAGGCCAATGAGAAATGTTACTGCTAGAGTAAGAGATAACTCTATGCATGAAAGTAGAAGGAAACAACAGTTTAGGGATATTCGTAAACGAATGTTCCGCAACAGGATAATTGGGAATTTGTTAAAAAATATTAAGAAAGGTCAGCAGAAAGTGGTTTTTTATAAGAGAAAAAAAATAGTTGAGAAAGTTATTGATCAGGCATTTGAATTTAAACGTAAGTTATTTATTTTGACAATCAATAGAATTAGGAAGCTAAACAAGGTAATTTATGATTTCAAAAGAAATAGTAGATGGAAGAGAATAGTTAATCGTAGTAATTTTTGTGAAGTTTTTTCTGGAGAATGGATGCATAGTTCAAGCTCTGAGGCATTTTTTAATGAGGAGAGTTATTTTCAGGATAATGATTTGGTGCATGCAGTTGACACCAGTGGTCGAGCTTATGAAGTGAAAGATGGTTGTCCAGTTGAAAAAGAAAAACTTGTGAGAACAGAGATAGAAGAGGTGTTAGGTAATGAGGTTTTAGGGAGACGTCCTAAGGGTCCTGTGTACACCTGGAAGTGTAGTAGTATTTGCAGTGTACGACAGGATTCCATCAATTTGCTTTGTGATTTTATACGGTCATTTAGTAAGAAAAGTTTGAAGCAGAAAATGAAGTTGTTGCAAGAATTAGATCCTTGCAGAGTGAGAGAAGTGATAGGTTTGCATGGTCATTCACTGGCTTGTCTTTCCAGGAGAGTATGCCAGAGTGTTTTTCATCATTTCAGGATGCTAGCAGTGCATCATAATAAAGTGAGGAAATTAGTTAGAATGTTGTATTATGCTAAGAGTCCAGCAATTATGCTAAAACAATTATGCGCTGCTCTTTTGCATGGTTCTGAAATAGATGTGAAGAATATATGTGAAGAAATTGAGTTTTGTTACTTTGGAAGTAAAGAGGAGAATGTTGAAATTGACCAAGAAGAAGAGAGTAATGTGGAAGATAGTGTACAGGTTTCCAGTACAGATAATTTCCAGAGGGAAATTGCGACGTTTGAGGTGAAATCAAGTGAGAGGCCAAATTTCACTTGTGTGTGTTGTCGACGCACTTATTATAAGAATCAGACTAAGTTAGTGGATTTATATGGAAAAAGTGAAAGGGAAAATAATAGTGAATGGAAGGATTTTACAACATACTTGATGGTAGAAAATTGTTTTGATTTGGGATTGGATCAACGTGTGTGTACTTATTGTTGTAACAAATTAAATCAAAACCAGATGCCTGCTAGAGCAGTTCATAATAATCTGGAATTGGTTGAAATTCCTTCTGAATTGAAGGATTTAAATACTTATGAATCTATTTTGATTCAAAGTATCCATCCCTTTCAGGCTATTGTAAGAATGGAGCCAAAGACAGGGAAATTGCCTCCATCAGATTTACAGAGAGGATTAAAGGGAAGAGTTGTTTATTTGCCTCTAGATTTGAAGAAAAACATTAACACAATTGGAGTAGAAAAAGTGGAAGAGGAACCTCTGGTTATCTTAGTTAATGGGGTTCCGACAAAGAATAAGAAAATATGGCAAGATTTAGTAGATGTTAGGAAAGTCAAAAGGGCAACATTGTATTTGAAAAAATATAATAAATACTATAAAAATGTATATGTTGCAGAAGAGGAAGTAAGTGAGGAAGAGGATAGCGATTTGTGTGCTGGTCAAATTGAGAAAGTAGAACCCTGTACTAGTGAAGAAATATATGAACATTATAGTGTTCATCCTTTGCATTCCAAGGAAGTCATGGGGAATGCTATTGAGTTGTTTCAAATGAAACAAGCGAAAGGGAGTCCCATTAGTGTTTGGGAGGAAAGTTTGGAAGCTCTGTGTTTCCCACAGCTTTTTCCAACAGGTCAGGGAGGAAGATATGATGAGCGACCTCATCAAATTCCTGCTTCTGAATACCGGACTTTGCGATTGTATGCAGGAGATCCTAGGTTTCGACAATGCATTCCTTATTTGTTTCATCTCCTGTTTGAAA
Source organism: Lissotriton helveticus (assembly GCF_964261635.1). Taxonomy (NCBI): domain Eukaryota; kingdom Metazoa; phylum Chordata; class Amphibia; order Caudata; family Salamandridae; genus Lissotriton; species Lissotriton helveticus. The sequence goes on along the minus strand of NC_136065.1, from coordinate 1,317,086,807 downwards.
GCGATCTGTCTGGACTGTCATATGCAGTGAACCACATCTTGAAAAGTGGTATACACATGCAAAACATCTCGGCAAGTGACTTTATGGATAAAGTCAATGTCCAAGACAGTATTTTGGATTCTCACCTGATTAATCTCATGGCGTGTCAGCGTGGTACTAATGAGTACTGGTACCGTTGTCATGGTGATTTAAAATGTATGCTGAGGAACTTAGGAACTCCCACATGGTTCCTCACTTTGAGCTGTGCTGAGTATGGCTGGGAAGACTTACTTGAATTTCTACGAGAGGCAAATGCTAACGTAGAAAACATCGAATTCAAGACACCCGGAGAACTGTGCTCTTTGGATCCAGTCAATGTATGTAGGTACTTCAATCATAGATTTGAAGGTATGATGTCTTTCATCATGAATAAGAAGAATCCACCTCTTGGAGAGGTGTTGGATTTCTTCTGGAGGAAGGAGTACCAAGCAAGAGGTGCTCCTCATATACATATGTTGCTGTGGATCAAGGATGCACCTAAATTTGGAACGGATGCAGACGACTCAGTGATGAGTTTCATAGAACAGTATTCTACGTGTGCTGTTCCAAACGCAAAGGAGAAAAAAAGCCTAAGAGAAAAAGTTCTACGTTTCCAAAGCCATCGATGTGGAAAGTACTGTCGTCGTAAATTCCGGAACAAAGACAAGTTCTACACCAAATGTCGTTTCGGCTTTCCACGATCGGTGATTTCTAAAGGAAGAGTGAACAGTTTGATGTCTTCGCTGCGACATAATGTGATGAAGAAATCACCTAAAAACACATACAATTTGAAGAGGAACGAAGAGTCTAAGTACATCAACGACTACAACCCGGTGATTTTGTCCATGTGGAATGCTAACATGGATATACAGTTTGTGGCTGATAACTGTATGGCTGTGGCTAGGTATGTGACATCTTACATCACCAAAAAAGAGAAGACAGAATTGAAGGATATGTGGGAGGACATTTCCCATGAAAAGAGCCTCAGCAAGAAGTTGTACAGTTTCAGTCTGAAGATGTTGTCGCATCGAGAAATCGGAGCTTACGAATGTTCTGACCGGTTGTCTTCAGCAAGTCTCTATGCCAAGTCCAGGAGTATCGTTTGGGCGAGTGTTGGTCTTGCTGCAACGCGTAATCGAGTTCTGAAACCTGTGCGGGAAATTGAGTATTTGGCGGAAAAGGAGCCAAACAGTACCGACATTTTGAAGAGCAACATGTTGGATACATATTATCCAAATCGAAGCAGTCACCTCGAGAATGTTTGTCTGTATGAGGTTCTGCAAAATTACATATTCAAGAGGAACATCAAAGAAGATACTGAGAAAGGAGTGTATGCTGTAATAGGAAGTGAGGGATGTCTGGTCAAGCAAAGAAAATGCCACTTGATAAACCATCGAAAATTGAGTGGCGAATCTCGTGAAAAAAAGGAGTTTTTCTATTTAGCACTTTTGCAACTTTTTAAGCCTTGGCGTGCAGAAGAGGAACTGCTTGGAGATTTCCTCTGTTACGAAGACTCTTTCAATGCTGCCAAGGAGACCATAGAATGTCCTGCTTTTCCCAAATATGTAGAAATGTTGAATGTGGAAATTGAGCAGGAAGCAACGATTGCAGCCGAGATTGCCAGAGACAGTTCTCAGGACAGTCAGAGTTCTGCTTCATTGAGTCAGGATCCACTAGGAGGACCTCTTATCGAAAATGAAGCTGCCACTGCTATGAATGAAGTGGAAAGAGCCATGGCACATGCTCAGGAGGATGCGGTTAACTTAGAAGAGTTGGAAAGACAACTCAACGTTGAGCAGAGGAAAATATATGACGAACTTACCATGCAAATTGATCATGGATTAAGTCATGATAAGAAAGAGTGCTCATGTACGTCGTTGAAGCCTGTCCGACTGTACGTGAGTGGAGAAGCGGGAACTGGAAAAAGTTTCCTTATTAAAGCAATTTCATGTTATTTGCAGGAAAGGACAGAGTCATCGCTGTCTTGTGTTGTCACCGCTCCAACTGGACTGGCAGCACATAACATTAAAGGGATTACTTTACATCGTTTACTGATGCTGCCAGTGGAGCATGACAACAAATTAGAATATCACAAGCTATCTGGAGATGCTTGTTTTGAAGTTTCAAGAGTCTTGAGGAAAATGAAACTTCTTATCATTGACGAAGTAAGCATGGTTTCCAATGTTATGCTTGCCTTTGTGCATTTGAGAATGCAAGAAGTTCTCAAAACAGAGTATGATGTGTTATTTGGTGGCAAACACATCATTGTTTTTGGAGATCTTCTGCAGCTGACACCAGTGAAAGGGCAACCTGTGTTCAAAATGCTCACGCATGAAGATACCAGGAAGTGCTTAGGGAGTATTGGCAACGTCAATATATGGTTAAACTTCAATTATGCTGAACTGCATGAAAATATGCGTCAGGCAAAGGATGAAGTTTACAAGACTATTCTACAAGATGTTAGAATTGGAAAAGTGACCGAGCATGGGAAAGAAGCTTTACATGCACGATTACTGACAAATTTATATCCAGACGAAGATGTTGTGCCTGAGAATATTTTTCAGAAAGTTACTGAGAAAAAATCTGGAATATGTTTGATGCCAACTCTTGCAGAATGTGCCAAATTCAACAACAAAATGTTGCATTTAGAAAAGCAAGAGATTGTGAAATTGGAAGCTATTGACAGAGTAGAGCATATGGGATCAACAATTATTTTGTCTGAGAATCTGAAAACAAAATTGGATTCATTAGAGAAGAGTATATCTAAAACTGCGGGTTTTGAAAAGACTCTGAATGTGTGCTTGAACTGCCGTATAATTTTAAGAAGGAATTTACATGTTGAAAGAGGTCTGGTAAATGGATCAATGGGTAATGTTGTTGATTTTGTGAAATACAGAAATAGAGATGGAATTGAATTTTTAAAAATTAAATTTGATGGCATTGAGGAAGTACAGCTAATTGCTCGTTGTTCTGCTAGATTTTTGCTTGTAAAAGACTTATATGTTCGTCGTAAGCAGTTTCCTGTTTGCTTGGCATATGCGGTGACAATCCATAAATCGCAAGGTTTAAGTGTAGACTGTGCATTGGTGAATATTGGCAGTTCTGTGTTCAAGGAGGGTATGGCATATGTGGCATTGTCACGAGTTAGGACTTTATCGGGATTGTACTTGATTGAGTGTGATGTCACAAACATTTGTGCGGATCTAGATTGTGTTAAGGAATACAATAGGTTGAGAAGAGAGTATGCGCCACATTTGCCTCAGTATCCTTTGTTTGAGAAACGTGTGGTAGGCCGGAAACGAAGAAATGTGACCAATACTGGGGAGGTTGTAGCAAAAAGACGAAAAGTTGATGAACCTGAAATTATAAGCAGAAACAAAAAGGATTCTGTTGAAGATGTTGTTGGTTTTCAATTTGAAAACAGTTCTGGTGTCAACTGCTATGCTAATGTAGTGGTTAATGTTGTCTTTTCTCTAGAAACTTTAAAAGAACAGATTGTGGTCAATTCGGATCAAAGATTTTGCAGTTTGTTAAATTCTGTGTTAGAGAAATGTAGCACTGATAGAACAAACATAGAAAGTGTGTCTGAAATTCGAAATCTGTTAGACAGATGTTCAGGCCAAACACAATTCTCTCAAAATAGTCAGCAAGATTGTCAGGAGTTTTTAATGTATATGCTTGATGTATTGCATGATGAAGGTGTAGATGTAGATCACCTGTTTGGGCTTTCTTATCAATGGCAGCATGACTGCGAGAACTGTAGGGTATCAGCTACTACTAGTGTAGACTCAGAAAGATTTATATATTTAACTTTGCCAGACAGTAAATCAGTCTCTTTTAATAAGCTAGTAAAAGCCGCTGATCACAACATGGAGTGTAGCCAATGTAAATCTGAAATGATGTCCACTTTATTTATACGAACATATGGCCAGTATGTCATTTTAATGTTCCAACGATGTAGGCCTGATGGAACAAAATTGACAACTTTAATTAAAAATTTTGTGGCTTCACAGTTGTCAATATCAGGAAGGACTTTTGTAACTGTAGCAATTATATATCATGATGGTCCTTCAATAACATCAGGACAATATACAGCTTATTTAAAGTGTAGAAATGGCTGGTCATTCTGCAATGATTCTGTTTTAATTTTCAAAAAAAAATTGCCATATGACCTTAAAAACTCTTACCTGGTGTTTTTAAAACCAAAATTTTAGGGAAAGAATCTCGGGATGTGCTCTGAGGAATTTCAAGAAGTTCTCATGGCTCCTACACTATTTGGCCTTGAGGATAAGTGTAGTACAGAGACATAACTTTTTACCATAACACTGGACGTTATTGAGAAATACGTGCACTTTGAATGAGTTCAGAAAAACTATTTCTTTTTATAAGCTAATTGAAGCAGCGAATCAAAACATGGAGTAGAGGGAATGTAAGTCTGCAATGCTGTCTACTGTTTTACATTGCTTTGTGATTAAAAGTGATGTAGAGAATTAAATAATTGTACTAGTCATAAAGGTAGTGTAAGTCTGCTTCATAGTAAGCAGTATCAGTGTGATAGGAAATGTAGAACATGATTGAGCAAGAAGGGGAAGATATTACTAGTCCAGGATTGTGTAAATGATCTTCAACATTTTAATTCTGAAAGTTGCGGAAATGCGAAAAGACGGGATTGGCTTACAAGAAATCCAAGAGTTATACATGGCTCTGACACGATTTGGCCTTGTGGAATCGTGTGGTAGAGAGCGAGAAGTCATTTATTGTATGTAACATGTTTTTGAAAACGATGGAGGTTTTCTTTCAGAAAGTGGCGGGTTGAAAGTAATAACAGCACAACAGAGTGTAAGCTGTTCATAGGACATCCTTGGCAGTCATGGAAAGTAAGTTAACTTTAAGGAGTTCTGAATTCTGATTTGTAATGTATGGGTTTTTTAAACACAATCATTTTGATTGTGTTTTTTTTTCCCCGCTGTTATATGATGAATACCTTCAAGTCACTGTTTTAGTGAAATTTGATACATTCTGAGAACAGCAAAAATAAACCATTTAACATGTATAATTAATTCTGTTCTGTTTGCCTTTATGATGTACATGTAGAACTGTGTAGGAGGCATGGAGAAGGTGAGGCTTCTGTCAGTGTCAAAGTTGTTGCATACAGTGCTCATATTCTACGTAGTCTTTTATATTTCATTACTTTCACTGTTTCTGACAGATCTAAAAAAAAATTTTTTAAAAGAACAGTAAGTATAAGGGAAGGAAACAGACAGTTATGTTAAAAGAAACACAGCTATAGGGAATAAACTAGGGATACTGTTACCCGCAATCCTCTGCTGATGATGTCACTGAGCATGTCATGAATGATGTAATATGTGACATCATCAGCAGTGGATTACGGGTAATAGTATCTCTAGTTTACTCCCCTATAGCTGTCTTTCTTTTAACATAACTGTCTGTTTCCTTCCCTTATACTTACTGTTCTTTTTTATAAAAAAAAATTTTTGGTTCGCTTCCGGTTCGCGTACCGGGGAGCGAACTGGGAAGCGAACTAAGAGAAATAGAGGTTGGCACAGTTGCAAATATTGTACCAATTTTTTTATAACGGGGAGGTAGTTCTGAAAAGAACTTTTTTTTAAATTGTTTTTGTTGTTTTATATTTTTTTTATTATTTTTCTGAACATTTTTTTACTTTTTTTGAATTTTTCTGAACAGTTTTATATTTTTTTTGTTTTTTTTTCGGAGGGGGCAACGAAAACGATTCATTGTAAAGGGCTCAACAGGAGGAAGAAAACAAAAAAAAGAATTTATTGTTTGGGGAGTTTCGGACAAACATGAGCATGATTGTTAATAGCTCTGTTGATCAGAGTGATGCTACTTTCTGCGTAGCAAATGATTCCACTGCAATGTACGCAGACTTGTTTTACTTCACGAAATCTCGTTTGTATATTTGGCACCATCTCCCTGCCCTCTGGTCCCGTTACTTCCGGTACAACAGATCTTCTGGCCATAATAGGGAGATTATCTAGGTCGTCCTGTTCCTCTTCTTCCTCTTCTTGCTGAATTATAACTTTAGCAGGTGGTCCACTCTTCCTTGGATGTGGTGGAGGTGGTGGGGAAGCACCAGCTGAAGCTAGTAAAGAAGCCATTGCTCACTGGTAACAAAGGGTCTTTCTCTCACAATGATGAAAGTCAGAGTGAGGAAAGAAGGAGGGATTTTCACCATTTGGGAAAAAAAATAGTTCTCAACCAATGAAAAGTGTTCATTTTAGATCATATGACCTAGTCTTACATCATTAGGAAACCGAAAGTGAAATGAACCAATGAAAAGTGTTATTACCAAGTCACATGACCTGCTGTGTTTACGTTACGCGCTTTGCAGGGCCTCCCGGTTTGCTTCCAGAAACCTGTGCTTTGCGACTCGGTAAGCGTACGAGTTCGCTAACGTAGCACGTCATATGACGTATCACGCGACAACGCGAAACGTCATGCGGACGGGAGGCGTCACGATGTTGTTTTCTAACGCGGCAGTTGCGGTAAAGAAACGTTTACCGGCTCGCGGTCTATTTCGCGGCATCAAGGTCAGCTAACGGGAAGCTTCCCGATTCGCGAAGCGGGAACGAAGAAAAAAAAATATTTAAAAAAAAAAATTATTCATAAACATATAAAATATATTTTTGGATTTAAAGAAGAATACATTTTACAGCTACAGATATTAGCTGTTAAAAAACCAATGAAATTCACAGAAAAAACCATAGGTTATAGACCATATATAGTTAGGAATTAGCATTTACAAAACCTTGAAAATTCACTGAAAAAACCATAGGTTATAGACCATATATAGTTAGGAATTAGCATTTAAAAAACCTTATTTTACTCACACAAAACCATTGAAATTCCATATATAGTTAGTTGCACTAACTATATATCGCGCACCCGTAATCCACTGCTGATGATGTCACATATTACATCATTCATGACATGGTCAGTGACATCACTGATGACATCACTGATGACATCTCAAATGACATCACTGATGATATCTCATTTGACATCAATGGTCACATCAATGATGATATCATTAATGTGACAATACAATGCATCTCCTCACACTTTAATATAACCTCTGTTACACCCAGTGTTAAATACAGAGTATAATTTTTGAAACCATTGACACACCAATACTAGTTACTACATACCCACTCACTGATTCCTACGTCTACACACACATTCACTCATTCACCCATACAATCATTCATACATACAATCACTCATCTTTACAACACTATCATATGCACTCATACACCTATACAGACACTCACACTCTGCCACTCATCCATGGAGTTACTCACACACCTAGTCAGTCCTGTAAAGAATCAATCACAGTTCCATTTTCTAATCTACACAGTTAAACATAGAGTACCTTACATTTTAAAACATATACTAACACATACTTACTCTCTTATAGAATCACTGATACAAGTACACATTGATCTGCACAGAGTCACACACCTCCCAGCCAGTCATACACACACTCAGTCTCCCATACAAATACTTGTGCAACCAATCAATAACCCATATAGCTACTTATATAGCTACTGATCAACACATGCAGCAGCTTGCACAACAACAGACATGCTGATGCACACTTTCAGACAGTTTAGTCACTAACCCGTGCATTTAGTAAGACGCATTTAATCACTCACTCATACAGTCAATCACGCACCTACTAAAACCTTCATTGAGACACTTATACATCCACTCATTCTTCAATATGTAAAACATATTTAAACTTTACAGAAACACATAATCACTGGATGTTGTCATCAGTGATGTCATCAGTGATGTCACTGACCATGTCATGAATGATGTAATATGTGACATCATCAGCAGTGGATTACGGGTGCGCGATATATAGTTAGTGCAACTAACTATATATGGAATTTCAATGGTTTTGTGTGAGTAAAATAAGGTTTTTTAAATGCTAATTCCTAACTATATATGGTCTATAACCTATGGTTTTTTCAGTGAATTTTCAAGGTTTTGTAAATGCTAATTCCTAACTATATATGGTCTATAACCTATGGTTTTTTCTGTGAATATATATATATATATATATATATATATATATATATATATATATATATATATATATATATATATATATATATATATATATAAAGCAGCAGACTTAAAATAGACCCCTGAGGTACTTCATAAGGGGAGACCAAAGTGCTAGAGTTGTTATTCTTAGAGAAAACCTGAAAGGAACGGTTCAACAAAAAGCTCACTAACCATTTCAGGGCGGAACCACCCACACCCTTAGATTCTAGAGTCTGGACAAGGGTTGCATGAGAGGTGGTGTCAAAGGCGGCACTCAAATCCAGTAATATGAGTGCCACCGTGCTGCCCCCCTCCAGTCTCTGACGAATCGTTTCTGTCACTCCCAGGAGTGTAGATTCTGTAGAGTAACCTACTCTGAACCCGTATTGAGATGGGTGCAAAAGATTGTTGGCATTGACAAATTCTGACAATTGGTTATTCATGTGCTTTTCCAAGATTTTGGAAAAAGCCGGTAATAGTGAGACAGGGAGAAAGTTAGAGAAAACTTCTGGGTCCCCATTAGCTTTCTTCAGTAATGGTAGGACCATGGCGTGTTTCCATGAGTCCGGTATCACTGCTTCCTCCAGTGACGCATTAAGTAATTCCCTTATTTTGTCTGATATGCGTGGATCCAGTTGTTTTAGGATGCATACCGGAATAGGCTCCATCGGGGATCTCGACTTAAAGCTCTTTAAAATCTCCAAAAAGGATGTCTGGTAAAGCCGTTGCTAGCTGGTGAATAGATTTCCGGAAGATTCTGCCAGCTCATTGACGTCAATGGAAGTTGTAAGCGTGGGTACAGGACTCTGTTCTTCAATCGTCCTATGGTCAGTTTAAATATTTCAATTTTATCATTAAAATATTTCGCCAAATGGTTGCATTGAGTTACCGATAATTTGGGGGGTTCTGGTTGAAGTGCTGCACCCGCCAGATCCTGTACCACCTTAAAGAGGAGTTTAGGGTTATTTTGCGCAGCCAAGATGCTATTTTTCATAAATTCTGCTTTAGCCTTCTTACATGCTAGTTGGTAGGCCTTAATAGCTTGTTTATATTCCACTTTTTTTACCGTATCATAATGTTTCCTCTATTGCCTCTCCAGCACCTTGCATCTACTGTTTTTGGTTTTCAGTGAGTCAGAAAACCAAGGAGCTGGAGGACGGCAATACCTTAGTTTATTCTTAGTTAGTGGGATGATCGTATCTGTTGCATCAGTTAGCCACTTATTAATTATGTTCGTATCTGCAACTTTAACCACATCTTAGTCAGGCAATGAGTTCAGTAATCGAGTATTTAAACTGTCCAGGTTAAGCCTACTCCAATTTCTGGACCAGGTGGCATCCGCATCAGCTAGAACAACATTCTGCGACATTGCCAGTTTGATTTTAAAACTAACTAGATAATGATCTGACCAGAGAAGAGGCATATTAGGTTCACATGTTAAGTTGTTAACATTGGAAAAAACGGGGACTAGCAAATGTCCTGCTTTATGCGTGGGGCCAAGATTACATAAGGGTAGGTTAAGAGCTTCAAGGTCTGAAATAAAAGTCGAACTGGTGGAGCAATTATGGTCCTCCAGATGAAGGTTAATGTTACCTAAAATCGAGAAGTTAGTGGCTTCTAATAAATACGGTAAACAACAAAATAATGCCCGACCACCTCGTATCTTAATGGTGCAATTCTTCTAACAAGACCAAATGTCAATTAATCAGACCTGGTCAGGTACTTTTATTTATACCCATCAATCATTAATTTACTTTTTCAAAAAGTGCATGTTCTTTCTAAGCAAAAGAAGATATGTACATTGACAACATTACAGTACATCACCAAACTGACAAAATTTAAACGAAAACATTTAACAAAAAAGCATCCATAAAAGCGTGAAACCAAATGACATACACATTAAATATTCACATTTCAATAAAACAGAAAACAAAGCAGAATTTAATCACAAGAGAAGCAAGATGTAAATCTATATTTCACAATATCAATGAATGAATAGAAACGTGACTCTTGTTATAGTGCCGACGCGTTTCAGGTTCGAGTAGAAAGTTGTCGAACCCTCATCAGGGCTTTGTTAATTCTCTGTGTAGGATGCAAAAAAAACAATAAAGTTTTATTGACAACCTATTTGCCTCATCATTACTAGTGTCATGACACTCATCGTGTTTATTGGAAACATAAGGGACTACCTTTATCAAAAAGACGGGCAGCCTTTTCGTTCATGCCTATTGGCTAGCGTTCTTCTCAAATTCAGTTTTCTGAAAATGAATCAAACGAAAACTCAATGAGCATTCTCATTGACCTGCATGTTATTCACGGTCAGTGCTAAAGCTTAGTTTTACATACCTCCACGTGCACCGTCCGGCGCCTCTTGGAGGGAGGAGATCGTAGAATTTCTGGAATCAATCCTAATAAGAAAGGGGGGGATTTTTTATATAGACTAAATTCATTACAATTCGAAAATGTGCCATAACTGGATCACCAGCACTCTTTCAAATAATACTACTGCGTCCCAGGAGGAGCAAAGCAGTCTCATGGAAAATGATTTAATCCCTGGATCAGAGGAGAGTCCCTCTATTTAGAAAACGAGATAAACAATGTGGGGATTGTGCCTTTGGAAACTGTTCCCTAACAGCACAGCTATTTGGCATCTTTGCTCAGGCTGCAGTCAGCTCTTTCTTGGCCCTGTCTTGAGCATTCCTTTCGAATCACACACTAGGGGTGCAACCATCAGTTTTAAAATGGGCAGCTTCCAAGTCGGTTTGATTTTCTCCTGATTTGGTTAGGGGCCATACTTACACACCCAAGTGGCACGCAAAACACTTGTTAAGAAGTTTTCGTTTCGGAAAGAGCACAGAAAGTAAAAAAACAGTCATTCTTTCGGAATGAATAATCCAGGCACTGTAATGGATGCAGCCTCGGATATAATGACGAAATGTGCAGTGTGCCAAGTTGTAATATCTTGCACTTAGACATGAGAGCGGGCTTAAATTGAGCCGGTGATTTCAGATGGGGCCCAATGACACTCATTTTGGGGGGGAGCGGGGCTTATTTTTCATTATCAGCTTTTGATCCAGAACAAGAGAGACAAAGACTGAAAATGAGGATAGAAGATGGAAGAAAGAGACAGAAAAACAGGCAAAGGGAGAAAGCAGATATGAAAAACATGCAAATGAGAAATAACGGAAGGGAGCCTGTGGTGATGGATTAAAGAGACATGAGTGAAATCAGTATTAGACAGCCCTTGTATTAGACACTGCAGGCTGCGGGTTTATGAGAAAAACTTTGGTCTCAGGTATTTACTGTTTTACAAAGTAAGCACTGTAAGAGTACCATCATGACAAGAAGGACTCAAGAAAGTGTCTTTCAACTTTGAAACGGCCTTCTTTAGTCCCCCTCACTTTATGACATTTGGTTTTAGCAAGTAAAAAAAAACAGACAGAGCAGGATTACAAGTTAGGAGGAATCCACCCCGTTATTTCCCTTCCACCGATGTTAGTGATACCCCAGGCACTTGGAACTCAGGACCAGGGCAGGAATACTCCTGTTTATGGATTTAGGTGTTTCCGATTGATTTAAACACGTTGATTGACTACTTTGCCTATGTTTAAGGCTTTGTTTAAATCCCCAAGGAAAACCACTTAATTGATGAAACAAACTTTCTCAAAGTGTTGAGGTTTTTGTGCATGAATATTTCTGTGCATTATTAATAACGCTTGGAGTGTAGTTTCAGGCTCGATTACTCATATACACAGTTTGTGGGACCAGGCCCTCTCTGCAGGGTCACCCCCAAACGTTTTTGCCTTTCCCCTCAATTGTTTTGCTGAAATTAGTTTTTGTTTGCCATAGGACTTTGTGCACCATACATCATCTAATCAATGCTAAAGTGCTTGTGTTCACTTCCCTAAATATGGTAAAATTGTCTTACACCCTAATGGCATGTTTAATTTACTGATACATCCCTTTTAGAATGGTATACGGTATACCCAGGGCCTGTAAACTAAATGCTATTAGTGGGGCTGCAACACCTATTGTGCCAAACACTTAAGCAGCAACTTAAAACATGGCCCAGGCTTGCCACTGCAACCTGAATACAGTGTTTCAACTAGCCATGGGATCGACAGCAGCAGGAATTGACCATCGAGCACAAAAAACCTAGTGTTCTTAAATATTAACGGCACTCTCAAGTGCTACTGCTCCGAATCATGTGTGACATTAAAGCTGTCATTCATACAGTGTTTTTAAAAATGTATAAGTGTTGGATTACTTTTACAGTGTCACCTGAGTTTGACTCACGCTTGCTTCTCGGTTCTTCTTTTATTTTTTTGCCTTTTAGGAGATTTAGTAGTGCTGACTAATGAAATCAATACCCAATATCCAATGCTATCACATTCTTTTACAAGCTCTTAGGTGACACAGGGGCATATTATCAAGGGGGTTTATCTCCGCTTTTTTGGCTTTAAAAGCCAAGAAAGCGGAGATAAAATTATCTCCCTATTACCTAGCTGTCGCTAACACCAGTTAGCGACAGCTAGTAGGAGATAGCGGGCATTTAGGGGCCCACTTTGCATGTCAGTGATATTTATCACTAATGACATGCAAAGTGGTCGTGCCAAGATGTTAGCGACTGGAAACAGTCGCTAACATCGCTATCTCCTATTACCAACTTTTGGAGATATTCGCGCTAAGCGCGAATATCTCCAAAAGATAACACCTGCCCTGAGCAGTTCTTAGCCATGTTATCCAATGGGAGGTGGATAACATGGCTAAGAGCATTAGCTCGGTAATGCATGAATATCGCTGACTTTTCAGCGATATTCATGCATTACGGCCGTTTTTTATCGCATTTGCGATAAACCTTGGTAATACCAAGGTTTATCTGCTGTAAAAATCGCCGCAGCTTAGCGGTAAAATTTTGTCTCTAACCAAGCAATAGCGATAATTATCACTATTGCTTGGTAATTTGCCCCACAGTTCTTTGCTCTCGCTCCCTATATTTTTCCATCTTCCTCTACTCTTACCCCCACTTCATCCCTGCGTCTTCATTTCCACTCCCTTTTCTCCTAGCCCTTTTGCTAAACTCTAGTTCCATAATTCATGCACGGTATGCAGATAATTGTTTGACTACTTCGCCTATAATTAAGGCTTTGTTTAAATCCCCAATAAAATGCCCTTCTTAAAGTGTTGAGGATTTTTGTGCATTTATATTTCTGTGCATTATTAATAACATGTGGAATGTAGTTTAACACTCGATTAGCTATGTACTCACTGATTGTTTGACCTAGCCCTTTCAGTAGGGTCACCCCAACTGTTTTTACCTTTACCCCTTAATTTATTTGCTGAAATTTGTTATTGCTTGCCTTAGGACTTTTTTGTGCACCGTACCTCTTCGAACAAGTGGCAGCCGCCACAAACAAAAACTGGTGAGGTGGGTGGAGGGGGGAGTGCAGGAGGGGAATTTAATAATAATAAAAAAAAGGAAAACTTACCTGAAACTGCCTGCTGCCTCGAGCGTCCTGGTGTTCTTGTTCCTTCTTCCTTGTCCGAACAGACAATGTGGCAGCATCACAGACTCTTTCTGCAATCCCCGGGCTGCTCTCATGCTATGAGATCAGCGCAGGGACTGGCCCAAGCAGGCTGCTTTGATGCTCTGCTCAGGACAAGGACTCTGTGCTGTTGCTCCAACCCGACTGTTCAATACAGCCCGGTTGGAGAAACCTAAGTGCCCATGTGTGTTTACCCGTCCTAAGACATCCGGCCAAACACACATGCGCACTGGCACTGCCCCTCTCTGCACATGCTGGTGGTTCAGAGCCGGCAAATGAAAAATATTGTATTATTTATCAGGTGCTGGCTCTTAGCCAGTGGGGCGATGCTCCTCTGCCATTGCGGAGGAGCCGCCCCTGCTTCTAACCAGTGCTAACATGCTTGTGCTCACTCCCCTAAACATGGGAAAAGCGGTTTACACCTGATTGGCATATTTAATATACTTATAAGTCTCTTGTAGAGTGGTATACCGTATATTGAAATTGAGTGTATTTATAAAGTGCAGCATATACCCGGAGGCATCTTTGCGCTGACTGTAATCCAAGTGGTAAGTGGTTCAGTTGGTGAAAAGCCAGTTTGGTGCCTGAAGCCTCCCCTGGGTCACATGAATGGGTGTAGCTGGCAGTTAGCACTTTGTGAATTCTTCCCAGACAGTCACGCGAATGAGGCATTAGGTGTGCCTGAATGAGCAAACTGCTGGCAGGGTTGCGGTGGTGGGGGGGGGTCAGAGCTCACCACATCCCCACTTGCAACTGAATAGACTGTGCTCTGCCTTCCCACAAAGGCCTTGTCACTCCTGCATTGTCTCTGCAGCCAACTTGGAGCCAATGCAGAGAAGTGAGGAAACTCTAAACACTTCAAAGAGAAACCTCTGGAAACGTCTCCTGCATCAAAGAAGGCCCCAGGTATAATGGTAGGGCCCTCAGACCCACTCTTCAGTTCTCTTTCTGGACCTGCCGATGGCCTCTCAGAGGACTGCCTGCTGCTGTGTACTTCACAGGACTGCTTTGCTGTAACTGGAAGGACTGTGTTGCTGCCTGTGGCCTGCCTTGAACGCTCATAGGCCTGCCCTGCTGCTTAAGCCCTGCTTCTTCATCTAAAACCAGGACTACAAGAGTGGTTCCCAGGGCTAATTTGCTGTCCTCCTGTTCAGAGCAACAGGGACATAACAGGCTCCCACCACCTTGAACATGCACATGGACCCAGCCTTAGTGAGTCCTAACCCACCAAGTGGTGTCCTTCCAGACTTTGACCCTTGGTCGTGGTGATAAAAGTGCCCTGGTAGCCAAAATGTTTTGAATAAAAACTGCTCTGAGAACCAAAGAAAGGCTGAGACAAACCTGCTTATCTCTTCTCCTGAAGTGCATCGCCGGTCTTCCTGACTTCGCAGTAGCTCCCGCTACCTTCTTATCCGCAACAGCAAATCATGTTAAGCAGTACTTTACAAAAGGGGTAGTGAGCTTCCTGGAACTCTTGTTGACTACAGCCTCCAGTCCTGTCCCGCTGAAGATCTTTGACATCCAAAAAAGGGACTACGTCAGAACGTAGAAATCATCAGGGCAACTTTGTCCTGTAGCTCCCCCGACGACGACGCTCCTTCCTCAGACACCGCCTGCAGCCTTGCCCCACTGAACTTTGCCTTCCCAGAATATTTTTTATTGTAAATTCTTCAAAGTCTGCAGGTAAGCGCCGACCGGGCCCAACCCACTTCCTGTATACGGCCCACTCTCTGCCATATTTTTTGAATTTGACCGATCTCATGCGACTAGATATCCGCATTGGTGCTTTAATCTTTTAGGCACTACTTTTTACTAAATAATGTAAAAATTCATACCTCAAGTTTTACTGATTGAATTTTTGTGGTTTTGGTGTCAAGTCAAAGCAATGGAGATAATTCATTATATTTCTGTTCAGGCATTATTTTTATCGATGCACCACTGTCGATGAAATGTATTGAGCAACCATTTATTTTCAATGTAATCTTCGGATAAATGTCCAGAACATCTGTTTTGTGGGAGTCAGACTCCGGACAGAGTGGGAGTAACCAGCAGTTCTCAGTGGAGCAAGATGTGGAGCACGATGCAGAGAAGTGTGGCTCAATGGTTAGAGCAGGCAGACCTTGATGCAGAGCTCTGGCCAGGGACCAGGGTTCGATTCCCGCCTCGGCGGGTCTCCGGCCAATTAATTCCCCTGACTGGATATTCTCGCCTCAGTGCCTGTTCTGATCATGGGTCCCACGCTGCAACTCTGGGCAATAGCTTGCTTAGTCTCCACAACGGCCCCAAAAGCACTGGGATGCCTGGCTGCACCTGGGGGGTGCCCAGGAGTGGACATTTCCCAGGAAAGCCAGGAAGGGTTCCTAAGTGGTATACGGACAGCGCCGGGACACCTCCGGTGGAGGTAGCTGTGCGCTTTACAAATTCCGACATTTACATTTACATTTACATTTACATTTACATGCCCCATTACAGGTTACTAAGAGACTTGATGACACTGGGGTAGATAATTTGTAAATATAGCTGAGACATTTACAACCCTTAGGGGTCCATTAGGATGTCGGGCGGCGATGGCGGGGCGGAAAAACAGCTTTTTCCGCCCGCGAGCAGCGGAACTCACGTCCGCCACATTAGGATAGGTAAACACAGGTCATTTCCCGTCCGCCGCGGAGCGCCGCGCTCCGCCATCAAGGTGCGCCCGCCACCGCGGCGGCTGGAGCCAATCGAGACCCTCCGCCGCGGCCGATGACGTCCGCCCCGCTCGACAAATTAGGATGGCCCAAACAAGCAGACGCACGGCAGCAGAGACACCGCACAGCTGAAGCAGGCGGAAAGTCGACAGCGGAGCACGAACGCCGAGACCCGACATGAACCCCATGGACCCAGCCCTCCACATGCATCCGGTCATGTACCTGCTGCAACACTATCGCCAGATGGGCCGCCGGCGGACGCCGTCGCAGGTATGCCACTACACATATGCACCACACAGCTCACATGCAGACACAGTGCCCAAACAAAACACTGGCATCCTGCTGGGGGGCACAACACATTCACATGGGCACCCACACATCACCCACCTCACAACAAGGCACCCCACGGCATCCGGAACACACAACGTCCGCCAACCTGCAGCAACGTCACGGACACGTCACCGCCGCGGTCAACACATGCGCACTATGCAGAAGGCAGGGCAACACCAAGGTATGGCCAGGTCCCAAACATCACAGTGACACACCACCCCGACCAACACTGCACCCCACCCGAGCTAGTCACAGGCCAGGTGCCTATCCCGTGCACCCCCATGCATACCAACAAGCACTGTAACAACAGGCACAATACACACACACTGCGACACACAACCAGGGACACAGGCACTGCAGGATTGGCTGACAACGAACACACAACACCAGTGCACTCCCCACAGCCCACACAATTGCATACAATCATCCACACAGGGCAAGACAAAACAAACAACAGGCATACAACTCCTGGCTGCCACATGTGTGTCTCACACCATACAGGGGCACACATTTATACACTACAAACTAACGCCCTTCACACTGCACACCTCTGCCACACCCAACACCACACATGCCATGTAAGCCATGCCACCAGGACTAAGGGCCAACACAAGACGACCATACACATACACGCCTGGGCACACAGAAAGGAAAACACACACACCTCATCACATCATAGACATCGACTAAACCACAGCACAGCTGCACACCCTGTGCTGCCAGTGTCCCCCAAGGTGACCTGTGAACAGTGTATGCAGCAATAGCAATTCA
The DNA here is from genome assembly GCF_964261635.1 of Lissotriton helveticus. Classification (NCBI taxonomy): domain Eukaryota; kingdom Metazoa; phylum Chordata; class Amphibia; order Caudata; family Salamandridae; genus Lissotriton; species Lissotriton helveticus. The sequence goes on along the minus strand of NC_136065.1, from coordinate 1,317,069,361 downwards.
CCAACACGAAAACTGCATGGCCTGTAAAATAGCCATCACAGAGTACAACATCAGCAGGGCCAGAATGGACTGAAGACCCTGTCCCCCCTGTCTAATAATCATATGGCCACATAGAGCCTTGCAATGGTGATTTACAAAATAGAGCATGGTACTCAGTCAAGCATATGCAAACAAGAAAAGTACTTTAATCAGTAAGGAGACAGAGAAAACACACCATAAGTAACTGTATTTATTCACATATTGCACAGATGTAGCTACACAACATTAGTAGACACCAGCAAGTCACAAAATCATGTACAAATGGCACAGACTATGCACTGGTCAAACAAAATCGGGAAGTGCAGAGTCCTTGGCAGAGCAGAGTACATCAGAGCAACAGGCCCAGAGTCCTTGGCAGAGCAGGGCAGAGTACATCAGAGCAACAGGCCCAGAGTCCTTGGCAGAGCAGAGTACATCGGAGCAACAGGCCCAGAGTCCTTGGCAGAGCAGAGTACATCAGAGCAACAGGCCCAGAGTCCTTGGCAGAGCAGGGCAGAGTACATCAGAGCAACAGGCCCAGAGTCCTTGGCAGAGCAGAGTACATCAGAGCAACAGGCCCAGAGTCCTTGGCAGAGCAGGGCAGAGTACATCAGAGCAACATGCCCAGAGTCCTTGGCAGAGCAGGGCAGATTACATCAGAGCAACAGGCCCAGAGTCCTTGGCAGAGCAGAGTACATCAGAGCAACAGGCCCAGAGTCCTTGGTAGAGCAGGGCAGAGTACATCAGAGCAACAGGCCCAGAGTCCTTGGCAGAGCAGAGTACATCAGAGCAAAAGGCCCAGAGTCCTTGGCAGAGCAGAGTACATCAGAGCAACAGGCCCAGAGTCCTTGGCAGAGCAGGGCAGAGTACATCAGAGCAACAGGCCCAGAGTCCTTGGCAGAGCAGAGTACATCAGAGCAACAGGCCCAGAGTCCTTGGCAGAGCAGAGTACATCAGAGCAACAGGCCCAGAGTCCTTGGCAGAGCAGGGCAGAGTACATCAGAGCAACAGGCCCAGAGTCCTTGGCAGAGCAGAGTACATCAGAGCAACAGGCCCAGAGTCCTTGGCAGAGCAGAGTACATCAGAGCAACAGGCCCAGAGTCCTTGGCAGAGCAGGGCAGAGTACATCACAGCAACAGGCCCAGAGTCCTTGGCAGAGCAGAGTACATCAGAGCAACAGGCCCAGAGTCCTTGGCAGAGCAGGGCAGAGTACATCAGAGCAACAGGCCCAGAGTCCTTGGCAGAGCAGGGCAGAGTACATAAGAGCAACAGGCCCAGAGTCCTTGGCAGAGCAGAGTACATCAGAGCAACAGGCCCAGAGTCCTTGGCAGAGCAAGGCAGAGTACATCAGAGCAACAGGCCCAGAGTCCTTGGCAGAGCAGAGTACATCAGAGCAACAGGCTCAGAGTCCTTGGCAGAGCAGAGTACATCAGAGCAACAGGCCCAGAGTCCTTGGCAGAGCAGAGTACATCAGAGCAACAGGCCCAGAGTCCTTGGCAGAGCAGGGCAGAGTACATCAGAGCAACAGGCCCAGAGTCCTTGGCAGAGCAGGGCAGAGTACATCAGAGCAACAGGCCCAGAGTCCTTTCAGAGCAGAGTACATCAGAGCAACAGGCCCAGAGTCCTTGGCAGAGCAGGGCAGAGTACATCAGAGCAACAGGCCCAGAGTCCTTGGCAGAGCAGAGTACATCAGAGCAACAGGCCCAGAGTCCTTGGCAGAGCAGAGTACATCAGAGCAACAGGCCCAGAGTCCTTGGCAGAGCAGGGCAGAGTACACCAGAGCAACAGGCCCAGAGTCCTTGGCAGAGGAGAGTACATCAGAGCAACAGGCCCAGAGTCCTTGGCAAAGCAGAGTACATCAGAGCAACAGGCCCAGAGTCCTTGGCAGAGCAGGGCAGAGTACATCAGAGCAACAGGCCCAGAGTCCTTGGCAGAGCAGAGTACATCAGAGCAACAGGCCCAGAGTCCTTGGCAGAGCAGAGTACATCAGAGCAACAGGCCCAGAGTCCTTGGCATAGCAGGGCAGAGTACATCAGAGCAACAGGCCCAGAGTCCTTGGCAGAGCAGAGTACATCAGAGCAACAGGCCCAGAGTCCTTGGCAGAGCAGGGCAGAGTACATCAGAGCAACAGGCCCAGAGTCCTTGGCAGAGCAGGGCAGAGTACATCAGAGCAACAGGCCCAGAGTCCTTGGCAGAGCAGAGTACATCACAGCAACAGGCCCAGAGTCCTTGGCAGAGCAGGGCAGAGTACATCAGAGCAACAGGCCCAGAGTCCTTGGCAGAGCAGAGTACATCAGAGCAACAGGCCCAGAGTCCTTGGCAGAGCAGAGTACATCAGAGCAACAGGCCCAGAGTCCTTGGCAGAGCAGGGCAGAGTACATCAGAGCAACAGGCCCAGAGTCCTTGGCAGAGCAGAGTACATCAGAGCAACAGGCCCAGAGTCCTTGGCAGAGCAGGGCAGAGTACATCAGAACAACAGGCCCAGAGTCCTTGGCAGAGCAGAGTACATCAGAGCAACAGGCCCAGAGTCCTTGGCAGAGCAGGGCAGAGTACATCAGAGCAACAGGCCCAGAGTCCTTGGCAGAGCAGGGCAGAGTACATCAGAGCAACAGGCCCAGAGTCCTTGGCAGAGCAGGGCAGAGTACATCAGAGCAACAGGCCCAGAGTCCTTGGCAGAGCAGAGTACATCAGAGCAACAGGCCCAGAGTCCTTGGCAGAGCAGGGCAAAGTACATCAGAGCAACAGGCCCAGAGTCCTTGGCAGAGCAGAGTACATCAGAGCAACAGGCCCAGAGTCCTTGGCAGAGCAGGGCAGAGTACATCAGAGCAACAGGCCCAGAGTCCTTGGCAGAGCAGAGTACATCAGAGCAACAGGCCCAGAGTCCTTGGCAGAGCAGGGCAGAGTACATCAGAGCAACAGGCCCAGAGTCCTTGGCAGAGCAGAGTACATCAGAGCAACAGGCCCAGAGTCCTTGGCAGAGCAGGGTACATCAGAGCAACAGGCCCAGAGACCTTGGCAGAGAAGGGCAGAGTACATCAGAGCAACAGGCCCAGAGTCCTTGGCAAAGCAGAGTACATCAGAGCAACAGGCCCAGAGTGCTTGGCAGAGCAGGGCAGAGTACATCAGAGCAACAGGCCCAGAGTCCTTGGCAGAGCAGGGCAGAGTACATCAGAGCAACAGGCCCAGAGTCCTTGGCAGAGCAGAGTACATCAGAGCAACAGGCCCAGAGTCCTTGGCAGAGCTGGGCAGAGTACATCAGAGCAACAGGCCCAGAGTCCTTGGCAGAGCAGAGTACATCAGAGCACCAGGCCCAGAGTCCTTGGCAGAGCAGGGCAGAGTACATCAGAGCAACAGGCCCAGAGTCCTTGGCAGAGCAGAGTACATCAGAGCAACAGGCCCAGAGTCCTTGGCAGAGCAGAGTACATCAGAGCAACAGGCCCAGAGTCCTTGGCTGAGCAGGGCAGAGTACATCAGAGCAACAGGCCCAGAGTCCTTGGCAGAGCAGGGCAGAGTACATCAGAGCAACAGGCCCAGAGTCCTTGGCAGAGCAGGGCAGAGTACATCAGAGCAACAGGCCCAGAGTCCTTGGCAGAGCAGAGTACATCAGAGCAACAGGCCCAGAGTCCTTGGCAGAGCAGGGCAGAGTACATCAGAGCAACAGGCCCAGAGTCCTTGGCAGAGCAGAGTACATCAGAGCAACAGGCCCAGAGTCCTTGGCAGGGCAGAGTAAATCAGAGCAACAGGCCCAGAGTCCTTGGCAGAGCAGAGTACATCAGAGCAACAGGCCCAGAGTCCTTGGCAGAGCAGGGCAGAGTACATCAGAGCAACAGGCCCAGAGTCCTTGGCAGAGCAGAGTACATCAGAGCAACAGGCCCAGAGTCCTTGGCAGAGCAGGGCAGAGTACATCAGAGCAACAGGCCCAGAGTCCTTGGCAGAGCAGGGCAGAGTACATCAGAGCAACAGGCCCAGAGTCCTTGGCAGAGCAGAGTACATCAGAGCAACAGGCCCAGAGTCCTTGGCAGAGCAGGGCAGAGTACATCAGAGCAACAGGCCCAGAGTCCTTGGCAGAGCAGAGTACATCAGAGCAACAGGCCCAGAGTCCTTGGCAGAGCAGAGTACATCAGAGCAACAGGCCCAGAGTCCTTGGCAGAGCAGGGCAGAGTACATCAGAGCAACAGGCCCAGAGTCCTTGGCAGAGCAGAGTACATCAGAGCAACAGGCCCAGAGTCCTTGGCAGAGCAGGGTACATCAGAGCAACAGGCCCAGAGTCCTTGGCAGAGCAGGGCAGAGTACATCAGAGCAACAGGCCCAGAGTCCTTGGCAGAGTACATCAGAGCAACAGGCCCAGAGTCCTTGGCAGAGCAGGGCAGAGTACATCAGAGCAGAGCAACAGGCCCAGAGTCCTTGGCAGAGCAGAGTACATCAGAGCAACAGGCCCAGAGTCCTTGGCAGAGCAGGGCAGAGTACATCAGAGCAACAGGCCCAGAGTCCTTGGCAGAGCAGGGCAGAGTACATCAGAGCAACAGGCCCAGAGTCCTTGGCAGAGCAGAGTACATCAGAGCAACAGGCCCAGAGTCCTTGGCAGAGCAGGGCAGAGTACATCAGAGCAACAGGCCCAGAGTCCTTGGCAGAGCAGAGTACATCAGAGCAACAGGCCCAGAGTCCTTGGCAGAGCAGAGTACATCAGAGCAACAGGCCCAGAGTCCTTGGCAGAGCAGGGCAGAGTACATCAGAGCAACAGGCCCAGAGTCCTTGGCAGAGCAGAGTACATCAGAGCAACAGGCCCAGAGTCCTTGGCAGAGCAGGGTACATCAGAGCAACAGGCCCAGAGACCTTGGCAGAGAAGGGCAGAGTACATCAGAGCAACAGGCCCAGAGTCCTTGGCAAAGCAGAGTACATCAGAGCAACAGGCCCAGAGTGCTTGGCAGAGCAGGGCAGAGTACATCAGAGCAACAGGCCCAGAGTCCTTGGCAGAGCAGGGCAGAGTACATCAGAGCAACAGGCCCAGAGTCCTTGGCAGAGCAGAGTACATCAGAGCAACAGGCCCAGAGTCCTTGGCAGAGCTGGGCAGAGTACATCAGAGCAACAGGCCCAGAGTCCTTGGCAGAGCAGAGTACATCAGAGCACCAGGCCCAGAGTCCTTGGCAGAGCAGGGCAGAGTACATCAGAGCAACAGGCCCAGAGTCCTTGGCAGAGCAGAGTACATCAGAGCAACAGGCCCAGAGTCCTTGGCAGAGCAGAGTACATCAGAGCAACAGGCCCAGAGTCCTTGGCTGAGCAGGGCAGAGTACATCAGAGCAACAGGCCCAGAGTCCTTGGCAGAGCAGGGCAGAGTACATCAGAGCAACAGGCCCAGAGTCCTTGGCAGAGCAGGGCAGAGTACATCAGAGCAACAGGCCCAGAGTCCTTGGCAGAGCAGAGTACATCAGAGCAACAGGCCCAGAGTCCTTGGCAGAGCAGGGCAGAGTACATCAGAGCAACAGGCCCAGAGTCCTTGGCAGAGCAGAGTACATCAGAGCAACAGGCCCAGAGTCCTTGGCAGGGCAGAGTAAATCAGAGCAACAGGCCCAGAGTCCTTGGCAGAGCAGAGTACATCAGAGCAACAGGCCCAGAGTCCTTGGCAGAGCAGGGCAGAGTACATCAGAGCAACAGGCCCAGAGTCCTTGGCAGAGCAGGGCAGAGTACATCAGAGCAACAGGCCCAGAGTCCTTGGCAGAGCAGGGCAGAGTACATCAGAGCAACAGGCCCAGAGTCCTTGGCAGAGCAGAGTACATCAGAGCAACAGGCCCAGAGTCCTTGGCAGAGCAGGGCAAAGTACATCAGAGCAACAGGCCCAGAGTCCTTGGCAGAGCAGAGTACATCAGAGCAACAGGCCCAGAGTCCTTGGCAGAGCAGAGTACATCAGAGCAACAGGCCCAGAGTCCTTGGCAGAGCAGGGCAGAGTACATCAGAGCAACAGGCCCAGAGTCCTTGGCAGAGCAGAGTACATCAGAGCAACAGGCCCAGAGTCCTTGGCAGAGCAGGGCAGAGTACATCAGAGCAACAGGCCCAGAGTCCTTGGCAGAGCAGAGTACATCAGAGCAACAGGCCCAGAGTCCTTGGCAGAGCAGGGTACATCAGAGCAACAGGCCCAGAGACCTTGGCAGAGAAGGGCAGAGTACATCAGAGCAACAGGCCCAGAGTCCTTGGCAAAGCAGAGTACATCAGAGCAACAGGCCCAGAGTGCTTGGCAGAGCAGGGCAGAGTACATCAGAGCAACAGGCCCAGAGTCCTTGGCAGAGCAGGGCAGAGTACATCAGAGCAACAGGCCCAGAGTCCTTGGCAGAGCAGAGTACATCAGAGCAACAGGCCCAGAGTCCTTGGCAGAGCTGGGCAGAGTACATCAGAGCAACAGGCCCAGAGTCCTTGGCAGAGCAGAGTACATCAGAGCACCAGGCCCAGAGTCCTTGGCAGAGCAGGGCAGAGTACATCAGAGCAACAGGCCCAGAGTCCTTGGCAGAGCAGAGTACATCAGAGCAACAGGCCCAGAGTCCTTGGCAGAGCAGAGTACATCAGAGCAACAGGCCCAGAGTCCTTGGCTGAGCAGGGCAGAGTACATCAGAGCAACAGGCCCAGAGTCCTTGGCAGAGCAGGGCAGAGTACATCAGAGCAACAGGCCCAGAGTCCTTGGCAGAGCAGGGCAGAGTACATCAGAGCAACAGGCCCAGAGTCCTTGGCAGAGCAGAGTACATCAGAGCAACAGGCCCAGAGTCCTTGGCAGAGCAGGGCAGAGTACATCAGAGCAACAGGCCCAGAGTCCTTGGCAGAGCAGAGTACATCAGAGCAACAGGCCCAGAGTCCTTGGCAGGGCAGAGTAAATCAGAGCAACAGGCCCAGAGTCCTTGGCAGAGCAGAGTACATCAGAGCAACAGGCCCAGAGTCCTTGGCAGAGCAGGGCAGAGTACATCAGAGCAACAGGCCCAGAGTCCTTGGCAGAGCAGGGCAGAGTACATCAGAGCAACAGGCCCAGAGTCCTTGGCAGAGTACATCAGAGCAACAGGCCCAGAGTCCTTGGCAGAGCAGGGCAGAGTACATCAGAGCAGAGCAACAGGCCCAGAGTCCTTGGCAGAGCAGAGTACATCAGAGCAACAGGCCCAGAGTCCTTGGCAGAGCAGGGCAGAGTACATCAGAGCAACAGGCCCAGAGTCCTTGGCAGAGCAGGGCAGAGTACATCAGAGCAACAGGCCCAGAGTCCTTGGCAGAGCAGAGTACATCAGAGCAACAGGCCCAGAGTCCTTGGCAGAGCAGGGCAGAGTACATCAGAGCAACAGGCCCAGAGTCCTTGGCAGAGCAGAGTACATCAGAGCAACAGGCCCAGAGTCCTTGGCAGAGCAGAGTACATCAGAGCAACAGGCCCAGAGTCCTTGGCAGAGCAGGGCAGAGTACATCAGAGCAACAGGCCCAGAGTCCTTGGCAGAGCAGAGTACATCAGAGCAACAGGCCCAGAGTCCTTGGCAGAGCAGGGTACATCAGAGCAACAGGCCCAGAGACCTTGGCAGAGAAGGGCAGAGTACATCAGAGCAACAGGCCCAGAGTCCTTGGCAAAGCAGAGTACATCAGAGCAACAGGCCCAGAGTGCTTGGCAGAGCAGGGCAGAGTACATCAGAGCAACAGGCCCAGAGTCCTTGGCAGAGCAGGGCAGAGTACATCAGAGCAACAGGCCCAGAGTCCTTGGCAGAGCAGAGTACATCAGAGCAACAGGCCCAGAGTCCTTGGCAGAGCTGGGCAGAGTACATCAGAGCAACAGGCCCAGAGTCCTTGGCAGAGCAGAGTACATCAGAGCACCAGGCCCAGAGTCCTTGGCAGAGCAGGGCAGAGTACATCAGAGCAACAGGCCCAGAGTCCTTGGCAGAGCAGAGTACATCAGAGCAACAGGCCCAGAGTCCTTGGCAGAGCAGAGTACATCAGAGCAACAGGCCCAGAGTCCTTGGCTGAGCAGGGCAGAGTACATCAGAGCAACAGGCCCAGAGTCCTTGGCAGAGCAGGGCAGAGTACATCAGAGCAACAGGCCCAGAGTCCTTGGCAGAGCAGGGCAGAGTACATCAGAGCAACAGGCCCAGAGTCCTTGGCAGAGCAGAGTACATCAGAGCAACAGGCCCAGAGTCCTTGGCAGAGCAGGGCAGAGTACATCAGAGCAACAGGCCCAGAGTCCTTGGCAGAGCAGAGTACATCAGAGCAACAGGCCCAGAGTCCTTGGCAGGGCAGAGTAAATCAGAGCAACAGGCCCAGAGTCCTTGGCAGAGCAGAGTACATCGGAGCAACAGGCCCAGAGTCCTTGGCAGAGCAGGGCAGAGTACATCAGAGCAACAGGCCCAGAGTCCTTGGCAGAGCAGGGCAGAGTACATCAGAGCAACAGGCCCAGAGTCCTTGGCAGAGTACATCAGAGCAACAGGCCCAGAGTCCTTGGCAGAGCAGGGCAGAGTACATCAGAGCAGAGCAACAGGCCCAGAGTCCTTGGCAGAGCAGAGTACATCAGAGCAACAGGCCCAGAGTCCTTGGCAGAGCAGAGTACATCAGAGCAACAGGCCCAGAGTCCTTGGCAGAGCAGAGTACATCAGAGCAACAGGCCCAGAGTCCTTGGCAGAGCAGAGTACATCAGAGCAACAGGCCCAGGAACACACCCAGATCACTAACAATGGTCTAGAGTAGCACACCTCTGTGTGGCACAGGCGTCTGAGGGTGTTGACAACTCACTCCTGGCTGTCATGTGGAGTGGGACCTGGCTGTGTGTCAGGGACTGCAGGTCCACTTGTCTACAGTGCCCTTCTGTCCCTTTTTGCCAGGGATGGCCACAACACTGCCCTCCTCTACCTGAGTCACTGGCCTGGACACAACACTGCCCTCCTTTGCCACAATGACTGGGCTGGTCACAACAGGGGTCTCCTCTGCCACAATGACTGGGATGGTCACAACAGGGCTTCCCTCCACCTGCCTCGATGTACTTTGTTCTGGGGTTGATGTGGTAGGTGGTTGTGTCCCTGTGCTCTCCCCAGGTGTAGCCATGACATCCCACACATCCTCTGTGGGCATAGCTGAGTCAATTTCTGGTGATGCCTCTGCAGCATGTGAGCCTGGTGTCTGACACAATGCTCTTCTGGCCTTGCTCTTCTGTGACTTCACCTTGTCTGTGCATATTGAGGGGGCCCTGCTCTCTTTGGGGATGGAGTCTGTGGACGGGATTGTTTGCTTTGGGTCTGACCTGTGCTCCTAGTGTTGTATCGTTTAGTTGATGTATGTCCCAAGTGCTCACTGTCATCTGATGTGGCCACGGACTGGGTGGACGTCACAGGCACCTGAGCTGCAAAGGGGGCATGTGCCTGTTGGAGGGCTGACGTCACTGTACCTGACAATGACAGGAGTGTACGATGTAGGCCACCCACGTCAGAGTGTATGCCCTCCATGAATGCCAGAACCTGGCCTAATTTGTTATCGTGGGCACTGAAGGCATTGAGCAGGGCGGTCTGGCCCACGCAAAGGCGCCGCAGGAGATCTACGCACTCTGCACTGAGGGCAGCAGGGGGGACAGGTGCAGGTGCAGCGGTGCCATGTGTGAATGTCACACGTCCCCTCTTAGTGACACGGATACGGGCAGCCCCAGAGGAAGTGGATGGGAGGGTGGGCAGTGGCCGCTGGTAGTCTGATGCAGCAGCAGACTCCCCATCTCCTGTGGCTGCTAACAGGGACGCATCCCCCCTGCCCTCAGATGAAGTGGTACTCTGTGTCTCAGCCACAGATTCCTCATGCATACTCCTGTCACCCTCAGTAGCGCTGGTGTGGTCAGTGTCACTTGGCTCCGTCTCACTTTGCTCTGCTGCCGCTGTCGTGCTGGTCTCGCCACCACTTTCAGGATCATGTTCCGCCGTGGTGTCTTGCAAATCTGCATTAGTGACAGAAACATGGTTGTCTAAGTGTCATTGTCTGGTCACACGATATCAGATCAATGCAGCACATGAGAGGCCTAGAGCTACATGGTAACCACCACACCCTCCAATCACTGTGCAGCTACACACCATATAGACCACAACAGTGCCTGTCATGCGGACAAACAGGCAGGAGTGGACCAATGTCGATAACACACAGCACTACACCCTGCCCATGGATGGTGTTCCCCCAGCCCACATTGACCTGCCCCATGGACATGATGTAGCCACAACAAACATCACCACTTACAGACCAAAAGGGATCCAGAGGTGAATACACACACCTGTATTGTCTACACATGCCATATTGTCAAATAGGCCATTACAATCACCATGTGCCAATCTGGGTTCACATTGTCGTCAGATGTGTGGGCCACTACCATGAAGGTGCATGCAAAGTAGACAGACATGGTGTCACACTCATGAAGTGGACACAGCTGTACGGCAGAATAGGGACTACACCCACCATCACAAAGAAGAGTGACCATGTGGACAACAAAATATCTGTCAAGGACTGAAAACTGCAGGCAGGAGCTGCACAGTAAGGCCATGGTGGGCCAATGCCTCATACAGACACACATCACAGTTGCCACTCACATCACATATCACAGCATGGCAGCACACGCACATCACATGTGTCACCGCTGCCACAGGCACTCTACACATGCATCCACTCCCAGACAAACTCTCCCTCCCCGGATACTCACCATCTCTGTCTTGCTGCTGAAGCCCCTTCAGACGTGCATCCAGGTCTGGATAGGTCACTGCCAGTATGCGTCCCATCAGCGGAGTCATGGTGCGCCGTGCCACACGCCCTGTGCGTGGTACCATCCCCAAGGTCATCTCTGCCACTTGCTTAGCCAGCCGGCTGATGTCGTCCCACCTCTTGTGACAGTGTGTGTGTAGTCTGTTTGATACCCCCAGGGCTCGCACCTTTGCTGCTATGGCCCTCCAGACAGCCTTACGTTGGTGTACCTTGAGCTGCAGGAATGAGAGTAAAGAAGGCCTAATGAACATTTACACAATGTCATATGTCAGCATCTATCAGTACAGCAGCCAGAGACTGAATCGGGACTCACAGTGACCTCCCTCCCTCCAGAACTGGGGGTACCCTCACAAGGCCACTCTGCATGGCATAAACATTAGTGAATGCATGCACACATTGAGGTTCGTAGTCTCCATGATAATCACACTAAAGAATGATGCTTCAACACAAATGCATCGACAGCACTGTGTAATTCAGAAATAGTACAGGGCATTGATGGGGCATATCCACTAATCAGTGTGAAGCAACTGTAGCATGTAAGTTGGCTGATGGACAACGTTTGGCTGTGCAGCCACTGAACCTACTCTGTGGGGCACACTGACTATGACTACAGGGGCACCCTGAAATTACATCACGGACACTGTCCAGGCAGCTACAAGGCAAACAACCGTAGGTTATGTCTGTCCGAAAAAGTAGCAAATCCCACTCACACATACAAGTATAGGCCTAGGACAGAGTCACAATGCAAAACACACACTCCCACCACCTGGAAACATCTTGTCTGTCAGTGTTTGTCTGCACCCCACATCAAAAAGCACATACTGCAGCATCATGAATACACGTCTGACACCATCCTGCCCTACTGCTCCCTTCATGTTGACTTACCACGACATTGGGGCCACCAAACAGGCGTGGGTACTGTGCCAGCACCTCGTTCACAAGGACATCCAGCTCCTCACTCGTGAATGGACTGGCACGGATCTTATCTGTTCTTGACATCCCTGTGGATATGGCAGACCTGTGGCGGAAGTGAGTTGTGAGGTGTCCCAGGCAGCAGGCTCTGTGAGCAGCAGGAGAGGGTCCCAGGCAGCAGCAGGAGAGGGTCCCAGGCAGCAGCAGGAGAGGGTCCCAGGCAGCAGCAGGAGAGGGTCCCAGGCAGCAGGCTCTGCGAGCAGTGGGAATGTGTGGCTCACTCCCACAGATTTATAGCCCCTGGGGTAGTTAGGAAGCTAATAAGCTGCTACAATTGGTTGTCTGGGTCTGCCTTATTCACAAGCATTCAATGACCGCCTCCGCGGCGGCAGAGCACAGCTTCCGCTATTTTCAAATATGCATCATGCCACAGCGACCACCCATGCCATTGGCTGTATGCAATGCGCCATGGCGGTGACGCACCGCGGGTGTCCGGGGTGCGCTACCGCGATGGTGCATCATTCAAAAGCATCCAATGACCGGCTCCGCGGCGGCGGAGCACAGCTTCCGCTATTTTCAAATATGCATCATGCCAACGCGACCACCCATGCCATTGGCTGTATGCAATGCGCCATGGCGGTGATGCACCGCGGGTGCCCGGCGGTAGGTACCGCGACTCATGCGGAGGAGCATAGCCACCGGCATGTACACAAGTCCATGTGCCAATGGCTACCTTGGCTGGGTAGATGGTGGTGCTGGGGTCACACCGCTGGGGACCGGCGGTAGGTACCGCGACTCATGCGGCGGAGCATAGCCACCGGCATGTACACAAGTCCATGTGCCAATGGCTACCTTGGCTGGGTAGATGGTGGTGCGGGGGTCACACCGCTGGGGACCGGCGGTAGGTACCGCGACTCATGGGGAGGAGCATAGCCACCGGCATGTACACAAGTCCATGTGCCAATGGCTACCTTGGCTGGGTAGATGGTGGTGCGGGGGTCACACCGCTGGGGACCGACGGTAGGTACCGCGACTCATGGGGAGGAGCATAGCCACCGGCATGTACACAAGTCCATGTGCCAATGGCTACCTTGGCTGGGTAGATGGTGGTGCGGGGGTCACACCCCTGGGGACCGGCGGTAGGTACCGCGACTCATGGGGAGGAGCATAGCCACCGGCATGTACACAAGTCCATGTGCCAATGGCTACCTTGGCTGGGTAGATGGTGGTGCGGGGGTCACAACGCCGGGGACCGGCGGTAGGTTCTGGCATTTTCGTACACATTGCTGTGTATGTCAATCCTGGACAATGTATAAGTACCCTGCAGCTACATGGTGTAGGGCACATCATTGTACACACGATGCCACACAGCCATTGCATCCACAGGAGGACGCACGTTCAGTGTGAGCCACTTTAGCATGTGTTTGTGCCATTTTAGTAAGGGTTTTGATGTGTGATGATGATTGACAGACGTCAGGTGCTCTACATAGATGTCGTGAGGTTTAATGTGTTGTTGGTCAGTGCAGACCTTGACCGGGCTGGTGGCACTGCATTGTATCGTACCTGACTTGTGGATTCACAACTGATCATGCACAAAACCAGAAGTGTCCCTGCTACTGTGATCATTGTGTTAATGAATGGTTGCAGAATGTACATGATGCATTGAGGTGTGGCAGGTACGGCAGATGGGTATGACAGACATGTTAAGTCACATTACATTTGTGGCTCTAGTAGCTCCATGTCTGCGCATGTCAAAAGTTCAATCATTATATCCACTTTCACATTACCCGATGTGTTACTGTCACTTGGGTATTGTCACTGGAGAGGCCTGCCCTCTGTGTGTAGCTATTGGCCAGCCATGTAACCAGATGTGCCATGCATCTCTCTGGCCCTTGTTGTTTTCCCATTACATCATTGATGCTTTGTGCTATGGCCATCTCATGATGCTTGTCATTGACCTATTCTTTATAATCCTAAACTAGGAGGCCAAATCTCCTACGTCAGTTGATTGTGCTTGAGGACATGGAGAATGAGGCAATCATCAGGAAATTCAGGCTGGACAGACCGACATTGAAGATCGTGTGTGATCTATTGGAGCCCCACCTGCAGCCTCGCCGTCACTATCCTACGGCATTCACACCCACCTACAAGGTAATGGCAGCACTATACTTCTTTGCGACTGGTTCCTTCCAAGAGACCGTGGCTAACGCTGGGGGGATGTCGCAGCCCATGTTCAGCATGGTGCTGAGGGATGTACTTGAGGCCATGATTATATATTGCAATCGCTACATACATTTCCCCAGGGGACGTGAATTGGCTGCCGTTAAGGGGGACTTCCATCCACTTGGGCGCATCCCACATGTAGTCGGTGCCATAGATTGCACCCATGTGGCACCGCAGGCGACGGAGCACATTTATCGGAACCGCAAACACTACCACTCCATGAATGTGCAGATGGTGTGCCTTGCGGACATGACAATATCACATGTGTGTGCAAAGTATCCCGGTTCGGCCCATGACTCTTTCATTATGAGGAACAGCATGGTGCCACGGATGATGGAGAATCTGCATCCCGAACGTGCCTGGATTGTGGGTGAGTTACACTACTGCTATCACGTGCTATGTGTCACTGGCTTTACTGTGGCCGTACAACATTGCTATGGGTGTTTTTCATTCACAGGGCACTCTGCATATCCCAGTAGGCAATGGCTGTTGAGCCCACTCCGGAATTCCCAGACACCAGCAGACATCCGCTACAATGAGGCCCATGGCAGGACACGACGGGTAATTGAACGGACTTTTGGCATGCTGAAGTTAAGGTTCCGGTGACTTGACAGGACTGGAGGCGCACTCGCATACTCGCCTGGGAAGGTGTGCAAGATCGTTGTGGCATGCTGTATGCTACACAACCTGGCCATCCACAAGGGGGTCCCCCTGCTCCTGGACGATGGTGAGGAACCAAGGCCACAACCTGCTAAGGGACCTGAATCCAGTGATGAGGACAGTGGAGAGGAGGAAGGAGTTGACCTACGCCAGCAGCTAATCCAACGCTACTTCACTTGAAGGTGTGTGACAAGTTACAACGTCTACATAGTCTAGTGTGGTAGCTTTTGTTGTGAATGGATATGCGCAGATGTTCCCAATAGCCACATGTTCTGTCACCTATGTATGGTATTGTTGGAATGGACGTTACGTACGGAGATGTATTCTGGACCGTATTTGTGCATATCAGCTAGACAATGTGTAGTGTACCTGTGATAATTTGGATATTTGTGGAGCAGTGATCTGTGTGTGTTGGCATGATGAGACCAGTGACTGTAGTTCTGTTGTGTCTCCCTAGGTGCTCCAGAGTGTTCCTGCCCTGCATACTGTACATCAAGTTTACACATCATGGACATTATCATCAATGTAAATACTGCACTAAAGAATTCAATACACAAAATCTGGAGTGTCAGGTATTTTATTTACGGGGTGGACATGTGAATTGTGCGGGAATATTTACAGGAAGGTGGGGAATGAGCAGTGAGTTGACAGTCATGGTCGCAGAGATGCAAGAGTAGACACCACATGGATGTGGTGACCCAGTCCAACAGACAGGTGCCATTGCCAAGGCAATGTGGGGAAAGACAGTCCAAACAGTGAATGCAGTTGGGGAGAGGGTTGTCTTCACGGCTGGCTCCGTGACTGGCGTGTGGCAGGTGCTTTGCTTCCAGAGACTCCCAGGCTCTTCTTCGGACGCCCCCTAGATCTTTTTGGCGGTGGGGGGCCTGCTGAATGGCCAGCGGCGTAAGAGGACTCGCCCCTCTCTGTTGGCGCAGGGGAGGATGGTGGACTGTCATCCTGCTGCACAACAGGAGGGGATGGCGGTGATGGTTGGGACACAGGCCTGTCCCTCTGCAACGCCACTTGCTGGCCCATGAGGTCCACCATCTGTCCCAGGCGGTTATCGATGGACCTCATCAGCAGGATGAGCTCCCTTAATAGTTCATCCGACCGGCCACTTTGTCCCTGGACCTTTTGGTAGGCATCCACAACTCTGGTGAAGTGGTCCAGGGATGGTGTCCACTCCTCCCGAGGTCTGGTGTTGACCCTGGCCCTCCCGCCTGCTCTGCTGCCACGGACCTCTTCCCTCGCCACTGGTGCGCCACGCACTGGCTCCCTGCCCTCCACAGTTGTTGGTGTGGGCTGGTCATCCCTAGGGACAGGGAGGGTGCTGCAGGTGGTACTGGTGGTAGTGGTGGTGTTGGTGGCAGTGGCTGCGGTGGTGGTTGCGGTGGAGGCAGAGGCCGGGACAGCAGGGGTCTGCTGCGTTGTTGTTGCAGCAGAGGTGGTGGTGGGGAGGATGGGGGCCTGGGACCTCTGGCTCTGTGGAACACCAGATGGGCCGGCCTGGAGCTCATCATCCAAACTGTCCTGGGAGTCTGCATCTGTGAGTCCATGTGCCGGAGGTGGAGACTGGCTCTGCTGGTCGTTGGTGTTGTCCCCAGCAGTGAGTTCTTCATCACCTGTGGAGTAGATGGGGAGTGGTCAGTGTTTGTGTCATCTGCGTATCATCAGCTGTCTGTACAGTAGTGCAATTTGCTGTCATCAGTTGTACAAATCATGGCAACACCGTGTTACATTACATAGTGCAGAGTTACATCATGGAGTCATAAAGGTTGATTGTCTATGCATTGCGTACAATAGTTATTTGATTTCTACACACACACACTTCATGAAGATATACGGTAGTTACATACCTGTAAGGTGAGTGTGCAGGGTGCAATGGCTGACACTTGCTCCTGGCTGGGGGAGGCCTCCATGCTGCTGGGCTGTGGGACAGGGGGGCATGCTGGGAGTAGTGAGACAGGCCTCCCTCCCTCCCTCACACCCACAAACAGCCTCCAAGTGAAGATGGCTACCAACCTGTAAGTTTGTTTGTTAAACAGTGCAATGGCTGACACTTGCTCCTGGCTGGGGAGGCCTCCATGCTGCTGGGCTGTGGGACAGGGGGGCATGCTGGGAGTAGTGAGACAGGCCTCCCTTACACCCACAAACAGCCTCCAAGTGAAGATGGCTACCTACCTGTAAGTTTGTTTGTTAAACAGTGCAATGGCTGACACTTGCTCCTGGCTGGGGAGGCCTCCATGCTGCTGGGCTGTGGGACAGGGGGGCATGCTGGGAGTAGTGAGACAGGCCTCCCTCCCTCACACCCACAAACAGCCTCCAAGTGAAGATGGCTACCTACCTGTAAGTTTGTTTGTTAAACAGTGCAATGGCTGACACTTGCTCCTGGCTGGGGAAGGCCTCCATGCTGCTGGGCTGTGGGACAGGGGGGCATGCTGGGAGTAGTGAGACAGGCCTCCCTCCCTCCCTCACACCCACAAACAGCCTCCAAGTGAAGATGGCTACCTACCTGCAAGTTTGTTTGTTAAACAGTGCAATGGCTGACACTTGCTCCTGGCTGGGGAGGCATCCATGCTGCTGGGCTGTGGGACAGGGGGGCATGCTGGGAGTAGTGAGACAGGCCTCCCTCCCTCCCTCACACCCACAAACAGCCTCCAAGTGAAGATGGCTACCTACCTATAAGTTTGTTTGTTAAACAGTGCAAGTCTGACACTTGCTCCTGTCTGGGGAGGCCTCCATGCTGCTGGGCTGTGGGACAGGGGGGCATGCTGGGAGTAGTGATACAGGCCTCCCTCCCTCCCTCACACCCACAAACAGCCTCCAAGTGAAGATGGCTACCTACCTGCAAGTTTGTTTGTTAAACAGTGCAATGGCTGACACTTGCTCCTGGCTGGGGACGCCTCCATGCTGCTGGGCTGTGGGACAGGGAGGCATGCTGGGAGTAGTGAGACAGGCCTCCCTCCCTCCCTCACACCCACAAACAGCCTCCAAGTGAAGATGGCTACCAACCTGTAAGTTTGTTTGATAAACAGTGCAATGGCTGACACTTGCTCCTGGCTGGGGAGGCCTCCATGCTGCTGGGCTGTGGGACAGGGGGGCATGCTGGGAGTAGTGAGACAGGCCTCCCTCCCTCCCTCACACCCACAAACAGCCTCCAAGTGAAGATGGCTACCTACCTGCAAGTTTGTTTGTTAAACAGTGCAATGGCTGACACTTGCTCCTGGCTGGGGAGGCCTCCATGCTGCTGGGCTGTGGGACAGGGGGGCATGCTGGGAGTAGTGAGACAGGCCTCCCTCCCTCCCTCACACCCACAAACAGCCTCCAAGTGAAGATGGCTACCAACCTGTAAGTTTGTTTGTTAAACAGTGCAATGGCTGACACTTGCTCCTGGCTGGGGAGGCCTCCATGCTGCTGGGCTGTGGGACAGGGGGGCATGTTGTACTGACATTCCGGCCCCATACAGGCCTCCTCAGCAGAATGGCTGGCTACATGTTGGTTAGGGATGGACAGTGTATTGGTGGTTGGGTATTGCAAGGAGGTAAATCTCAATGTGGTGTTACACATTTGTCGGTACTTACCAGCCTCCGCTCCCCCGGCTACTCCTGTGAAACTCTCAGGTAGCAGGATAGCAAGCACCTTCTCCTCCCATGGTGTGAATATCTTCGGTGGGATGGGAGGGCCACTGCCAGTCGCGTTTGCCAGCGTCCAGTTCTTGCTCCTCCTCTCCTTGACAACCCTCTTGAGATCATGCCACCGCTTCATGATCTCCTTCTTGGATCTTGGGGTGGCCCCAACTGCATTCACCCTTTGGACTATCCTTTCCCACATTTGTGTCCTGGTGGCTAATGGTGTCTGTTGGACTAGGTTACCAAATAGTTGTGGTTCTACTCTCACAATCTCGTTGACCATGACTGTCAACTCACTCTCTGTGAATTTTGGCATTTTTTGTGATGTCATGGTGTGGGGGGGTTGAGGTGTTTGTGGGTGCAGGGGTGTGTGGGTTCAGGGGTGTGGTGATAAGGGTGATATGTGCTGGGAGTTTGATTGTGATGGTGTGATGGTGGTGTTGATGGTGGTGGTGGGTGGGTGGGTGTGGTGTGCGATTTTGCCTCTCCTCTCAGATGTGGTGTGTGGCCTTCTGTTCAGGAAAGATGCAAAGGATTGTGGTGAGTGGAGGGGGTGGCTTTGTACTCAGCTGTGTGGGTGTGTCCAATTAGATTGTGGTTGTCAGGTGTGTTGTGGGTGTGGTTATGTTGTTTTGTATATTTGTTTGACATTTCTGTATCTGTGTGTGTGTGTTGTATCTATTGGGGGCAGGGCTACTTTGTTTATGCAGTATTTGGCATCACTGCGGTGCTTTGACATCCACCGCCATGTATTTCATGTTCGTCCGCTGCGGTGAGTTTGCTGGTGCTTGGCCGCCATTTCTCCCATGCAATCCTGCCTTCGACCGCGGCAGTCGGTGCCTGCGGTTCCGCCCGCGACACCCTCGGGGATATCGTAATTTCCCGTGCGGTGTCTCCGCTTTTCCTGTGGGCGGTTTTGTATTTTCCGCTGCTTTTCCGACCGCCGCGGTCGGAGTTTTGTCATCACCGCACACGCCGGGCGGTTTCATTTTCACCGCTACCGCCGCGGTCGGTCTGTACTGGCGGTCGATCCTAATTTGTCTGCCGGTTGAACCGCCTCCATGGCGGGCGGTTGTTTTCCGCCTCCATGGCGGGCGGAGTGGTTTTCCGCCCGCTATCCTAATGGGGCCCTTAGTGTTATCGGGCATGTACCAATGTACCTGGGAAAAGGGACACTTCTTCTCTTTCTTCCCCCTTTTTTTGAATCACTAAAAATCTTATGATTATAAAGTTAGTCGAAACACAACTATGAATAGCCTTTGGAGAAATAGGGCCACTAGTGCATATATTGATTGGTCATGTAACCTACGATGCACTATGGCACGACTAACAACACTCTGAAATATTAAGTCATCCTTTATAAACACCATCGTTGATAATTTCGGTTTGCACGGCGGCCCGAACATAACACACATAAACATTATGGAGAAGATCATTCCTTTAGAAACAGCAACATATATGGCCGGTTTTTCCTATAGTAGCAAAGTCTTTTTCTTTATTAGCATAGTAGCTCAAATATACTTGCACATTTACAGGAAAGATAAGTATAAGGGATGGCGAATCTTAACAAGTGAGTAATACGCAGGCTTTACATCATGTTAATACCGCCACTGTCTGAACTACCAGCGTCACATTGGTGACGTCATTTTGTAGTTTCTATAGCTGAGCGCGCGAATGGAAGTAGTAAGCAACTAAACAACAACGGTGTTACCAGTAAGTGATTCGTTTTTTAGCGTCTTAATAAATAAGATAGTTGCCGCATTCCCTTGTGAGGCTGCACCGATAAATATGGTGTTACCAGTAAGTGATTCGTTTTTTAGCGTCTTAATAAATAAGATAGTTGCCGCATTCCCTTGTGAGGATGCACCAATAAATATGAGATTAAAATATGAGAATTAATTGAGGCGTAGTGAGAGGGCCAATGCTCAGCCTTCGATATAAACGGGACAAATACTGTTAGTTTCTAAACGCACGGGCGGCTGTACAAATAAAGTTGTTTAAATAAAGTTATTGTCCACCATTTGCGAAGGAGTGGTTACGCCTTTTAAAAAACGTAAACATTTTGGGCGCTTTGCTTTTTCGGACCCAATCAGGTTGTGACATTGCTAACATGAAACACCTGGTGTTAGCTAGTGGCTTGAGGATAAAAACACGCCGCCTTTTCGAGTCGTTGCCTCCCCCTCGACTCAGTAGACGCCGAAGGCAACGTCGGACATGTAGGCTCCCTAGTGGTTGCACACATTTAGAGGGTTTACCCAGAGTGTAGGGTGTTTGATAATACGTGTGACTATTTCCTTGTTGTTACTGTGGGTTCTTGGTTTCGTTATGCCCGCTAGAAAGTCGTGGCTTGTACTTAGGTCATATAGAGAAGTAGAATGACCTTTCAAAAACTACCAGTAGATTATTTTTGAGCGGATTTTAATAAAGGAGAAAGGTTGATGCTTCTGATATTTTGCACAACTCTTGATATTTGTATATTAATCCCCTAATATAACAAGCAAACTCATGAGACTCATAGGGCATCAACAGATAGCCTCTTGGGTGATGGATACTTATGTGTTTCCAATAAATACGTGTTACAAAGTAGAGTGAGCAAAAATGCTGTGAGGAGGACTCTGAGCAATATTTTACTTTTTGATTATTCCAGTATTTTCAGCCAGGAGAGAATTACGATATGGTAGTGGGATTAAAGATGAGAGGGTACAAACTAATAGTGATTTAGAAACCCCCCCCTTTCCCCATTTTGTTTCCTCTTCTAGAGCGGGGCCTCGTTATCCTGAGCTAGGTCCAGGTGAGGTGAGGTCCAGTCCCCGGTCAAGACGGGTGAGAAATTATTGTTTGCACTATTCACTGCGATGATGCACACTAGGTTACTTGCGGTTTTGTAGTGTAATGCTTGCTACATCACAGAGATTTTTGTAAGAGCGAACTAACTAGGAATGTGTTTGAAATAAAAGAAGGATCTGTGTAAGTAGGTTGTATTGATTCCAACCTCTTTGTGGTGTTATATCTTTTTCACTTGATTTCTTTTTCACATGGTCTGGAGAGAGATTTATGCAGTAGCAAATTTTGAGAACAGAGGTCCTGATGAAAGCCTAGGGCGCTCTTACCCTATTGGCTGAAACATGTTGGCCTTGATAACTTAGCAGTTATTTGTTAGTACTGCTCTTTGCACTGTTCTGTTTTTAGATTAGAGGGTGAGGTGACATCTTCAATAAATTCTGTATTTTCTCCTCATGACTCTATTTTAAATATCACTCACTTTTGTCTCGTTGCACTGCTCTTAATTCCCAAGTGGTCATGGACCCAAAGAATGTGTAGTCTGTCCCTCTTCTCTTTGGTGTTCCTATTCTGATTCCATTGAGCGAATCCCTTTCTGGAAGTTTGTCTCTATGATCAAGAGACATATCATCCATACGGGTGGATAACCACATGATAAGATTGATCACACTGATAATTGATGGGAATCCAAGCTCTGCTCAATGATTTCCGTCTTCTATGTCATCCCTTTTTCTTTGCTTTTCTAATTCTGTCTGTAACAGCTTAAGGCACTTGGTGGCTTTATATCTAGTAGACGCCCAGTTCAGTTGGTTATTGTGTCACAGGGATTCTGCTCCTACACAGAACTGTGCATAGAGACTTAGAACCTCAGTGAATTAGGGTGTACCAAAACTCACCTCAGTATCCAAAATCCCCTACCAGACTAGCAATCAGTGTCTCATTGGTTCTTCCATACCGCCAATGATTAGACAACCCAGAACGTGGACTTAGAACACCTCAGGTAACGTGGAACACATGAACACTCTTTCATTATACTAACATACCAATCCAAAACGAGGAGTAAATGAAGACACGTTCAAGTTTGACATTTTTATTTCTAATGCTGTGTTCTCAGGCGCAGTATCTTAGCTAATACAAGCAAACATATTATAAGCAAAAAGGTTATCAGCATAGTTACTAGTCCATAAAATATAAAAGGGGAAAGCATGTTAAAATGTTAAAAGGAAGAAGACTAAATGGCACCTCAGTCTTACCCTCCCTTGCTAGTATATTATATTATATCTAAAGAAGGTCTCTTTGGGTTTTAGAAGGGCGGCCCCATACCTCTGGTCTTAGTAGAAAGGGATCACATCATCTTCTACCCCAGCTCTCTGCATGCGAATATTCATCAAGTGTGTGTGCATGCTCTGCGCAGTGCATTATTAAACGCGCCAAAAGCCAGAGTTGGCCACAGGTGCATATGTGTTATGTCTAGGACGTGCGCTGATCAGACCGAACAACAACCACTGTGTTGAAATTACCTTGAAGGCCTCGGCACTCACTGTTGAGACATAGTTTATCAAGCAAAGCTGATACAATAGTAAAACACATTATTCTCGTGTGAAGCAAAATATTCTACTAGGCTCAAAGCATTAATAACAATATGTGCCGTGTGCAGAAGCAGCAGAAAGGAAAAATGGCGTTTAAACTCCTAATAAGCTCATGCTAACTTAACACAGTGTGAAGGCTAAGCCTATCTCCATGACACCCTTCCTTGATCCGAGCATGGATAAGATGAGATAAGATAAGATAAGATAAGGGGCAAATTTTAGGAATGCAGAGTTCAAGAACGACAGTCAGCCCAAATTTGCACAAGGAAAAAATAAGAGGAAAAAAAAAATGTTGTCTTTTAAAATCCTCTTAGTGAAATAATAATGTAAAACCAGTAAATTTAGTCATTGGCCTTAGTAAAGTCAATAGGCCTGGGGCAAAGAAAATGTTTTGTAAAGACTTGAAAAAAAAAATGTTCGATGTCCACTAAATGACCTCGGCTATGGGAGCGATGACATATTTCATCCTAACAATGAATATGCAAAGTATGCAGCAACAGCCTCCAACAGGAAGTCACTGTCCTCATCCGAAAATAGTTCAGCCATCCAATTTAACAGTGGGAAAGAACATACATGTTCTTCAATTACCGGAGCCTCTACCATCATCAGAGGACAACTCGGTGGGTTTTCAATGAAGCTGTGTGCCAAGAAATCTTGCGCCGCTGCGAACACATTCCAACGACCCAGAATTCCATGCATTGCTGCAAAGGCCATAATCCCTCCGTCAGAACAGAGCAATTCATGAGTAACTAAGGGGCTCATAAGCTGATTATAATCCACATCGGGAGACACCGTATTGCAGAGGCACAAATCCAGGGCCCAGTCGAAATCGCAACTCAGGCAATAAAAGACAGGCTGGACACATGAAAAGTAGGAAATTCAAAACAATAATCCTTAAGCCACACTCAAAGTAGCAAGAGGCAGCGCTCCATAGTACTCAAGCATTCGGGTGCAAAACAGCGCCAGTCGTGACAGCTCTTCTTGAAACACAGGACGTGCATCCATTTTGAATTAAACAAAACAGTAAAAGAACTCCTGCAGCTAGAGCCATCATTAAGGGAAATCCACCAAATAGGCTGGAAAAAATAGAATCAAATGAAGCAGGGAAGACACCGAATATAGTTTGAAAAGAAGTCACAAGGCTACTGCTAACAACTTTAAAAAAGTGGGCCAGCCCCGTTGTGGAGGATGCATTAAAGATAGTGTGAATTAATTCACTGAAATGCAAGGCCAAATCAGTATTTAATAAAGCATGCACCTCTGTGCGGGTGTTAGCCACGTGAAGGACGAATGTCTCACGAGCAGATGTGAGGGCAACGTCTTTCTGGGACAATAGAGCTTTTATGCGACTCATCTTGTTGAACTCTGCTTTCAAGGTCGGAATCGTGGGCCAGATGGAAACATCAAGCTTCCCATGCAGGGGAGGATAAATTACATTCTTACAGCAACCCACACGTTCACTGACGGTAACTAAATAAGCAATTCCTTTTATTAACCCACAACAATCTTCATTGTTTAAAAGTAAATAACTCCCGTTTGCCCTTAATGTGAATGTGGGCAAGATAGCAGGTACATGTGTACCTTTCAAAATACAGGCTACATTCGGCTCATTCTGGTTACAAGAGACATGTAATTGGATATGTCTACACATCAATGAGTGATCTGGTGTTTCAGTGCAATCTTCACCATTCAAATAAACTTCCTTACCCTTCCTAAGGCATCTATAGGTAAATGGAAGTGACCAAGCTTTATTGAGATAAGCGCTTCCAAGAGGTTCATATCTACCAATTGCAAAGTACTTCATACAGCCCTCGAACTTGAACAGAGGGAACGGGAGAGTTATTAACCCGTGGATAAGCCACGTTGCTGAATTGGCCTCCGCCACAGAAAACGGTAATGTTTCTAACCTTTCAATGTGTAACATAGAAAAGGATGCATCTTTCATTGACAGCAAACACTGCTTATCAGTCAAATTAAATGGGGCAAACAATGATGATGTGTTCATGCAATGCCATTGCACTTTGCCAGCTTTCAATGTTTGTAAAGTCCATGCAAACTGCATAATGGAACGCAATTGATTTTGACCATGGTACAAAACAGACACTTCATCCTGCACAACATCAACAACAGACGATACAATATTGTCCAACGTATAAATGCAAGAAGAAAGCGTATTAATGCTGTTATCTACAACTGCTAGCACTTTCTCTAAATTAGCCTGATCTATAGCTCTAATGCGGGTAGTCGCCTCAATCTGGGACGTTTTCCAGACTTCGTTGTAAATAGCATATATCCATCTTTTAGATCTGCTGTTAGCCGGGCCTTTTATAAAATCATTCAGATCAACATCGTCAGTCAGTTTAGATAAATGTAGTTTAACCGACGTCAAAGTGGAATGTTTGAGACAATTCTGACATAATTTGCCTACAGAATAGGTGGTAACAGAATGGCCACTCTCAAAACGGGGATTCACCCTGACCTATGTAAAGCCTTGAGCCAAACCCAGAAAACAATGCTGGCAAGAATCAGCACTTCTGTGCCAGAGCAACCAACCCTTAGGATCCAAACTGGATATGTTAAAGGAAGAATTTTGCAACAGAGTTTGTAACTCTCTGATCGAAAATTTAGTGGCATTATTGAAACCGGAATATTCTTCTAATTCAGGAAAAGAAGGAGCATTTAATTTTTTAGTAGTAGCCAATCCAAAGCATGTTGTCTGTGAAATTGTAGAATTCAAGAACAACATATGGTTCGGGATGAGGCATGCATGGTGCAAAGCCTCAGTACCTTGCACTTGCCAGCTTTTAGAACCCCAAACTGATTTAAGGTCAATTGTATCCTTCCACAACTCGTAGCCACCTACAGCTAACTGGTCTAGAAAGGACTTCAAATACAATAATTTAGTATCGGTAAGTCTAACTTTGGATGTGGACTTTTCTGTCATCTTAAAATAAAATGCATTGGGATTTGACCGATTAAAATCAGTAAAATAAGTGAACATTTTCAAAAAGGTAGCATAACTGCCTTGTATCGGAGCTGGACAATGCTCCCATTGCTAATAATTAACAGTGTTCCTCCTGGTATTAGTTTTATGCAGGTAGTGATTGCCAAAATGTTGGTAACAATATAAATCACCGTAATTAGCAGATTCTAAATACAAATCTTCCGCATCAATGGCAGCATAATATTTCAAATTAGAAAACAAAGCTTCTACGGCCTGAACATCCCAATCATCAGAACGTATATTTTGTTTAACTACATCCCCCATAGAAACTCTAAGCACATTAGGGACATTTATAACCTCAGCGGGCCCATGAATTTGAACATGAACAGCATCCCATACAATCCCATCTAAGACAGGCCAAGCAGTGATGTTAACAAAAGCCAAGTCTCTCTTCAATCTGTGTGATGAGGAATGGGGAGCCAATGTTCCATTGATATGTCGAATGCATGTTCTCTCCTCGACATAGAGTCCATTGACAAGCCAAAAAAAATATACCACAAAGCCAATTGACATGAAAAGGTAAATTGAAAAAAGCACCAACCAAATGTAGGTCCAAGGGGGAATCAAAAAATGTTTTTTAAACAATTTAGCCAAAACAGAGACCTTTGAAGGTTTCCTCGATAAGTCAGTTGGGTAAGTGTAGTCAGTTTCATCAAGTTGCGTACTAGGCAGTGTACTCAATAAAGGACTAGAAATTGCAGGCATCTCGAGGGCAACATCAGGCACTGGATCAGAAGCCGGGACCAAAACAGAATTGCTCAAAATCGAAGGACATGAGACTGCCGGTGTCATACTAAGAAGAATCGGCCACTCTGTGTATCTTGACATTGTCAATGGAGATATACCTGTTTTCCTTACGACCTGGAAGTGGTGGTAAAAGGACTGTTCTTGTGCCCTTCACACCAAGCACCAGAACTGGAGTTCGAAAGAGGGACCAAATTCTTTCTTGTTCTCGATCTTCTCTCGAACCAATTCACCAACTTGGGATAGCCAGCCAACTACCGGGATCTGCAATGCAACATCTGAGGTTCATGGCAAATGTTCCTTTGCAAGGCTGTCTCTCGTCTCTTGTAGATCCTGTAAAACATTGCAATGTTCATCTACGCCAAAGGAGGCAACAACAGCCGCCTGGTCTAGACCGTCAAGCTCCGGTACAAACATCTTGATACCAAAGAGCATTTCGTATGGGGTCCGCCCACCCAGAGACCTTCTAGGGAGAATATTTAGAGCACGCTGCATGCTATTGAGGTGGACCAGCCAGTTCCTGCCAGTGCCTATAACTCTAGCTGTCAAAGACTGCTTTAAATCTCGGTTCATTCGTTCCACAACACTATTACCCTCAGGTCTGTATGGAGACGAAAACTTGACTTGGACCCTCAACAAAGTCATTGCATCCTTATACGCCTTAGAGACGAAAGCCGGACCCTGATCCGAATTGAAGGTACCACAGGCAAAAATCCATACAAAGACATCCAAGTCTCTTATGACAGTTCGTGAATCCGCGCTGCTGTGTGGCCACACCCACACAAAGCGTGTGCATGAATCAATTGCTACTAAGATGTACTTATACGCAGTATCAGAAGAAAAAGGACCGCAGTGATCTAAATAAACACAACCAAGTGGTTTATTAGAAATGTACAACTGTGTCTGGGGCGGACGCGCAGCAGTTGAAGGCTTAATCTGCTGGCAAATGTCACATTGAAGGACATAATCATGTGTCTGTTTGTACAGTCCCCGCCAGCAGAAACGTTGTTTTAACTGAGATACAGTAGCCGAAACGCCCGCATGCGCAGACAGAACACCTTCATGGGCTGCAGTAATCAGCGCTGGCATGCGGTCCGCATTGGGAATTAACCTCTCACCAACGTCAGGTATTTTCACATAAGGAACTTTATCAGGACTTAAGTGGTATGACTACTTTGAAGGGAACCCCTTAGGATATTTACTTCCCTTCTCAGTGGCAGCAACAGCTGCCAAGATATCATCATCAATCTTACTTTTGGAACGTGTAACTGCTGCAACCAAATATGTCGATACTGTTGATTTTGCGGCCTCATCGGCCAATCAATCAATCAACCAATCACACACATTTCTAAAGCGCACTACATACCTGTGAGGGTCTCAAGGCGCTGGGGGGGGAGGCCGCTACTGGTCGAAGAGCAAGGTCTTGAGAAGCCTTCTGAAGGCCAGCAGGTCCTGGGTCTGTCGTAGGCTGTTAGGGAGAGTGTTCCAGGTCTTGGCGGCGAGGTAGGAGAAGGATCTGCCGCCGGCGGTGACTTTCCGGATACGAGGGACTGTGGCGAGGGCGAGGTTGGCTGAGCGGAGGCTTCGGGTGGGGGTGTGGAAGCTGAGTCGGTTGTTGAGGTATATGGGTCCGGTGTTCTGTTGTGCTTTGTGTGCGTGGATGAGGAGTTTGAAGGTGATCCTCTTGTTGACGGGGAGCCAGTGCAGGCCTCTCAGGTGGGGTGTGATGTGGCTGCATCGGGGGACGTCGAGGATCAGTCGTGCCGAGGCGTTCTGGATTCGTTGTAGTCCTCTCAGGAGCTTGGTTGTTGTTCCTCAATAGAGGGCGTTTCCGTAGTCGAGTCTGCTGGTGACGAGGGCCTGGGTGACGTTTTTTCTCATGTTGGCGGGGATCCATTTGAAGTTCCTGCGGAGCATTCTGAGGGTGTTGAAGCAGGATGCGGAGACGGCGTTGACTTGCCTGGTCATTGAGAGGGTGGAGTCGAGAATGACCCCCAGGTTGCTTGCGTGGTCTGTGGGTTCAGGGGATGCGCCTAGCGATGTGGGCCACCAAGAGTCGTCCCAGGACCTCAGTCTTATCTGAATTCAGCTTTAGTCTGCTGTTCTTCATCTAGTCAGCTACGGACTTCATTCCTCTGTGGAGGTTGGCTTTGGTGGTGTGGGGGTCTTCGGTGAGGGATATGATCAGCTGGGTGTCGTCGGTGTAGGAGATGATGTTGAGGTTGTTTTGTCGTGCGACATGGGCGAGCGGTGCCATGTAGATATTGAACAGCGTCGGGCTGAAGGAGGATCCCTGTGGGACGCAGCAGATGATCTTGGTGGTTTTTGAGCAGAAGGTTGGGAGGCGGACGCTCTGGGTTCTGCCGGAGAGGATGAATGTGGTCCAGGCCAGGGCCTTCTGTTGGATTCCGGCGTCGTGGAGGCGTGCTTATAGGGTGCGGTGGCAGACTGTGTCAAAGGCGGCTGATAGGTCCAAGAGGATGAGGGCGGCTGTCTCTCCTTTGTCCATCAGGATCCTGATGTCATCAGTGGCGGCAATGAGGGCGGTCTCGGTGCTGTGGTTGCTGCGGAAACCGGATTGGGAGGGGTCCAGGATGTTGTTGTCTTCAAGGTAGCGGGTTAGCTGTTTGTTGACAATCTTCTCTGTCACTTTTGCCGGGAACGGGAGCAGGGAGATGGGCCGGAAGTTCTTGAGGTCTATGGGGTCCGCCTTGGGCTTCTTCAGAAGCGCGTTGAGCTCGGCGTGCTTCCAGCTTTCCGGGAAAGTTGCTGTCTCGAAGGAGCTGTTGATTGTTTTCTGGAGGTGGGGCGTGATGGTTGTGCTGGCTTTCTTGAAGACGTGGTGAGGGCAGGGGTCAGATGGGGATCCGGAGTGGATGGAGTTCATGGTTTTGATGGTGTCTTTGTAGCTGACGCTGGACCAGGCGGTCAGGCGGCTGGTGGTTGCAGGGGTGGTGGACTCGATGGTGGGTGCGGGGGTGTCGGAGTTGAAGCTGTCGTGGATGTCGGTGATCTTGAGGTGAAAGAAGGTGGCCAGGGAGTCGCACCAGTCTTGTGATGGTGGGATGTCGTTGGTGTTGGAGCTGGGGTTGGAGACTTCTTTAACGATGCTGAAGAGCTCTTTGGTGTTTTGTGCGTTGTTGTCTAGGCGGTCTTTGAAGTCGGTCCTCTTGGCGTTCCTGATAAGTTGGTGGTGTCTGCGGGTGGCGCTCTTGTGGGCTGCGTGGTTGTCTGGTGTTCGGTTGAGGAGCCATTTCTTCTCCAGCTTCTGGCAGGTGCGCTTGGAGGTCCGGAGGTCTTCAGTGAACCAGGCGGCTTTCTTGTTGGTGTGGTTGGTTGTGGAGGTCTTGAGGGGGGTGAGGGTGTTGGCGCAGTCGTTGATCCACAGTTTGAGGTTGGTCGCGGCGGTGTCTGGGTCGGTGGGGTCGGCGGGTGGTCTCAGGGTGAGGGTGGCAGTGAGTTGGTCCTTGGTGACCTTGCCCCAGCAGCGACGTGGTAGCTGTTGGGTGCGGTGGTATGTGGTGGGTTTCCTGAAGGTGAAGTGGACGCATCTGTGGTCGGTCCAGTGGGGTTCGGTGGTGTGGTTGAAGGAGACGTGGGGGCTTGTGGAGAAGATGGGGTCCAGCGTGTGTCTAGCGGCGTGGGTGGGTGTCGCCACGAGCTGTTTGAGTCCAAAGTTGGCGAGGTTGTGGATCAGGGCGGTGAAGTTGGCATCGTTGTTGTTCTCGAGGTGGAAGTTCAAGTCCCCGAGGAGGATGTAGTCCGTGGAGGCGAGGGCGTGAGTGCTGACGAGGTCGGCGATGGCGTCGCTGAACTGTGGTCGTGGTCCGGGTGGTCTATAGATGAGTGTTCCTCTGAGGGTGGTGTTGGGGCTGTTGTGGATCTGGAAATGCATGTGCTCGGCGGTGGTGAGGGTGTCGTCGGTGTTGGTCGTGACTCTGAGGATATCCTTGTGGATGATGGCGATTCCCCCTCCCACTCCATTGGTGCGGTCTCTGCGGGAGATCTTGTAGCCCTGTGGGATGGCTATGGCGATGTCTGGTCCTGAGGTGGCGTTCAGCCAGGTCTCCGTCAGGAAGGCAACGTCGGGAGCGGTGGAGTCTAGGAGGTCCCAGAGTTTGATGGCGTGCTTGCTAGCGGAGCGGGTGTTGAGGAGGATGCAGCGGTGGTGGTTGGGTTCTCTGGCTAGTGGTTTGGTTGGCTGGATGCTGGTGAATCTGCAGTTCCGGCAGGCGAAGGGCCCTTGTGTGCGCTTCGGGGTGGCCTGGTGGCAGGAGTGGTCTCGTCCGGTGTTGAGTGCGTGGAGGGTGCTGGAGTCGTAGTGCAGTCTGGCGTTGCGGGGGACACGGGGTCCAGGGTTTATGGCGCTGTGCGCCGTCCAGGCGCGGACGGGCGCAGACGGGCTTGCCTTTGGCGCACCTTCAGCGCGGCGTCCTCCATAAGAGGCGAAGTGGGAGGGAGGAGCAGCTGGAAGGAGGGAGCTGGGAGGAGGGAGCGGGGCGGCCAATGGGCAGGGAGACAAAAGGCAAAACGGGGCGGGCCGCAGGGGAGCAGCGGCGGGGGGCGGGGGGGGCTTAGAGGGCAGTGGCGAGAGAGGACGACTAAGCAGAGACACCAAAACGGCAAAAAACAAAAAGGCAAGTTACAGAGGACAAAAAACAAAAGGCAGGTTAACAGGACAAGATTGGGAGAAAATACAAAAGAGAATATCAGTACAGCCAAGCAGTCACCAGGGGCGGCGAACCCTCGGCAGCAGCAGGAGTGAGAGGGACACGAGACACGGGCACCCAGGAGGAGCCATGCGGCGTGGGGAGTGACCCGAGGTCAGGTCACCCAATGAATTGCCAACAGAGTGAACTCCTACGCGCTGATGACCTAGAGTATGAATTACAAACACGAGTGGCAACTGCTCTTTAAGCTCAGCCACTTGGACCCAGATCATTTTATGTTTTATTGTGCTACCTTTGGAATCACGAAAATCATTCTGAATCCAAAAGAACAGGTTTTCATTGTAAGACTGGACACAGTAGTAAGAATCACTCACAATAAGAGTCGTCACACTAGGATCAACGTACTCCAATGCAAGCATCAGAGCACGAAGCTCTGCCAATTGTGCGGTGCAGTCCCCTAAAGTCTGCGTGTGCACGACCCTGGACTTGAACTCATCATTCAGCATGGCACCTACTAGAATGGCACAAGCTGAAACGTATGCGTGCTTAGACCCAAGCACAACTTATGCTTAATCATCAGTGTATATGATGCAATGGAAATCCTCCAAAGGCCGCATAGTCAAAGGCGCAGGATGAACAAATTCATACTGCAAAACTTCTTGCGACTGTAGGGAGGCATCAAAAATAATTGTGACATCCGGAGACATCAATGATGCTGCCCATTGTATCCACCAAGGGTGCAAAGCTTTAGAATTCGGTACACTGGCTCTCGTCACTGCCTCTAGTGCAGGATACGGGGTGACAACGAACATGCGTTTTCCCTGCGACAGTGCACGTTCCTTAAGAATCGCCATCTGCACTGCTGTCAAAACGTTTTCCACCGTGGAAAACTGCATTTCTGCTGAAGTGTACAAGTGTGACTTGTAAGCAATAGGTACTGTGTCTCCTTCGTTAAAAGTAAGGTAAGTGAAACCCACCGCCCCAGGGATGATTCTTATCACCAGGTTGGTGTGGTTATCACAAGTCAGTAAGAATTTAGATTCTAGAAGATCAGCCTGCAAAGATCGCAGAATAGCTGAAAGATCCGGCAGCAGCAAGATTTGGTAAAAGTAGGTCGTATCAAAGCATACCGAGGCTTGATACGCTGGGCATATTCAAGAATGTATGTGCGCCCGAAATTCAAAAATCCCAGCAAGGACTGTAACTTTTGCAGAGTTGTAGGAGCGCGCAGTTGTGCACATTTCTCCAAGAAGTGAGGAGCCAATCCTCGACCTTCATTGTTGAGCTCATAGCCCAGGAACAACACTGTGTACTCTGCAATGTGAGACTTTGCAAAGTTGAATTTGTAACCAAAGTCCGCAAAGTTACAAATTATGCGATCAACACGACACAGATACGCCCAAAGCTCATCGTCTGTGAGATAGATGTCATCCACATACGAACACGCATCCGTGTCCACTCTCTCTAAGAGAGAGACAATGCGGGCAGCAAACACGCCTGGACTATTTTTATAGCCCATAGGTAAATGTTTGTATTGGCGCTGTTTGCCACCACTTGTAAAACTGGTCCATTGGGAACTAAGACAATCCAAACTATGGGCAAAAAAAAGTTGGAAATGTCAAGTGTGGTTTTAAACCGTTTACGCACAAGACCATCCACTAAAGCAGAGCCGTGGGTTTTCTGTACTGCACAGGTATGACAATGCGAGTTCAAATGCCGGTAATCCAATACCAAACGGTACGAGCCTTCTGGCTTGGTCACAGTAAAAAGAGGGTTATTCATCGGTGACACACAAGTTTCAATTACACCTTGATACTCCAATTGTTCAAGGATTTCCACAACGGAAGCCTTAGCTTCACGTCAGATGGGATATTGAGGCTGAGGCTGAGGCATAGACCGTGAGGGAATCTCCTGGTGTGGGGAAAATGTATCCCAACCAATGTGAGTACGGTACAGATCCGGCGCTAGGGCTTTAGCCCACTCTTCAGCAAAATTCAGCACATGCTTCTTGGAGACAGTGTGCGTGAGACTAGGGAGAATCACCTCCTCCCCTCTTGGAGCTGCGAGGACAAAAGGTGGGGGCCAGTCAGCTTCCGCAAACAAAATGTCATAGGTAGTCGTAAGATTTTCCCAAAATACCACTTTTATGGTACGTTGTATGTCACCTTCAATTAAAAGGACAATGTTATAAAGCCTATCATGGGGAGCTACTCTGGTATCAGCTGTCTCCACGAAAACATACTGGTCAGGCGCTGTTACCTTCAGTAGTGGACGCAGGGCCTCTCGCACTATTGTAATCCCCGCCGCGCTGTCCAACAACGTCAGCGCCCATGTCAGATTCCGAAGCTCCGTTCTCACTATCTGTGGCATATCTCGCTGTTAAAGCGGCAATTTTTCTGAAAGTGGGGTCTTTTCGGTGTTGAATCATCCTGCTTGCCTTTACTGTCTTTCGGGCGGGGCTGGTCGCGTCCCTGCTGGCCACCCCAACCTCTGCTGCTTCTTCCACCACCGGTCGATGAGGCCGATGAGTCCTGAAAAGAACGAGGAGAGCGTTGTTCAGAAACCTGAAAACGATCAGGAGATTTTATCGTCGCGTGATCGCGCAAGTCATAAACACGTTCTGTAGGTGCAGGTACTGGTGATGCAGGACGTGACCCCTGTTTCTGTTGCTGTTGTTTACCCTGTTTTTGTTTTTTCGGCCAATTTTTCTTCTTAGCCTTGGGCTGGTCGTCTGTTTCCGACTTCTGCCCTTGGGGTTGTTTTTTCTCTTTAATAGAGAAAGGCTTGACACCCAAACTATTACAGCCCACAGTTTTATAAGCCGCCGTAATAATTCTTGGTAACTGTCCGGGTTTATCGGCATCGGACACCACCTGCAAAGCATTAGACACCTGAAAGCTTACCGCATCTCCCTTGACATTAGCAAGTGCGAGATCAGAAACTACGTCAAAACTGCCGCAGAGCCGCATACCCAATTCAACCGCTGCCTCAGTTCCGTGCTCATCTTGAACACGCTTAATGACCGAGGGAAGGACGGTCATTGACGGAGTGTCGAAGCACCTCGTGTACACCGCCGCAAAAATCTTACCTCAAGACTCACAGTCACCTGCCTCTGGTATCAAGTCTTTAGGAAAACTAATCGTCAGATTCCTGTGTTTCTCAACAGGAATCATGTTAGGAAATACTGCTTCCAGCTAGTCAAATTTCTCAGCCAGCCAGAAAGGCATATTATCCTTATCCTTGGTGCTTGCCCATCACTGCATTAACCATAACAGGACTAAGCTTCATACCGCTCGGTCCGGCTGGAAGCGCCGCAGCACCTGGGGCCCCGCCCGGTAGATTGCGGGTAATGTATTGCACTAACAACCTAATTACACTAATTGTGACTGTATGTAACAGCCGTAAATCTGCAACGGGAACCGCTCCATGTCTAGGATGCGTTGTAAATCCAGCCAAAACAGGACAGGTAGCGCCTGGAATGGACAAAGGACCTAACTTTGAGACTAACAAAGTGTGGGGTTGGGCGCCATTAAACCAAACTCGATGCTGCTAAGCATTAATCGGAACCTCCTGTGTCCTATAAGGAACATATACCTGTGGCACGACAGTAGCAGTATAAGTGTCGAACACACCAGTATTTGCGTTCATAGCAGGGAAGGTCACCCACGAATAGAAAATTTCGTATGGGTAAGCTACTTCCGCACTCACTACCATAATAACCGCCATGCCCTCTAACCCAACGTTATCAGTCTGCAAATGATTGCGAACTGCAATTCGACTATGTTGTGGTATGTCAACGTCAGCCATAGTGACACAGTAAGAAAGAGGTACAACAAAAAACTACGTAGCACAACTGGGTAGTAATTCAAAAGGAAAACATTTGAAAAGATTCAAGCTTACAAAGACCTATGTAACTATTGGTAGGTTTGTCCAACACCACTGTCTTCCGGAAAAAATAGTGAAGGGGGTTAAGGACTGATATAAGCACTACTCAAGTGTCACGTAATAAGAACACCAACGATTGGGCGCCATGTGGCAGGGATTCTGCTCCTACACAGAACTGTGCATAGAAACTTAGAACCTCAGTGGATTAGGGTGTACCAAAACTCACCTCAGTATCCAAAATCCCCTACCAGACTAGCAATCAGTGTCGCATTGGTTCTTCCATACCCCAATGATTAGACAACCCAGAACATGGACTTAGAACACCTCAGGTAACGTGGAACACATGAACACTCTTTCATTACACTAACATACCAATCCAAAACGAGGAGTAAATGAAGACACGTGCAAGTTTGAAATATTTATTTCTAATGCCGTGTTCACAGGCGCAGTATCTTAGCTAATACAAGCAAACATATTATAAGCAACAAGGTTATCACCATAGTTACTAGTCCATAAAATGCAAAGGGAAAAAACATGTTAAAATGCTTAAAAGGAAGAAGACTAAATGGCACTGTAGTCTTACCCTCCCTTGCTAGTATATTATATTATATCTAAAGAAGGTCTCTTTGGGTTTTAGAAGGGCGGCCCCATACCTCTGGTCTTAGTAGAAAGGGATCACATCATCTTCTACCCCAGCTCTCTGCATGCGAATATTCATCAAGTGTTTGTGCATGCTCTGCGCAGTGCATTATTAAACGCGCCAAAAGCCAGAGTTGGCCACAGCTGCATATGTTTTATGTCTAGGACGTGCGCTGATCAGACCTAACAACAACCACTGTGTTGAAATAACCTTGAAGGCCTCAGCACTCACTGTTGAGACATAGTTTACCAAGCAAAGCTGATACAATAGTATAACATTGTATTCTCGTGTGAAGCAAAATATTCTACTAGGCTCAAAGCATTAATAACAATATGTGCCGTGTGCAGAAGCAGCAGAAAGGAAAAATGGCGTTTAAACTTCTAATAAGCTCATGGTAACTTAAAGCAGTGTGAAGGCAAAGCCTATTTCCATGACAATTGTTGCAATGTAATCTTCGGACAATGTTTAAATGACTCTGGTGCTTTGGCATGTTGACTTTTCTTTGACTGACATTTTTCCTCACATAAAGCCAGTCCAACATGCACAGTCCAACATGCACACGTTTCTCTAAGATAAACAACGACGTGGCACAATCATCTTCCTGACTTTCACTTGACATTAAGGCGGAAGAACTGTTTGATGATGATTTAGAATGACGATCGATTTAGTTCAGTGTCGATTTGCCTCAATTGATGTCACCGCTTAGCCTTGTGGGAGTGCATCTAATGTTGCTTCTGGAATGTGCTGTTGGCCATTTTGTCTTAACGCCTTGATGCATTTACTTTTTCCTTCACTTTACACACCGTCACACAGTGGTTCTCTTTTCCACAGCCATTACATATCTGTTCAAGGGCGGGACATTTACCTTCATGTGAAAAAGAACATCCACATCTAAAATATAGCTTATTTTTATGTGTAGACATAACTTTGTGTTCTTAAGTTTTTGGTTTGGCTTACTTTTTATACTCATGACTGATTCACTCAAGGCATTTCCGTCTTCCATGTCAGCAGCTTGTCTTTCAGAACATTCCATAGCTCTGGCAGCCATCAACCCTCGCTCCAGAGTAAGAGTTTCTCTCAGCATGTGTCGTCTGAATGTGACAAGCATCCATCAATAACTCCAAAACACATAGCTTCCTCAATACATTAATTGAACTTAAAGTGTTTGATGAGTATATCGCGTCTCTCCTCAAGTGTATCAATGGTTTCACAAACTTTTGGGAATTCTTGAAAATTAATCTTTTGTAATCAACATTTGGTATTGGATTGAATTTGAGATTCAATGTTTGTTTAATCTCACATTATGTAATTTCTTTGTCAGTTTGAAGCATTTTTTAAGACTTCTTCACTACATCCCCAGCAATATTTTTTAGATACTTGATAATCTCTCTGTTATCAGTCTCTTCAAGTGCATCAATGAAATGATTAAGGGCCAGATGTAGGTAGGCTTTTACCGGGTGGTAACGGCCGAATTCGGCCGTTACCACCCGGTAAAAGCAATTTGACATGTAGGTCCCTGTAATTTACAGACTCGGTAAATTTACCGGTAGGTAAATTTACCGAGTATGTAAAATACCGAGTCGGTATCATTACTGATTCCGGACAATTGGTATGTAGGTGGGACTC
Organism: Lissotriton helveticus; assembly: GCF_964261635.1. Lineage (NCBI taxonomy): Eukaryota > Metazoa > Chordata > Amphibia > Caudata > Salamandridae > Lissotriton > Lissotriton helveticus. The sequence continues at coordinate 1,317,032,255 of NC_136065.1, read as the reverse complement.
TTCTGAGTCCCACAAGCAGTACAACATCGGTATTTTACCATCAAATACTACTTGATGGTAAAATACCGTTTCTGGTGTGCATGCACACGTGTGCATGCACACCTATGCCATATGACAGGCAGACCTGCCCTTAGGGCAGGTATGCCTGCCACATGGCACCCGAGCCTCTTTTGGGGGTGCCAGAGGGTGTCAAAGTGACACCCCCTGCACCCTTGTGACAGTCTGTATTTTCCGATGTGGTAAATACCGACCGGTATATGCCCAATCAATCCTATGGGCTTCAAAGCCCATAGGAATGCATGGGCATTGACTGGTCGGTATTTACCACATCGGAAATTACCGACTGTTTCCGATTCGGTAATTGCACATCTGCAATTACCTACATCTCGGTATTTTTATTTTCCGACCTCTTAAATACCGAGTCGGTATGACTCGGTATTTAAGAGGTCGGTAAATAAAAATTACCTACATCTGGCCCTAAATGTCTTTATCCAAGTAGTCCATCTATCACCAATATTTGCGGCTTTTGATGGTATCGAAAGGTGGTGGTAGTTTCAGGAATGCAGCAGTGTTGTAGACCTGTGTGGAACTTAAAGACCCCACTGATGGATTACTATGACTTGGTTTAGACAACTCATCCGTGAGACCTTGCAACGTTTGGGCCTTTGAATCATCTTCAATGATAGCTGGAAATGTGACTTTCTTCGCTGCCATTTGAAAAATTGCACTATTCCAAGAGTTGCTCTCGGCCCTTTTCTCTTCAAAGACCTGTGAAGTTGTTCGGAGCTCCACTCGGCAACTTTGTGAATAAACTGCTTCACATATGGACTGCTCTTTAAGCACAACTCAGAGCACTTCTCTTTGAGCCACCTTTCACTGACTGCTGTGGTACGATGAATCTTTTCAGTGTATCCAGTTAGTCATTTATTTATTTTCCTCCAAATATAAATTTTAAATTTTCTAACACCAGGCTGATCTCTACCTTGCAGCACTTCTGTTCACATCATTAATTGTCAGGTTGTGATTATCAGCGGCTGTGCTTCTAAAACCAAGTTGAATCCGCCTTAAGCATTAGTACTCTGTATAATGATAACTTTATCTTGTGTGGCAGCGCATTACCTTTAGATAGTGCCTGACCATCAGGTTTCCATTGTCTTGACTTACTTTACAGTGGCTGGACTTATATGCATGAAGCACTGATTTCGTATTTCAACAGCAAACCGTAGCAAAGATGAGCAGCCTGCTTAGACAACCGCAAACGCTCCAGGAGAGCATGGTAATTCTTTGGGTCACTTATCCCATCTTCCTTGCCATGTGTAGTGTCTTCCCCAGCCTGGGTACCAGCCAATGACTATGCCACACACGGAGCTTAGTATTACACGTCTTTATTCTGCTGGTGTAACTGTGAACTCAACATCCTAAAGCAAGCCTTCATTGTGAGCCTCATATGATCTCCCAATCTGATGTTCAACTGCAGGTGTGGGCATTGCACAAAAGGCAGAGAGGTTTGTTGAGCCCAGTTCTTCAGAAAAGGCCAGTTTCCTGAAAAACAAATGGCCCTGAAGCACTGGGAGTTTAGGGTGTGGGGGGGGGGGCGTTCAGACTTGTATTTATTAGACAGATGATGAGAATAGTTGCAAACAATCTAGGGATGCCACAATATTAAACCTCAAGCTCCAGTATGATCCTGCATTGATAATTAAAGTAGTTTATGTAAAAGGCTTTGACTTTTTTACTGAATGCTGTGGGTGTCTGTTTTGGCCAGCATACTTGTCTTAGAGGCATGCTGGCATTTATTACAGATTTTTCCAGGACTGTTCTGCTTGCAGTCAGTGGCAGTTGAAGCAGCAATGCAACAGAAGTGAGTTGGAGAGCAGCCTAAGAGCACTTTATTTCAGCAGATAATGAAGCTGGAAATCTTGAGATAAGACAAGACACACATGAGCACAGAGTCAGTTTCCCTGAGCCACATGGAGCAAAGACAAAGAGGGGATGAAAGGTTTAACTGTCATTCAGCATCAGCTAATGTCTTTGCAAAGGAATTGAAGATGCAGCGCCTGATCAATAAAGTACTGCAATGTTTTAAATTCATATGCTCATTCCTCTTCTCAGCTGCAGCCATAATCCACTCTTAAAGTATTGTACTGTATTGTTTCTTAATTGTGAGACCTTCCTAATACAGGTTTCGAACCTTTACTACAGGATCACAGTCATGCACTGTCTTTGTGACTTAAAAAATGGCAATCCCTTGGAAATCTTTTTTTTCGGGAAACATCCATTTCACCGACCTACCTTTACAACGCAACTATTACAACGCAACTGCCTTTACTTCGAATGCCATTACAATGCATGCAATTAGAACGCATGTCTCTACAACGCATGCCATCACAATGCATGCCATTGGTAAGTAATGGAGATTTTTTTAGTATTAGGGTGGGTATGGGTTTTGGGGTACATGGGAATAGTAGTTTTTACCCCTACACTATTCAACACTTTCCCAACTGTTGCACTCACTGGAATGGGAATAGTAATTTTTACCCCTACATTATCCAACACTTAGTCATTTTTACCCCTACACTATCCAACATTTACCCTACTGTTGCCCTAAAAGTACTATGCGTTATAATGGTATGTGTTGTAATGGTATGTGTTGTAATGGTAGTTTTAAAAAATGCGCTGTAATGGCATGTGTTGTAAAATCATGCAATGTAATGGTAGTTGCGATTTAAAGACTGCGTTGTAAAAGCATGCGTTGTAATTGCATGCATTGTAACATCATACATTCCTTTTTTCTCCGAAAACAATTTACAATTGGGGCTGAATTCCAGATTTGTACATGAAAAAAGCACATGCAAAACCTTTCAAGGACTACATGTAATAAATATTAACAGTACTCATGACAATTACCAAACTTTGGAAAAAGGAATCTTTGTAATTTAGCAACCCTTACTTGGAACCAACAAGGCAGGATGCAAAGAAGCTGAGGCTCTTTTCAGAAAGGGTGATGGTGGGTATCCAAAGTGAAGCACTGCCCTACCGTATACTTTGAAGTGCAACACTTCACATAGTTTTAAAGCTAGTCTCACACAAGACAGTACGTGAATATCACAGTAAATCCAAGGGAGTCTATTTTGATAATAATCAGTAGTCATTTCAAATAAATCAGATCATTTCACATGTTTTTATTGAAATGAGTGCCAAAACAGTGAGTCACATTAAAAGCGTTTCAGAAGTAAGGTAATTCTTCATAAGTGTTTGTTAAGAAACTCTGCACAAAAGCACATCGATTTGGGAACTCAGTGAATAGCAAATACTTTACAAAACATTCCAAAACATAATGAGACTTTACATAACACCAAACAACTGTGTGCCATGAATGAAACTATTTAGATACTGTGTGCAACATTGTGCTCCTTACCTTATGCTTTTCAATATTGTTGATTTTCTGACACCATGAACAGAAATCCAAACAAATCTTGACATTTTAGCAAGCTTAAAAATCTTTCAACTACTTTAACAAATAACAGTCAGACACAGGATTAAAACAATTGCTTATGAAGTGTACTTTTACATTTCTCAGAGGATCACCATAACTAGTTACTCTCTTATTTTCCTGTACTCCCCAATGGATCATTCAATATTTGCTGCTCTTGCAATATAACTTTTTTTACTCAAATTTTTGTACAAACACATTTGCTCTACAATTGTAAAGTGCTGTAAACCATGTTTCAAGAACACCATGGAACACAATAGAAGACACACAAAGTCAAATGCTTTCAGACACACAAGCATTCTAGGAGTTTGCTCGTGTGAGGCAGTGGTTGAAATCTGCCATTCCAGCATATTAATTATATACCACATTAAAAGAATTAATACAGGTGTATTAACCGTTTTTAAGAAACGTCTCGTATTGTATGATGTTAGATAATGTAACACTTCCCATCTAAAAGACACAAACATATATGTATATCAATATTATGAATATATTATAAAAAATCACAATATGGGGCAATGTAATATATAAGCAGAATAAAACAAACACTTCAGATAATAGACAAAACTCAAGTGGAAAAAACATTGAATGCTGTTAAGATAGAAAAAGAACTGCCCCTAATCTGCACAACACGAAACCAGGGTATGTAAAGAAAGAAGGGCTGATGCCAAGTGAAGCTGTGTGTTAAGGCAACAAGAGATAAAAGGACACTGTAAATCCCTGGAAGAAGAGTGGTAAAGTGCAGGTTGGTGACAAAGAACCTTAAGTAAGCCAAGCATCTGACCAGGGAGCCATATACGTGCAAATATGTGGTAAACTAGGTGTGTTTGCTAAATTTAAGAATAAGATGAGTATTAAGACTTTGTACCTTTTCTACACAATAAGTTAAATAGTACAGAAGGCTATCATTTTATGAAAAAAGGCAGAAAAACAGGTAACATTTTGCATAAACACTTTCAACAGAAGAAAACAGGTGCAGCTCAACTTATTGGTGTGTTTTTTAAAAGAGATTATGAGCAGAAGGGTATGCAGTTCCTAGTGAACACTGTAGGTTGACATGGTTATGGGTCACACACTTGAAGGCAGGAGGAAAATGTCCTCCTTTCGGAAAAGAGACCCTCACACACCCCCCAGCACTGGGGTGTCTTGCTTCATCATCGGGTCTGCTCCTAATCGGGCCGGCGCTGCAGTATCCGATCGGTGCCCTTGCGGGGCCTTTTGGTGGAGATCTTTTTTTCCTTTTGCCGTAAGGTGCCATGCGTGTGAGGGCCCTAGTGAGTGTAGATGTGGAGAGTGTAGAAGTGAAATTAAAACAGGAAGTAACGGTCCGCCCAGAACTATTTTAATGATTGTGGCCACTATCCTGATTAAAAACGTGAAAGTTAGTGCACCCCTGTTATAAGGTCACAGGATTGTGCGCATTGATGGTCAGCATGTTTCTTGCCACTAGTTCAATTAGAAGGCAATTCTTCAGGACTTAAAAAGAGCAGCTACCAGAGGGGCCGGCGGAGCAGGGGTACGTCTGCAGATGTGAGTGCGGATTTCCTAGACACTGAACTATTCAGTGGTGAGCCCTCCGGCCACCAATGAAACATCCCAATGACCCTGATTGGGTTGACTTCAATTGATCTACAGGTACTACTTTTTAGGGTGCTGTAAGGGTGGTCACTACATTTGTACCACCACCAAAAAGTGTGGATAGATCTCTTTTTTAGGTCCTGAAGAATTGCCTTCTAATTGAGCTAGTGGCAAGAAACAAGAAGCAATGGAACATATACAATACTTAAATTGATTTTGAAGTAGAGTTTTCAACTGAATAATCGGTCTGGTACTGTAGGCATAGGTACAAAACTTTATGATGAAGGAACATAATTGCAATGCAAGGGGAAATCATATAATTCTTAAAGGGAATAAGGCACAAGGCTGACCCCTATGCTACCCTAGATGATACTACCTTGAAAACAGAAATGCACAAAGACACTATTTGAGTACGGTGCATTAGAAAGGAAGCCAGGCTAAACAGGGTCTAGGTCTCTCAGTCCAATTATAACTAAAATATGCTGAGGGATTGCGTCAAAAGCGGCAGACAGTTCCAGTCCCTTATCTAGAATTATCCTGATGTCATTGGTTGCAGAAACCCTATTTCAGTGCTAATGGAGGAACAAAACACGATAGTGCTGAATCTACAAGTTGTTACATTCAATAAAGGTGGCAAGACGCCTCAGGGCAATTGTGCGCGATATAAATCCCATTAAAATTAAAATTCAAATATTTGCTCACAATTTTCTCAGTAAATTATGCTGAAAACTGCAATGAAGAAATCAGTGTATAATTAGCCATATTGCAAAGATCAGCAGTAGGCTTTGTCAGAAGCTTGAAATATTACAGAGGAGATCAAGAGAAGGTGCAAATCTTCTTCAAAAACATGAGATTATGCTCACTAGACTGGGGTCTAATGGTGAGCCTAAAGAGATGCTTGATAACTTGGCTAAGGTATTTGCTTCCAAGAGACGAAAGAACGATGATATCAAAATATGGGATTAAAACTCTGTCCCGGCAGTGATTAGCATTTGCACTGGATCTATTTAAGGACCAGAGCTAGAATGAAATCTGACCACAAGACTGCGAAAGTCAAAGATACAGGAACATTGTACAGTTTGTGTCAGACAGCGTTAGAAGCTGTAGTTTTTTCTATTTATGAAACAACCATGAATAAATGCAGTAGCTGATGGTAAAACATTAATATTTATGTTCACAACCTCCTGTAAAGCTAGGTTTCTTTGAAGAATCAGTGAGCACAGAAGTGTGTGGGAGAAGCTATATGAAAGGCGAAAAAGTCCAATTAGTATGTGGCTGTGGGATATCAAGAAGTATTGGGGACTTTGGAGCAGAAGTCTGAGACAGACTTACTACAGCCATTTCGTTAACAGGTGCTAAAGTCCATCTATCTTCACTCCTCTTCTGTTTCTCGCTTATTAGGAAAATTCTCCTTTCATCCCATTTCACCCCAGGTGTTTTTATGATAAGTTTCATTGTGTTTAGTGCAGACTCAATGCCAAAGAGAGCTCCAGTTGAGATTTACAGACATCTGACAAAAGACGGACTTCCAGGATCAGTACTAATGCCAGGATTCTGTACCAACATTACATCTCCAGCTGGAGACCCAGATATTAGTAATTTCGGTTCCTAAATTGTTTTCCACTGGCATCTCTCATTCAGGAGATATGGATGAGTTACGGAATGCTTCATACAAGGTTTTTGAAATAGGTGCTACAAAGACAAAGTCCATCACCACCCCCCTTTTGTACCGCTTTGGCCGCCATAAGTGTGGCAGGGTATGCTCAGACGTGAGTCCCTTGCTCACTTTGCCACTGGATTCAAGCAAGCCGGGCTGAAGACGGCTGGAATGCCAGAAACCGGTCCTCGGAAGCTTGTTTCCGGTCCAGAGAAGGCATGGCTTGGCAGTTCGGGCTGGACTGTTCCCATGAGGCACAGGATCAGACTGATTTGCATATAGCTATGTCTGAACTGGGGTGGCAGAGTGGGCTAAAGAACGGTGATGGATCAAACCCAGATCTTGTGACTGGGTGAGAGTGTTTGATTGGTTCAGATGCTCCGTCCATCACCACCCCCCTTTTGTACCGCTTTGGCTGTCATAAGTGTGGCAGGGTATGCTCAGATGTGAGTCCCTTGCTCACTTTGCCACTGGATTCAAGCAAGCCGGGCTGAAGACGGCTGGACTGCCAGAAACCGGTCCTCGGAAGCTTGTTTCCGGTCCAGGGATGGCATGGCTTGGCAGTTCCCATTAGGCACAGGGTCAGACTGATTTGCATATAGCCATGTCTGAACTGGGGTGGCAGAGTGGGCTAAAGAACGGTGATGGATCAAACCCAGATCTTTTGACTGGGTGTGAGTGTTTGATTGGTTCAGATGCTCCGTCCATCACCACCCCCCTTTTGTACCGCTACAAAGACAGCTTCACTTAGTAATGACATCAAATATAAAGTAGATGGGGCATAATCCTCTACAAAAAAGCATTGCAAACGGTGCCTCACACTTTTTTCTTGAGTACTATTCCCTCGTTTTTGAGCAACTGAGAGGCAACATTGCTGCATGATAATGCTAGAACACCAATGTAATATTTCTGAGCACATGTCAAGAAAAAGTGACATCTTCATTATTCAAATGAATTGTCTCCTTTTTGTGTCTTTCAGAGAGATTGAGATTATCCATTGTATACAAGGCGGCACTGCATGGGAACACAGTTACCACATAACCAAATGGCATGGCACGGCTACATGGAAATGATCTGGCCTCAAAGTTGTCATTGCATGGCTGGCTTAACCAATGGACAGAAACAGATTTTCTTATCCTAGGCTTTAGCTGGTTTGTGGGCTGGCACACAGGGCCATTATCAATATCAGATCTACTTGTGGCATAACAATGGCTATTTTATCAATCTCAATATTCTAGTAGTGCACTGCAAGTGAAAGTTTCAAGTGACTGCTGCACGTCTGATACTCTCCATTTACAGTACTGCAAGTATCATTTTTCCCTATTTGTTTTGTGTTGGGAGTACGGTCCTGAGCACAAAGCAAAGAGCTAGTGTGCCACTTTTCACTATATAAATATGCATATATTTCTACATAGTGAAAAAACAACCAAAGATGTATTAAATAATTCTGCTGCTTATTACAGGTCCCCCCATATTGTGTGCCTCATTTGTACCCCAATGCTGATGGTTTGTGACTCTAAAAGTGCTTTGGAGCCTGCTAACTAGGCCCCAGTGCTCTCTCTCTATAAAGTATGTATGTGAATAGTGCATTTGGCAAAAAACAAATAAGTAGTGCATAAATATTACTAACAACATTATCATGATTATTATCAACAATATAGACCTTAAAATATAAATATCTTTTTACAGGAAAATAAAACAGATGGAATGTATGCTTCTTCCCCAAACTGTCATAAGATTTATGCAGAATGGAAAATGTATTGTAATGTAGCCAGTGCAATTCATAACATGCGCAACCCAAGAGACTAAGCCATAGATTAAAACCTTTTGTGGGTGACCTTAATTGTCTCAGTGCAGATTTAAGACATTACAACAACTCTGTAACATGTACCCCTCTATCATAGAAGAAATCTAAAGTGGTGTGAGCTCAGGTCCCTATGTCTAAAAACTGTATTCCTTCACGTTAAAGATGATTATGCTCATTAGTAAAGTATTCTATTGTACGCTTGAGTAGGGCTATGTCAAGGTTGCAACAGTGATCCAAAAATGTTAAGATTATAAACATCTAGTTCTCTAATGTAAAATATTATTCAAGCCTAAAGAGAACCATGCTTCGATCATTGACAGTGTTGCTGCCACAGAATTGCTCTGAGGTTCTTGCGCATATAGAAAATATTCTTTTCATCTGGAGCACAGCGTTGGGGTAACTCGCAGCCTTCTTGTGCCTGCCTTGCTATGGTGCATTTGTCTTGAGCACAGAACAAGCTGTCCAGTTACTTGCTCTTTGTTTCCCTGAGAGCTGGATTTTAATATCCAGATTGTCTCTGCTGTTCAGGTTCTTGAGATGTAGGCTGTGGTGGTAAGTGAGACGGAGAAGCTGTGAAGAAAAGAAAAAGATGTAAGCCTTGAGCAGACAAGACATTTTTTTACAAAAAAGACAAGACATGTTAAAAGGCTGTTTACCATAATGGGGGTTGGCTAAAAGATTAGCTGCAGTATGAAACAGGTGGATCTGTGTCCCTCATCATTTCAGAAGGTGGGTTGGAAATTAAGTAATGCCATGTTGTATTTTCTCTCCAGTAGAACTTCCTCACTCTCACTCAAGCACACCATTCCTAGATCATCTATCCAGTGTAGGAAGACAGCTGACGTTTCAACAAATGTGAATGACTTTCACACATTCAATCAGATTCACCAGATTGTAGCAGACAATTCTGACTGATCACAGGAAGACTTTTAAAATTGAGTGGAGCTCCAGTGTGTGTACCAGTTTGATTTGACCTGCTGTATTCAGAATACTCTAAAAGATGAGAAGGTAGACAATGTGATTAGATGAAACTGGCTTTGAAGCACCCCCAGAGTGGCAGAATACTGTGCCATTTGCACACAGTCAACCTGCCCTACTAGCGAAATGTGCATGCCAGGGTTTTTTACATCAAACTAGTGCTATTTTGTGTCATATTTTGAAACACATATCACTATCAATATAACTTTTAGGATACTAGAGAAAACTGGTGAACAACTATAGTACAGGCTTTGATTACTAGTCGTGTGGAATATGGCAATGCCCGCTTTGTGGGTGTGGTGGAATACGTTTTTACAAGATTACAGATATTTCAAAATGCTGCAGCCTGGCGAATCTGCAACATGGACAGATTTGGTTCTGCCTCAGAATGTCTGATATATCCATACTGACTACCAATGCAGAAAAGAGCTGGTTTTAAACTTCTTTGCCCTGCTTGTAAGGCCGTGTACAACACCGGATCTGAAATTCTACAGACCGAAGTCAACGTGAATCCCTTAATCTAGCCTTAGCCAAGCCATGCATATCAGGAAAGCCATAACTGGTGGACATTTATTTTCGCATTTGGCAGCAGTCCAGTGGAATTCCTTACCTCTGGCTCTCCACCTTACTTTCAATGATTTTCAATTTAGAAATAAAATAAAAACCTGGCTGTTTTGGTATAAGATCACTCTGGTTTATGCTACTGTCTTTTGCAGGAATTCCTACAGGTGGAATGTTGGGGAGCATTAAACGCCATGATAAGCCCTAGGGGATGGGTATCACGCTCTATAAATACACAAAAATAAAAATAAAACCATAAATTAAATACGATAACATTGGCCTTTGCAGTTGGTCACTCAGTTCAAATAAAGTGATAGATATTGTTTTTTTACGAGTGAGTGTACCATATCATAGACTTTATAAATATTAACTTTCTCTTGTATAAAATGCACTCCATCTCTATGCAGGGGTGTAGCCTCAATTTCTAAACCTTTCAGCTAGAAAACATGAGCACTAATGTGAATATGAGTGTAGCGTCGTCCTGCCTGGGTTCCTGTTTGGTACAGGACAGGCGACAGGAAGAGGAAGTGAGGACACAGGAAAGGTTTAGTCTGTAAGCCAGTGTGAGGCTGGCAGGGAATAAAGCAAGACGTACAATCCTTACCCTTGTGTCGGTGTATCCTTGCAATGGGCGCCAGCGCTGCGACAATGGTGACGAGGGTGGGATGTTTGTAAAGCCCACAAGCAGCATTGCCCAGCCACCCAACGTGGCCGACCACCGAACCCTGCAGCGGAGAAAAAAACCGCCGAAGCCAAGAAGCACACCCGACTGCTGCCGGCGAGAAGCGTTCGCCGCTACTGCCCAGGGAAGAGAGGCGCGAAAGAACCAGAGCGCGGGTGCTCGAACGGCACCCCAAGCACCCCAACTGCTGCACCAGGAGGTAGACGCGTATGCCAGAGCGCGACCCCCCACGTGCCAGAAGGAGCAGCCGAGTGTGCAGCGCCGGAGAACAGCACCCGATCCCAGGCGCGAGCGAGGAGAGAAGAGCCAGGACAGGACACAGCGCGAGGAGCGAGGGTGAGTCCAAACCCTGCCGCTTCCTTCACGCGCGCTGTCTACCTAGCCCTAGAGACAGAGACACGAGGCATACTGTCCCGCGCGGCGGCCATTTTGAAGTCAGGCGCCCGCCCTCAAACAAATCTGCACTCTCTCCATGGCGGCCATCTTAAAGTCAGGCGCCACTCGCTAATAAGGACATTGCCAATACAAAGAGGCACCCAAGATACGCTAATGCTCAAGGAGCCAAATAATAACAAACAAACACTGTGTACAGCCAATAATACACCAATAAACACTGGATAACGCTTTATACAGCCACTCAGAGCCAGCTAAGTGCAGATGTCCAATCCGGGCCCTGATAGCTCCTCAGGCACTGCCACCACAGCGTCAAGCACATCAGGCACAGTGAGTTCAGGAAGCCCAGCTCCTAGCACAGGAAGCCCAGCTCCCGCCCCACAGGAGGCCCAGCTCCTCAAGCCACCGTACCCGCAATGGCGAACAACCCGGTTGGAGCCTCATTCATGCGCCAACCTCAGCCTTTACCACTGACGCCGGGCAACAGCATGGGCCCATCGTGGAAAACATGGAGTGAAGACTTCGAGGACTACATGGTCGGGTCCCTAGTACAAGACAACAAGCAAAAACTGGTGGCCTTGAGAAATCTGATTGGTCCAGACATTGCACAGATCATCAAAGAACTACCCAACGCTGCAACAGCTACCTATGATGAAACCAAAGCCGCACTTGACAGACGCTTTCTCCACAAACGCAATGTAGATTATGAGCGCCACACGTTCAATCTTGCCACGCAGGAGAAAGATGAATGCATGAGTGACTTCATCATGCGCATACGCAGACTCGCACGATACTGCGACTTCGACAACTTCAAAACAGAAGACGCCCTGAGACTCCGTATCATTGACGGCTGCTCATCTGAAACCTTGCGCCGGAGACTTCTAAAAAAACCATACACCCTAGACGAAATTGAGGAGCTGACGAGAATCAATGACCAGGCGGAGGACTACGCGAAGCGGATGGGGACACAGAAATCATCGGATCACAAAGACCACGCTCTGCGCATTCAGGCACACAGGTCCTCCAAGAATCCCAAGTCCACCTCTAAATCCCACAGGTCTCAACCCTCACGTCGAAGCTCGCGACACACGAGGTCCGCAAAAGCCACGCCCACCTGCTATAGATGCGGGCAGGACTACCCACACTCAGGACAATGCCTAGCAATCGGGCAACGATGCCACCGCTGTGGAAGGGACAATCACTTTGAGATTGCATGTCAATCCAAGCAACCAAGTCACAGATCATCGACCAAAGGGCGTGAGTCACGCCATCACGCCCGAGCCGTAAAAGAGAGGGGCAGCAGGTCCTCCAGCTCGTCCAACTCCAGCATTCAGTCAGCCTACTCGCATCAGTCAAGAGGTCGCTCCGGAAGTAGCCATCGCACCAGGCGTCATGTGACGGACTCCTATCGGTCACGCAGAGACACCTCCAGTGAGTCACCATCGCACACCCCCACATCACAAGATAGTGATGAATACATATGCATGGTAACAACCCCGGATCGTGATGAGTACATATGCATGGTCGCTGACCCAGATCGACTGAAGCGGTATCCAAAACTCGACATCCTGATAGGCGACCACCCAGCTAAATTTGTTCTGGATTCTGGAGCATCCTTGAACTATATCTGTGCTTTAGAACATCAAAATATGAAACACAAGCCCAAACTGGAACCAGCTGCTGTCCGCGTGTTCACGTGGATGTCACGCAAGCCACTGCCTTGTTTAGGCCGTTTCCGCGCCACTCTCACGTTCAAGGACCGGACAATTGATGCCTACATCCATGTAGTGGAAGGACCAGATCTGGCAGACTGTCTCCTCAGTCTCCCCACAGCAGAAAGACTCAAACTTGTGGAACTCCTCTACATGACAGAGGACACTCCTGACATTGTTGCGAAGTTTCCCAACTTATTCAAAGGACTCGGGAAGCTCAACCACTTCAAAGTAAAACTTCACATCAATGAAAATGTGACACCCGTTGCCCAGCATCACAGGAAGGTGCCATTCCATCTACAAAAAGCCGTTGATGACGAGCTCCAAGATCTCCTTCGAACAGACATCATAGAACGCACGACGGGTCCCACCCCGTGGGTATCGCCAGTTGTGGTAGTTCCGAAAAGAGGGCAAGACAACAAGGTCAGGCTATGTGTTGACATGCGCGCGCCCAACACCGCCATCGAGCGGGAACGTCATCCTGGGCCGCATATCAGTGACATGATAACCAAACTAAATGGCGCCACAGTATTCTCCAAGCTTGACCTTAATAAAGGTTACCACCAGCTGGAGCTCCACGACAAGTCGAGATATATCACGACTTTTACCACGCACCAAGGCCTATTCCGCTACAAACGCCTGAACTTTGGCATATCCTCGGCCGCCGAGATCTTCCAGGAGGCCATCAGGCGAGTCATCCAAGGCATCCCAAATGCCTTCAATTACAGTGATGATCTGCTGGTATTTGGGAAGGACCGAACAGAACACGACACAGCCCTGGACAGGGTCTGTCATGCACTGATGACGGCAAACCTAACACTCAATGCCAGCAAGTGTGAATTCCACAAAGACACCTTAAAATTTTATGGACACATCTTCTCGAAGGAGGGCATGAGACCGGACCCTGAGAAGGTAGCAGCCCTGGCCGACACTCAGAAACCCCGAGATGTCACAGACCTACGTTCCTTCCTCGGCATGGCAAGCTATTGTGCGAGGTACATCCGCGATTACGCCACGATCAGCTACCCGCTGCGTGAACTTACTCGCCAAGGACAGCCATTCGACTGGACGGAAGCGTGCCAACATGCGTTCTCCGTCATCAAACATGCCGTGGGGTCGGCCATCAACTTGGCGTACTTTGACACGAAAAAGAAAACTGAACTCACGGTAGACGCCAGTCCAGTGGGCCTGGGTGCCATTCTGGCCCAATACCGCGAAGACTCCGACCAGCGACACATCATTGCTTATGCAAGCCGCAGTCTAACGGATACGGAAAAAGCGTACTCCCAGCCGGAGAAGGAAAGCCTAGCTGTGGTGTGGGCGTGCGAACACTTTCACCTTTTTGTTTATGGCAAACATTTTACGATCATTACAGATCATCAGGCGCTCATCACAATTTTTGGTAACCCCAATGCGAAAATGCCACCACGCATTGAGCTGTGGGGCTTGCGCCTCCAAGACTACGTCTTCTCCATCATCCACAAACCTGGGAAAGCTGAAAACCCAGCTGATTTCATGTCACGACACCCGCTGGCAGGTGCCCGTTCCGCACTTTCGGTGGCTGACGAATACCTCCATTTCGTTGTCGACGCTGCGTGTCCTCCCACGGTTCCTGTCGAGGCCATCCAGGAGGCTTCCGCACTTGACCCCCTCGTCCAAGCAGTGATGACCCGCATTCGCTCCAACTCCTGGAGGGACGTGAAGCAGTCCTCCTCTGAATCAGCTCAACTTCGACAAGATCTAGCTGCATTCCAACGAGTGCGTGAGGAACTCTCCATCAGTGACAATGGTCTCCTTTTAAGAGGGGGGAGAATTGTGATTCCACTCAACCTGCGCCAAGGGGTCATCAACCTGGCACATGAAGGACACAGAGGCATCAATGCAACCAAGAAAGCTCTGAGAGAACAAGTCTGGTTCCCCACCCTTGATTATATGGTCGAGACAACTCTGAAAGACTGTGTCACATGCCAAGTAGTCAGCCGGGAGGAACCACCAGCACCGTTGCAAATGTCAGAACTGCCGGACGGAGTATGGCAACAGATTGCGGTCGACTTCTTCGGCCCACTACAATCAGGACAGTATATCATTGTTGCCATGGACGAATACTCCCGCTTTCCATTCGCACAACTGATATCATCGACCCGAGCAACGACAGTGATCCCGGTGCTTGATGAGATATTTGCAGCCTGGGGCATCCCACTGCGAGTAAAGACAGACAATGGACCTCCCTTCAACGGTCATGAATTCACAAACTTTGCAACCCATCTCAACTTCAAACATCAGAAAATCACTCCGCTGTGGCCACAGGCAAATGGCATGGTGGAGCGATTTATGGGGACACTAAAGAGGGCAATCCAACAAGCAGAACTGACTCACCGAGATATCCAGCAGACATTAAATGAGGTACTCCGAGCATATCGGAATACGCCGCACAATACCACTGATCAGTGCCCAGCAACTGTAATGCTAGGAAGGACACCTAGGACAAGACTGCCCATGCTAAATGAAAATCTTCAACAACGGAAAGTCACGGTTGATCACAACACCCTCGTGGAAATCGATCACACCAAGAAGCATAGAATGAAGACATATGCTGATCAACGCAGACATGCCAAAGACTCCAACATACACGAAGGAGACTGGGTGATAGTGCGAAGTGATCGGCGATCCAAAGCAGACAGTCGATACCTCGACACTCCCATGCAAGTCACCAAGAGGAAAGGAACTATGGTCACAGCCAAAGCTGACCACAAGCAAATGACAAGAAACATCTCACACTTCAGAAAGTGCAACCAGCGCGGCCGCCACGAGACCGTGTCAAACCTACCCTCAAGTGACTCTTCCAATCAGAGTGACAACAGTGACCCAAGTCACCACAGCCCCACGCGAATGGTGAAAATCACAAATCACCACAGTCCAGCGCCAAGACACAGAGAACGGCCGCAACGTCTGATAAGGAAACCTCGACGTCTGGTTAAAGAGATATAGAGGAGGTGAGACTTTGCAAAACAGGGGAGATGTAGCGTCGTCCTGCCTGACTTCCTGTTTGGTACAGGACAGGCGACAGGAAGAGGAAGTGAGGACACAGGAAAGGTTTAGTCTGTAAGCCAGTGTGAGGCTGGCAGGGAATAAAGCAAGACGTACAATCCTTACCCTTGTGTCGGTGTATCCTTGCAATGGGCGCCAGCCCTGCGACAATGAGCAGGGGTCCAAATATACTGTGCTTTTTGCTCCAGCTATATATATGTAAAATGTACTATACATTTGACTAATATAACACAATAATGTGTTTTGCACATATAAGTAAACAGTGGTACAGTACGCTTATTCCAACTACATGCTTCCAGCCTCCTCCCCATCACAGTCTGATTTATGGAATCGAACCTGAACTGGAACCTAAACAGAATATCTAATGCACCGCAAGTATGAGATGCCCCTTGCTGCATTTGTGCTCTGTAAATTGCACTGCTGCTTTTTGAGGCAGCTGTACTACAGGAAATATCTGGTGTAGGTGTTGAAGGCAAGTAAAAATGTCTGAGCATTGCAACAAACATATTTCGGTTTCAAGTTAGTGTCTAGTTCACTGTCCAGACTTGGGTATATTTATTTAATAAATAAAGGAACTAATTATAGCTTTGGAAAATTCCTTGAAGGCACATCCCACAAGAAGCAATGCTTCCTAGCTTAGACTGCCTCTGACCAAGAACTCTAGCTGAATTCTAATGGAATCCTTGCTAATCGAGAAAACACTTTTATTACAGTGTTAATCACTCAGTTAGGTGTACCCCGTATATGTGGCGTTAACCATACACCCAGACGCCATAAAAAAGAAAAACTGTGCTCAATTCCAAGATACCACACATCTTCCTTCTCACTAAAAGACATACAATTCTTATTCTATTCACATCTACACTAACCTATACATACAGCTTTATTGCCCAGTAACAAAATCAGATCCTTACATTCATCAAGTGATACCAATTCCCATCAATCGCACAACCACTTCAGATGCCTAACCCAAATACAAGGTCAACTCCAACTAGGTGTGCTCAACATGAAGGACAAACATCGACACATGGACCTCACATCTCTTCTTAAAACTACCTGAGAGAGCACAAATCCGAAAAATGTAGAAGTGCACCATATTTACAAGCACGTTATATTAGTTTAGTATAGAACATACAAGAGTGTCAAACTTATAGAGTGAAAATATATACAGGAGTGTTTAATTAGAATAAGGATGCATATATCAGTGGGAAAAACGAATGTAGAGATTTGTAGAAGTGTTAGAATGATGTTGGAGTCTCACGTTATGTGGCTAGGTGAAAAAGAAATGTAACTCTGCAAACCATGGAAATGTGTAGGCCACATGGCATTTCACAAGAAACGAAAGATGCTGCTACACTTTTAAGTAACTTGGATTCTAATGTCATTTTACTGCAAAGTATTATTAATCAATGAATTGAAATAATGTTTTGAATAGATGTGTTACATTATAGTAATGTGTGTTAGTTAGAATACTGTTTAAACAAAGAAATTAAATGTGCATAGTGCAGAGGCCCGTTTCATGTAATTTTAGCAGGCCTGAATAGATAAAGTTGCTTCTTTGATCTGCATGTGCTCGTTAAGGAGAGGTCGCACAGAGCACGAATGTAAAGCCTGTTCAAATGTTTTACGACCCTAAGATATGGTGGAGGCCGGAATTTGGGGCCTACAGAGAAAAAGTGTCTTTTGCAGGTGCGAGGGGGTTTAATCAGGAAAGTGATGAATAGACTTTTGTTCAGAGACGCCTGGCACCGGCCTGTAGGAGTCTTTAGGAATTTATAGGGGGTACCGTCTTGCCGGAGAGAAGCCTGGGAAGCAAGGTCAACTTTAACGAAGGGTCCCGAGGAGTACCAGCATGGAAGTTGCCGCCAGAAACTACACCACGTGAGAGGCGTTTCCAGGGGCGTTCTTATTGGAAATGTGATTTTGTATTAGGGACAGCACCCCGGGGTGGAGTTAGAGCAGATGATCTGAGGAACCTAAGAGAGCGGATGGGTAGGCAGATAGGGAACTGCAAGACTTCGACTTTGAGACAAAGACTAAGGGAAGTGTGTGATCTTCTTTGGAAGTCACCACGGCTGACACCTTTTTAGGTAAAGATCTTGTTAAGTAGGGATGTCACTTAGTCTAGTGTAGGGAAAGCCTAACCTGTATTTTCCTTTCTGTAAATGACTCTCAAGTTGCAACTCGTAGTTATTCTCGCAACTTTAATGACCTTTGAGCTGGTTTTGGTAATTCTATTCTGCCGACTACGAGCATTTAGAGATTTTATGTTTATCTTGACACCTGTATATCTTCTGAACCTCATTCTGAGGTGCTTGTATCTCCAGATAGCTTTGGTTTTATAATAAACTTTTTAACCTTTTTCCAGTGGTAAGTGGTTCTTTAGAGTGGTGTAAGTTCTTTCTTGATTAACCTAGTAGTGGATTGCCTTTTACTCAATGACAGGTACCAACGATTTAGTCGACCTGAATTGGGATCTGGATTAACGACAATAGGCCAGAAATCCCGCGTTAGCAGTTGGTAGCAGAGTGAGGATGGTTATCTTCTTGAGGAAGGTAATCTAGTCTAGGTTAGTTTACCCCAAGGTCCCTAGAGAACGAGAGGTGGCCTGCCGAAGAAGGCGCTGACGGAGAGAGAAAAGCAGCAGTATCGGACGAGAGTGAGTATAACAAGGGTCATGCGTGAACAAATTGCGGTGTTTTGTGTTGTATTTGTATTGTAATATCATGCAGAGTTGAATGCCTGTAGTGTGATTGTGAGAAGGTTGTGAGCGCGCGCAACCTGGTAAAATCTTAAGTTCGGGGTAGAGCTTAAGTGGTTCGGGTGTATCGAACATCCAGAGTAATTGTCGACCAGAGCAAGGAGGTCATGAGGTACCATTGACCCCCGGAGAACCGTGATAGGGGGAGTGTAAGAGTGAGTGTGTGAGTAACGGACGCTGGTCGAAAGTTACTGTGTGTAAGTAACCTATCAGAGAAGGCGATTGTCTGGACGTAAACGGAAAGACATTTCGTCAGTTAAGGTGACAATTACAGTTAGACTGTGGACGTACAGTCAAGAAAAGTGATCGCTTGGACGGAAGTAATCATTTTTCAGAGTATGAATGGGACGCATGCATGACCGCGGAGACGAGCTGAGTAAGGAGGGGAACTGCTGCGAAGGGGGACGAGTGACGTCAGCGAGAGCCGCGCTGAGATAGGCCGGTTAGTGAGAAGCCGTGCTGTGATAGGGCGGTTGGTGTGACGTCAGTGAAAAGCCGCGCTGTGATAGGGCAGTTAGCGAGAACCGTGCTGAGATTGGTGGATTGTCATCAGGAAGTAAACAAACGCGGAGAAAATAGAAATTCTGTAGGTTTTGAACATGAAGTGTTTTAAATGTTTGAGAGGGATTTTTAAGAGAAAAAGAAGGGACTCTTATTACGGGGAAGAGGCACCGCCAGAGGGTACACCAGCTTACTATATGGCAACGAATGTTGGCTTGCATACTATACTATGGATTAGAGAATGGAGCAAGATTTCGGAAGGGAATGAGGAACTGACGTTTCCTAGGTATGGAACGTTTAGGTTGGAGGCGTTACATCGGCTGAAAGCAATTATGTCCTCATTGAATCCTCCGCCTAGACCAACACAGTTTGAGGCCCTTAATGCGTGGATTAGGGCGGCACACGATAGAAATCTGAACAGGCGCCAAGAAAGGTTGAAGCGATCAGTAAGGGCAGTGCGAGATGCCCAATGGGATGCGGACGCCAAGAGATGGAGGGTACAGGCTATTGAGGTGGATAAGTTGTACCCAGTGAGAGAGGTGGCAGCAGAAAAGAGGCTCATGGAAGAAGATGAGGAGAGCGAGTCGGAGGACAACTTGATAAATAGATTGCTAATAGATAGACCGCCTCCGAACGTTGGGGGAATAGAAAGTAGGGGACTCGCAAGGGAAGATGGGGCTGCCATAGAGGGGTATGTACCACTCCCTATATCGGAGTGGACACCTACCAAAGGTGAGGAGACACCTCAGCCTAGTACAGTACAGAGTGTAGTCGGAAGGTTTGTGGTGCAGAAGGTGCCAGAAACAGAGAGGGTTGAGTCTTACGGGTTGCCAGACGCTCTACAAGTACCCGTTACCATAGGTCCTATAGTATCGATTTACAACCCCGAGAGAGACAGAGAGGAAGAACAGATATGGTTAGGCAGAGAGAGAGCTGAAATGGAAAGGAGAAATAACATGACAAATGCCTGGAGGCAATTGCCAGGACCAGTGACGTGGAGCACCCCATTTGATTCAGCAGTGGGTCCTGCAGCAGAACAGGGGGGTCAGAGAGGACCGATGGACCTGAGGGGACCACGGCCGAAATCCTTTAAGGAGCGGAGGGCCGACTTGAGAGAATGGGAAGCGTCGACAGAAGCACAGCGTAGCAGGCCAAGAGCAGAAGCAGAATGGGGAAGTCGAGGCAACGGAACATTGTCTCACTGCGGGGCTAGCGCAAGCAGTCAGGAGTGGGATGGTAACAATCCAGAGAGTAGAGGAGTTATACGTCATACTGACGGTGGAAATGAGCAGGAGAGACGTGAGAGGAGTACAGAATGTGGAGAGACTCATAACAAGTGAGGGAGACCGAAGGACACAAGAATACAGGGATAGGTTTAGATGTACTCACCATGCACCTAATGATAATGTACAGCACTGGAGTCGTGGGAGCATGGGGAACAGTGAAGGATCTTGCCATGGGTCGAGAGATCAGGGACCATCGGCAAATGAAGAAGTAAGGGGGAATAACGGAATGTCTTACCATGCATCTAGGGAAACCATCCAGGATGGGACTTGTGGGATCAGGAGGAATGGGAAAGTGTTTCACCATACACCCAGAGAGGATGGAACTGCATGGGACCTGGAGAGATGGGAACAAGGGAGGACTCCCCATAACTCGCCTGAGCCTAGACGTAGGACTCGGAGCTGGGATGGGAGAGATGTGAATGGACCCCCTAGAGCTAGCATACTGAAAGCTGCAGTAAAGGCCAGAAGACTTGACGTCACAAGTTTAAAACATGATCTGGACGAGATAATAGATGGGACGTTGGCCTTAGAAAGGATTGACTTGTACGAACAAGATGAGTTACTGTTTATAGCAAAGGATATTACCCGAAAGGCAAGAGCAATTCATGAGAAGCTGTCTGAACTGGCAGAGAAGTATATGGTGGACTTGTCCAGAACAAAGACATTACAGAGTAACCATAGGTTGCAGTATTCAGACCAAGACTTAGACGAGAAGAGAACTACAGGATTAAAGACTCACATAAGGGAGCTGATAACTGGAATAAGAGCGTGGAGAGATCTGGACAAGTGGGAAGAGAGGTGGTCCAAAAGGGGTACTGTCAGACGGAGCACGAGTGTGATGTCTCCGGAAGGAAGGGTAATGCAGATGGAGGCATTTCCTTTGAGAGAAATCTCGAATGGGAACTATGTACATGTGCCCTGGAGTAGAGGAGATTTGGCTGCATTTACCAACTCATTTCCGAAGTTAAGGGACAATCCCGTTGAGTGGTACAAGCAGGTAGAAAGGTTTGTGAAAATCTCAAAGGTGTTGTGGATTGATTTGAACACCTTGTTTGACATTGTGGTGCCAGGGCACTTATGGACAGCATGCAAGACTAGTGTCGAGTGGCCAACTGTAGAACCAGAAAGGAATGCTGCTACAAATGGACCGTCTGAAACTGTGATGTTGAAATATGAAAGAGTAATAACTTGGCTGAAGGAAAAGGTCCCACCACAAGACATAGATTGGGTAAAAATAGACCGAACAAGACAGGAACCCAAGGAGACAGTTCATGAGTTTTATGAGAGATTGCTGAAAACATTCAAACAATATAGTGGACTCGATGTAATGGACCCCAAGGATATAGGACAGTTTGTGTCAAAATTGGTTTTGGGGCTGAGACCTGATATTTGTTTGATGATTCAGCAACATTTAATTTGTTGGCAAAACAGACCATTAGATGAGATCTTGAGGTATGCAAGGTACTGCAGTGACGAAATAGATTCCAAAGCAAAGAAGCTAAAAGAGAAGCTCATGGTGGTGCAGATGCAGTCAGCTGGAAAGAGCGGACAGCAGCAGCAGGGTACAGGGACAATGAGACGGAAATCGAGCAATCAGAATAAGGACAGTGAGGAAAACGTGGGACCTAGAATTGACATTGCTACGTTGAAGAAAACGACAAAGTGCCACCAGTGTCATCAGGTGGGACATTGGAGACGCGAGTGTCCCTATAACCCTGAAAACGGAGAACTAGAAGTAGAGGAGGAGGTTCCAGAGGTTCCAGTTCAAGGGGTGCCAGTGCCGAGAATCAAGGTGGCCAAAGGGGGGACTTCGGCTCCACGAGCTCAGTTTCCGCAGCCACCAAAGATTTCGACAGGGGGAAAGGTCTTTAGACAAATGCCTCTTTTCGTAGATGAGGAAAAATGTTACTACATTGATCCCTTGACGGGACAACGTGTAAGCAAAGAAGAGGACTGTACCCTCGGGGCAGTTCTGGAAGTGGATCAAAGAGGACCATTTGTAGAGGCAGAAGTGGCAGGGTGTCCCACAACATTCTTGGTGGATACCGGAGCTACTCGATCAACTTTGAGATCAGCAGTGGTTCCGGATCTACCAATGTCGGGGGAAACAATTCAGGTGGTAGGAGTCGCAAATAAGAGAATGACTAGCCCTTTGATGGAACCAGTTTCAGTGAAAATCGGAAACTACATGAATGTACATCAGTTTGTGGTGTGCGATTCTAGTCGTGTGTGTCTGTTAGGAAGGGACTTATTGTGCAAACTGAACTGTACCATATACTGCACACCACAGGGAGTAGAGGTAGAGACGACAGATGATGATGCTACCTTCAAAATTGTGAATTCAAGAACATGCATAGAACTGTATCCTACCCTGACTGTGGAGGACCTTCCTTGGGATTTACGCGAGGCAGTATCATCAGAAGTATGGGATTTTACAGGAGAAGAGATAGGATTGGTCAAAGGGGTAGAGCCAGTGAAGATCATAGTGAAACCAAATGTTGATTATCCAAGAACGCCACAATACAAGCTGTCCCAAGAGACGATTGCAGGAATAAAACCCGTGATCGACTCTATGATTAAACAGGGAATACTGAAGGAAATCGTGGGAAGTCCATGTAACTCCCCGATTATGGGTTTGCAGAAACCTAGTGGGAAATTTAGGATAGTACAGGATCTTCGAAAAATTAATAACATTGTTGTTTCATGTTGTCCAGTGGTACCGAATCCATCAGTGATACTGTTTCAGATACCATTCCAAGCTGAGTGGTTCACAGTGATAGATCTTTGTCAGGCTTTCTTTTCAATCCCATTAGACGAAGAAAGCCAGTACTTTTTTGCGTTTAAAATGGAGAGTCGCGTCTTAACATGGTGTAGAATCCCACAAGGGTTCACAGATAGCCCATCAATTTTCAACCAGCTGTTGAAAAAGAACCTTGAAAGTCTGGTACTGCCCCAGAACTCGGTTCTGGTCCAATACATAGACGACCTACTTGTTGCGTCAGGAACAGAAGAAGCTTGCAAGGAAGACACCATCGCCTTGCTGAACCATTTAGCTGAAAATGGCCACAAGGTATCCCCGAGCAAATTGCAGTACTGTCTGACAGAAGTACAGTACTTGGGTCACCGGATAGAAAAAGGAAAGCGCAAGGTGTCACCAGATAGAATAGAGGCAATCATGAAGATGAACTCGCCTACAACACAGAGAGAAGTCAGGATGTTTCTAGGAATGGTTGGTTATTGCCGACAGTGGATAGCTAACTTTTCACTGAAAGCAAAACCCTTACAGAAACTGACGCACAAGGAGGTGAGTGATCCGGTACCATGGGACAATGAGTGCTTGATGGCGTTCCTACAGCTGAGAGATGACTTGTGTCGTGCTCCGGCTCTGGGGATGCCGGATTATGAGAAGCCATTTTCCCTCTACTGCTGCGAAAGGGAGGGCTGTGCTTTGTCAGTTCTAGTGCAAGTCCATGGAAATGCCCGTAGACCAGTTGCATAGTTTTCGGCTACCTTAGATCCAGTAGCCGCAGCGTTGCCCGGATGTCTCAAATCCGTTGCTGCAACTGGTGTCAGCATTGAGCGTTGTGAAAGCATTGTGATGGGACACCAGTTAGTGGTGTATGTACCTCATTCTGTGGAACTGTTAATGACCAGGACCAAGACCCAGCACTTGACTAACAGTAGGCTCACGCGCTATGAGCAAGTTATTCTTGCTGCAGAGAACGTGACCCTTAAGAGGTGCTCTGTCTTGAATCCTGCTACACTGATGCCACTTCCTAACGATATAGAAGGCGAAGAATGTGAAGATCACGATTGCCTTGATGTGACTGAACTATGCACGAAGCCCAGACCAGATATTGTGGATGAGCCACGGACTGATCCCGATGAAATTTACTTTGTTGATGGCTCATGTTTAAGAGACGATACTGGTCGGTTGAGAGCAGCTTATGCTGTTTGCACCATTACTGGAGTTGTGGAAGCCGCTTGCCTGGAAGGAGTACCCTCTGCACAGGTAGCAGAAATCATTGCATTGACACGTGCCTGCACAGCAGGTAATAAAATTAGAGTCACCATCTATACTGATAGCCAATATGGTTTCGGTGTAGTTCATGATTTCGGGCAATTGTGGTCTCAGAGGGGTTACATGACCTCCTCTGGTTCGCCAATCAGAAATGGGGAATTTGTACGACTGCTGTTAGAAGCATTACAGGGTCCAGCCGCAATTGCGGTTGTGAAATGTGTAGCTCATACGAAAAATACAGATTTTGTGTCACAAGGAAATAGATATGCAGACGAAGTTGCCCGCTATTGTGCGGAGCATGGTTATTCTTTCACGGAGGTGGAAGTAGGTGGGGCACAGGAAAAGACAGAACTAAGCATGATGTTAGGGACTGTTGATACTTGGGAAGATTTGAAACAGATGCAAGACAATGCACCTGAATCTGAGAAGCAGGCATGGGAAACAGCAGGTTGTGTGAGAAGTGAAATGGACTTTTGGGTTTCAGCAGATGGAAGGGCAGTGTTACCTGAGGAGTTAGCGAGCCCAATGGCACGACAGATACATGGTCCAGTGCATTAGGGAAGAGATGCCATGTTGAGAGTGTTCAGGCAGACTTGGTATTGCCCAAAATTTAGGATTGCAGCAGAAGCAGTGTGTAAGCGATGCGTTACTTGTCAGCAGTTGAATATAGGGAAAAGAACACCAGTTACACTGAGTCACATTGGGAGGTCTGGGGGGCCTTTCAACAGAATGCAATTGGATTTTATTGAAATGCCAAAAGTCAACCGCCTTAGGTATGTTCTGGTGGTAGTATGCATATTTTCCAGATGGGTTGAAGCATATCCTACACGCAGGTGCGATACACTCACAGTAGCAAAGTTGTTGCTTAGAGAGTTGATACCGCGCTTCGGGGTGCCTGCCTCTCTGGAATCGGACAGAGGAACACATTTTAACAGCGAAGTTGTGAAGATGCTTTGCTCTGCATTGAACATTGATCAGAAATTGCATTGTAGCTATCGACCAGAGGCTTCAGGTATCGTGGAGCAGATAAATGGGACGCTGAAATGTCGAATTGCTAAAGTATGTTCATCAACTTCCTTAAGTTGGCCTGATGCTCTTCCTTTGGTCCTTATGAGCATGCGTAGCACACCCGACAGGAGGACAGGTCTCTCTCCACACGAGGTGTTGATGGGGAGGGCAATGAGACTTCCAACTGTCCCAACAACTGCATTACTGAACATTACAGATGACCTGATCCTGGATTACTGCAAGGGGTTGTCTGACGCCATTCATTCTGTGTCTCTTCAGGTACAGGCCGCAGAAGTTCCATCTTCAAGAAATTAATGCCACGACCTGTGTCCAGGTGACTGGATAGTGGTGAAGAAGCACGTCCGGAAGAACTGCTTAGACGTGCGCTGGAAAGGACCCTACCAGATCATCTTAACGACGAACACTGCTGTGAAGTGCGGAGGACTGCCAAATTGGATCCATGCTTCCCATACTCGAAGAGTTCCAGCACCCCTTGAAGAAACAGCTCCTCTCACAGACGAAAATCCAGTTGTGGAAGAAGAATCACAAGAGGGGATCAGTCAAGCTGTGGGGGTCTGAAGAAGTTGGGAGTGTCACAGATCCAGAAGAAGAAGAAAGACAGAACGGCAGTGAAACTGAAGTTGCCACTGAAGGAGAAAGCTGCTGTGAAAACAGCTCAGAAACAGAACAAGTTCAGAGTGATCAAGAACTGAGTGACCGGACAAGAAATAGGAGAACAAGGCGTGGAGCGGCTACCTGGCCTGAAAGAAAAAGGAGGTCAAGCTTGAAGCCAGCTCGAGAGGAAACTCTTGCTCCTATATCCGAAGACTCAGATCCAGAAGAAAGTGCACAAGGACAAGAACAGGAAGGTCCTAGAAGATCAAGGAGGGTGCGAGTGCCTTGCAGAAGATACGCTACTCCTGAGTGGACCTACCTCGCTACAGATGTCCGAAGGACGCAGAACAGGAAGGTTGCGGAAAGTGACCCTGACCAGAACTGACCCCTTCATAACAGTGGAAGTAGAGTTGCTGATACCAGGAGTGGAGGTCGAAGGGCTGCTGACACTCAACATCGTCTATCCTCCTCTTCTGAGCGGCATAAGAAAATTGATTCTGGAGACCGTTGAATTTCCGTGTTGCTGTTCAAGGTGTCCAATACTAGAGGGAATCCTTCTTCGTTTGGAAATATTCGAGCAAGTGGTGGGAGTTCTTGGAACACGCATAATTTCGGATTACTAAAGACTTTGCAAAGAACTTTGTAAATACAGATTGAGAGATAACTTAGTGCTAAGAAGAAGAAGAAGAAATTAGGGGTTCCATTTTAGAGGATGGAGAAGGACTAAGTTTGTCTATTGCTACAGAACTTAGAGACTGTTTTTGCGGAGGGGATTTTTCAGCTTTCAGGAGTGGTTCGAAAGATTGGAGAAGCAAAGAAAAGAGACTTTGTACTGTGAAAGAAAACCAGAACTACACTGTCTTGAGACCATGGAGGCTGGCAACCCGAACCGCAGGGCAAAATGCATAGTAGGCACACTTTTAGTGGTAGTGATTTCTCTTATAGTTTTAGTGGTTACTGTATCATATGTAGTGGGACATGAAAATGATGTGAAAGCAGAAAAGGAAGCAAAAAGTGTATCAACACAGAAGCCTCCTACGGCTGGTAAACAGGGGGAAAACACAGCAAAAGAGAAAGCTTTGTTAGATGCTGAGATTAAGAGATTACATGCAGATGAATCACAGGGGAATTTTAAATCAAATGCTTATGCCAAATTGCTTTATGAATATATTGATGTCATGGAGGCGAAGAACTGCTATGTCTGCATGCAGTTGCCAGCCTCTGTTGATGAAGGCATCAGGTATCATCATCTTCCATTGACCTATGGAATCTCATGTAGTTTGTTGCTGAGCATATTTTATGAACGTGAGGGGTTTGAGTATTACTTCTCGAACTTTGACTCGATATTGCCAGAGGTGCCAAATTATAAACACCTCAATAAATGGGATTATTACAAGAGTGAAGACAGGTTACAGAAATTTTTCCTTCCATGGAGAACATTAGATACTTCACATGCCCGAAGAAATAATTTGACTTGTAAAGTATCCGAAATTGAGAAAAAGTTTATAGGGCAGGTGGATGATCGATATAGAAGACAAAAGATTCTAAAAGCTTCAGGACAATGGAAAACAGATTGGACCCAGGAAGAAAGAGAACACCAAAGAAAGGGTAGCAGTGGTCCAATAGCTTTAGACCGAGAGAAAAGGGGAAAGCTGTGTATACACAGAAGTCAAACATATTATGAGAATGTGTTTGTGGGAGAAGTCAGTTGTGAACATGCTTTCCAATTGGAGTATTACTCCAAAGATTTCTTAAAGGAAATGCAGGTGATTCCGAATGTGTATTTTGTTTGTGGAAGAAATGCATACGTGAAACTACCAGATAATTGGTATGGATCATGTTACTTAGCAATTGTCTTCCCCAAAATATACCATGCTGAGGACTTAGAAACCAAAAAGAGAGGAAAACATACTAGAAGAAGAAGGGATCTAAGCGCTGAGGAGGTAGTTGGAGATGTATTTGGTGCTATGTTTCCTATTTTAGGAGATAGCACTAAATGATGTTAAGATAAGAAGATTGGCAACAGTTGTAGATAGACTATCCGCCAGTACTGCTAGATCTTTAATGTTGGTGGAGGGAGAGATGCAATCGATAAGGGCAATGGTTCTTCAGAACCGACTTGCTCTAGACGTTCTGTTGGCCAAAGAGGGAGGAGTCTGTAAGGCTTTGAAGGTCCAGGAATGTTGCACTTACATTCCAGACAATTCAAAACCTCTAGAAAAGTACATTCAAAACATTACTGAAATACACCATGAGATAGAGGATTTGACAAAGGTAACAGTGTGGGAAAAAGTGGGTCAAGGAATGGGTAAAGTTGGAGGTTGGTTTGCTAACCTGGGAAAGAATATCATTTGGTACATATTGAAACCTATCATCATAATAGTGATTTGTGTAATCGCTTTGTGGGGGTTGGTGAAACTGTACAAATGGTATAGAGCAAACAGGTTGCAGAGATCCATGCGAGAGCAGGGGAGGAGATTAGCTGCGATGCAGGAGAATCAGTATCGGAGTCTGAGGGCTCTAGAGGAGATGAAACGAGGGAAGATTGCAACGACTTCAGTTTGATACTCTATACTTTAGAGAGGGCGTTGTGATGATGATGACTACTGGAAGTCATCAAAGGGGGGATTGAGAGAGCACAAATCCGAAAAATGTAGAAGTGCACCATATTTACAAGCACGTTATATTAGTTTAGTATAGAACATACAAGAGTGTCAAACTTATAGAGTGAAAATATATACAGGAGTGTTTAATTAGAATAGGGATGCATATATCAGTGTGAAAAACTAATGTAGAGATTTGTAGAAGTGTTAGAATGATGTTGGAGTCTCACGTTATGTGGCTAGGTGAAAAATAAATGTAATTCTGCAAACCATGGAAATGTGTAGGCCACATGGCATTTCACAAGAAACGAAAGATGCTGCTACACTTTTAAGTAACTTGGATTCTAATGTCATTTTACTGCAAAGTATTATTAATCATAGAATTGAAATAATGTTTTGAATAGATGTGTTACATTATAGTAATGTGTGTTAGTTAGAATACTGTTTAAACAAAGAAATTAAATGTGCATAGTGCAGAGGCCCGTTTCATGTAATTTTAGCAGGCCTGAATAGATAAAGTTGCTTCTTTGATCTGCATGTGCTCGTTAAGGAGAGGTCGCACAGAGCACGAATGTAAAGCCTGTTCAAATGTTTTACGACCCTAAGATATGGTGGAGGCCGGAATTTGGGGCCTACAGAGAAAAAGTGTCTTTTGCAGGTGCGAGGGGGTTTAATCAGGAAAGTGATGAATAGACTTTTGTTCAGAGACGCCTGGCACCGGCCTGTAGGAGTCTTCAGGAATTTATAGGGGGTACCGTCTTGCCGGAGAGAAGCCTGGGAAGCAAGGTCAACTTTAACGAAGGGTCCCGAGGAGTACCAGCATGGAAGTTGCCGCTAGAAACTACACCACGTGAGAGGCGTTTCCAGGGGCGTTCCTATTGGAAATGTGATTTTGTATTAGGGACAGCACCCCGGGTGGAGTTAGAGCAGATGATCTGAGGAACCTAAGAGAGCGGATGGGTAGGCAGATAGGGAACTGCAAGACTTCGACTTTGAGACAAAGACTAAGGGAAGTGTGTGATCTTCTTTGGAAGTCACCACGGCTGACACCTTTTTAGGTAAAGATCTTGTTAAGTAGGGATGTCATTTAGTCTAGTGTAGGGAAAGCCTAACCTGTATTTTCCTTTCTGTAAATGACTCTCAAGTTGCAACTCGTAGTTATTCTCGCAACTTTAATGACCTTTGAGCTGGTTTTGGTAATTCTATTCTGCCGACTACGAGCATTTAGAGATTTTATGTTTATCTTGACACCTGTATATCTTCTGAACCTCATTCTGAGGTGCTTGTATCTCCAGATAGCTTTGGTTTTATAATAAACTTTTTAACCTTTTTCCAGTGGTAAGTGGTTCTTTAGAGTGGTGTAAGTTCTTTCTTGATTAACCTAGTAGTGGATTGCCTTTTACTCAATGACAGGTACCAACGATTTAGTCGACCTGAATTGGGATCTGGATTAACGACAATAGGCCAGAAATCCCGCGTTAGCATACCAGACACCACAAAAACACAATTCACAGAGGCCGATACCCCATTCCTCCAATACAGACCACCCTAAGTACAGGGACATAGCAGGAACTCCATTTTATAGCCACAGACCAGTCCAGGAACTTCATACTTCTGTTTGACATGAATAGTTTCAACACATTAACACAAAAGTATAGGACTATAGTTTCCTCCCTTCAAGCAGCCTTCTAAATCTTGCTCGCCTTGAAGAAAAACCTCAAATAAGTGATTCCATATCCTCACTATTACATCAGCTCTAAACATCAGTACCCCATCAACAAAACTAACAGACTACTACTGTCACACCATGATCCTGACAGACGTTCACTGCCAAAACACTAAACAATGTCTCAGTGACCCCGCGTGTGTCACATAAAAAAGGTCTCTTTCCTTGATGTTCTTCTGTCACATTACACACTCTAAAGTCACTATACAAGTCTTAGCACTGATGAAAACAGTAGCTTTCCACATTGGCATACTAGCATACACCATACAAAATTATACATTTTGGTTCACAAAAGTGGTGGTTTAAGAAATAAGCAGTATATTATATTGCATGGAAATACACTGCACAACACAATTACTTGGTCGTCTCCCTTAAGTGGAGTGGTGTGGCTCAGTGGAGTGGTGTGGCTCACTGGTTAGAGGCGGCAGACCCGTAAGCAGAGAACAGCCCGGGACTAGGGTTCAATTCCCGACGCGGCAGGGTCGTGGTCCAGGGTCAAAATGGACTTGATAATTCTCGCCTCGGTGCCTACTCTAACCAGGGAACACACTCGGCAACTCTGGGCATTAAGCTTGCCTCATCTCTACAACGGCTCCCCACAGACGCTGGGGATGCCTGGTTTCACCTTGGAGATACCCAGAAAGGGACCATCTCACAGGGAAAACCAGGACGGGTTCCCCAGCGGTCTTCAGCGCCAGGATACTCCTTGGAGTCTCAGTGCGCTTTACAAGTACACCCACATTTACATTTACATTTACTTAAGACAGTTCCGAAGGAGCGATCATCATCAGACACAATGTCCGCATGGACACTGAGAAGTCTCCAAATTGAAGACCCACTGAATTGTTAGGTAAGATGTGGATCATGTAGTCAGAGGACATAGGTGGTCTGGATGCACTTGTGAAATTCCAATGCTACTTGACACAAAATAGTTATCTGAAAGAATTCATACACACACATGAAATGAGTGAGTGTCTTCCTGCACAGATCTAAGTCTTAGACAATCTCACTTTGGTCTAAATCTCAACTGCATATAAAAACACATATTAACTTCCAGGCATTAGCTAAAACCACAGTAGAAACACAAATTAACTGGTAAAATCAGGGACCACTTTCACAAATTTGGATCACTGTTCTGCCTACTTGAGCACCATGTAACTCGTTCTGTGTAACAGAATATTTTACCCTAACGTACGGTACGATTTCCATGAAATATCTTCCATTGTCTGCATTCTCTACATATTGGTCATTTTGAGCAGGAAGGCTGAACACAATATGTTGGATCATGCCAAGTTGTAATAACAATACTTGTTTGCCAACTCCCTAAATGTCACTTCAAAGTCACAACCATGGATTTTCTGGAATGTGTAATCTTGTCTCAAAATACACCCCAAAAATGTTAACGCAGTGTCACATTGGCCAGCTCTGTGCACGTTAAATACATTCAATATTTCTCGTGACAACATTAAGTTTCCAATCATCGAGAGATGTGGGTGCTGTGTTTGATGTAATAAAAATACGTTTTTGCGTGTCAGAAGAATTATTGCAAGCACAGATTCATTTGCACTTTTGCGTCAAATAAAGCCCATTTGGGACATTGCTTTCCAATTAGTTATTTCAAAATGTCAGTGCAATCCAGTAAAATATCGTCCAAACAAAATTATGCCTCCTGTGGTTTATTGTACTGCGGAGTGTTGCTGGCAATAAATGAGCAGTCCACTTTATACTCAGGTCATATGCACGTAAGCTTTTATGAATGTAAGATCTTGTTCCACACATCCGTTAAGGTAAGCTTATTTTACACAGACTATGTGTCACCACTTGCTCTCTGCGTTCTCATGTCCACCACCAGGGGGCTGAACTGTGGGACTCTCCATTGTCATAATAAGCCACTGGACCTCCCATTCATACATATACTGACTTCCAGCCATTTGGACACTATTTTTGAAATTGACATCCATGCTGGGTTTTGTGGAAGCCAGCCTGCTCATACCTGAAATCCATTTCCTAGGATTCCCTGCTCACTGCTTCGTCTCCACCCCTGCAGGCAAAGGATGCGTGAATGAATTCAGCTCACCTGTGGCTGGCTGCTGCTAGCCTGCTCACACCTGATGCATGTGATTACTGTGAGCTCTTTTAAGCCCCAGCTCCCTTCAGTCCAGTGTTCGTCATTGTAGCTGTGTTCTGGTGAGACCAATGCTTGTTTCCTACGCTTTTATTATTCCTTGATTCCTGAGCTATAGTTAATCCTTGTTCCTTGATTCCTGAGCTATAGCTATTCATTGTACCTTGTTTCCTGAGTTCCTGAGCTATAGTTATTCCTTGTTTCTGTTCCTGAGCTCCAGCTATTTCTTGTTCCTGATTTGCACTGCTGCCTTGACTCCTTGTTTCCTGAGCTATAGCTATTTCCTGTTTCCTTGTACTAGCACTGCCCGCAGTGCTACCTTGACTCCTGAGCTATAGTAATTTCCTGTTCCTAATTTAGCACTGCCTTCAATGCTACCTTGAATCTTGCACACTTGCTCAATCCTTGTCCCTGGTCCAGTACAGCCTTCTGTGCTATTTTGGTTTCTTGACTCCTGATTCAATAATATTCTAGTATACCCTTGTAGCCTCCCCTTCTGTATATACTTTTCCAGTCCCTGCTTTCCTTCCCATTTCCTTGGTTCCAGTTCTTAGTTTACTGTCTTCCTGCTATCTTGCTTCTCTTACCTTGTATGTTTGTTACTTGCTTTCTGCCAAGTGTGCCCTGTGATTTCCTTCCTTTCCTGTTAAGCACCTCTCCTTGCTAGCTCCTTGTCTATTGTGCTTGTATTTAGTTCTACGCCCTTGCTGATACTGCCTTATTGCGGCCTTACGCGTTCCCGTTTGATCGCCAAGATCCATGGCTACAGCTGACAACCTAGGTGGTGTTTCTTGTTCACTGTGAGTATTGTCTTTGAGGTACATTTATAACATCACCATAGGTATCAGCTCCACAGACCCTGCCTTTGCATGCATATCCTATATGTGGGTGTTTGCAATTAGTATCTGTAACAGCAATAGTGGGTGACGAACTTACTGAGCTTCAGTCTTACCTACGTGGCGCTCCAGAGTGCTTTACCCCACGTTCCCTTCATTGGTAATGTTGTTGTGTGTGTATATATGTCTGCACATCCATTCTGGGTGTTGGTATTCTGAATGCTAAATTGCCTCTAGAGTGCCCATTTTTTGAGCCTTAGCCATCTTGTTCACTTGTACAGGCTTCTCCTTTGAATCCCTTTTTAGGTCTCGCCTGTCGATGCGCATGCGCATCGAGCTTGCGAGACTATTGGGGCTTAAACAGTCTTTAACCAACTTGCAAGGAATCGTGGCGATTCCTTGCAGTGCCCGTGAAATTCAAGCTTAATGCGCATGTGCATTGAGCTTAAAAGCGCGTGCACATGCCCCCAGCCGCCTGCTTGCATGTATTTTCCCTCAGCCGCACTCCTCCCACACCCCCGCTCCGCCCCCTCCCCTGCCTGCCGTGTCGCATTTCTTCAGTTCCCTTAGCCGCACTCCAGGCCCCTGCTGCTTTCACACCCTCATGCCGCTCTCCCCGCTCCGCCCCCTCCCCTGCCCGCCGTGTCGCATTCATCCCCCCTCCCCTTCTCTGCCTTCCCTCTGTCTTCCCTCCCACAGGCAACAAGAGGCTAGTTCACGACGCGCGTCCACATCACAGCCATCAGCCTCCCTCCCGCGGGCAGCTTGGCCTCAGGTATTCACCCCAGCGCGACTTCTCCTCCCCCCTAATTACATGCCTGCTGTTTACTTCTTTCACGGCAGCTCTCTCGCACATCAAAGGCTGCCCCCCACGCCTCGCAACAGACTTCATTGGAATGCGCTCCATGCATTCTCCCCTCCCTTTCAGCCTCTTTCCCAGCTCCAAGCCGGACCCTCCTTTCTCACCTCCTCTTCTTTATTTACAGGAAGAACTTTTATTTTTCCCCGAGGCAACCAGTTCTGACACACACCAACTTAGAGCTTGACTTGTACTGACGCTGTCACCCCAGCAGACATGCAAGCATCAGACATCCACAAGCATCAGACATATATATTCACCCACTCTGCTTCAGTCACCCACTCTGCTTCAGTCACCCACTCTGCTTCAGTCACCCACTCTGCTTCAGTCACCCACTCTGCTTCATTCACCCACTCTGCTTCAGTCACCCACTCTGCTTCAGTCACCCACTCTGCTTCAGTCACCCACTCTGCTTCAGTCACCCACTCTGCTTCAGTCACCCACTCTGCTTCATTCACCCACTCTGCTTCATTCACCCACTCTGCTTCATTCACCCACTCTGCTTCAGTCACCTACTCTGATTCAGTCACCCAGTCTGCATCTTTCACCCACTCTGCATCTTTCACCCACTCTGCATCTTTCACCCACTCTGCATCTTTCACCCACTCTGCATCTTTAACCCACTCTGCATCTTTCACCCACTCTGCATCTTTCACCCACTCTGCATCTTTCACCCACTCTGCATCTTTCACCCACTATGCATCTTTCACGCACTCTGCATCTTTCACCCACTCTGCATCTTTCACCCACTCTGTACCTTTCACCCACTCTGTACCTTTCACCCACTCTGTACCTTTCACCTTCTCTGTACCTTTCACCCACTCTGTACCTTTCACCCACTCTGTACCTTTCACCCACTCTGTACCTTTCACCCACTCTTCACTTTTCACCCACTCTGTACCTTTCACCCACTCCGTACCTTTCACCCACTCTGTACCTTTCACCCACTCTGTACCTTTCACCCACTCTGTACCTTTCGCCCACTCTGCACCTTTCACCCACTCTGTACCTTTCACCCACTCTGTACCTTTCACCCACTCTGTACCTTTCACCCACTCTGTACCTTTCACCTTCTCTGTACCTTTCACCCACTCTCAAACTATATGCCAAGCGCAGTGTTACCCTACTTCTATTTCGCTGTATTTTGCATTGCATAAAAATATGTAATAAAATACATGTCGAAATCATACGAACAAATAAAGTTATAGCGTTTGTCAATTGTTGCTAATTACATAAGATACATATTTACAGACTTTTTCAAAAGGTACAGCAGAGTGCTAGCGTTCTAAGAATGCTTTCAACGCCATTACTAATACACTTATACAACCATATATAGAGCGTACTGCAGCACGTAGCTTTTATTTTGGTGTTTGTATAATTGCGTTGAAATTTAAAATATAACAAATAAGAACACATGAATTAAGAGATTATACTACAAGCTTTGATAATAGTTGCATATTATGCATATTTATGAGGGTTTGCAAAAAAATATACTTGCCGCTAAAGTTAAGCAGAAAGATCTATATAGCGCTTACAACATATAATTGTAAGCTAAACGCAACTTTACAATAGTTGCTAATTGCATAAAAAACATGTTTACCCATTTTTAAAAGCGCAACTTTACAATAATTGCTAATTACATAAAAAACATGTTTACAGAAATTATTCAAAGGTACACGTGCCGCGAAAGCAAATCAAACTGCTACCATTAGAACAGCCCGTTAAATGCCATTGATAATCTAATACATTGCTATTTGTATAATTACGTTTGAACATAGGATGCAACAATGAAGTAAGTACATATGCATGCAAGCCATTATGCTAGAAGCTTTGTTAATAGTTGCATACTATACATATTTACAAGGATTGGTAAAAAATGTACTTGCCACCAAGCTAAAGCAGAAAAAAGTAACCGCTTTATGCAATTATTACTATAAATACCCATAAACTGCACAGAAATTTACAAAGCACATAGTATGAGTTTCACATAGCAATATTAGTAAAAGTACAATTACATTTGCATTTTTTGCGCTTGCATCAACGATTTTGCATAGCTCCTTTAACTATTAGCCATGCATAGAAAGAGCATTGACATTATTACAGTGTGCTTTAGTGTCGAAAGAAAAACTTGCATGCATACACATTACGGATGTAAGTAAATTTTACATACAAGTATTAGATTAAAATATATAGCACACAATAAAGCACAATACGAATTATTATGTGAGTGATTATGCCATGTATCCAAATATCGGAAAGTTAAAAAAGTGTACAGTCAAAATTGGCCCGCATAAAAAAACACTCCTATTAATACATAAACAATACATAAACACATACATACCAGGAAATGAATACCGATGTTAAAAAAACACTTACCGATCAGACGCACAGCTAAGTCGACACTTCTTCCTCGAACTCTGCAGTTACAATCTGAATATTTGACGCGCACTAATTGTTACACTACGTAATAAAACGCTGCAATTTCATTGGCTGTAGCATACGTCCATTGAAAAGTACACACACAGCAAGAAAAAAACTAAACCGCATCGCCAAACAACATAATTAGCATTACAGGACATACTAGACGCCATTTTGTTCATAAGGAAAAACGCTATACACATTTAACACTCAACCACAAATGCAACTTTACACACATACAGCACACACACACAACAGAAGCTTTACTGGAGCCTTTGACATTAGAAAAAAAGATAATACTGGGTATTCGAGGCAACACCACAGTGCAGAAGAGAATATATTTATGAAACTATCTAGTGATATCATCAAACTTATGCCAGCTGCTGTTCTCAGTCTAAGCCAAAAAGTAATTTTGCCTGCAGCTTGAACTTAAATAATTCTTCATTTGGTAATTAGGCTGTGGATTTTCTAGTACAGAGGCAGCTATATTTAAGACAGAAAGGTGAGATAAGCTTCCCATGACCTTAGTGAGATATTGCAGGCTATAGAATGCAAGTACATTGACTAAGGCATTTGATTTTGTATTAAGCATGATGGTAATGCAATGAAACTGCTGCTAAATGTAAATGAGATTCCATCATCAGAGCTGTGTGAAAAACTGTGTCAGCCCCGTGCTCGAGGTGCATCATCAGAGCTGTATAAATAACGGTGTTGGCCTCATGCTTGAGGTGCATCATCAGAGCTGTGTGAATAACTGTGTCAGTCTCGTGCTTGAGGTGCATCATTAGAGCTGTGTTATTAGCTACGTCAGCTCTGTGCCCGAGGTGCATTATCAGAGCTGTGTGAATAAGTACGTCAGTTCCGTGCCCGAGGTGCATCATTAGAGCTGTATGAATAACTGCGTCAGCCCCGCGCTCCATCAAGCACACTAATACCACTTTTGTTAGGGCGTATTATACAAAGTGTTAAATTAATTTATTTAACTATATTGCTCGAACCCTAGTTGGCCTTGAAGGGTCATGTTATCTGTACTGAATGAAGGATGTGAGCTGTCTTCAGCTATCGTACATACAGGTCGCAACAACGTGCTTACTAGTTGCCTAAAGTAAACTGCAAAAGAGAACACAGTCATGATGGATGATGACCCATGTGCGATTAGTTTTTGTGTGGCAGATTGTAATGCTAATATCCGTGTTCACACTTCTAGAGGTATTTTTGTTCCTTAACAAAATCGCCTTGTTTGTTTTTGTTCACCCCCTCTGTGTTTTCCCGTTCTCTTGTAATTTGAAAAAAATGGTAATGTATGTTTCCTCCCCTGTACATGCCAGCCCACCTCCGACGCCTCTCTGTCATGGCATCCCCTAACAGTGAACAGTGTTATTTATGAGCTTTTTGACATGTTTACCCATTTTTAAAAGCGCAACTTTACAATAATTGCTAATTACATAAAAAACATGTTTACAGAAATTATTCAAAGGTACACGTGCCGCGAAAGCAAATCAAACTGCTACCATTAGAACAGCCCGTTAAATGCCATTGCTAATCTAATACATTGCTATTTGTATAATTACGTTTGAACATAGGATGCAACAATGAAGTAAGTACATATGCATGCAAGCCATTATGCTAGAAGCTTTGTTAATAGTTGCATACTATACATATTTACAAGGATTGGTAAAAAATGTACTTGCCACCAAGCTAAAGCAGAAAAAAGTAACCGCTTTATGCAATTATTACTATAAATACCCATAAACTGCACAGAAATTTACAAAGCACATAGTATGAGTTTCACATAGCAATATTAGTAAAAGTACAATTACATTTGCATTTTTTGCGCTTGCATCAACGATTTTGCATAGCTCCTTTAACTATTAGCCATGCATAGAAAGAGCATTGACATTATTACAGTGTGCTTTAGTGTCGAAAGAAAAACGTGCATGCATACACATTACGGATGTAAGTAAATTTTACATACAAGTATTAGATTAAAATATATAGCACACAATAAAGCACAATACGAATTATTATGTGAGTAATTATGCCATGTATCCAAATATCGGAAAGTTAAAAAAGTGTACAGTCAAAATTGGCCCGCATAAAAAAACACTCCTATTAATACATAAACAATACATAAACACATACAACAGCAACGTTTTCGAGATCCATCACGTTTTTAGTTTCTTCCAGAGAATGTTCCTGCAACACAATCAAAGGCTGCAGAATAATTCACGAAGCTGGCGAAAAGTGAATAATGATTTGACTAAGTAGCTTGCTCGACTAGATAGGCCTGGGCCAAAATGTTGTCCATCATTGAGGCCCCTTCAATGAAGCATGATTGATACGCAGGAAAGGTACCCATGTCTCCGGCCCAGATGTCAAGATTATGTAATAGAAGACTTCTATATGCCTTGGCTTTGATGTCTAACAATGCTATAATTTTGTGGTCTGTGGGATCCGATGTGTGCCCCTTTTTGTGTTTCAGTTGTAGTTTTGAGCCCTTCCAGGCTTCATGGACTATAGCTTTTATACTGCAGAACTGGTAGAGGGGTGTGAGAAGAGAGGCACAGAAGTCATAGTCCTCTTTGAATAGATGGCTGGGAAGCCCATTTGACCCCAGAGCTCCGCTACTTCTTATATTCTTCAGGATTGTAATCACGCTGCTGCGCTCTCCCATTGATATAGATGATGGAGGACTAGTTGGTTGAGAGGCTACATTTCTGATGTGCAAAGTGTTATACAAAGTACTGTCTCATGAAAGCGGTTGA
Organism: Lissotriton helveticus; assembly: GCF_964261635.1. Lineage (NCBI taxonomy): Eukaryota > Metazoa > Chordata > Amphibia > Caudata > Salamandridae > Lissotriton > Lissotriton helveticus. The sequence continues at coordinate 1,316,992,822 of NC_136065.1, read as the reverse complement.
ATATTTGTACAGGCTCTGATGCAAGTTGTACAATAAAGTGTTTGAACATGCTTGATCCATGCCCTGCCCTTTCAGCCGTAGCCCTTGCAGGTGTACAGCCTAGCCTGTACCATATCTGTGGTGAGATGTGTTTTTAATGCGGTTACTGTTGGTGCCAAGTTGACATAGATGGATAAACCTCTAGAAGGCCTTCCGAATATGTTAAGCATAAAGCTTTTTAGCTGGATGTTAAAATTATTTGAAACCCTAAATTATCAGTGGTGACAATTACTCGGTTTCTTGTAGGCAAAGCAAGTTGCCAGTCCACAGGAACTTCAATGCATCATTATTTACGTTCCAGGATATGATCCTTAGGGGTTGGCCTACTATTCATTTATTCGGTATGAACTTATTTAAGCAGCCTTTGCTAGGAGTGGATTGGATGTGTCCCTGCCAGGTTGACCGCTAGCCAGCTTCAATCATTTATATGGAGCAAGGATTGTGGATCCGCTGTAATTCTGCGCGCTGTAGTGGAGTAAATGCACAATGTGTTCTCAGATGCTATTGTTCGTTTTATGAGCTAAAATGTCCTGCAGATATGTGTCTTGCTCTGGCACCTGTACACAAATCCCCCAATTGGCAATTTAGGCTGTTTCGTCTTGGATCTTTTGGGGCAGGGCACTATTTTGCTATGTGGCTATTGCTGATTATTTCACTGCATTGCCACTCATGGGCTTAAATTGTACTAGTAGTAAATTGTCTGTTGTGTAGTATGTTAGCTCTGGGATATGTTGTAGGACTTGCAAATGTTTGCCCTGTTTAATGTATTCTTGCTTCATCTGGAGATGTACACTGGAGTGACTACTGTGATGTTGTTCTCTGAGTCTCGTGATGTGAGATCCCCAGTCTGAGCGCAAGCTGCATTTATGACCAGAGGTAGTTTATTCGTAATTATTGGGTTGCTGTGTCCAGTTGGCAGAACATTGCCCCTTCACAAGTTATCATTTGTGGGTGATGTCCATGCCTGTGTTATCCGAGCTAAAAAAGGACACTGGCTGAGCAGGTGTGCCTGAATACAATCCAGGGATATTAACCATCCTATTTTCTTGAAAAGTGGAAACTGTAGAATGGCTGTTCCATGGAGGGGCAGGAGCTAACATCTGTGCCTGTCAGAAAACCCAATCTTGCACTCTGCTGGTGCATTAGAGTTGATGTTTCCTGGCTAGTACAAGGGACGGTGGAGGCCCTTCTGGTTTGGAAGAACGGAAGGAGCTTCCGCGAAGTGGTTATGGCAACTTGAGGTCCAGCGTCTGAGACCGCCTTGGGGGAGTTGTGGGCAGGATCGGGCGCACCTGGGCACATCTGTAGTTTCTTTGAGAGACAGCAGTTTTTGGTATTCTTTGCTTGTTTCATCAGGTGCTTTTTTGCTCTTCTAGACAGTGATTTGCTAATGGCTGTAGCATTCACTGTGGGCCCCTTGGGGTCTTCCCCCCCCCCCAAGTAAATCTTTACTGGGGATAGTAGGATTATTTTGTCTTTGATTGCAGTTCTCCAATGAGGCCAACTGCAAAGAAGTAGGAGGAGTATCAATGATGTTGATGTTGTTTTGGTTAACACATGCAGAGGCAGGAGCGGGGAGCCTTTTTCTAAAACTGAAACCGAATTCCCACCTTCCATGTGCGGTGCCTGCAAGTATGCTTTAAATGGTTGCCACAGTTTGAACTCTGTAACCAGAGATGTAAAAACCTCTGGGAGTATACCGAGTTTCTCCACGATGAGGGGGCTAGCATTTGTGTCTGCTATGTGAGAGCGTTAATTGCGGCAGCCAATATCGTATTTATTGAGGCTAGGAGGGAATTTTGTTGGAGGAAGCCGGATTTGGCCTGGCAAGTTGTATGTACAGTATCTGGCTCTCCCTCTGTTCTATTGACGTCCATCCCCAACGGAGGCAGATTTTGTTTGAAAATGTAAGACTGCAGTGAATGGAATATTTGTGTAGGAACCAAATAGCCATGCTCAAAAGGGTGTTCTTCAATGTTCTCTTCCTGGCATTGGTGACCAATGGTTAAGTGAGCACTGATGATATTTCAATGACCTCAGATGGATCAAAACACGTCTCTGTGTCTGGGGCGTTGGGCGTGGATTGGTGAATTAACAGAGAAGTGAGGTCGCCCTTGCGCGAGTCCTATGTTGTAGGAGTTTTGTTCCTGGTCTTATTCCAGGAAATACACTGATTGGTCTCTCAAATCTTCTGATGAGGGTGGGATTCGGTATTGTTCCTCCAGGATTCCCTCAGTATGTTCCCTGTTTGAATCTGGCACTGGTGTAAAGTACCTGCGCATTGACGCACAGTGTGGAATTGGAGACACAACAGACTGGCTCTTTTAGTAGTTTACTTTTTTTGGGTGGTCCTCATGTAGCTTGATGTTTGGGGGCTCTTTTTTTGCTGTGTCCTCCTCTTTGTCATTATTGACCCCTGCCTCGAGCTGAACTTACTATATGCTTTGGAAAATAGCTTGTAATGAAGCTTAAATGGTAGCTTGTAGGGGAGTTTCCAGCTAAGTTGGGGGTGCCTGCTTTTCATATGGTGGGTAAGGGGCCTCTGCGTCTCTTTAAATATGCTTCAATCTGCAGTCGTAACTTTGCCAATGCATGTGGGATACTCGCCATTACCGCAGACTCGGTGAGCATACTTTCTCTTGTAATTTATGCAATTACTACTAGCTTCTCGGATAAAAATAACCAGATGTACAAGTGTGTGTCGCAATACCGACATACTTTCTTGTCTCATAGGTACTTCCTTTATTCTTTCTTTTTTTGCACTGCTAGATACGTCCAGAACAAACAGACTCACCCTGACTGGCTTTGCCCAGCCGGGTTGGAATTATCATCGACTGAGTGGTAAGCTCTAGGGTACTTTTTTCCTTGTTATAATCCTTGATGCTATTTCTCTCTAAAACCAACCTTTTGTCTTTTGACCTCCCTCGACCTACCTCTTGACTCATCGCACAACTACGCAGTGCGTCTTCCCCCATTCTAGACCCTCCTTTGTACTATCGCTAAACTCATGCTTACATCTATCCCATGTTGACATTTCCTCACTACCCTCCCTTCCATTTTCCGTTTTTCATCTTTCCCCTTCACAGATAAACCGGACACTCGTCATCTGTATTCAGGTACAGAATGTACACCTTGTCATATCTAAATATAATTTTTTTTGGTCGCATGGTTTTCACACAACTTTGGTATATCGTGTGGGACTAGTCTCACACTCAAAGTCAGGACTCTTTCGCACTCTTGATATGCATTTCCACTATCTCAACTCTTGCTGTCATCACCTGTTTAAATTCACAAATGCTATTTTTGAATCGAGCAAAGGATAACAGTATTTCACTTTTGAGTGTTGTGGGTTTCCACCTTCAGTGACACACGACCTCGCAAAACAGGAAATTGCATTTTGAAATAATCTTGACAATGAAGCACCATGAAGTTTATATCACCTTTATCCCTTGTATCCCTTCCCAGCCCTGAGGAAGTCGCAGAACTAATTTCCACATGCGACGAAACACGTGTCGGCTGGTTCTTCCACTGATCACTGAATCTTAAGACAAAATTAAAAGGCTGAACGTTACTCAACATCTCTGAAGACATTTTCCTTTCCGCTTTATGGATTTTGTACTATAGCACTTGTACATACGGTGTAAACTGATTATTTATGTGTGCCTAAGTTTCCGTTTTGCTTGTTTAGTGAGGGTTTTCACCCATACGCAATTGGGGGGTTACAGGGCTTATCCCCTCTCCTAGCTGCACCATACAGATTGTACTTTAATTTTCGAATTTGTGCGTATACAGGGCAGATCGCCTAGGATCTTTCCCTGATTACCAAAAACCTTTCCTCTAGATTTCTATTATCTTTTGTATATAGTTATTTGTTACCTGGGTAAATTCTAAAGGAAGTAGTAGCATTACATCACAAGCGTCAAACAGGTTCCTGGAATTTCGTACTGGAGTTTGAAACTTGGGTATCTAATGCTTTCCAACAATCATGCAGTACTCTTGATCACTTCAACATTTGTTCTAATGGTATTAGTTGGTAGGTCAGGACTGTTTTGGAACAGGTTTATTTTTTATCTTCATTCAATAAAAAAAAATAATAATCATAAAAGAGCATAAAATATAATCATAAAAGAGCAAAAATAATGATACATTACACTATCCCCACCGAATCCAGAAGAACGGTGACCCAGGCCCTCGTCAGCAGCAGGCTGGACTACGGCAACGCACTCTATGCAGGAATCCCAGCCAAACACCTGCGACGACTACAACGCATCCAAAGCGCCTCCGTTCGGCTGATCCGCAACATCCCCCGCCGCAGCCACATCACCCCCAACCTGAGAGAGCTACACTGGCTCCCCGTCGACAAGAGGATCACCTTCAAGTTCTTCACCCATGCTCACAAAGCACTCCACAACACCGGACCAGCCTGCCTTAACAGCAGACTCAGCTTCTACACCCCTACCCGCCAGCTCCGCTCCACCAGCCTCACCTTCGCCGCTGTCCCCCGCATCCAACGAGCAACCTCCGGCGGCAGAGCCTTCTCCTTTCTCGCCGCCAAGACCTGGAACACCCTCCCCAACCACCTGCGGAAGAGCCTAGATCTGCTCGCCTTCAGAAGACTCCTCAAGACCTGGCTTTTGGAGCAGTAGTGGCACCCCCTCCCTCAGCGCCTTGAGACCCACGGGTAAGTAGTGTGCTATATAAGTAGATTGATTGATTGATATAATACAGACGTGCAATTACTAATTAGAAACATTTACAGATAAAAAGATAAAATGAGATAAAAACATAGCCCCTCCATATTGCTTTCCCCATAAAGATCTAACACACTGCCACTGTAACTGTGCTGTTGAAAGGGCAGCCAATAATGTAGTGATAAACTTAAAGACACAAAATGTGCTCAGTGGAAAAGTGCACGATCTACCTTTGGGAAGGTCTAGAAATGAGTCGACTTTCACCAGTGCAAGGCATTTTTTGGAAAGCATCCACTGAATGACACATCATATGCCGGTAACATGTGGAGAAAATAGGAAGCTGGCGATAGCCCCAATTTTTAGAATTGGGACTAGAAAGCTACATCTGGTGGCTGTATATAAAACCTCCAGAAAAAAACAAAAATTCTTATAGATTTGAGATGAAGATTCATCGCAGGGCCACAATAAAATAGACTTGGGTACAAATGGGCCAGTAGGGAAGCATAAATAGCATCTGATTAATCAATTAATCAATCAATTAGGGTAATTGTTAGCGCGCTATTCACCAGTGCGGGTCTCAAGGGGCTGGGGGTCCGCAGTTCAGTTCAGCCAAAGAGCCAGTTCTTGAAAGCCTTCCTGAAGGTGTTAAGGGAGGTGGCGTGTCTGATGTCAATCGGGAGCTCGTTCCAGGTCTTGGCCGCAATGTATGAGAAGGCTCTTCACCCTGTTTAGACTCTGAGGATGCGTGGGGTTTCGGAGAGGGCAAGGTTGGTGGATTGGAGGTTTCTTTTGGGTACGTGAACAGTGATTCTATCATTGAGGTATTAGAGTCCTGCGTTGTGAGGGTGCTTGTAGGCATGGGTGAGTATCTTGAAGGTGCCTCTCTTCTCGATGGGGAGCCTGTGGATATTCCGTAGGTGTTGGCTGATGTGTTCATGTCGAGGTATACCGAGGACGAGACTGGCGGCATGTTCTGAATCGTCTGGAGCTTGTGGAGTAGGGACTTGTTTATGCCAGCATAGAGGGCATTTCCGTAGTCCAGTCTACTGGTAATGAGTGTGTGGGTGACTGTCTTCCTTGACTCGGGGGGGGGGTCCATTTGGAAGTCTAATGGAGGATGTAGAGGGTGTTGAAGCATTGACCTGTCGGTTCATGGAGAGGGAGGAGTCGAGTATGATACCGAGGTTTCTGGCGTGGTCCGTGGGGGTCCGGGGTGCAGAGGGCGGTGGGCCTCCAGCTGTTGTTCCATGCCGATGGAGTGGTTCCGAGGACGAAGACGTCTGTCTTCTCCTAGTTGAGCTTCAGGCAGCTGTTGCTCATCCAGGTTGCTACGTTCTGCATTTCTTCCTGGAAGTTGAATCTGTGGTGGTGGGGTCCTTGGTGAGGGACAGGATGAGCTGGGTGTTGTCGGCATAGGATACTATGTTGAGGCTGTGCTGTTGGAAGATGGTGGCGAGGGAGGCCATGTAGATATTGAAGAGGGTTGGGCTGAGCGATGATCCCTGTGGCAATCCACAGTTATTTTTTATGGGTTCGGAGAGGAAGGGTGGCAGTCTAATCCTTTGGCATTGTGTAGTCTGGCTGTGAGTGTACGTGGGGAGACTGTGTCGAAAGCTGCAGATAGGTTGGGTGGAATCAGGGCTGCGGTGTGGCCTTGGTCCAGGAGGGTGCAGATGTCATCTGTTGCAGCGAGTAGGGCGGTCTCGGTGCTGTGGTTGCTGCGGAATCCGGATTTGGATGGGCCAAGGATGGCGTTGTCCTCAATGAACTTTGAGAGTTCTGTTTTGAAGGTCTTCTCGGCGACTTTCACGGCAAAGGGGGGGGAGGGAGAGGGGCTGGTAGTTCTTGAGGTCTATTGGATCTGCTGAGGGCTTCTTGAGCAGGGGCCTTACTTCTGCATGTTTCCAGTAGTCGGGGAAGGTGCCGGTTTCAAAAGTGGCATTGATGGTGCATCGTAATTCTGGTGCTATGGTGGTGGCAGATGTGTGGTGGGCAGGGGTCTGTGGGAGCCCCTGAGTGGATGTCTTTCATGGTCGAGGCAGTGTCTTTGGTAGAGATCGGCGTCCAGGTGCAGATGGTGGGCTGGCTGGTGTTGTCGGATGAAGGGGTGGTTGCAGAGTCCGGTGTATGGTCGTTGAAGTTGTCATAGAGGAATTTGATCTTCAGGTGGAAGTATGATCCGAGCTTGTCGCAGAGGTCCTCGGAACGTGTGATGTCTGTGGTATCGCAGGAGGGCTTGGTGAACTCTTGGATGACGCTGAAGAGTTCTTTGGAGTTGCTGGAGTTCGTGAGGATTTTGTTGTGGATGAAGGTCCTTTTGACAGTTCTGATGTGTTGGTGGGATTCCGTCATGGAGTTCTTGGAGGTGGTGTGGTTTTCCGGCATTTTGTTGCTTCTCCAGTTCTTCTACAGGCTTTTGCATGTGCGTCTGGTTTCTTGGTTGTCGGTGGTGAACCAGGCGGCTTTTCTGGGGCGTTGTCAGTGGGAGTTGTGTAGCGGGTGAGCTTGTCTGCGCAGTTGGAGATCCATGTGTGGAATACTCTGGCTGAGTGGTTGGTGTCGGTTGTAGGGGGGGGGGTGTAGTGGTTGAGGGTTGAGTTGAGCTGCTCTTCGGTGACTCTGCTCCAGTTCCTTCACGGGGAGCGCGGAGCTGGTTTGGGTGGCTTGGGTATGTCGATAAGGAAGGGTACGCAGTGGTGGTCGGTCCATGGGGATTGTGTGGTGTGACTGATAATGTGCAAGTGGAATTTTGTCAAAAGTGTCGTTTCCTAGATTTTGTTTACATATGAGAGATATGGCTGGATACCTACGACAGTTTGGAGGCAAACAAGCTCTCTTATGTGAGACTTGGGAAACAGCCTTTACCACAAAGGCTGAACAACGATCAGCCTTAACAACAAAGGCTGAACTACGCAAGCCCTACCACACATATGCCTTAACTACGCATGAGGGTGGTTAAGGCATATGCGAAGTAGTGCTTGCAGAATGGAGGAAACAGGATGAGATCGCGGTGAGGTAAGTAGGGCTGGGGGGTCGTGGTTATTTTAAGTGGGGCTGGGGGGGTCAAGGTGGTTTTGTGGGTTGAGAGTGGGTCGGGGTTGATTTAAGTGGGGCTGGGGAGTGGGTCTGGTTATTTAAAGATGGGTAGGGTCGGGGTAGTTTTGTGTTTTAGGGGTCAGGGGTTGTTTTGTGGGCAGAGAGTGGGGCTGGACAGTTTTGTGGGCTGGGGTTAGGTCAGGGTAATTTTAAATGGGGCTGGGGCTAGGTCAGTGGTTGTTTTGTGGGCCGAGGGTGGGTTGGGGGTAGATTTCTGGGCTGGGGGTGCATCAGGAGTAGTTTTCTGGGCTGGGGGCATGTCGAAGAAGTTTGCAGGGCTGAGGGGAAGTTCAGGGTAGTTTTCAGGGCTGGGCGTTCGGGGTAGTTATAAGGGCTGAGGGGGTTGAGGGTAGTTTTCAGGGCTTGGAGGGCAGTTTTAGGGCTTAGGGCGGGGGTAGGGATGGTAATACTTTTAGGAATCAGCGAGGCAGTGAAGTTATTAGGGTTTAGGGGTAGATTTAAGGGATATGGGGAGGGTGGGGGAGAAACAGTTACTAGTGTTGGGGTAGTGGGGCAGTTTAGGAACTCCGGCCTGGAGGTTAAGACGTTCCTTTAAAGTCTTAACCTCTGATATGTGTTTACCATATATGCCCTAACAACGTAGGCTTCATTGTGAAGGCATGCGTGGTACATGCATATTCATGGTTAGGATTTTCGTCGTTCAGCCTGCGTGGAACCGACATGCGTGGTAAATGCATGTGTGGTTCCATCATATCAGCTAAATGCGCTTTCTATTTGCCTTGGCTCTGCTTAGATAGAGTCCCTTGATCGTACGCAAAATCCGCCTTCCGGACAGCCCGAGGCATATTTAACAATTCAGGCCTGCCAGAAAAGCTTCCTCTGTTTTCTTGATACAATTGAGCCATGGGATCCTGAGCCCAAAGTCACACATTAGACAATCTCCAATTACCCCTGGGTTAAAAACTGCAATGGTGTTGCTCCATATGGCGGCCTAGAGAAAAAATGGAGCATGTCCCACCATGTGGGTGACATAGGCAAGGACAAATTCTTCATGCAAAAAGAGCTGGAAGCTTCCTGGGCCCAAACCTAACCGACGTCTGCAAAAACATTTCTCCTCTCTCTGCAGGCTTATACGATCTCGGAAATCCCATATTTCAGCCTGTGTGTACTGGTAAGCACTTCAGTTAGTATATTTCAAGCAAAGGGACTATGGGTTTGCTGCCAACTTTTGCAGATACGTCAAACAGAACCACAACAGTGTGTTTGAATCTAATGCAATGATTACAAAGGCAGGGCAGAAAAGTGTTATGGGCATCAAATGTTACTCCTAGGTATGAAATCCTTAACTTGAGTGATACAATTGCCCTTGACAGCGATGAATGAATATTAAACTTATAAAGCGCTAACTTAGCCCAACGGCATCAAGGTGTTATAGCAGGACCAGAATACAGACATAAAATGACACGTTCAGACTGTGTGAAAAGCCAGGTCTTCAAGGCCTTACGGAAGAGAGAGTGTGAGACCTGACCAGAGAGATCTTCAGGGAGGGAGTTCCACAGCTTAGCGGCAGCAGTAGAGAAAGCTCTGCCTCCCCATGTCACCATTTTAAACCTCTGCACAGCTAATAGATTCTTATTTGAGGACCTAAGCTGCCTAGTAGGGACATAATGCTGAAATAGTGCTTTAATGCTGTTAGGGCCTAGGCCATAGTAGGCATTGAGTCAGGCAAAGGGTTTTAAAAAGAATTCTACGGTCCAAGGAAAGCAAGTGCAGCGTGATGTGGGAAGCCGAGACAGGGTGGTATTGCAGAAGATCCATCACCAGCCTGGCAGCAGCATCCTGCACAAGCCGCAAACATCACACCAGGCCTTAATAATGTCCAAAAAGAGAGCATTACAGTAATCTAATCTGGATATTACTAAGGCAATATCAGCCTGTTTGCGTGAGGCAAACAAAAGGAACTGGGAGATTTTTCTAAGGATCCTGATTATCCCAAAACAGGTGGATACTGTCCTACTAATCTTATCTTATCGTTGCAGGCTCAAAGAAAGACAGTTATCCACTATGATTCCTAGATTTTTCCCATGGGATTCAGGGCAGGGGCAGCTGCCAAGCGTATCCGGCCACCCCTCGTTGGACCAAATGTCCAGCTGGTTACCAAAAATCAAGACCTCTGTCTTTTCCCCCTTCAGTTTCATGAAGTTTTCCATCATCCAGCGAGGGACTGCCTGCATACAATTATTGAAGTTAATGGAGGAGTCGCTAATACTGTGAGAGATGGACACCATTATTTGGGTGTCGTTTGCATAAGACAACACCTCAAGCCCAAAGGGTCTCACCACCTTCACCAGCGGGGCCACATAGATAATAAAAAGTGTCGGGCTCAAGAAGGAGCCCTGAGGAACTGCAAATGACAGGGAGTTTGAAGCAGAGTAGAATTGGCCCATTTTCTCTGTCTGTGCCCGATCACTAAGAAAGGATGCGAAAAGCCTCAAGGCCGAGCCACCGATCCCTATCTCCCTGAGACGTTCAACCAGCCTCAGAGGAGATTATCAAAAGCTGCGGTACGGTCAAGTAGGACCAGCAATGTGGTGTGCTCTGCATCAACCTGAGTACGGATGTTATTAAATATGGCAGTTAATGCTGTTTCCGTACTATGGTGGCTTCTTAAGACATGCTGTGAACCATCAAGTATCTGGTGATCCTTTAGGTTGCCACTACGATGGGAATTTAAATGGGTTTCCAAAATCTTGGCTGGGACTGGTAGCAAACAAATCGGACGATAATTCTTCACTTCCGTAGGGTCCAATGAAGGCTTTTTTAAGAGCGGCTTAACCACTGCAGTCTTTCACGGGGTAGGATACTGTCCCTTCGAGATCGCTACATTCAGTACAGCGGAAAGGTGGGGAACAAAAACCTCTCTGCCAATTTTTAGCACCTTCAGGGGGGAAGAGTCCAGGGTAGAGCCAGATGTAACTCTGGTCTGTAACATCTGGTGATATACAAGGGAAAGTGAGTAGCCTGGATGTCTGCGCCATAATTGCACCATCATTAAGGTAGAATGTAGGCTGAGCTGGTAACCCCACTTTATAGTGGACGCCTCCAACATGGAGTATATGTCTGTGATTTGGGTTCATAAGAAATCTGATATTCTATCACAGAACTCCTGCGAGGTCTCCGAAGGATCTGTGACTGCGGGAGAAATGAGGGAGTTGATAACCTTCTCTAGAGGACTTGATTGACTCTGTGATCTTTGAGTAATATATCCCCTTTTCTTCCATGATAGCTGCTTTATATACTTTCAAATGCTGTTTGTGTAGCTCTCTACCTGATGGCGCTAAATCTGTACGCCATAGCCTCTCCTGTTTACGGCACACCTGTCTCAGCTTTCTGAGTCAATCAGAGAACCAGAGAGCGGAGGGCTTTTTACTTGCTGCATAATGCTTTTTAAAGGTCACTAAAGTGTCCATGACTGCTAGCACCTTTTTTAGATAATTCAGCTGCTGCCAAATTTGCATCCAGGTGCCCTGAAAGCTGAAAGTTCTTAAAGAGGCTAGTGACCTCCTTACCAATAAGGGTGAGATTTCTCCTTTCCTCCAATTTCCTATTTTCAGCTAAAACAGTACTTGGAGCTGAAGTCTGTAAGTTAAAAGTAATAGCAAAATGATCAGGCGAGAGGTACAGGCTCTCCTACCTTAATTCGTAGATCATTAGAAAAAATCCCATCTAAAATATGCCCCACCACATGGCTGGGACTCATAACCAACTGCGTGAAGCCGCAGCAGCACAAGGTTTCCAAGAGGGTATGTGTGTCATTACATAATGTTTTATTCAGATGGAAATTAAAATAACCCAGAAGTTTGAAATGAGACCTTTCAAGGTAGGGCTCTAAAAGACTACTAAAGTCCTGAATAAATGATGCCCTAGATCCAGGTTGCCGATAGCATAAGACACCAGAAAAACCTTTGGTGGGTTGAGTACTTATTGAAAAGTATAAGGCCTGGTAATGATCAGAGGGTGAGGTGAGTGGTTCTACATGGCAAATAAAATTCTCCCTATGGAGAATGCCCAGCACCCCAACCTTATCCATTCTGACTAGACTATATCCAGAAGGGATTGCTTCTACAAGATCAGGACCTGAACAGTCTCTGGCCCATGTCTCTGTAATGAACACCCAATCTGGCTTCCGTAACAAGACAGTCTCTGAAGGCCACTTTATTCTTAATCAGGGATCTGGCATTAATGAGATAACCCTGAACTGTGTGCTCTTTAGAAGGGGAAGTAGTTACACTATTATCGGCGGTGATCCTCCCGACTCCTGCCTGTGTCAGGCAATAGCTGCAGGAGGAACAGGCAGAGCACTGTTTCTTAACTAAGACCTCAGGGTCCATAGTATGGTGACAGGAAGCTCCTACCTTCCGAAGGTCAAGAAGTTCCTTCCTAATATAGCTAGTCCGGAACAGTCAATCTGGCAGAAAAGCACAAGCATCCCTGGCGCAGGGCGCAGTCTTGGCGCGGACGGGCGCAGACGGGCATGCCTTTGGCGCGCCTGCTGCGTGACGAGCAAGCCATGCTGGTTTAATAGGCTCTGAGTGCTAAAGCGCTGAGCACCTGGTCCCGCCCCCAACAAACCAGAACTAAAGTATGGAAACCGCCAGGAACCCTTCACAACAAACGGAGAAACCCGCATTGGACCATGGAGCAGGCAGGAGCACTTAGAAGCGCTACAAGGGAGCGAGGGCCCAGAGGTAAGAGCAGGGGAGCATCAGTGCAAAGTGTCAAGGCAGATACAAAAACACAGACTCAAAACAAACTAAAATAGTTAAATCACTTCACAGGATTTGTAAAAGATTAAAACCAGATTTTCCCAAACAGAAAATGTCTAAGCATTTGATTGCTGTCTGCGTGCATCTGATGGTTCTAACCTTGCTGCTCTGTGGCCACATACCATGTATTGGGCCTTGGTCATAGTATCTACATCCAAGTTGTCTATAAATGATACAAAGTTTGTAACCAGGGCCCGTGGACCATTAGGTGTGTGGGAGAGAAGAACTGCATCGTCTGCATAGAGTAAGGTAGGCATGGACTTGGAGTTTACAATTGGTAGGCCTTTACATTTACCAATGAGAAATGGGTTTAAGTAATTTATGTACAGCAGAAAACAGAATCTGAGCCAGGGCGCACCCTTGGTGGACACCTAGGGGAAAAAAAGAGTGTGATACATTCCCCGTCTATGACATACCTAACCATAGCAGATACCTCATGATGTAGTGCTCTGAGAAAGACAACCAGATCTTGTGGCATAACCATCTATTGAAGGAGGAGCCATAATATGGATCGGTTCACGCAGTCTAATGCACTGCTCAGATCCATGAAGGCAAGGTAGAGTGACCCTTTCTTAGCCATGGTATATTCTCCCACAGATAGGCTAAGATTTGGACACTGTTACTGGTTCCCCTTTCCTCTCTATATTGGACCCTACTTAGGGCCCCAGTCTGTTTAACGCAGTCCTCTGCAAGAGGACCCGGCCTACTACTGTCACCACAGAATCAAGAAGGGAAATCGGCATGTAGCAGCAGGAGTCCTGCCTATTGCCTTTTTTTAAATTTGGGACAATGATGGCTTGCTGCCAAGATACAGGGATCCTGTGCGATGTTGCAGCATTCAGAGTATTGGTAATAATGGGGGCCCATAGCTCAAAACTGTCCTTTTATACCTCCATCGGGAGCCCATCTGGCCTGGGTTCTTTCATGAATGGGCTAGAGGAGATGGCTACAATTGCCTCTTCGAGGCTGACCATTATGACTAAGGGGAATGAGTGGGGTGCATCACCAAAAACTATGGACGTTCTGTCATCAAATGAATAAATGTCTTTAAATTGACTAGCCCAGGCCATCAAACGCTTTTTCAGATTGCCTTCTGCCATGAACTATAGCCCATAAGCTTCTAGAATCTTATTATTCTTTGCATGAACTAGTAAGGCAGGCCCAGGCTTCCTCCTGAAGGATAAGCTTATACTTTTTAAGAGTCTGTCTGTAGTTTTGCCTGGCTGTAACTATAAGGTTCGTGTCTCTAGGCATTGTGTTTGAGGCATCTCACAACATTTGGTTGGCAGCCCCTAAGGCCCTTGTCGAACCTACCCAGAAAGGTGTTGTCAACATGTTTGTTGGAGTTGAGGAGAAACAACTTGATGGAAAGATTTAGGTTTTCAAAGAACCTAATTGCTTTCAATGGTGGCTTGCCTGGAATTAGTAGGTGATTTAAAAAAAGTTAAAGATTCACCCTGACACTAGACAGTAATAGCCAAGAAATATCTATCCCCTATTATTTAAGTCTGAGGGTATTATAATTATTCTTGGTTACCAGATTAGTAAACGCTTTGTATGAGGATGGTTTTTGGATTGTTGGCAGAAGGAGTTTCATTTAATTGGGGTTATGGTTGCTGTAGTCACTTGTGAAGGTGCCCCCTGCAACTACTAGGTCGAACAAATCCCTAGAAAGAAAGACATAATCTATAATTGAGCCTTGCCTCAGTCTGTACAGGTAGGGACTTATGCTGAAAGTGTACCCCCGATTTTGGGCTAGATGATAGCAAATCACTCATAAGTGCTTGTCCTTCAGGGTCGGTCTTGAGTCCGGGCACTGCCGGGGCTATCATTGAGAAAGGTTCACAAAGAATTTCAAATAAACCCAACTTGACATTTAAATTGCCCCCACGAACCACAGAAAATCTACACACGACCTGGGTGGCTCTATCCCTCAAGATCTCAACAATGTCAAATAGGGTCTTGATCTGACAACCCATCTCTGACTCGGGGTTATAAAAATTAATTAAAACAAAGTTGAAATTACTGGAGTAGATAATCAATAGAATCAGCATCCCTGGATGGTTATACACAATTGGACATATATTTAATAGCTTGAACACTCGAAAAATTGTAGCCAACCTTCCCCGGCCTCTCCCCCAGTGGAGCGCATGGCTGGCACAATAGGTTTTATATCTGTCATAGGTGACATCTCCCACAAGCCATGTTTCCTGCAGAATCACAATGCCATAGTTTGTGCTAAAGCTAAGCCAGTTTGGGTCTGATAGCCTAGAGCTCAAGCATGCAATGCTCCAGCAGAACAGATTTGTTGCCGGAATGGAATCTGGTTTTGGCTCAGGGGGATTCCCAAGGGGTGGGCATGTCCTTGTCTCCTGTGCCCCCACCTTCGTTTCCAGGATCGGTGGAAACCATTTATACAGTAGGCAGTTAATCCAAGCCCTCCAGTCAGTTAGAGGGCTGAATCTGTTGTGGATAGGGAGAGAAGTAATGGAGGATCTGTTGGCATATTCAAGGGGTCTAGGTAACGGGCCTCTTCTAACCAACTGTGGGCCAGAAAGTGGCAATAAAAATACCCCAATAGTAGGAGTGGTATGTGTTTATTAGCGTCATTCTGGTCGGCATATTGAGCCAGGTAGGGCAGGATTGCGGCAATTGATGACCACACAATCCCCAGCAAATTGCTTACTTGATGGCCCAATCCACCCCACCCTGTTAACAAATAAGACGTCATGGTATTCCGAGATGCTAAGTCTGTGTTTTTAGCTAGCCAGTGACAAGCCTTGTTTTTAGATTTACTTGGGATTTGAAACTGGCTGAAGGTGGAAATGCTTACAGAGTTGAAGCCAGGGTCTGCACTGGTCATATCGGCCTGATGGTGGACAGGGAACTGAAAATGCCAGGGATCACCGACAGTAGTAGATGAAGGAGTCATCGCATTTGTGGACAAAGGGAATTGCCTCTTGTTACTTTCCAGGCCGATGGCAGTATCCGCTTTGGGAGCACTCATTTGGTCAGCTGCCATGGAAAGGTCACATTTATTGGGGTAATTAGAGCTGGAGATCTTCTGGACAGTGAGCTCTAGACTCTCGATTTATTTCCACTAAGGGAGTAATGCTAGAGTGAACCAGGGCATTAAACTGCTCGTAGATCCAATCACAATTGGTATCCCCATTACTCACTGGACAGAGGCAGGAGTCTGGGCCCGGGTGGTCACTGGTGCAAGCTACCCTGCCTGAGAGCTTGACTTTGTCTTTACCCTCATTAGTGGTTGCCCCAGGCATGGGCCCACTTTTACCCCTAATCTTGCGTTTCCTTTTGGCGGATGGGCCACCATCGCAAATCGACAAGGGGTCCTGGTCATGGTAGTTGGAGGCTGATATCAGGGCTCTGCTCTCCCTTCAGCATTACCCTTTGGCAGCCCGGTAGGAGCTGCAGTTCTTATGCTGGCGCCATCTGAGATTAGGGAGGGAATAATGTAATGAAGGCAGGCTGATAAGTTGTCATGCTCCAGTGAGAGGCGCCTCTCGGCCAGGTTGATTTATTTGCGATAACTCCTTCTTCTCTAGCAGGAATGCTGTTTAAAGTAGTCCTTGCATGTGTAGAGGGGGCAACCAGTGTTTTTGCCTTCAGGTTGTTTGCATTTCCCCATCCTGCAAGAAGGATCGGCCTCTAACGAGCGATGAAGGGCAAAGACGGGCCCAGTTCACCCTGCGGACTATAGAGTGCCAAAGTCAGCAGTAGTCCCACCTCCTTGCTGTGAGCTCGAGGGTATAAGCGGTGTTAACTGGCGGATGTGGTCCCACCCCCAAGGTCTTTACAGACAAGCATGTTCCGCAGGTCACCTTGTGTGCTATGGAGCACCAAAGTCAGCAGTAGCCCAGCCTTCTTGCTGAGGGCTCAAGGTACCAGCAGTGTCAGCTGGGGGATGTAGTCCCACCCCAGTGTCCTCACAGACAAGGGCGTCGGTGCCACAGTATCTCAAAGACATTGGTAGCAGCAGGGACCCTCACGTCTCCCATCATCATCATCTACTCGCCGTCCACCATCTTATTATTATTAAGCAGGCTCCTCCCCCACTGGACCAAAGAAAAGGCTTCTGACTCGGATTACCGGCGGGACACCCTGCGGATTACTTCCCTGGCTACAGCGTCCTTCTGGCACCTGATCTGACCTTCTCTCCCCGCGCTTCAAACAGCAACTCGCGGTTGTGTGGGAGGCATTTTCAAAGACTCTTTGTTACAGGAGGGGTTTGTAACAAAGCATACTTGCAGGGCTGCGAGCAGGCGGAGACGCAGGACTACCTGTCCCAGGAGCGCCAGCCCGCCCTTATTGAATCCACCTGGGCAGCTCTCCCTGCAGGCTCCTCCCCTCCACACTCTGATCCTATAAACAATCCAGACTAGTCCCGCTGCGCGGGAGCGCGCGGGAGCCACCGGGAGAAGCCCGGGTCGAGGGCGGGACCGTCTGTGGCCGTCAGGGGCCGAAGGAGGCCGGGCTGGGCCCACCCTCTTTTGCCTGCATTTCCCTGATCCCATTTGGACCTCGATATAGGCCTTGGACATGCCATCACCCGCCCTAGAGGGAACACCACTGAAGGTGGGAGGAGGCAACACTGGGACCCTAGACAATTATTTTAAACCGACAAAGGGTGATGGGGGAAAGGAAACCTCTTTGGAGATGCTTAGGGCGGAGCGTCGCCGCTCTATTGAGCATATGAAAAACAGGCCCCTTAGTGATATTATTCCCTATCCATTCTCCCAAGAGGGAAGTTCCTTCAACGGTAGCCAGGATCTATTAACTCAAGAAGGCGTCCCCCTATTACTGCGGGATAGTATTTCTAACCTTTGCTCATCCATTGAACAGATCACGGATGTTATTCCACTTCCTAGTTCCAGCAGTATGGCTGTTGACCTAGTCTCCCAAACGCCCCCCGTAGTTAAAACTAGGAAAAGTAAGCCAAAGCAAATCGTTGTGGCAGAGGTACATGGCCCGCCACCAAATAAGCGTAGAAGGAAGGGGAGGGGCGGGCAGGGGAAGACCAAGATCCCGCATTCAGACTTTGGTAAAGCATATAAGTCCGTTCCTACTTCCGATAGGCTTATATCGAATGTGCATAATGCCACCCCTGCCAAGGGTACTAATATCACTGCTTCCACCAACGACCAAGGGGACAATCCATCTAATACACCACCTCCTGTTACTTCTTTAGGGAACATGGAATTTCTACTCAGATCACTCCTGCTGCCCATTAGTGAGAGTCTGAAGAGAGTGGAGATCAGACTTACTATTCCGGAGGCAACTATAAGCAGCCTGAAAACCTCGGCCAGCAAACAGAGTAGATCCCTCGAGTCCAATCCACCAATAAAAACTTCCCTTAACATTCAAAACCCTCCTATCAATGCGGGACCTTTCTCGGTTACTGCTCCTGCCCCCTTCTTGCAGCCACTCATGGCCAACCTAGTTCCACTACCACCTAGCAATTCTAATATCCCATCACTACAATCAGTAGGCCCAGTTTCCCTCGGCACAGCCTCTGCCACAAGTTCTGGGGATCTACCTAATGCTAGTATTCCTCCCCCACTCCCTGACAAGCCTGCTCCCAGACCACGGAGACCCGACTTGCCGCCTGAGGCTAACAGCCTTATGGTGGTTTTGGCGGGTGCTCCCCCTCTTGAAATGGGTGAAGGTGAGAACTTCCACTCACTCAAGAGGAAATTATCAAATGGCTGAATTGGAACAGACCTCTCCCAGCTCACTTCAACAATGAAATCATCATGGTGAGAAGGGTACCTTGGTTGGGGAAAACAAGAAAATCAATAATAGGGGATTGCATTATGGTGACTTTCCGAGACCCTAGGACAGTATTGCACATATGTGCTGGGTCAAACAGATCATTCGATTCCACCATACAGACCCTACCAGTGTCTTTTTTCTTTCCCCCTACCCGTATGCACCATGATCTGTCACAAGGTAGTTGGACAAGGGTTGAACGGAGTTCTAGATACAGGGGGTATGCTGCACGACCTGTCTATCAACCTCCGGAGACACCCTTTTTCGACTACAACCGATTTAACTGTCTGAATGGACTGGATGGGGTTGATTGACTATCCTCAAACCCTAACTTAAATCCTGTGACTTCTGATATCGGTTTTAGTGAACCATCTGATCCAAATAGACCCACTTCTGACAATGGTCCTGATGTAACAACTGGTGTAGCATCTGGCATTGTTTCCCCTCTTATTTCTACTTTTGTAATCCCCCCCGTTGTTGCTCCGGCGCATTTGAGACTAATCTGGTGGAATGTGGCCGGTCTAGCTAATAAGCTGGACTCACAAGATTGGGTAA
Organism: Lissotriton helveticus; assembly: GCF_964261635.1. Classification (NCBI taxonomy): domain Eukaryota; kingdom Metazoa; phylum Chordata; class Amphibia; order Caudata; family Salamandridae; genus Lissotriton; species Lissotriton helveticus. The sequence goes on along the minus strand of NC_136065.1, from coordinate 1,316,973,864 downwards.
CTTATATTGAGTCTGGGGATGTTTGTATGTTCCAGGAGACTTGGGCAAGGGAAGAATATAGGCACCAGGGCTACCTGTCATTTTCCATCCCGGCTAGGTGGGAGGGAAAGGGCCGCCCTTCAGGTGGACTCACAACTTGGGTGGCATCCCACCTAGGATGTCAGGCTTCACGCTTACCGGTGCCATCGGATGACATTCTAGTGGTTTTACTGGTCTGGCCGAACTCAGCGAAACTTGCCTTGATAAATATCTACTCAAGGCCAGTGGGAGTTTCGCGAGAATCTTCCACCATAGATGAGCTCTCAGCTTATTTATGTGAAATCCCAAGGGACACACCCTATGTAGTGGGAGGGGACCTAAACTCTCATTTCGAGCCGCTGGCCGGCCTTCTAGAGGGACTTCCCATGGAAGAAGAGTCTAGGTGGTTAGTACCTTCTGCAGTAGGACCCCCTCCGAAGGCATGGACACCTGTAGCACTACAGATTACAGCCCTAACTTTAAAGCATGGAATCAGAGCTTGCAATGGGCGTACTAAATCTGACACACCAAGCAAACCCACGTATAATAGAGTGGGAAGAGAGTCCCGCTTGGACTACGCCCTTGTACAGATAGTGAACTGGTCATCTATCTTGGACTTCAGGGTTACCGAAAGACTGGATAGTGACCATAATGCCCTAGAACTAGATCTCATCCACCCCGGCCTAGAAGCCTCCAGATCAACCAAGGAGGAGAACAAACCTGAACTTCTACTGGGTAACAACAGGAGAAGAATCAGGTGGGAAAAATTAGTGATGAGCCAAGCTAAACTCCTGAGGCTCTACGCAGGACTAATCCAAATTTTGGAAAAAGTGGGAGATCTAGCTAAAGATGTGGGCAATAAAGATTCCCTTAATAAATTATACCAGGCACATGAGGACCTTATTAAGGGAGCAGCTTCTGAACTCTTTAGTAAGGTACAGAATCCCAGGAGGGGGCAGCACCATAAATCCTCATGGTTTAATGCAGCCTGCAGGAAGGCAAAGGGAAAACTCCTCAGAAGCATCAAGGAGGGAATAGGCGGAGAGAAGCTACGAGAATGTAGACGGGCATATAAAAAATTAGTTGCCCACGCCAAAATTGAATGGGAGGAGAACCAATGGGAGGAGCTCTCTAGCTCCCTCGTAACAAGAGACTACCGAATGTTTTGGCGAGTGGTAAATGGGGGATCAGGGAGTCTCCTTTCGGCAATAGAGCCAAATATTGCAGCAGGGGTGTGGCAGGCACACTTCCAGTCTCTTTATAGTTCTGAACTGGGAGAAACTATAATTGACATCGGTAATGGATTGGCTGAGTATGACGGGGACTTGATAACAGTGGGGGAGGTTAAGGCAGCAATCGCAGGACTGGCATCTGGAAAGGCGCCAGGATTGGACGGTCTCCCGGGGGACCTGTTCAAGCAGGAGCCCGATGTTTGGGCCCCATACCTTGTCACTGTGTTCAATGCAGTCCTGCATGGCATGGAAATCCCGAGCACTTGGCTGGGGGCAGAGGTGGTTCCTATATTCAAGAAGGGCTCCCCCCTGCTCCCAGCCAATTACAGACCAATCAGCTTAATTGACGTGCCCCAGAAGCTGTTTGGTAGGATACTGTTGAATCGCCTTCAGGACTGGGTGGAGGAGACGGGCGCCCTCAGTCCATACCAGGCGGGCTTTAGGAAGGGAGTCTCTACAGTGGACCAGGTCTTCCGTTTGAATATTATCTATTGGAGGACAGCGATATTCGAAGGTGGCAGCCTGTACACAATATTTGTGGACCTGAGGGCCGCCTTCGACCTGGTGCCCAGAGGGAAACTTTGGAGTGTTCTGGCCGAGATGGGGGTCCCCCCGGATATTCTGATAATTTTACAGAGACTGCATCATAACAACTACGCCCGGGTCAGATGCGGGAAGCTTGGGGAATTAACGGACAGATTCCCCGTTGACAGGGGGGTTAGGCAGGGTTGTGTATTGGCACCGACCCTGTTCTGCCTCTTTGTCAATGGGGTAATCGCCCACCTCAATGGCATTGAATACACTGATGCTCCAAAGTTGAACGGCAGCAGGGTGCCTGCAATCATGTTTGCAGATGATACCCTGCTGCTGTCCAAAACCCCCATGGGGATACAGAGGATCCTTGAATCTTTTGTGGCCTTCTGCACAGATAGGGGGCTAGAGATCAATGCTACAAAAACTAAGTTCATGGTCCTGAACCCAACCAAAAGATCACGCCTGAACCCCATACTGGGATCATCATGTTTAGAGAGAGTCTCCACCTTTGAATACCTGGGTGTAACATTGAATGAAACCATGTCCTGGGGAACACACCAGACTAGGGCTAACCTTAAACTAGTGCAGACCACAGGTGGCATCGCACGGATGATGAAAAATTCCACATATCGTCCACTGGGGCCAGTCATCCAGATCTATAAGGCACAGGCCAGGGGTGCTATCATGTATGGGGCGGAATTGTGGGGCCACACACCTTCCCACAGTTTGTCTATAACTGAGAACAATTTTATTAGACAGATAGTTGCACTCCCGTCTAGTACACCGATCGTCCCCTTGAGGATGGACCTGGGACTGAGACCAATAGCAGATGAACCTGGGTCTCAGGCCCATAGCCTTCTGGCGAAGGCTATGGAGTAGTGAAGAACTTTCTACTTACAGGGCGGAACTGAGGGAGTTTCTAACCCACCCCAAAGCTCTACAGATCCCCTGGATAAAATATATAAAAAAGTCCTGTGTGAGATTAGGGCTCCCCGACCTATGGTCCGATCCAGCTAATGCTTCACTAGGGTTCCCACGAAGAGTTCTGGCCAATGCTTACCATGAGCAGAAACTAGCTAGGGTCGTAGAATGCCAGGGTGAGGGGTCATTAACATCTGCATTTATGCAAAGCAAGGATTTATACAGGCTGGAGAGGGTTTTGGATGGTATGACGCCCGTGCTGGCCAGGAAGCTATTCCTCCAATGGAGATATGGCACACTGCCTCTGCGGTCCTTCACTAGCTCCTGGTCAACACCGCCCTCTACCAAGCAATGCCCGGCATGCATCTGTGCTGAGGAAAGCGACCTTCATGTGGTCTTGTTTTGCCCTACTTACAAAGCCGCAAGGAAATACTGGCTCTCACCACTCATCAGAAACTTTGGTTATAGGGAGTACCTCCCCGATGTACAGAATTTTAAAAACTGATGTCTCGGGACCAACGGTGTTTGCACTAGCTAAATTCCTAACAAATGTTTGGCATACTCGCACCCGTATTTTGAAGTCGCAGTTGTCCACCTAATTATGAGATAAAGAATTTTAAACGTATGGTCTTTTATCAGTTTTCACTCTAGTAGTATCTATTTCTTAGGGTGGAATGATTTTACACTGTATAACATGTGTTGCTGTATATTTTCAATGTTTTTATATTGTTCTAAACGTGTTTTTTGCCTATCTTTGATGGCCAAATTGGCCGAAATAAAGAATAAAATATATTAAGCATTTATATAGTGCATAGCTACCCTCAGGCATCCCAGCGATAGCAATCAGGCAGACGACCAGTAGGAACTTATGGGGCTGTTTGTGGGAAGAGCCAGGTTTTCAAGAATTTATAAAAAGGCAGGATACTGGCTCCAGAGCGAATGTGTAAAGGCAAGGCGTTACAAAGTTTTGCCACATTATACGCAAACGATTTGCCTCCCGCTCTTGTCCTTCTGATTTTGAGGACAGCTAGCAAATTAAGGTTAAGAGAACAAAGCTCCCTCATGGGCCGATAAGGAATGATAAGGGATTTGTTGATTTCCGGGCGCATTCCCCATCCAGTCTTATGGGCAAGACACTAGGCCTTAAATTGTGTTCTTTCCAAGATAGGTAGCCAGTGTAAAGTTTTTAGAGCTGGCTTGGCTCATTGTGACCTAGGGATGCCGAGTAGCATCCTGGCACACAATTCTGAGCAATCTGGAGTTTCCTCAAAGTCGCCTTCAGAGCTCCCAGATAAAGGGAGTTACCGTAATCCAGGCACAATAGAACTAAGGCTTGGACTAAGGTGCACTTGGCTGTCAATGGCAACAGGGGGAGAATTTTCCTAAGGGATCTAAGTATCCTAAAACAAACCCCTGTCACCTTCACTGCTTGGTGGTCACATTTGAGTGCATTACACAACCAAGCTCTTTATCTTGGTTTTGGGAGTTGGATGAGGGCCGAGGCACTTTGGTCAAATCTGGCCAAGGTCCATGTTGGAATGATGCACTAGCAGCATGAGTTCGGTTTTACCTCCGTTGAGACAAAGGTAGGAATGCTCCATCCAAGAAGCAACTTTCTCTAAGCAGATCTCAATGTCCGAGGGGAAATAGCGTGGCCCATTAAGAGTGATGACCAATTGTGTGTCATTCGCATAGGTTACAATCTTAGGGCTAGATGTAGGTAGGCTATTACCAGTCGGTAACGGCCGAATTCGGCCGTTACCGACCGGTAATAGACTTTTCCTATGTAGGAGGCTGTTTTACCGATTCGGTAAATAACGAATCGGTATTTACCAATTCGGTATTTACCGAATCATCATTTACCGATTCAGTATTTACCAAATCTGTAAATGAGATTTAGGAAGCACTGTACACAGTGTTTCTGGGCTTTAATGATTCGTTATTTATAGTTGGTGGTAAATAACGAATTCCTATGTAAATGCAAATATGTGCATTTACACCTTTGCCACGTGACAGACATACATGCCCTTAGGGCATGTATGTGTGCCACATGTGCACACAAGCACTAATCAGGGGTGCAACAGGGTGTCAAAGTGACACCCTGCCACCCTTGACTTTTTCCCAATTTTACCGAATCAGTATTTACCAATTCGGTAATTGACATTCATTCCTATGGGCCTCCAGGCCCATGGGAATGAATGGCAAATACCGAATCGATAATTACCGATTCGGTAAATACCAAATCTTACCGATTCGGTATTTTTTACCGAATTATTATCTACATTGCAATTACAGATTCAAAAATACCGAATCGGTAAAATTCGGTATTTTCGAATCAGTAATTTACAATTACCTACATCTAGCCCTTAATGTTATAAGGTAGAACAATGTTAGCTAATGGCAGCATATAAACATTAAAAAGTGTGGGACAAAGTGAGGAGCCCTGCGGGACTCCGCAATTGAGCTCTAGTTTCTCAGAGGAGACATCCTTGGTAAAGACTTGAAAAGTTCTCTTGTCAAGATAAGATTGTATCCACAAAAGTGCCATATCTTGAAGCCCCAGCCTTTTTAATCTCTCTGCCAGAATGGACAAGTTAACAGTATCGAAGGCCGAGCTTAGATCAAGGAGGATGATGGCAAGTGCTCCTCCTTGATCCAGGATCTGTTTAGAGTCCTCAACCAGAGACAGACGTGCGCTCTCAGTTCTGTGATTAGGACGGTAGCCCGTCTGCACTGCATGCAAAAGGTCATGACTTTCCAAAAAATTGGAGAGGATGGAGTTCACATATGTTTCTAAAGTTTTTACAATTGCTGCCAGCAGCAAGACTGGGAGATAATTGCCCTAATCTGTTTGGTTTTCCCTGACCATAGTGTGTTTCCATGGCCCTGGGACGGATCCTGAGGACAAGGAAATATTTACCATCTCCAGGATACTGGGAAAGATCGCATTTCCAGCCTCATGTAGAATGTACGGAGAAGCTGGATCTAAAGGGGAGCCTGATTTTATTTGGGTAAATATTTCTGTCAGTTTTTCCAGCTTCATGATAGGGAAATCTTTAGGCCAGACATCTGGAATGCTCCCGGCCAGTTTGGAATCTGCCAGATCACTCGGACAGGGAAAAATGTATCTCGAAGTATTAGTGGACGAGGTGATAATGCCTTCATAGTAGGTGGCCTGCACTTTTTTTTATTTCTTTTTGATATATTTTTATGGCTTCTCTATATTTTAGTTTTTCTATCTCCCTATAATCTTTCCTCCATTCCCTCTCAAGTCTCTAGCATGTCTGCCTAAGTCTTCTCAACTCAGGGGAATACCACGGAGTCTTTTTATCACTCCTGTTGTAGTGGGGTTTCGTAGGTGCAACTGTGTCAAGTGTGGACTTGATCCAGCTATTAAAATTTGCTGAGGCTACGGTAAGACTAGAATTAGTCATGGGTTTAAGATTGTTAAGTGCTGTGATCCAAGAGTCCACCAGCAATTTAGCCCAACGATGTTTTTTCATCTCGCTGGCTTTAATATGGTGTATATGCAAAGATGCTGATATATAAAATGGGATCTGGAAATGATCAGACCAAGGGCTAGCTCTAGGTTTACTCACCCATATTCCAGGATCGTTGCTGAAAATATCATAAATAGTAATTGCTGTATATGACCCAGTGCATCAGAACATGTTCTCTGCAGTACACAGATTATAACATTACATTAATCTCAGGCACTAGACAGATGGACAGGAGGCCCAGGCCCAGATCACCTCCCAGTCGAATGCGACTCACACACTTCACTGGGTGGCATCAACAATAACCAGCATGTCCCAGTAACCTGCCTTTTGTGGCTTCTGCCTTGCACAGGCGTGTGAACTCAATCGGGCAATTTGGCTTGACTCATCTCCTCTCTGGTAAGGATGCAGCACTGGAATAACAATATCTCCGGCAGCCCCCGCGGTGTGGGGGACTCTCATGTTGGAGGCCCTCAGTAGTGCCAGAAACACAGCTACCACTTATCTAATTCTATATGCCTATTAAATAGTATTTTTTAACATCTGGTCACTTTCTCGACAAACAAGTCCCCCAGTAATTGCTGCTGCAGATCAGCTGGCTGAGTTAAATTACCGGAAGACAGGCCTGTCTTCGACCTCCTGACCTTCGAAACACAAGTGCCTGTTAATGCCTGTTAATGCCCTTCCATTCGTACAGCAGTTAAAATCTTCTTTGGTTTACCATTGCTCAAATGTGTGCCATTTCTGATATTTCTATGTTACTATCCCTCATCTTCATTGCTTGATTTTTCTCGTGAGAATGTGTCACTCATAGTGGTTGAAATGTCACTCATAATTAGACCCACATTTTGAAGATGTCACACATGGCAATCTGAAACCTTGGCAGCTATGCAGTCTGCCCAGGCTCTCCTCTGTAACCTCTCTCTCTTTCGCACGGCCAGCCGCTCAGTATGAGGTGACTTTGAAGCATTGATATGAGTTGGACAATCAGCTGCGCCTGAGTACTGATTTTTTAAATCAGTGTGAGAATAAGAGCTAGGGCCTCATTACAACAAGTTCTCCATTAACCCTGAGGGAAAATGAAGGTGCTGGAGTTAACGATTCTGGTTGGTATCTTCTCATCGGTTAACAGAGTTAGGGAAATCACATTTGGACTGTGGATTATCAGGTCTAAGGCCACATGATGTTCTCACTTTCTACGGGAACAATGTTCTACAATCTATATATATTTGGTTCTGCTTGAAGAAAGTGATAAATGTGTGGGGGGATGTATTTCTTGGCTGTGAGGTGATGAACAGGGTGGAGGGGTGGAGGTATGGGAAGATGTGATTTAATTTCAGATGGTCGATCTTTTTCTACTCCCTCATGTTAAGGTAAGCGGACGGACAGTGCCTGGGTACAGCAGCCCCCACAACTACACTGAGGAGTCTCGGCTCAATATATCCAGGTCCCGATTTATAGGAACTGATCATTCACTGCTGGAAGACACTGGGAAAGTATCAGTTGCCTGGGTAGCATTTACCCTTAGGGTATACCCCTCGGTGCAACTGATATTGATCGCCTCAATGGTATCATTCCATGGGTACAGAGAGAACATGGCCGCTGAGAGGACAAGTCTGGAAACATAAATGTCTAAGATTCAGGGAGATGCAAATGAGATGTAGTGTTGGACGGGTTAATGCAATATATCTTGGTAATGGCAAGATATATTGCAGTCTGCAGACATCAGATAGTGATTCAAAATCTGAGGATGGATGACGCGGCATAGACAATTGCATAGACCAAGGAAGAGACTCTGTTTTTCACTGTCATGGGTTAAGACTGGCTCTATCATCCTTCATCATTATGCATAATAAGAATGAATGGCACAAGCAGCATGTGTTCAGAACAGGGGCAGTATAAAATGTGAAACTGTGGTCAAGTCCAGGATAGCATCCCTCTAAAGTTTGGTTTTGTAGGAAGAAAACCCAGTGTGTTGTTAGTGATACACATAAGGAGGGCTGTTGTGGTGCATTGGTGATAGCATACATTATCTTACCACTCTGCCAAAATGAACAAGATTATGTGACTATTTTCCACTCAGGCTCCTGAAAAGGGTGACCAACAATTCGCAGGCCGTGAATTTTAAACTGTAATAGACTCCCAAGATGAAGGCACTGACAGTAATATTACGCTAAGTCAAAATGTGCAGGTGCCTACTCTTAACAGGTAGGACCATCTGTGGAGTCTATCCAGAGTGGCAGCGGTTTTCTTTGAAGAGAACTTTAAAGCACATTTACTGGTACTGTTTCACCTCTGGACTAAATAATTTGTTTAGGTTTTCATATATACAGAAGGTTAAAGTGACATTATAGTTAGGCATGGTATGGCATGGCATGGTAAAAAAATCATAAACTAAAAAAAAACACTGAAATTCACCAGTTATAGTTATCTGAAGTCACTATAACTCGGGCCTTACATATACCTCCCGATCCTGCCATATACAGTTTTGTCCCAAATAATGTTATTTCAAATGTCATTAGGGGTGCTATCAATGCAGTGATTGACCATGTCATGAGTGATGTAATATGTGAGGGTATAAGCAGTATATGGTGATGGCCTGAGGTCAAGCCTTCTGCCAACACCATGCGGGTGCCCCCCCCCCCCCCTCACCATGCACAGCGGGCCAGCCACTGCATCTATCCCACCAAAGGTGCCCAACATTAATTAGATTTGGTCTAGGACAAGGGGACTGAGTCCCAAGATGGTGGCCACAACCTTTTTCCTCAGGTCGCGGTCAGCAAATGCGCTTGCCTATTTTGGCCTTGTGACTCTGCTGGTCCTCTGTGAAAGTATTGCCTTGCAATATATACATAAATTATAAACCTTATTTTCAGAAAATCAGCAGATCACAATAAACACACTTTCTGGACTAGGGTCTAGCTTTTTTGCCAAATTTTGTGTAATTCCCTTCATTTGTTTTTTTAATAATGCTGTCCAATTTTCTTCTTGAAATTTGCATGAGGAAAATGTATTTTGGTGCCCCCATTTGAGGGATCACTCTGAAACTTTACAGGACGGAGCTGAGGTGGATGAAACTTTTAGTTGGAAAGTTTCACAAAAAGTTGTGAAATGGTTTGAAAGTTATTAGCAAACCCCAAAAAGTGACTTTCTATGGGAACCTGGTCCTAACTATAACTACAAAGTGTTGACTGCCATGTGTTATATACAAACTCTAAGATCTATGTTGGCAGCACTATCATCTGCTGAAAGGAATGCATCAGAGTCACGCAATCATGATGGTTTCTACCCACTGGCTACACATTACAACACATTGCACTCTACCCTAGACAACATTTTAATTGAGTTACACACATTAGACTTGGTCAACGGGGGTAGCAGATGGGGGCAACAAAACTCCAGCACTATGCAAAAAAGAAGCCACATGGATAATTATGCCTGGGTTCATCTCAACAGTTGATTAATCAAGTCTCGGAATTGCCTTTGAACACATACTTTTTGACTTTTCGACCTTCACTTTGGCATTGATGTTCACCTTTGTCATTATGTTTGCCTACTGCCTCTGTCTCCATACAGATTTCCATATCCATAACACTTGTACGACAATTGGCTATTACCTCTTTCATGGCCGTTTGCTTGAGCCTGCCACTTCACTAAAGATCGGGCAACGGTACTGAAGGTATATTTCAAGTTTATGTGACACTAACCACACACCAAATTACTTGTGCTGCACTCACTAAATAATGTGTCTTGTTGGGAAAACAAGATTCTGTCAATTTTTGGGTTTGGCCTAATGATTTTGATCATGACCATCGCTCATCTAGGCACCTTTCTCTTACTCATCCTGTCACACCTTTCTAGAGAGAGCTTACTATCATTCGCATACAGTATTATGATATCTGGAAGATACATGTTCCAAATGTAATATACAAGAACTTTGATCTCTGCAAAATGTATTTGACAATTACTACTAACGTTATCCTATATGTATTGTTAATAATTGCTGTGATCCTGACAAATCCAATTAATTTATGAGTGACATTTATTCGACCAATCTGATGGCACTCTTTAGGTAGCAGAGTGCAGATGGATGAAGCACCTATCAATACAAATACTATTTTGAGTAAGCCAGCTTAATATAATTGTGGCCCCGTCCCTTTTGAGATGAGTTGTTATTATTATTCACAACTACTATTGTAAAGTCGAATCAATATATTTAAGCTTCACCATCCACTATAAATTGATGAAATAATTTCTCATATGAAAATTTAAAATAGTGGAAACAGTTTTAAATAATTCCTCTGGTATATCATCCAGAACTAGAGCTTTTTCTGGACTGAAACGTTATGAGGTAGTGCTCATTGCCATCTACTCTCCTCAACAGGCTTTTCAAAATACCATTATTCACTACAATTATCGCCATAGCTGTGGTAAAAAAAGCTATTTTTCTTTTTCTGTGATGTACATATGCTCTATCCTGGAGTCTGCCCATTTTGTCCATGCATATTTCTTAGTTTCTATATTTAAAATGCCAAATTTGATAACCTTTTTCTCAATGCAATTGCAGATGGGTAACTCTGAATAAAGGTGATGTTTTCACCTTGGGATCTGAGTGACATTATAGATGGCTCAAGTGTCGTGCTTCTTGTCTATTTCAATGTGGCTTGGCACCTGTTGGAGAAAAAGTAACCCATCTATAATTCTCTGTATCTTACCAATTTTCTCTAATTGCATAAAAATACAGCTCTTGAAATTCATGTATAATAGCTTTGGCAACGTTGAACAATTCTCCACTTTGTCCTTTAATGAAAGGATAAGACATGTAGTCAATGCCACTAGATCATCTACTCAGATATTGTCTATAGAAAATGTCTTATAGTGCCTTGGGACTCAATTGAAGTAACCTCCAAGCTGGTGGAGGGCCAGAACAACGCTCCTCCCCCCAATTGGTTCAGAAATTAGATTCACAATAAGACCTCCAACTTCAAATGACTTTGCTCAAGAGAGAAGATGGATGTAGAGATTTCACCATGAAAAGGAGTGAAATTGGTCAGGTGCATGGAGTAAAGTCTGACAGTTTCATTGAGAGTGGTTTGGCAGCGATTGATTGACTGCAGAGTCTGTTTGTTCCTTCTCCTGTCACAACCACTTATTTGTTTTTCCCAACTGTTGGGGAGGGGGACATTCACTCAGGATCTAAAATGGGGGAACTTGTTTCACTTGCAGATACAAAGAGGGACTTCAACAACCTATATTTGACATTGTTCCGCAGCCAATGACCACATCTTCTAATATGAATCAGACCAGTATAAGTCATGCATCTACTCTGCATCTTGTTACTTGGAACATGGCGGAGATTCGATCTAAACTTGGAGATGAGGAATGGGGCTTATGTGTAGATACATTTCATATCCGCATCTTTCGAAAGACCTGGGATATTGCCCAAGCTAATAAGCAGGGCTTTATAACTCAGCATCGATGCTACACCATCGGAAGCAGACAGACGTTCGGGCGGCTTATTATAATGGTATAATGACTCCTTGATTGCCTTGAGAAAAACATGCAAAGAGGCAGAACGAGACTGGAGGAAAGACTATGGTCCCGGAAAAAAGCTATGTTACTTGGCTAAAATCAAACACTATCACAGAGCTATCTGCAAAACTCGTGCTGCCTATTATGCAAATGAAATCGGGTCTAGTCCAAATCCAGCTAAATGCATTTTTAAAATTCTTAAAGATCTTAGGACTAGGAAAGTTGAGGCACCTGTCATATCATCTGCACGCCACTGCAATGAGCTAACGACCTTTTTTGTGGAAAAGGTTCGCACCATCTATCAATCCTTCCCACAAGCTCCCACCTTCTCCACCTCTTTGATGTCCGACAGTGGGTCCGGTGCAACCCTGGCAGTAATCCCGACCTTGTCAGAGGAAGAGTTTGTTAGGCTGAGCGGTAAAATTAAAACTGGCTCCCCCTTTGACCCTTTGAAGCCAATGCAATTTAGGGAATCTCCATCTTTTTGGCCCCGCTCTGAAAAACAATCAACTCCTTTTTTTCAACTGGGACTGTTCCGGCTCTCTGGAAACAGGCATGGGTCTCACCTATCTTAAAAAAACCTACACTGGACCCAACCAAACCTGAGAATTTCAGACCCATATCCCTTCTTCCTTGGGTGGCCAAAATCGCAGAGGCACATGTGTACAACGTGCTAACTCAGTTGTGAATTCTAATGACATCATGGATCCCTCACAGAATGGGTTCCGTCCAGGTCATAGTATGGAAAGGGCCCTTCTATCCACGACTGAGCACCTGCGGTCCATCATGGATACTGGTCAAAGTGCAGCGCTATTTTTGTTAGACCTCAGCACCGCCTTCGACACGGTCTCCCATGGCATCTTACTTCAAAGGCTAGAGGAAGTGGGGGTAAGAGGGTCGGCCTTAGAATGGTTCCGCTCCTTTCTGACCAACAGATCTTTCCGAGTGTCTGCCCCCCCATTCCTTTCTCAGATCCACTCCATCGATCAGGGGTTTCCCCAGGGATCGGCACTGAGTCCATCGCTCTTTAATCTTTATGTTCAGCCGCTGGGTGCGGTCGCTAAGCAATGGGACCTTACTATGGTCTCCTACGGCGCCAACACGCAGCTTGTCATTACCTTGGCTGAAGGATCCTCCCCAACTGCCTCCAGATTTATAGAAGGAATGACTGCAGTAGCAGATTGGATGGCGGCCAACTGTCTGCAATTAAACACTTGCAAAACGGAGATTCTGTTGGTGGGAAAAAACGTCAGTCTGTGGAACGAGCATTGGTGGCCTACTGCCCTGGGTGCATTACCCACGCCCAAGAGAGTGGTTAAAAACCTTGGGGTTTTGATGGATTCTTCTCTCACTTTTCAAGCCCACACTAGGCAAGTTGCTGCCACCTGCTTTGGCCTTCTGCGAGGCCTCTGGCCCATTTTGAAGATTTTTGACCCACCAATACGACAACTGATTGTTCACACGACTATTTTATCTCACCTGGACTATGCTAGTTCCCTCCTTCTGGGGGCGAATAAGGTGGAAATACTCAGGTTGCAGCTGATTAAAAATGCTGCTGCCAGAGCTTTGGTGGGTCTCCCGCGCTTTTGCTCTGCCACTGGTACTATCCTTAGGTTGCACTGGCTCCCCGTTGAAAAGAGGATTCATTTTAAGACACTGTGTCTATCTTTTAATAAATCTTTCTAGTTTTTGAGGCGTATGAATGCTTTCTTAGCAGATGGCAGCTGCAGCCATAGTATCATAATTGCGAGTGACTTTAACACATGCTTTCAACCCTATGCCCCCCTTTTGGAAATGAATAAAGGAGAAGATAAATCCTGGGGATCCCCTCTTTTTTTCCCTCTAGGAGATCACCCAGAATGAGTTCTGCGGCCTTTTAGATTGTTGAGAAAAGGGGGTGGTGATGAACAGAGTGTGGAAGGGTATGCTCAGACATGAGTCCCTTGCTCATTGCACCATCAGGATTCAAGCAAGCCGGGCCGAAGACGGCTGTAATGCCAGAAACCGGTCCCCGGAAGCTTGTTTCCTTTCCAGTGAAGAATTGGCTTGGTAGTTTGGTCTGCCCTGTTCCCATGATGCACTGGGCCAGGGACAGACTAATTTGCATATAGCCAGGTTCTGAACTGGGATGGTGCAGTGAGCTAAAAAACGGTGATGGATCAAGCCCTGATCTGTTGACTGGGTAGGAGTGTTCTGATTAACTCAGATACTCTGTCCATCACCACCCCTTTTTGTAATTATTTTGGCCACCATGAGTGTGGAAGGGTATGCTCAGACATGAGTCACTTGCTCATTGCACCATCAGGATTCAAGCAAGCCGGGCCGAAGACGGCTGTAATGCCAGAAACCGGTCCCCGGAAGCTTGTTTCCTTTCCAGTGAAGAATTGGCTTGGTAGTTTGGTCTGCCCTGTTCCCATGATGCACTGGGCCAGGGACAGACGAATTTGCATATAGCCAGGTTCTGAACTGGGATGGTGCAGTGAGCTAAAAAACGGTGATGGATCAAGCCCTGATCTGTTGACTGGGTAGGAGTGTTCTGATTAACTCAGATACTCTGTTCATCACCACCCCCTTTTTGTAATTAAAGCCTTTTAGATTGTTGACATATAGGTAAGCCTAAGTTTGAGCAGGGTAATTGTACAAGTCATATTGATTTCATCCTCTTGGATGTGCGTTTATGGCATGAAATGGCAGATATGGTGGTCATAGACTGCCATGTTAGTGATCATTTCCATATTGTATAGGACTGGGAAAGGGCATGGATAAAGGATATGCAGTGCCTAGATCCAGCCTTACTATCCAACCCTATTGTGTTGACCAATAATAAACACATTGTTAGATAGGAGGTTCTTTCCAATTAAAAAAAGGTCATACACAAGTATCTGATCCATTGCTAACTTTTGGGCATCACACCCTGACCCCTTCTCAGATTACGATACTGCATGAAAGTGTCCTCTCCAAGTTCTGGAGCATGTTTGTAAAATATTGCAAAAATGGTGGGGGCCCTCGGAAAATTGGAGTTATCATTGGTTTAAGGATTTTTGCAAAAGTGCACATACGTTTTGGTAAATGCCTTAGGCTTAGAGAGTAAACATAGAGCAAACATATTTGAAGAAAGATGGAGAATACGCACATCCAAGAGGGCTATCAAGATTAGGAAGGCCCAGTGGGAGGCTAGCATTTGGAATGATCTGTTGGATGCGTCTAAACATAGGGACAATATGTGTTTCTGCCAACTGGTTGCACACAATGGATGCAGAGATCCAGTCCACCCTGATTGCCACGTTACACCGCAGGACTGGGTCAAACATTTCTCAGAACTCTAGGCAGATTCAAAATACGTACAGAGGCAAAAAAGATACTCTGCCATCCATCACCATTGAAGAAGAGGCAAAGACATTCACACTAGAGGAAACTAATGCTGCAATTCAGGCCCAAAAACCTGAGAAAGCACCTGCTTTAGACAGAATCCTTGCTGAGCTACAGATTTGGTGGCCCTACTTAAATTCTTTGTCAAATTGCCTTAATGGCAGAAGCCTCTATCCCAAGCTCCTGGAAAGGGGAAGAAATAATCCCCATTATCACAGGAAATTACAGATCAATAGGTCTAATTGACAACATACAAAAAGTCTACAGTATGCAAATGTTAACTAAAATAGTACAATTGACCAGATTGTGCGGTGTCTGTCCATCAAATGGAAGACTGTAGATATTGACTGAGGGTCGCTATTTGTTGCTTTTATAGATTGGGGTGCCTGTGAGTTTATTGTCTCTATAATAGGCTTTTTATACAGAGAACTTTGCGAGGGTCAGGTGGGGTTCAGCAGGGAACTGAAGGAGGATATTCCCACTAGGAGAGGTGTTAGACACTAGTGCGGCCTTGCCCCCATGATCTTCCTTTTAGAAATGAATGGATGTTTCTCTTATCTTTTAAAATACGAAAAGGACTCACCCAAAATGGCAGATCATAAAATATAGGGTCTTCTTTTTGCAGACGATACCCTGCTGCTTTAAAAAAAAAAACAATGTGGATTATCTACTCTATTTGAAAAATGCAGCTTTTTTTGCAAGGAGCACGGTTTAGAAATTAATAGTAATAAAACAAAAAATATATGGTATTAGGGGCCCGATGTAGGTAATTTTATTTTACCACTTCTTAAATATTTAAGAAGTGGTAAATATGAAGGGGGGAGATGTAGGTATTTCCAGATGTGGAAATACCGAATCGTTAAGATTCGGTATTTACCGAATCTGGAAATACCGAATCGGTATTTCCTATTGATTCCTATGGGCTGTGAAGCCCATAGGAATCAATGGGCAATACCGATTCTGTAATTACAGAATCGGTAAATACCGATTTTAGCAAGGGTGCAGGGGGTGTCACTTTGACACCCTCTGGCACCCCAAAAATAGGCATGTGCGCCATGTGGCACACAGACATGCCCTAAGGGCATGTCTGTCTGTCACATGGCTAGGTGTGCATGCACACATGTGCATGCACACCTGAATTCGGTATTTTAACACCCAATTGGATTGGGTGTTAAAATACCGAATTTGTAGGGCCTTTGGGACTCTGAAGAGTCCCACCTACATATGGATTTACAGAATCGGTATATTTACCGATTCGGTAAAATACCGAAGTGGTAAATTTACCGAATCGGTAAATATACCGATTCTGTAAATTCAGAACCACCTACATCTCAAAAGCCAAATACCGGTCGGAAACGGCCGAATTCGGCCGTTACCGACCGGTATTTGGCTACCTACATCTGGCCCTTAGTGCCTGCCAAAAAATCAAGGGTAAGGTACTTTTAGAGGATGAGCGATTGGGTAGGGTTTACGAATTTGATTATCTGGGTGCTAGAATGAATGACTTACACAAATGGCTACCCCAGATAGGGAAAAGTGGACTGACTTTGTAAACAAAGAGCAGGGTCCATCATAAAATTTGACAAAAGAGCGTCTGCTTTCGCCATTTCACCTGCAATTGAGATATATAAGACTCAAACCTGTGCGGCAGCACTGTGTGGTGAGGACTTGGAGGGACATTGTAACGCTGGTGTTCTTGAAAAGGCTGAAAATGCTTTTATAAAGACTCCTTTGAGGCTTCCCACTGGTGCCCCTACCCTTCCAATAAGAATTGATTTAAATCTCAGATCAACCTCTAACATTGCTGCATTGAGACCCATCCAATGTTTGATCGGGCTTTGGATTTGGATCCCTGCAGGGATTGTGTCAGGGTCATACTAGATGGACAATAAGTCAGTAAAATTCCCTGGCTATTGCATATAAAACCCTGGTTACAAAAGCTGGGCTTGAATGATTTTTTGTCCAACCCTAATCCATTACCCCGCAATGTTGGTGATTTTTATTTACTGATTAAATGTGTTCCAGAATTTGAGTCATACATGACCTTTGTTATTAATCCATTTGCACAAGAACTTTTTGTAAAATTTAGATTAGGGATTCTAATGTCTGATGGGCCTCCAGGTAGTCGAGAATGTTGACCATGTATTGTTCTTCTGTAAGGCTTATGCAAAACAACACCCATATTGGATTATTCCTCTTTGTTGTTTCCTATGCTTTAGTGATAGCCATATTGCTCCAAAAGAATGCAGAACCACTTCTAGAGTGTGTATTGTTTTTCCAATCTCGAACCACCTATCTTCAATATGGCATATCACGATGAACATATTAAACAAGAAGTAAGGACTGCTTTTTGCATACTTGCCATTCTGTGTAGTTTGAGTCACTTTTTAGATCACAAGACCCAGCTTTTCATTGTCAAATTTGTCTTGCTTTATTTTAGTCATAGAGCGGGTTTTATTCAGAGTGTTAGGAAGCCATCTTTTTGGGAATAGGGCATTGTTTTTTTATCAATTGTACTAGAAATTGTTTATAGAATTGTACTGATGAATTCCTCTTATGAATAACATTGTATTTTACTCATACATGGATTTTCTCTCTAATGAATTTGTTTTTTAAAGAATGCTTTTACTTGTACCTTTTATAGTTTAATTGAGCTAAAATAAAGGAAATGATGATGATGATGATATTCAAAGTCTGCCTTTATCCTCAAAGAATTGACCAACCAGATTTCTTTGAGCCTAAACGTTCTTTTGCTTTTTCATTATCTGTAGAATAGTCAGCACTTTTAGGAAGCACAGGGTTGTATTTACATTCATTACAAAATATTTGCATAATAAAATTGATTTTATTTCCAGTTCCAAATGTATGCATGTATTGCGATTTTTATTAGATAGGAATCTTATGTAAAATGGCTTTAAAAACATCCCAAATAAGACCCAATGAAGAATCAAATATTTCCTGAAAAATTAATTCAAGCTTTCTTTATAACTTATATATTCATTTTATTTGAAACAACTAGTAGTTAAAGAATTTAACATCAGAGTGAACATTCAAGTGAAGGGAAATCATAGTGTGATTAGAAATGTGATTATAGCCTGAGATGAATATGGGCGGGTGGCCCGTTTCTCCGCTAGCGAGACGGAGTAAATTACTTCATCGCCTTGATGGAGGAGCCACCCGTCTAACTTAGAAATGACTGACAAGCTGGCGGTCATTTCCAAACAGATTCCCGTCAGTGCTATATGCAGTTTGATGCAGGGCTTTGTCAAGATGACGGAGCCCAGAGTCAAACTGTTTTCTTTTTTATTTTCAAAAAGAAAATTCAGAGATGGATCTTCTTTTGGAAAATAAAACAATAAAATGCTCCCCTTGCCATTAGAGTTATCTACCATAGGGAGGGGATGATTAAGCAGTTTTTACTGCCCCTTTCAGCTAGGGCCTTCTCTGAGGTGACCGGAAATTAAAACTGACATCTATTTCCGCCCATCTGAATTAGATGGACAGAATTTGAGGTCTGCCTCCAACGACCCTTACTCCACTGGGCCCATTGGAAGGGTTCAATCATAGCAGAGACAGAGTAGTCTCCAAAGTGAATTAACCAAGGTCCATCCACATTTGTATCCATCTGCGTATAAATTTAGAAGGTGGACTGCATTCTTGCCCGTACGGATACTCTGGCGCAAGGAGTATCCTTCCACTAAGAATTAAATCAGGCCCTAAGGTAAATAATGGGTCTAAACACAATGAATAAGAGAAAAAACATTCTTTAGAAGTGGTAAATATCAGTCATGATACTTAACAATGTTTAACAAAGCACACAAAATCATATAAATGTTTTGCTACCTAAAACTGAATTATCCTAATATAACAAAAGGCAAATAAATAAATTAAGATACCCTCCTCGAATTAGTAGATGATGATCATTGTCTACTAATATGGAGGTTTTTCTACCAAAACCTAGATACCTAATGTTAAATGAAAGAACCATGCAAAACTCAAGGGGAATTCTGTCTGTTGCACTTTATTGTGTATTGCATTTATAAATCAAACCATGCCGTGGTTGGGCGTATTTGTTCTTACATCCCACGGCTGGTTCGATTAGTTGCCCTTTCAGTCCTTGAGTCAGAGTTCTCCTGATAAAGATCTTCTGCGTGCAAGAGATAGCCTTATCCTGTGCTAGTCGTGGACTTCTGGAGGATTCTCTTCTGGAAAGTCAGTAATCTGTCCAGTAGTATCCTGAAGAAGAGACAAATGGGATGTCAGAAGGCGACCTTCCATTTAATGTTGGCTTTCATCCCCATTATTCGCCTCTTTTACCAACCCACCCTCTAGACCAACTGGCCTTGAGAAGCTAGAAATATGTAATGTCCTCCAAAACTAACATCCCTTTTCCCTTTCCATAGATCGCTCTTTTCAGAAACTACTCTTCTCTGGGGATTATCGCTTTGATAGATAGACTTTCCCTGGTGCTAAACTCTGCCTCTTAATGGGTCTCAAAATTAGTTTTACTGGGAAGTATGGCATCCCTGACCTGAGGCTTGTATACCGAGCCGTAGCCTTTCTTCAACTTCCCTCTTCCTTTTGTGGGCCATCCACAGCCCCCTGTCTGCCATATGATAATAGCTGCACTCCTTCAGTAAGCCTGCTCATCAGCTCCAATACAGGAAGTCCCGCACTTTTGAACTTCCCCAGTGTCAACACAGCCCTACGTACATATAACAGACACGGACCACAACCAGAGGTTCTGTGCAAAACCACACATCCTTGCCGCAGCACTGAATTGCCCCTCCCCACGGATAGGTAGGTAATACCCAAACCTAAGACCACCCTTTTACATTTGACGATACAAATCATAAATATGACCAAAACCATATTTAATCTTTGTCCAAACTCAATTACCTTCTACATCAGATTTGTGATCAGTTACTACAGTATTCAAGGAGTTATAAATTATTAGCATGACAACATTTTTATAATAAGGCTGGATAAGCACGTACTTGCTCATTGCTAAAAATGAAACTATTAGAAATGTGTGTATTTAGACACGATACAATATCACGTTTAGGTTTTTAAAATAGACATTTTGTGTATTCTTGCTGAGACCGTCAAAATGTACGGAAGCCATATTTAAATTAATTGCTTTTTACCATGACTCGAATAAAGAAAATGTCCACCAAAGTAAAGAAATATGATCAATCAATATCATTAAATTAACAAATATGTAAATCAAAAATCTAATCCAGACACAGAAAAGAAAAGTAAGTCAATACTACTGTACTACTACTATCAAAATAAGCAAAAAGTGAAGTGGCTAAAGTGGCAAACTCTCTCTCTTAGAGCTCAAGCTCAGGCCTGATAATCCTGAAACAAGATGGCTGAAGCAACTGCTTAGGTCCCAGAGTGAACCTGGCAGTGGCTTGTTACTGCTACTAGAGGGCCTACTGCTTTGATTGCGCTACCCACTTAAAGAACCCTTTTAACCCCTCCCATGCTCATGACGAGCACAGCTCGTCATGAGCCACAGTTCCCTTGTGCTCATGACGAGCTGAGCTCGTCATGACCGTTAGAACACTCACACGCAGGGCTAATTCCCTGCTGTGCGACCATTCTACACAAACAGGTGTGGCCGTGACGAGCTAAGCTCGTCATGAGCACACGAGCACCGTGCCTCATGACGAGCTCAGCTCATCATGAGCACCGGGGCGCTGTGCGCGCCCCTCGCCCCCAGCACAGCGGGGGAATCAGCCCCGCAGTCAAGGGGTTAAATATGGCTCAGGCTTGCAATTGCAGCCTCTGTGGGAAGTTTTAAAATGCCATTTCAACCTAGCAAAAAAAAACATTTGCCATGCCTAATCTTCCTTGTTAATACATATAAGTCACCCCTAGGGTAGGCCCTAAACAGCACATAGAGCAGCGTGCCAGGCAATTAAAAAGTTGGACATATACTTTAAGCTTTCACATGTCCTGGTCGTGAAAAAGTGTTCAATTCTTTTTTTTCACTGCTGCAATCTGTCTCCTACCTCTTCCATTGGATATTGGGTTACCTAAAACATTTAATAAGTCATAACTTTCAATTGGGAGCCGTTACGAATGTTGAGTTTGGTGTCTAAATAATTCCAATTTAAAACCCTATTTAAACGGAAAGACAGATTTTAAGTCACAGTTCTGAAAAATGCAGCTTTTAGAAAGTTGGAATGTGTTCGTCCCAACCATTTGGTGCATGCAGTCTTTAACATGGGTCACATTAATAGGTATAGCTGGCATTTAGTCTTTGTGTTTTACTCCCAGACAATGAGACAGAAGGGTAATAGGTGTTGGCAGGGTGAAGAAGTCATCTACCACACTTGCACATAACAAAGACTCTGCCTCAGCACACTCACAAAGGGTTCCACACTAGTTTTTGTTTCCCCAGATAAGCTGGGGCCGGGCAGCGGTGGAGGAAATTCAAGACACCTCTGTAGTGATAGGACACGAGAAGCTTCTCTCACTTCGAAGTGGGCACAAGGTATAAGTAATGGACCCTCACAACTCTTCAGTACACATCTTGACCTGTGGAATACTCAGAAGAAGGACTGCTGTGCTGCTCTGCTGCAGGAAGGACTGCTGGCCTGCAGTAAGAAGGACTGCACCTGAATCTTGTACCCATGACAATGAGAGTGGCTCCAAGGGCTAGTTGACTGTTCTCCTGATCAGAGCCTCGGAGACAGAAAAGGCTTGAACCACCTTTAGCCCTGCACCTAGACTCTGCCTGCTTTAAGTCTTGACCCCCACACTAGTCCTGGACCCTTAGAAGTGGGCGTAAAGGTGCTCCGCCAGCCCAGCTGTGGTCTTTTTGGCAGATCAGACACAGATCAGATCAGATTTTTGTGTTGTTTTTTCACTTTATTACTGTTTTTCAGATGCATAAATACTTAACTCATTGCCTTTAAGTTTAGCCTGATTGCTTTTGTGCCAAACTACCAGAGGGTTGAGGACAGGTTAATTTGAAGTTTGGTTGTGTTTCATCCTGACAAGAATGGTAGCTGTTGCATGCGTAGGGTTTCACTCCCTTAACCACTAACCCAATGCTCTACAGTAGTCAAGAATGTAAAAACTTGTGTGAAGAAGCCGGGGTCCTCTCTAATATAGAACAAACAAAAGAAGGCCCGCCCATTTTGCCGTAAACTAACTCTCAACAGGATGGTGAGAATACCCTTTGGTTTTCTTAAATAACTCTCACCCACCAGGGTTGCCCCTTGGTGGCATGCTTAATCATCGGGTTCACACACGACGAATATTTGAAATTAACTCACACCATCAGTGATAACAAATTTGTTTTTCTTCACCTGAACATAATAGCTGACCAAGGCACATTGAGGAAAATTACACATGAAAAACCAATGGCTAAAAATTGCTTTCTCCTCTATGACAACTTTCACCAATGTCATCTAAGGGAGAATCTCCCTTTAGGACAATTTTGGAGACTCAGTGGGATCTGTTCGGATGTGAGAGGTTATAAGCAACAAGCAGACCATCTGGCTAATAATTTAGAAGCTAGAGAGTATCCACTCAACATTATACAGAGAGCCATGAAACAAGCATGCAATAACAACAAGGAATCTCTATTGGAACAGAAGTCGCCTAAAGAGAAAGAGGAAAGACCCATCTGCATTGCTACATTTAATTTGGCCTTTGACAAAGTGAGTAAAATCATCATTAAACATTGATTATACTGAATAGTAGCACCTTGAATTTTCCTAAACCACAGACGAGAAAAAAGCCTCAAAGACCTACTAGTACACACACATCCGTGGAAGCCAACAACAGATACATGACAAGCACAAGGCACCATATCCCCAGTGGTGAGCCATTACCAATGTGATGGATGTAGCGTGTGTCACCTTACAAAAGCAGCGAAAACTGTATCCTTCAACAATGTGGGGGAACCTTGGATGTTACCTAATTGCAACACCAAAAGGGTGATGTACATCGTAACTTGTCCCTGTAAACTGCATTATATAGGCATTACAACCAAAAGAGTGAAGAACAGGGTTCATCGAACATTGCAGCAACTTCAGATGTGGTACAGCCACCCCAATCAAAATGTCAACTCACTACATTGAGGCAAGGACTATCGGTGGCTGGTTCTTGAACATGTTGCAAATATAACCAAATATGAGTACAGGCTATTTGAGAAAGAACAACGCTGGGTGTTCAAACTTAAAAAACATATTGGGGGTCTCAACGACAAAAGTCCATGGAGTCAGTTCAGGTGTAAAGAATTGCTGCTCACACGTGTAGTCACAACTGTATTTTAAGTGTTTCTGATTTAAACCCCTTCTTCTTTTGAGGGTGTTTTAGTTACTTCCCACATAATAATTCAGTCGAAAAGCCAGGTCTTGAGTGTCTTCTTGAAGATGTTCAGGGAGGGGGAGCATCTGATATTAGTCAGGAGCTCGTTCCAGGTCTTCGCTGCGATGTAGGAGAAAACTCTTCCACCTGTTCTGGCTCTTTGGATGCGAGGGGTTTCGGCGAGGACGAGGTTGGTGGATCGGAGGTTTCTTTTGGGTGGGTGGAAGGAGATTCTTTCGTTGAGGTATAGGGTCAGGAGTCATTTGTAGGTATGGGTGAGTATCTTGAAAGGGACTCTCTGCTCAACGGGAAGCCAGTGGAGGTTTTGCAGGTGTTGAGTGATGTATTTGTGTTGAGGGATGCCGAGTACGAGTCTGGCTGCGGTGTTCTATATGATCTGGAGCTGGTGGAGCAGAGACTTGTTGCTATTGGCGTAGAGGGCATTATCATAGTCAAGTCTGCTGGTTATAAATGCGTGGGTGACTGTCTTTCTTGATTCAGGGGGATCCATTTAAAGGTCTTTTGGAGGATGCAGAGGATGTTAAAGCAGCTGGAGGCGACGGCGTTGACCTGTCGGGTAATGGAGAGGGAGGAGTCGAGTATGATGCAGAGTTCCCAGGCATGGTCGGGGGTTGGAAGGCTGCCGAGGGCAGTGGGCAGGCAGGTGTTATCCAATGCAGTGGGGGAGGGTTCGAGGACAAGGACATCTGTCTTCAGGCATCTGCGGCTCATCCAGTATGCAATGTCCTTCATTCCTTTCTAGAAATAGAGTCTGGTGGTGGTGGGGTTCTTGATGAGGAAGCGGATGAGCTGGGTGTCGCCGGCGTAGGATACTATGCTGAGTCCGTGTTGTCGGACGATGGCGGCGAGGGGGGCCATGTAGATATTGAAGAGTGTGGGGCTGAGGGATGATCCTTGGGCTACTACGCAGTTGATATCCGTGGGTTCAGAGATGAAGGGAGGTAGTATGATTCTCTGGGTTCTGCCAATGAGGAATGAGCGGATCCAGTCGAGGGCCGTTCCTTGTATGCCGGCTTTGTGGAGTCTGGCGGTGAGTGTGCGGGAGATGGTGGTCTGGCTGGCGTTGCTGGAGAGGGTAGAGATTTCGGAGTCGGTGTCTGATTATTGAAGTTGTCGTAGAGGCTTTTGATTTTCAGATAGAAGTAGGATCCGAGCTTGTTGCAGAGGTCCAGGGAAGAGGTGATATCCTTGGTTTCGATGGTGGCCTTGGTGAATTCCCGGATGACGCTGAAGAGTTCCTTGGAGTTGCTGAAGTTGGCAAGAATCATGTTTTTCATGAAGGTCCTTTTGGTGGATCTGATGCGTTGGTTGTATTCCGTCATGGCGTTCTTATCAGTGGTGCAGTCTTCAGCTGTTTTGCTGGTTCTCCAGTTCTTCTCGACGCGTCTGCCAGTGCGCCTGGATTTATGGAGGTCTGCGGTGAACCAGGTGGCCTTCCTGGGGCGCTGTCTATCAGGGTAATGTAGGGGTGCAAGATTTCTGCGCAGCTGGAGATCCATCTGTGGAGTTCTTTGGCTGCGAGGTTGGGATTGGTCGAGGTGGTGGGGGTGTTGAAGTTGAGGGTGGAGTTGAGCTGCTCCTTAGTGACTTTGCTACAGAACTTTCTTGGAGGGCTTGCTACGCCTTTGGGCAGCGTGGGTTTGTAGACGTGGAAGTGTATGTAGAGGCGGATAGCCGGGAGCTGTATTCCTTACATCTTTTAAAAATTTTAATCCTTTGAGTGTGATTACTATTGTGTATTTTATTTGACATAGACCAACCTTCAGTCCTGTTGACACTGTCCTTGGAGCCTGCTGATAACGAGCAGCGCCTCCCTCGCCTCGCCAAAACGCCCTCTGGCCGCCGCCATTGACGGCGTGCAACGAGGCCACGCCCCCTCTCTGGCCACGCCCCCCCGCCGAGCTTAAAAGCGCTGAATGCGAGCGCATTTGTAATTCTCCCACTCCTGAGGCGGATAGCCGGGAGCTGTATTCCTTACATCTTTTAAAAATTTTAATCCTTTGAGTGTGATTACTATTGTGTATTTTATTTGACATAGACCAACCTTCAGTCCTGTTGACACTGTCCTTGGAGCCTGCTGATAACGAGCAGCGCCTCCCTCGCCTCGCCAAAACGCCCTCTGGCCGCCGCCATTGACGGCGTGCAACGAGGCCACGCCCCCTCTCTGGCCACGCCCCCCCCGCCTCCCCACACTACAAAATGTGCCATCTAAGGAAGCGCAGCGGACGAGCGCAGCGGGAGCGCCGTTTGCGCGCCGAAGGCGCGCCTAAGGCAAGCCCGTCTGCGCCCGTCCGCGACCGGCCTGCGACCAGCGCCAGCCATGCTGCCCGTGCCCACACACACAAACAAAGAATAGTCTGGTCCAGTGCGGAACTCCGGGCTCTTAATGCTGATATTATCTGTCAGGCGCCTGAACTCAATCTGGCAACCCTGGTTCCCCCTCCCCACTGCCCACGCTGCCATAAGTCTCTAGGCACCGTCTCTTCTCTAACAGCCTCACTTCTTAAAAAAGCTAGCAAGCCTTCTCGTAACCCCTCCTCCACCCAACTTAGGATTGGATTACTTAACTGCAGATCTCTTCCCAAGCATGTTAATGATCTATGCTTGCTCATAATGGACTCACACTGGGACGCTTTATGCCTCACAGAGACATGGCTTAATGAAGACAACATGGCATCCATTTCGCTAGCAATCCCGCCAGGCTTTAAAATGAGCTTTTCTAATAGAATGGAGGGCCGAAGAGGAGGTGGAGTGGCTTTCATTTATAACGAGAAATACACTCTGCTGTCTTCCGCTCCCACCACACTCCCAGGCATTGAGGGGCTACGTTTTTGCCTCCAAATTACCCCCCAACTGTCTCTTACTGGCCTAGTTATTTATAGACCCCCGGACTGTCCGACATCAGCCCTGAGTGAGCTTATGGACTTTATAGTCCTAAACTCTCTAGACCATTCTTATTTTATCGTAGCTGGCGATTTTAATCTCCACGCGGACAATCCTGACTGCCCTCAGGCTTCCTATCTTATCTCTACTCTGCAATCGGCCAATCTGATTCAAGCTATTGCAGGCCCCACGCATCGGGCAGGGCATATGCTCGATCTTTTCTTTTCTAATATACCTAACACAACAGCCTCCTCTCCGTTACCACTACTCTGGACGGACCACTACTTAACTACCATGGCCATCTCAATCCCTCCCCAATCTCAGAGCACTGGGAAACGATCCTATGTGCGGAGAAAATGGGACAATTTAACAG
This sequence comes from Lissotriton helveticus, assembly GCF_964261635.1. Classification (NCBI taxonomy): domain Eukaryota; kingdom Metazoa; phylum Chordata; class Amphibia; order Caudata; family Salamandridae; genus Lissotriton; species Lissotriton helveticus. The sequence continues at coordinate 1,316,947,153 of NC_136065.1, read as the reverse complement.
CGGTCAAACTGTGTCCAGCACTTCGCGCAACCCCTATACCTCTTACCTCGGATGCAGACTCCGATGCTGCATCCCTGAACTTATGGATAAGCACAACAGTGGACTCTCTAGCGCCGGCCAGTACTGCCACATCACGCAGAGAATCTCCCTCTGCACCATGGTTCACCCCTGAACTCAAGGCCGAAAAAAGTAAATGTAAAAAACTGGAACGCTTTTGGAGAGTTAACTACTGCGACTCAGCCAAATCCAGCTATAAAAAAGCCCTTCATGCTCTACACTTATCCATTAAAAAAGCCAAGAAAAACTTCTTTGAGGCCTCCATCCTACAGGCGAACCAATCAAGTAAAGAAGTATTCAAGATTGTTCAATCCTTTTTTAAGCCCAAAGCTATTGAGACGGATATCATCCCGTCGGTAAATCTCTGCGAATCCATTTCAGACTTTTTTGATACCAAAATTTTAAAAGTCTATGATACTTTCACGGACCCTGAGCCGACACTAATGGATGAGCTGAGAGTCTCTGAGTGCCCCATTACCCCTTTAAATCTATTTCAGCCTATTACCCTCTCTGAGGCAGTAAAAGAAATACAAAAATGTAAATCGGGAGGCCCGGATGATCCCTGCCCACCTAAACTGTGGAAACTAATGTCGGAAGCAATTGCAGCTCCCCTCCTACACATATGGAACACGTCCATTGCTACTGGCACGTTTCCGGACTGTTGGAAACAGGCCACACTACTCCCACTGAAAAAAAAACCCCAAGTGGCACCGGATGATCTGAACAATCTCCGACCCATCTCTCTCCTTGCAGCCCCCGGCAAAATGCTTGAAAAAATAATCCAGCGGCAGCTTAATAAATTTATTGAAGATAGCGGCGCCCTACATGAAACTCAGTCGGGCTTTAGGGCCGGCTTCAGCACCGAGACGGCCCTCATTGAGGTTGCCGAGTCTATCAGGTGGTCCTTAGATTCAGGGGCATCAGCAATGCTGGTGCTCCTGGATCTATCAGCTGCTTTTGATACTGTAGATCACAGCAGATTGCTGATCCGACTTAAGGACATTGGTATTGGAGACAAAGCTCTCAACTGGCTACTCTCCTACCTCTCTAATCGCTCCCAGAAAGTGGCCTTGGGCCCCTTCTCTTCTGGACCAAAAAATCTCTGGTGTGGCGTCCCACAGGGGTCGGCACTCAGCCCCCTGCTGTTCAATGTCTATTTGGCCCCGCTTTTCACCTTGATTGCCAAATGGGGGGTCAAGGCAATATCCTACGCGGACGACACGCAATTAGTCTTCCCATACACAGACACGTCCGAGGCAGCATTTAGCAAAATCAGGGGCTGTCTGCAAGACGTGGCCAAATGGATGAATACCAACAAACTCAAAATGAACGCGAGCAAAACGGAGGTGCTATTCTTTGGAAACCTCAAACATCCCCCTCCGGATTTGTGGTGGCCAACGGAAATGGGACCTGCCCCATCTCCCAGCTCCCATGCAAAAAATCTAGGAGTAAAATGGGATGAGAATTTGTCTTTCTTGCCGCATATACAACAGCTCACTGCGGGCTGTCTGCATAAACTTAAAAATTTGCGGAAATTTCTGCCTCTGCTACCAGTCGAGTGCCGGAAAACGGTTGTTCACGCAACAATCACTTCCCGACTCGATTACTCTAACGGCCTCTACCTTGGTCTACCTAAATATGCGGTGCAACGCCTACAAATCGTGCAGAATGCGGCTGCGAGATTAATAAAACGGATCCCTTTCAGGCAGCACATCTCTCCGCATCTGCACGAGTTGCATTGGCTACCTGTGGCAAGCAGAATTAAGTTCAAAGTGTTAACCCTGGCTTTTAGAGCACTAAAAGGCACGTGTCCAAATTATCTGAAACTCCGACTCCCCCGCTACCACCAAAAACGTGAGCTGCGCTCCAACTCTCTACTCAAGCTAACTGTACCGCGCTTGAGGAAAGCTAGACTTGGAGGCAGGTCCTTTTCGGCCGGCACGGCGAAACTTTGGAATACCCTGCCTCCTGACATCCAATCCGCCACGTCAGAAGCAAGCTTTAGGAAGCTCCTAAAAACCTGGCTTTTTATGCAATAACTCTGCCCCCCCTCCTGACTACTTACTCTTGCTGTGGGATTCGTTAGCGCCGGGACACCTCCCCAGAGGTAGCTGTTCGCGCTCAATAAGTTTCTGTATTATTATTATTATTATTACGGTACTTTTGGGCTTTTTAATTAAAAAAAACATACTACATGGACAGAAGAGCCCATGCATGAGCTGGACCTTGAAAATGTTTGTATGAACATTTGGAAGCTTTGACATTAAGAGATCACATGACAGCACTGCAAAGTACTTATTAAAAGCGATAGTTCTTCAACATGGATTTACAACAATTTCTCCCCCGCCCATACACAGGTGACAGAGCCATTAGTAAGATAAGAGACAGGCCAGTTTTTATTTGAACCTTGTCTGCGTCCCAGATCACTATCAAGCAACATTGTGGTCTAATAAAACAATCACAGTAAGTTTTTGTGCAGCTGGTAGTCTGAAATCACATATTTGAAAGTGCTTGTGAAATCAAATATATGCATCAGATCACAAAATTTAAGCAGGGAAGCCACGATTTTTGCAGGCTTTCTTGTTTCACTTTGTGAAAATCAGTCACTAAATGGGTATGATTTTGTCTCATTATGTTAAGGCTTTGTTTTGACCTCTTTGTGCATTTTTCTTCAATTTTTATATAATGCCAACTCAGCCCCCAAGACTTTGGAGCACTTTATATCAGCAATATTGACATTAAACATGGTCACATTTCTTTTGCAATGGGTAGGTTACATGATTTGCCTAGAATCCCAGAACGTTGAGCAGATGTTGAGACTTGAAACTGGTTACCCAGTGCCAATGCCGACATCTCTGGCCGTAGATGTGAGGGTAGAGCAGAGACAAGCAGAAGGGTAGAGCATTTGGTGCCTGCTGCCTGTGTCCTGGGTCACCAATAGCTGCCAAGGTTTCAGATTCCTTTTGTGTGACATTTTCATAATTTCAGTGTGAAGACGAAGGAAACATATATAAATATCAGGAATTACACCTATTTCAGCACCAAGGAACTCTAAAAACATCTGAAAACTGCTGGAAAGTACAGGAAATGGAAGGGCATTAGTGACCTTACAATCTGTTTGTAGTTAAACAAATGTGTAACCATGATATTAACAGACTGAAGGATTGATGATGTGAGTACATTAGTAGGATCGAAAATCTTCTAAAAAACGAAAATATGAACTGTAGCATAAAGTACTGTAGCATAAAATACAAACAAAAGATGCATTGCTGACTTCGATTACGTTCGGGAGCCGGGTGCACACATGTGAAGGTCAGGGAGTTAGACCTGAGCTGATGGCTATCGAGCAACATTAAGTTGTGCCAAGGCAGGTGTACTGCTTTCCAAAAGTAGCCTTATAATGTGTTACATTTTTGGCCATTTATGACATTTCTTATCCAATATAAAGTTGCATTCTGGGACATGTAGTTTAACTTTTCTTTGTACTTTTGACTAAAAAGCCAGACCTTACTGAATATGTTTGATACAACAGATTACACAATGATAAATAAAAGTTGCCTCAAAGACAGGAAGACATGGAATGTATTCAGTTATTGAAACATGATGCTCCGCATGTTGTGTACTCATAAGAGAGCCCATTTGTACATGTTGCTGACACTGTACATTGAGGCTAAATCTTTGGTTCTTTAGAGCATGTGTATCCCCTCCCTCCCAGCGCCCCCACCAACAGGGAGACTGTTACGCTCACATTGACCCTTGACTCAACTCAAACTAGTCCTCCATTGGCTCCCAACACTGATCGCCCTTACTGTTATAGCTCATCCACAGGCACCTCTAACAGCCGCCCCCAGACTTCCGACCACCTCCCCGCTAGCCATCCACCAAAATCGCGAGCTAGGTACTCCTCTAAAGACCCTGGAGTCTACCCAAACCAACCTATCTCCCCCTCCACCCTTACATGCCCCCTGGACTGCTCCCGAACCTTTGCCCCCTTGCCCTCTAGCACCCGCCAGCGTATATTGATCTAGAAACTCTGCACTCCAGAGTGACTAAACTAACCCAGAACATCCATAGCTCCATTCTGGATCTTATGAACCTCCTTCACCTTGCCAAGCTCTCCCTTGTTAACCTCAAGTCTCCTCTTACCTCCCCCCACCGTTCACCGAGCCTCCCAAGCATCCACTCCCGCTACCTCAGAGACATCTTGGCCTGCGCAAACAACCTTGCCACCTCTCAGAGGAGGATTGCCGAGCTCTCATACTTTCCTACAACTCTACCTCCTCCACCTCTAACCATCTAGACCTCACGAGAAACGAAATCCTAGGATGCTCCAGGACCGCGTCTGCCCATACCATCCCTTGCCTACTAGACACGAGTCCTGGACACCCCATCAGCACGGTCACCATCAACTCCAACAGGCCTCCTTCCCTCCACCACAGAAGTGTGATAAAAAGCAACCTCTCGCCTGTAGTCCTGACCGTCCGAACCCCTGACACTGCCCAGACCCCTCCCTATCAGGTCTCCTAATCAATTGCCGTTCAGCAGTCAAGCATGCCATTGATATTGCTGACCTCATCCTGAACAAAAATTTAGACCTAGCTATACTAACAGAATCGTGGCTCAATTAATACTCCTCCCCTTGCCTGGATTTATTAGTCCCTCCCAATTACAACATCGCCAGACTGGACAGACACTCCAACAGGAAAGGAGGAGGCATTGCCTGCATCTACCGATCCTCCCTCCTTGTCACGGAACTCTTAGCGGACACCATTGACTCCTGCGAATACCTTGCACTCTCCATTTGCAGCAACTCATTACATCTCTGCAGCTTGCACATTTTTTATCACCCTCCAGGTTCCAATGACTCTTTCACCGATCACCTCCTGGAAATCATCACAACTAAGATCTCCTCCAATGCCAAAGAGATTTTCCTGGGTGATTTCAACCTGCACTGGAATGACACTAAAGATCCATACGTCAACGCCATTAAAGACCTCTTAACCGACCAAGCCCTGACTCAAGCCTGCTCTCTACCTACCCCCTCAAAAGGGGCCATCCTTGACTGGATCGTTTCTAAGGAATCCTCAGTCAAGCTTATCTCCATAGATCCATGTGACTGGTCTGACCACCACTCCATCTCCTTTATCTTACCTGGGACCCGCAAGACAAAGACACAGCAACTGGCGATTTCCAAACGCTGGACCAGAGACACTTAGAACCTCGACCTTATGAAATTGGAGGCCCGCTGCAAATCTGACCCTCCCCTCGCACATAACCACTGTCAGCGACCTTAATGAACATTACTCATTGTCTAAATCAAACATTCTGGACGACCTTGCCCCTCTAAAACTAAAAAGAACACAAATCAAAGACAGAAACCCCTGGTTCACTTGTCCCCTTAACATGGGGAGGCAATCCCTATGGCAATCTGAAATAAATTGGAGACAACACCCCTCGGCTACACATCTAAAACTCCTCTGCCAGGCGAGGAACTCCGACAACAAACACATCCTCAACTCCAAAAAAGAATATTTCAGATCGGAATTGGGGAACACCAAGAATAGACCCAGTCAGCTATTTGAGCTGGTCAAACACCAATGAAATAAACTGCCTAAAACACCGAAAGAATCCCGCCAAATCCCTATTATCGTCAGAATAATTCTCCTCTTTCTTCACTGATAAAATCACGACATTAGGAATTGAACTCAGTACCGCCACTTATTCTCAGCCCCTTCCAGACCTGCCCCCTTTTTCCACACCACCCCCTCTGCCTCACCTAAAACCCAAGCCCGCTAGACTAACTTCGAATACTATGACGAAGACTCCATCTCCCAAATCCTCTCTACCTTAAATCCAAACAACCATTTTAATGACCCGATGCCTTCCAACTGCCTCGCTGCTGCCGCAAAAATCCATTGTTCCTTGCTGGACTGCAATAATCAATGCCTCTCTCCAGCAGGGTTTGATTCCGGACCCCTTGAAAGCTGCCCAAGTCCTCCCTATTTAAAAAAAAACATCACTGGACCCAGCCTCTCCTGATAATTTCAGACCTATCTCCAATATCCCGCTATTAGCCAAAGTATTGGAGATGTGTCTACAACAGCAACTAAGCCAACACATCAACAACTTCCACCTATTTGATGACTTCCAATCTGGATTTAGACCAGAGCATAGCAATGAAACCACTATGCTCCACATTGTGGACGATGCCCTCCAAGCCCTAGACCGAGGCAAAACCTGCCTTCTAATCCTCTCAGGTCTATCCTCTGCCTTCGATACGGTCAACCATGACAAACTACTTGAACACCTTAAATTCAGAATGGGTCTGGATGGTGTGGTCCAAGAAGGGTTCAGGTCCTTCCTCCATAACCGATCTCAGAGATTCCTCATTAACAGCAACCTATCAGCTCCCACCCCAGTCACGGATGGAGTCCCCCAAGTCTTAACCCTGTCTCCCACCCTCTTTAATCTTTACTTAGAGCCACTCACCAAAGTTCTTCACACCGCCAACATCTATTACCATATGTACGCGGACGATACCCAAATATACATCAATATCTCTTCGCTCGAGGAGATCCTCTCCCTTAATGAGAATCTGAAACTGACTGTCCAATGGCTAGCCGCTAACCAACTCAAACTCAACGCAAAGAAAACTGAATTTCTCCTAATCTCCCATTCAAAAGCCAACCCGGAGATTCAGATGTAGATCAAGGCCATCACAGCCCTAAACTGCCCGCCAACCATTGTGGACTCTGCCAAATCCCTGGGCATAATCCTTGACTGTAACCTGAACATGCAAGACCACATTAACTCGATGGCCAAAGCAGCCAGATTCCACCTGAGCTACCTATGGAAGCTGAAATCTTTCATCGATGCTCCTGACTTAAAAATGGCAGTTCAAGCACTAGTCATCTCTAGACTGGAATATGGATGTTCCACCCTTACTGGACTACCCAAGATCTCTTTAGCACCTCTAAAAGCCTGCCTCAACGTGGCCGCCAGACTTCTCACCGCACCAGAAAATTCGACCACATATCTCCACATATGAAAGCGCTGAACTGGCTCCTTCTAGAAGCCAGAATTCAGTTGAAACTGGCATGCACTACACACAAGGCTCTATACGCAAACTCCCCTGCTTATCTGGCACAGAAACTAGTGGTATCTGGAGGAAGCAGGAACTCCCGGTCCGCTAGAAACCTCTCACTCCAACCTGCCATTTTTCAGAAAAAAAGAACTTAAAATAGGGCGTTCACCGGGGCAGCAACAAGAATTTGGACATCAGAAGAATCCCTTCTCTAGCACGCTTCAAGAAGGAGGCCAAAACCTTCCTCATGGGTAAATTCGTCTAAGGCCTGCCTTCATCCACCACATTATGCCTGATGAATCTAAGACTATCCCTTCCTCTCCAGATCACCAATTCTCCCAGCAGAGAATAAGTGGGACCTTTGTTTTTACTGACTCTAACTATGATTGCAATCATACACTTGTATCCCCCTTCCCCTATTTCTCAGTACCCCTGCCCCTCGCCAACCTTTTGTATAGTTTTGTATTTTTCTGCACTTTAGACTTTGTTTGTTCACTTTTGTATAGCATGTAAATCGCTCTGATACCCTCACGGGTCAAATTTGCTCTCTATAAAACACTAAATAAATCCCTTAGTCTGAGAAAGAATTCACCCAGCATGTTCTTATTGCCTGTTTGTGGCCCCGTATTGCCTAATTATCTCCTGCTAGGTCTCGGTGTTATGAATTAGAGAATGCTGTTCTCCCTTCCTGAACATATAACTTCACAGACAGGTCACTGCCCTTATATATAGGCACTACTGCTTGCAACCCTTGCTAAATCTGTGGCATCTCTCACCTTTCTAGTGGTTGCAGAGGGATCCTGCTGTTGAGGGCCAACACATGCGTACAGACTGGCCCAGAGTTCTGCTGACAGCTTCGGTCAGGTGGACCCAGCCGTAGGGGACCCAGTCCTCCACAGTGGCGATTCTTGCCCCACAGAGGCAAGCAAGGGTTCCTCTAGACCATCCAATGTCACCAGACTAGGCTGCAGGATCATGCACTCTACCCCTGCAGCACATACTCCGACAGAATGAGGAGGTGCTACATTACTCCGGGGATTCAGAAGCAGAGGCCAAACACACTGCACCCCCTCCCAAGGATCTCCTGTCACTTGCTCTTTCTACTTCTGGGCTCGCCCCTAGCCTCCAGTGTATTGCAGCACCACAGTGACCCAAATCATATCAGGGAGCATTGCCCAAAGGAATAGGTAGCTTTATGAAAGACACAGGACCTCGTACCTTGATATCAGAGGAAGAGATGTGAGTTACAAAAGGAAGGGCATTACAGAAAGCTGCCAGGCTCTGAAGCTGTGAAAATCACAAACCTGAGGGCGAGGTTGTAGTGCTAAGGCACCAGACCACCACTCCATTGGTGTCCGCGAGTACGCTGGGAGTCGGTCCGGGTGATCATTATGGTGCTGAATACTGTCCTGCCCTGGAGGTGCAATGCGGTAGGAGTTGCAACACTGGCAGCAGGCTCCCAGCTGCGCTGGTAGGCTTCCAAAGTTAAACTATGCTGCAACTGCGGCGTACAGGTGTGGGTATCACACAGTGTGCCCTGCAAGGCTTCTCAGCAGCAGCGATTGGGCAATGGCGCTGTTGATGTTAATCAGAGGTGCTGCACCGAGTGTCTGGTGAAAATCATGTTATACTTTGTAGGCAGCTGAGCGAGTTGACTGAGACCCCAAGCCTGCCACAAGCAGTGCAGATGCACTGCTGCCATCTAACAAGATTTACTCTGTCAGTGTGGTTTAATTAGCAGCACTCAGCTTTGCTTGCTAAGGTGGCACTATAAATGCATTACAATGTATTTTAGTGCAGAGATACGGACCACCACGCTGAAATGAATTAATCTACTGCGTGGTACTTGGCTGGGCTGGTCACATGACTGTGATTTACTTGCTGTTGATCTTTATGTGTTCCTCCAAGTGAGACAAAGGGGGGTTAGGTGTTGGCAGACTTGGCCAGCCTGCCAGGATGGCTGGGAGCTGAGCTGTTTCCTGCCCACCTACAGTTCAAAGGGCTGTCTCCAGCACACACACTAAGGAACCTGTTACTGGTCTTTTCTCACCCCAGACTTCTTGGAGCATTCGTAGGAGAAGGGAAGAACCTTCCAGAACCAGATGTGGGGGGTAGCATGAGAAATTCCCCCACTTCAAAAGCTGGCACTAAGTAGACATATTGCATCCCAGAACACCTCTTCAGTACATTTCTGACCTTGTGGAAGACTTCAGAAGGACTTCCTGGACCCCTAGTGAACGACCCTGCTGCTAGAGGCCTGCCTTGGTTCTGGAGGTCTGCACTGCTGCTACCAGAGAACTGCTCTGCTGCTTGAGGAATGTCTTGCTTCCCAGAGGACTTACCTGCTGCTAGAGGCCTGACTTGATACTTGAAGGAGAACTGGACCATCTCCATGAATGCAGAACCACTAGACATACATGAGTTCAAGGGATAGTTGGCTGGCCTTCTGTGTGAGCTACTAGGGCATAACAAGCTCCTTAGACCTTGAGATCTACACCTCATCTCTGCTAGAGCTCCTGCCTAGCCCTAAAATGTGGGGCTTCTAAAAAGTTTCACTGAATGTTCTAGAAGGACTGACAGAAGACAAGGAACAACCTGACAGTGGATCCGCTCAAGGTGAATTGCCAGTTGGTCTGACTTTGCAGTAGCTCCTGCTACGTTACTCTATGCAGCAGAAATCCTGCTCACCAGGACCTCTCAGTGATAGTGTCTGGCCTCATGGAGCCCTCTTCTGCTACAGATTGTAGCTCTGTCTCACTGGAGGTTTCTGGCTTCCACAATGTTGGCTATGTCCGAAGGTAAACATTTTCACTGGGCTCGATGGTGACCAGCTCTCTATTGATGACGACTGTAGGAGGCAGGCTCTGTATATACTATACCAAAGTGAGGTACAGTGTGTACAAGTCCAGTGGATACCCAATGGTAGGCAGAGGTAAAAGTAGATAGTACCTTACTCTCTATTTGTGGTAGTGTGATCGAGCAGTAAGGCCTTACCAGAGGGTAGTGCTAAGCATTTGTCATACACACTCAGGCAAGGAATGATTTCACACACTCAAGGACTGAACTTAGACCAATTTGTTTGTATAAAAATATTATCTAGTTGCAGTTTATTTTTCTAGAACCATGTCAGGCCTGGTACAGGTATGTATAGCAATACTTTGTTGAAATATATGCAATCAAATGGCAATTCAAATACTGTGAACAATATACAGTTGGATTACTTTGTAATGACTTTTCTTACTCAGCCAGGTATGGCAAGATACCAGGCTGGTACATTTCCTGTGGGAAGGAAGAATAGGGTCAATGTTTCTGCAAATTCTTTACAGTTTTTATAATGTACTCACGTGCGAATATTTAGTTCTCTGAAAGCAGACCTGAGTTTTACGGGTCTGCGGGAAGGAGTCGGTTTCACCGACGGGCACCGAGTTGCACCACCAGTGGCACCAAGGCGGCCGGGTGTGGAGTGCCGGGTCCGTTTGTTAGGCAACGGGCTAGCAAGTCAGGGGGAGTTGAGGACTGTGGCAAGCAGGCCACCAAGTTAGATAAACAAGGACTCCTGGGGTTAGGGACAGCACAGAGGCCCACACAAGAACTACACCATCAGAGGTTGTCGGGGGTAGGATGCTGGCTTGGCTGTGTTTACAGTAGTCGATCGAGGATCCCTCCGAATCGATCAGTGGCTGTAGACAAATGCAATCTTTGGGAGTTGCTGCTTTTGGGTCCGCTTCATTCAATGACTGAGTCAGTCGAAAGGTTGTGGTTGTTTCCTCTGAACCGTTTCGGCGCAGAGTCGTTCAGGGTGTTTGCCTATTGAGAGTTTGATTCACTTCAGCTCGGGCTCTGGTTGTCAGGAGCGGACTGGAGGTGACCCACGGAGTCGGCTAGAGTCAGTGTTGGTTTGGCTTGAGCAAGTCCGATGCTCAAGGGAGACAAAAGTCAGTTCGGGATTTGAAGGCAGAGAATGTTCTCTGGGTTTTTGAGGACTGCTGGCTGTAGAATGCACTAAGATTCTTTTGGAGGAGTCTGAGGTCAGTAGAGACCGGTAGGGCTGGGGTCACGTCAGTAGCTTTCCTCCTCTTCTCTCCACACGGCTGTTAGGTCCTTCTTCTTTTCTTCTATTCGACTCTGGTCTAAGGAGTCAAGGTTCAGGGTTTCCACTAAATACTAATTTTAGGGGGGTTACTGGTAGGGACAGGTCGGGCCAATGGGCCCTTCCTTGAGGTGGGTGAACCCCCTATTATGCCATTCTCCAGTGGGAGGGGGACCTAGGCCTCACTCTGGTTAGTGGGATCCCCATCTACAAGATGGTGGGGATTGTGCTTCACCTCGCCTCCCCCTGAGGGGGTGGGGTTGGCAAAGGTGAGCACACCTCTCTTTCTGTCTTGATTTTCCCGCCGATTCTCCAGCCAGGAGTGGGGGTCAGCACTAGTTTAGGTTTATATTTAGGGATTTATAAAGCGCATGGCTACCCGCGGGCATCCCAACGCTAAAACAGGTAAGGGCAGCTATCTGGAGTGAGAGTTAGGGTAACAGCCAAGTTTTAAGTTTCTTTTTAAAACACTGTTCGTTTTCGATCAGTCGCAACTCTGGGTCCATGCTGTTCCAGAGTTTGGGCACCTTGTGTGAGAATGACCTTCCACCCCACCTTGACCTCTAAATTCTGGTAGTGTTCATCAGAAAATTCGACCCTGATCTGAGTCAGCGGCAGGGTGAATATGGGGAGATCAAAGTTCGTAGCATAGCTAGGCCTCTAACATACATTGCTATGTGTCCCAGGTAGAGGGACTTAAATGTAATCCTGGTCTGAATGGGAAGCCAGTGTAACTCTTTCAAGGACGCTCTAGCTGACTGATTCCTGGGTATCTTAAGATGCAGGATAGATGCCGCGTTCTGTACAACCTGTAACCTATCGGTGACGTATTTAGGTGACCCAAGGTATAGCAAGTTTCGGTAATCGAGACTCAAGACCACCAAGGCTTGTACTACCGTCCTTCTTGAGTTCTCTGGGACTAGGCTAAGAATTTTCCTGAAAAATAATTAACACCAACAGAGGCTGTCCAATACCCCTGAACCAGGGACAAATGATAATAACACCAAACAAGAGGTTCCGGTACCAAAATTAGATAACAAGATGGAGATTCACATGAAAGGAAATTAATGAAGCAAAAGAAAGAAAGAAAGAAGCCTATATTCCCAAATTAGTTTCAGAGAAATGCTCTTAATTTATTAAGCATGTAAATTCAGATAAAACACATTACAGATAAAACAAAGAATTTTCCTGAGCATCCGGAGGATACCAAAGCATGTACGTGCCAGTTTTTTGGCTTGCGTCTCCATAGTTAAATTCTGATCGAGCCACATACTCAGATTTTTAATGGAGCATTTAGGGGTAGGGGGGCACAGTTTACTGGCCATGGGATCTCTAAGTGAGAATTAAAATTGCTGTCCAGGATCATAAGCTCGGTTTTGTCCCCATTCAGCTTAAGACTGCATTCCGTCATCCTTGTTCCAATTTTTTCCAGACACGGAATTAGTTGCCTATGGTTGGGATAAAGGGAGTCAGCAATTGACACCACTAACTGGGTGTCATCGGCATATGACACAATGGGGAGTCCAATTTCCTGTACCATATGAGCCAATGGGCTCATATAGACATTAAAGAGGGTTGGACTCAGGGAGGATCCCTGAAGGTACTCCCCAAGGGGCTGAGAAGGTGTCGGACAATATGCCGGCCTCCCTTCACTAAAAAGATCTGTCGCTCAGAAACGTATCCACCCATTGGTTGGCTGTACCTCTAATCCCAATATTTTTTGGCCTATTGACAAGAATTATTTGGTCTACCATGTGGGGGCCGATTGCTAAAAGCAGCAAATGGCTGGGGTAGCACCCCTTCGTGGACCCATCCCTTTCTGTGGGAGAAGGTTTGGCACCTCGCCCAAGGATGTGCTCCGTTTCAGGACGCTAAGAGTGGCAGGCTCTCAACCCAGAGGTCCAGAAACATGTCTATTGGTGGCAGCTGCGAGCAGCCACTCAGCTAGTACTCTAGAGTTAGGGTGGTTTCAGAGGGCACCTCTAAGATGCCCTCTGAGTGCATTTCTCATTAAATCCTACACTGGCAACAGAGAAGTGTGATACTAAATTTCCTAGTTTACAGTAAGGCCATTTTGGTGCTGTGGAGTTCGTGATGATGACCTCTCATACCATGTACTCTTAATGGCATTACTGCACTTACAATGCCCAAGAATGGACTTGGACACTCTAGGGGTACAGGGCTATGCAGCCATACCCTCACCACTGGCACAGTGCACCCAGCTAGAGGGCTAGCTTACCTGGGACAGGGCAGTGGTTTGTAGGCATGACTCACAGAGATGTGGGCCATGTCGACTCTTCACTTTTGCTTTGCACCAAAACACGAGCCTGCAATGACAGTTTGTGAGTGTAAAGGCACTGGGCCTCTAATGGTGGCACAGTAAGTGCTGAAGCCCTCAGAGGCTTTCCCTGGTCACAGTGCCCTTGGTACCTTGCGTACCTTTTACAAGGGACTTACAAGTGGCCAGATAGTTGTCAACTGGGTTTGGTGACAGTACATTTTAGGGAAAGAACATAGGCCCTGTGAACCTGGTTGGCAGGAAACCAGGGGGCAACCATGCAAAAAGAGGGCACTTTCCTATAATGACAAACATCCTGCTTCTTCTGATCAGAGCTTTTTCCTGCCAATGTCAATGGCTTTACTGAGACGTCGTCCAGCGCTCCCTGGAGATGACAACGCCTCTTTGGTTGCAGGTGAACTTTACCTTCTCCTGGACTTTTTCTTCAAAATGTAATCCGAGTCTGAAGTTCAGCCAAAATCAGGCCCAATCTACCTTGAGTATAGGACTTGTGCTCCATCGTGGTTAACCTTTTACTTTGTCCCGGTCTCAAGTAACCAGATGCGCACGGTTGGCATTTTGGTCTTTTAGGTGCCAGATTTCACTGAAAACTTAAAAAGAATCTGGTTGTATTGATAGGATTTAATTTTGTTTTGGTGTTATTTTATTTATTAAAATGTATCTTCTTTTTTAAAATTTGGTTGCCATTTTTCTTGTGTTGTGTTTTCACTTTATTACTGTTTGCTACATAAAAACTTTACACAGTGACTCTAAGTTAAGCCTGAAAGCTTTTACACAAAGCTACCAGAGGGCTAAGCACAGGTTAATTCACTGACTTTTGTGGTTCATGGTGAAAATGATTCTGGTTGTTGTTTGAGTAGCATTTCATCTCACTCAAACAATAACCCTATTTTTTACAGTATTGTAACTCAATATTTTAAAAAGACATTCTACTGCTGCTTTTAAAGAAGCAGGGAGATAACCTGTTCTTATTCCTACACTGAAATATGTTCTTCATTACAGCTTGAGGCCAACATGCTTCTTCCACACTGTTAGAAATAGGGTTTCTGGTTGGCAGAGGTCTGCACCCTGTCCAAGCAGGAACCACAGTCCCAGTCAGGGTAAGGGTAGTACACACTTAAAGTTTACCTATGCTCACCCTCTGGTAGGTTGGCACAGAGCAGTCAGGCTAAACTAAAGTGTAAATTATTTGCGCACACACACAGTAACACAGCAAAAACATCACAAACATACTCCACACCAGTTTAGACAAATAGTCAATATTAATCTGAGTAAAACAATACCGAAATGACAACAATCCAACATTCACAAGTCAAGATATGAATTTTTCAAGATTAACTCAAAATGCAGTGCTTAGAAGCCATTACTTCCTCGTAAGTCTTCCTGTCCACCTGAGTTACACAATGAGCTTCAGCTCCACGACAGAACCCTCAAAGTAATTTTACGTTCCAGTCCTCCCCTCCCTCCCCAATATGACCAGCCACCTTCACCCTTGACCCAGTACAAGAGGAGGCATGACCCACCCCACTTCCTTTTTTTTTTGTTCTGCGCTGCAGACTCTCTGAGCGTGATTTGCATGCCATTGGGCCGAGGGTATGCCTTAGCCAGCCCTAATGTCTGGGGTTGAGGCCTTGCATAGTGGGCTCTTGTTGTACGCTATTTATACCTTATTCTACTGGGCTTTTTGGCAAGGCTCAGCAGAGTGAGCTCATCCTGGAGGTTGGTAGCCCTGCTACAACGGGCTCATTCTGGGGTGTGTGGGACGTGCATTGCGGGTGGTAGTTGTGGCACCGGCACAACGCCTGCCCCTTTTTCTCATGGAAAGTTCTGACTATCCGTGGGGCCTTGCAATTGTTGACTTTCGAGGAGACTTGGGAAAGGTCGGTCTCCTATCAGTGGGTCCTGCGAATTGTCAGGGAGGGTTACTCAAGTGTCTTCAGCTCTTCACCCCCAGAATATTTTGTCCACACTCCCTCGCCATCAGCTGCGCCAAATAGGGAGTGGCTTTTGGCGGGTGTTCGGGATCTTCTTGAGAAAGGGGCCATTGGTCCTGTTCCGGCCTGTCAAAGGGGTCAAGGGGTCTACCCCATTCTTTTTCTCGTAAGGAAAGTTTCCGGTTACTTCTGTCCTGGGCTGGATTTGAAAAGGGTGAGCTTGTTTGTCCCCCATATTAAGTATGAGATGCTGTCTTTGCAGGAGACCCTTCCCTTACTGGTTCAGGAGGATGTGGTATCCTCCTTGGATCTGCTTGATGCCTAACTCCACGTGTCCATTTACCCTGCGTCCCAGTGGAACCTCAGGTTTTGTGTGGGGCCCGAGCATGTCCAATTCCAGGTACTACCCTTTGGTTTGTCTTCTGCCATGAGGGTCTTCACTAAGGTTGTGTCTCCCTTGGTTGGGCTCATCCATAGGGAGGAAATTCAGTTATTCCTGTACCTTGATGACTGGCTTATTTCTGCCTCTTCTTTTTCCAAGGGGACTCTTCAAGTCCAGAGGGTCTGTGAGATTCTGGAGAGGCATGGCGTCCTGATCAACCACAAAGAGTTGCATCTGGTTCCCACCCAGGAGTTAGTGTTTATTTGGGGTCACCTGGACATAACCAACCGGCTGGTGTTTTTGGCGTCCGTGAGGAGGGAAACCTTGAGGACGGACCTGGGTTGTCTGCTGGCCTTGGATTTTTCACCGGTGCATCAGTGGTTGAGGTGCAGGGTTTGATGTCAGTGGCAATAAATGTACTACCGTGGGCTTGTTTGCATCTGTACCCGTTGGTAAACCATCTCCTTTCCCGTTGGTCCCCTTGTTCCGCTGCTTACGATCTGCCAGTGGTAGTGTCCCCTTAGATTAGTATCGTCCTGGGTTGATGGATGGTGGAGTCTGATCTGACCAGGGGGCTTCCTTTTTAGGTGTCCCCCTCCAGGATGGTGACAAAGATGCCAGCCGGTTGGGCTGGGGGGCGACGTTGGATTCCTGGTCTGTGCAGGGTCTCTGAGATCGCCTGGAGGCTGGTTGCTCGCCCAACTTCTGGGAGCTGATGGCAGTTCAGAAGGCTTGTCTGGAGTTTGCATTGGCCGTTTGGGGGCATCATGTTCTGGTCCGGATGAACAATCAGATGGTGATTGGTGACCTCAATCACCAGAGGGGCTCCAGGGTTTCGATCCCTGTGGCTCCTGGGTCAGGAGATTCTGACTTGGGTGGAAGGCACTGTGTTGTCTCTGCAGGCAGTGTACCTCCCAGGGAGAAAGAATTGAGTGGCATATCACCAGAGCAGGGTTTTCCCCCATGTCTTCGATATCACTGTCAGGAGAGGTGGTCCATGTGTTGCAAACAAAATTTGGGTGCTCAACAGTGGACCTTTTTGTGGCCAAGGACAGTTCTCAACTTTTGCACAGTTATTCCCTGTCCATAGGCATGGCGGGTGGATGCGATATCATTCAGGTGGTCAGACACCCTGCTTTACGCATTTCCTCCAATCCCTTTGATTGCCCGGGTTCTGCGCAAGATTCGCCTGGACAAGGCATTTGTTCTGTTGATTATGCCAGGTTGAGCTCGCCGCCCGTGGTATACTCTTCTGAGGGAGCTGGCCATTCAGGAGTGTTGGGCGATTCACAATCTTCCTTATCCTTTGAGGGGTTTGCGTCTTCCTGCAGGGGTTCTGCTTTGGCTTCATCTTCAGGCCTGGATCTTGAGAGGGTGAGCCTCTTATCCCGTGGCTACTCTGAGGAAATGGTTGACTTTCTTCAGGGTTCCCAACATCTGGCGACTCTTCAGTGTTATTCCTGACATTGGGTGTCCTTTTCTAGGAGGTATGTTTCTAAAGGACTGGAGTCTGGTTCACTGGACCCAATCAAGCTGCTGGATTTTCTGTCGGATGGCTTTGCGTTGGGCCTGGCTCCTTCTATGTTTCGGGCTCATTGGACGGCTTTGCTGGTGTTCCGTAGTACTCATTTGGATTGGCTGGATCCATTGGTGGCCCAGTTGATACGTAGTTGTTTTCTTCTACGTCCTAGAGTGATTTGTCATACCCCAGCCTGGGATCTCCGGTTGGTGTTACAGGCCCTTCACATGGCTGTTTTCGAGCCCTTGGGGTCTGTGGACATTACATTCTTGACCATGAAAGTGGCGATTCTGGATGGCATTGTGTCTGCTGGTCGGATTGGAGGGTTGGGGGTCCTTTTTACGATCTCCTCCTTTATTGTGCGCCTTGCCGGATCGTGTTATACTTTGTCCCGATCCTAGGTTCTTGCCCAAGGTCCCCTCAGTTGCCAACCATTTTAGGGAGGTCGTTCCGCCTACTTTCTCACCGGAGCCTGGGTCTGGGTGGATGCTGGTCTCCCCCTTCTGGATGTCCAGCGGGCGCTGTTGGTTTATCTAGAGCGGACTCTGGCTTTTTGCAAGTGTGATAGTCTGTCACTTTTGGCCCAGTGAGATCGAGTCATAAGCCTTCTCTTTCTACCCTGAGTAGGTGGATTAAGCTGATAATCCTTCTGGCCTATGGTTCTCAGTGGTCGGAGGTGTCGGCCTGGATCCAGGGTCAGTCTACCTGGGGTATTTCTGTCTCCTGGGCCTCTTTCAAGGGGGTCTTGATTGTAACTATCTGTAGGGTCTCTACGTGGGCCTCTCCACACATGTTTATGGAACACTATTGTGTGGTGTTGTGGTCCTGCTGCTGGGGGTTTTGCTGAGGCTGTTCTACTTGCCTGTACTTGATTGGTGCTCCTTCTGTTGGGTGTCTGGTTTTTTTCCCTCTAGTTTGTTGTTTGGATTAAAAACTTGGTGTTTGCTTCAACCTTTGGTATGTGATTTCTTGTTGATGAACATGAAGCTGTTTGGCTTTGGCATATGCTCACTTTGTAACTCAGGCGGCGATGAAGACTTACGAGGAGGTAATGCCCCTGTAACTTACCAGTAATCTTCATTACTCTGAGTACAGTCTTCCTCGCCACATGATTTCCCATATCTCCTTCCCTGTTTGACTATTGCCTTCATGTGATTGCTTGCTGGGTTTGGTAGTTGTACAGGAAATGTGTTTGGCCATGCCTCCTCTCGTACTGGTTCAAGGGTGAGGATGATCGGCCATGTTAGGGAGGGATGGGAGGACTGGAGCGTAAAATTGCTTGGAGGGTTCGGTTGTGGAACTGAAGCTCACTGTGTAACTCATGTGGCAAGGAAGACTATACTCCAATGTAATGAAGATTACCGGTAAGAAACTGGGGAAACAACTCCAACTGGGGCTATCTAGTAGCGATTGACTGGGGCAAATCCAAAAGTTCAGCCTGACTGCGATGGAGCATAGCTGGAGACAAGAGTCACGCAGACCCGCTGACAGTACCTTTGATTCGTCGATTCTTGGGGACAATATGATGCGCAATGGAGAGTATGCATCCCAGGTGCAGGTGATGTGTTGGTTCCGGAGGAAGTTCAAGGTCGTTGAGGTATTGACACTTGGGGGCGATGTACTGCACAAAGTAGGTGATGCGCCAGTTGCAGGTGCGAGGCTTTGGTTTCCAAAGGCAATGCAGCATCAGTGATGTAAGAATGTTAAGAGCACATTGACTTGAATTTATGATGTCGTAGTCGAACCGCTGTGCTGTAGGCGATGCATCAGTCAACAGCCTCTTAGGGCCGGGTAAGCATCGGAGTCGGGACTGTGCACCACAGATATCGGAGACGCGGTGTCCGAGACTCACACTGAAGCAGTTCTTCAGAGGTGCTTCAGCAAAGTCGGGTGTTGAGTTTTCACGGGGTTAAGCCCAAGTAAAAACCACCCGGCCTGGGTCACTAAAGCAGTACGTTTGCACAGTTGGTCGGAATGGTCAGATCATTGAGTACAAATAAAAAGAGCAGATATATATACACAACAGTTCACCACAAAAAGGAATGAATTCCAAAAACACAGGAATTTCATTTCCAAATGGTAACAACATCAAATGCGATTGTAATTCAAAGCATTTCGCGGATCACTTAGCATTTCTTATTGGTAGTGCTCATAGGTGTAGGAATGAATTCCAAAAACACAGGAATTTAATTTCCAAATGATAACAACATCAAATGCGATTGTAATTTAAAGCATTTAGCAGATCACTTAGCATGTCTTATTGGTAGTGCTCATAGGTGTAGGAAAAGGAAGATTCAGGGTGGTGATAGTGAGTTGCTAAGTGGGGGACAAGGTAAAGGTGTTTGTGACATGAAGAAACAATACACAGCATTTACAAATAGACCTTTCCAGCCTATGTAGGTCACAATAGTTCCTTTACAAAACAATGCTCATAGGGGTATTTAACATCCATACATTTGATTCTATGAGCATGTCATTAGTGAGACAGTCTACGTTTCGACCCCTGCGGTAAGGGGGGTGAGTGGTGGCCTCACAACGGGGTCTTCATCAGGACGGTGGAGCACTTTGGTTCTAGGAAAGACAGTTAAAGTTCAGTCCAGGGTGAGCTTGGTTCCAGAGTTAAGAGGTTCACAGGCAAAGGGCAACCGAGCCGCATCGAATAGACTCGCTTTTGGATTCATTTCCACATTCAACGGGAAAGACTTTCCCCTTTGCCTGTGAACCTTCGGATTTATTTCCACAAACATCGGGAGAGACCTTCCCCTTTGCCTGTGAGAGACCGGAAGCAAGGGGATAAAGTTCCTCAGCATTCGTAGTATACGAAGCATGTCCAGGTCACTGATAGAATCTGTGCCTTCATTGAGAGAGAATCGTCAAATTTGACTACCAGATTTCTCACAATATTTCAGACGTCATAACAGGGGACATGTCTTGTGGCCACCAATTGTGCCACGCTGCACAGGGATGGGAGCCAAAGAACATGATCTACGACTTTTCAGAGTACACTTTAGTTGAGATTGTCTAAGCAATGCGAACACCTCAGACAGACAGGTGTTGATTTCCTAACCGTTTAACTCAGTGCCCCTATCACAAGTAAACAGCAATTGCGTGTAGTCGGCATAAGACACTATTTTCACCCCATATTTCTCGACTAAAAGCGCTAGAGTGGCCATATATAGGTTGAAGAGCGTTGGGCTCAGGATTGAGGCCTGTGTTACTCCACATTCATAGCGGGGATAGGAGCCGAGAACGGTCGGTACCAGATGGTTTGCTGTCGCTTCTTTAAGAAGGAAGCAAACCATGTGAACACACTGCCTCCGATACCACTCTCCTGGAGCCTTCTTAGTAATCCATTGTGGGGCACGGTATCGAAGGCCGCGGAAAGGTCCAGCAATACTAGAACCGCTTTCCCACATTTGTCAAGTGTCATTTTAATGGTTTCAGCTACTTCTAAAAGGGAAGTTTCAGTGATGAAATTTGCTCTGAAACCCAACTGGCTGGAATGCAGAAGGTGGTTGGCCTCCACGTAGTCTGTAAGGACAGAGTTAGTCCTAAGTTACCACTGAGTGCTATCTACTTTAATGCACACTCCATTCTAAAGCACTCAATGGAGATATGGAGCCTTATCGATATGGAGTCTCCTGATATCTGTTTCGTCACAGAAACCTGGCTACACGAACATGCTTCTACCGACGTAAGGATGGCCTTTCCACCCCAATCCAACATAACCAGAGTTAATAGGAAAGAGGCAAGAGGAGGAGGTCTACTCATAGCCGCCACTCCTGGTCTGATTATTACCCCCTTGGAAACTATTAGTACCAGCCCGCTAGAACTATGTATCTTTAGAGTCGAGGCCTGGTTGGAGACACCTGCAGGGGAGCCTTAATATACCGACCCCTCGGCCCAAAAAACGATTTCCTAGACAAATTGCTGGAGATAATTGCCACAAATATTGGCATCCGACTCCTTTCTCTTAATAGGGGATTTCAACTATCATGGTGAAATTCTGTCAAAGCCTGACACAGATCAACTTATCACCAACATGAATATGCTAGGACTTTCGCAACTTATAACAGGTCCCACCCATAATGCAGTCCATAAGCTTTATCTTCTTTTCTTTAACTCGTCTGATAATAATGTTGCATCTCCCATTCCGCTGTTATGGTCTGATCATTACCTCATAACGTTTGTTATCCCTGCCCAAAAGATCAAAGTTGATTCTAAAAGTGAACTACTGTGGCGGAGATCTTGGCGTAAAGTTACTCCATCTTTATTTTCTAAACATTTTATTCTGTCACAGTCAAGCCAGAAGAGAAACATAAATCTTGCGACACCTGCTCTTGAAGAGACCATTATGGTGGCATTAGATAAAATAGCCCCACTCACTAAAGTAAAAGTGAAATCGAGGACTGCCCCCTGGTTTACGGAACAACTTAAGACAGTAAAGTCTCTTGTAGAGGAGCGGAACGTAAATGGAGAAAAAGTAAAGAGAGGGTTGACCGCAAAATATATTTTAAAAAAACATGGTTACATGGAGGAAATTAAGCAAGCAAAAAAGCTATTTCTTTTAAGCCGAATAGACAAGGCAGAACATTTCTGTAAGGAGCATTATAGAATTCTAAAAGAATTCACATCCCCCTCCTACACAACCCCCTAACCCTCTCAAGATTGGACCGATTCTCTTTCTAAATTCTTTGAAGAAAAAATCTCTATCATCCACCACTCTTTTCCGCTCCAAAATACAAATGATGATCTATTCGAAGATGCTTCCCACCTACTTCTCGATCCCGCGCACATCCTGGACAAACTTGCAAGTTGCAGCGTCGAGTCAGTGGAAACAGCTATGCAGAAAATAAAATCTGCCTCTTCCACCAACACTATGCCTCCTAGATTTTTTCCAAATATTGCACCGGTAGTGATGGAAATTCTAACTAACCTATTTAATAAATCAGAAGCAGAATTTCCAAATCTATGGAAATCTGCCAGAGTTAGGCCTAGCCTAAAAAAAAACCACAGCTGATCCTAAACTCTATCTAAACTATCAGCCTATCTTGCTACTTCCCTATTTCGGGAACATTCTGGAATCATTAGTAAACCAACAGCTTAGAAAACCATGGGCTACTGGATCCCTCACAGTTGGGTTTCAGGGTGGTCCATAGTACAGAGATAGCATTGGCAGAAGTAACGGCCAACTTTAAATTAGCACTGGATAGGGGTAAGTCAATAATTCTTGTTTTGCTTGACCTCTCCGCGGGCTTTGACACCATCTCCCGTAGTACTTTAATACATCGGCTCTGGGAGATTGGTGTCAGGGGGAACGCTTTAAAATGGTTTCAAAGCTATCTAACTGACCGTGTCACTACGGTACAGGTGGGAAACACTGTCTCATGTAGCAGGCCGGTTAAGATTGGAGTGCCACAGGGCTCCATCCTGAGTCCGACTCTTTTTAATCTGTACATGACTCCACTGGCCTAGATGATCAGATCATATGGCTTTGATGTCCTGTCATACGCTGACGACACGCAGATCTTGGTCACCCTGGGCCTAGATCCATCAGAAACTAATCAGCGCTTTAAAAATTGTATGTCGCACATCGACAGGTGGATGAGCTCAAATCATCTCCAACTAAATGGAGGTAAGTCTGGGATCATGCTCTTTGGCAAAGCCAGGGAGCATTGGTCATATGACTATTGGCCCATGAACCTTGGCTCCTGTCCAATACCCAAACCTACGGTGTAAAACTTAGGCTTCCATATGGACAGTCAGTTATCATAGAAAAATCAGGTCAGCCATATAGTTGGCTCATGTTTAGGAGTGATGCGTAATCTTTAGAAGGTTTTCAAATGGATCCCTATGGAAGCCAGGAAACCACTAGTACAGGGCCTGATAATAAATCACATGGATTATGAAAATGCCCTGTTGTCCTTGATAAATGAAAGTTATTTGACTAAACTAAAAATCCTGCAAAACACGGCGGAGAGATTAGTTTTGAACCTTCCGCCTAGATCCTCGTCTGCCCCCTGTCTGAGTTCTTTACATTGGCTTCCGGTTAGACAGAGAGTTCAGTTTAAGACCCTCTGTCTGACTCATAAAAACATGTATGGAAAGGGCGCTACTTATTGGTTCAAAAACTACGATGGTACCAGCCTGACAGGTTGCTCAGATCCAGAAATGAGTCCCTCCAAACGCCCCTCAGAATTCGCATGGCATGATATGGAGGAATGTCCTTTTCCCATCTTGCCCCTGCGTTCTGGAATAAACTCCGTCCTAACCTACAAATTGTTTCAGATCATAACTATTTTCGAAAAAAATTAAAATCTTGGCTATTTGACAACTTAGCAAGAATCTTATCAGAGCCGTGTGCAAGCACCATGAGACCTCCAAGTGATATGAGTGCCATACAAATGTCCTTGAATTGATTTGAGAGTTGACAAATCTCTCTAAAACCTTGGAAAAAAAGGCAAAAGAGATATCGGCCTATTGTTGCTAGCAAACAAAGGATCTGCTGTGGCTTTTTTTTTAAAGTGGAAGAACTTTAGGATCTTTCAAAATTTTTGGCATTTGCCCCACCTGCATGGCCGTATTTAGGACTAAATTTACCACAGAATTGATCACTTCTGCAATGGATGCCAGAACTTTGGCAGGCTAGGCATCTGTTGGTGAGCCGGATCTGAGGGTTTTCATTAAACCCGGGGATTTCTCCATGGTAATGGGAGTGAACTGCGTGAGAGAAGGCCCAGAATTTCCACTGTCATAGTGGACAGACACATGTCTTCTGCTACTACTGGGGAGTGGGCTCTAAAAGAGTCTTGGATTATTTTAATCTTGTCGCAAAAAAAACAAGCCATCTGCTTTGTCCACTCTTTGCTGGGGACAAAATGGCTACTAATGGCTTTAGGAGATGCAAAGTCTTTTACAATGTTTAAGAGTTCTTTACTTTTATTCCACGCCTGCTTAATTTGAGTGGTCAAGAAGAGTTTCTTTCCATCCCGGATTTTACTGTAATGAACTTTCAGAGCCTGTTTATAAGCAGCTTTATAGGTAGGATTATAGTTAGTTCGCCACACTCTTTCCAGTCACTTACACACACTTTTACTTTTTCTGAGTGCCTCAGTGAACCAGCGGGCTAGTTCTAAGGCACAGTATTGGAGCCAGTTCTCTAGGGAGAGTGCATCCCTTTCCAAATTGCCACTATAGGGTATCAGCTGGAGATTAAGTGCTGTTTGCACAGCTTCTGGGTGATCAGGTGAAACGGCCTAAAAATGCTCTCCCGGATATACCTTGTGCTTGGGGGAGACCTCGCTCCCTGCGCACTTTAAACCTTAGGAGACAATGGTCCGACCACGTTATGGGGAGTGGCGCATCCATTTCAATATGGGTAGAAGAGAAAGCCTGGTCGAGAATATGCCCCTTTTTGTGGGTCGGGAGGTGGACATACGGAATCATGTTTAGTATGTCAAAAGATTCACCCCTCGACTCCAGGTTCTGCGGGGTCATCCATATGGATATTAAAGTCGCCTAAAACTAGACAATTACTATATTTGGCCGCAATAGATGAGGTGGCGTGATTAATAGTTTCCAAGAACCTGCCAGCCGGTCCAGGCAGGCGGTAAATGACAACCCCCGAAATGGACTGATGGGGGAGACAGTAAGTAAAAAGCCCAGGCTCTCAACCTCCACTATCTCCGCCGTCAGCAGTGTAGAGCAGCTGAGGGAACTTCTAAAAATAAGGGCCACCCCCGCCCCCTCTTCCCTCGGGACAGATTTTTCCTAATGATCTGGTAGCCGGGAGGTATCACAATTGTGATAGTCAGATTAGAGGCTTCTGTAAGCCAAGTTTCAGTTAAAAACACCACGTCAGGTCTTAAATCTGTTAGCAGGTCATGTAACTCAAAATCATGTTTTTTCATTGAGTGGGTATTTAGAAGAAAGGTTTTAAAATAATTTCCTTTCCTGCAAGACTGGTCGGCATGGGTGCCGTAATAGTTCTCATTGCGTTGCCCTAGGTTGGGTAAAACCACCCAGCTCAGTTTTCACATGCCTGACCATTTAAAGCCGACTGAACAGGGAGGTGGGGGCTGCAACTCATACACCTGCCAATGTCCAGGAGCTTGTCTCTGTAATATGTAAAATGGCGTAACACCTCACTAAGCCTACCTCCAGCCTTTCCACTGCCAGCCACCTCCAGGACGCTGATGGGCGCAGGCGGGATTTTCTTAGGCGCGCCGGTTCTCAAAGCCATTTAGGCGGTGTCGGTTCTCAAAGCCACCCACAATATAGGGTTCGATCCCCCCTCCTCTCCCTTACATTTCAAATTCCAAACAAATACATCAAACCATCAGCGCTTCAAATCTAAGAATAGTAATTTAATTTAAAAGCAGCTAAAAATGAAATGTGCAAAATAGCAAAAGCAGCATTTCCAAAAGAGCAGCATACAGTACTGCTGTGTTACAGGGTCTGGTGCGCTCGCGCAACATCTTGCTTTATGGTTGTCAGTGTCCCAACAACTAGACCGCATCGACTAGGAAAAATGGCGGTGTTGATTCTCAAAGCCACCCACAATTCAGGGTTTGATTCCCCCTCCTCTTGCTTCTGGGCCTCTCTACCATCAGTGAGTGCCCTGCATGCATGCAGCAGGATGGCCTGCAGCATGGACACACTGTTTCTGGGCCTCTCTACCATCGGTGAGGCCACTGCATGCAGCAGCAGGATGACATGCAGGGTGAACACACTGCTTCTGGGCCGCTCTACCATCGGTGAGGGCACTGCATGCAGGCAGCAGGATGACATGCAGCTTGAACAAACTGCTTCTGGGCCTTTCTCCCATTGGTGAGGGCACTGCATGCAGCAACAGGATGACATGCAGGATGAACACACTGCTTCTGGGCCTCACTATCATCAGTGAGGGAAGACATGCAGCATGAACACACTGCTTCTGGGCCACTCTTATCTGTCCAGCAAAGTCCGGGATGGTAGTGGAGTCAATCATGTTTTAAAGCATAGTCAAAATGGGCAATTGCAGAGGGCCCACACAGGGGGTGGGGCACCTGATATGTGGTCGGGACAGTCCCACATTATCAGTTTTCTATGTAACAGTTGTGTTTTTTTAATAGCACATCTATATCAAAACAAATAAAATAAAATACTGTCAGTGACCCTCTGTCGTAAAGCCACTGTAAGGGTTGACATGTTGGGCTGCGTATGTGCACTATGTTTCTATTAAAGGTGTGTAAGACTTGCGCACATTGTGTTTCAGTCTGTATACAGGCTCATTAAAGAGCCAGAACTACAAGACAACAATGGAAGAACTGTGTACGTGTACAAAGGCCTTATGAAACCCTCATTCACTCGGATGATCTCACATAAATAGTATACTTCAACCAGTTCTGCCACAAAACAGCCAGGCAGGCATTGTGAGAAGTTGGCCTGGCATATGCTGTCCACTATTCTAGTGGGCACCTTGCACCAGTCCAAACGACCCCTTATTGATGGTAGGTTAAGACAACCTTTATAGAAAGCTATCCTAGTGGTAGCTGTGGAGAGCAGCCTTCAGGCTAAGTCTTGGAGGAATGTAAAGCAGCTTGTTTTACTAGTCTATATTCTTGTGAACTACCAAATGAAACAAGAACCACACCAGGTATATTTATAAAAAAATATGTATTTATTCTAAACACATCCCACTAGTCTCTTTATGAGGCTAGTGGCAAAAGTACATAAGGAAAACCTAATAGCAGACAGTAAAATAGCACAATATACGTTGAGCTCTAGGGGCGTACCAAACCATATATTAAGAAAGTGGTATAAGAACCACGACTTGCATAGACACAAGGCCTAGAGCCTGTAGAACTGCTCGGGCCACTAGGTACCACCCAAGGTAGTGGCACAGGGGACCCACGGGGGACGCGTGCAGTGTGTGAACACAGCCACAAATCACCACTAACTTCTATGGGGAAAGTCGCGGTTGGAATTTTAAAGATAAAGGACACTTAGAAGAGGACTTGAGCAAACCCCTTTAGAACTAGGGAGTTCTAGAGCCAACACCCACAGGAGCACCATAGTACCCGAGTTACCTTACCCAGGGAAGCCGGGTGCATAGGTGTCTTTTGGTGTCGGGTTTCGTCATAGTTTTCAATGGCGATCTGCTGCAAAGTGCTGCTGGCGTCCAAGTGGAAAGTGTATGGTGTGATCCAAGCCTGGATCAAAGATGAGAAGAACTTGAAAGCAGAGGGGACAGAGTTTGGGTCACTTGCCAGTGACCAGGGGCACGATAGTCGAATGCCCACCGATGTTGAGTGATTTCAGGTGAAGAAGGTGAAGCTTGACTCTTCAGCCACGAGGACCAAGAGGCGTCAACGACAACTAGGTTCTGGAATCAAGCTGTCCCATAAAGGATGTCGAGCGCTACGGTGTTGGTTTCCGGATTGGACCCAACAAGCCTTGGCAACAGCAACCCACGTAGGAATCAAAGAAATGCTTCGGTGTGGACCAGCAAGGTCCGAGGGACTCACCACTTGGTAGGGTGTCAGGGCACGTCTAGAGCAACCAGGGAAGCCCAAGGAAAATCAGAATGGCCTACGTAGGGACACACCAGTCGACGGACCAGGGATCGCGAAGGAGCATCGAGCGGAAATGCAAGAAGCGGTATCACAGAACACTCGTGGAGTGTAGGCCTACAATCTTTGGTGCAGATGGTCCTCTCCCTTGGGCTACAAGTAACCCAAAGCACAACTTCAGGAAAGGTCGGGAAGGCAATGCACTAGCAAATGTGTACTGTGTCCAGGGGTTCCGGTTCCATGTCACTCGTGAGGGCTGCGTGTCTCAACTTTGGGGGACTCGGGTCGGCCTCTGAGAAGTTCGGAAATCCTCTTTCTGGGCTGCAAATACTGCGGAGTCTGGAGGAAGCTTCGGAGATGCAGACCGGCAAATGCTTTGTTGGTGCCTGTTGAGCAGGGGAGTCACTCCTTGACCCCAAGGGAAATTTTTCCATCCTCTAGTCTTTAGTAGAGCATCGAAGTTCCAGGATTCAGTTTCAGAGTTTCGTCCAGGTGTAATCTAAAGTCCTGTTGCCAGGGGTTCCTTACTTATACTGAAGAAAGGGGTTGGACATACTCTGGGGACCAACCTATGGGAGGGTGTGGAAAGAGGGGGGTACACCATTTCCTTTTTCCAGTTTCGCGCCAGAGCAGGAGCTGGTAGCACCTGCTACCGGTTTGAACTGGGCTATGCATAGGGACACCAAATGTGCCCCCAGTGCAGACTTTGTGGAACTCTCAGAGTACACTCACCCAGCCCCAATGCACTAAAGCCTGTCTGGGAGGTGGTTACACCTCCCTGTGACAGGAAACCTATTATCCAGGCCTCCCCTGCCAGAGTTTCGTCCAGCAACAGGAGGTCAGATGCGTGTCCGTGGCTGCAGCAACCATTTTGTGATGCAAGGGCTCGTTTAAACTATTACCGGGCAGACCAGTGTGTACATGCCTCTCCCTCTTGAAGGGTGGAATTCTACCCCCACCGCCAGGACTGGCGGGGGGTAGGATTCCAAAGTGTTTGACACCAAACACAACATGTTTCCATGCAGCCATTTCAAAGTTAGCATTTACCGTGAGGTTATAATGCACTTAAGTATATGGTCTGGCTGCATCACAGAACAGCCTCAGAGGATAGGCTGCAAAAGCTGCAGAGGGGTCCACATGCATGGGCACCCTCTCACACAAAACCAAGCATTCTGCCTTCAGGATTGATAAGGCCTGCCATAGGAGTGACTGATAGGTTTATAGGTGTCAGTTATTTAAGGTAGATATAGGTAACCTATATCTTAGTCAATCAATCAATCAATCATGCCATTTGTATAGCGCACTACTCACCCGGGAGGGTCTCAAGGCGCTTAGTAAGGGGTGCATGCACCACCTTACCCAGGCTGCAGTAGCATTCCTGTGGTGTCATTTTGGAAGGCTTCCCAGGGGTGGCATAATACATGCTTCAGCCCCTGGTAGGCCTCTGAGGTACCTATCCCCTTAGTACCTAGTGTACCACATAATAGGGACTCACAAGGGTACTCCAGTAACCAAACTGGAGTGTACCTATAGTACATGCAATCAATTTAGAGAGGCAGCAGCTAGGCTGGGGTCCTGGATAGCAGGACCCCATCCAGACTAAAGTAAAAAAAACAGTTAAACACTAGCAAAAAGTGGGTGTAACCATAGTAAGCAGATCCTACTCTCCTACAGGCATCGTTGACAACAGTGGCAGCAGGATCCCAGTCAGGCTGGTGGGTTTGGATGTGGCCCATAGTTCAATTTGTTTTACCAACTTGAGCAAGAGCCATGCTTGACATCTTTTAATTTTACTTCCCTATCTCACAAGGAATCTCTGTACAACTTTCTCTAGGGACACCAGATATAGACACTTACACAAAGAAAAATATAGACAGCCATGCACCCATACATGAAGCCACCTGTATAGAGAGAACCACAAACATAAAGGTATCCATGCACACAGACCAACATACAGATATATAGCCACAAATAACACCCATGCAGACAGACTAACAGATACCGGCCTTAAGCACGCATGCCAACAGTCTGATCAATGCGTGCCCATGTTGTGTATGTAGATTGCCTCTGGTAGCAATTTCTTGTGGAACTGGAAGTGGTATTTAAAAACCTTCAATAATTGTTTCTAAAGAATTGAGCCGTTGTTTTGAAAGAAGCCATACTGGTAAAGGGTAGTGCTGTTTTAAAGTTAGAGGTCCGTCCGTCCATCTATGGATTTCAATCTTACAAACACGTAGAGCTAAAATCTCTTCTCTGTTAAAATCTAATAAATGTCATGTCTGGGCGGGTGCATTCTTTCCTGTCAATGAGAGAAGGTATTTATGCTTGCTGCTGATCCACAAATATATAAACACTAATACACACAAGCATGCAGACACACAGGCTCCACGTGCACAGACCAGCACCAATATACACTATTTTGTTCTGCAGAAGGCTCTGATATTACCATGTGAACATCTAACAATGGACATTAAGCACGTGCACATCAGCCTGTGCTCACTGTTCCACATCACACTATGTCCTCGAATGTATACCAGTCCGTGTCCCTTACTGTCAATTACCCTGTCCTCCTAAATGCACTCCTAAATGCACAGAATTCATTTTTCCCAATGGCTTGCCCTATCCTGGGCTGAAGCATGCTATCCTTTACATTCATCTTGAAGAATACCGGTTAGTGATTTGCTGCATAGCATCTTTTAGCCTTTATTGCACACCACACTGTGCTCCCCGGATACACATAGCTGTTGACCTCAGTTCTGATCTTTCTTGGATTTCTGGTGCTTGCTGCAGGGTCATTTTAAGGCACGGGCAAATTGGCCGGTTGCCCAAGACCTCCAGCATCCAAAGCGCCCCGGGTAAAGTGATCAAGATAGCCAGAAGAACAGATTTTTGTTTGTCTGATGGGCATGCACACATCAGAGAATCTTAAACCACATACCCACCTACCCCACCTTAACCCTCATTCTCCCAGGTTTTTTGCGGTAATTAAGTTAAAGAATAAACTTTCTGTCTTATGTCTCTCTTTCGATCATCATATCATCTTTTCTATCTTATCACTCTCTCTTTACCCCTCTACCAAACCCTACATTATGTACCTCTATACAAACTTACTGTCTCACTGAGTCAAAGAACACCCTTTGAAGTGTATAGGTGCGGCGTAGCTCTCCTCTCCCAAGTGTGTCCCACCCAGCTCACAGAAATGCAGCAATACACAGATCTGTCTGGGAAGATTCCTCTACCACCTCATGTCTTTACCATGCATGCCTGGGTCTTCCAAAAAGGAACCTAAGGTCCTCCATTACAGACAAATTTGCACTTGGTGCACGTATACAGTTACAGCACATACACTGTCCAGCACTGTTACCTCTATGTATTGTGCCTCCACAGGATCACATACACCCAGCACACACATTACCATGTACACAAACACTATTTCCTTCATGTACTGTACTTCTTGTGGGTACACATACACCCAGGACTTGCATTTACCATGGATGCACTGCACATCACTACATCCTCATGTACTGTTCTCATCGCAGGTACACACACCCAGCATGCACTTCTCAGCGCTGCCCTATCCCTGTATTGTACCCTTCCCAGCCACACATACACCCAGAGCCGAGTCACAACTTCCACATCTACCTGATGTAGGGTAAGGGTGAGTTAAGCACACAGTTGCAGAACATTTAAAAAGGTGAGTGAACCTGTAGGCCGGACCCAGTGACAGGGTAAAAAGTAGCTGTTCACTACTGCTGATCACTACACAGTATACTGCCACCACCGCGTTGGGCTGCTTAACTCCTGGTGAAGGTGGTAGCCTTCCACCTCAATGAGGGTAGCGCTTTAGGAAACCCAAGTCCACCAAGACCACTGTGAGACAGGCCTATGTCATGGCATGCACGTGTGATCCGTGTTTGCCTATGACAGCAAAAATCAGCATATGGGATTCAGACAACAGTACAGTTGGGCACTCAGGGTAGGGGTACAAGTCCATTACCATGCAGAGGACTTTTCTGTCCCAACAATTTGCTTTTCAGAAATGATGCAAAAGGCTGATCCGGCATTTTGTGCTATTTTAGCATGAAATGCTGCCTTACATTCATTTTCAGGGCCCATTTTGACACTAAAAAAGTGAACAATTTCATGTGACGGCCACTCATGTTCTATTCTATCACATTGTTACCGCGCTCCCACAATCAAATTTTTTAATAAATGAAAACTGAATATGCAACATGGTGTAATACTGTAATCATAGGCTGCTGGACTTGGCCCTTTTTGCAGGGTCATCCCAGAACTTTTTCCCTTCCTGTATACTTTCTGACCTGTTGTTGGAGGTTTTACGACTCTGCGCACTTTACCACTGCTTATCAGTGCTAAAGTGCAAATGCTCTCCCTGTAAATTGTTGTTATGGATTAGTGATTCCATGATTTACTATTTGATTTACTTGTTAGACCCTACTACAATGCACCATGTGTGGCCAGGGCCTGTAAATCAAATGCTGCTGGTGTGCTTGCAGCACTGATTGTGCCAACCTCAGAAGCAGCTTGTAAAATGTGGCTCAGGCCTACTATTGCAGAGCCTGTGTGTAGTCTGGGACTGCCAAGTAGACTTGGCAAGTGCACACACTTGCCAGTCCTTAAACCTTCCCTTTTTCATACATTAGTCACCCCTAAGGTAGGCCCAAGGTACCCCTGTGGGCAGGGTGCATTGTTTGTGAAAGGTAGGACATGCCCTGATGTGTGTGGCATGTCCTGATAGTGAAATACTGCCAATTTCGTTTTTTCACTATTGCAAGGCTATCTGTTCCTATAGGCCAGAATGGGTAGTTTGTTTATAACATCTTATAAACATAACTGCCCCAGGGAACAAGATGGAAAAGAAAAGTTTAGTATGCCTGAACTCAGAATGTTAAAGTGCATCTTTTAGTGAGGGTGATTTTTACATTCTGTGTTTGAAAATACCACTTTTAGGAAGTGGGTATTTTCCTGCCTAACTACCCAGGGTGCCTCTGCTAGGTTTGTGTATTGCATGTCTGGCTTTTGGATGGCAGGGCTCTGGCTCCAGAAGTCTGATGAGTCAGGGCTGGGCTGAATAGACCTGTGTTGCATTTGGAGTAGGAAGGAGGAGATTTCCTTTTCACCTGAATGGGCCTTGTCTGCCTTCAACAATGCTGTCTCCACCTCCTGCCAGGAAGCTGCACCATTGAAGACAGAACTGGTTTTGACTAGGTACAGACACTCTGCCTTCAGAGAAAAAAAGGTTTTGTGTGTATAAAAAGAGGGGCCCAGACCCAAAACTTTAGATCACTTCTGGGTAATCAAGAGGAAACCTGTGCCAAGGAGAAGAGCCGTGGAAGCTGAGGCGGAATACTGCCCCTGTGCTGTTTGCTGTCTGAGGTTGGCGTGCAGTGGCTGCTTGCTGCCAAGGAAAGGAGAAAAAAGACATTGCTGCTTTACTTTTTCACCTGCTTGAAGTAAAGATGTCCAAGGGCTTGAAACTGAGCTTGCCACCTGTTCTGAAGTCTCAGGAACACAAAGACTTCACCCCTACTGTTTGCCTGCATCTAGAACTGCTGTTCTAGTGCTGCTACAGAAGGAAATTACAACACTGACGCCGGCGAGCAACGCAGTAATCTGCACTGAAGCTGTGAGCGCTGCTCCGACTTGTGAAGTAGACCCGATGCCGGCCGGCGTGCCACCTCCATGCCAGTGAGCGACGCCGTAACCTGTCTGACGTCATGAGCGCTGCTCCGATTTGCGACATGGGCCCATCGCCTGCTGCGACATGGGCTCGACTCCGAACCCGACTTCATTATCGCTGAGCCAATCCTCGACGTTGGTGACTCCCCAAATCCATCGACACTGCGCCATTGTAAGGAACAGTGGTTTTGGCGCCATTGTGACGTCATCTCCCTGATGCAGTAAGGAACTGTTGTTTTACCTCACCAGAGCTGCAGTAAGGAACACCTGCACCTCCCCTGGGGTCGTAAGGAGTCGAACGCCGCGCAGCGCCAGCAAAGCTGCACCTCCCCAACGCCGTGAACTGCCTTTGTTTTCACCATCTGGCAAGGTACTGTTCTGTGTAGGCCCAGCGCCGAGCACCTCACGGTCGGCGCCCTACTTTGGGATTTTTACCCGTCACGACGACATTCTAACTCCAAGTGGAGTTATTTGTTGCTACAAGCTTGATTTAAGTGAATAACCTTTTTTTTGAGAATATCTTAATACCTGTACTTTAGATTTTTGTCGTTTTGGTCTTGTTTTAAAAATAGATAAAGATTATTTATTTTTCTAAACTGGGTGTGGTGTCCATTTGTAGTGTCTTCACTGTATTACTGTGTGTGTTCACAACTGCTTCACACACTGCCTCTGAGATAAGCCTGTCTGCTCGTGCCAAGCTACCAAGGGGGTGAGCAGGGGTTATTTTAGGAGTGTATCCCCCTTACCCTGACTAGAAGCAAGTGCCCCTATTTGGACAAAGGTACCTAACTCTGTCAGCTAGAGACCCCCATTTCTAACATAGGCATTTTGTGGAATAAGTCTGACGTGAAATGCAAGAACGTTTGTGAGATTATGTTACTGCAAACAAAATTTTGCACTTGCCTACCTTTTACCCAAATCGATAAAATGAGCACCCCTGAGTTACTTACAGTACACATTGCCATCAGTATCAAGAGATCACTCGGAGAGTCGTTGTGCCCTTTACAAAGCATATATTACCATACTGACCTTGTTGAGATACTCCAGCCACAAGCTCTGAAGCGGAGATTGCTCACTTCATGTGGGATTGATACAGTGAATCATCAGACTTGTTCCAATTTCACTCAAATAGTCTAAACTTGCAAAGAACGGCTTTAGCACCACCGTACCGGACCCTTAATGTGACAGTAAAAAGAAAATTGCCTGTGTGATTGATTGGCAGGCTATGCTCAGCCTATGGGCGCAGAAAGTCGCCCACACACAAGAAATAAGGGAAAAGTAAGGGAGGGAAGGGTCCTAGGTCTAGAACTCACTAGTTAGAGGCAAGCGCAAGTCTTGTCTCTTGAAACCCTCACACACTCCGAAGGATGTCATGCTTCATCGTCTGGCATTTGATCCTCATCGGGCCGGTGCTGCAATGCCCTACGGGTCCCCCGAAGGGTCGCTTTAGCGGAGATCTTTTGTTTAGCCTGCAGTCAGATGAGTGTGAGGAAAGAGGGTCCTATGTGAGTGGTCAGTGGGTGCGTGAAAGATAAAACTGACTAAGGGATACCGAAAGTCAGTGAAGTTTATTGTGTAGGATCCCTTGTCAGATTAAAAGACCCCGAAGATCGTGAGTTACTAAAAAGGGCGTGAGGTGCATTTGTAACTAAAGGTCAACATGTTTCGAGCCTGATCGGTCAGAAAGATCCAACTAAAGGTCAAAATGTTTCACGCCTGACCGGTCAGAAAGATCCATGGCGCTTCATCAGAAACAAATGCTGTGATAAAAAAGTAAAAGGGAGTGGTGGGGTCAATAACCCTACTAAATCCGGGCGGGCCACACCTGTGTGTATCTCCAAGGTGGCTCAAACTATACTGCTCATAGTCACTGGTGTTGAGAATAACTGTGGCTCCGCCTTTGTCAGCAGGTTTTATGGTAATACTGTTGTCTTCTTTAGGGGAGGAAATGGCCTTACATTGGCTATTACACAGATTGTTGAATGTTCTTTTTTTTCTTCAGTTGATTGGCTTGCTTCAAAACCACTTTTTCGAAAGTAAGGACCTCACTGGGTACCATACTCGATGTGGGGGTAAACTTGGTTGTCTCAGACCTGTATCCTCTCTTACAGTGGAAGGGTTGTCTTTGAAGAATGGCTTCAACCACTCTATGCCTTAAGCCCCGGTGGTCCAACAACACCCGGACAGCGCATCAATGCTGCAAAAGATACGGAGAGAGACCATCGAGTCCCGCCGTCATCCCGCCTCAACTCTCGCGGCCACAATAGCCCACCGGGTGTTGGAATAATATTCGGCCCTTACCGAAGGACACAATTTATCCCCACGAGTGAAACCACAAGGCTCGCTCAACGCTGAGGTTAATTAACCTCGCCCCAAAACCAGGTACCGGCACCACCTCGGTATTCTGACCATCCACTCAAGTGCCTGACCAGGATCTTAAAAATTGCCCGGCAGGCATTCTTAAAAACAGGAAAAATGATTTAAATAGTCCTGATGATGATCCCGGTTCATTAGGAGCCAGGGGATCGAAACGTTGACGGTTGAACAGTATTACGGAAAATTCAATTGTATGCCATTCTGTAAATACTGTATGTCGAAACTTGTTTTTTGTATTGATTATTAATTTACAAGCGGCATTTGGCTCCAAACTTCTTGCCTGAAAACTTTTCTCATTTTCTTATTTTTTCTACTACACTTTCTTTCTTGAAGGATAGGTACAGGACTGTGCCCTATCTAAAATGTTTATAATTGACCACCTCTAGGTCAACCAAACTCCTTTTATCTTTAAATTAAACATTTCCTCACCCGGCTGGGTCTGGAAACTTGATTATAGCACCGATTGTGGTCTGTAAAATCATTTTCTCTGTTTATTTTTATTTCCTGAGGACCCTTGTTGTCTTTATAAATTCAATCACATATGGAGCATTTCTCCACCTACAACTAGGAAAGAGCCCACACCACGCTGCTTGAGTCACCATATGTCTCTTAATTTAGGCACCACCATTTAAACGGGCTTTTGCATGATTACCTTGATGTGATAACATGACCACGACCATTGCGAGCCTCATAATTCAGACCTCTCACTGTAAGGGTACAAGAGCGGAACCTCGACCTTCAGGCCCACACGGAGGACTTGGAAAACAGGTAACGGTGAAATAACATTAGCATTCGAGGCATGGCGTACGGATCAGAGGATGCAAACATCGAGGTTGACCTCCTCTGTTCATTCCTGGGTGAGATGCAGGACTTCCTGGTCAAGCTGGACCGTACAAATTTAGTGGGGCCTCGGAGAGCCGCTCCAGCCCCCCAGCAGACATTCTGACATGTGTGCATGATTTCCAGCTTAAGGAGCGCCTACTCCGAGTGGCCAAAAATGACACCACTTTCCAATACAAAGGCCTGAGGCCAACGCTACACCAAGACTTTGCAATACCCACATTAGTGAAGCGTAAGGCATTCAGACCCATAACTGCACACTTGTGAGCAGCTGGTATCTCATACTCATGGGGGCACCCCTTTCGGCTGATCTTCACTTTCAAAGGGGAGCTCAGACAATTGCGCTCTCTCTCTGCAGCCTATAATCCACTGGACACCGAAGAACCTGCAGTGAAGAAGCTGCAACAGAGCAACTTGAGTAGAAGGCACCAGAGCAGTCACGGATGGACCACCATCAAACCCCCAAGCCCGGCATTGTGACCTGACCTGGACACCATGGCCAAGGAACGACAGACGGTCCTGGCCTCTCTGACCGGGGCCTCCTCTGAGAAGTCCTTGACCACCACTGAAGAATGGATGGTGAACATTTGGCTGTCCCCCATGTCTGCCTTCAGGGACACTTTAACAAAAGTATGGGGCTGTGCTTTGGTGGGGGGGCGGGAGAGACACCGGCCACTGGTACCCCGCAACTTATTTCCCAGGAGCCAGAAGCTCCGGACACTTCTTTGCCAAAGGATGTTTTTCTATATTTGTATTGTTGTTGTAGTTGGGGGGTTTTCCTTCTTTTCTGATCTCCTTCCCCGGCCCTCTGCATGCCTAGCCTCACACGCTAGATCCTGTCCTCTTACTCGTTCCACTTCCTGACACACTGAGGATGCCCACAAGCAGGAACCCTTGGCACATATTGGCATTCCTTCTAGCTGTATACCCCGACCTTGGCCCACATGCTGTAAAACATTAAAATTCTCACTTTGAATGTGAAGGGGCTAAATAACCCAATCAAGTGAAGAGCAATCTTATCCTACCTCGAGCACTCGGGCGCAATTATTTGTTTACTCCAGGAGACACATCTTCTACCCAGAGACACCCATAGAATCCGATCCAAGGCTTTCCCACATTAATACTTCTCCTCACTCCCCACCAAAAAGGCTGGAGTTGCCATCCTTATCTCCCGCAACTTCAGAGGGGCGGCATGACCAAAAATATATGATATCAAGGGGCGGCTCCTGGCTTTCTCGATATCTATTAACGCACTCACTTTCACGCGAGCCTCCATATACGCACCCAACGAGGGTCAAGAGGCATTTCTTCGCAGTGCAGTGACAGGCTTAACTACCTCTCCAGACCAGCACATACGGGTGGGGGCGAAATAAATACAGTGTTCGATAATCAGCTGGAATGCTCAGTTCAACTGCAGGGACAAACAAGGGCCCTATCCAAGAGTGGGAGGGAATGGCTACAGGTTCTGGGGTTGGTTGACATATGGCACTATGTCTACTCCCACACTATACATTCTATTCTCATGCACATAAGACCTACACTAGGATTGCCTATTTCATTGGTTCACAATCCCTGCTCCCCTCGACGCTCTCTTCGGATATTGAACCCCAAATACTTTCAGATCATGCTGCACTAACCCTGACACCAGCAATACCTCCAGCAGACAGACCACCATACTCTTGGTGGTTGCGTGATACACTTCTTCACTGCTTTGCAGTAGTACAGCGCCTAATCAAGACATTGGAGGAATTCCTGAACTTTAATGATACCCCGCATATCCCAATCGTTTCCCTATGGGAAACACTCAAGCTGGTGACAAGGGGGGGATCTCATAGCATTGTCCTCCTTGGTGGACAACAAGATCAGTCGAGAAAAAAAGGGAAGAACTTTCCAAACAAATGCAGGAGCTAGGACGCATACTTGAGCGGGGCAACCCGCGTGTGGCATCAATTGGAGGCAATGCGCTCTCAGTTGGCTGGCCTTGACCTAGACAGGGCAGAGTATGCTGCCTTACAACTAAAGCATTAATTTTACACATGAGGGGAATAGGTGCGGGCACCTGTTGGCCCATAACCTGCATGCCCAATGCCAGGCGGCTACGGTCCAGATGGTTTGCGACGCGACTGGCTCAGAGCGCATTCGGTACGCAGTAATTCTTGTGCGTTTCAAGAGTTTTACGCTGAATTATATACAGCACAACAACTGTCCAAACAGGACACTTTAAAATATCTGCAAGGGATATCCCACTCCCGGCTGACTCCGGATCAGTCCTCCAATCCAGATAGCACAATACGCATTGAGGAGATGATATCATCCATTGCCAGTCTCAAACACCTTAAATCTCCGGGCCCGGTGGGTTTACCTCTATTTTCTACGAAACCTTCTGAACTGTCCTAGCACCTATTTTACCCAGACTCTATTTTGCGATAGGGGACACCTCCGATATCCCACCCACAATGCTGCTTGCCTCAGCTGTCATTCTCCGCAAACCCACCAAGGACAGTCAGTACTGTGCCTCTTAACGGCCAATATCCCTTTTGAATATTGACCTAAAGCTTTTTACAGTGATTTTTGCAGCTAGTTTGGGGTACTGATGCCGAGTCTGGTGGACCCAGACCAGGCAGGGTTTGTGGCGACCAGGCAATGCGGCGATAACACACATCATCTCCTTGACAAGGCCCCCCAACAACCGGTGGAGCGAGTGGTGTTATCGGTCGATGCTGAAAAAGCATTTGTCAGGGTGCACTG
Organism: Lissotriton helveticus; assembly: GCF_964261635.1. Taxonomy (NCBI): domain Eukaryota; kingdom Metazoa; phylum Chordata; class Amphibia; order Caudata; family Salamandridae; genus Lissotriton; species Lissotriton helveticus. The sequence goes on along the minus strand of NC_136065.1, from coordinate 1,316,907,571 downwards.
GCCATTCCTGGAGGCCACCCTGGAGCAGTTCGGAGTGGGGAACCACTTTCGCCAGTGGGTACTCAGTAGTTATAGCCGCCCTTCAGCCACGGTCCGAGTGAATGGATATACTTTAGATCCCTTTCTGTTAGCACGGGGATCGAGGCAAGGGGGCCCGTTTTCTCCGCTGTTATATGCTCTGTATATGGAGCCCTTGGCCCAGAGGGTGCAGGAAAATCCTCTGAACTCTGGGGTCCAGTTCGGGGGGGGGGTCGGAAACCTTATGTGTATACGCAGATGATGTAATCGCTCCCCTGACCTCGATTCCAACTTTCCTTTCAGAACTGGAGAAGTTTGCAGAGGCTTCGTGCTTCAGGGTTAATGTCTCTAAGTCACCAGATTTGGGGTTTTCCCTACAGCCCTCAAACAAAGACGCCCTTAGACAGATATGCATGATTCAATTGGAGCTGGAATTAGTTCCATACATGGGCATAAAGTTGGCAACCTCAACTCAGGCTACAGTCATCTTAATTTACAACTACCTTCTGTCGCAGACCCGGCAGAAACCTTCACCGCTGGCGGCCATTCAGCCTCTCGTGGCTAGGCCGCATGGCGGCATTTAAAATGAATGTGCTTCGGAAAATATTATATCTTTTCCAAACACTCCCTGTAGAGCCTCCCCCTGGTATTTTGAAATCGCTCCAACAAAAATTCCTCTCCTTTGTCTGGGCGGATAAAAAACCTAGAATGAACAGGGACCTGAGCACCAGACCCCCAGGGGACGGTGCCCTCGGTATCCCAATATCGATCGCTACTACCGGGCTACCCAGTTGCGGGTTCTGCTGGAATGGTCCGATAAAGAGTACAAAAAGCACTGGCTTTTTATGGGAAGAGCCTTGGATGGCCAGTCCTTGTGGAAGATCCACTTTCTCCATAAATTTCAGCACCCTGCAAGGCTCTACAGAGGGCAACCTTAAGGGCTTGAGACGCGACCGCTGTATCATACAGCCTTACCTCCTTCCCATCGTCTCTCACGCTATATAACCAACAATCCCGACTTCACTCCTGGCCTTGACCTGGTGGCCTTCAGGCACTGAGATGGAGAGGGGTGCAAATCGTTCCCCTGACTTTCGAGGACCTTCGCGCAGATCTCGTACTGCCGGAGACTGAGCATTATTATTTTCAGCCGATATGCCATTGGGTCCTGCATCCCTCGAAATGCCAGGGGGCACAAAGGCCACTTGCCACATACGAGAAGTGGTTACACACTAAACACCAACCAAGCATCTTATAACGGAGCTTTACCATTTTCTGTGGCCCCCGGAACAGTCGGCCAAATCTGCAGAGCAGAGGCACTGGGAGGCAGAACTGGGGCATACGTTGTCACAGAACGAATGGGGGGTACATTTGCTACTGGGCTCAACATTCAGCACGAAACATCTCCAGCATAGAAACAGCTACAAAGATTGCCTCAAATTGGAATCTCACCCCTCCCAGATTACATAGGGGCAACCCCAGCTGCACCTCAGGTTGCTGGAGAAATTGTAGGACCAAGGGCATGTTGACACACTTGCTGTGGGACTGCCCAGCACTCACATCATACTGGGGTCAAATTCTGAATGAAATAGATAAGCTTCAACGTAAGCTTTATTCGATAATACTTGTCATAAAAGCTGTGTACATAAAACACTAATTTCACAATAGAACATTGACTTAAGACTAAATAAAAAAAATAAAACCATTACATCAAGATATATGTTAAAATGTAACAAGGACTTAAAAATAAGATAAAAACGTGTGCACAATGTTTTTAGTTGAAGACAACAAATGTTGATACTTTAAAAAAGGTTCCAACAGTCGTATAACATATTTCATTACCACAGATGACATGATCCTACATTCAGTTATTTGCAGGGAATTATTTAGATCTTATTATCGACATCCATCTTAAAAACTTTGCCATGGGTACTGCGTAGCAAACTGATGGGTCAATATATAGAATTCTTATGGCTATGCTCGACGAGCTGGTGCCATATTCCCTCAAGTCAGCGACAGCCATACTTTACAAGGAGCGACATACGCAGGACATACTAACAGCACATGTGAATAAGTTTCTTCCATGTCAGTGCAGTTTGGACATTTATTGTCGTCAGTAGCAGACCATTTAACAGTAGAAGACTTTAAGGGTAAACATCCCACTCTAAATTGAAAATACAGTTTGCGGTCTAGAATGCTCAATTTCGGGCATGATTTTATGTGTAAAAACATCTCTGTCAGTGTTGTACCATCACTTCTTCTGTTCACATTTTGTTTGATCAGTTCCCAATACCTTTGCTTAATTAAATCTTTTGATGGAAACTGGGATCTGTTAGGGGTTTCCCACAATGACAACATACCCATACTGGTTAGAGAACTTCTAATGTCATGCAGCCAGCTAATTTTGTGGAAACGGTCAGCCTCGATTATGTCTCTAAGATATTCTGCAAAAATGGCCTGTTCTGGTGTACACCAGGTTCTGCGCAAGGATAGGGCGTAGTGTTGCTAGTTCTACTAATGCTTTTCTGCCTAGGTCATGTCGCAAGAGGAACACGGTGTACTTTGGGGTAGGCTTGTGATCCCTCGAATAAACCTATTCTCTTATGCAACTAATTGAGAGAGTTTCTCAAAACCTCAAAACTTGGCACCATACAGGACTGAGCTCACTACCTTGGAACTATAGATGTGCAGCACCGGGATAAGAGGCTTAGTGAGTGATGTTTTAAATTCTGTGGTCAGGACACCTGCTAATTGCCGGTGTTTTAACACCATGGTATCGATATGTGGCCTCCAGCTCAGTCCTTTCTGCACGGTAATGCCTAGCTAAGTGAATGCATCTACCTGCTCCAGGGCTAACCCATCCATTACCATGTCACCCTTGAACGGCCTATGCTGGTTAAAGTTCATGAACTTTGTTTTTGCAGTGTTCATTTTTAGACCTCGTAATGAGCAGAATTCTTCATAACGCTGCAGTGCACGCTTTAACCCACTTGGTGTTTTAGGTATTATTAGCGTGTCATCCGCAAACATTACAATTGGGATTTTTTTGATCTGTTAAGACTGGTGCATCTGTCGAGATAGAAGATAAAAAATTAACAATTCCATTGATAAAAAGTGAGAATAATGTGGGTGCTAGGACGCAACCTTGTCGGTCTTACTCCCCTGTGCCCCCCATCAAATTTGAGCAAAGCTTTTTTCATGAAGGCGAACAATTAAGGAGAGTAAGTCAGTAGGCAACCTGAGCTCTTGGAGTATCCTCCACAGTTTGTGATGTGAAACTAGGTCGAAGGCTCACTTAAGGTCAACAAAGGCAGCATAAATGCTGCCTTTTCCAAGAACTACCGTCCGCCAGTGATTTAATAAAAATCAGAAAACCTGGTCAATAGTACTTAGGTGGGCCCAGAAGCCTGCCTGGAGTGGGCTCAAGATGGCGTTATCATCAATCCAGGCTTGGATTTTGGTAAAAGAAGTCGTACCACTACTTTCTGAATTGAATCTATGAGACTTTTTGGCCTATAGTTCCCTGGTAAGGATCTGTCCCCTTCTTTATATATCAGGATAATCTTCGCCCCCGCCAAATTTCCAGGATTGGGGCACCATGGGCAATGGCATTTGTAACAGCATTATGCACTGACTCCATCTAGCCTTGTCCTGCAGATAAATATCTGCTGGGACACTATCAATAACTGGGGCTATCCTGCTGGTAATTGTGCTCAGTGCAATGCTTATGTCTTCTTGATTAAAAAACGATATCAGGTGAATAAAAGTGAGCCTGAAAAGGCTTGCAGTCCTCAATGTCGTTATCAGCGTATTGCTCAGCAAAATAATGTACCCACGTGTCGGAATCCATGTGACTTTGGGGAGATTTCACTACTCCGCCGCACCCCATTTTACCAGACTCCAAAAGCATTGCATATTACTCCCATGGCTTGTTTCTTTTAAATCCTGCCATCTTTTTTTATCCCAGGCCTTTTTGCGTTTGTCATCGCCTTCTTATAGAGCTTCCTGGTATGCTGAACTCTAGGGTGATCTCCTGATCTGATTGCCTCCCTCAGGGCTCTACAAGCTTGTTTGCACTCCTTATACCAGTGATGCTGTGGATGGGTTCCATTTCCCTTAGGCCTAAAGGGTTTTTGAAAATATGAGCGCATTCTTGCGAATAAGGTAGTATGTAATAATGTTATTTCTTTTGGTGACTGACAATTACGAAGGGAAGACAACATCTCTGTTAGGGTATATTCAACATCACTGTTGATGGCTGATAGTATTTCCGGCAGTTCTATGATCATCAGCCACTTAAGGCGGCTCATATTATTGGTTGGTATCAACTCACCTGTGAAAAGGGAGTTGTGGGTTTGTAATTGCTCTTGCAGTTCCCTAAATATGAGCGTGGAGCATAATGGATTGTGGTTGCTCTCAATTCTGTCCATCATGACCATTTCTTCTAGGGTGTGCCAAAGTTTTAAACAAATTAACAAATACTCAATACGGCTTGAATGGTGGCCGTTGTTATATGTATTGACCTCTTTCTTATCAGATGTCGTTCTTCATTGGCCGCCCTTAGGCCATGTTCTAAACTTAAAGCCTTCATCTGTATTGCTGCCTCTGTCCATCTTTTGATTGGGGGTATTTCCAGGTGTGGGATGCCCCACTGCTCATCTTCTTCCCCGTTAAGTCGAATTCCCTATTATTGAGGGGCTCAAAAGTTGTGTTAAAGACCCCCACTATGACTACCAAGGCAGCCCAGGAGATGTATAAAAGCTCATCTAAACCAGAGATTGTTTCCAACCTTCATCCCCCGCTGAGCCCTCTAGCATAAACATTTTAAATATCAATGTTGCCATAAGGGCTGCACCCCAACCGGATAACAAGAACATCATTGCTTTCTGTTGGTAGTGCATGTATGTTAAGGCCAATATCCTGCCTAATCCAAATTGTGAGTCCCCCCGAGGGACGACCTTTGCTACCTTGGATGGCTGGTATAAAGTAATCTAGATATCCCAAATGGTAATATGGTTCTACTAGCCAGATTTCTTGGAACATGCATATGCCAAAATCTTCAACAAAGGAATTCCAGTTGGGAGACACTCCCGTATACCTCAGCGTAGCAATGTTCCATGATAAAATTGCTAATCTATGTGGTGTTCGTTGAGAATCTGGCAAGGGCCTGACCCTTGGAGCTATAGTCCCTGAAATGCAATCTATCTCATTCACTGCACTGCTAGTGCAGGTCATCTCTACAAGAGGATTTAGTCCTTGATGTAGTGCAGGGTACTTACTGACGTATACAGGATTAGTGGCCTGAATACTAGCAGCAGGAGGTGAAGGGGACCTTCAGTCAATCTCTTTCAGTGGTGACACACTATTTTGGGGTGATGCATGGTGAGCAGGATTTATTTCTGGTGCCATATCCGGACAAATATATTTAAAACGTATATTGGTTTTGGCCAAGTAATGGGTGCGTAAATCAAAGGCCATCAAGTTTTCGACGAAGGCATGATGCGTGAAGGTAAGTGCTTTCGAGTCGTGGGCATATGGGGAGCCCCCCAAATAGGAGTGCCTTTTAGCCCCAGTGATGTCTTCCCTTATTATGGACCAGCATCCTCTCACTCTCCGGATCCACTGAATATATTTATTAATTAGGGAACCCTCATCCTCCCTGTATGGGCTCGGATGGTGCTTTGGTGCATTGACCAGATAAACTGTCCGTCTTGTGTCTGGGATCTTATCAGCGCTATGTGGGACTTGTGGGGCCGGTTTGTCTGGTGATGGACAGGACCTGACCAAGAGTTTTCTGCCTTGTTTGAATTAATGGATTGCCCTAAATCAGCGCTAAGTTGGCCTTCCCTCTAGGGTGTCTAAGAATAACGGAATCAGCTTTAAGGCTCTGGGCTATGTGTCCCCTACTTGGCCTTCCTAGATTTTGTCTGGTAAGATCCCCTGGTAGCTGACGCACACAATCAGTGCCATCTTGAGCGTTAATCGGGCAAATTTCTTTTGATCTCAGTCGGTTCCTAAAACATTGAACATCTGTATGTACCTTGTTCAAGGATTCTGAGAGACTGTACACAATTGCTTCAAGTGCTCTGATTTCCTGCACTATACCCATTATTTGGAATGCTAACGATCTTTGTGTGAGTGCCTCATTGGCTTGGATGGATGTATGTCTTGATAGACTGTCCATACAACTAGCATCAAGACTATTTAAATTAACAACTGTCCTTTTGACTACTGTAACGTCCACATTTAGGCAAATACTTGTCTGTGCACTCTCTTTTAGCACTACACTATCCGGAGTGGGGGGAAAATCCTCTGGGTCTACATAATCTGACAGCAGAGAAAAACTGTTACTGCAGGAGAAGGTTGATAAACCCACTGTGGTCTCTAATGTGTTACCAAATAGGTTGATCATGTACCCGATTCCTGTCTGCAGCTTTTTTGAACATGTATGGTATACGACCAAGGTGTGTGGGACTTGTAGAGGATTGTGCATGGACAGATTTTGGCAAAGTGCTGGTGCTGGTGGGGGTTGGGTCAAGGAGGCCCTCACATTCAGATAACAGGTTGTCGATGCACTCAAGAACCCCCGCCCCTTCCCCCCCCACAGCTGGACTTAGTGTCATTGTCTTCTTCTTTGCCTTTTTTGAGCAGACTTCCTTTGAGCCTCCCTCCATGGTTTTGCACGTTCCCATTCCTACTCTCAACCACTACACACAAGAAAAAAGAAAAAACTGACAGGGGAGCACAGTCAACAAATGGCCTAGTGTAACTAGGACAAAGTACTGCTGCCAAGAGCACAGTACCGTGCGTTGCTGTAAATATCAAGACAGGGGCTGTTAAAGAGTGATGTCAGGGTGGTGGCCCATCCCAGCCTCTTCTGGGCTCTGACAGGCGCAGATGGGCCCGTCCTCAGCCCGGGCCTTGCCCGGGCATGCTCAGACACGTGTCGTGCTGCGGGATACCCACGCTGGTGATATGCACCTCCTGGTGCAAAAAGCCAGCCGGCCACAAAGCGTGATGAGGGATGAAGTCCCCTGCTCCTGTTCGTGGGCTTGCCCAATGCGCTTACATTTCCCCTTAGGTCGCGCAGAGGCAGAGAGATGGGGATTGCTTTAGACGCAGCCCTGCAAAACACACTGTCTCACTGGGGGACAGACAGGACCCCCACGTTCCAAGGGTGGTTGCTAGGCATGGAATGTATATCTCTTTCGCTCCAGGGGAAGGCGCCTCCTTTGCGGAACTGTGGCACCCTTTCCTAGCTTTGCTGAGCTTAGAAGTATAGGAACTTACCTGCCCCAGATATTTGCACCTACTGCGCCTCCCTGCGCTGCTGCAAGATCCTGCCAACCCCTATCAACATGACACTTTCTGCGGCAGCTCTGATCTTTCCCTTCTGTTTTTCCCCTGGGTGGCTGTGGGGGAGGATACCAAGCTGGGAGTGGGGGAGGGATTGTTGGGGGGCACGGGGGAGGTGGGAAGAGCTGGGGGAGTTGGGGTTTTGATTTTGTCTTTTGCCTTATTGTATCCCACATCTTGCTTGGCTCTTTGCTGATCGCATTATAAATTTCTGTTTTATACCTATAAAAAAGATTTAAACCTAAAAGTACAGAGAGAAAAGAAGTAGGCTAATTGTATATTGTGACGTATAATGACAATATGTACTAATTGTGAAGCATTAAGAAAGCAAGCATTGAATGTACGTTGGAGGGCTAGAGATGAAAGAGTATTCCAACACAGACATTAGTAGTTCTGTGGTAACATTCCTTATACTAACTCACACAACTAGAGTGCCAGAGGTATGTTTGCCGTACAACCTCCAACATGAAAAATGGATGCTCATGAGAAGCAATGTTACCATGGGAGCCACACTAGGTACAGCAGCTTATCTATTCTTGCATTCATTGGCAATTGTGAGGATCTGAGATTTTACGTATGTGTGGCTTCAGAAGGGGTTCCTCCTTGGTATGACTACTAGGTTTGAACCCAATAGAATTAGGGCGAATTACGGTTGGGAGGTCAGGTAGACCTTATTCCCTTGTACGACAAGACCCCTTACACAGTCTCCAATGATAGCAGAAATCATTAATGCTGGTGACTTTTTGGATGTTTGGTGAGCCAGCATCCAACCACAGTACAAAACAATTATTAATCTACTGTGCACGATGCAAGCTCAAGAGTCTATTGGCTGGTGTTTACGGGCCGAACATCCTAGACTGGGCTCACTGGCATTCTAAGCAGATTCTTATCAGACCACTCCCTAATAGTTCTGGTACAGTGTACTGTAAGCAAGGTACCTGACACACTGGAACATGGAGATCTAAACCAGATGCCCTTTTCAGGAATGAGATGCATTCAGACCTTAACCTGGTCTCTGGCCCGTAGATGTCTATGGTTTGGCATGCCTTTAAAGTGTATTTTGTAGGTAAAGGCATAGCAAAGGAAGCAGAGACATTGAAATTGCTGTGATAACGATTAACATGACTTGAAATTTCTCTTAGGTAGCAGGGAAAGATTATACAATATATCAAAATGTTGCCAACCTTTCCTGAATGAATGAAACACTAAGCAGGTACGGGGAGATTGCATAGCATGAATTGAGATTCATAGGAAAGCAAGCTGAGGAATTATGTATTAATAAAAAAGTGTGCATTATTAGCAATCTGCAAAATCTTAATCTACACTCAAATTCACACACGTATACTGCTGATGCAACTGCATATGAAATTATTTTTATATGAAGTATGTTATTCTGGCCTATGCTACCTAGGCCTCAATTGGGTTTCAACATCATCTTGTCAAAATGTATATCACATTCACTGTTTACTTCTGCTGCACATAGTCAAAGTAATCATGTTTGTTTATTTCTGAATGACACTGTTCTTGAAAGAGACTCTTTGACATGGACTTAGAATGTAAAATCTTTCCAAGGCTGTTGCATGTGGTATTGCTATGATTCACAATGGTTTACTGTTGTACTGACACTTCCAAATTACATTAAGCCAGGAGGATGGGGGTATTCATTATTTATGTAGTAGGTTACTGCTTAGGTACTAAGCCTGCACAATGTTTTTAAAGTCTGTATTCTGAGTTGTGGAAAATGTATTTCGTCGCTCAGTCCACAATTCAGCAGTTCTCATACTGTTCTGTGGGGAGATTCCTACATAAATGACCGATTTTGGGGGTGAAGAGACGATCTTACCTATGGTACTAGTGATGCTGTCTGAGTTCTTACTGATTTTCCTGCAAATTTGGAACTTTGACATTTAAGGATTTTTTCTACTACTCTGTATTGTTCTATTAAAGACAGCCTTCACTGCAAAGACTTCATTCATATAAATGAGATTAGTTGCATTTCCACTTTACTATTTCATGTATTGTACATTTTATATTTTTGAAGTAAATCTTCTTTAAACTTCTAATTCTGCCCTTGAACTCACTTATTGAGTCAGTCTTTTCTTATTTGAGTGTACTTTGTTTTGGTGATGTGTATATTATCTTGGGAGACATTGCCTCATGAAATTGAGTTTAACACCATTCACGATCCACCAAACCAGCGCGTGTTTTTATAGTGTACATTTTTACCACACTCCCAAAACTCAGGCCCATCGACTTAGGAAATTAGAACACCAAGTTGAATGCTTTCAGTACACTTAGAAATATTGCATGCATTCACACCACTGTGGGATCGGTCTAGAGACACTACTATAGCTCAGCAGATTTGCTGACGATCTTAAAGATGTCACACTTGCATCATTGGAAAGGTTCATGAGTCTCAGCCTTGAGGATTTACTAGAGATAATACAGTAGCTGCAGACTGGTGAGGTACCTGGGCCTGATGGGATTTCAATTCAATGTTATGAAGCTTATGCTGATTCAATAAGCCAGCACCTACTTAAGGAGTATGAATTAAGTCATTCTGGAAGGGGTATGTCCCACAATGACATGAAAGGACATTGAATTCTCAAACCAGACATATCAGAAGACCACTGTGGATCATATAGACAACTGTAATTGTATTACAATACAATATTTTATTTGCAATAGCCCTAGTTAGTAGATTAAAACCACTTATGTCAGGTCTGGTACTTTCAGACCCCGATGATGTTATACTCAGCCACCCAACATTGTTAAATTTAAGTACTCTCCCAGCAGTGATACATCATTTAGACCCTCAATTAATGACAGTGCAGCCTTTTCTTGATGCTAAAAAAGTGAATGACACTCTGGAATGGCCATATATGTTCAAGGTATTAACCAAAATGGACCTTGTTAGGTGTTTTATTAAAATTATCTTGTTCCGTGTTGACCCCTTGGCCAGAATGTTTATCAATGGGCAGTGGCAACTGGCATTGTTCCCCCCGTCACAGTCGCAGTATGGTGCATTGTAGCAATAGTCCCTGTGGGAACAACATGATTGGGAAGGGCACTCAGGAATGTGCACATGCCAGTTCAGGTTATTTGGCATGTAGAGATATAGGAAGATCCTGCAGGCCAGTGCGAGTGGTTGGTGTGGGCCAGGGCATAAATTCTGGGGTACCCGTCAGGACCCCTGATGAGACCCACACCCCACGGTTGTAAGAGCAAATGTTGGTGTGGCTCTATTATCTAACTATCTGTTGAGTCCACAGAGGGGCATGGACCTGCTATCTAATGTACTGGGATGGCTCATCATATGAGTTGTAGGATGGGACAGAAGGTCCAAGGGTAGTGTTCAGGGTGGACATGCATCATTTTATGCCTCTATGTTTCTGATGTAGCTATCCCAGCACTGACCTCCAGTATTCCCCCTGCCACTGAGAGGACGTCCAGCTCAGCTTTTGCCCATTTCAGCAATGTGGAGAGCCAACAGTGTATATCCCTGTATGAGCATTCCAGGACTTCGTGATTTGCTGCGTGAAAAGTATAGTGGTTAGATCAAGCAATCTATGAAAGTACTTATATCCCTTAGTCTTGGGTCTAAGACGGAGGCATGATTCCAGCAAGAGAAGGACCAAGTGCTCCACCAAAGTGGCAGTAATTGTCTGACTTCCCTTCAGGCTCATCGCATCACCATGCACTCCTAGACCAATGGGTAAAAAACCTGCCTCATATGCTCCACATCTGTGGCTTGTAGAGGATGCCATAGGAAACACAAGCTTGATGCTTTTAGCGTGAGATGTGCCTGATGCAAATAGTTACATTGAGTGTAATAGAAGCGTGGATTATGTGAAACCTCCTTTACATGTTGTAATGCCCAGGTTTAGAGACTTCTGTGAATTGCACCTCGAAGTCCACCATACATTGGTCTTTAGCCCTGTCTTCTGACTCGCAGTGGGAATAGCACAATGTAACATATTTGTCTGTGTGACAGGACTGCATGCAGTGGTGGTGTAGTGTAGTGATCACATGATGTAGGGTGTGATACATCAGGAAATGGCCTGCCACAATGCTATAGGTGTCCATAATCTCCTGAAAGGGCATTAGTGCATCCGCCAGGAAAAGGTCCCCCACTTGGTAAATCTCTACCTCTCTCCAAGGTGACATATCATGGTGTTTGGAATACCTCCTGGAGTGCCAGCAACTGCTAAACGGGGATCAGTGGGGTGAGTCGGGTCATGGGGGGACCGCTCCCCCTCGAAGTGAGCCTACTTACCTGCACATATGCCACATAAGCGCGTTTTTCTCACCTTGTTGGCGAGCATTCATTCTCCAGGGCTACTGGGACCTCTTCGTGAGTGACCACAGCGGCAAGGGAGACACACCTAGTAGAGGATTGCGAGTGGTTCTGCACAAATTCCCAACACTCAGTACTACTGCTGGGAATGGGGCTGATCTGGAACTGTCCCTTCCACCTCCCCTCTCACCACTGTTGACCTGGCGGTGTGCTGGAGGATGAGTCGGACGGCACCTCCAAGTAACACCATGACGGTGCTCTCAATAGAACTCTTGACAATGCCCCCTGGTTGGAAATGATAACTGTACTTACCGGGGTGCAAGAGCAACCTTAGCCGATGCCTGGTGGAGCTGTCCTATGCAGATACAGAGGATTTTGGCTCTGGTTCACCCCTCGACCGCCACCCACCAGACATTGTTTTCCTCGTCTTCCCGTTGTGTTTCTTTTCCCTTCCCCGTCTCCTCCCTCCGTGATTCTTTGACTGCCTCCTCTTTCCCAGCCTGACTTTTCTGTGTCCCCAGAAGTACTTTCCCCCTTGCCGTTTTTTTCTATGTTATGCTATGCTTTAGTAACTCACGTAACTATGTTATACTGTTTCCCTTTCTATGTTATGCGATGCTCCAGCAACTGATGTAACTATGTAACAATGTTCTGAAACAATGTCCTACCTTATGTAAAGCGCTCTGACACCTCCGGGTCTAGCCAGCGCTATATAAAAATTTTCAAATAGATAAAATAAAAAAGTAAAGGATGGAGGATGGGCCCACATGCTCATATACATGCCAGCAATGCTGTATTATCTTCATCTGATGCATCTCATGTGGTGGGCGAACCCTGAGGTCCGACAGCCACATATATATGTTTGTCCATCCAAATAGCCTGTGAATGGTTGCTCTCTCTGGTCAAGGGGCTGTGCCCAGCCAGCACATCGGCCCCTGCAGCTGGGCTGCTGCATAATGTAACTCATAATTGGGGCACCAAGACCACTGTCAAGAATCAGGCACTGGAATATGAAGAGCGTCACCCGCCTCCTCCCTGAGCTCTCTATCAGCTCCTGCAGGAGACCAACAGGGGAGTGAGGGAAAGCGGATCGCTGCAAACAAATTCAGGACCCATGGCAGGATAAGCATCTTGGAAATCACCACCTGGCCCAGCAGGGACATCTGCAAGGACAACCAGAAAGGGAGGGACTTACAGATCATGTCCGGGGGCCTATCCATGGGAATGTTAACCTACACAAAGTGCTTGTCCAAGTGAAAGATCTATACACCCAAGTACTTGAGCGTGTCAATTTGCTATTCCAGCCAGAACAGCAGCATGTTCCTCCTGTTATGCTCAGGAACCAGAGACAGAGGGAACAGGCAAGACTTAGACCAATTTACTCTAAGGCCTAACATGATTCCAAATTCCTAGAGTGTCTCCAGTGGGTAATCTCACCCCAGGATGTAAAACTCTTTTTCTATGTCAGCGACACCTGCAACTGTTCACTCATCTCATTCGAGGCAGCTTTCATCAGATTACGTAGTTGTGGTATGTTGAGGATGGTATTGCATTCTGTAATAAACCCACATTGCTCTTCGTGCACTAGGGTGTTAACAACAGGGAGCAGCCTATTGGCCAGGGCCATCACTACTATCTTATACTCTATGTTTAAGAGGGACTTTGGCCAAAATAGAGGAGACTTCAAGGGATCCAGGCTGATTTTCACACCTCTATCAGAGTCTCTCAGAGAAAGTCTGGGAGCTGACCCTTCTACCTTTCTTAATTAAAAACTCCCAAGAGACTCTGTGAAAGGTGTGCACTGAAAGTGGCATAATATTCTATTATGAGTCCAGCGGTACCCAGAGTTTTGTTTCAGGCAACGTGGATGATAGTCATCCATATCACATAAATTTGAAGGGGCTCATCTAGTTCCGCACATTGGAGGGGAATCAATCAGGGCAACTGTAGCCCATGAAGAAACTCCTTGAACCTGTCAACTGGGGGTGGGGCGGGGGGGGGGGGGGGAAGACTATCTACGTCAGCATACAGAGAGCGATAGTACTCAGCAAAAGCGGCATTAAGGGCTATTTGCGTATTATCCACAGTACCACCTCCCAACTTGATTGCTCCTGTCGATGGGCGTTTCTGGTCCTCTCCAATAGCCTGCCTGAGCGATACCCCTATGCATTGAGAAGGGCAAGGCAGTGCCTAAAGTCATGTTTTCCCAACCGCGCCTCTAGATCCCCGTGACTCTTTCTCAGCTGCTTGTGTCTCTCTGTGCCATCAGCCCACCATGACACCTCAGTCTCAAGTAGTCTCAACTCCTGCTCCATGTCCAGAAGCTCCCTGTGCAGGGCCTTACGGACCGGACCCCCATGTAGTGGCAATACATTGCCCTCTGATGACCACCTTCTGGGCATTCCACTACAGCGCTCTGGAGGGGGTGGTGTCTGTGTTAAGTTCAACATTTTGGGCGAAATGTATTGATAGGGCCTCCCTGAAGGTTACTGGTGTCTGGATGGTGCAAGTGCCACATATCGAGCACGCTCTTGTTAACCATCCAGTCCTGAAATTATAGTGACAACCTGACACACCTAGCGCCATTCAGCGGAGTGGTGGAGCAGTCCCGGACAATATCCAGAACACAATCAAAGTCTCTGCCAGATATGCTGTGTTGTGTGAGTCTCAGAAAGGAGCTGGGGTGAGGAGATTTAAAAAAGCAGAGTGATTACTGCTGGAGCATAAACAACCACCAGCATGAGGGGGCGCCATCCATATGTCCTTGCACCACAATGTACCTACTCTCTGTGTCAACTCTGTGTATGTCTTTCACAAATGGGACCCCCAGGCAATCCATATCATGACCAGTTTGCATGTACTTTTTGTAACTCTGCCTGCGTCAAATGCATCTCTTGCAAAAAAGCTATGTGTGCGCAATGGCGCTTAAGATATGTATGAACCCATTACCTCTTTGTGGTTGTAGCCATGTTCTTCACGTTCCACGTCAGCAAGTTATTGTGTGAGGTAATGTGGCCGGTAGGTGTACCCATTGGGTATGGTGGTAAGTAGTGCTGCATCGCTACAATGTGATTCCCATTCCCCACAACTCCAGTGTGCAGTCCCTCCAAATGCTCCATCGACAATCAAGAGACCAGTCCAGTACAGGGCCATGCCACAGATTTATATGTAGGAAACTTCATCTGTGTGTCACAAGAAAACACAAGATTTGTAACCCCATCTTCCTGAACAGGACTCCTCTGAGTATCCAGCCATAAGCATCCAATGAATGAACAACAGCCAAAGAGAAATGTATGATAAAATACAAGTCCTGTTTGGAGAGATCAGGGCTCATGGACATACAGGCCCTCTCCACTGAGCTGACCATCCAACCCTCTCTCATGAGGCGCCAAGATGTCACCAATAGTCACTGATGAGCAGTTCACACCACTTACCACACAGCAAAGAACAGTCCCCCACCCCTCACAGAAGATCATACGCCAGCCATGGCGTCAACTCAGGCTCCTGGGCTTGTTCCCCAGTATTGTATTTGTATTGTATTGTATTTAATTATTTATAACGCGCAACTGTCACCCTACGGGTATCCTGGCGCCAACAGGAGATAGTCAGATGGACCATGGAGCCATTTGTATCCGACTGTCAGAGGCACAGTCTCACTGCAACGCCTCAAACGAGTTCTGGTCATATTGCAGCACAACTTCCCTTGCCTGTGTTCGCTCCCTGTCTGCCTGTGCCATGAAGGGGAAGCTCTGGGTTCACCGCTCCTCCTATGCCTCAGTTGCGACATCAGTCATTTATCAGCTGATGCAGGCTTCGCTATTCCCTTAGCATATAACCAGGTTTTTTCATCTCCAGGAGTCAAGAAAGAATGGGTTCACTCATTATCCTACTAAACTTAAGGTGATGGATGGAGAAGAGCATACTTTAGGCCTAGCTCTAGGAAGCATTGCTTGACCACCGTATGCAAGTTGCGAAGATGCTGCACCTCCATTGTAAAATCTGGGTAAGAAGTGATGCAGCTGCCCTGGAAGTGCCAAGGACCTTTCATCCAAAACAACTGCAGAATCAAGTCTCTGTCCCTACAATTATGTAGTTTTACAATTACAAGACTCTACTGGGCCCCTGGTGGCGGCAGCGGCCAAGGTAGAAAATGTGCTTGCTACACAGGGAAGAATGTGGGTCCATTGCCAGTCAGCACTTTGGTCATCAACCACTGTTGAAGGATGAGTTCCATACTCAGGCCCTCCAAGCACTTCAGAAATACCAAGAAGTGGACATTATTATGCCTCGAGCGGCCCTCTGCATCCTCCAATGTGGAAAGGTCACCTCTGCCCTCATATCCTTTAGTTGGATTTGGAATTCCTATTATGTGGGACGCAATGATTTTAATGTGGATTCACCGTCATCCACATGGTGTACCAGTTTCCTGTGATCCATACAGAGCAGGTTCACATCCAAGGATACAGCATCGATCTTGGTTTTCAGTGCAGAATTTGATGAAATACTTATTCAAACTGGATAGAGTGACTGTGGAGAGTGTTCCAGAGTGCCAACTCCATTATCAGGAGGGGCAGAAGAGCCCACTGCATCCACAATGCCTGGGGTGGGTTCCTTAGCAATTTGGGATTCACAATCACAGCAGCATTGGTGTCAACCTCAAGTGGATGCTTTGGAAGGTTCTAGACAGTGAACCATCGCCCCTGACTCTCTGCCAGGTTCAGGCTGCAGGGTGACAGCAGGGCAATGCTGGAGCTGCATGAGGTGGCCGCTGGGCCCCTCAAAGGAACTGAATGTGAAATCTTGTGGAATGTTATAAAAATTTGAAAACAATACTATAACCTGCTATTAAATAAAATGCAACTTTAGTTGGTCAATGGCTAAAGAGTAACTTATGAAAAGTAGGGGCTACGAGATATTACAGCCCATTCAAAACCCGTAATATTTGGTATCCCCATAATAAGAGATGTTGGAAAATTCAAGGTAGGGTGCTAATTGGCAGAAAAATACGGTACTCACCATGCCAACTTAAAACCCATGCCCAATTGAATCCTGGTAAGCTATAACCCCAGAAACCTAAGGGATAACAAATGTTATCGTCCGTATGGGCCATTATATCTGGTATCCCCAAAGGAACCGGATGTGAAAGTATGTGGAATGGAATCAAAAATGTAAAAAGAGATTGCAATTTGGTATCACCAAAAATGCAACTCCAGTTGGCCAATGGCTAAAAGGTAACCCTTGAATAGTAGGGGGACACGAGATATTACAGCAATGTATGAGCCATAATATGTGGTATCCCCATAGCAACAGGTAGTTAGAAAACTCAAGGAAGGGTACCAGTTGGTAGAAAAATACTGTGCTCATCAGCCAACATAGTGACACATAGGGGATACCAAATATTATAGTCCCTAGGGGCTATTATATTTGGTATCCCCAAAATTAACCGGATGTGAAAGATTGCGAAATGAAATCAAAATTGCCTAAAGTGACTGCAACCTTGTATCAAATAAAAGGCAACTCCAGTGGGTCAATGGCTAAAAGGTAACCCTTGAAAAGTAGCGGCCACAAGATATTACAGCAACGCATGAGCCGTAATATGTGGTATCCCCATAGTAAAAGGTATTGGAAAACTCAATAAAGGGTGCCAGTTGGCATAAAAATACTGTGCTCCCTCAGTCAACATAAGACCATGTCAAATTAAATCCTGATAATTTAGAACCCGAGAAACGTAGGGGATACTAAATATTATAGTCTGTATGGGCCATTATATTTGGTATCCCCAATGGAACCTTATGTGAACGTTTGTGGAAGGAAATCAAAAATGCTGAAAGATACTGTAATTTGCTATCAATTACAAGACAATTTCAGTAGGTCAATAGCTGAAGGGTAACCCATTGAATGTAGGGGATACAAGATATTATAGCCTTGCATAAGCCGTAATATTTGGTATCCCAATAGAAAGAGATGTTACAAAACTCAAGGAAGGGTGCCAGTTGGCAGAAAAATACTGTGCTCATCCAGCCAACATAAGACCACGTCAAATTGAATCCGGATAAGCTCTAACCAGAGAAATATAAGGATACCAAATATTATAGCCGGTATGGGCGATTATATTTGCTATCCCTCAAAAGAAACTGAATGTGAAAGATTGTGGAATGAAATCAATATTGGGACAAGTGACTGCAATCTCGTATCAAATAAAAGGCAACTCCAGTTAGTCAATGGCTAAAAGGTAAGCCATGAAAAGTAGGGAACACAAGCAAATACAGCAACACATAAGCCGTTATCCCAGTGGTAAAAGTTGTCGGAAAACCCAAGGAAGGGCACCAGCTATCAGAACAATACTGTGCTCACCTAACCAATATAAGATCATATCAAATTGAAACCCGGTAAGTTCGAACCTGAGAAACATAGAGGAGATCAAATATTATAGTAAATATGGGCCACTATATGGTATCTTCCAAAGAAAATGGATGTGAATGAAATCAAAATAGCAGAAAGAGACCTAATCTGGTATCAAATAAAAGGCAACTCCAGTTGCTTAATGTCTAAATGCTAACCCTTGGAAAGCAGGGCATGAGCCGTAATATTATTATTATTATTATTAGTTAATTGTATACAGCGCAGCAGCTACCCAAAGGTTTCCCGGCGCTAAGAACGCTAAAGTATGAGAGAAAGAAAAAAGGAAGAGATAACTAGTGGATGTGGTCTATTGGTTGAAAAGCCAGGTTTTTAAGTCCTTGCGGAACTTCTGGTACTGTGATTCGATATGCAGCGGGAAAGGCATTGAGTTCCAAAGTACTGGGGCCAAATAAGAGAAGGAACGTTCCCCCATTCTAGTTCTTTTGATCCTCGGAATTTGAAAGTTGTGTTGATTAGACGATCGAAGGGATCTCGAGGGACGATATTGATGCACTAACGCCTGAAGATAGTGCGGTGCAACTCCTGCATTGATCCTATGCATGTAGCAGAGAGTTTTGAACTTAATACGATTCTCAATCTTCAACCAGTGAAGATCGTGTAGAGCAGCTGAGACAGATGTTCTTGCTGGGAGATTGCAGAGCATTCTGGCGGCAGCATTTTGGACTACCTGTAGCCTGTGTAACACCTCCTTTCCCACTCCTAAGTACAGAACGTTACCGTAATCGAGCCTAGATGTAATGAGGGCTTGGACTACCATTCTTTGAGTGGGCAGAGGAAGCATCCACAGTATTTTCTTCAGCCATTTCAGTATGACAAAGCAAACAGAGGCTACCTTGCCAGCTTGTTGCCTCATGGTTAGTTGGTCATCAACCATGAAACCAAGATTACAGGCAGATTGTACAGGAGTCGGTGGTAGCCCCATCTGGGAGGGCCAATGTTGGGGGCCCCAGAGGGTTTTATCTTTGCCAAAGAGCAGAAGCTCAGTTTTATCACTGTTTAGTTTCAGTTTGTTGTTATGCATCCAGTCTGCAATGCTAGTCAACCCAGATCTCAGCGACGAAGTGTTACTGTTTGAGTTAGTTGAGAGAGAGTAAATAAGCTGGGTGTCATCGGCGTAGGAATACACCGTGAGCCCCACTTGTTCTGCAATGGCAGCTAGAGGGCTGACATAAATATTGAAAAGTATGGGGCTCAATATTGAGCCCTGAGGAACCCCATAATGAGACCCATGAACCTCAGATTTGGAGGAAGCAGAGAAAACTTGAAAGGTCCTGTTAGTCAAAAAACTGGATAGCCACTTCAGGGCCAGGCCCGTAACGCCGCATGATTGAAAAGTTTTCAAGAGGATAGGGTGAGAAACAGTGTCAAATGCGGCACTTAAATCGAGAAGAATAAGTGCCACAGTTTCACCTCTATCTAATTGACGGCGGATATTATCCGTAACGCCTAGTAGTGTGGACTCCGTAGAAAGGACTGCACGAAATCCAGACTGAGAGTCATGCAAAAGATTGTGTGTCTCAATGAATTTAACAAGCTGGTCATTAATATGCTTTTCCAAATTTTTTTAGAAGATTGGTAAAAGGGAAATGGGGCGGAAATTCGATGGTATTTCCGGGTCCAAGTTCGTTTTTTTTCAATAAGGGTATGACCATGGCATGTTTCCAAGCTGCTGGTACTTCGGCTACCAGTAGAGAGGAGTTTAGAAGTTGCATAATTAAATTATTTGTCGAGATGCTTAGGGTTTGAAGAACTGAGGGAGGAAACAAATCATTTGGAGAGCCAGATTTAATGCTACTCAAGATTTTACAAAAGGAAGTAGTGTCCAATTGGGCCCAGTAATCCAGGACAGCGTTGTTAATTGAGGCAACCACATTACTCGGGATAAGTTGTTTAGAGGGGGACTATGCTGCTGATACCTGTTTTTCAAAAGAACAAGAAGAAAGAAGACCTGCCGTGCAGCTGCAAACAAGAGGACAACAGCAACTGACTTGTCCCCAGCCCTACAGGTCTGTTGATACTTGAACCTGCTCCTGCCCACTCCGAGGCCACGCCCCCTAGCAGAACGCATTTATAGCGCGCTGAGTCGCGAGTGCACTGGTATCTGTATTCCTCCTGAGGCACAGCCGGGAGAGTGTTCTTTGTGTTCACGCTTGTGTTTTAAATTGCTGAAATTGTACTTTTTTAAACTGCACGCTCCCCCTGTTTCCTGCACACGATTACTGTGTGAAGGCACCTGTCCCTGGCGAAAACGAGCGCTGGGAAGGCTACAGTTTAGATCTTGTGGATAGCCCACTTCCCCCCGCCCGGAGCAGGACACGCCCACTCTGAGGCCACGCCCCCTAGCAGAACGCATTTATAGCGCGCTGAGTCGCGAGTGCGCTGGTATCTGTATTCCTCCTGAGGCACAGCCGGGAGAGTGTTCTTTGTGTTCACGCTTGTGTTTTAAATTGCTGAAATTTTACTTTTTTAAACTGCACGCTCCCCCTGTTTCCTGCACACGATTACTGTGTGAAGGCACCTGTCCCTGGCGAAAACGAGCGCTGGGAAGGCTACAGTTTAGATCTTGTGGATAGCCCACTTCCCCCCGCCCGGAGCAGGACACGCCCACTCCGAGGCCACGCCCCCTAGCAGAACGCATTTATAGCGCGCTGAGTCGCGAGTGCGCTGGTATCTGTATTCCTCCTGAGGCACAGCCGGGAGAGTGTTCTTTGTGTTCACGCTTGTGATTTAAATTGCTGAAATTGTACTTTTTTTAAACTGCACGCTCCCCCTGTTTCCTGCACATGATTACTGTGTGAAGGCACCTGTCCCTGGCGAAAACGAGTGCTGGGAAGGCTACAGTTTAGATCTTGTGGATAGCCCACTTCCCCCCGCCCGGAGCAGGACACGCCCACTCCGAGGCCACGCCCCTTAGTATTCTCAGCCCATAAGAATGTGCTTGTACAGGAAGCGCAGCGGGCGCGACGATTGCGCGCCGAAGGCGCGCATAAGGCAAGCTCGTCTGCGCTCGTCCGCGCCGAGACCGGGCCGCGGGCCACTCCCCTTACCCCTCAGTTGCCAGCTTATATACGCTACTCGCCAACCAGCCTATATGAACTCAGGCCTCCGGTTAACTCATGCCCTAGACACTCCTTCTAAGCCATGAACCTTCCTCTAATTTGTCCTAGCTGCTCCGCGCCTCTCAAACCTAACCCTAACCCGAACTTTACTGCCGCACAGGAATTTAAAATGCTCCTGCTAAATTGCCGCTCGCTGCCCAAGCACAGCACAGAAATGGCCATATTGATACAAGAGCATACTCCGGACCTTATGTTCCTCACGGAAACTTGGCTTACTACTGAATCCAACCCAGCGATAGTCGAGTCCCTCCCCACCGGCTATCAAATAATACGGCAAGACCGGCCTAAAGGGAGAGGAGGTGGCCTTGCGATTATTCACAAGGACCAATACCTGTGTCGTTCCTCTCCGGAGACCATCTCGGACTGCGAAAGCATGGGCTTCAACATCAACCTCTCGCCCAACATTTGCCTCTCAGGCACTCTTATTTACCGCCCGCCCGGTCCCCCGAATCAGTTTCTTCTATCCGTGCCATCGAATGGGCCAATAGAGTTAGCACCTCTTCGAACTATACTGTGCTGGGTGACCTGAATCTACACTTTGATTCTCCCACAGACCACTCAGCTGCTATCTTATCAGACGACCTAGCAGCTCTACAACTCACTCAACGCGTCCCTTCTCCCACCCATGAAAAAGGTCATTTATTAGACCCAATTTTCTCAAACTGTTCAGAGATTACAGTGGACCCAGGCATCACTCTTCCATGGACGGATCATTTTCTAATCCCCTTCAAATGGACCACACCTAAAGTCGTCCCTCCGGCTCCTACCACCAAACTCAGGCGGGCCTGGACGCGCCTCGAGGTTGATAAATGGTGCACTAAACTGGCTAGCTCACAACCAGAAATTCAGGATGACCCCGCCCTAGCAAACCAGGCATACACCAACTGGATCTCCCAAACCCTTGACTCTCTTCTCCCAATGAGCAAGACCGTTCTGAAGCGGCCTCAAAAAACCGCCCCATGGTACACCCAGTCCCTCAGAGAAAAAAAGCGTCTCTGTAGAAGGGCCGAAAGACGCTGGCGCTTAGACAAATCAGCGGTTAACAAAACCCGGTATCGTGAAACTATCAACGAGTATAAGGCCCAAATAAAAGCAGCCCAGTCGACTTACTTTGCCGAGAAAATCCTGAATGCTAGATCCAAACCCAAAGAGATCTTTCAGATTATTAAAAAACTAACGAATCCCTCCCCAGCGGTGCATGTCGAGAAATCTGTCTCTCATTGTGATGACATCGCCGAATTCTTCCACCAGAAAATAAACAAAATCTATTCAGCCTTTTCCCCTTCAAACATTGACCTGTCCACTCAACCTAATAACCCCTTTAGTCTGCCGCACTCCCTTCCCCCTTATAGTTTAACTCATTTTCCCCCTCTAGACCGTGCCACATTAGTATCAATGGCCCTCAGTATTAAATCAGGCTCCCCATCTGATCCTGCCCCTCCTGACATCTTAATGGCAGCATCTCACATTATCCTGCCCGTCATCAGAGAGGTACTAATCTCTTCCATCTCTTCGGGCACTGTTCCATCGGCATGGAAGCAGGCCATGGTCAGGTCTCTGATCAAGAAACCCAATCTGGACCCGTCTGATCTGGCGAACTATCGCCCCATCTCTCTGCTCCCTTGGCTGAGCAAGGTTCTGGAGAAACATGTGAACCATCAGCTGGTATCCTATTTAGAGGATTACCAAATACTTGATCCCACTCAGACGGGTTTCAGACCACAGCACGGGACAGAGACCGCCCTCCTCATGGTCGTAGAGGAAGCGAGAAAAATCTTGGATCAGGGAGGATCAGTGGCAGTGATCCTCCTTGATCTAAGCGCGGCCTTCGATACAGTGTGCCATGACACCTTACTAAGTCGCCTGTCTAGTGTGGGGATTAAGAGTGGAGCCTGGGCATGGTTTGAGTCCTTTCTGAGGAACAGGTCTTTCAGGGTTTTTGACGGCGACTCAGTCTCCTCCAGTAGACCGCTAAACTGTGGAGTTCCTCAGGGCTCGTCTCTGAGCCCTGCTCTGTTCAACCTGTACATGAGGCCACTGGCCAATGTCGTCCGCCCTTTTGGAGTTAAAATCATCTCATATGCGGACGATACACAGCTGGTGGTCTCACTGGCGCAGGAGCCATCTCGTACTGCGCCAGGCGGGCTCAGAGAATGCCTGGAGGAAGTGAGGAGCTGGATGACGTCATCATCCCTGAAACTGAACGGAGGAAAAACTGAGCTAATGCTCCTAGGACCCTCAGAACCGGCACTGCCCCCTTCCCTGTGGCCCCCAAGCCTAGGACCGCCGCCAACCCCAAAAAATTCCATCAAAAGCCTTGGGGTATGGATGGATAGCTCACTTTCCTTCAACACCCAAGCCACCAAACTCTCAGCCACATGCTTTTCCATTCTAAGAGTGCTAAATAAGATCTTCCCTATCCTCCCCCTGGAAGCCAAACAGGCGGCCATTCAGGGACTCATCCACTCCCGGCTTGATTTTAATAACGCACTCTACCTGGGTGCACCGGAATATACCCTGCGTAGGCTGCAAACTGCTCAAAACAGCGCAGCCCGCCTTCTACTTAACATCCCACACAGACACTCAGTTAGGACCGGGTTAATAAGCCTTCACTGGTTACCAGTCCGGCAAAGGGTTCTGTTTAAGGCGCTGTGTATAGCCCATCAAGCCTTTTGGGACAAGGGTCCTACCATCACCCGTAACTTGATCACTCATTACATCCCAAATCGGAATCTCCGTTCTAGCCGACACTCTTGGCAGTGGTTCCAAGAATAAAGAGATCCAGAACTGGCGGAAGGACGTTTACGTACAACGCAGCTAAGGCCTGGGATGCTCTACCCTTCCATCTTAGAGCCACCCAAAGCCTTACTATGCTCCGAAAACAACTGAAGACCCATCTCTTCACAGCTGCCTGCTAATCCGCTATCTCTTTCTCCCCCTCCTGTGCCCTGTAGGTTCACGTTTCCCTAGCGCTTGGACGCCCTCGGGCATCAACTGCGCTCTACAAATCCCCAAGTTTACAAGTTTTAAACCCCGGCGTCTCCAGTGGCCAGCAACCTCGAAAACCCCAAAGGACCTGACTGCCTTCTAAAGACTGGGACTCCCACGAGCAGTGGTTCTGCTCAAACAGCAACAACCCCTGGTGCCAGCTAGAACCGCACATCCAGCACACTCTGCACCTGCCGAGCCTGGCCTGTGCCTGAGTGAACAAAGACCATGAGGACGTCCCCCCAAGCGATTGTGATCATGAATCCAGTGCCCAAGGACCCTCCTCGATGCTCCTGATGACGCCTGCAGCCTCACAACAAGGGACCCCTCCAACCGCGACCACCTGAGGGTAAGATTTAGCTGAAGACGGCTGATAGCCAGAAACCGGTCCTAAGATGCTTGATTCCGGTCCAGGAAAGACATGGCTTGGCAGTTCGGGCTGGACTGTTCCCATGAGGCACAGGGTCAAGGCTGATTTGCATATGGCCATGTCTGAACTGGGGTGGTGAGGAGTGCAAAAAAACTATGGATTTAGGCCCAGATCTCTGTACTGGGGTGAATGTATGACATTGTTCTGCATTCTGTCCATCAACTGTTGTTTTGCATTTGTCACCCCGAGTGGGATGGGTATGCTCAGATGTGAGTCCCATGCTCTCCCCACTACTGGAGTCAAGCTATCCTGGCTGAAGACGGCTGATAGCCAGAAACCGGTCCTAGGATGCTTGATTCCGGTCCAGGAAAGACATGGCTTGGCAGTTCGGGCTGGACTGTTCCCATGAGGCACAGGGTCAAGGCTGATTTGCATATGGCCATGTCTGAACTGGGGTGGTGTGGAGTGCAAAAAAACGATGGATTTAGGCCTAGATCTCTGTACTGAGGTGAATGTATGACATTGTTCTGCATTCTGTCCATCAACTGTTGTTTCGCATTTGTCACCCAGAGAGGGATGGGTATACTCAGACGTGAGTCCCATGCTCTCCACACCACTGGAGTCAAGCTATCCTGGCTGAAGACGGCTGATAACCAGAAACCGGTCCTAGGATGCTTGATTCCGGTCCAGGAAAGACATGGCTTGGCAGTTCGGGCTGGACTGTTCCCATGAGGCACAGGGTCAAGGCTGATTTGCATATGGCCATGTATGAACTGGGGTGGTGTGGAATGCAAAAAAACGATGGATTTAGGCCCAGATCTCTGTACTGGGGTGAATGTATGACATTGTTCTGCATTCTGTCCATCAACTGTTGTTTTGCATTTGTCACCCCGAGTGGGATGGGTATGCTAAGACGTGAGTCCCATGCTCTCCACACCACTGGAGTCAAGCTATCCTGGCTGAAGACGGCTGATAGGCAGAAACCGGTCCTAGGATGCTTGATTCCGGTCCAGGAAAGACATGGCTTGGCAGTTCGGGCTGGACTGTTCCCATGAGGCACAGGGTCAAGGCTGATTTGCATATGGCCATGTCTGAACTGGGGTGGTGTGGAGTGCAAAAAAACGATGGATTTAGGCCCAGATCTCTGTACTGGGGTGAATGTTTGACATTGTTCTGCATTCTGTCCATCAACTGTTGTTTTGCATAAGATTTCCTGACCCAAAGACACCACTGCAGCCGGCGCCCCACGGCCCCCTTGTCCCCAACTCCGGGGTGGCTATCTAACCTACAGCTTCCCAACTTACCTCTCAAAGTGGTGGTCGCACCTGAAGAATCTCTGTCCCTGAGTCTGTAGCCTTTGATCAACCTCCAGTTTTCCCCTTGAAATACATTGGGCGCCCTACGGACCAAAAGCACCCTGCACCCAGTCACCCGAGTGCCACTGGGAGTGCAGCATCTATCCTATCTTATCTTACTTCCCCACTTGCCCTGTGCAAGTGACCAGGAGCTCAGCTCCCACAGCCGCGTGGCCAGCCTGCTAGCAGCCACCAACTGAAGGCCCCCTACCCTCCATAGGATAACATTTAGCCTACTCACTCTGCACCCGGCTGCCCCTGTTTCGCTGAGGGTGTACCGACTGTACTTACCTGACCCTGGGAGACCCCTGAGTCTACCCCCAGAACCGTAACTCTTTCAGCCGAGTACTCACCCAAAGACCGATAACTTGATTTTCTCCATAGGGTAACATTGACTGGGTTTCACTGAGAATTTCTTCTGTCGAGTTTTGCAACTTTGAAATATTGCTTAATTTATTTATTTTATTTTTATTTATTTTGAAAGTTTTATATAGCGCGAACAAGATCTTTGCAGATATCAGAGCGCTTTACAAAGAAGGGGTAGATGAGGGAGCATAGTCAAACAGGTAAGTCAGTAACGCTAGCAGTACAAATAGGTGGGGGCAAAGCCAATCATATAGATCAATAATACAGGTCATACAAATAATCAAAGCGGTCGAACAAGTAGTACAGATCGTTCCAGAGTCTTTAAAGAGTCCGAAATAATAGTTCAGGTGTATTTAGCCATGAGGATAGCTTTTACTTCTTTCTTAAAGAGTGTAGTGGAGGAGATGAGCCTGGTTTCGGGAGGGAGTGAGTTCCAGATCCTAGGTGCCATTCCTGAGAAGGAGCGTTTATAAGTTTTTTCCTTCCGGAATCTTCGAGGCTTCAGCAGAAGATTGTTTGTGCCTCTAGTGTTTCTAGAACCGCCAGAGATTGTCAGCTTCTGAGTGAGGTAGCCGGGTGAGTTCAGGTGTACTGCCTTGTGTGTCAAGCGGGCTATTTTCAGATGTATTCTGGCTTCAAAAGGCAGCCAGTTTAGGGATTTCAAGTCAGGGGAGATATGAGAATGCTTTTTTGACCCAGTGATGAGTCTTGCTGCAGCGTTTAGAGAAGCTCTTAGTGGTGCGGTAGTAGTTAGGGGGAGTCCGCAGAGGGCGATGCTGCCATATTCTATTCGAGGGATGACTAGTGCTTGTACTGCGGTTTGGAAGTCTTTGGCTGGGAGGAAGGGTTTAAGTTTCCTCAGGATATTTATTTGGAAGTTCGTTCCCTTAGTTGCCTTGCTGATATGTTGCTGCATGTTGAGATTGGTGTTGAGTGTTATGCCTAAAGATTTTGCTGATTCCACAATGGTGGGTTGGACATTGAGTGCGGTTAGGTGTTTAAGCCAAATTTGAGTGGTAGAAATCTTCGATGGAGGTGAGATCAAAAGGAATTCTGTTTTCAGAGCATTGAGTTTGAGATGATTGTCGGCAAGGCAGGATTGAGTGCTTCTGATCGTTGAGTTCAGGAGCAAAATGTCTTTGGGGGATTGTAGTTTGAGATAAAGTTGGGTGTCATCGGCGTACATGTGAAAGTGTACATTGGATGCTTGTAGCAGGGTGGTGAGAGGTTCCATGACTATGTTGAACAGGGTCGGGGATAGGGAGGATTCTTGTGGGACGCCTAGCGATACAGGTATTGGCGAGGACATCATGTTGTTGCTCTTGAATTTCTGCGTCCTGTTGTGTAGAAAGGAAGTGAACCACTTGAGAACAGTTCCAGATATACCCATTCTTGTCTTTAGTAGATCGAGTAAATTCTCATGCTTAACGGTGTCGAATGCTGAAGAGAGATCAAGAAGGATGAGGAGGCAAGTGTCGTTTTGGTCTAGCATTTGAAGTGCGTTGTCAATTATGTGAGTCATAAGAATCGTCCGAACAACAAAAACGAAAGTACTCACCTGCTACCTGGAGAGACCCCCGTGCTGTAACTTTGAGCCCAGCACTGTACCTGAAAAGTCATGATAACCGTGATTTACTGTTAACCCAATTTTCCTCCATAGGAATACATTGCCTGTTTTTGCCAGAATTTCTTCTGTGTCGACTTTCAAAACGTACAAATATTCCTTAAAAATCACCTGTGTAACAAAAACGATTTCTTTCAACTGTTTACAGGAAATGCACCAGGGCTGAATCCAGGATCCAGCCCTGAGTAAGAAAAACATTTGTAAAGTGATTTTATTGCATTTACTTAAAACTTCCCATTGAGCTCAATGTTATATTGTGTTTAACTTGAGTTGTATATTGCAACAACTGCATCAATTACATCTAAAAGTCTATTGCTATTTGAAAATATTCAATTGCAACATCTCATTCTGAGGAAGTATTTTTGATACCTACTTGTGGTTCTAAAATAAACAACTATATATTTTTATATACAAAATAATTGGCCTTGAGTTCAATTCTTGAGTGTGTGAGACCATTTGCTGACTGAGTGTGTACAGCAAATGCTTTACACTGTCCTCAGATACTGCCTTACTGCTCGACCAAGCTACCACTTTAGAGAGTAAGGTCATATTTAACTTTAGCCTCTGCCATACCTCTGGGGACTGTGGACTCTGTGCACACTGTACCATACTTTTGGTCCAGTATATACAGAGCCAGTTTCTTACAGTATCCCAATAGTAAACGATGTTGGAAAGCAAAAGGAAGGGTGCTATTAGGCATAGGATAGCTGTGCTCCCCAATACAACATATACCATGCCAACCTGGTAAGTTTAAACCCGAGTAACACATGGGATAACACATATTTTAGGCTGTATATGCTATTATATTTGGTATCCCCTAAGTTTACTGGATGTAAAAAATTGAGGAATGATGTCAAAAGATACTGTAGTCTGCTATCAAATAAAAGGCAACTTCAACTGGTCAATGGCTAAAGGGTAACCCATGGAAGGTAGAGGATACAGGATAATACAGGAATGTGAGCCATAATATATGGTATCCCCATATTTAATGATGTTGGAAAGCAAAAGGAAGGGTGTTATTTGGCATAGGAAAGCTGCGCTCACCAATACTTATTTACAACAAGGGGTGGTGATGGACAGAGTCTCTGAATTAAGCAGAGTACTCTCACCCAGTCAAGAGATCAGGGCTAGATCCAACACCGTTTTTTAGCTCATTGCACCATCCCAGTTTCAGAACCTGGCTGTATGCAAATTAGTCTGTCCCTGGCCCAGTGCATCATGGGAACAGGGCAGACCAGACTACAAAAGCCAATTCTTACACTGGGAAGGAAACAAGCTTCCGGGGACCGGTTTCTGCCATTTCAGGCGTCTTCGGCCCGGCTTGCTTGAATCCTGATGGTGCAATGAGCAAGGGACTCACATCTGAGTATACCCTTCCACGCTTAGGGTGGACAAAATTATTTACAACAAGGGGTGGTGATGGACAGAGTCTCTGAATTAAGCAGAGTACTCTCACCCAGTCAAGAGATCAGGGCTAGACCCAACACCGTTTTTTAGCTCATTGCACCATCCCAGTTTCAGAACCTGGCTGTATGCAAATTAGTCTGTCCCTGGCCCAGTGCATCATGGGAACAGGGCAGACCAGACTACAAAAGCCAATTCTTACACTGGGAAGGAAACAAGCTTCCGGGGACCGGTTTCTGCCATTTCAGGCGTCTTCGGCCCGGCTTGCTTGAATCCTGATGGTGCAATGAGCAAGGGACTCACATCTGAGTATACCCTTCCACGCTTAGGGTGGACAAAATTATTTACAACAAGGGGTGGTGATGGACAGAGTCTCTGAATTAAGCAGAGTACTCTCACCCAGTCAAGAGATCAGGGCAAGATCCAACACCGTTTTTTAGCTCATTGCACCATCCCAGTTTCAGAACCTGGCTGTATGCAAATTAGTCTGTCCCTGGCCCAGTGCATCATGGGAACAGGGCAGACCAGACTACAAAAGCCAATTCTTACACTGGGAAGGAAACAAGCTTCCGGGGACCGGTTTCTGCCATTTCAGGCGTCTTCGGCCCGGCTTGCTTGAATCCTGATGGTGCAATGAGCAAGGGACTCACATCTGAGTATACCCTTCCACGCTTAGGGTGGACAAAATTATTTACAACAAGGGGTGGTGATGGACAGAGTCTCTGAATTAAGCAGAGTACTCTCACCCAGTCAAGAGATCAGGGCTAGATCCAACACCGTTTTTTAGCTCATTGCACCATCCCAGTTTCAGAACCTGGCTGTATGCAAATTAGTCTGTCCCTGGCCCAGTGCATCATGGGAACAGGGCAGACCAGACTACAAAAGCCAATTCTTACACTGGGAAGGAAACAAGCTTCCGGGGACCGGTTTCTGCCATTTCAGGCGTATTCGGCCCGGCTTGCTTGAATCCTGATGGTGCAATGAGCAAGGGACTCACATCTGAGTATACCCTTCCACGCTTAGGGTGGACAAAATTATTTACAACAAGGGGTGGTGATGGACAGAGTCTCTGAATTAAGCAGAGTACTCTCACCCAGTCAAGAGATCAGGGCTAGATCCAACACCGTTTTTTAGCTCATTGCACCATCCCAGTTTCAGAACCTGGCTGTATGCAAATTAGTCTGTCCCTGGCCCAGTGCATCATGGGAACAGGGCAGACCAGACTACAAAAGCCAATTCTTACACTGGGAAGGAAACAAGCTTCCGGGGACCGGTTTCTGCCATTTCAGGCGTCTTCGGCCCGGCTTGCTTGAATCCTGATGGTGCAATGAGCAAGGGACTCACATCTGAGTATACCCTTCCACGCTTAGGGTGGACAAAATTATTTACAACAAGGGGTGGTGATGGACAGAGTCTCTGAATTAAGCAGAGTACTCTCACCCAGTCAAGAGATCAGGGCTAGATCCAACACCGTTTTTTAGCTCATTGCACCATCCCAGTTTCAGAACCTGGCTGTATGCAAATTAGTCTGTCCCTGGCCCAGTGCATCATGGGAACAGGGCAGACCAGACTACAAAAGCCAATTCTTACACTGGGAAGGAAACAAGCTTCCGGGGACCGGTTTCTGCCATTTCAGGCGTCTTCGGCCCGGCTTGCTTGAATCCTGATGGTGCAATGAGCAAGGGACTCACATCTGAGTATACCCTTCCACGCTTAGGGTGGACAAAATTATTTACAACAAGGGGTGGTGATGGACAGAGTCTCTGAATTAAGCAGAGTACTCTCACCCAGTCAAGAGATCAGGGCTAGATCCAACACCGTTTTTTAGCTCATTGCACCATCCCAGTTTCAGAACCTGGCTGTATGCAAATTAGTCTGTCCCTGGCCCAGTGCATCATGGGAACAGGGCAGACCAGACTACAAAAGCCAATTCTTACACTGGGAAGGAAACAAGCTTCCGGGGACCGGTTTCTGCCATTTCACCAATACAACATTTACCATGTCAACTTAACTCCTGGTAAATTTCAACCCGAGTAACACATGGGATACCAAATATTTTAGGCTGTATAGGCTATTATCTTTGGTATCCCCTATGGTTTCTGGATGGTTCCTATTATCCCAATAGGCTCTGCGCATTGGAATAATACCTTCAATAGTATAGGCCTAGACCAGACGTTAACTAGGTCTACTACTGTCGATATTAGACTTAAAGTTTTGGGTTTGCCAGCTAGCTCAGAGTTCACTAGAAACTTTCTCGAATAGGCAAGGAGGAGTTGAACCTCCCTGGATAGACAAGAAGGGATTTAGTTTCTGACAACCATAGAACATGACAACTTTGCTCTCCCCTAATCAAGAGTGTATCTCTAGAGTCGTGTGAAAACAAAAGACGACTTATTTTCCTCAGTCAGTACGTGCATTCTTAGTCTCACCAGATTGTAGAGAAAAGGAAGAGACGGGCGTGTTCAATAAAAGATGTTATTTATTGATCAGTCTCTTTTCTCATACAAGAGAAATGGATCGATATTATCGCAATACTTATGGTTAAGTAAAGTGCATACATTAAAAGCAGAAGTATGAAATAATACTGTAAAAACATTTATATGGTTTCTAAGCCATATGAAGGTTTAAAATGAATAAAATAGATACATACATATTTACATTTGACTAATCGTACTCAACTGGTGTTTCTAACTACGCCTACCCCGTGTACCTGACCTAAGCCTAATACGTGGGTGGGAATAGAAAGTTACAGTTTAAGTTAAGTTTGTTTTGCCAAGTGACTGACTATGGAATTCTCTGTGAGGGGTTATTCAGTTCTGTACCTGGAATCTAGGATGAATGAGGGATGGTATCTCTCGTCTCTGGTCTCGATATTCCAGGCTGCCTGCGAGGGCTACCCGGAAGCGCCGGAGCTGGATTTCTCGGCAGGAGAAAGCAGCGTGTCGTTCTCAGCGCGTCAGGAAGGCGGGGCTGCGCCAGCGGGGTCTGCTCTGCTCTGGGCTTCGGCAAGTCTGGCTGCTCCGATCTCGTCACCACCGCGTGTGTGTTTGCATAGGGCAATATCGGTAATATTTATACCTTTAAGGTGCCGAGATTGACGTAAGGATGGACATAGATACGTCAATAAGGATGTCATACGACTTGGTCGTTAGCACATTCTTTTGCTGAAGTTCTCGATGAAATCAAAACAATGGCCGCAGGGTTTTTCCCAGGTTGTCATAGGTTTGATTTGTTTTGAGAACTCCGTATGCCTTATCAGGGGCTGGAGGAATATCGCTTGTCTAATTAGATGGCAAGCGTTATGACCTAATCAGATAACACGTTCCTGTGCCGTAGTGTGGCTTTTTTCAGATAACGGTTCCTGCATCATGGGGGTTTTCAGCATCATGGGCTGGCTGCTAGTTAACTTGTTAACCAGAATAGGGTCAGGAATAGGGGGATCGATACAGAACCTATAGGAATACATCACAATACGAGGTGCTATATTTGGTATCCCCGAATGGTACTGGATGTGAAAGCTTGTGGAATGAAATGAAAAATGCAAAGAATGAGTATAATCTGTAATCATATAACAGGTAACTTGAATTGGTCAGTGGCTATAAGGTAATACCTGAAAAGTAGGGGATATCAGATATTACAGCAATGCGGAAGCTGTAATATGTGGTGTCCCCATAGTACAATATTATGGAAAACAGAGGGAAGGTTGCTATTTGGCAGAAAAATAATTTGTTCACCTAAGACAACAGAATGTCATGTCCTGGTAAGCTCTAACCCAACAAACATAGGGAACACCAAATATTATAGCCCTTATAAAGCATTATATTTAATATCCCCAGAAGGTCCCTTATGTGAAAGATTGTGGAATTAAATCACAAATATGAAAAGATACTGCAGTCTGCTTTCAAATAAAAGGCAACTTGAGTTGAAAAGTAGGGGAAACCAATTTTACAGAAATGCATGAGCTGTAATATGTGGTATCACTTTAGGAAAAGATGTTGGAAAACTCAAGTAAGGATTGTATCTGGTAAAAAAAGTAATGTGTTCGTAGAGCCAACAAAAGGCCATGTCAAATTGTATCCTGGCAAGTTCAATCTCCATAAAAATAGGGGATACCAAATATTATAGGCTGTCCAGGCCATTACATTTGGTATACTCCAAAGGAACCAGATGTGAAGGCTGTGAAATTATATCAAAAATGCAAAACAAGACTGTAAGCGTCTAACAATTAAAAGGCCATTTAAGCTGGTCAGTGGCTAAGAGGAAATCTTTGAAAAGTGGAGACAAAGATATATTAATGCATGAGTAATTTTGTTTGCTACCCCATACATAAAGATATTGGAAAACACAAAGATTGGTACACATTGTTAGAGGAAAATATTGTGTTCACTTAACCAATATGGAAATGTCTTGTTACTTACCCATTTCAAATATTTTCAAAATGTGAAATACAAAATGCTATAGAGCAAAGGGCCGTTGGCCGACGAACACATGGAAGGGGTTAGTGTTCCCAAGCCAGTCAGCACCAGAAACACATATCATTTGGTTTTGTTTACTATTCTGAAACAGGCAAGTGTTGGCACATGAAAAGGTATTTGTGTAAAATGCCCTATATTCATTTATAACAATAATGCTTCCTTTTAATAATCATTGTAGGAAATGACCATATTATATGTGCCGTCCCTCCAGATTTTCCCCATATCTGCTTTACTGCCTTTACAACTCTGTACAATTTACCCTGCTAGTAGAGGGCTGGTGCACCCTCTTCGATATGGTTAATTTGGCTTATTCCTCATTGGAACATTTAACTTGCTTGGATGTCCCTACTATATGATGTAGAAAGTAAACACAGGGTCCGGAAATGTAATGGCACTAGAGGACTGCAGTGCCTATAGTGCTATCAACCACAGCAGCAGGGCAAACATGGCTTCTGACTTACCCTGTGTATTCCTGACTGCTGCACTGTAAAACCTACTGTGCATTCAGCCAACATTACTTTGTAAGGTAAAAACACTTCTTTTAAATATCATAAGGTCACTTCTGTGTAGGCCGTATAGCCCACAAGGAAGTGTACATGGTCTATGAAAGTGGAACAGTAGAAATATACAGTTAACAGTCGATATATACAGTTAACATGCTCTTATAGTGACTAGCACCCAAAAGCTATTTTTACTGTGAGAAGGCTCTTTCTATCCCAAAGGGAAACACTGGAAGGCAATAGTAAAAATAAATGTTGGTATCTCCAGTTAGGGTCAAGCTACAAAAAAGATGAAACAACTATTTTCTATTAGTTATTAAAATCCCAACTCAATGGTGTGAAGTCGTATTTTTAATGAATATTAGGGAAAGGTATATTTCTGGAAGCTGCTCGGGGCTAATTTGCATTTTCTCATAAGCAGTAACACAGCCGGCCATGAGCCTTGATGAATGGTATGAAAATTGATCATAGGGCAGGTACAATGGCTTGGGAATCAGGAGTTGTTTTTCTCTTCCCCCTGCAGAAAGACCAGTGAGGTTGGCCCAGGAACTTAATTTACTTCGAACTTTATTTACTTCAAAGGTGTGTCCTCCCTAACACGCAAATGTTTGCTGGCACCTGGAGAGGTCCCCGCTTTTGTCCTTCTTATCAGGCTGGCCCCAAACGCTAACTCCAGAACTGGTGTATGATGACCTCAGAGAATGAGAGTTTTGATTTCCCTGGTCATACATCTGAGAGGGCAGTGCACACAGGCTCTGCATAAAGAGAAAGGATTTCTCCATCTTGAATTTTGAGAGTGAGGGAACACTGTGGGATTGTTTACAGAAGGGCAAACAGGAACAGTTTCAAAAGCGGGTAGGGTTACCCCTAGGAACTTTTACCCGCTTGGGAGCCATTTGCAGCAATACATTAGTTGGTACCAAGCATAAATATTGAAGGTCAAGACACCCTTTTTAATCACACTTTATGGTCCTGTGGAAGAAGAGAAGAGGAATGGACCTGATCTCTGTAACTAGAGCAGAGCCTTGAAGGATTGGACTTGCTTCCCCTTGTAACCAGGACAAAAAAGTAGACGCCTAGTGACCTGTGTAGCTATAGGGTCACAACAAGCAAGAGGACTTTCCTTGAAGTGCCTAGCTGACCAATACCAACTGGACCTGACTTGGAACCTGCGGATGGCCTCTCCTGGAGTGAGTCTTGACTCTCAACTGTTGTTTCTGAGGTCCTGGAAACCTGAGCTGTGTCTAACTGCACTTGTCATACCACCTCTGAAAAGTTGAGACTTACAATGTTTTGGATTTCCAGTTCTCAGGAGAACCGGAACACACAAAGCCATTCTATCCACCCAAGGCATAGCCACGCTGGTTTAACGAAAGTGGTTTCTCCCACTTGGAGCTTCGCCGCAGCAGCAAATCACTGGGCCCTGATCGAAAAAGTACCCGGCCTCATGGAACTCACCGTCGGATACAGCCTGGCGGCTTGACCCACTGAAGGATTTTTACTTCAATTTCAGTGACTGACTCCCAAGGAAAAACTCTACTGTGGCCATTGACTATCATTTGTGAGTAACCCTTTTCAATGCTATTATCACTTTAATCTTTACAATTCCTATCTGTTGTATCCCTTAATGGATTATTCTTGTTTTGTTGTCATTTTGCATATTAAATTTTACTCTATTTTTATGATATTTGGGATTTTTATTGCTTGGTGTTTATTACTTTATTACTGTTCTGACAGTGGATAAATAAGCCAGACATTGCCCTAAATTAAGTCTGTCTTATCTACAACATTCCTATCAGCAGGTGGAGTTTAGGTTAATTAGTGCCTTTGAAGGTCCACGCAGTCTCGAGTTGTGATTATTCCTTGAGATGTATAGTTGTCTACCCCAAATATGAATCCAATTTCTTGCAATCATAGAAGATATGCATATTTTTAAAGGTCTGCTTTGTGTGCTTCTTTTAGGTTGAGTCCAGGCAACGCACATGTGCTGTATGGAAGACCTGTTATATTAATAAAGGAGTTTGCTCCTGCCTGCTCCATACTATTGGTTCAGTCCACTGTCGCTCCTCTTTGTTGCCTCCTAAGTGGTTCATCCAGCGATACCACACTTTTTCGTAGAGGAGCACCGCCTAAATACAGTTTCTTTCCGCTTGCATTCTTCATCGGTTGTTGCGGAGAACTATTTTTTCTTATTGTTGTGCAACAAATGTAAACCCCAGTTCGTATTCACAGCCGCCGACCCCTGCATTTCTCTCATTCCCAGCTCACAATCCCCATTTCTCTCATCAGTCAGTGGTGAGACTAAAATAGTGGAGGCTCACATGGATGCTGTGAACTTAAATGCATGAAGTCTGCCCTGCGTATGACAGTGCCTCTGCTAAGAGTCATCTCGCTTCTTTCACTAGTGCTTGTTTTGTGTTGCTGCAACGGTATTAGGTTTGCGAGCCCTCAACCACGATTAATCAGTTTGCGATCCCTTAACCAAGATGGGGCATCCTACGCTGATTAACTTCAGCTTTGATAGTACCTCAACTAATATGGTGCCCTTAGGATGACAATGTACGGGTGCTGCGCTGAACAAAATAATCCAGTTTTTGCCTTCCTTCTGCGTCCGGTGCTAGCTGAGCTGCTGGAGGCCGTGGAAGGCAGCACCGAGCCCATGGGTTCCACGCTGGTATAGCAGCAGTTGAAGCTGGGCCTGGTGAAACTGGAGCAGGCAAGGCGCATGGCCTTGGAGCTCCATTTGTTCAGGTAGGGCAGGGGTGGTGGGCTGTCCGGGCAAGTACAGCATCACAAGTTCGGCAGGAGTGCTTTTAATACAATACATGCTGAACACACCTGAAACTGTTATCTGCATCTTTGTATGGCATACAAAATGTTTCCGGAGCGTGCTTTGGATATAGTTATACTTCTGATTTGTGAGACTAGACTACTTTTTTCAGAGCGCAGTGCAGCCTTATTTCTTCTTCGTAGTGTTTCAGTGAATGTAGGGTCAGGTGTTTGGTGAGAGAATAAAGGAGTTTCACCTAGCTCATCAACTAAAGCAGTACATTAAACATTCTGGGGCAGTATTACAGATGAGTGTGCCAGCGCTAATTGTGCTGGGCACCAGAGTATGTCTGTGTTTATGTGCGTTTGCGCTCTAATACATTATGCGCACAGACGCACACACATATAAACACAGAGTTCAAATTCTGTACCAACATCACGGACCATACAGACCGATCCTCTGCAATGCCGTCGACGCATACTCTGGTGCACAGGGACAATTAGCATTGGCACAGTCATCTTTAATATGGCCCCAGAATGTGATATTTTATTTGGTCTTCCAATCGAGTAAGCATCAAAGATACTGGGAAGCTGCTGCTGTGAAGGCTCACTCGGAAATGTGAAGTCCTCAGAACAAAAAGACGGTAATGCTGCCCCAGCTGTGCCAGCCATGCCATCCCTTCCTTGCCCTCACACTGTTACAAGTTGCAAGGCTCCAGTAACAAGTAGCATGCCTTTTGTGTGCATCACGTGCCCCAGAGAGTTTACAAATAGGCCTATATTTGGCAGTCTCAATGCCACAGAGTGGCATAATTGTGTTCATCAACAGGGCATTGTCAACGTGTCCTTGCAACGTGCAGAACACCACATGCAAGTGCTATAAATGGGACAAGTCCTCAGACTTTTTCTTCATCAGTCATAATTAGGAACTGTCTCCTGTAAGGTTTGATGGGACACAGCATTTAAGATTTGACTGGGTTAAATCAGCGTCCAAGTGTAATACTGTGTTAGAAGTCTGCAGATTAGGTAGGCATCCAAGCAGCTGAAAAGAAAACATAGTTTCGGGGTAAGGGCACAAAACCACCACCAACTTCTGAATGTAAATGGGATTTTGATGTTTATTCAGATCTGGGCCACAATGTAGCCTGATATATCATCCAGTCTTGACCAAAGGTCCAATAAAGTACTAAATTTTCCTTTTTATAAATATTTTCCCTATGTAGCCATATTTTTCTTTCCATACCAACCATCTGTAACTGTCCTACCCATGCATCATCTACCATCTTTTCATTCATCTTGTGATGTATTCCTATAGGTTCTGTATCGATCCCCCTATTCCTGACCCTGTTCTGGTTAATAATTAACTAACAGCCATCCCACGGTACAAAAAACCGTTATCTTATTAAGCCACACCACGGCACAGGAACGCGTTATCTGATTAGGTCATAATGCTTGCCATCTAATTAGGCAAGCACTATTCCTCCAGCCCCTGATAAGGCATACGGAGTTCTCAAAACAAATCAAACCTATGACAACCTGGGAAAATCCCTGCGGCCATTGTTTTGATTTCACCGAGAACTTCAGCAAAAGAATGTGCAAACGAGCCCGTTCGTATGACATCCTTATTGACGTATCTATGTCCATCCTTACGTCAATCTCGGCACCTTACAGGTATAAATATTACCGACATTGCCTTAAGCAAACACACGCGGTGGTGACGAGATCGGAGCAGCGAGACTTGCCGAAGAGGCCAGCACAGAGCGGACCCCGCTGGCGCTGCCCCGCCTTCCTGACGCGCTGAGAACGAGACGCTGCTTTTCTCCTGCCGAGAAATCCAGCTCCGGCGCTTCCAAGCGGCCCTCGCAGGCAGCTGGAATATCAAGACCAAGAGACGAGAGATACCAGCCCTCAACCATTCTAGATCCCAGGTACAGAACTGAATAACCCCTTGCAGAGAATTCTTGAGTCAGTCACTTGGCAAAACAAACTTAACTTAAACTGCTACTCATCTACTCCCGCCCACGTATTAGGCTTAGGTCAGGTACACTGGGGTAGGCGTGGTTAGAAGCATCAGTTGAGTACGATTAGTCAAATGTATATATGTATGTATCCATTTTATCAGTTTTAAATATCATATGGCTTTGAAACCATATCAATGCTTCTGCAGTATTATTTTATACTCCTGCTTTTATTGTATGCACTTTACTTAACCATCAGTATCGCAATAATATCGATTCATTTTTCTTGTACGAGAAAAGAGACTGATCAATAAATAACATCTTTTATTGAACACGCCCGTCTCTTCCTTTTCTCTACAATCTGGTGAAACTAAGAATGCACTGAACTGACTGAGTAAAATAAGTTGTCTTTTGTTTTCACACGACTCTAGAGATACACTCTTGATTAGGGGAGAGCAAAGTTGTCATGTTCTATGGTTGTCAGAAACTAAATCCCTTCTTGTCTATCCAGGGAGGTTAAACTCCTTCTTACCTATTCGAGAAAGTTTCTAGTGAACTCTGAGCTAGCTGGCAAAACCAAAAACTTTAAGTCTAATATCGTCAGTAGAAGACCTAGTTAACCTCCGTCCTAGGTCTATACTATTGAAGGTATTATTCCAATGCGCAGAGCCTATTGGGATAATAGGAACTACACTACATGGCGACCAACGTTTGGATAGGCGATAAAACTAACGCAAGACATTAGAGTAACTCAGTCGTGCTTTTTCACACAGAACCCCTTTTTTCCCATAATACTCCAAAGACGTCTGGAGTGGGTAAAAGGTCATATCCGCCAAACCTCGCAGGAGGAGACTCCTATGTATGGTTCTTGGTTTAGTCAACGTTGAAGGATACACTGTTCCAAAATATTGTGCATCTAATCTTTGTTTCCATAAGAGACCTGATCTGCAAACAAACAGAATAACCTTCCTGTCGATAAAATGTCAGACACTGAAGAAGAAAGAGAGACAGCTAGACTAGCAGCTGAACTAATAGCAGCTGATAATACTCTGCTACAAAATGACCCGGATATAATACTCATCCCGGTCAACATAAGAAAATCTATAACTTTAAAACTTATAGGAAATGGACTGACATCGAGAGGTGGTACAGTCATATTCGTAATTGAGGCACACGAATATCGGCAGACAGAGGTATTCTATTCATGGATAAACTTTCCAGCAGCAAACGCTGTAACAAAAGAGTTCCACTATTCTAAAATAGAGGAACCACCGGATACCTACACTCCTTTCGAGGAGGTGGAAGTACCACTCAAATTCCAAGAGCACCTGCTCTTGTTTAAAGGCGCCCTAAAACATAATAATCACATCACCAGGCTCGGTCCACTAGGTAGACCAGGAGCAACGTGGCCGGTCCTAGCCGGATACACACCACATCCAGACATTGAAGAAATGCCTGCAGCAGAGCTTTTAATACAGCTAAAACAACTAATCAAAATACATAGACAATTAGTCCAATATGTGATGCGGACTTCAACAGTCCAACCAGCAAGTAAAATTCCACAGCTGACCCCTCATCAGGGTAACACAAATAAAATTACACCACAGAACATACAGTCCTGTCTGGGTAAAGTACCCGCAAAACGGGAACAAATGCCTTTCTGGCTAGCACAAAAAATCACTCAAATAGAGGCGGTGTTTCCAGACACCACCCCGGTAGAAAAACATAGGATTCTGACTATCTGTCTTCCAATGGGAATCGCACCACATGTGGAGGACTGTGACACTTGGGGTACAGTCTTTGCTTCCATATACACAAAAACACATGGTGTACCATCCATGTCAGTAATACCAGATGTGCTAAAACAAATTCAAGATGAATATGGTCCAGAACCCGCCTTAACTCTTGGTATGAAATTACTGAAAGACTTCAAGCAGGTTTCGGCTATATTATTAGCCAACATAAAGGGAGAAGCAGCAAACGTGGCATTCCGCCAAAGGTTAAAAGAAACAGATATAGCAGACCAACCAACTGAAATTGCCAGAATCATAGAGAAATCCTATGAAGAACTAGGAAGAGATAGTCTGGGTGGAATACCGGTAAAACCTCAACTGATTGAAAGTCCTGAAAAGGTATTTATTAAAAATAATTTAAACACTCAAAAAAAGAGCTGGGATGGAAACAAACAATCCAATCCTAAAGAAAAAAGATTCCAGTCCAGAGGAAGGTCTCCTCGGCGGAGAGAAAGATCTCCGAACCAAGGACGCAGGTCTCCCCAAAGTGAGCCCTCTGGGAAAAAATACAACCTTAGAAATAGGGATAATATAAAGAAACCTGATAGATATCAAGATAATGATACACGTCCCTCTCAATCTTTTCAGACTTCCTCGCAGAAATCGGAAAGAAGAGGACGATCAGAACACAGGGAAGAGCACGTCAAGTCCAAAGACAAGGAACCTGCTCATCCAAATAAAAAGTTACAATTTCCAAAAAAGAAGGTAGCCAGTATTAAAGTAATCAAAGATGCCGAGAATACTGAGAACACAGCTGAAAAACGGAGAATGGG
The DNA here is from genome assembly GCF_964261635.1 of Lissotriton helveticus. Lineage (NCBI taxonomy): Eukaryota > Metazoa > Chordata > Amphibia > Caudata > Salamandridae > Lissotriton > Lissotriton helveticus. Next base: position 1,316,865,986 of record NC_136065.1, on the reverse strand, counting down.
CTCAGACAATGCTAGACAGCGCAGCAGAAGTGAGCATAGCTCGCAAAGTCCTTATGAATCATCTGGAGACAGTGGACACGAATGAATACATTCAGGTGGAAACTGCAGATACCAGAGTTAGCAAACCTCATAAAATATATGAAATTACATTGCGTATAGAGGGGGATATGACTAGAAAAATAAGGGGACTATTTTGGGATAATCTGTCCAAGGGCTATGACATCCTTCTAGCTGAACGAGACTGGCCTCCAGAGTTTGTCAGGGAGTGTCCTCATGGCGAAGAAATAATTATGCCTGCCTTCTCAAATCATATTCCAATTCATAAAAAATATACACTTGCTAGAAAGTGGGCAGTAGCTCAAGCTCCTGCTTTATATAAAAATCATGTAGGATGGGATGAGGACTCTCCTCCTCACAAAATCCAGTTAAAATCACAACTTACTGCACAGAGGCAGTACCCAATTAAGCAAGAAGCTAAAAAACAGGTAAAAGAGATCCTAGATCAACTTGAATACCAGGGGGTGATTGAAACTTGCACCTCACAAATGAACAATCCTTTGTTTCCTGTCTCCAAACCAGACAACTCATATCGTCTAGTTTTGGATTACAGACACCTTAACTCATGTTGCAAAACCTTTGCAGTGAAAAACTCGCATAGTGCTGCACTAATGAATAACATAGTGCGCAAAAAATACAAAACAACATTAGACATCTCTAATGGATTCTTTTGTCAAAATATAGCACCAGAGAGCAGATATTTGACTGCGTTCTCGGTAAATGGCTCGCAAAAAAGTTTCTGCCGTTTACCCCAGGGGCACAAGAACAGCCCAGGATTATTCTCAAAGAGAGTAACAGAATTACTACAAACATACGATGACGAGGCATTATCATATGTCGACGACATTTACCTAACAGACGATGACTTGGATACTCACTTGAAGAGAGTGAACACCATAATACTTGGGTTCGCAGCAGAGGGTTATAAATTCAACTTTAAAAAATCAAGAATTGCCCATCTAACAGTACTGTTTTTAGGATATGAATTATCAAGTGAAGGCAAAAGCCTGGCTGACAATTTCCTAGAGAAATGTGCGGTACTCCAAGCTCCTAGAACACTAAAAAACTTACAATCAATTCTAGGCTTCCTAAATTTCGGAAGAACATACATTGTAAATTACGCAGAAAGGGTCAAACCCCTTTATGATCTAATAAAACCAGATTTTAAAAGAATCAATTGGACTCAAAAACACACAGAAATTTTGAGATCTTTACAAACAGACATGTTAATTAAAACAAAATTAGAAACACGTGACAACACACGCAATCTTGTGATTCGAGTCATCCCAGGAAGATGCGAATTCACATACCTGACCTCTAATGAGGGAGAAAAGGTACCAATTGCATACAAATCACACTTGTACACAGAAGCTGAAAAGAAGTTCAGTATTAAAGACAACATTGTTCATGCAGTTCAAACGGCTATAGCAAGAGAAAAAGACAACGCTGACGGTAGACGTATCACAGTCAGAACAGCGGAGTCAGCCTTTGAGGCATTAACAACCCCATGTAATTTACCAACAACAGCGTTGAATCCAGAATGGATACAATGGGTGAATTCAATTACAATGGACAGAGTAAAATACTACTTTGATCCAGAAATGAAAGAATTAAAATATCTAGAATATGAGAAAGAATACCCTCTGCCAATCGACATTCTGCCTTTACGACAGTACGCCTGTGTAATACATACAGACGGGCATGCTCAACCCTCAGTTTGGGGAGAGCTGGCTTACAAGGCCACATGCGAAATTGTAAAAGAAGTGTGGCGCGGAGGTAAATTAAGACCTCTACTTACAAAAACACACTCAGTGGAAAATAATTCAGAACAACAAACTGAAATAATAGCGTTAAAAATGGCGCTAGATAATGCCGATCGCGAATTCCCGACACTTATTGTGTGCGATTCGTATTACTGCGTCAAATCATACAATAACGATTTACAGAAATGGATTCAAAACGGTTACAAAGATGACACAGGTGCAACAATAAAGCAAAAAGTGCTTTGGGAACAAGTAGTTCTGTTACAGAAAGAACTACCAAAAACTCACGTGATACACTCACTGAGTCATCAGCGTGATGGCGTTCACGTTGCAGGGAATTCATTGGCTGAGAAAGCCAGAACGGCAGCAACTGAATCGGCTTCCGTAGTCAAGAAAAAGCGTGCAGTAAAATACATTGACGGTGAAACAGTGCTGGCAGTAAAAACGTCATCAAAAGGCGACTGTTCAGCGCTACCGATCAATTATCCACTCAATTATACATACATAATCGATGCAAACTCAGTCCCTTTTGCTCGAATCCCTGGAGTGGGGGATAGAGTAATTCCAAACACGGACAGGAGAGGCTTGTTAATAGCAGACGCACATATGGGTGAGGGTCTCAGACACCTTAAGCAAAAAGATTCTCTGGATGAATTACAATCAGTGTACTGGTGGCCAGACAAGAGCCTGCATCATCACATTTTTGTAAAAAAGTGCCCAGACTGCAACAGAGATCGCAGTGGCGAGCGAGGAGGACTATTGCCATGGCATTTCGCTCCAGAAAAACAACAACAATAAGAAAGTACCCATCATGAAAAAGCGTCATATTAACATAAAAAGACTAATTTACACTTATAATGTAGACCCCAGCGCTCGGCTGACGTCTGGACTGTTATAAAAAGATTTGCGAGTCTATAATGGCATATACGCTAGGAGCATGCTACGTTTTGACTAATGTATTCCCTTTAGCCCTCAAGCTTATGGGGAAGCATGGCATAATGAGCATAGCATAGCGGGACTCTTCTCACTTCCTACCTGAGGGAACGGGATGGTGTAAAGAAAAAACCAAAGGCATAAAGCAATCTATAACAGCGAAGGTATTAGGTTCGGGAGCTGGGTGGGTCAAACATCTAATAAGTGTCCAACGTAGTCTAAATAACCTGCCAAGAAATTCTCTGAGGGGATTCAGTCCGTACGAATTATTGTTTGGAACTAGAATGATGGTCTTAGATTTTGACAGTCAGACTTCAGTGGTTAAAGAAAAAAGCTTTGATATCAAAGATCGTTTGGCTATTTTACAGGACTTAAACGAAACAAGGAAAGACCTGAGCAACATAAAGTTGAAACAACAGCCAACGACCACTGAAGAAAAACCACCTGTCCCAGCAAGAACTGTCTGGATTCCAAAAGTCGGGGATCTAGTCAGAGAAAAGATCGCGGTAAAGAAGGAATTTGGGCCTTCTTACAGAAAAGCAGTTCCTGTCTTGTCTATCAACGGGACAAGATCAGTAGTACTACCGCCCCTTGCTGGTAAAAAGGAGAACAGAGTTGTATCAATCGACCTGATAAAACCACAATCATGTGGCCGATAACGAACAGTAGGCCAAGTGGACTCCCGATAAGTAGCAGAACACCAAGGTTTGCTACAAACACAGAGGTTCAATCTAAGAGGCTACTCACATTTGACATGCAAATAGAACAACAACAAGGACTATGCAACAATGCTATGGAACTGAAACCTCTGAAAACCCAAATAAAAACATTTAGCAGAGACACACCAATCTACAATGAAGTAACAAGTGACTATGCTGCTGCAACAAAACACAATATTAAAGCAAACAGCAATCCTGAAACAATAGGAACAATAGACAGAACGGCATCCGGTTATTTCATCAACTTCAATGATTCATCTGAAAACCTGAGTGAATCGAAGGAACAAACATCAACAAAAACCTTTAAAGATAAAGCTAAGGAACTTTTTCAACATCTGAAAAAACCTATCTAATTTCTCCATGGATTGAATTCTGGGTGGCCTTAGGTGCACTTATCCTCATACTTTGGCTCATCATGGTACTATGTTTGGGACACTTCATTGAGGGAAAATATGCTAAAATGGACACAGCAAGCCAGAAAATCAACTTGGTCCTCAAACCACACACGTCTTCACACGTCGAAAAAAGAGAACTTTCTTCAGTCAACTTCACAGCCAATCCTATACCCGGTGGGGTAGCATGGGACAATACTGATTATGAAATCTATGGTCCGGTTGAAATCCTGAAGTATCCACATCAAATCAAGATCTCATTGAGTGACTTTGTAAAACCAAGCTCAGTTGCTGATGATTGGGACGTTGAAAACATTAATAATATGATGTCTGACCTAGTGATGTCTGCTAAATTTACAAAACATGATTATTTGCAGGGTTCGTCTAATTATGATAAAATGTTCTGCTATAATCACTATAGTAATCATTATCTGCATAAATCTGCACAACCTAGAAATGTTTTGAATTATAATCAATGGGAACACTGTGCAACCCCTCCAAAAGGTAGCTCAAGAACTTTTTATGACAAATATTCATATTTTTCAGGGTTCAACACAAGTAATGCAGAAACATTTTATTTCAAATGATCAAATAAGACAGGTACAAAGACCATGCTTACAAACACTAAATTGATATATTCAGACTCGTTTTTTGAGCAAATGAGTACATTTGGTTTTGATTACTGGGACAAAAATGTTGAAGTAAAAAGTGTTTGGGGTACAAAGGAATGGCAAGTACAAGGTATAGAATCATTGTTTAGAGCCTGCATGATCCCAGAACAAATTATATTTTTGAATGACACTGTTCAACAAACTACCTGTCTTGGCCTAGCCAAAATCAAAGACTTAAACAAACCGTCTATTCCAAAGCCATCAATGAACGGTAATATATCTTTAGATGAGGAGATAGACGTAAACCAAATATTAAGCCAAAACAGAACACATCTCATAACTACGACTGCGAAGGTTATGTGCTGTGAACGAGTATTGTTCCCCAGCGCAATGCCAGACAGGGAGGCAAGGTTATGGCCGAATTTGAAAATTGCTTCCATTCGAGTTGATACTTTAAGCAGAATGAAAACAGTGCTCCTTCAGACACCGACCAGGCTCACGTCATCAAAAGAAATGTATGATCTCCAAGTTGCAAGGACAACGGCAGAGATTCATTCATTGTTATCAACTAATTCCCCCATACATTTCGCAGAAATCCTGAACGAAATCTTAAATATTTCTGATACCAGTGGAGTCTCGAATGTATTTAAGACATTGTTTTCGGGGGCTTTAACACCATTTAAAGCCATTCTGGGTATTTTTCCAGACTTTGTCCATTCCATCTTTGGTGGACTTCCTCTCCTTTTGGGACTAGTGGCAGGAATCCTATTTTTGATTCTGTTATTTCGCTATGGCAAACCGTGTCACAGACAAAACACCTGCGACAAGGGAAGAAACAATCCTAGCCATTGGATACCGGGACCGGATATCTAAAATCCTTGGACTGTCCCGGCTTAGAGACCTGAACATGACTTGGTTTCTTTCATTTAGACCAATGTGGCAAAGCTGTGTTTTACCTGTATTAAGGTGCTTGCTATGCGGAGAAGAATGCGTGTTGGACACCTGTCTGACGCTACAATCGGATGCGCCAATGGATGCAGAAACTTTGTTGGGTCCGGTCACGGCTCATGCATTGTGCTGTCCCCAGCGGCTACCAATCCTGATGACGGCATTCGTGGAGACTTCACCACTACGATTGAGGGGTAGTGAGGTTCAAGATGAAAGCAGCATCGATCAGGTACGACCTTCTGTCAGCTATGCTGATCGAAACATCAATGAAGGCAATCATGCTCATGAATGCATGGTAACATCTTTTTCCGAGTTAATGGAACTTTCACAGGAAGCTGTTGACAGCTTTTTCGAGAGTCTAAATGATATGATGTTCTCACCAGAGCAGAAATAATGGCTTTGAGCAAGCTAGCACACGGCGTTCCCAACACCCTGAATTTGGCCTTCAACTTTGATGATAAAGTATTGTGAACAATTTTTCTCCAGCTTACGGACAGCGGAACATAATTTTTCCAGCAGCCCCAAAATTTTTCGGGACACTTATCTTCTGCTTAAAGTAGAAACTATTCTTAGAGAACTAAATTTCTATTTTAGGAACTTTAGAGACATTAGCTGCCCTCTGGCATGTTCATATATATTTTATTTTGTGATGAAATGGTCTCGCATTTTTTTTCTTCTGTCCTAAGAGCCATTTCATGTGTTATTTTCGTATTTTCTTTATAATGATGTATGAATATGCGTAATTGATTTAGCATTATTATACTGCTTGAGTGCATATGATGCATATATTTATCTTTTTCGTATACTTCATGATTTCAAAATGCATATGGATGTATTTTGGGGTGGTACGGTATACACGTGCTCTACTAGTATATTTACTATGCCTAGATTTGTAAATATGGACATAGTCTGCGTGGAGTGGGTGTGATGTATTCCTATAGGTTCTGTATCGATCCCCCTATTCCTGACCCTGTTCTGGTTAATAATTAACTAACAGCCATCCCACGGTACAAAAAACCGTTATCTGATTAAGCCACACCACGGCACAGGAACGCGTTATCTGATTAGGTCATAACGCTTGCCATCTAATTAGGCAAGCACTATTCCTCCAGCCCCTGATAAGGCATACGGAGTTCTCAAAACAAATCAAACCTATGACAACCTGGGAAAATCCCTGCGGCCATTGTTTTGATTTCACCGAGAACTTCAGCAAAAGAATGTGCGAACGAGCCCGTTCGTATGACATCCTTATTGACGTATCTATGTCCATCCTTACGTCAATCTCGGCACCTTACAGGTATAAATATTACCGACATTGCCTTAAGCAAACACACGCGGTGGTGACGAGATCGGAGCAGCGAGACTTGCCGAAGAGGCCAGCACAGAGCGGACCCCGCTGGCGCTGCCCCGCCTTCCTGACGCGCTGAGAACGAGACGCTGCTTTTCTCCTGCCGAGAAATCCAGCTCCGGCGCTTCCAAGCGGCCCTCGCAGGCAGCTGGAATATCAAGACCAAGAGACGAGAGATACCAGCCCTCAACCATTCTAGATCCCAGGTACAGAACTGAATAACCCCTTGCAGAGAATTCTTGAGTCAGTCACTTGGCAAAACAAACTTAACTTAAACTGCTACTCATCTACTCCCGCCCACGTATTAGGCTTAGGTCAGGTACACTGGGGTAGGCGTGGTTAGAAGCACCAGTTGAGTACGATTAGTCAAATGTATATATGTATGTATCCATTTTATCAGTTTTAAATATCATATGGCTTAGAAACCATATCAATGCTTCTGCAGTATTATTTTATACTCCTGCTTTTATTGTATGCACTTTACTTAACCATCAGTATCGCAATAATATCGATTCATTTCTCTTGTACGAGAAAAGAAACTGATCAATAAATAACATCTTTTATTGAACACGCCCGTCTCTTCCTTTTCTCTACAATCTGGTGAAACTAAGAATGCACTGAACTGACTGAGTAAAATAAGTTGTCTTTTGTTTTCACACGACTCTAGAGATACACTCTTGATTAGGGGAGAGCAAAGTTGTCATGTTCTATGGTTGTCAGAAACTAAATCCCTTCTTGTCTATCCAGGGAGGTTAAACTCCTTCTTGCCTATTCGAGAAAGTTTCTAGTGAACTCTGAGCTAGCTGGCAAAACCAAAAACTTTAAGTCTAATATCGTCAGTAGAAGACCTAGTTAACCTCCGTCCTAGGTCTATACTATTGAAGGTATTATTCCAATGCGCAGAGCCTATTGGGATAATAGCAACTACACTACAATCTGATCACCCAGACATCCATGCATGTACTCATACAGCTATCCATCCATTCAGCATTCATACAAATAGCTATCATTTCAACAACCCATCCATACTAACTGCACCTCTGCTTCTTAAATGCTCACATTATCTGGGTGGTAGCCACATATTTCCACTACACACCACATACACCGACTCTATCTATAACACATAATTATTTACATTTACAACACCAATAGCTATAACTCTCGTTTTCGAACTGATCACTCCACTGCAAACAAAAACAAGCATTTGCAATGCAATAGGTCTCGCATTTGCGAGAGTTTAAGCTATAGGCATTGTAAATGACAATGCCTTTTATTTATCTGTGTTGTAATTAACACATATAGAAAAGGCATTGTCATTTACAAAGCTAATAGATCAAACTCTTGTAAATACGAGAACTATTTCCTTGCAAAGAAGCAGTCGCCATTGTCCCGGGCTGCTTGGAAACGGAAAGCAAACATGGTGCACTGAATGTTGCAAGAAAGCCTGTTCTGCCTACAGTAAGAGAAACTCATTTGAAAACCAGAATTAGATTGTGCTGTGCAGCATGAGGCATGAGCCAGCACCAGGATCCGGGAGCGAAAACCAGCCGTGTGTGTGTCATGTGGGAAACCAGCATTAGAGTTTGCTGTGCAGCATAAGGCATGAGATGAGCGTGCACCAGGATCCGTGTGCGAAGACCAGCCATATGGGAAACCAGCATTAGAATGTGCTGTGAAGCGTGAGACACAAGCGTGCACCAGGATCTTTGTATGGAAACCAGCATCAAAATGTGTGCAGTGCCACATGTGACACGAGCGTGCACCAGAATAAGTGCATGAAATATACCCCTGTGGAAAACCAGCATTAGAGTGTATTGTGCAGCATGAGACATGAGCGTGCACCAGAATCTGTGCATGAAAACCAGACATGTGGAAAAGTAGCATTAGAATGTGCTGTGCAACACACGACACAAGCGTGCACCAGGATTTGTGTAGAAAAACCTGCCCTGCTATGTGGAAAACCAGCATTAGAGTGTGCTGTGCAGTGACTGACATGAGCGCGAATCAGAATTCCTGAACAAAAACCTGCCAGGTAGGAAGCCAGCACCAGAATGTATGCCGTGAGCCACCAGCATGCACCAGAATATGTGTACAAACAGAGGCAGTAAGGAACTAATCCTATATTTTGTGCTGTGCAGCATGAGACACGAGCGTGCACCAGTATCTGCGTACAAAAACCAGCAATGTCAGAATGTGTGCCACCAGTGTGCACCAGGAGCCATGTATGACAAGCATTTGCAATGCAATAGGTGTTGCATCTGCTAGAGTTTAAGCTATTCGGTACAAAAGGGTTGGCATTGTAAATGATGTCATTTACAATGCCAATAGCTCAAACTCTTGTAAATGCGAGACCTATTCAAAGAAGCGCCCGCCATCATCCCGGGCTGCTCTGAAAGTGGAGGCGCACATGGCACACTGAATGTTGCAGGAAAGCGTGGTGTGCCTGCAGTAGGAGAACCTCATTAAAGAAAATAGAGCTTACAAACTACAAAAGATGTACCGTGTAACAACTGAAGTAAAAGGGCCAGACCTTATTGGAGGTTACAAATGAAGACAAAGTTGTACTAAGGAGGGACTAACAAGCCTATTAATGAATCAGACGCCAGCATTTATAAAGGACAATGACACAAGCCAATGGAAAATATGGGAAAAGAGTGGGCAGGGCTTCAATTCCATACTCCAATACATCATGCCACAGAGTAGCGCATGTGCTGCCCAGGCTCGACCTAAAAAATAAGTAAAAAACATTGTCATTCACCACGCCAATAGCTCTATCTTTCACAAAAGTGTGAGACCAATTGCGTTGCCAATGCTGGCTTAATTAGCATGGACACAAAAGTATAGGGCAGCTGGTAAAATGCCAAATATGTTGTATGAGTCTAACTAAACATGCACTGTTATTCAACTAACTGTGCAAGTTATATGTTTGTCATTCACACCTTGTTACATATTCATTATATAAAAATCAAAACACTTTATATCCCCATTTTACTACTTTGCTTTTTCCATTGCTTTTTTTTTACCTTCAACCTTTAATCTTTCGCACGTTTTGATATTATTTTTCCCCTTATTTGAACCCCTGCCGTTGTTTCTATTCTCTTCCCCTCATGTTCGTTACGATTCAATATGTTTCAGCAATAGTTTCTTTGCTTTCACGATGTTTAACAACTTAATTGCTGTTTCCATTATGATTCACTCTCTGTATTTATTGCGCTTTCTGTCTGTCTCTCTTCGTGCACAAGTTTGAGGTGATTTATCACCAGACCCGAGTTTGGCATCCTGTTGAATCTTGTATCCCCTAACTCAGCCCGAGTAGTGATCAGCTGCTTCTGTGTGAACCTACCTGTTATGTAGTTAGCAGTCCAGTAGCTGAGTGGGTGGAGCTAGCTGGAGTGGACAGGAAGAGGAGGAGCACAGGGAGGAAAGGGTTAGTTAGAGCCAGGACCAGGTCACGGCAAGATCGAGAATAAAGGCTCTCATGAAACACAAGTAGTGTCTGTCGTTATTATGAGCAGGACACTACAGCTGGCGACGAGGGTGGTAAGGTGCAGCTAATCACCTCCCATGCCGACAGAGACTCATGACCCGTCCTCCGCTGCACACGCTGGAAGTCGCCGTCGCGACACGTGTGCTGAGAAGAAACCGCCGCCGAGATTATAAAGGCCAGCGGTGAATGACCCTGCTCCGCGATCGGCCGATCGTGTGGAGCTTCCTGGAGTGTGTGGAGCCCTGCTGGGTAAGGTGCTGCAATCGCCTGAAAAGCGTGGTCGAGCGCTGGAATCTGGAGCACCTGTGTAGAAGTTGGAGCGTCTCGACTGAAGTGCCCACCGGGAGCCCACTCAGGCGGCAGAAGTCAAAGAAAGCTGCCCTACCTGAAGCATTGACTCCAGCGGTGGATCCTGGCTGCAACCGGCAAGCGGTGAGTGGAAGCGCTGAGAAATACAGTGACTCCGGTGAAGAAACGAAAAAACGGCCGAAATCCCGTCGAAAACGAGATTCCCGTGCGGCCATTTTGGAGTCAGGCAGCAGTGTCCAATCCCCTGCGAGGGATTATCGGCGGCCATTTTGAGGTCAGGCAAAAGACCTGAAATTGCAAGTAAAGATTGGCAAGTGCCACAAGGCCCACAAACAAGCACTGGTGAGTGCAAGAGTTGACAAATAAACAAGCACAAGCAGGTGCCAGAAGTGAAACAAGCCTTGGCAAGTGTAAAGCAACAAACATTGGAAAATGCAAATGAACAAGCAGTGATAAATATGAACAGACAAGCTTTGGCAAGTGACAGAGTGAGGGAATAAACAAACACGAGCAAAGTCAAATAGCCTTGACTGAAGACGACCGTGATCAATCAATCAAAGCACCTGTGAACGAGAAGCACGTGCTGCCACAATGGTGACCCCAGATACATCCCCACAGCGAAATGAAGTCAAGCCCGTCATTGCAGGAGGGTCGCATCTACGGGCCCCGGAACCTTTAACGCTAACTACTGGAGGGAGCATGGGCCCCAAGTCGCAAGAGTGGCTAGAAGATTTCGAAGACTACATCGAGAGATCCAAAGTAACAGTAGATAAGGAAAAATTGATTGCCCTCCGCAACCTAGCAGGTCGAGAAATAAGCAAAATAATCAAGGACCTTCCCCCCGCAGATGCTGGAACCTATGACAAGGTACGTGAGGCATTGAACAAGAAATTCCTTCATAAAAGAAATGTGGACTATGAACGTCATGCGTTCCACCAAGCGCGCCAAGGAAAAGAAGAGGCGATGAGTGCGTTCATCACTCGACTACGGCGGCTGTCAAGACACTGTGAGTTTGAAAACTTCTCACCAGATGCCGCCATCAAGTCACAAATTATAGCTGGATGTCACTCGGAAGCCCTCAGGAGGCGGCTGTTACAAAAACCTCAGGAATTAGACGACATTGAAGAAATGACTCGCATTTATGATCAGGCAGAAGAACATGCCACCACCATTGAATCAGGGCACAACGTAAGCCAGGAACAAGTGCGTCGTGTCCAAGCCAAAGGCAGCAGCCGAAGAAATTCAAGAGAAAAACAATGGAGACCGAGACCGTCATCGCGTCAAGGACGTCCAGACCCCAGAAGGCGAGAACCTGGGAGAAGAGACAAAGGACCAGAAAGGACGAGAAGATGCTACAGGTGTGGATATGACTATCCTCATGCCGATACCTGCCCGCCATGGGTCAGCGATGTAGTAAATGTGGGCGGACGAACCACTTCGAAGCAATGTTTGGAGACTATCACAAAGAGAGGCGAAGTGAAACGAAGAGGACATCTCGCTCCGACACCAGCAAACATCACATACGAGCTGTCAAAGGAAAGTCCACATTATCCTCAGGCTCGTCACACTCCAGCCGAGAATCGTGCAGATCTCGATGGGAACGTAAATCACCGTCCCAGGAATACAGGTCATCGTCCAGAGATTCAGAATATACTGTAGAATATGTAAATATGATCGCAGATCCCGACCAACTCAAGAAATATCCACGCTTGGATATAAAAGTAGGGAACCACGACACGAAGTTCGTACTAGACAGTGGGGCTTCGCTGAACTATATCCCAGTCCCTGAATATGAGAGGATGAATCCTAAGCCCTTCTTGACCTATGCACCGGTCCGAGTTTTCACTTGGATGTCCAAGAAGCCACTCCCGTGCTTAGGAAAGTTCCCAACAACACTCACACATGACGACATCACCATACCAGCGGTCATACATGTCATCAAAGGCCCAGAAGCTGACTGTTTACTTAGCCTACCAACTGCAGAGCGACTCCGCCTTGTTGAAATCCTATTCAAAGTCAGTGATGATCAGGACATTGTCAGCAAGTTTCCCAAGCTATTTCAAGGTCTAGGGAAATTGAAGGGACGCCAGATTCATCTACACATCGATGAACAGGTTAAGCCGGTGGCGCAGCACCCTCGACGTGTTCCTTTCCATCTTCAAAAAGCTGTTGAGGATGAACTGCAAGAACTCCTATCTGCAGACATCATCGAACGTACGGACGGTCCAACTCCATGGGTGTCGCCAGTGGTCATCGTACCAAAGAAGGGAACCCCTAACAAGGTGAGACTGTGTGTTGACATGCGACTCCCCAACACAGCAATAGAAAGGGAGCGTCACCCTGGGCCGCATCTGTGTGATATGATCTCTGCTTTGAACGGAGCGAAGGTGTTCTCGAAGCTGGATTTAAACACTGGCTATCACCAGCTGGAACTGGACGTCAAGTCCTGATATATTACGACATTTGCAACCCACTTAGGACTCTTCAGATACAAAAGACTGAGCTTTGGTGTTTTATCAGCCGCGGAAATTTTTCAGGAGGCAATCCGGCAAATCATTCAACACATCCCCAACACTCTGAATTACAGCGACGATATTCTTGTGTATGGCTACAATGTCCGTGAGCATGACATAGCCCTTAATCGTGTCTGCCACGCCCTATTGGATGCGAACCTGAGGCTGAACAAAACTAAATGTGAGTTTCACCAGTCCACTTTGAAATTCTTCGGCCACATTTTCTCGAGTGCGGGGATGAAACCTGATCCGGACAAGATAGCGGCTCTGAACGACACCAAGAGCCCCCAAGATGTCAGTGAACTGAGATCATTCCTGGGGATGGCCAGCTACTGTGCCCGCTACATCAGGGACTATGCAACCATCAGCTATCCCCTTAGCTGCCTCACTAAACAGGGACAACCGTTCGACTGGACGCCCCAGTGTGAACATGCGTTCAGAGAAATAAAGCGTGCAGTGGAATCTCCTGACAACCTCTCGTACTTCAATCCTCGACGGAAGACTGAGATCACTGTAGATGCCAGCCCTGTAGGGTTGGGGGCCATTTTGGCACAATATGACAATGATTCAGACCAGAGACGCATCGTTGCATATGCCAGTCGCAGTTTGTCTGATCCTGAAAAGGCATATTCGCAACCTGAGAAGGAGAGTCTTGCGGTGGTGTGGGCATGTGAACACTTTCATGTTTTCATTTACGGCAAGCACTTTACTTTGATCACCGATCATCAGGCGCTGGTCACCATCTATGGCAACCCCAGATCTAAAATGCCCCCGAGAATTGAGAGGTGGGGTCTCAGACTCCAGGAATATACTTTTACCATTGTTCACAAACCCGGGAAGGCGGAGAACCCGGCTGACTACATGTCCCGACACCCTCATGCATCGTCGGACTCCAAACCATCTATTGCAGAGGAGTACATCCACTTCGTGGCTGATCAGGCACTGCCACCTGCTATTCCCATAGAGGTCATCCGGGAAGTCACGGCGCAAGACGCCATCTTGCAGAAAGTACTTCGTCGGATTCAGACCAACCGGTGGAGACATGACCCTCAAGAAGAAGACAAAAACCCGACTGTCAAGCAGGAGATGCAAGCATTCCGTCATGTCTGTGACGAACTGTCCGTCACCACCGATGGAATAATTCTCCGAGGTCAACGGATTGTGGTTCCTAGTCAACTACGGCAGGGAGTCATCAACCTTGCCCATGAAGGCCACCGAGGGTAGTATCAACAAAGCGAGCTCTCCGGGAACGCGTGTGGTTTCCCCTCCTCGACCAGATGGTAGAGTCCACCCTGAAGGATTGCCATTTGTGTCAGCTGACCAACAAAGGTGATCCACCGGCCCCACTACAAATGACTGACCTACCCAGTGGAGTATGGCAAGAGATTGCCATGGACTTCTACGGACCACTCCAATCTAGAAAATATGTAGTAGCCATAATGGATGAATACTCACGATTTCCCATCTCCCAATTTGTGCCATCCACCAGTGCCTCTAGCACTCTCAAAGTGCTAGACGAAGTGTTTGCAACTTGGGGCGTCCCCAGAGAGGTAAAAACTGACAATGGACCTCCGTTTAATGGACACGAATTCAGTGCATTCGCAAAACACTTGGACTTTAATCACAGGAAAATCACACATCTCTGGCCACAAGCGAATGGCACCATTGAAAGATTTATGGCCACACTCAAAAAGACATTTCAGCAAGCCACGGCTGAAAAGAAGGATCTGCAAGTGGCCCTCAACCAAGTCCTCAGGGCATATCGGACGACTCCTCACTCGACCACCAGAAAGAGCCCTGCAACACTCATGTTGGGGCGACCCATGAGAAATCGCATCCCAACCTGGGAAGGGGCCTTGCGAGCAATGTCGCCAATCCGCAGCCATCAAGAGATGATGGCGACTGATAAATGCAACAAGGACAAGATGAAATCATATGCTGATGACAAAAGGAGAGCGAGGTCATCATCTTTGCATGAAGGAGTCTACGTTATTGTCAAGCAAGATCAACAGAGAAAGACTGACTGTCGGTTCCGAGATGAACCTTTGCTGGTCACCCAACAAAAGGGCACCATGCTAACTGCAGAATCTGATCAACGGCGAGTCACCAGGAACGTGTCGCATTTCAAGAGATGTCCACGAGACATGAAAGGACCATTAACGAACGTGACTGACATGCTCACTCATGAGGAGTCTGTGCAAGCTGAACAAGAGAGCAGGAGTCAGCCAAGTGAACTTCTGATCCATAATATTACTGGAACCATATCCACGAGACCCCGCCGAGATATTCAGCGGCTAAAGAGACTCATTGAAGAGATGTGATTTAATACATTATTCTGTCGTTTTGTTGAGAAAGGGGGAGATGTTATGTAGTTAGCAGTCCAGTAGCTGAGTGGGCGGAGCTAGCTGGAGTGGACAGGAAGATTAGGAGCACAGGGAGGAAAGGGTTAGTTAGAGCCAGGACCAGGTCACGGCAAGATCGAGAATAAAGGCTCTCATGAAACACAAGTAGTGTCTGTCGTTATTACGAGCAGGACACTACACTACCCGGGCTGGTAATGAGACAAAATATCGAAATTAAAATATCGATATACAATAATATCGATGTTTTAATTTCGATAGTAAAGAATATCGATGTCCAAAATATCGACAGACAGAATATCGTTTTTTTAAGGTATGTAGGTTACTAATATCGAATTTTACTAATATCGAAATTTTGTTTAGTGTTATGTATTTTAATGTGTTGTTTATATGTTTGTTAAACATGTTTTGTAATGTATGTTTGAAAATTTGTAAATTTGTTTACATTTTGCGTTTTAGTATCAGAGCGGGTTGTGGGTTTATAGGGGAATAGGGTGGGAAGTAATTTAATAATAATTAATTAATTAATATATGTTTGTAAATATTTTTAATTAATACTTAATTGGTAATTAATTATTATTAGTTAATTAATTAATATAATTTTGTACATATTTTTAATTAATAATTAATTGGTAATTAATTAATATTAATTAGTTAATTACATTAATTAGAGTACTTTTTTTATATATTTAATTTTTTGTTATTGTTAATTAATTAATTGGGAAACAATAATATTAATTAGTAAATTAAATTATTTACAGCTAATGTGCTTATATATTTACTTTATTGTTATTGTTAATTAATAATTAATTGATAATTAAATAATATTAATTATGTAATTAAATTATTTAGAGTTCATGTGCTAATATATTTAATGTGTTGTTATTGTTAATTAATAATTAATTGGTAATTAAATAATATTAATTATGTAATTAAATTATTTAGAGTTAATGTGCTAATATATTTAATTTTTTGTTATTGTTAAATAATAATTAATTGGTAATTAATATTTATTAAGTGAATAAATGATATGATTTATTTCTGTGTAGTGGGTTGTGTGTTTATAGGGGGATAGGGTGTGATATAATTAAATGTAATTAATTAAATAGATTGTAATTTTCTTTGGTATTTATTGTTAATTAATTAGTAATTAATATGTGTTATTTAGTTCATTTATAATTACATCAATTTAGTAATATTAATTGTTATTAATTGATTAATTGAAATTTATATTAATTGTCTTTTTTATATGTGTAGTGTGTTGTGTGTTAAAGTGGGAGTAGTGTGGGAATTAATTTTTACCCCCATGCTATCCAACGCTTTCCCTACTGTTGCACCCTCTGGAGTGTGAATAGTAAATTTTTACCCCTACGCTATCCACCGGGGAAACAACCTTTACAACGCAACTTTTACTACGCACTACCATTACAACGAAATTTTTACAACGCAAAAACCATTACAACGCATGTGTTTACAACGCATGTTTTTACAACGCAGGTACCTTTACAACGCATACCATTACAACGTAAGTATAGGTAAGTATATAATAATATTTTAAATTTTATATGTTTTAGTTTTTTTTAAGGGGTATTTTTAGGGTTCAGGGTCAGTTTTCAGTTTTTGGGTAAAAGGGTATTTTTAGGGTTCAGGGTCAGTTTTCAGTTTTTGGGTAAAGGAGTATTTTTAGGGTTCAGGGTCAGTTTTCAGTTCTTGGGTAAAGGTGTATTTTTTGGGTTCAGGGTCAGTTTTCAGTTTTTGGGTAAAGGGGTATTTTTAGGGTTCAGGGTCAGTTTTCAGTTTTTGGGTAAAGGGGTATTTTTTGGGTTCAGGGTCAGTTTTCAGTTTTTGGGTAAAGGGGTATTTTTAGGGTTCAGGGTCAGTTTTCAGTTTTTGGGTAAAGGGGTATTTTTTGGGTTCAGGGTCAGTTTTCAGTTTTTGGGTAATGGGGTATTTTTAGGGTTCAGGGTCAGTTTTTAGTTCTTGGATAAAGGGGTATTTTTTGGGTTCAGGGTCAGTTTTCAGTTTTTGGGTAAAGGGGTATTTTTAGGGTTCAGGGTCAGTTTTCAGTTTTTGGGTAAAGGGGTATTTTTAGGGTTCAGGGTCAGTTTTGGGTTTTTGGGTAAAGGGGTATTTTTAGGGTTCAGGGTCAGTTTTGGGTTTTTGGGTAAAGGGGTATTTTTAGGGTTCAGGGTCAGTTTTGGGTTTTTGGGTAAAGGGGTATTTTTAGGGTTCAGGGTCAGTTTGGGGTTTTTGGGTAAAAGGGTATTTTTAGGGTTCAGGGTCAGTTTTGGGTTTTTGGGTAAAGGGGTATTTTTAGGGTTTAGGGTCAGTTTTGGGTTTTTGGGGTACAGGCGTACAGGGTAAAAATAAAATAAATTTATATTTAAATTAAATCAATTAAATGAAATTAAAAAAAATAAAATTACATTAAATTATTACATTTTTAATTTATTTTAAATGTATATGTATTAGTTTTAATTTTTTAATTATGTTTTAATGTTTTTATTTAATATTTGTAAAATTATATGTATTTTAAAATTATTTTTACATTATTATTTATACATTTAAAAAAACGATATTTTTAATTTCGATATTTTTGTACTTACCTTTATGAAGATATGACTCCGATATTTTTGATTTCGATATTTTTGTGTCGATATTTTTGTATGTAGATATTCTGTCTGTCGATATTATGTCATAGATTCACCCGGGCTGAGTTTTGTTTCTGAAAAGTGCCAAGTTGCAGGGGATACACGATCCCTTGGGGATACCAGATATTACACAACACCGGTGCTCGACTCCGGCACCTATTTCTAAACACCAGCACTTTTATAGTACACCACTTGGAGGCGCTGTCTGATTATTTTCTAAATTTGCATATCAACAGAGTACTTACAATTTAATACGTTAAAAAATAATGCCAGTTCATCAAGACTATTTAACAGGTTTAGGTGACTTGGAATAGCCCAACATGTCACATTAGTAGGAGGAGTGTGACAGAGGATATCAATGGTACTGACATTTGGCAGCACTGGAAGGGAAGAGGAAGTGGGGGGTGTAAGCTTTAGTGGCCTCTGTGGTGTCGTGGCCTAGGCCTCGTGGTGTTGGCAATGAGACTCGGACGACACTTCTATGTTGGTGGCTAGAACGTAACTAATTACAAAAAGGGGGTGGTGATGGACAGAGTATCTGAGTTAATCAGAACAATCCTACCCAGTCAACAGATCAGGGCTTGATCCATCACCGTTTTTTAGCTGACTGCACCATCCCAGTTCAGAACCTGGCTATATGCAAATTAGTCTGTCCCTGGCCCAGTGCATCATGGGAACAGGGCAGACCAAACTACCAAGCCAATTCTTCACCGGAAAGGAAACAAGCTTCCGGGGACCGGTTTCTGGAATTAAAGCCGTCTTCGGCCCGGCTTGCTTGAATCCTGATGGTGCAATGAGCAAGGGACTCATGTCTGAGCATACCCTTCCACACTCATGGTGGCCAAAATAATTACAAAAAGGGGGTGGTGATGGACAGAGTATCTGAGTTAATCAGAACACTCCTACCCAGTCAACAGATCAGGGCTTGATCCATCACCGTTTTTTAGCTCACTGCACCATCCCAGTTCAGAACCTGGCTATATGCAAATTAGTCTGTCCCTGGCCCAGTGCATCATGGGAACAGGGCAGACCAAACTACCAAGCCAATTCTTCACCGGAAAGGAAACAAGCTTCCGGGGACCGGTTTCTGGCATTACAGCCGTCTTCGGCCCGGCTTGCTTAAATCCTGATGGTGCAATGAGCAAGGGACTCATGTCTGAGCATACCCTTCCACACTCATGGTGGCCAAAATAATTACAAAAAGGGGGTGGTGATGGACAGAGTATCTGAGTTAATCAGAACACTCCTACCCAGTCAACAGATCAGGGCTTGATCCATCACCATTTTTTAGCTGACTGCACCATCCCAGTTCAGAACCTGGCTATATGCAAATTAGTCTGTCCCTGGCCCAGTGCATCATGGGAACAGGGCAGACCAAACTACCAAGCCAATTCTTCACCGGAAAGGAAACAAGCTTCCGGGGACCGGTTTCTGGAATTACAGCCGTCTTCGGCCCGGCTTGCTTGAATCCTGATGGTGCAATGAGCAAGGGACTCATGTCTGAGCATACCCTTCCACACTCATGGTGGCCAAAATAATTACAAAAAGGGGGTGGTGATGGACAGAGTATCTGAGTTAATCAGAACACTCCTACCCAGTCAACAGATCAGGGCTTGATCCATCACCGTTTTTTAGCTCACTGCACCATCCCAGTTCAGAACCTGGTTATATGCAAATTAGTCTGTCCCTGGCCCAGTGCATCATGGGAACAGGGCAGACCAAACTACCAAGCCAATTCTTCACCGGAAAGGAAACAAGCTTCCGGGGACCGGTTTCTGGCATTACAGCCGTCTTCGGCCCGGCTTGCTTGAATCCTGATGGTGCAATGAGCAAGGGACTCATGTCTGAGCATAACCTTCCACACTCATGGTGGCCAAAATAATTACAAAAAGGGGGTGGTGATGGACAGAGTATCTGAGTTAATCAGAACACTCCTACCCAGTCAACAGATCAGGGCTTGATCCATCACCGTTTTTTAGCTCACTGCACCATCCCAGTTCAGAACCTGGCTATATGCAAATTAGTCTGTCCCTGGGCCAGTGCATCATGGGAACAGGGCAGACCAAACTACCAAGCCAATTCTTCACCGGAAAGGAAACAAGCTTCCGGGGACCGGTTTCTGGCATTACAGCCATCTTCGGCCCGGCTTGCTTGAATCCTGATGGTGCAATGAGCAAGGGACTCATGTCTGAGCATACCCTTCCACACTCATGGTGGCCAAAATAATTACAAAAAGGGGGTGGTGATGGACAGAGTATCTGAGTTAATCAGAACACTCCTACCCAGTCAACAGATCAGGGCTTGATCCATCACCGTTTTTTAGCTCACTGCACCATCCCAGTTCAGAACCTGGCTATATGCAAATTAGTCTGTCCCTGGCCCAGTGCATCATGGGAACAGGGCAGACCAAACTACCAAGCCAGTTCTTCACCGGAAAGGAAACAAGCTTCCGGGGACCGGTTTCTGGCATTACAGCCGTCTTCGGCCCGGCTTGCTTGAATCCTGATGGTGCAATGAGCAAGGGACTCATGTCTGAGCATACCCTTCCACACTCATGGTGGCCAAAATAATTACAAAAAGGGGGTGGTGATGGACAGAGTATCTGAGTTAATCAGAACACTCCTACCCAGTCAACAGATCAGGGCTTGATCCATCACCGTTTTTTAGCTCACTGCACCATCCCAGTTCAGAACCTGGCTATATGCAAATTAGTCTGTCCCTGGCCCAGTGCATCATGGGAACAGGACAGACCAAACTACCAAGCCAATTCTTCACCGGAAAGGAAACAAGCTTCCGGGGACCGGTTTCTGGCATTACAGCCGTCTTCGGCCCGGCTTGCTTGAATCCTGATGGTGCAATGAGCAAGGGACTCATGTCTGAGCATACCCTTCCACACTCATGGTGGCCAAAATAATTACAAAAAGGGGGTGGTGATGGACAGAGTATCTGAGTTAATCAGAACACTCCTACCCAGTCAACAGATCAGGGCTTGATCCATCACTGTTTTTTAGCTCACTGCACCATCCCAGTTCAGAACCTGGCTACATGCAAATTAGTCTGTCCCTGGCCCAGTGCATCATGGGAACAGGGCAGACCAAACTACCAAGCCAATTCTTCACCGGAAAGGAAACAAGCTTCCGGGGACCCGTTTCTGGCATTACAGCCGTCTTCGGCCCGGCTTGCTTGAATCCTGATGGTGCAATGAGCAAGGGACTCATGTCTGAGCATACCCTTCCACACTCATGGTGGCCAAAATAATTACAAAAAGGGGGTGGTGATGGACAGAGTATCTGAGTTAATCAGAACAATCCTAACCAGTCAACAGATCAGGGCTTGATCCATCACCGTTTTTTAGCTCACTGCACCATCCCAGTTCAGAACCTGGCTATATGCAAATTAGTCTGTCCCTGGCCCAGTGCATCATGGGAACAGGGCAGACCAAACTACCAAGCCAATTCTTCACCGGAAAGGAAACAAGCTTCCGGGGACCGGTTTCTGGCATTACAGCCGTCTTCGGCCCGGCTTGCTTGAATCCTGATGGTGCAATGAGCAAGGGACTCATGTCTGAGCATACCCTTCCACACTCATGGTGGCCAAAATAATTACAAAAAGGGGGTGGTGATGGACAGAGTATCTGAGTTAATCAGAACACTCCTACCCAGTCAACAGATCAGGGCTTGATCCATCACCATTTTTTAGCTCACTGCACCATCCCAGTTCAGAACCTGGCTATATGCAAATTAGTCTGTCCCTGGCCCAGTGCATCATGGGAACAGGGCAGACCAAACTACCAAGCCAATTCTTCACCGGAAAGGAAACAAGCTTCCGGGGACCGGTTTCTGGCATTACAGCCGTCTTCGGCCCGGCTTGCTTGAATCCTGATGGTGCAATGAGCAAGGGACTCATGTCTGAGCATACCCTTCCACACTCATGGTGGCCAAAATAATTACAAAAAGGGGGTGGTGATGGACAGAGTATCTGAGTTAATCAGATTCAGAACACTCCTACCCAGTCAACAGATCAGGGCTTGATCCATCACCGTTTTTTAGCTCACTGCACCATCCCAGTTCAGAACCTGGCTATATGCAAATTAGTCTGTCCCTGGCCCAGTGCATCATGGGAACAGGGCAGACCAAACTACCAAGCCAATTCTTCACCGGAAAGGAAACAAGCTTCCGGGGACCGGTTTCTGGCATTACAGCCGTCTTCGGCCCGGCTTGCTTGAATCCTGATGGTGCAATGAGCAAGGGACTCATGTCTGAGCATACCCTTCCACACTCATGGTGGCCAAAATAATTACAAAAAGGGGGTGGTGATGGACAGAGTATCTGAGTTAATCAGAACACTCCTACCCAGTCAACAGATCGGGCCTTGATCCATCACCGTTTTTTAGCTCACTGCACCATCCCAGTTCAGAACCTGGCTATATGCAAATTAGTCTGTCCCTGGCCCAGTGCATCATGGGAACAGGGCAGACCAAACTACCAAGCCAATTCTTCACCGGAAAGGAAACAAGCTTCGAACGTAACTAAACCACGCCCGGGGCTCCGGGCTATTTATTTATTACACACACGCTGGCCGGACGCACGCCGAGCTAGCCCATTGCTTTACACCTGAAGGGGGTTTTGCCTAGGTCACCATCCTTCAGTGACTATCGTGGCGCCTCCCGATGAGTCACGACATTACATTCCTCCTTTATCAGGA
This sequence comes from Lissotriton helveticus, assembly GCF_964261635.1. NCBI lineage: Eukaryota > Metazoa > Chordata > Amphibia > Caudata > Salamandridae > Lissotriton > Lissotriton helveticus. The sequence continues at coordinate 1,316,843,191 of NC_136065.1, read as the reverse complement.
GAACAACAACCAACACCAATCAAATGCAGATAACAGGGGGGAAACTAGAAAACCAGGAAAAACCTAAACATTTAAGCCCATGAAAGAGGGGTGCTAATGGAACAGTCTTACTTGGTAAGCAGGTGCAGCATCTCCCTCAGGTAGATGGTTGGCAGCGTGCCACGAAGTTACGGTACTTCTGGGATGGTTTTGGACAGGGCCCCAGGCTGTTTCGACCCTGGCTGCTCCTCGCCCAGGGGTTGGGTGACAGTTCACGTACCCGGCTGCAGTCCATGGATGACCGTCCCTAATTAAAGTCACTGTCCCAGGCACAATCTCGGTTTGGTGCACCATGTTCGGCGTCCTTTGCAGGGGATGCAGGTTCACCAGCTTCCTTCTGGGAGTTGTGAGGACATTCCGGGGCAGCTGTCCCTGGATCATCATGTGGCAGAAATCCTGCGACATCATCATCTGGGACTTTCTTAAAGAACAATACATTGCATGTTCCATTTTTGCTGCCCCTTGAGGCGGTCACCATCGTGCCTTTGACTTTGGTTACAGTCCAGGGGTCTAGTTCGAATGGCAGCCTGAACTTTCTTCCGGGGTGGCGGTCTCGCACGAGCACACGGTCACCGACCATGATCAGGCTCTCCTTTGTGTGCTTCCTCTGGGACGCCTCTTGGTTGGTCTTCGTCTGCCTTGCGAGTGACAGGTTTGGGAGATTCTGTGCTTCGGCCCACACAGGGTGATGAGGGAGGGGGTCTGTCACTGGGCGACCAAAACACAATCTACTTGGGGAGTGTTAGATCTGGGGGTCTCTAGTTGGCAATGGTATTCATCTTTGTCCAAACAGGGACCCTTACTTCTTAGTCAGGATATGGGGATTACACTCCTTAATAACCCCTGTTCACCTCCTTGGTAGCTTGACACGAGCAGACAGGCTTATCTCAGAGGCAGTGTGTTAAGCATTTGTGAATATACACAGTAATACAGTGAAAACACTACAGATGGACACAACACATATTTTATAAAAAAAAGTATTCTTTATATAGACTTAAACACAAGACCACTAACGACAAAAATCCACAATACTACACTTAAGATTGCTTAAAAGATGATTAAAGTTGCTTAGTTCAATTTGATGGTAAATGCAACAAAGTTGTCAACAAAGTACCTAGAAGCGTAACATAAAGTAAGCAAAAGGCTTGCAAAAGGGAAGATGCGTCGGTTCCGTGATCCGGGAGAACGGTTGCGTACTGCCTCAATGCTTGCGCAGAGTAGGGGACTCGTCATGAGCCTTACCGGTGCGGAGGTAATGCATAGATTCTCGGCCTGCGGGCCCGTTGACGTGCGCAAGCTGGCTCCTTGATGCGATGATCCGGTGGCGATGCAAGGAGATGGCGCCCTTGATGCGGCGAAGACGATGAGATGGCGCCCTGGCAGCCTTGCGACGACTCTGTACTTTGGAGTCACGACAGGCCCTGCGACACGCTTCTCCGGTGATGCGATGGCGATTCTCACGATGGCGTCACGCTTCTCCGGTGATGCAGCTTCGATGAACACACGCTTCCAGGGAGATGCGGTGAAGGCTCGCTTCTCCGGCGCTGCGATGATTTCAGCTGTGGCAGCGACACGCTTCTTCTCGATGCGTCGTGCTTCCAGCTCCCAGCGGCACGCACGTGACTGGAGTCAGAATTCCCCGCAAGGAAATTCAGGAGAGAGCTGGGGTGAAGTCTTTTGTCCCTGAGACGTCAGCAGGAGGCAAGCACAGTTCAAGCCCTTAGAGAATATTCTGTAGATGAAAAACGTTACAAAGTTCCTTCTTCTTTCCCTTGGCAATGAAGCAACTACTGTAAAAATAAATGTTAATTGATACTTGTATAGCGCACTACTCACCCGCAAGGGTCTCAAGGGGCTTGTACGAATACCGCTGTGGAACCCATCCTGGCTTTCCCTGTGAGGTGTCCACTCCTGGGCACCCCCAAGGTGGAGGCCAGGCATCCTTAGCGTTGTGGGGGCCGTTGTGGAGATTAAGCAAGCTATTGCCCAGAGTTGCAGAGTGGGACTCCATGATTGGAATAGGCACCGAGGCGAGAATTATCAGGTCCGTGGGATTTTGAGCCCAAGACCCGACGAGGCGGGGAATTGAACCCTGGTCCCGGGCTAGACCTCTGCATCAGGGTCTGCCGCACTAACCATTGAGCCACACTTCTCCAGGCCAACCCAGCAAACAGCACACTGGCAGAGGGGCAGTACAACTCCTGCAGCTTCCTTGGTTCTTCTCCTTGGCAGAAAGGTTTCTTGTCCAGAAGTGATCTAATTTCTTGGGATCAGGGTCCCAATATTTATACCCCAAAATCCTTTGTTCTCTGAAGGCAGAGGGGCCTCTACCTAGTCCAAACCAGTTCCTGAGCACTTTGTTTACATGACTCTCTTCTTCCTTTCACTGTGCAGGGCAGAGACATCAGCCGCCCCACAGGAGGTGGAGCCAGCACAGGGAAGGGAAGATACAGCTCTGGAGCACTCTGTTGACATGATTCCTCCTCTCCTTTCACAGTGCAGGGCAGAATAATTAGACAAGCCACAGGAGGTGGAGCCAGCATTGTAGAGGGAAGTCCCAGCCCTATTCAGGTCCCAGGTGCAACTCCTCCCTCCCATCTAGATGCAGATCTCTCTATTCACCACTGTCTCCTGGAATTCCCCAGCACTGTCACTCACAAACCCAGACAAGGAATACACAACCCAGCAGAGGCAGGCCTGGATAGTTAGGCAAGAAAATACCTACTTTCTAAAAGTGGTATTTTCAAACACAGAATATTAAAACCAAATTTACTAAAAGATGTATGTTATTGTTCTGAGTTCAGGCATACTAAATTCGAAATTCTACCATGGTCCCTGAGTCAGTTAGGATTATACGAATGTAATAATCTAACTGCCCATTCTGGCCTATGAGAACAGGTTGCCGTCAATAGTGAAAAACGAAAATGGCTGTAATTCACTATTATATTATGCTACACACATCAGAGCATGTCCTACCTTATACTTACAATGCACCCTGGCCTTGGGCCTACCATAGAGGTGTCTATTAGGAAGCAAAGGGAAGGTTTAGGGACTGGCAAGTGGGTGCACTTGGCCAAGTCGACATGGCAGTGCTAGACTGCACACAGGACTTGCAATGGTTGGCCTGAGACACGTTTTACAAGCTGCTTCTGTGGGTGGCACAACCAGTGCTGCAAGCTCACCAGCAGCATTTGATTTACAAGCCCTGGGCACACAGGGTGCACTGTACTAGGGGCTGACAGATTAATCAAATAACCCAATTATGGAATAACCAATTAATACATTACTTTAACATAGGGAGCACTTGCACTGTGGCACTGATTAGCAGTGGCACAGTGCCCAAAGCATAAATCCAACAAAAACATATCAAAACAGAGGAGGCAATCATTCAAAAATGGCAGATAGACTCACGCCAATGATGCCATGTCTAACAGGGAGACACCTGTAATGCAGTGAGGGGTAAGTCGGTACTTGTGGAGGAATTGGTACAGTGCTTGTTCCAGGTTGCGGCCGTCCGTCAAGGCAATTTGGATCATTTTTTTCATAGTCCACATAAGACGCTCAACTTCCCCGTTCGCTTGGGGCCACCTCGGCGTTATTCTTCAATGCTTGATTCGGTGAGAGGCCAGATACTCGGCGATCTCGGCACTGGCGAATGGTGGACTGTTGTCTGTCAGGAGTTCTCTGAATAGCCCATGGGTGGCCATGAGCATCTCTAATTTGGGAATATTACTTCTCCTGCTGCTGTGGAGTAGACAAACTCGACTTCCAGGTATTGCGAGCAGTCGTTTACAACTACCAGCATGTACTTTCCTCCTGGTAGGCTGGCAAAATCAGAGCTTGCCCGTTCCCATGGAGCATTGGGACCTGCCTTGGTGAGGACTGGCGCAGGTTTGCCGGGTAGGCTGATTGCTAGACAAACTGGGCAGCACTGGACTACTGACTCAATTCGCTGATCGAGGCCGGGGAACCAAACTTTGCTCCTGAGGCGGTTCTTTAATTTGCCCAATCCCTGGTGCGCTCCATGTGCCAGGAGGGCTGCTGACTTGGTTAAACTCTCTGGTAGAACGAGGCACGGCCCTTTCAGGAGACAGCCGTCAGCTGATACGGACAGTTTGTAGCGCACTTGGTGCAGCGTCTTCAGGGTGGCTTGGGCTGTCGCTGTGCAGAACTGCGTTGGTTGTTGTAGCAGCTTCCAGTCTCCAGAGGCAACCGCCCGGATGGCGATCTGGGGCAGTCATCGTCCTTGGTGGCTTGCACTACTTCCTTCAACGATATCAGCAGGGGCCTGGACCACTAGAACACCATTTTCACATAGTCCTCTGTGGTCACCGATGTTCTACTACCGGTAGGGTGTCTGGCCGAGTGTGTCTCGACACGAAGTCCGCTGGGTTTCGGGTGCCTGGTTTGTATTCCACCATGAACTGGAACTCTTGCAACTGCATAACCCACTTTACAATGCGCGGGGGAGGACTTGAGGATGACCCAATAAACAGCGGGATGAGAGGATTATGGTCTGTGATGACTGTAAACAGGTGTCCGTATAGGTAGATCTGGAAGTGGCGGCACCCCCAAAAGATTGCGGTGGCCTTCTTTTCAATTTGTGAGTAGCGTTGCTCAGTTGGCGTAAGTGCCCTGCTGGTGTAGGCAATGGGGGCCCATTCTCCAGAGCTCTGCTGTTGCGCTAGGACAGCGCCCAGACCAGTGGGGCAGGCATCCACTACCAGTTGGGCTTCGTGTCTGGGGTCGAAGTACACAAGCGGTGTGTCGGCAGAGAGGGCTGCTTTCATGTGGCAAAATGCTTCTTCCTGTTCTGCTTCCCACACCCAGTGGCTGATGGTTTTGGTGAGTTCATGGAGGGGCCCTGTCAGGTCGGAAAGGTTCTTGATGAAACGCCCTCAGTACGTGACCATGCCCAAAAAACTTTGGACTCCGGATGTCGGGCGGGGGCTTCCTGTATATCTTTTACTTTGTCAGGGTCAGGGCCAATGCCCTTGCCTGAGAACCGGTACCCAAAGAAGCTAATGTCTCTTCTCTGGAATTCGCACTTCCCTTGATGCAGGGTGAGCCCACTGTCCTGGAGGCGAGAGAATACCGCGTTCTTCCAAAGTGGGCGAGTGCACTATGATGTCGCCTCTTACGTTGAATACACCTTCCAGACCTTGGAGGACATTCTTGACGATGTTCTGGAATACCTCGGCTGCACTTGAGATTCTGAAGTTAAGGCGAAGTGATAGGCCATGAGTCCGGATAGAGAGGGATCTGGTGGTATCCTGAACGAAGGTCCATTTTGGAGAACCACTTGGATCCGGCTAATTCTCCAATGATGTCATTTACAGTTGGAGTCAGGTGACATTCTCGTTTGATGGCGAGATTCGGAATCCTCATTTCCACACAGATGCAGACTGTGTCTGGCTGCTTCGGCTTCTTTGCAACGACAATGGGGGACACCCAAGGGGTGGGGCCTGTCACCCGCTCAATGATCCCGGCCTTCTCCAGCAGACGTAGCTCAGCCTCTACTTTGGGACGGAGGTGGAAGATGATTCTCCGGTGTCCGAGGGCTACCGACCTGTCGATGTGCAGCTGGATAGCCGGGCCTTTTAGGCACCCAATGCCTTCAAAGTGGGCTTTGAAATCTTGCAATAGGCAGCCCAAGTCATGGGAATGCACTGTGAAGGCAAACTGGATGAGGTTGAGGTCCTGGGCGGTGCAGCAGCTGAGCAGGAAGCCAGACACTTTTTGTGACACATACACTTTGGCCTGTTGCTGTGCGCCCTCATGAGAGTGGTTAGCCTGGAATACCCCGCACAGTCAGAGCGGGGAGTGACTTCCAAATGCGTAGACCTGGATTCTGGTGTTGCGGAGCAGAGGAGGGTTGGGTAGGCACTTGTATACACTGGCCATGAGATTAATGGTGGCCCCTGTGTCAATGAGTGCAGCCACTGCATGATCCTGTACGTTGATTTTGCACATAGGCTCAGCATGTTGGGTGGCTGAAAGGGCGTTCAGCATTGGACTACATGGACCATGGCCGATTCATCGTCGTCCATGTCGCTGGTGTGGGGGCCATTGGGGAGCGGGTCGAGTGCTCGGACTTGCCGCTGTGGACTTCTTGTCCGTCTCCTGTGCGTTGACTGGCATGCCTTGGAGTAGTGGTTCAGTTCCCACAGGAACTGAAGGTCTTGCTGCTTGCAGGGCAGGCGCGGTCGTGGGGGTATGGACCCCTGCACCATTCACACGGACAACTCTGTGGACCCTGTTTGGATGAACGGGCGATTGGCGTGTTGTTCTTCACTTGCGTTTCCTGAGAGTCCGTGCGGTTGGCGCGCACCGGTTCTTCTTTGACCGCTACGGCTGGCTTGATGTCCATGTGCGCAGCCCTGCATTTGGACAGCTCTTTGGAGGGGCCTAGCATGAGGATGTCCCTCATCGGCATGTTGTGGGCTTCCAGGACTCGTTCAAGCAATTTAGACGAGGCTAAGCCCTGGATGAACTATGTCCAGATTTTGTCATCCTCGTCCTGGAGGGTGCAGGTGCTCGCCAGCTCCTTAAGCCTAGCATAGAAGACGTCCTCCGATTCGTCTGGTTGTTGGCGCGCTTCACGAAGCAGGACACGCTCGTAGTCAGGGTTGGCATAAGGCTCAAAAGGAGCAATGATGGCATTGCGTATCGTTGCTTAATTTATGGGAGGAGCACCTTCACTCACTGTTTGTGCTATTTTGTGGATGTTCGCCCCTCCAAAATGAAGCAGCATGGGTCTTCGCTGCGGAGCAGGGCTATCCCCTGCATCAAAGTATGTCTCCAGCCGCTCAACCCATGCCTTCCTGTGCGTTGCTTGGGAGGGTGGAGGGCCTGTGATGGTGAAAGGCTCCAAAGGTGGGACTGTCGCTATGAGGGCGAGACGGCTGGAGCAGGCGTGACGCACACAGCAGGAGGCACACGGAGGCGTGCACGCCTGGAGGAGGTGCTGTGTGGAGCCTAGGCAGGCTGGGCAGGTGGTGAGCCTTCACTTTGCAGAGGTGGAGCAGCCAATGGTGGGAGGCATGAGGGCGGACTGCGTACAGCAGCGGTGATTGCTCCACTGAGGGAACATCTTGGGCAGCTAGGGCAGGTACAGCAGAGAGCCTCTGTAGCAAGCAGCAGGATGGGCGCGGCTTCACATTGCCACTGTGGTTCCCAGTGGGTGGTGGCGGCAGAGCATGCTGCGGCGGAGGAGCGTGCACCAGCAAATGCAGGCAGGAAGGCAGCTGGGGTGAGGTATGCGTCGCTCTTTCCGGGGACGGAGGTTATGCGAGGCGCGGTGTCCCAATGTTCTTGCTACGCAGGCAGGCACCTAGCCCTACGTGGGCCGGAGTCGTGGCCACACGTGCGCACGCATCAGAGGTAGGAGCAGTTGATGCAGCAGCTCCTACGAGGACGAGGGCCGTGACTCTGCTGGGCAGCACGTGGAGGGCCTCCTGTCGGGTCCGGCGTGTGTTGTGCTAGGGGCCGCAGGATACTCGGCTGGAGCGTTTGCGGGGCCATTGATGCAGACAGCGAACACAGAGGAAGCGAGGAGGCGCAGCGGGGTGGTAAAACTACCTCGTCGCCAGTGTGGTGTTGTGGCCAAGGCCTCGTGGTGTTGGCAATGAGACTCGGATGACACTTCTATGGTGGTGGCTAGAACGTAACTAAACCCCGCCCGGGACGCCGGGCTATTTATTTATTACACACACGCTGGCCGGGCACACACCGGGCCAGCCCATTACTTTATGCCTGAAGGGGGTTTTGCCTAGGTCACACTCCTTCAGTGACTATCGTGGCACCTCCCTATGAGTAACAACATTACAGCCTCCTAGGAAATATCTATGGTCTTGGTTGGCATTTTCTTTTTCCACACTAAGCACTGAAAAACGCAGATGTCGCAATGGCTCCGACCACAGCAAGGTAACAGTAGCAACTACTGCATCAACCCCAGCTACCCCTGGGTAGGTACAAAAGCAGCGACCAGAACTGTCACAACCCCAGACTACTACCAGTGTGGCACATAACCTACATTGGTCCTCCATCTCGTCAATAAAACACTCACCTAGAATCTCTGAAAACTAAGCTTAACACTTCCCAGCAGTGACCACAGCTACCACAACAGAAGACATTACCGCACCGAACCCCTACTATCACAACAATAAAGCAACCATGAGTTGGACAACATCAACTAGCATTTGCAATGAATTAGGTCTCGCAATTATGCGAGTTTGAGCTATTGGCATAGTAAATGACAATGCCTTTTATGTATGTTTTGTGTTTTTAAACCTATATAAAATGCATTGTTATTTATAACCAATAGGTCAAACTCTTGCAAATGTGAGACATACTGCCTTGCAATAAAGGGCCTTCTCACCCAGTTTGAGAGCGCGTTGATGCAAAACAGTACAGGATCTGTTCTCTACAAAAACCTACATTAGATATGGTAAATATGAATTATTATTGTTTCACATTTGATGACCGTATAGGCTATCTAACTAGAAAACATGATTAACTGACACATTTTGGGCAACTCGTGACACGGGAGCATTTGTGAATGTGGCAATTAAAAAAATATATATTACTTTCAAAAGATGAAACTCAATTTAATGGTATACTTGTATGTACTTAATTGAGACACTGATGAAAACACTTTCTTTTTAACATTTTAACGTCTTTATCATAATTTTTAAAGACAATTTGGACTGATTTACACCTTTTTGATGGTTCTTCTTGAGCTTTGGCTCTTGGAGCCAAACCAAAAGCCTGGCTCAGCTCTCCCAAGGCGGCTTGTGTCTCCCTCAGAAATACAGTTTCTCCTACACACATGTGCAACCCTGTCATAAGCTGCCCCTCATAATGAATCTGCAGCGCCAATCATAACACAGCTCCTCCCCGTACCCGCATCATAATCTGCACAGCACACTGATCCCTGCAGCCTGTATGTCACTATTATATCCTGAACAATACAGATACAGCCCTCTGCCTTTTCATCACAATCTGTTCAAACACACAACACTTACAGCCTCTGTACTCCCATCACAACATTAAAAACATACAGCCTCGGCACTCCCATCACAAATTAACACTACGCCTCTGTCTTCCCATTATAATTGAACAACACACAGCCTCAGTACTCCCATTACAATTGAACAACACACAGCCTCTGTACTCCCATCACAAATGAACAACATACAACTCCCTGCAGCCTCTGCACTTACATCTTTGTGGTATTGGGTTCAAATCAGGCCTACATACTCTGCTAAACTCTCGAACACCTTAGTATAGAAGTTGGCACGGACACTGGAAAAGGTAAAAGACAAATTTATTAAGACCCCATGGGGTGGTGATACATTCCCACAGCACCCTTCGGTAATGTAAGAAGTAGCACACCGAACATTGGTGCGCGACCTCTTTTATACAGTTTATTAGCAATAAAAAGATAGGCGGTTACAAGTTACACATTTTAGGTACATATAAGGTCATTTTTGGAACACGGCCAACATGTGGGAGGAGTTTCAACAGCACTGGTCAGTTAGTGTGAACATTCCTAAAGAGTGACCAATTGGTGCGTAATGCGCATGTGCGCTTGACCAGTACTAAAAATAGCCTGTTGCCGAGCAGACTAGTGACCATGGGTATCGAGAAAGGACAAAAGGGCACACTGACCACGAGGCAGCGTGTTCATAGGAAACGGAAGTCAGAGGGATTCAAAATGGCCCCCGTTCGTTTTGGTCAAGTTAACAGAAAAGACCGTGTAGCTGTGCTAAACGCTAACTCAGGAGCTGCCAAAACACGACAGACGGCCCTTTTAGCGTTTAGCAAAAGCTACCTCATAGTGAACGTAGTCAGAATGTTCATCCTCAATGTCAATAGCCATTATTTTCAATATTTCATCATTGATCAGTTTCTCTTGCTTAACAACAGCTCGTTTGGACGGAATACAGGCTGTGATACATACAGAACATAATGTAGGGACACATTGAATACATAGACAAAGAAAAAATAGTACTCCAATAAAAACACAGAGAATCGTTAATAATTTCCAACCCCAAGTACTAAGCAGGGTCCAGAACCAACCAGAAAAGGTCCATGTTCCATTTTCTGGATGGATCTCAGCAGCTATTTTATGTAATTTTGTAATCGAATCATATACAGAAGGTGAGTTATCTGGTACGTAAACGCAACAACTACTTCCGATGACGCGGCATGCTCCACCTCTATCAGCTAGTATCACATCTAGAACCATTCGATTCTGGAGCGCTACAATTCTGGTAATTTGTAATTCCTCAGTAATATTCCCTAAAGCAGAGGCAGTTTCATTTGCGACGGCTTCCACCACACGCGTAAGCCGCCTTATCTTCCTGCTATTCAGTGCAGCTCCTACGAATGAAAATAACCCCAAATTGAAATCTACATATTGTTGTAATGTGGTATCAGTCTGGTCTATTTCATCAAAATCTATTGTTCGTTTCACTCTATTCAATATGAAATCATGGTACAAAACATAATCATTGTGATACATGGGAGGAGCAATAAATACAGGTGGTAATACAAAAGCTATATAACACGTTCCCAACCATCCCAATGGTAGACGGTGGTATCCCTTATTTCCACAAATGAAATATGTGTTACGTGAGGCTACAAATGCAATTCCAGTTGGTGTATCAAAGGTAAGTGTAATATTACATTCACTGCGGCCTACAGGGATTGTACCTTTATTTCTAATACACAAATCTGCTTTTGTATCAATGACTGTTATTATATGCATGTTCGTCACATTTATAAGTCTTTGATTCGTATATACGCGAGGTGTAGAAACATTGTCCGGACGGTACTCTTCCCATTCGAATTTAGTTCCTTCAGCATGTGGATAGCCGTCTTTGTCGTTATAGCATATTTTATTCAATCGAAAAAGTAGTCCACCTTTCGTTGGCCATCGCAGAGTAAAAAGAAGAGTGTACCAAGCATGACAAGAACCATTATGAGTAAACGGGAGAGGAATGAGTGGTGTTCCTCCTTTCTTCTGATGTCCGGGCAACATTCCACATACCCAACAATTGGACGTGTTGGTCATATTATGAGTGTGATGCAAAATCTTAATAAAGCTGTTGTTCAAATAAGTCTGCCTATGTCTTTCTTCGTGAAAAGGCAGAGTGAAATGAAAATGTTCGGATGGACTTGGAGTGGTGGGCAGCAAATGTTCTCGTACAGGAAACAACAGTTCTATAGTCCAGGCTAATACTGCGATCACCACTACGGTCAAGACAAATAAAACAGCACCAAGAATTCTCCCTCTTCGTGTCGAAGGAGATGCCATAGTTCACAAAACAATACTCTTCAAAAACAACACTAAGCCGGAAAAATAAAAAACGATGGTTCTGAACCGAGGCTGCCGTTGATTTGTTCTCCGGGATTCAAGACGGGTGTCGCTACACTGGGCAGAACTGATCCCCCCCCCCTTGATATTCCCGGCTTCCGTTTCACAAACCTCAGAGCGGTTACCAACCAGTTTCAAAAACACAAAAGGAATCTTATTTCCTGGGGCGTAGATTATACTTCACTTTATCAGAAACAACGTGGTCCGGGAAGGCTCCCTCCAATTCATCAGACGTGACGGCTGGGCTCTTTTCTGTATCCAAAATCTTTCTGTAGTCGGATAGCACCACAGGGCTCACCAGATCCGGAGAGACACGTCGGCAGTGCGTTGAATGTATCCACCGCTTCTTGTTGGTGACTCTCACAGCAGTTCGCGTAGCCAGCAGCACTTGCTCAGGGCCATGCCATCTCGGTTCCAAACTGCTGGATCGCTCAAAGACTTTGACCATCACGTGGTCCCCAGGGCGGAGATCGTGAGCCTCACCAGTGGAGTTATCAGGGAGCGCCTCTCGAACCTGTTGATGAATAGAAAGCAAATCATTTGTTAATCGTGCCAGATAATCGTTCATCATTATACAAGGCATATCATGTATCAAACGAGGTTTTGGAACTCCCCAAATATTCATAGGCCTTCCAAACACCACTTCGTAGGGTGTGAGGCCAGATCGAGAATGTGGCACTGATCGAATGGACAACAATGCCAAAGGCAAAGCATCCGGCCATTTCAGAGATGTAGATGCCACTATCTTTGCTAACTTCAGCTTCAGAGTTGCATTGTATCGTTCTACTAAACCTGCTGATTGCGGATGAAAGACAGCATGGAATCGTTGCTTGATTCCCAATCCTTTCAGGACGTATTCCACTACTTTCCCGATGAAATGAGGGCCATTATCACTCCACATAAGTTTACAAACACCGTAGCGCGGGAAGTACTCTTTCAGTAACACCTTAGCTGTTGTCAATGCTGTATTGTCTTTCGTAGGGTAAGCCTCAATCCATTTGCTGAAGGCACACACCACTACTAGGACATACTTGAGATTATTACAGCGCTCCAGCTGGATGTAATCCATTTGTAGTACTTCGAATGGTGCAGTAGGTGGAACAAACCCACCTTTAGGAGTATGAGTCCCTTGTCCAGGATTGTGCTGCAAACATATCAGACAGGTCTGCACTACTCTCTTAGCCGTGCTAGCAATGTCAGCATTTTCCCAAACTCGTGTAAGCAATTTAGTAATTGCGAGAGCTCCAATGTGTGCCAGCCCGTGTGTCATTTGCACCATTGTTTGTACATAGGCCATGGGTAGTTTCCATCTCTCCATATCTTTACTACGCAGCAACCCTCATCATCCAATACTCCTTCAGTGGCCCATTTCACAAGTTCGGCCTCTGATGCTGACTTCTGTATATCTAGTATTTCTTCTCTAGCATCATGCCACCGCTCAGCTTGTGACTTCACCACATACATGGGGAAATTATTTTGCAGCATAGCGGTCTCTCTCGCAATGCGGTCTGCGAAAGCATTGCCTTGCCCTATTTTGTCCGTCACCTTTTTGTGTGCACTGCACTTGACTATTGCAACTTTCTTTGGGCATAACAGTGCATTCAGGAGATCGCGTACCAATTCTCCATGCATGATGTGTGCTCCGTGTGAAGTCAGGAATCCTCGTTCCTTCCAAAGTAGGCCAAAATCATGCACTACTCCAAAAGCGTAACGGCTATCCGTGTAAATGTTCACATATAGTCCGGCACTTAACTCACATGCCTTCGTTAAGGCTATCAACTCAGCCGCTTGAGCCGATTTTTGGGGTATCCGTGCTGCTTCTACCACAGTCTTAAGTGTCGTGATCGCATAAGCTGCGGAAGTCGTACCATCTGGTAACCTCACGCACGATCCATCAACCCACAGTTCCCCATCTACATCTGGAAATGGCGTATCCTGTAAGTCGATACGACCCTTTGTCTGTTCCTCAGTCAGAAAAACACAATCATGTTGTTCTTCCTTCTGGGTCTCAGCAACAGGGTCCGGCAATAAAGTAGCAGGATTTAGTGCTGCACATCGTTTTAATGTGATGTGAGGCGCCAACAATGTTAGCTCATATCCTGTAAGTCGGGCACTGGTTAGATGCTGCGTTTTCGTTTGATTCAGTAACGCATCTACCGCATGGGGAACTAGCACCAACAATTTGTGTGACAAAACTATTCCCTCACTTTGTCGTATCGCAACTGCTGTTGCTGCAACTGCTCGAAAACATCCAGGCAATCCTCGAGCCACAGGGTCGAGTACCGCCGAGAAGTATGCACAAGGCCTCTGTTTATCTCCGTGTGTCTGCACTAAGACTGACAATGCGCACCCATCCTTCTCGTGTACATATAATGTGAAAACCTTCGTATAATCAGGTGTACCTAACACTGGTGCAGAACAAAGAGCTTGTCTCAATTGTTCAAAAGCATTCTGACATTCATCCGTCCATTCAATGGGAATCGGTGTATCTTTAGACAACAATGCTAACAATGGTTTAACAATATGCGAAAAACCCAATATCCATTGCCTACAAAAAGACGTCAAACCTATAAAGGCGCGAACATCCTTCTGAGTGCGAGGGACTGGAGTATCTAGAATTGCTTGAATTCGATCTGGTGTCAATGCACGGCCCTCCTTAGACAAAAGATGACCGAGGTAGGTCACCTTTGGTCTACAATATTGCAGCTTTTTCTCTGAAACTTTATGATTATGTTTGGCCAGGAAGGAAAGCAAGGAAACGGTACTCTTCTCACATTGTTCTGGCGTATCTGCAGCAAGTAAGATATCATCTACATATTGAATGAGAACCACTCCCTCCTGTAAGTCAAAGGAATCAAGCTGTCTTTTTAATGCCTGACTATAAATGCTAGGACTTTCAGTATAGCCTTGAGGAACTCGACAGAATCTGTACGATTTATTATTTAACGTAAAGCCGAATAGATATCGACTGTCAGGATGTACAGGGATCGAAAAGAAGGCATTCTTCAAATCGATGACTGTAAAAGCAGTTGCCGTCGGTGGAACCAACGTAAGCAATGTGGTGATGTCAGACACCACTGGATACTGAGGCACTACTATCTTGTTTATTTCCCTCAAATCAATAATGAAACGGTAAACCTTAGCATCTGTATCTCTTTTAAGGATTGGTAAAATTGGGCTATTACAAACATTGTAGGGGACTTCCTCAACTACTCCTGCCGAAATTAAATCATCTACAATGTGTATCAAAGCAAGTTCACCTTCTCTGGAAATCTTATATTGTGGGACACGTGGCAGAGATACTCCCTCCTTTACAGTAATACGCACTGGAGGAATTATCATCTGCCCTACATCCGTATCGGAAGTGGCCCACAACGTTTTCGGTAAGGAGGCCAGAACTTCAGATTCATGGAGAAAACACACTCGCTCTAATTCCGGGTAATTCTCATTCAACACAACTCGCACTCCTTCTGGGGCACAGCGAATAGTAGCTCGAAAGTGTTTTAACATATCGAGTCCAATAATATTATCTGGTGTATTTGGAGACAACAAAAAGGGACAAGGGGCAGCAAATTTATCAACATGAAATGTAACTGGTTGAGACAGTGGGCTAGAAGTAGGTGTTCCATCGAACCCTATTGCTGTAATTACCTCGCCAGACAGGGGAGCCCTTGGAACCAAGTATTTGGACAAAGCGCTACGAGTAGCTCCTGTATCGACCAGAAATTTATCAGTGGAACCCAGAACATGTGCTTCTATGTATGGACCCCTCTGATCAACTGGTACCTCAACCGATTCCACACCCCATCCTACGCAATCCTATGCGTAATGCTCATCCCGTGGTTCAGCAGGACCACCCTCATTTATCTGATATTGATTGCGATTATCAAACGTATTATAATCTGACTGACCACGACCCCTTGCTCCATATCCTCCACGATCATTCATGCCATAACCTCCTCTTGACCCTCCATAATAGTTCCTAGATCTCCCACTTCCTCGTCCCCTCAAATTACGCTGCTCTCGAAACACCGGACAGTCTGCAATCCAATGGCCAAACTGTTTGCAGTATGCACATTGATTCGCAGAAATGTCAGAACGAGGGGGAGGAGCATTACTGTATGATCCTCGCCCTCCTCTACTGTTTCCTCTCGTAGCCTGAACCTGAGCTAACATTACCTTCGTTTTCAATTCCTTCGCCTTCTTTTCACTACTTTCTTTCGCCTCCAATTCCTGTCTTTCATAATATTGAGCCATAGTCAATAAAGAAGCAGGGGTTGCTGTGGTCCATGAACTTTCACTCGCTTTTAATCGTTTCGCAATCTCCGGTAGGAGATTAGCTACATACTTATCAACGAATAGATGCCTGCCAGTATCTTCTGTCAATAATTGACCACTGTAATCGTGGAACGCTTCCTCGAAGCG